>NC_142476.1:26257258-27507258 GCF_049115385.1 Moschus berezovskii | reverse complement strand
AACATGTGCCAACAGGGAGTGAAAAACGCGCCCACACAGGGAAGGACGCTCCGTTGCGGCCTCCCATTCTGCTCTCCCTGCCCCAGGGAGCCTGGCCTTTGGGGGGCTCCTCCCAGGAGGAGGGCACACTCCGCTCCTCCGCCCTGAGGTCTGTGTGCTGCCCTCAGAGGGTGGTGTTCCGCAGACACTGCGGTCCTTCAGCGACAACCCCCCTCGCTCTCGGAGAGCGCTGGCGTGGGGACGCAGGGCCCCCCCGCAGCCGTAGCCAGGTCACCACCGTCAGCCTCACTGCAGTCAGAGCTCCATTCCCAGCATCACTCCGCCCTCGCCTTGAAAGCAGGAGGAGCCTGATGTGCTAGGCCACGTTCCTCACGATTTGGACCCTGACCGCAGCGTCACCTTCTTCACCCCTTTGTTGCCCTCGGTTCAGGCTTGGGAGTTTGGATATTCTGCATTTTGGTCTAAATCTAACTTACCTGAAGATCTCTGGGGTTTTCGGCCTGGGTGGAGGCTCAGCTGCCTATCGGACATGCAGGAGAAATAAAGGAGGCCAGGACGACAAGGGAAGGAGGGAAGAGAGAACAGACGGTTAATGGTAATTTAAGCCTCCTTCCAGACCAGAACGTTGAAGACTGCATTTCTGGCTCAATTAGAACACTCGAGAGAGAGAAGGCAGTCGTGTACCCTGACTAAACACTGGAAAAGAACACCTCCCACCAGCTCCCTGAGCCCAGATTTCGCCAGCACAGCAATTCATCTTGAACCAGACCTGGTTTCTGGCGTTTTAGCTGTCGCAGAGCAACATGACATCATGAGGGTGCTTCTGCCCTTGAACTCTGTCCCCGTCCTAGGACAGGTTCTCAAAGCACTGCTCTATAATTAGCATCTGCTCTACCACACGACATCTGTGGGTAGTTAAAAACCAACTCAAGGGACTTCCCTGGCATTCCAGTGGCTAAGACTCCGTGCTTCTAATGCAGGGGGCAAGGGTTTGATCCCTGGTCAGGGAACTGGATCCCACATGCCACGTGGCCAAAACAAAAAAAAAACCGTCTATGCCTGTGGTGATAGTTACACAACTCCGTAAATACACCCAAGATCATTCAATTGTGCAAGTAAGTGAATTGTATGGTATGTAAATTATAACCCAATAATAAATTTTAAAAATAAATAAATAAAAATCAACTCAAGGTCCATGGGTCAGGTGAGAATCTCCTTTTAAAGTGTGTTCCCTGTTCTACCCTGAGTATCATGGAACCCAGTTATCCGGGCTCTGTCCTCTCTGGGAGTTCCCTGGGTGCCCCAAAGTCCAAGGGAGTCCTGCCAGGCTTTCTTCAACTCTGGTGAAGAGGGCGGTCAAAGAATCTCGGCTCTCTTGCTCTCCTCTTAGCCTCCGGTGCCCCAGCCTTGGTCGCCTTCTGAGCCAGCAGTCAACTCTCTGACCCTGGGAGGCTGTCAGCGCAGCCCCCAGAGTGACCAGGTATGTGCACACTGGACCGTGGGACCACCACACTCAGAAACCCCACCCTGTGCTCGTGTGGACCGACACCCCTGCCCACGATGGTTCTGTTGCCACAGAGCTGGAACTGTCCTCAGCTGGCACTACCCGCTTCCCTTCACAAGGAAGCGCCGCCTTCACATTCCAGACCCACTGGCATCTAGTCTATTTGGAACCGGTCTCTGAGCCCAGCCTGGGGGAAAAGATGGTTCGCCCTGGGGACCCCCGCCCATGTTCCTGAGGGGATTGCTGCGTGCGGCCGATGGGTGCAGCCAGAAGAGCTCCACCTGTGTCCTGTGTCTGAGAAGGGACAAGGAGCAAAAGCCTTGAGTGGCTGTGTTTCAGTTTTCTGAGAGAATGGTCAAGGCTTTGGAAGAGATGCACGCTGAGCTCTCTTGGAACTTTAGAGAAGCAAAGGCTGGCATTTGAGGGGGAAATGGAGGGCTGGCTCCTGAGGACTTGAGATGACGGCCAAGGATATGATCTTGTTCCCCTTCCAGCTGTGGGATCCCTGACCAAGCATGGCCAGGCAGACACCCTCCACAGACCGACAGCTCAACTAAGGAGCCCCGAAAAGGAGGCCGCTCAGCACAGGCACTCTGCCCAAGTTGGCTCTTTCCCAGAGAGCCCTGCAGACCCGTGGAGAAGGGCAGGACCACCTCACCTGTGGCTGCAGCGGGGCAAACCCTGAGAAGCTGTCCTGGTCTACCACAGAGGCCACGACCTGAAATCGAGACAGGGAGGCGTGAGGGCTGCACCGGCGCTGTGTGCCCATCCTTCTGGCTTCTCCCCGAGATCCCTTCCTTCCTCACACCCTGGATCTGTTCTCACAGGGACTGGGTCACTGTCCAGAAGTGGAGTGGCTAAGGATGGGCTTGTCAACCCTTAGGTTAGAAGCTGCCTCCCCAGGGCAGAACCAGAGGCAGGCGCCTCTTCCTCCAGGGTCCCCTCGCCCTCACTCCGCAGGGCTCATGCAAGAGGGGACTCGGGACACCAAGCGGCCTCACTCACCGTGGCCTTGCCTAGGTAATCCTTCTTGACCAGCTGAGCCACTTGCCTCTCGTTCGGCCGAAAGAGCCTGCCCTCAGGGATCACTACCGGCTCATACAGCTTCTGTTTCTAAAACACAGAGAACAGAGTCTTTTCCTACCTGTAAAATGGGGGTGATGACCCTGGTCCCCCACTGAACAGATGCGCGGATCCATTGAGAGAACCTCGCAAGAGCGATTTCTCTCCACGCGCAGGGCTGGACTTGTTAGTGTGTCAGGGAGGACCGTTCGGTTTCACTGTCATCTTTTACCGAGACGTCTGTGGGTGCTGATTGCCCAGCACCCTCTTTTCCTAGAGGGGCTGCCCTCTCCCACTCTGCGGCTCAAGTAGGGCTGTCACTCCTGATATGGGTGGCCCAGGACCCGAGCAAGGCCCACGACAATGCTCTCTTGGGGCTGCTGTCCGCAGCCATGGACAGATATGTAGAGACTGACTTATGCCCCCTTGTTCCTGGTGTTTAAAAATATGATTTAGAACAAGCTTCATCCCTCCATGTGCTCAAACTCAGCTTCCCATCATTTGTTCCTGTAATCAATGCATTTTTTCTTGAGAGCTGCCGTGTGTCTGGCCCAGAGCCAGGCTGCGAGAACCCAGGGGTGAGCAAGCGGGCACAGCCTCTGCCCTTGGGTGCTGCCCCCGGACCCCCACCAGAGCCCCCTTGGAAGGGCATGAGGAGGGCTCCGCTGTGTCTTCCTCTAGGCCTCAGCTTCTTAGACTTCCACATTCAAGGTCCCACAGGGAAACAGACCCCAAGATCAGTGTTACCTGGAGCTCAGAGGAGGTAAAAGCACCACGTTTTTGCTTCCCAGTTGGTGTGTGCACAGAAACAAATCCGAACCCAAGCAGACCCTCTCGCTGCCTGCTTCGCCAGCGCACTCACCCAAACGCTTTCCATGGCTCTGTCGATTTTGGAATGTCTCGGCTCAGACTTCATGCTCACAGCCAGCGCTAAATGTTCTTCAGCCTTTTTCCATTCCTCCCTCTTGGCGTACATGAAAGCAATGTTATATAACACCTAGAAAAGCACAGGCCACAACATAAAACTTGAGGCTGCTCCAAATCTAGGGACCAGACAGGGCAGAGCTCGTACTTTTTGCTCCTGGAATGTTGCCTGGTGACCTTTCTCCCTTCCCCAGATCTCCTGGAGATACCTACAATACAGTACAATCAATATTGCTCCTGAGTTATATCTAACACAAGGATGGTGTGAAGAAAACATCATGTAATGCAAAACTCCAACATCGGGTGCATTCCTTCAACAACTAAGTAGGTCGAGAGTGGGCTGGAGCTGTTGTGTGGTTTTGGTATGGAGAGCAGTGATGTGTTCAAGGCCCCTTGAGGAGCTGGGGATAAAATATTTGTTTGTGGCCTCCCAAACCAGTTCCTGCACTGGTCCTGGGCTCAGGCTCAAAGACTGGACAGATGTGGGATGGAGAGACAGAGGGTTCTAGATGCATCGTCCTGCATCCACAGAACCCATTCTGGAACCTAGGAGTAACAAGATGTAGTCATATGGGCAGGAGGAAACTCTATGGGCAAGAGTTCGCTGGAGCTAGAAAGAGACCCAAAGAAGACCCAGGGCAACACTTCACCTGGAGTGGAAGGAAATCAAGATGGCAACTAACAGGCAGGGTTTACTTTACCTTTTTTAAGTTGTTTTTTTTTTTTTTACATGGACTGTTTTTAAAGCCTCTATTGAGTTTGTTACAACATTGCTTCTGTTTAAGGTTTTGGGGGTTTTTCGGCCTCGAGACATGTGAGCTCTTAGCTCCCCGACCAGGGATCAAACCAATGCCCCCTGCATTGGAAGGCAAAGTCTCAACCACTGGACCACCAGGAAAATCCCTAACTTACTTCTATTTAATGATAGTGTAGCCAGTTCTTAGGACTCTTCACATCATGTATGGAGGATGACTAAGTGACCAGGAGCTGCTGCAGGCTTCTCACAGGTCAAAGTGATAGGAGTCGCAGCCTGATGCCCTGGGGTGGGGTGTGGGCAGTTCTCCAAGGTCTCAGAGAGGAGGCACAGCTGGTCGCCTGAGGCCTGGCTGGAGAAGGGATTGTTGGCCTTCTAAGCTGTAACGCACGGAGGCAGTGCAGTGGAAGGACCCCAGGGCTATTTTCTACTCTGTGGCCTCGGTTTCATTATAAAATGATGATAATAGTGTTTCCTGCCTCCAGATTTTTATAAGAAATGAAGAATTCATGTAAAGCACTGAGTTTGTTTGGCACAGGTGGGTGCTTTAGAGCTCTTCATTACTATCATCACTGTTATCTGCGGAACTACCTTGGGGCTTGCTGGGAGGCTGAGCACAGAGGTCTTGCCTGCCTTCTCAGGGAGGGTGACAATGCCCATGTGGTTTGGGGGACGACCACAGGGCTGAGTTTGCTGACTGATACCATCTGGGGATTCTCTGTAGTCAGAAAGCTAAACTTATGAAGAACTCGGGGCTACTGGAAATCAGGTCTGTCTGTCGTCTTTATCATCATCATTGATTGCTATGATTTACTGACCATCACTATGCACTTTATCTGCATTATCTCTAAGCCACACAACCACCATACAAGGTAGGGGCCTCACTTCTGTGCTTCCAGAATCCTTCCCTAGCCCTTTTCTCCTCCTAACCCAATCACCTCACATTACATGTGACCATGAGCGTTTGGCTGCTGACACCTTGTCTTGTGGCCCCTTGGACCTCTACTGCCTGACCCTAGCTGCCATTATGTGCATGCTCAGTCATGTCCAACTCTTTGTGGCCCCATGGACTATAGCCCGCCAGGTGCCTCTGTCCATGGGATTCTCCAGACAAGAATACTGGAGTGGGTTGCTGTTTCTTCCTCCAGGGGATCTTCCCAACCCAGGGATCGAACCTGCATTTCCTCCATTGACAGGTGGATTGTTTACCACGGAGCCACCTGGGAAGCCCCAACAGACATTATAAACATATGCAAAAATGAATGACAGTGTTAGTGAATGTGTACAGGGTAAGTACTCAGCCTTTCTTTACAGATAAGGAGGAGCCCGGGGCTCAGAAATGACACTGAATTCACCAAGGTTTATAAGACTAGGAAGTGTTAGGCTGGGATCTGATCCCTCTCTCTCTGATCCCAAAGTCCTTGCTTTAGTGGAAGGAACCAGCTTCCAAGACAGCACCAGTGATTCTCACCTCTTGGGACTCACCCACCTGTGCAGTCCCTTCCACATCCAAGGGAGCTGGCGGGTAGCGAGTAGAATATTAAGGAAATGAGAGGTTTCCATAATGTGACGTTGGAGGCTAAGTTATAAAAGACATCAACACTCTGTATCGGCTCCTCTTGGCTCATTATTTCCTCTGGGGGAAGCCAGCTACCATATCATGACCGGACTTGGGCAGCCTTAGCGAGAGGTTCAAGCGGCGAAGAACTGAGCCTCCTGCCAAGAAGTAACCCTAACTCGCCAGGTACCTACATCACCTTGGAAGTAGATCCTTCGGCCCTGGTCAGGCTTTCAGATGATGGCACCCCTACCAACATACCTACTGCAACCTCCTGAGGGCCTCTGAGCCAGGACCACCCAGCCAAACTTGGATTCCTGATGCCAGAAAGAATGAGAGAATTGTTTTAAGTGAAAGTTACTCAGTCATGTCTAACTCTTTGCGACACCATGGACAATAGTCCTGGAATTCTCCAGGGCAGAATACTGGAGTGGATAGCCATCCCCTTCTCCAGAGGATCTTTCCAACTCAGGGATAGAACCCAGGTCTCCTGCATTGCAGGCAGATTGTTTACCAGCTGAGTCAACAGGGAAGCCCAGATTGTTTTAAGCCACTCTGTTTTAGAGCAATGTGGTATTCAGCAGTGGAAAACTGGAGGAGGAAATAGCAACCCATTCCAGTATTCCTGCCTGGAGAATCCCTAGCGGACTACAGTCTATGGGGTTGCAGAGAGTCAGACACGACTGAGCGACTAACACACAGTGGAAAACGATTACACTTTTCAATACCAGTCTGCCACCTACACTGTGATTGGCCCCGGGCCTCATCCAGAATAGAAGAGGACGGTTTATTAAGGCAAGTATGGATGCGAGAGTTGGACCATAAAGAAGGCTGAACACTGAAGAATTAATGCTTTCAAACTGTGGTGCTAGAAAAGTCTCTTGAGAGTCCCTTGGACAGCAAGGAGATCAAACCAGTCAATCCTAAAGGAAATCAACCCTGAAGATTGATTGGAAGAATTGATGCAGAAGCTGAAGCTCTAATACCTTGACACCTGATTCAAAGAGCTGACTCATTGGATCATCAGAAAAGACCCTGATGCTGGAAAAGATCAAGAGCAGGAGGTGAAGGGGGTGACAGAGGATGAGATGGTTGGATGGCATCACCAACTCAATGGACATTATCTTGAGCAAACTCTGGGGGATAGTGAAGGACAGGGAAGCCTGGCGTGCTGCAGTCCATGGGGTCATAAAGAGTCAGACATGACCGAGCAACTGAACTACAACATGGGTGGTGGCAGGGCTGGTTCTCCCATAGAGTTAGTTGGCTGGTGCTGAACGACGGGGACCCCAGGCCCAGAAGTGGAGATCTAGACTCCTTCCTGGGCTATTTTTGAGCCTCAGTGAGCTGTTGCCGCCTGCAAACATGCTTCACTGGCCTGATCCACCCCCATGAACATGTGTGCAGGAAGAAAGGAGACCTTAAGGCCTTTTAAAACTTCCTGCTTGGTTCTCAGACACCTACTCTTAAGACCCTCTCTAGCAATAGGTTTTCATGACTCCATGACTGGGAAAAGCCTGAGGCTCTTTTCTGGTATGATTTCTCAGAATTCTGGTGGGAAGGGGGGGGTGGTCTTATAATTAGGGAAGTGACTGAAGTGTCCCAGGTGGCAAATGGGACACTGAAAAGTCCAGCCTCCCTGGCAGGGAGGCCTGCACAGTCAGTATTTCCTGCCCCCTGGGTCATTTCAACTCCAGCTACAGGGGGAACACTCCTCCCATGGAGTTCTGCTTTGATGCCACTATTCCAGGATGCTTTCTCTAGATCTTCTTGGTCCCTCAACCCTTTAATCAGTGTAAGTAATTCTCAATCAGGTGTGATCCGCAATGTCTAGAGATATTTTCGATTGTCACCCTGGGAATGGGTTGCTACAAGAATCTAGTAAGTAGAAGTCAGGGATGTAGCTCAACATCCTACGAGGCACAGGCCAGTCCCCAGAACAAAGAATGAACTGGTCCAACACATCAAAGGACCATAGTTGAGAGACTGCACGCTGGAAGCTGGCCAAACACCAGCCCACCAAAAAGCCTCATTTCCCTAGACAAGGAGAACTGAAGTTGCTATCCTGCGGCGGGGCTGGATGGAGACACATGTCCCCAGGGGCGCAGGCAGCTGTGGACTCTATTATTAGTCCTGAGTGACCCTGGGAACACTGGGCTTCTTCTGCCTGAGAAACTCAAGCAAGGGGGCTTTTTTTCACTGATTCTGCAAAGTAAAAATCTATATTTGCAGGGATTTCAGTTTTAAAGTTACTGGTGTATATTAGGGGTTTAGTATGGGCTTCCCTGGTGGCTCAGAGGTTAAAAGCGTCTGCCTCCAATGCGGGAGACCTGGGTTCGATCCCTGGGTAGGGAAGATCCCCTGGAGAAGGAACCGGTAACCCACTCCAGTATTCTTGCCTGGAGAATCCCATGGACGGAGAAGCCTGGTAGGCCACAGTCCACGGGGTCACATAGAGTCGGACACGACTGAGCGATGGAACGGAAACGGAACGGAACGGATGAGAGTGGGGAGGGTTGGCTGGAAAAGTACATGAACCTGTAAAGTCAAAGCCAGTCATGCGTCTCCATCTTGGTGATACAGAACATGTTACCCTTCTGTGGAGACCTTTCCTAACTGTGTGCTCTGAGCTGTTCTTTGACCAGGAGGGTACAGGTTGGTGCTAAATGATCCTCACTCTTTCTTTGAGTATCAACCAAGTACATGAGGCCACACCATTCATCACAAAGTGTGTGAACTTTGGAACCGAGCCCCAGGGTAAAGCAGTTTCTGCATGGAGAGTGAACCTGTGATTTTGTTTCTTTGTTTTGTTGTTGTCTTTTGATTTGCTTTGTTTTTTCTGCAAAGGAAGCCTCACTAGGGCAGAGACCTCTGTGCTTTCAGATTTGTTACTATAATGCTGAGAAAACACCCTGTCAACCTGAATCATGCAAATTATTATGAATATTTTTGGGCTTCCCTGGTGGCTCAGATGGTTAACACTCTGCGTGCAATGAGGGAGACCTGGGTTCAATCCCTGGCTTGGGAAGATTCCCTGGAGAAGGGAATGGCAACCCACTCCAATGTTCTTGCCTGGAGAATCCCATGGACTGAGGAGCCTGGTGAGCTACAGTCCATGGGGTTGCAAAGAGTCAGACATGACTGAGCAACTAACACACATACCCACAAATACTTTCACAGACCAACACACTCATGTCCAGTCAAGTCTCCCTTCAGGGAATCTAGCAAACTCATTTCTACATGGTCCTTTGAGCCTCATGTTAACAAAATCCATGCATTCAGGTAACTGAAGACTCCATTAGGAGCTCCAAGCAATGGTTCTGAGTTTTTTCTTAAGGGTAAATCTGAGTCCCAAGGGAGGGGAGGCAAAAGGCCTTCTTCGGGCTCCTAGAAATGTCAACAGATGGCTGTGCATCTGAGCTGTCAGCTTCCCCTCGGCCACAGCCCACCACTCCCCAGGTAGTGTCCTCCGCTCCTCACCTCACAGGCAAACAGCTTGAACTGTAGCCCCAGGATCTTGTAGTCGATCAGCTGGTTCCCTCGAAGCTGAGTCAAGGCCTCCTTAAGGTCTTTAATGGCGGAATCATATCTGCAGGAAAGAAGCCAGTGCAGGGAAAGAAGGAAAAAAAGAATGAAGTGGGTGTGTTTCCTTTCTTCCATCTGTGTCCCTGGGACAAGAAGTCTTTTCAATCCTTTCTGACCTGCTCTAGTTTTTCGCCAACGTTGACCCCAGGATTCTGTAGAACTTGGTGTGAGCAGCGCCCCTGGAGTTGTGCATCCCAGCAACACAGCAGGCCTTGCAGTCTCAGGCCGCCACAGAGATCTCTGTCTTTGCTGACTGCACACAGCCCCCACCTTTCTGACCACCAGCTTGTCACTTTCTGAAAGAGCCTCGATCTCCCCAGAGAGCTCCAAGCAGAGCAGCACCTGCCGGCCCCCATGTCTCTGTGGAGCTGATTCATTCCCACCAAGCAGCCAGGCCAGCCTGACGCAGCTCCCAGGGGCCCTTCCTCAAGGCCACTGATGTCACCCTCCTGCCCAGAGCCTTCTCCTTCAGCTTCTTTTGAGTTCTTAGCTCTTGGTCTGCGCCTGTTCCCTCCCTCTTCTTCCACATAATTTAGGAAAAAAGACAAACCATCACTTATGCCAGAGAGCGCTTTTTTCCTTTCTTGGTAAATAGTGAAGAATAAAAATGTTTTAGATTTTTGTGTATTTAATTTTTGGCTGTGCTGGGTCTTTGTTGCTGCACACGGGCTTTCTCTAGTTGCAACGAGTCAGAGCTACTCTCTAGCTGCAGTGCACAGGCTTCTCCTTGCAGTGGCTTCTCTTGTCATGGAACACCGGCTACAGGAATGCAGGTTTCAGTAGCTGCAGCTCTCAGGCTCTAGAGCATGGGCTCAGGAGCTGTGACACATGGGTTTAGTTGCCCCATGGCACATGGGATCTTCCCAGACTCAGGATCGAACCAGCATCCCTTGCACGGCCAGGCAGACTCTTAACCTCTGGACCACCAAGGAAGTTCCCAGAGAGCATCTCTAACCCTGCTTCTGGCACTGGCCTTCAGCTCCATCAGGTTGGCGTTGTGCTGACTAGCTTGAGGTGGATCAGGACTGCTGTCATTGGATTGGTAGCAGAGAATAGGGCTGACTACACCAATAGTGCCCATCGGGGTGTGGGCAGGACCTAAGGCCAGGCCCGCTTGGCCTGCCTCTGATAACACAGAGGCCCTGGTGGGAGGGAGCCATTGCTGGGCAGCAGGGGATAGAAGCAGCAAAAATCAAGCTACCCCCAGCCCCAGCCCAGCCCCCGGTCTGGCAGGAACAAATTTGCCTGTCTGTGTGGCTCCCACTGGGTAACTAAACCAAAAGTCCCATGGCCATTCTCTGACCCAGAGCTGCCACTTGTGGCTTCTCTTGGAGACAAGCCTGGAATGTGAACACAGGCTGGTGGGGACCCTTGAGAGGTGGTGTGGGTAATGAAGGTGCCTGAGGACAGAGGCCAAGGGACTGGGATCAGGTCCACCAGCCCTGCCACCAACTGGGAGACCCTGGCAAACTGCCTCCCTGGCCTCACTCCACACGGATATTATAAGGAGTGCATTGTGTGCAAGGGATGTATTATATTCAGGGAGCATAGCACATCAGGCACTTGCTAGTATGCGGTCCTGGGTCTAATTTCTGAAGTCAAACCCGCATGGACTGGAGTCCTGCTTCTGCCCCTTACTAGCTAGTGACAAAGGGGTGTGCTGTGTGCTTAGTCACGCAATCATGTCCGACTCTTTGCAAGAAGCAAGTTACTTAATTCCTCTCTTTCCTCATCTTCAGTATTAGAGCATAATAGCACAAACTATTCAGGTGCTTAGGACGGTGCCTGGCACACACAGTAATTTCCTATTATTATTTATATACATATATTTCCAGCTCTAAAACCGGCAACCAAATTCACATACCAATCTTCTATTACATGCTTGTGTGTGTGTATGCTCAGTCACTTCAGTCGTGTCCTACTCTGTGAGACCCCTCAGACTGTAGCCTGCCAGGCTCCTCTGTCCATGGGGTTTCTCCAGGCAAGTATATTGGAGTGAACTGCTGTGCCCTCCTCCAGGGAATCTTCCCGACCCAGGCATGGAACCCGCGTCTCTTATGTCTCCTGGATTGGCAGGTGGATTCTTTACCACTAGTGTCACCTGGGAAGCCCTTATTACATGCCTACTTAATACTATATACTGTATGAACTGTTGTCAGGAGATCAAAATACACAGCTGTTGGGATTTCCCTGGTGGTCCTGTGGCTAAGACTCCATGCTCCCGATGCAGGGGGCTGGAGTTTGACCCCTGGTCAGGGAACTAGATCCCACTTGCCACAACTAAAGATCCCACATGCCATAATGAAGATCAAAGATCCCACATCCTGCAAGTGGGACCCAGTGCAGACAAATAAATAAATTAAACATTTTTAAAAAATACATGGCTGTAGAAGCCAGAACGCTCATGTCAGGGAAACTGGGAGCTGACCAGGAGGGCGGCCTGGCTAAGAGGTACCAGGGTGGCCAGGGAAAGCTGGACATTCTGTCATCATTTGGTTGGAAGTGACTCCCACAGCCACAGGGGCTGCAGGAGTGACAGGAGCAGACAGCCTGGGTTGGAAACAGAAGGATGGCTTCCTCTAATATATCTTTGTTAATAAGTGAAGTTGCTCAGTCCTGTCCAACTCTTTGCAACCCCATGGACTGTAGCTTGCCAGGCTCCTCAGTCCATGGGATTTTCCAGGCGAGAATACTGGTGTGGGTAGCCATTTCCTTCTCCAGGGGATCTTCCCGACCCAGGGATCGAACACAGGTCTCCCACATTGCAGGCAGATTCTTTACTGTCTGGGACACCAAAACTTTCACAAGCGTTCAGGCCATTCCTTAAGCATCTGAAGTCATTTACACACCCTTTTAGGCATTTCCTTGAAGGGGGAGAGGGGAAGCGTTCCTGTGCCTTCTAAGCTGGAACATGGCCAATGACTAGCTCTGATTCACTGAGCCAAGAAGGCGGGCGGGAGGCAGAAACACAGGAGTCCTGTTTCCTGGGCAGATGGGATTTCCATTGTGTTCCACTGCCTGTTTGTGCGTGCACGGAAGGTCCTTGGAGAGCCCATGAGGCTCCGTCTGCGGTCACCTGCCCGTGTGCCTGCCTCCCTCAGCAGATGAGTTTCAGCTGTGAAGTAAGACCGCCTGGGTCTACCTGGGATTGAGTCAGCCTAACTCCTCCTCCTGATTCTGCCCAGCAAGATAGCTAAAGATCTGGGCCCAGTAGGATGGAGAAAGAAAGGACTGATGTTATCCAGAAGGCTTGCTTTGTGTTTAAAACACTCCTGCGAGGTGTCTGTTTTTAAACGTCTTTGACAGCATCACCCTGAAGGCCTCTCCTTAGCCGCCTTGTTTACCCAGAGCAGCTCCCCTGGGGCGTGTGCTCTGATGCACAGCTCTGCTTCCTGCTGACCAGGGTCTGAAAAAGCTCGGTATGAGAAATCCAAAATAGCCTTCAGTCCCCTGCGCTGGGAGGCAGGCAGCACAGCCCTTGGCTCTTTCCAGCCCTCCTGCAGGAGGTTTGTTCCATGCCATTTGGAGCCCGCAGTGTACCCCGCGAGGCCAAGGAGCTGTCACCTTCCCCTGGTTCTGCTGGGCAGGACTGGAGCACACACCTGAAATTTACCCTACCTGCTGTCTTCTCAGCTCACCAGCGCAACTGCCGACTGGCTAATGCTTCTCCCCAGCTCTGAGACAGAGAGGGTTTATTATCCTCATTTCTGTAACACTCCCTGGAAAGGTTTTTCCCTTAGTAACCACTGAAGTTCCCAATTACTCCTGCACTGCCAGTGCCCGCCTGTAGACTAGAATCCTGCAGTCCACACTCGGGTAATGGAGAGAGACTGAGCTGGCTAAAAGGAGCTGAAGCCTCACACACCTCCATGCCAGGGCCTGGGGCCATGCCCTTGCCCATTTCAGAAGTCAGGGAAAAGACTTTGCTGCGTTGCCTCTTTGTGCAGCTCCATCTAAAGGGTCTGGCCGTATTTTCAGGGCCCTAAAATGTATCACGGGCTGCCCAGGTGACTCAGATGGTAAAGAATCTGCCTGCAATGCAGGTAGCCGCTGGTTCAATCCCTGGGTCGGGAAGATTCCCTGGAGTAGGAAATGGCAACCCACATCCAATCCAATCCCATGTAGAGAGGAGCTTACAGTGGGCTACAGTCCACAGGGTCACAAAGGATCTGACACGACTGAGCAAGTACACATGCAAGACTTATAAGGTTGGGATCTGAAAGGTACCTTGAGATCCCATCTCCTTTTGGATGACAAGGTGGGGGTTAGAGAGATGAGACATCCCTCAGACCTGACTTGCCTGGGCAGAACAACTCTAACTTTATTCTGGTGGAAATTTATAATGACAGAGGAGCAACCCAACAACATCTGAAAGTGGGAAAAACTGAGAGAAGAAGCACCCATCACATTAGCACCTTAAGACAAACCCTGTAGTAATCTGAAGGTCATCCTAACCCATTACGGAGAAGCGATAGTTCTAGGTCCTCATAGGCACTTATCTAAAAACATGCCCCATAGCACTTGCCCCATTCTGCCCTGCGTAATAGTTCTAGTGTTTGTGACCTGCTTCCCCTTTTTAATACATAAGTTCCTTGAAAGTGTGAAGTGTTAGTTGCTCAGTCATGTCCGATTCTTTGCAACCCCATGGACTGTAGCCTGCCAGGCTCCTCAGTCCACGAAATTCTCCAGGCCAGAATACTGGAGTAGGTTGCCATGCCCTCCGCTTCAGGGGATCTTCCTGACCCAGGGATTGAACCCAGGTTTCCTGCATCGCAGGCAGATTCCTTACCATCTGAGCCACCAGGGAAACCCTCTAAGTTCCTAGAAGCAGAGGCTATATTTCACCCCCTTGTTTATTTACTCCCAAAAGCATTTATTAATACTGTACTAGATACTGAAATACAAAAGTGAATAAGGATTCTTCCCTCATGAGTAGGGGAGGAGACAAATAGACAGGCAAGGATCTGTCATCGGAGAGACAGCTGTGATTAAAGGAAGCACAAAAGAGAGTGGTCACCTGGGTGGGTGTGCCTGGGGCAGACACTGGAGGATGTGACTGAGCAGACAGTGGCTGAGCAAACTGTCCAACCAAAGAGCAACAGGCAAGGGAAGCTCCTCTTTATCCTGGGATCCACTGGAGGCTCTTCAGCAGATGACATTTCTTTTTTAAAAAAGATCGTTCTAGGATATCATTGGAGCAGGCAAGAGTGGTGGCTACGGAATCAGTTTGGAAGCCCTGGTTCAACAGTCCTGGTAAAAAAAAATGAGGTCTAAACCAGCACGGTGCTGGAAGGGAGGGAGAGGGTTCTTGTATGATTTTCAGGGGACACTAAACCCCCTGAAATTGCACATAAAATTAGGTATGTGCTTGTATGTGTTTTTCTGGGAAGATTGCCCATATATTTTGCTATTTAACAACCAGTGAAAAAAGGACAAAGGATCAAGAGCTGAACCTTGGACTTTCCTGGTGGTCTAGTGGTTAAGTATCCACTGGCCAATGCAGGGGACACAGGTTTGATCCCAGGTCCAGGAAAATCCCACATGCTGAGGGGCAACGAAGCCCCTGTGTAACAACTACTGAGCCTGTGCTCTCAAGCTCAGAAGCCACAACTCCTGAAGCCCGCGTGCCCTAGAGCCCGTTCTCCACAACAAAAGAAGCCACCGCAATGAGAAGCCCACAAACTGCAATGAAGGGTAGCCCCTGCTCGCCGCAATCAGAGAAAGTCTGCGTGCAGCAACAAAGACCCAGCACAGCCAAAGAGAAATTAAAATAATTTAAAAAACTTTTAAACAGAGCTGAGTCTTGTGGAGGGGAGGACACCAACGCCTATGGATTGAGCAAAAGAAAAAAAAAAAGGCAGCTCAGGATCCAGACTCGTGTCTCATTTTTGTTATTTTCTCAATAAGTAGTTGTTGAATTAAAGATAAAATTTGATAGATTTCTCTCTTAGATTTAATGATCACCAGTCACAGACTAATTGAATCTTGAATCTGATTCCTGGATCTTACTAAGATCTTTTTGACTCACTCAAAACATGAGGCTTTCAGGTTCTGGGATTTCTGGGCATTTCATAGAGAAATGTCTTCTGGGAGCCTCCTGTCTTTGCCATCCGTCTCCTCATTTAAGGCTGTTAGAGCTGATTCAAGGATGGCCTGAGAGTTTGTCCTTCTAGAGATCTACTAGAGGATTTGTGCTCAGACCTGCCCTCAGGTCCTATGCATCCTGAGGCTGGTGGGGATGAGGGAAAGGGGACTGAGAAGGAGAAGAGGGTTAAGAAGGGAGACAGAGGCACGATGCCACTGAAAGGAAAGGCCTGGGTGTCTTCTCTCCATTTAAGGCCTTCCCTTCCCAGACTGCCTGTGTCCACGGCTCTTCTTTTGGGGGTCCTCACTCCTGCTCTTAACTCATTCAGGTAAGTGACCGCATCTCCATCCCAGAAGTCCTCGGAGCGGCTGGTAGTTGCCACGGCAACGGCTCTGCACGGTGGCCCGGCAGGCTTGGTTTCTGACCAAACCCGAGGAGCAAAGCCTTTCAGGGTTCCAGAGGATCAGAGCAGAGCCCGGCCTACCCCTTCCCCAGCACACCCCCCCCCATCCCAAGAACGCCCTGCCTCACCTGTTGTGTGCACACACGCACACACACACACACCACGCCCCTGCTAACACGTTACTGTTTGAACGTTCTTCCTTAGCCTGCTCTGGAACCTGTGCACTCAGGGAACTATTTCTACGAAGGGTCAGTTAGTCACCCCCTACATTTTAAATGAATGCTTAGAATATATTTTCTTTGTTATTTGTATGTTTTTAGGGCATTTGGGGGAGGGGTGTGGGACTCGAGATTAACTTTCATTTTCTATTTGTCTTTTTACTAATCATTTCCTGTTGACTTCGGAGAAGGCAATGGCAAGCCACTCCAGTGGCTTGAAAATCCCATGGATAGAGGAGCCTGGTAGGCTGCAGTCCGTGGGGTCGCTAAGGGTTGGACACGACTGAGCGACTTCACTTTTCCTTTTCACTTTCACACATTGGAGAAGGAAATGGCAACCCACTCCAGTGTTCTTGCCTGGAGAATCCCAGGGATGGGGGAGCCTGGTGGGCTTCTGTCTATGGGGTCACACAGAGTCGGACACGACTGAAGTGACTGAGCAGCAGCAGCATAAACACAGCAAAAATACAGAAAGGCTGACAGAAGAAGATGGAAATCTCTATAATTTCACCAACTGGGGAGGACTGCTGGAAACAGTTTGGTCTATGGCCTTTCAGACTATTCTGCCAAACAGTAATGGGATTGTTCGATACTATCTGAAATCTGTTTTAAATTTAGTATCTATTGTGAACTTCTGTCTATAGTAAGACAAACAGGACTCATCTGTATTAATGTTTCCTGGTACATACAATATTAATTGTTTATGTTCTCATTTTAGTGGCTGAATTATACCTCATTGAATGCATTAAGCTGGGTTTTGGAAAATACATTCTGCAAGAATGTATTTTTTTTGCTAAACCAGATCTAAGTCAATCACCTAGGAAGATTTTATTTATTTATTTATTGGCCACGCCCATGTGGTCTGTGGGATCTTAGTTTTCTGACCTGGGATTGAACCCAGGCCCTCAGCAGAAAGAGTGCAGAGTCCTAAAAAAAGGTTCTGATGTGGTTTTCTGATCATTGTCATTGTGTGAGAGCTCAATACCTCACAGTAGTAGACAACCATGGGTGCTCCCGTGCTGGCTGCAGTATTTACAACCAGAACCGCCCAGGAAACAGTGGGGTGCCATCCCTAGCCTGTGATTAGGGTTATGAAGCCTTATGGTGAGCTGTAGCTGGGCAGCAGGCCTGCCTTTCCTCCCCAGAGAGGGCTTCTGCCTCGTGCTGACTGATTGCGTAACTGCCCAGAGAAAGCCCAGTGATGCTTCCCCACAGAGGCTGAGTAGACACGTCTCAAACACCAAGTCTGGCAGCATCAAGACCCACTCTGGGTTTCTCTGCACGCTTCCCCAGTTTGTGCAACACTGGACCACTTACTTCTCCATCTGGTAATAGAGCATCCCTCGCTGGAAGTAGGACACTGCCAAGTGCTTGTCTCGGTTAATGCTTTTGGTGAAGGCCTGCAGAAAGAACAGTCAGGTGGTAAATAGGTGTGAGATGAGCCAGTGGGTGAGGCAGGCAGGCAGGGTCTTGAAAACCGTTGATGTCTTGGAGATGACAAGAGGCTTAGGGGTCAGAGTAGTTGGTGCTGTCACTTCCTAGCGGCATGACATGAGACAGGTTGCCCAATCTCCTTGAACTTTAGTTTTCTCCTCCGTAAAATGGGGATATGCATATCTCCCTTTCATGATTACTAACAGGATTAATAAAAGTCATCACATTTGAATACAACCTAATTAAAATGTTATCTACAGCATACATTTATCTTATAAATTTATTATAGGGATATTACACAATTAAGATCATTATCGATCTGTGTGTTCCTATTGCCATTTTGTTCACTGTTTTGAAATCTCATATGATTAAAATAATAACAATAATAATGCATTTAAAATGCCAGGAGCAAGGACTCAAGCATAAAACCAAAGAAAGGCAGCAAGAATGAGATGCCAGAGCAGAAGAAAGCAAAGTGAAGCCTAGAGCAGGGGGAGGAAGGAGGGACACGGGAGTGGGCCAGCTGGGAGGTGAGCAGGGCGCCACAGCCTCGCCCAGGAGGCTGGAGTCAACATACCCTGCTGGCCGAGCTGCACTCACGCCCTCTGTCTGGCACTGACAACCTCTCCTCCCGACAATGTGCACTTTGTTTCCAACAGCCCCTGGGATCTGTGGTTCTGTTTGCTCAGTCCCTGACAGCCCCCCACCCCCAGAGGAGGTGGGGGCCACTGTTTTCCCTCCAATGAGACACAGAGGGTCCTCCCATCTGCCCACTCTGCAGCCTGAGGCTGTGCGGGTATTCCACAAAGCTTCTCTTTCTCCCTCTTTGCCAGGGTGAGGATGGCTGTGGGGGTCCCCTTCAAGGTGCTGGGGAGTCAGTCATCTAGCCACACCACCTTGCAAAGACTTGCAGTGAAAGGTAAAAATAAGGACTAAAATTTACACAGTGGTGTGAAGTTATACAGTACTTGAATAGTCTATGCCTCCTATATGGGAAAAGAACCTAAAAAGAATGGGTGTATATATATATGTATATACACATGTGTAACTGATTTACATCACTGTATACCTGAAACTAACACAACATTGTAAATCAACTATACTCCAATAAAAACTAACTTAAAAAAATAGTTCATGCTTCACTTATTTCAAGACGCTTAACCTCTCCAGAAGCTGAAAGCCTGAACTCTGTGACTTCCCAAGACCAAAAAGCCCAGAGAGAGGCAGAGCTGGGGTTTGATACAAAAGTCATACCCTTTCCAGCTTACCGTGACCAATATGAAAAAGTGATTGTTGGGAATGCTCAACCCCATAGTAGGGAATATGAGAGAGAGAGAAAAACAGTGGAGAAATATGACAGTCCACACCTGTCCTAAAATCACTGCAGATGGTGACTGCAGCCATGAAATTAAAAGACACTTGCTCCTTGGAAGAAAAGCTATGACAAACCTAGACATCATATTAAAAAGCAGAGACGCTACTTTGCCGACAAAGGTCCGTATAGTTAAAGCTATGGTTTTTCCAGGAGTCATGTATGGATGTGAGAGCTGGACCATAAAGAAGGCTGAGCGCTGAAGAATCCATGCTTCTGAACTGTGGTGCTAGAAAAGTCTCTAAGAGTCCCTTGGACGGCAAGGATATCAAACAAGTCAATCCTAAAGGAAATCAACCCTGAAAATTCATTGGAAGGACTGATGCTGAAGCTGAAGAAAAGACCTTGGAAAAGACCTTGATGCTGGGAAAGACAGAAGGCAGGAGAAGGGAATGACAGAGATGAGATGGTTGGATGGCATCACCGACTCAATGAACGTGAGTTTGAGCAAGCTCCTGGAGATGGCGAAGGACAGGGAAGCTGGGTGTGCTGTAGTCCATGTGGTCTCAAAGAGTCAGACTGAACACCACCTGTCCTCAGCAGACATCATTAATCAATCCCTGTCTGCATTCCTTCCACCAGCCTCAGACTCCTTTGTGGAGTGCTCCACATAATGGATCAGAATTGTCACTTGAGGGGAAACCTATTTTTCTTAAGTGCCTCCTCTTGATTTTCTTGGGCAAGCAAAGCTCACTCACAGGAAGGTCTTAGAAAGCCAAAAGAGGTTCTTGGAAATCGGACGTTAAGCAGTTTAGACAGAGATTCTGTGGCTCGCAGTCAATAAAGGAAAACATAACTGGGGGCAGGGGGGCGGGCAGGCTTTCAAAAAGGTGTTAAGGAAAGTTTCCAGATGATTTGAATGTAATCGATGGAGAATAAAGGAGAACAAAACCCACAGCGAACAGTTTCCAGCGGGGCTGCCTGTTAGAACCACCTAGGGAGCTTTTCAAAGTGGTGGCCGCCCAGGCTGCTCCGCAGGCCAATTGAATCAGAATTTCCGGGGGTAGGTGGGGCCGGGGCAGCCTTTGTTCTTCTGAAGCTCCTGAGAGCGTTCTAAGGCGCAGCCCGGGCTGAGAACCAGTTAATACAAAGGCCCCCGGGGGAGGAGGGGGCAGAGACACCCCCACTCACCTTCTCCGCCTCCGGCAGGTTCCCCAGAATCGTGTGCATGCAGCCCACATTGAAGCAGATCCTGGAGTGGGGGTCCTGTACCCCGGTGAAGGCGTCCAGGGCTCCCTTCCAGTCCTTCTTGTCGGCTGCCAGCACCCCTTCATTCCAGAGGCTGATGGCCTCGGCCAGGGACATGGTCAGGTGCAAACCGGGGGGGCTGCCTGGAGACCCGGGAGACGGCAAGCCCCTTCTCCCCAGCCCGCCTTCACTTTCCTGGGCTGGAGCTCAGACTGGGGCTCAGGCTCCCTAAGACGACTTCTCGGTGTTGCAAAGGCGGCAGGAAGTGTCCCCACCTTTCGGCAACTGACAGAGCAGTCAGTGCTGTGAGAGAAAAGGAAAGAGGAGAAAGAGGGCAAGTGGGGCGGAGTGTGGGGAGAGAGGAAGTGCATCAGATACTGCCCCTGCGGCCGCAGTTCCCCAAAACACTTCTGCTCTGCCCCCCAGCTCCTCCCCTCCGTCTCCCACCCCTCTCTGCGGGGCGGCAGCTTTGGGCCAGGGCTCTGACCCCAGGTTCAAGGCGACTTCAGGTTGCCTGTCCAGCGAGGGTGTTGGGCGACAGAAGAGTTCTGTTCAGTCTAGAATGAATTCTTTGCTCACTTCCTCACACCCTTGTTGGAGGAGGAAATGGCAACCCTCTCCAGTCTTCTTGCCTGGAGAATTCCATGGACGGAGGAGCCTGGTGGGCTGCAGTCCATGGGGTGGCAAGGGGTTGGACACGGCTGAGTGACTAATAGTTTCACACCCTCACAGACTGTCTTGTTGTATTTGGTTTTTTATCTCGGGCTAAAATTGGCAATCAGATTCCCAAGCAGGATGGTCTTGGGTGTCCATCTGGGTCTGAGGTACTTTTGTGAACACTTAGGAAGCTCAGTGAGGACCAATCTCCTGCAGATGGCAAAACTAGGAGCCAAATATGACAGCGAATGCCTTCTCCTATCCTTCTGTGAAAAACTGAAAAGACAAGGGTTCTCATTGATGACTGATTTGTTCACTAGTCCCCTAAGACACAGATGTACAACTCCTTCCCTGCTGCCCTGAGAAAGCAGAAGAATCAGTAAGATAATTGGAAGGAGAGGGTATAACGAATTTGATTTACTGTGATCCTGACTTCTTGTTAATCACACTCCAGAGTAAAGATAAAATGCAGTTCCGAGGGTCAAATGCTTAGATGGCAACACTTGCTCTGTCCTTACTGAAAGCACCTGTCAGTTATCACCAAAGAGCCCAAAAATAAAACTTAAAAATGTCCATTCTATAAGGCTTGTAGGATTGAAGATGAGAGAATTGGGAAGGTGTGTGTGCACTTTTGTAGGGAGTATGCCCTGTGTTTGGAAGGTCTTCCCATCTCACTTTGTCTGGCAAACTCCTACTCATCCCTGAAGGCCCAATGAAATATCACCCCCTGCCTGAAATCTAGTTCCACACTCCAGATAGCAGAAACTACCCCCTCCTTTGTACCACCTCTTCCCAAACAATTGTATTTGTTGCCATTTCTCTTTTCACTTGCCCAAGCTCTTAGACTCCTGAATAGCTGGGCCCATGCCTTTTCAATTCTAGGATTCCCAGCTCTTAGAATGGGAACACACTCAATACATGATGAAGGGATTATTCCAAAAAGAAGTTAGAGATCCTTGGCAAATGATTGGCCAATGGCAGTGATAGCAGGCAGCGAGAGATACTGCTATTCCACCTGGTGAAAAAATACAGCTCAATCAGCACGTTGATTATTCCTAGGAAAACCAAGTGGTTTTGTAACTAAGCTAGACTTTAAGCTTTGTTTTCACACTATTATCAGAGTCTGCCACACAAAACTCTCTGGAAGCTGATGCCTATGAGTTTTCCAGTCTTATTTTCCCAGAATGTCCTTCACAGGCCCCTACAAACTCTACCACTTGCTCCTCTTATCCGCCCTAGGTCTTCATTTCCTGCCTCTCTGCTTTGGCTCCTGCTGGTTCCCCTGCTTGGGCTGCCCTTACCAATGTCTGCTCCTTCAAAGCCACTTTGCACAGACGTGGGTACCCTGCTCAGATATCCCCTTCCTCCAGAAGCTGTGCTGAATTCAGGCCCAGTCTTAAGTCCCTAAACCTGTGATCTCACCGTCACTCCCACGTGATTCTCAGTGACTCTCATGTGAGTAAAGTGTGTGCATGTGTGTCTTAGCTCCTCAAGCAGATTGCCCCATCCTTGTTTCCCCAGAGACGCAGCAATGCTGTGCACACTCATTTCTGTCCAGTTACCCGCCCTGTCCCCACGCCACCGTAAGCCTGTGGATGAACATATGGTCTAACCTCTTGACACGCATCCATCTATTCGCTACAGAGTAGCCAGGCTAATTCTTTTTTACACCATAAACTCTTTATATCTTTATAATTTCTTTCTTTTTAATTGGAGGATGGTTGCTTTACAATGTTGTGTTGGTTTCTGCCATACATCAACATGAGTCAGCCGTAGGTATACACATGTTCCCTCCCATTGAAATATGTACATTCAGTTCAGTTCGGTTCAGTCGCTCAGTCGTGTCCGACTCTTGGTGACCCCATGAATCACAGCACGCCAGGCCTCCCTGTCCATCACCAACTCCCAGAATCCACTCAAACTCATGTCCATTGAGTCGGTGATGCCATCCAGCCATCTCATTTTCTGTCTTCCCCTTCTCCTCCTGCCCCCAATCCCTCCCAGCATCAGAGTCTTTTCCAGTGAGTCAACTCATCACATGAGGTGGCCAAAGTATTGGAGTTTCAGCTTTAGCATCAGTCCTTCCAATGAACACCCAGGACTGATCTCCTTTAGAATGGACTGGTTGGATCTCCTTGCAGTCCAAGGGACTCTCAAGAGTCTTCTCCAACACCACAGTTCAAAAGCATCAATTCTTCGGCAATCAGCCTAGACAACTAATGGGAAGTTGCTGTATAGTGCAGGGAGTTCAACCTGGTACTCTGCACAATCTAGAGGGGTGGGGTGGGAGGTGGGAGGAAGGGTCAACAGACTAATCTTTTAAAAATACAGGTTGGATCACATCATGCCCCTGCTTTAAAACCTTCAGTGCCTTAGTATTACTCTTAGAATACTAACCAAACTCCTTCCCACAGTACAGGAAGGATCCTCTCCACGCACCGCGCCCCCTCCCCCCAATCCCTGCCACACCATTTCCCATCAGTCCCTCCCCCGCCCCTTCCCAGTGTTCCCATGCGACGTCGATTGTCAAATGGTTTCCTCTGTTGGAATGCTCTTCCCTCAGTCCTCTGCCCGGCTGGTTCCTACTCATCTCTCACTTCCTCAGGAAGGCCTTTCTTGACCCATGACCTTCCTTTGTTCAGCCTTTCCATCTCTCTCAGAGCACAGTTCCCTTGGGTCAAGGTGTTTGCCACATTTGTAATTGCATTATAATAGTCGTTGATAATATTAGTAGATGCCCTTCTCAACCACCCTTCCTTCATTTCCCATTTCTCCTTTGGTAGAACCCCCATTCTGTTCAAGTCTCCACTCTCTGGAGGCCAAGTGCCTCAGGAGAGATAAACTCTCAACACTGCCCCGAGGAGTGGAGTTCTGACTGGTTTTAGCTATAATTGTGAGATAGAATTCTAGTTAATAAGACATCAGGAAAAGGCTGCTGAGGATTTCTGGGAAAGATTTTTTTCCCCTGCTGATTAAAAAAAAGACACACAAGAAGAAACAAGACATAGTTCTTATTTTTCCCCTAGACAGTATTATGAAGCTGTGCCTGGAACAGTGGCAGCTATCTTGTGACCATGAGGAGAGCCATCTAAGAATAAGCCATTGTATTAAGGAAAAGAGAATGGAAAACTAAAAACCTGGATCCTTAATTATGTTGATGAGCTCCTAAGTTAACCCATTTTAGAACTAATCTCTTCAGAATTTCGTTTTTGGTGAGATCAGTCTGTTTATTGTTTAAGCTATTTGAATAGTGTCTTCTGTTTTTTATCATTTAAAACATTCTAACTGACATACCACTATATTTTCAATTCTTGGCACAGCACTTGATATAGTAGGTGTTCAGAAAACTCTTATTGAATAAATTAAGACACTGGTTGAATCTCACAGTTTTAGCTCAATGTTTGCAAAATTATTTCAAAGTTCTGTATAAGCAAGATTTGCATTTGCTTTGCTCACAGATCATAAACTCTTGTTGGATGCACTCATTCAATGGGAAGCTAAGAATATTCCTAAGACTGTCCTTTTTCTGGAAGGAGGGACCCCTGAAATTAAACTCATTGTTCTCATTATTCCTTGGCAGTCAGCAATTGCCTTCTCCTCCCTACCCACTCCAGTATTCTTGCCTGGAAAACCCCATGGACAGAGGAGCCTGCCAGGCTACAGTCCATGGGGTCTCAAAGAGTTGGACATGACTGAGCATGCATGTATGCCCCACTTTTAGAGCTTAGCATTTCACCATTCTTCAACTTTTTCTAACTTTTTCGCAGCTTCTCTCTCAAACTCCCCAAAGGGTGGAAACAGGTCTGTTTTCCCTCATTCTTTCACGCTCTAGGCACATAGTAGGTGTTCTGTAGACCACTGATTGGTTAAATGAACCAAAATGAGGAAACTGGAACCCTACTTGAAAAAATAATTTTATGGAATTTGTCATTATCACCCTTATTTGCATACAGTGTGGTACATTTACAGTAGTAGGGAGAGTATGTTCATCCTGTACCCTTAAATCTAACATCAGTAGATACGGACATTGAGTATGAGACAGGGAAGCCTCAGGAGGTTGGCAGGGAGGCCTCATTTATTACATGTGAACTTGGCCTGAATTTCACAGGGAGGACACAGAAAACTCAGTGTGGGTCTCCTTAGTCAGCAAGGCTGGTTGACCAGAACCCGGCTGGTCCTCTGCTTGGGTTCCACCAGGCTGAGATCAAAGTGTGGGCCAGGCTGCATTCACCTGGAAGTTTGACTGGGGAAGAGTCTGCTCCTAAACTCCCTCATCCTGTTGGCAGAATTCACTTCCTTGCAGCCGTAGAATTTACGAGGCCTAACCCTTATGGCAGAAAGTGAAGAAGAACTAAAGAGCCTCTTGATGAAAGTGAAAGAGGAGAGTGAAAAAAGTTGGCTTAAAGCTCAACATTCAGAAAACTAAGATCATGGCATCCGGTCCCATCACTTCATGGCAAATAGATGGGGAAACAGTGGAAACAGTGGGTGACTTTATTTTGGGGGGCTCCAAAATTACTGCAGATGTTGATTGCAGCCTTGACATTAAAAGACGCTTACTCCTTGGAAGGAAAGTTATGACCAACCTAGACAGCATATTACAAAGCAGAGACATTACTTTGCCAACAAAGGTCCGTCTAGTCAAGGCTATGATTTTTCCAGTGGTCATGTATGGATGTAAGAGTTGGACTATAAAGAAAACTGAGCAAAGAAGAATTGATGCTTTTGAACTGTGGTGTTGGAGAAGACTCTTGAGAGTCCCTTAGACTGCAAGGAGATCCAACCAGTCCATCCTGAAGGAGATCAGTCCTGGGTGTTTATTGGAAGGACTGATGTTGAAGCTGAAACTCCAATACTCTGGCCACCTGATGCGAAGAGCTGACTTATTTGAAAAGACCTTGATGCTGGGAAAGATTGAGGGCAGGAGGAGAAGGGGATGACAGAGGATGAGATGGTTAGATGGCATCACTGATTCAATCAACATGGGTTTGGGTAGACTTAGGCAGTTGGTGACGGACAGGGAGGCCTGGTGTGCTACGGTTCATGGGGTCACAAAGAGTGGGACACGATTGGGCAACTCAACTGAACTGAACTTCTTCAAGACCAGCAACGGAGAGGACGTCTCTACGTCACCAAGTCTCTGAGCCTAGACCCCTTTTTAAAGGACCTGCTTGACTAGGTTAGGCCCAGCCAGGATAATCTCTTTTTTGATTACAGTCAGCTGTTTAGGGTCCTTGGTTACTTCTGCAAAGTCCCTTCATCTTTGCCATAGTCTGTGGGTGAGAAGCAAGTCTCAGTCCCTGCCCACACAGTGGGAGAGGATTACACAAGGGCATCTGAGGATTGGGGGTCATCTTAGGATTCTGCCTACCATCACTATAGAGTTCCAGTCTTCTCCTTCCCTGACTCACCAGCTCGGTCATTATTCCTGCCCTGTGCTCTCACAGCAGCTTCTCTACCTCCCCAACCACATGTTCAACCACACATGATTGTAATTACTTATTTAAGTGGCTGTTTCCCAGCTAGGCTGTAAGCTCCAGGAGTACAGGACCTACATCTGAGTTTTCCAGTGTTATCTTTTGTGCCTATCACATAATAGATTATCAAAACATGTGCTAAATATCAATGCTGTGGAAAGTGCTTTTAAAGTCACTGTAATTATTTAGTTTGGTTGGTTATACATATCCATCTTATCATTCAGATGAGGACATGCATAAGGCTATTCTTTTAAAGCATCCTCATATCAAGCATGCTAGACATGAGGATCATTGCCATCTTTGAACTTTTATACACAAGGTACCTGGGCTTCCCTGGTGGCTCAGCAGTAAAGTAGGCAGAGGTTCAATCCCTGGGTTGGGAAGAGCCCCTGGAGAAGGAAATGGCAACCCACTCCATTATTCTTGCCTGGGAAATCCTCTGGACAGAGAAGCCTGGCAGGTTATAGTCCATGTGGTTGCAAAGAGTCAGACACAGCTGAGCATGAACAAACAGGCCATACATTTTTTAAAAAATTGAAAAATGAAAAAGAGTCTTGGGCTAATAAAAAAAAAATGAAAAATAGATGTTCACCCCTCCCTCGCCCAAGGCTCTAAAATGACAGATTGCTATAGAGGGATGGGAGATTCCCAGAAATCAGCACAAACACCTGGGACACAGAGATCCCAAAGATGAAGGAAGTAGAGGCATTGGGATCCCACAGGGAATTCTTTCCAGCAGTCAGACACACAAATGATAGGTGACGTGGCCCCTGACCAGTGAGAAATCCAAATGCTGGCAGAGATCAAAGAAGGTGTACAGGGAAAGCTGAAGCCCAGAGTGAACTGAAGCTGCAAAAAAGTAATAAGGATGACACAAAGAGCTCCTTAGTGTCAGAGGATGAACGTAGAGGGTCACTGCTTGGTGCAGATGACATCACGTCAACAGATGCTGGCAAGAAAGCAGAACTTCTCAGCTCCAACTTTGTTCCTGAGTCATATAGGGAATGAAGACCCAGACAGAGGATGGTGAGGAAGTTGACAGCTGGTCTAAAGAAACTCCAGTCATCTGATTCAGATTTACTGAATCCCAGGAACAGAGAGATTTTGTTTGTATGATCCCTGAAACCTTGTCAGTTGAAGCACGATGAAGACTGGGATTGATGCTAGAAAGCCAGGATGGATGGGTAAATGTGATTCTAGGTGTCTAAAAGTCATGAGTTCTTAAAGTGATATCAAAGACTTACCAGTTGATCCCTCGAAAGAATTCTACAGTATAGATTACTAAACAAAGGCACTTAGAAACAAAAGGGAATTGGAATTTTAGAAGCTAGAATGAGTTTACTAAGAACATGTTGGGCCAAAGCAAACTCTTTTCCTTTTTTTGAGAAGATTTTCCTGATAGGTGAACCAGGATGGTGCATATGCAAATATAAAAGGGTATTTGGCCAAGATATTCCCTAGACAAAGTAATTTAGATGATTTAGTTGGCCTAATATGATGTCCCTAGAATCTTCTTGAGGTATCAATGTCAATTTGCGCTTTTAACCTTTTTATAAACAACTTGGATCAGATTTACAAGTGACTCAAAGCTTGGAGAGACTATCAACATGTAGAATGACAGAATCAGAATTCAAATATTGCCTGACTCATACTGAATCACAAAACTCCAAGTTGTTATTTAACGGGAGACATGTAAAGATTTACTCCTACGTTTGAAGCTTCAGTTGCCCTAATATAGGAAGGCAATTGCTCTTTAAGAAGGATGTATTTGAAGACGTCTAACCATTTGAGTTGACTGCACATTCAACATGAGTCAACAGAATCGCTTGATTGCCAAAACAGCTAATGCAATCTAAACTAACAGAAGTGCAACCAACTCTTGTGTCAGTTGGCTCTTGACTCAACCACCCACCCAGAAACCCGCATGATCTCTCTGTTGACCAGTGCAGGAGATGGGCACCAGGTCCCTAACTTGGAAGATTCTTGTGCATATCCTCTCCTATCCACAGTGCCTGTCTTCCATCAGAAGGGCTCCCATTCTGACCTGGCTGGTGTTCATGTCTTTCCCCAGAGTGCTTGGCTCAGATAAGAAGACACTGTCTAGAATGCCCCCCATTTCATTCAGTCCTTTTCCCCATCTGATCACATTTCAACAGCCACAGCAGACACAGCTTATATTTCCCTCACAAGGGACACAATCCCTCATCTCCAGGCTTAGCTTCTTTCCTAGGCTTCAGAGCAGTCAGCAACAGGGACTTGATCAGCATCTAATGACTCAAGAGCCTGGCTTTATGATGGGCTTCTTCTGTGCCCTTCTCAGTATTCAGGTTGACACACCTATCCAGGAGTTCACCTGCTTGACAGAGGTCTACCAAGACCATCACTCCATTCATGTGAGTCAAACCCATCAGAGCCATATTCTCTGAGTAAGGACACGTGCACACCATCCATGGCTCATGAGATGATTTTAGGCAGTATGTAGAAAAGCAGTTCTATCATCATAATTATTGTATTATTTTAATTCACTAAAACTTTTGGACAAGTAACATGCTCATGTGGTTCAAAATGAACAAATATGAAAAATTATTCTGATCACTGCCAAACACTTCCCACTCACCAGGAACCACTTGTGTTAGCTTATCGGCATTCTCTCAAAAGAGATTTTAAGTATATACAAATGTAAACCCCTGCATGCGGGCATGTGTGCTAAGCCACTTCATTCATGTCTGACACTGTGACCCTATGGACCATTGCCCACCAGGCTCCTTTGTCCATGAGACTCTCCAGGCAAGAATACTGGAATGGACTGCCAGGCCCTCGTCCAGGGCGTTAACCTCTTGGCCACTCCCCTTTTATGCACATACCATTTGAAACGCAGTTCTGCACCTTGCTCTTTTCTTTTAACCAATATTAAGGACTCTGAAACTGCAATACTTTGGCCACCTCATGCGACGCGTTGACTCACTGGAAAAGACTCTGATGCTGGGAAAGGTTGGGGGCGGGAGGAGAAGGGGACGACGGAGAATGAGATGGTTGGATGGCATCACCGACTCTGTGGACATGAGTTTGAGTGAACTCCGGGAGTTGGTGATGGACAAGGGGGCCTGGCGTGCTGTGATTCATGGGGTCGCGGAGAGTCGGACACGACTAAGCGACTGAACTGAACTGAACTGAAGGACTCTTCTTCCTTATCAGGTCAAAGAGCACTTCCTCCCTCTTTTATGACTGAGTAGTTTTCCATCTTCAAACCAGTTCCCCACTGAAGGACAGACAGTCAGGTTGTTTATAATTAAGTCCTCTGATGACAATGTTGCAACAAACGTGTCCTGAGTGCATCATTTCACACATTTGTGAACATATTTAAAGGACATATTTATAGAAGTAGAAATAGATGGGACAGAGAGTTTGTTTATTTTAATGTCTATTAGAAAAAAAGTACAGCTAGCATACCAAACCCACAATTTCACAGTTACATTTTATAATGAGGCATTTACATTTTATAATTTAAAAGTGAATTAATGAAAGAAAAATGCCATGAATAACAGAATAGGTGAAATGAAAATATGGCTAACAATTGTGGAAGTGATATATAAAGAGCTGGAATCTGATGAACACTGACCTCGAGGGGAACTATTAGCTTCCTTGACCAGAAGCCCCTCAAGTCTCCATTTCTTGCCAGCTTCAAAGGCAGAGGCAACACACAGGAGTGGGGAGAGCTCTGGAATCCAGAGACCCAGGTTCGAACCTTGACTTTCCTCCAGCTGGCTGTGGGTCTTGCAGCCTCTCACAGCCTCCCTTTTCTTGGGTGGAAAAGTGTGTTGTGTGGGAGGCAAGATAGCACAGTCAAGGGCTTGGACCACAGAGCCTGCTTGATCAACGGAGGCTGTCATAATTCAGCTATTTTGAGTGAATTTGGGAAAGAAGGAGGTGGCAGAATCTTTGTTCTGCATCGCACGCCGCCCTCTCGACACTCCTCTACAGAGACATTGATCAGGGCAGTGGGAAGTGAAGCCGTGTACGACGTGTAATAGGATGTACGACCTGTGCAGCCGCTCAGAGCCCCAGGCTTATAAGGTCTCCACGCTTGGTTCAGTTCTGCGCTGTCACCATCTTGGAGTGCTTAATGATTGTGAGCAAGAGGACACATTTTCACTTTGCAGAAGGCCCTACGGATTCTGTAACCAGTTCTGTACGTACTGTCAGTCACCCATGACCTCCTTCCTCTTGCTGCCACCCATGACAGATGAGCTTCTGCGGTTCCTGAATATTACTGGGGGAGCCCATCCCATTGGGGCGTCTACAGAGTATAAAACCTGGCGGCTTCGCTGTGGCCTGGGTAACACTTTCTTAGTCTACCATCTGTAACAGACTTCTCAGCGCATTCCTAAGCATTCCTCCAGGGGTGAGTCTTTGGGAGCTGCTCTAAGTCCCCCTAGATTTCCCAGGGGACCTGAGCTGGTCAGAGCCAGGGTTGAAGATGCTTCAGTGACTTCTGTCTCATCCATGCCCCTAAGTTCTACGGAAGCTCTTAAGCATAGCTGGCCCTCTGTCATCCTGGGTTTTCACCAAGAACGCATTGTGAGGTCAGGAATCCTGGATTCAAATCCCAGCTCTGTCTTGTACTACCTAAGCCAGCTTTCGTAAGTCATGCCAATTCTCAAGAGCCTCAGTTTCCACATCTGCAAAATGGTTCTAAGAACAATGCCTTAGAGATGGAAATGAAATTCCATATAAAAGTGGCACACAGCTGCTCATAGGCGGCAGGTGCTTTCGGATTTCCAGATTCATGACAGAAAAATAAACGAACAATCTTTGTTTGCTTCGTGAGGTGCTGATCCCCTGTTGTGACATTCCCACATCCCACTCCAGACTGCTGTGAGCAAAAGCGTCTCAATATGCTGGCACCACCTCCCTGGCTGGACTTTTGGACACCCAGTCCCGCTTCTGTCCCAACTCTAAGTGATTTTCTCTCAGCTTCTATTCTGCCAGCTCTCAGCTCTGTAGCTGTTTCCTCCTTAGAAATTCCTAGCACACAAAAGCTTTCCAGAATGCTTTATCATGCCACGGTACAATCAAAGCCATAAAAATCATGACACTCTGTCCAGTGTCATCAAAGCCTGCGAAAGTCCCCCTTTATACAAAAGAGTGGACTTCCTGCTTTAGAATGTATCATAATTTCCCACAGAGATTTTCATCCTTCGTTCTCTCCCTGTTTCCACTGTCTGCCTACAAACTGTAGGTGAGACATCTATTTCTTGCAGCCACTGTCCTTCCAGACCCTCTCTTGCTTTCTCCTTCCATCTCTGTCTATTGGGACACAAAATCCTGGAAGGAAGATGGGGGAATAAGGAGCTTTGAAGGCCGGGGAAGTGGTTCCTATCTGGGCAACAAAACATCAAGAAGCTATTGTATTTGAAAAAGAAAAGATATATGTATATGTGTGACTGAATCACTTTGGGCTGTACACCTGAAACTGACACAACATTGTGTATCAACTATCCTCCAATATAGAATGAAAATGAGAAAAAGAAGCTACTGTAATGTCTCAGGCAAGAAAGAGTAATGCCAAAGCAGCTGCAGGAAGAGGGAGGGAGGGAATAAATGCCAAAGACAATTTGGTTCTGCGAGGAGGAATCCAAGATCAAGGAGTCCCTGGGGTTTTCAGCCAGCCTGATGTCACGGTGGCTGCCACAGGAAGTGGAGGAGACAGAGAGGTAATTCATCCGCTCCCACAGGTTTATGCAAATAACTCTCAGAGGGAGCGTGCTTCTGGTCATACTCTCTGCGAAGCATAAATCTGAGATGGGCTGATACGGCTTAAGAAAATGAGGGTTGAGCTTTAGAGAATCCCTAGGTAAGACAGGTGGAACCATGGAGTGTCAGTGAGCCAGTGTTCAGGGAGACAGGGAAGAGCCTGGGTGATGCAGCCACACACGTCAGGAGGTGAAACTCTTCAAGGAGGTGGTGAAGGAGGCTGAGTGCCGAGGCGAGGGCATTGGCAGAGCTGGGGCCTTGCACAGGGAGGCAGAAGTCAGGGTGTGAGGGGCTGAGGAGCAAGGGCTAAGGCCGTGCCTCATAGCATGCAGGGGGTATCCTAGTTCCTCCACCAAGGGTCAAACCCATGCCGCTTGCCGTGAAAGCACGGAGTCCTAACCACTGGATCTCCAGGAAGCCCTTACACACATGGGCTTGATGCTCTGAACATGTGGGAGGAGTGGCATTGCCCTGGGACTTCAGCCCACACCCCCTTGCCCTAAGGTTCTTGAGCCCCACCAGATTCAAGAGTCTTTCTGAAACCCTGCTCAGTCTGAGCTAACACCTCTCCCCTGATGAAATGTTTTTCTTTCCTCCTTCTCCTTGCTGCATAAGCCCTAGCTGCCTTCCTCCTGAACAGAACTGAGCAGCTAAATTAGGCTAAAGAAACCCCAGCCCATTTCCACAATTGCAGCAAATAGGCCAAGAAAACACCCAGGGTTGCAAAGAAGGGCTTAGTGACCAGCAGTCAGGATTCTGACCTCCAGAGCTCACCTGCCCCGGGGTGTGGGTGGGGGCCTCATGGTCTGAGGCAGACCTTTCCCACACTCACCTCCTCCCCTCTGGACACAGAGTCTGAGGCGCCAGGCTTCTCAGTGTGGATGTGGAGGAGGGGTAATGACAGCAAGAAAATCAGGAAAGAGAGGGCTGAGTCCAGTGACCCACGGAGAGTATACCATTCTCAGATCTTTGTCAGAAATGAACAGGACCCGCCTAGTCCCTTCTCCCACCTCTCCTTCCCAGTGTGACTGCCTGTTTGCCACTGTGGGTCCCCAGAGAGGAGTCCGAATCCATATTTGCCAGCTTCCCCCTGAGGACAAATAGGCATCTAATTGCTGTAGTTGCAGAGGCTGAAATCCTTCAGGGGTAGGAGGGGTGCTGGCAATTAATGCTGGTAATAATCTAACAGTCACTCTCTATTGAGCTCTTACTGTATGCCAAACAAGTTCAAGCCGTTGGCTTGCATCATTTCATTCACTCCTCACCAAAACCCATTGTGGTAAAAGAAGCTGAGTCTTCGCTTCAGTAATTTGTTCAGGGTTACAGAGCTCATCAATGACCAGGATTAAAACTCAGGTCTGTCTGACTTCAAAGGCAATTTATGCTCACTAAAGAAGAGGGGGCTTCCCTGGTGGTCCAGTGGTTAAGAATCCACCTGCCAATGCAGGGGTTCGATCCCTGGTTGGGGAGCTAAGATTCCACATGTGGTAGAGGCAACTCAGCCCGGGCATTACAACTACCGAGCCTGTGCACTCTGAGTCTCCCTGCCACAACTAGACAGAAGCCTTTATGCCACAACAAAGATGTCACGTGCTGCAGCTAACACCCGACACAGCCAAAGAAGGAAGGGAAGAAAGAGGAGGGACAGAGAAATTACCCCCGCAGAGCATCTCACCTATGCTGGATGTTGTCGTTCAGCCGCTTCGGTCATGTCCGACTCTTGTGACCTCGTGGACTATAGCCCGCCAGGCTCCTCTGGAAATGGGATTTCCCAGGCAAGAATAGTGGAATGGGTTGCCATTTCCTCCTCCAGGGGATCTTCCCGACCCAGGGGTCAAACCTGGGTCTCCTATATTACAGGTGGATTCTCCACTTTCTGAGCCATGAGGGAAGCTGAGGTCATTCACCAAAGTCAAATGGAGACAAACTCTTATTAAACGAGTAGATTTTCTCTGCCTGGAAAAGAAGTAGGTGAATCCTTGCTCCCTTGGGCTTTCATTTTAACTCTGGAAAAATCTGTGTCATCTGCTGAAGCTCCCACTGAGCTGTTTCCATGCCCCAAGCAGGGACTCCTCAGACAACCTCTCTCTTTGAATTCTGCTCCTAGGATCTCCATAGCAACCTGGGTACCAGCTGGAGGACCTGAAACTCAGCAGGGCCCTGCTTACCAGCCCTGAGGGAAAGCAGAGAGCAGGTGACAAACAGGAAGGGTCCTTTATCAGAGGGCATTTTTTTTTTTCAAGATACTGTTCTGAGGGTATAAAAAAATGTGTTCATTTGACCATGAAGTTAGCTTTAAAAAATCAGATTCTTTTGCTCAATTCTAGGTAAATTATTAACAAATTGACTGTTGGTTATGTTTTTACGTCAAATGTTCATGTTTTAAATTTAGCATTTCAAGGTCCACCAATTCACTTTCGTTTTGTTCAGGCAAAATGTCACAATACTAATAAACCCCTGAATTAGCTCTAAAACAGCTCAATTACACTGTAATCATTTTCTTATCTATCTTTATACTTGTTGCATTAACTGAGAAACAAACGGAGAATTGAAATCCAAGGTTGAGCTCAAGCTTGGGGAAGTCCTGAAATAATGAGGAAGCCCCAGTTTGCACATTCCAGTGCCCTCTGAAGCAAAGGTTGTCTCAAGGTCCTTGCCCAGGGTGGAACAAATTGCAAGAGTAGCACTGACGTGTATACACTACCGTGTATGAACCAGACAGCTAGTGGGGACCTGCTGTTAGCACAGGGAGCCCAGCTCGTGCTCCGTGATCACCTAGAGGCGTGGGCTGGTGGGGGTGGGACAGAGGCTCAGGAGGGAGGGGATACATGTGTACTTATGGCTGCTTGACTTCGTTGTACAGCAGAAATGAACACAACACTGTAAAGCAATTATACTCCAATTAAAAATTAAAAAACAAAACACTCTACATGTGATTGGGGGTGATAAGAGCCAGAGTAAAACACAGGAACAACTTCCGTTCCTTTGAAAATACGTTCTACATAGTATAGACTGGACTCATTCCCAGATGGAAATGTCCTCTGCGTAAGGTCTTAGGACTCTGAACAAATGTATTCAGATGTATTCTGCTTTCCTCCAAAATTCAAGTGTTTCAGCCAGTTGGTTGTTCCGATGTGCCATCTTCCAAGGACCAAAGGGATTGATTTCTTCTCTTTTGGCTGTCTTTCAGCCACCTGGCTTTCAATAAGACATTCTCTACTTCTCAGAACATGAGAAATGACAACACCTGTCTAGACCGCCAATGATTCTTCTGGGTCCAGTTTGCAAAATCTTGAGCCTGTAGTTGATGATTATCACGATTGCTCTAACTTCAGAAACGATTTCCGTGTAAGCACCAGAGGTGGCATTTCTGCACTTCAGCTGATTACTCCATGCTTCCGTTCACCAAACGCCCATCTGGGGAGATGAAACCCTAGAATCTTAGGTTTCTTTGCTCCCTGTAAACTTGAATAAAAGCCCATGCGTTACTTTTGACGGTTGGTCCTCCAGTTTAGCTCTTAGAACCAAAGTTTCCACATCAAGGGTGAACCAGGGGGATGTTTCCACTTTGACTGGAGGGCATTGTTAGGCTGGGGTGTGAGGCGAGGAGGGGGCCAGGGGTCCAGGGGTGGATCCAGGCTGTGGAAGCCCTTCTTCATAGTATTTCTTTTTGCTTGGCCCATAGCTGGCCAACAGGCAGTTCTCAATGACCTGAACGCTCTCCCTCAGCCAGTTCCTGGGAGTCCCTAGAGTCACATTCAGAAACGAGGAAGTAAAAAGGGCTGTGGACTGAGCCTCATTGCCATACGGTTCTCTTTTCCTAATTTGGTCTGGCAGGCCTGGGCACAGGAGCCTGGGAACCATATCTGTCTTGGCAAGGCTAGAAGGGAAATCTAGTGCCTTCTGTTTTCCCATTGGGTATCTGAGGTGACATTCCAGATGAAAATCTCCAGAGGACAAGAGCTGGGCCGTAACTATCCTATTCGTTTCCCCTTTTCTCTTCTCATCTGTCCGAGTTAGGACACACATGCACTTTCTAGGCTTGGAATATACATCTTTGTGATGCAGAAGGCAAGCAAAAACATCCATTCCAAAAAATTGTACTTTTGTGGCAAATATTCATCTTCCCACTAATAGAGATATCTGGGAGGAAAAATAAAAAGTCTGTATTTTTCCAAACTTTCTATGTTTAGCTCTCTTTTTCTTCTGGTGGCAGAAAAATGTAATCTTATTAAGTTCCAGGCATACTCAGACACTTCAAGTTTAAACCTACTCAGTTCCCCTTCTCTGAAGCTTCCAAACGTTTCTAGAGTCTGTCACTTCCTCCCTTTTGAAGCTAGCTAATTCTGGGATACCTGGCCTTCCATGTCTCTCCTATCGGTCCCCATCCAACTGGTTTCGCTTCTGTCTTTATCTTCTCCCAGGGGTGAGGAGGTGCAGAGTATGGGAGAGGGTTTGGAAGGAGGAGCATGGTGGAGAGCCAATGAGACCCCCCTCCAATTCTCCAACCCTCCACTTTTATCTTTCCATGTTACTTAGGACCACTGCTTTTGAATTTAAAAGCCAACAACGTGTTGTCTTTCTTCTCTGGCTCCATCATGACAAGTCTCCTCTGACACAAAAAGGCAGCTTCCTGTTTCTCCATCGGAATGTGGGGAGAGGTCACAAAATGAAAGGGAGGGTGAGGGGGGGTGATTCCCTTATTATGTCATTGCCTGTTGTTACTGCGGAGAAGCTCTTCTTCTAAAGTTCCATCCCTTCTACTATTGACTCTCCACAGTGGATGCCCCATTGTTGGGCAAAGGGCTCAGGGCCACCACTAGTGGCTCGCTTGGTCAAGGCTGGAGCCCAGGGCAGGTCCCTGGGCTCTGCCCCTCATCCTGGGGAGAGGTGTGCTTGGACAGGCAGGCGCACTGCGGAACCCTGTTTCCTCTTGCCCTTCTCTTCCCTTTTTTCTTTCTCTTTTATGACCCCTCCCTCACTCCTCCCCATCTCTCTTTTTTGTAAAATGCACACATTCAGTATACACCTCGGTGAGTAATTACCTGTGTGTCATCACCAGAGTGCTCCCTTTTTATAAGAGACGCTGAGTGTAGTCTGGCAACTGGGACAAATAAAGCATGGATTTGTGCACAAATTGGTCTGACTTTGGGTGCTGGCTGCTTATAGGGGTTTCTGGCTTTGGAGTTCCTTAGTTCCTTCCACCCCAGCTCAGATTGCTGGGTCAGAAAGGCTCCACCAAGGAAACTTCCCCTCCCAGAGGCCCTGCAGGGTCCCCTCTGCCTGCTGGAGAAGGAACTTGTCACCATCTGACCTCTGCAAAGTCCCAGATGGGCGTATCAGTGGAGCTATGGTAGACTCATCAGTCACATGAATGTCCTGCCCCAGATGAGGAGCTGTATCCTGTGGGAGCATCTCAGGGTCACCCTGCTGTGGTTTGGTCTGAGCTGTGGGTGAAGGCCACAGAGCTGCATTTCCTGGTCAAGCACTAGCATGGAGCCACGAAGCAGAATCAGAACCAGACTCAGCTGAGAATAGATCTGAAATGTTTTTGTTTTTTTTATTTCAACCATGATCTTTGACAAAGTTTCTTCCTGCTCTCAGATGTTCCCACCATTAACAGGGTCTTGCTGCTGCTGCTGCTAAGTCACTTCAGTCGTGTCCAACTCTGTGTGACCCCATAGACGGAAGACCACCAGGCTCCCCCGTCCCTGGGATTCTCCAGGCAAGAACACTGGAGTGGGTTGCCATCTGTCTTGGGTCCCCTCAAAAGTCAATAGACTAATTCATCTGGCATTTCCACTGCCAGCTTTGGAAAGTTTGAAATTGGTACAAACTTTCTGAACATCTTGTAATACACTTTGATTCAGCATTCCACTTCTAGAAACTGGTTCTGTTGAAATAAGAAAGTATGCAAATATACACACCCTCAGCACATATAGACAGGGCAGCAATGTTTATAATAAGTATGTGAAAGTTGCTCCATTATGTCCGACTCTTTGCGACCCCATGGACTATAGAGTTCATGGAATTCTCCAGGCCAGAATACTGGAGTGGGTAGCCGTTCCATTCTCCAGGGGATCTTCCCAACCCAGGGATCGAACCCAGGTCTCCCGCATTGCAGGTGGATTCTTTACCAGGTGAGCCACTAGGAAGCCCAAGAATACTGAAGTGGGTTGCCTATCCCTTCTCCAGTGGATCTTCCTGACCCAGGAATTGAACCAGGGTCTCCTACATTGTAGGCGGATTCTTTACCAACTGAGCTACCAGGGAAGCCCCATAATAAGTATAATAAGATTTTTTTAAAAGCTAAGCAACCACCAATAGCGGGATGTTTAGATAAATTATGGTATCTGTGTACAGGATGAGGTTGATCTGTGTGGGCTGATATTAAAAGATGGCCAAGCCTAGAAGACCTGAATAGACATTTCTCTAAAGAAGACATACAGATGGCCAGTAGGCACATGAAAAGATGCTCAGTGTTGTTAATTATCAGAGAAATGTAAATCAAAAGACAATGAGGCACCACCACACTCCAGTCAGAACGTTCAACATTAAAAATTTACAAATAACAAATGCTGGAGAGGATGTGGAAAAAGGAAACCTTCCTACAATGTTGGTGGGAATGTAGGTTTGTATGGCCACTCTGGGAAACAGTGTGGAGGTTCCTCAGAAAATTGAAAAATGGAATTACCATATGATACAGCAACCCCACTCCTGGGCATATATCCAGACAAAACTTTAATTCAAAAAGATATGTGCACCCCTGTGTTCATAGCAGCACTATTCACAACAGACAAGGCATGGAAACAACCTAAATGTCTATTAACAGATGAATGGATAAAGAAGTTGTGGCACATATTATAAACACGTACACAATGAAATAGTAAAAAAGCGTGAAACAATGCCATTTGCAGCAACATGGATGCAGCTAGAGATGATCATACTAAGTGAAGGAAGTTGGACAGAGAACAACAAATACCATATGATATTATTTTTGTGTAGACTCTAAAATATGATACAAATGAACCTATTTATGAAGCAGAAACAGACTCACATAGAAAACTAACTTGTGGTTACCAAAGGAGAAAGGGAAGGGGGTGGGATAAATAAGAAGTTAGGGATTAACATATACACACTGCTATATATAAAATAAGGCTCTACTGTATAACACAGGGAACTATATTCAGTATACTGTAATAAACCAAACTGGAAAAAAATTTGTTAAATGATTATTGTTTTAAGCTACTGCGTTTTAATTTGCTATGTGGCAGTAAGTAGCTAATACATTCTTGGTCATCTTTATTGTTTGTTGTTGCTGTTGTTCAGCCACCCAGGTGTGTCCAGCTCTCTGTGACCCCGTGGATGGCAGCACGTCAGGCCTCCCTGTCCCTCACATCTCCTGGAATTTGCCAAGTTCATATTCACTGTGTTGGTGATGGCGCCCTCTTCTCCTTCTGCCCTCAATCTTTCCTAGCATCAGGGACTTTTCCAATGAGTTGTCTGTTTTATTATATAACATTCATTTATTCAACCAATATTTTCTGCACTTCCGCTATATATTGAGTAACTGTGGTAGACAGGGGAGAAATATGAGCAAAACCAGACATGACTGTTTCATGGAGTGGACCATTTAGTAGTGACAAAGATCATCAAATAATCTTATGTAAATATAAATTACAATAGTGTGAAATGCTGCACAAGAAAAGGGCTATAGCTATGACGGGAACCTCATTCAGATCAGGTGGAATTAGGAAAAGTTTGCCTGAGAAACTAAACTGAAGGAGGAGTTAGTTAGGTCAATGGGAAGGGGAGGAGAAGAGCATTCCAGGCAGAGGAAGTAGCACATGCAAAGGCCCTGTGGCTGGAGCTCAGGGATTGAGGACAAGCAGTGAGGCTCAAGGACAGAGGCCAATCCACACAGAGTTCTGTGGCCTTGTCAAGGGGTTTGGGTTTATACGAAACCAGTGGAAAGCCTTTTAAGAAGTAGAGAAATAAAATATGATTTTGATTTTAGGATCTTTGATTTAAATCTGACTGTGACTGTGAAGAAGGCTGATCGCCGAAGAATCGATGCTTTTGAACTGTGGTGTTGGAGAAGACTCTTGAGAGTCCCTTATACTGCAAGGAGATCCAACCAGTCCATTCTAAGGGAGATCAATCCTGGATGTTCATTGGAGGGACTGATGCTAAAGCTGAAACTGCAATACTTTGTCCACCTCATGCGACGAGTTGACTCACTGGAAAAGACTCTGATGCTGGGAAAGGTTGGGGGCGGGAGGAGAAGGGGACGACGGAGAATGAGATGGCTGGATGGCATCACCGACTCTGTGGACATGGGTTTGAGTGTACTCCGGGAGTTGGTGATGGACAGGGAGGCCTGGCCTGCTGTGATTCATGGGGTCGCGGAGAGTCGGACACCACTGAGCGACTGAACTGAACTGAACTGAACTGTGAAGGGAACAGACTGAAAGGCATCTGTGACATCAGTGAGAAGACTGTTTCAGTAATCCAGGTATTTAATGTGTTAGTTGCTCAGTCATGTACGACTCTGTGCAACCCCATGGACTGTAGCCCACCAAGCTCCTCTGTCCATGGAATTCTCTAGGCCAGAATACTGGAGTGGGTAGCCATTCCCTTCTCCAGGAGATCTTCCCAACTCAGGGATCAAACCCAGGTCCCCTGAATTGCAGGCGGATTCTTTACCATCTGAGCCACCAGAAAATCCAGGTACTGTTACCATCAAATAACATGTTTACAATTCCCAAGCACAATCAGTTTTCTTCTCAATATTCTCTAGAAAGAGTAACATATACAGGCATAATATGAAATGTCATAATGTTATATAGACATAATTTTTGGCTTCTCAGAGTCTATGATGTAAAAATATCAGCAATGGTAGGACCAAATGGGATGACATACAGGCATGTAAGAGAGCTGGAAAATTGAGAAATAACTCCAGCAAAGACTGGGATCAATCAGCTCATTAGTACAGAAAGGAAATACAACTAACATTTCCTGAAAGTCGAATAGATGTCTTAGACATTTGACACGCCTTATTGATTTATGCCCCATAACAACTTCATGCTGCAGATGACATTGTATTTACCTTACAGATGAATACACAGGCTCAGGAAGGTTGAGCAACTTGACAGAGACCACATAGCTTGTGGGGTCTGTTTATTTCAAAGTGAAAGCTTGTTTTATTCCATGAAATTACCTGCACTTCTATTTGAAGTCCTATATGTAGTGGAAAAAGTTTTGTTTATAACCAGACACTTACCAGATTCCAGGTTATCACTATAGTGTATATGTTTCTCTAAGCAGTATGATTCTCCAAGCTAACTTCATTAAAACGAAGACAATAATATCAATGCCTTTAGCATTTAACAAAAGATGCTTGGTCCTTCAATAACATATATCAAGGACCCTAGTTATATACAAGTTTTACAAAATGACCAAAGATAAATAATCCATGGACTCTTCCATAGAATAATCTACTCATAAAACATCTTTATTTTCTAAAATGAGAATCCCCTGTTTCTGAGAAGTTTTCTTCCTTTATGCTCCATCCATGGATTTGCAAGGATATGCATTTTAGCAAAATGTGATCCAGCTTATTCCTCACAGCTGATTGGTCCAGAGGTTGGTTCTAAACTCAAACTGGGCCAGTCAGAATCCTTCCCTGGCACTTTGGAAGTTGAACTGAGGAAGAGAAGTCAGTTTTGGTCTGGGCACCTGAGCTTCAAGATGGAAAACTCACAGCCTCTGGTGGACACATTTTGTCATGTGACTGGTAAAGACGAGAAAACTGGTTGGTAATAAAGTTAAGAATGGAGTAGACCATCAGAGAAATCTAAGTATCAGTTTTAGGTGCATAATGTTAAACAGTACTTTAGGCAACTTTTTCTAGCACAACATCCAGTAGCACCATTTACACCAGTTTCCTATGAGTGGCGCACGTTAGAACACGACTGTGTGGCATGGATGGAGTTCCCTGGAGTTGTGATATGAGACATCCCCATTTTTAGTTGGAGATGGGGCTGTAGATAAAGGCCAGGACCAAATAACTCAAGTGGTGTGGTGGTGGTGGTGTTTAGTCGTTAGATCATATCCGACGCTTTGTGACCTCATGGACTGTAGCCTGTCAGGCTCCTCTGTCCCTGGGATTCACCAGGGAAGAATACTGGAGTGGGTTGCCATTTCTTCCTCTAGGGGATCTTCCCAATCCAGGGATTGAACGCACATCTCCTGTGTCTCCTGCATTGGCAGGCAGGTTCTTTACCACTAATGCCTCCTGGGAAGCTCAAGTCAAGGATATATTCTGTTTTTTATCTGAGGACTAAGAAAATTTGGAACCAGTGTTCGATCATATAGTGGAATCATGGTATCAGTTAATTTACTTGTTTTAGTGCTGATAATGAACAGAATTCTGGGACACTGTGATTTCTGATACCATGCTGTTCCCTTAGCCGGGTATACCCTTGCTGCTCTTGTCTGTCTGGAAAACTCTTTCTTTAAAAGAATTTATTTTTTTACTTGTTTTTGTCTGTGCTGGGTCTTCTTTGCTGTGTGCAGGCTACTCTCTAGTTACAGTGTGCGGGCTGCTCTTGTGGTGGTTTCTCTTGTGGGGCACAAGCTCTGGAGTCCACACTTGGGACTTGCAGCCCTACTTGGGCTCAGTAGCTGTGGTACGTGGGTCTAGTGGCCTTGTGGCACATGGGATCTTCCTGGAGCAGAGATGGAACCTGTTTCCCCTGCATTGGCAGTGGATTCTTAACCACTGAACCACCAGGAACATCTTGGTAAACACTTATAGCCTTCAAGACCCAGTGGAATGGTTATATTCTCACAGCTTTCCCCTAACATTCAGTCTTGGAGAAGTATTGCTTCCCATGTGATATTCTACATAACTTTACTCCTTTCTCTATTCTAGCTTGCTTCCTACGGATTTGTAGTTGTTGCTTATGTGTCTGTTCTCTAGAATCTAGGACCTGAAAATGACTGAATCTTACATATAGATATCCTGGCATATAGATATTTGATTAAATGACAGGGAAACTGTAACTTAATGTGTGAAATACTTTGGGTAGTGTTAGCTGTCCATCTTAAGAAAAATACCCTTAAATCACGAAAAAGACAAGTAAGCTAGTCAATTAGGAGCTCTGTGGGACTTCTGCCTGAGGACAAGCTAGTCACTGGGATTCTAAAATCTGCAATTATTAAGAAGGAAAAAAAATCAATGTTTTAAAGTAAAAAATCTAAAGTGTAAGATCATAAAAACGATAGAGGAAACTTTACGAAAATTTATTTTTTAATTTTGAAGCTAGGAAAACTTTTCTAAATATGACTTGAGTGCTAAAAACTATAAAAGATTAATAAACTCAATCACAGAAAAAGGAAATAACTTTTTTATTCATAGTAAAAACCATCATAAAGTCAAAAGACAAACTGTAATAAAATATTTGACATTTCTATGACAAATAAAAGGCTTACATCCCTATGAGAAAAAGATCTCATACAAATCAACAAGGAAAAAAAAGCCATCAATAGGACAAAGGAAGTATAAAAATACAGAAAAGAAAATACAACTGGCTCTTAAACATACGAAAAGACGTTCAGCCTTATTCACATGAAAAGAAATGCAAATATACACTACCATTTTTTAACCTATCAGATATAAGTGTTTGATTTATAGACGCACAGGGAAGACGGGAGAGGGGATAAACATTGTCCTACATCACCAGAGGAAGTGTAACTGATGTTCTAAGGAAAGCACTCTATCAAAATTATGTATACATACTCTTTGACCTAAAATTTCACTTAAAAATTATTTATAAATAGCTTGAACATACATAAAATCGTTTATGTAGTATTGTACATCATTAATTCATCATAGTGTCACTTATAAATTCAAAAGATCAGTGAGTGAGTGAAGTTGCTCAATTGTGTCCCACTCTTTGCGACCCCATGGACTGTAGGAGCCCACCATGCTCTTCTGTCCATGGGATTCTCCAGGCAAGAGGACTGGAGTGGGTTGCCATTTCCTTCTCCAGAGGATCTTCCCGACCCAGGGATTGAACCCAGGTCTTCTACATTGTAGGCAGACACTTTACTGTCTGAGCCACCAAGGAATTCCAGAAACCACCTAAATCAGAAAGGAAATGTTTGGATCACTTATAGTACATTTATTTATACAATAGAATATTACGCAGTTGGTTATAAAAGAGAATAAGGAAGTTCTTTCCATATTGACAAGAAATTATTGCCAAAATAGTTTCCAAATTATTGCCAAAAGGGCTTCCCTGGTGGCTCAGACGGTAAAGAAGCCTCTTGCAATGCAGAAGACCCGGGTTCGATCCCTGGGTCAGGAAGATCCCCTGGAAGAGGGAATGTCAAGCCAGGGAGTGCTTCTCCATGGATAGAGAAGCATGGCGGGCTACAATCTACGAGGTCACAAAGTGTCGGACACAGCTGAGCGACTAAGCACACACAGACACACTTAACAAAAAGTCAAGGTGCAGAGCATTCTTTATTTTTTTTTCAGAACATTGTTTATAGTATGCTAGTATTTATATAAACAAGGGGGGAAATATATGGACATCTGCTTATAAATGCAAACACTATCTCTAAGTCTGCCCAAGAATTGAGTACTATTCGTTGATTGTTAAAAGGGGAATTAACATGGGAAGGGAAAATAACCATAGTACATCTTTTTTTTTGTCTTTTGGATATTGAATCATACAAACTACTTATTTGAAAATAAGTAAAAAATTAAAATGAAAAAAAAGGCAAAATACACTGACTTTTAACTCAGCCACCAAATAGAAGAAAATCTTATTTACAGATGCTTCTGGAGTCTTGATTTAATTTTTGGATAAACAAAAGAAGGCATGGTGTTATTCAGCAGCATTGTCCATTTGCAGCATCCATGACCCCTAAGAGCTAACATGACTAAATAATCCTAGGTGTAGAATGGAGAAAGTAGCATGGAAACATATACACTACCATATGTAAAATAGATAGCCCGTGGGAATTTGCTGTTTGACTCAGGGAACTCAAACTGGGGTTCTGTGACAACCCAGAGGGTGTGGGATAAGGTGGGAGGTGGGAGGGAGGTTCAAGAGGGAGGAGACATATGTATACCTATGGCTAATTCATATTGATATATGGCAGAAACCAACAAAATAGTATAAAGCAATTATCCTTCAATTAAAAATAAATATATTTAAAAAGACAGCAGAAGAAAAAAAAAGAAAATCCTAGATATAAACAGAGTCAGCAAAGGTGGTAAAAGTTCATGCATATGGTTTCATCCGATCTTAGATGGTGATGCCAGAATAATGGAGCTGTTCCGTGAGAATTCCCTCAATGCTGACATGTGAGCTGGAATTCACAATTCCTGAATTGGATCCAGGCTGTTTGAACCTAGGAGGAATTTACTCTTTGCATAGCTCTCAACCTTTTTCTTCTAATATGTTCTCCTGTGCAGGCATCCTCGGACCCATCCACAGAACTCGGGGATATCTCAGTCAAATGTTTTGGCTCAATCAGCGTTACACAACAGATAGACACCTGCTGAGTATCAAATATGTCAAGGGATCATAGAGAATGAGGGAGACGTGACTGCTAGACTCTAAGAAGGCCACAGAGTCCAGTAGGAAGGTCAAGAGGGTGTCCTGGAGAACATTAGCCAAATGCTAGGCTAGGAAATATGCAAGTCTTAGAATGCTGGCCTGTGAAATTCAGTGAGTCATATACCATTCAATTTGTATTTCATGTATCCAGCCTTTAGGCTACTGTCTCGTAGCAAAAGAGATGCAAGCATAGATAATTGATGTTTATTGTCTTTAAACGTCCGAGTAACATAAGTGATGAAGGAAAATGGAAATAAGAGTGAACTGTGCGTCCTGCGGGGCTTGAGGTTCATCAGTGTAGGGATGTAGCGCCACCTTGGGGCAGATGTAATGCTGTAGTTCTGGGTGTCCCAGGTTTCTGTAGCTTGACTGGTTGGTATAAGAGGCACCTGCATTTAACTCACAGAACATTTTAACACAGCAGTTTTCATGTATTCTGTCAATGATGTTGGGCTAGGCAGAGAAGGAGTAGGGCAAAGATCCACGGCAGGAATATGAATGAAAGAAGCCTTGTTTAGAGCACCCAGTTTCTAAAATATTCTGAGGCCATTCAGTTTGTTTTATAATTGGGTTTACTTTCCCATTCCCAATCACTTTGGTGTGCTTTTTTTGGTCTGTAAGTCGAAGTTATTCATAAATCTAAAGAGGAAATTATGTAATTAAAACTTGGTCTTAGATTTTGGGTTATTTGCTCAGTTGCTGGCCGAAGCAATCTATAGAAATAAAAATCAGTATTTTTGGAGTTTAGAAAGAAGCATTTCAAGTATTCGGAGCCATTTGGGGAATTGTGGGAGGGCATTACTTAATGTGCCTGAGAACCGCATATTTAATTATTGGAAATGATTCTGAGAACATGAGCATTAGATAAACTAAGGAGAGAGAGAGAGGAGAAAATGCAGGGACTGAAGAAAGAGAAGAACACAGAGAAGTGAAGAATTGGGGAGAGGAGAGGATACAACGCAGAGGCAAACAGGAAGCGGGAAGGGCGGAGGTAAAAACCCATCCAAACCCAGCTGGCGTGTGATGGTGCTGCGCCATGCTGGCAGACTGATGGCACCACGCAGGAGGAGCGCAGTCAAATGTTTGTTATCGGCTTAGCGCCTTGTGAATGGCGGGTTGGGTCCTTATCCATGCCGTCCGTGATTATGATCCCAACTTCCTCAAGCCCAGAGTTATCTCAGGAACTTCCCATTCTCCAGGATTCCCATATAAAAACTCGAATCTTCAAGCTTAAAACTGGAATGTGAGGGCACTCCAGAAGTGTGGACGGAAATAAGCTTGCGATTCAGGGTACTTCCAAAATGGAACACCAGATGATTATATTGAAGGTGGGCAACATGGATCAATTAGGCAAATAATTTTTAGTTTATGACCAATAATCTGTTTAACTTGACTAATGAAATGAGAATTGTACCTCTGATTCTTGCTACATGGAATTATGAAGAAACTAATGAAAACAGAAGTTCATTACTTGAAAGACATCATCTAGGGATTTCCCTGGTTGTCCAGTGGCTAAGACTCTGCTTCCAACGCAGGGGACCTAGGTTCAGTCCCTGGTCAGGAAACTAAGATCCCACATCACCACAACTAAGACCCAACGTAGCCAAATTAAAAAAAAAAAAAGACATCGTCTATGAAAATATGGAAAACAGGAATCTAGTAGGAAGCTGCTGTGTAGTATAGGGAGCTCAGCTTGAACTCTGAGATGACCCAGAGGAGTAGGGTGGTGGGGGTTGGAGGGAGGTTCAAGAGGGAGGAGATATATATATTCATATAGCTGATTCACTTCCTTGTACAGCACAAACTATCATAATATTGTAAAGCAACTATCAGTTCAGTTCAGTTGCTCAGCCATGTCTGACTCTTTGCGACCCCATGGACTGCAGCACGCCAACTCCTGGGGTTTGCTCAAACTCATGTCCATTGAGTCCGTGATGCCATCCAACCATCTCATCCTGTCATCTCCTTCTCCTCCTGTCCTCAATCTTTCCCAGCATCAGGGTCTTTTCCAATGAGTCAGTTCTTCATATCAGGTGGCCAAAGTATTGGAGTTTCAGCTTCATCATCAGTCCTTCCAATGAATATTTAGGACTGATTTCCTTTAGGATTGATTGGTTTGATCACTTTGCAGTCCAAGGGACTCTCAGGAGTCTTCTCCAACACCACAGTTCAAAAACATCAATTCTTTGGTGCTCAGCCTTCTTTATAGTCCAACTCTCAACTATACTCTAACTAAAAAAATACTGGTGAAGAGCAAGACATAAGAGAAACTACACACTTTGAGGAGCCCAACTCTCAGTCACTTTTCTCTTTTCTAGTGGAGTTACATATGTTATGGGAATTGGCCTCTGCCTCATACTTTAGAAATCATCAAAAAGCAAGTAAAACTCACAATAAAAAATAGCAATGCCATGCTTTGTGTGCTGCTGAGTATGCCTCTAGCATTGTAGCACTTCTCCAAGTCTCTCTTTTGATTTCTATGTTTGTTAACTTCTGCGTCTTTGAAGGGCTCCTGAGGAGGTTTTGTCTCTCAACAGTAACCCTAAAGTATTAAGATTTGAGATGTCCAGAGAAAGCTTCTCGGTCCTGGAAACATGAGCATTCCCCAAGCACCGGAGCTGTGTAAAAGTTGGGTATGACTTGGGAGTCAGGCAGATCTGAGTAGGAATCCGGTTCCTACAAACTGCGTGTCTTTTATCTATTCTCTAAGCTTCAGTTCTGAAAATAAAATATGATGGTACTGACACACACTAAGTACTCAATAAAGGGGTGGCTTTTGTGTTTTAGTCTACCTTCTCTCATGGGCTTCCTAGATGGCTCAGTGGAAAAGAATCCGCCTGCCAATGCAGAAGACGCAGGTTTGATCCCTGGGTTAGGAAGATCCCCTGGAGAAGGAAATGGCAACCCACTTCAATGTTCTTGCCTGTAAACTTCCATGGACAGAGGAGCCTGGAAGGCTACAGACCATGATGATGCAAAGAGTTGGACATGACTGAGCGACTGAGCACAGCACTGCAGCACCAGCTACTCTCACTGAGAATCTTGCTTTGCAATTAAAAGTCGTATTACTACCGCACGCTGGGAGTACTATGGCTTCAGCTTCCTGCTATTTGTGCTATATCTGTATTATATTTCATACATTTCATAAACTTGGGTAACTCTGGGCCTTATGGACCTTTTTGTAGGACTCTTAATGTTGTTTCAATGTTTCAGACTACTTTGAAATGAACTAACATTTTAAGAAATGATGGAAAGTATGTAAAGGATAAAATTATTCGTTTCCATTTTTATAAGTGAAACTGTCTACTGTTAACTTAAGATGCTGTCTTATAAAATTTCTCATTCTTTTACTACTATAAGATGGGTGAGGGACTTCCCTGGTGGTCCTGTGGTTAAGAATCTTCCTGCCATTGAGGCGAGGTTCGATCCCTGCTCCTGGAGGTTTTCACATGCCATGGGGCAACCAAGACCTCACACCACAACTATTGAGCCCACCCTCTAGAGCAAGTGCTCTGCACCAAGAGAAGCCACCACAATGAGACGCCCCACCAGCACAACTGGAGAGAAGCCCCGCGCTGCAACTAGAGAAAGCCTGCACACAGCAGTCAAGACCCAGTGCAGCCAAAGACAAATAATTTCAATTTAAATGAAGGGGGGAGGGTAAGACTAAGTGACCATGAATGTCTATTTCAGCTAAAATTTTTTTTAAAAGCTTGTGACTTTTTTGAATGCCTCATGAAGATACTTTACCAAAACTTAATCCTCTTAATAAATAAATTTCACTGTCTATAACATTATGTTAAAACATTAAAACCATAAAACAGCAACAGTGAAACCTACTTCAAACTTTCTCATCTTTCTACTCCTTCCATTTCAGTTGGACCTGCCCCTTCTGCCCATGCAAGGCCAAGTTCAGACTGATCTGTCTCCCTTCACTCCACCCTGATCTTGCAACTCCCTCAACACGGATTCAGTGCATCTACAAATACTGTAGACCAGTAATAGGACACTGGAAATAAGAGGAATTGGAGAAAACAAAAGATGTTCAAATTCCCAAGTGTCACAGCCAGAGGTGAATTTACCATGTAGTGAAGGGTAAGCCTCAGGGTCCCAGACAGCATGTGCCCCTGCCCAGACCCTATTTCAATTTTAGATTGTAATTCATATGTTCTTTTCCTTAAGGAGAGCTCTTCCCTAGAAATCTGGATCAGCCACCTCTGGCCATAGTAATGTGAAAAAAAAAACCCACCACTTTTACTACTCCTAATAATGTTCTTGCCTTTTCTCTGAGAGGATTAGGTTAATAAACAAAAACACATGCTGTCATTCTACTCATGGAAAGGAAAAAAAAAAGAGAAAGAGGAAATCTAGCACATTCACGAAGGCAGGCCTTCTCAAAGTTGGGGAAGTGGTATTAGAGCGGAAGAAAACCATCAACTAACCAAGTAACTCCAACCTTCTCGGTTGGTCCTCCAGCACTGCCTGTGGGCAGCTCTCCAAGGAGCACTCAATGGGGAAAGAATGCTGGCGCACCCCGAGGGCAAAGGGGCAATTCAAGTCAAGAGAATTCACATGCGCTTTTTAACTATTTTAAGAAAGGTCAGAGAAACAATGTCACCCCAAGGAGGGGCCGAGGCTCTGGGGCTGAAAAGGAGGCCAGTCTACAGGGAGCCACATGGACACGGCACACAGGGCTGACTGGGCACTGGGCACCAGAGCAGGCAGGGTGATGAGGGTTAAGAGCCTGCTCCAGAGCCGGGAAGACCCCAGCCCCGTTACCTATCACCTAGGGTTGTTTTGAGGACAAACGGATAAGGCCTGGACAGACTGTGGAGCAGTCGCCAAGGGCACAGTTTCTGGAGCCAGCCCAGGTTAGAATTTCTGATAGCTGACTGACCACGGGCAGGTTTCTCAATCTCTGTTTTCTTACCTCAGTTCCCTCATCTGCAGTATGGGGGAAATCACACCAACTATGTCATAGGGCTCTTACGAGGACTAAAGGAGATAATACACATAAAGCACTTTGAGCCATACTTAGCATATCAGTTCAGTTCAGTTCAGTCGCTCAGTGGTGTCCGACTCTCCGCGACCCCATGAATCACAGCAGGCCAGGCCTCCCTGTCCATCACCAACTCCCGGAGTACACTCAAACCCATGTCCACAGAGTCGGTGATGCCATCCAGCCATCTCATTCTCCGTCGTCCCCTTCTCCTCCCACCCCCAACCTTTCCCAGCATCAGAGTATTTTCCAGTGAGTCAACTCGTCGCATGAGGTGGCCAAAGTATTGCAGTTTCAGCTTTAGCATCAGTCCCTCCAATGAACATCCAGGATTGATCTCCTTTAGAATGGACTGGTTGGATCTCCTTGCAGTATAAGGGACTCTCAAGAGTCTTCTCCAACACCACAGTTCAAAAGCATCGATTCTTCGGCAATCAGCCTTCTTCACAGTCCAACTCTCACATCCATACATGACCACGGGAAAAACCATAGCCTTGACTAGACGGACCTTGGTTGGCAAAGTAATGTCTCTGCTTTTTAATATGCTATCTAGGTTGGTCATAACTTTCCTTCCAAGGAGCAAGCGTCTTTTAATTTCATGGCTGCAATCAGCATCTGCAGTGATTTTGGAGCCCAAAAAAACAAAGTCTGACACTGTTTCCACTGTTTTTCCATCTATTTCCCATGAAGTGATGGGACCAGATGCCATGATCTTTGTTTTCTGAATGTTGAGCTTCAAGCCAACCTTTTCACTCTCCTCTTTCACTTTCATCAGGAGGCTTTTGAGTTCCTCTTCACTTTCTGCCATAAGGGTAGTGTCATCTGCATATCTGAGGTTAGCATATGCCTGCTGGCTAATAAAATTCTCACCATCAGCCCCTAGTGACCAAGGAAGGTATCTGGGTACTCACTTGGATCAAGACGCTGGTTCAGAACTGTCTGCTCTCCAGTCTGCAAAGGTGTGAAAGGTCTTCCCAGTGTCATGTTCTATCGGGAGAAATCAAAAGCCCACCTTGCTTGTCAGGTTTTCTAACTGACCCTGAACTATGTGAGGATGAAAACACAGGGCAGGTGAATTAAATGAGGCAGACTGGGAAAGGTCTAGGGTAGGATCTCTCAAATTTGAAAAATGCTTTCTCCTTTAAAGAGAAAAAGGCTCACAGACAGAACCTCTCCTACCCTCACTGTGAACTAATTAATCCTTATTATAATTATACTGCTACTCACACATACGCAGATAGAAAACTAGGATGAAGCTCCTTTAAAGCCCGTGTCATAGATTTAAAAGCAAAACAAAAATTACCAAATAATACATTCAAATTAAATAAAGGAAAAAAAAGTAACACTTATTGAACACTTAGTATAGGCTTGAAAATTATGAAATCACCACTATTCCATCATCTTGCCCTACAAAGATAGCAGTTTCATATGGTTCAACCAAACATATGAGAGGCACTAAATGCTTTCTGTAATTCCCACAACACTATTATCACTGCCCCATTTTCTAAAAGGTGAGAAAACTGGAGCACCAAGAAACGAGGACACATTTTTAATTTTAATTAAAGTTTTTAATTTTTAAAAAATTGTCTTTAAATTAAAAAAAAATTTATTTGGCTGTGCCAAATCATCATTGCAGCATACAGGATCTTGTAGGTGCTGCGTGTGGGATCGTTGTAGTTGGGGCAAGCAAACTCTTAGCTGTGTCATGTGGGATATAGCTTCCTGACCAGGGATCGGACCAGGGCCCCCCGCATTGGCAGCATGGTGTCTTAGCCACTGGACAACTGGAAATCCCCAGGGACACATTTTAAAATCTTCTTCAGAACTGGCAGGTGCCCAAGAACTCATTTGCAGAACCCCTAGGGATGAACAGACACCTCTTTGGGAAGCTTTGGCCTGGGAGGCATGCAGAACACTTCCTACTTCTTCTAGAGGAAGAAGTAGGCCCAAGAGTTTGTTCAGGCAGTGAGTAATAGAAGGACGACAAGTCAGGGACAGCATCTCCTGTTGGAGGGAGTGAAGTAAAAGTCACTCAGTCGTGTCCAACTCTTTGCGACCCCATGGACTATACAGTCCATGGAATTCTCCAGGCCAGAATACTGCAGTGGGTAGCCTTTCCCTTACTCCAGTAGAATCTTCCCAACCCAGGGATCAAACCCAGGTCTCCCACATTACAGGCTGATTCTTTACCAGCTGAGCCACAAGTGAAGCCCAAGAATACTGGAGTAGGTAGCCTATCCCTTCTCCAGCAGATCTTCCCAAACCAGGAGTCAACCCAGGGTCTCCTGCATTGTAGGTGGATTCTTTACCAACTGAGCTATCAGGGAAACCCCCTGGAGCTGGAGGGAAGGGGCCCTCAAGACCATTCTGCTTTCGTGTCTTCTTGTCTTTGTTTGGGATGGGACAGCCAGTTTTCCTGGATGATTCTCCCAGGAAGACAGGTGCTGGCCCTCCTCGGATCAACAGTTAAGGGGTATAATACTAAATTATATGACATTAACTTTAGAATGCTTAAATCTTACTTCCCAATGAGGCTGAAAGCAACTTGTGAGCAAGATCGACGTTACTCTTCCACTATGTCCTTTGTGATCCCGGGGAACACGATACATGCTTTAAAAGGACTGTTAATTTGTCCCATCTCCAGACGGATTTCACCCATGTGTTGATGGATTTCTCTAACACATCTTCATACTTAGGATCAAGTGACTGTTACCTGAACAGTGCTGTTACTGAACAACTAACAAAGGGTTGTTGTTGTTTAGTCGCTAAGTTGCATCTGACTCTCTTGTGACCCCATGGAGCCCACCAGGCTCCTCTGTCCATGGAATTTTCCAGGCAAAAATATGGGAGTAGGTTGCCATTTCCTTCTTCAAGGCGTCTTGCTGATCCACGGATTGAACCTGTGTCTCCTGCACTGGCAGGCCACTTCTCTACCACCGAGCCACCAGGGAAGCCCTAACAAAGGGTCCGTGTGCCATTTTTCCCCCTTTAAAAGTGGCAAAGACAAAACACAAAAATAGTCAAAAACGAACAATAAAACCACCGGAATTGAAGTAGAAGGGCAGAGGTGCTCAGTGCCCCTTAGCATTTACCTTTTTCCCACAATTCCTGCTACCTCTCACTCTTTTCAGATGGGGCTTTGTCATGGTCAGCATCACTTGGGCTGACATCGAGCTGAGATGCATCAGTTGAGCCACTTGTTTCCAGCTGGCATGCATTCCAACTCCATACCTATGCTGTTCTGTTTGTTACATAGTTTATCTCTCCTGAGAAAAGCTGTTGGCAAATTTTGAGTACAATCATTCTTACGACTATAAAATATAGAACTCTGGAATTTCCTCCAACACTATAGTCAAGAAAGATGTTAAGAAGGATTTCATGAAAAAGTATTGCAATTCGGGCTTCCCTTGTAGCTCAGTCGGTAAAGAATCTGCCTGCAAGGCAGAAGAACTAGGTTCGATTCCTAGGTTGGGAAGATCCCCTGGAGAAGAAAATGGCAACCCATTCCAGTATTCTTGCCTGGAGAATCCCATGGACAGAGGAGCCTGGCAGGTTCCAAGTCCATGGGATCACAAGAGTCGGACATGACTTAGTAACTAAGCCACCACTGTTGCAATATCACTTGTTTCCATTTAAAGTTTGTAGGTGGTTGTTATACCTACTTGACCATCGGTATCATCTATAGTTTAGTGTCTCTTACTCATAGCCCTCTGAACTGCTTGTAAATTTCTAAAGCTTTGACGCAGGAATCTCATCAGGTGTAGTGGGAAAAGAGAGAATGCCTGGAGTAGATAAGGATAGGAGATGAGAGCTTGGGAGCTGGGAGTGGTGTTCATCAGGCTTCCAGACAGCTATGGAATCACTCCAGAGTGAGTGATTATAATAATCACTTCATTATTAACATTTATTAATGACTCTCTCTTCTTTACTATCTTATATTTGAATAAAGTGGTCATATAAACCTTCTATGCAAAATTAGTTGTTGTCAAAGAGTGTAGTAACCTGGTGGTAAAAAAGGAAATCTTTCCTCTTCATTAACTATGCCTTCATAAGTATTAAAGACAAAAATAAATTATTCAACACTGACAATTTATTTTCTGAAGATTATCATTTTTACAAAACAGAACAAAAAGCAGGTATCAAAAACAGCAAAGAGTTTACAGAATTTCTGCACCAGTTTTCACACAGGTCAGTGGTTATGAAACTGGTGTCGGATGTAAATACTAGATACACTCTAATTTCCTGCTTGGTCATAAGCATTCAGGTGGTTTGTTTTAGAGCTACTGAATAATAATTTTTCAAAAGCACCGGTCATTTTTTGAGAACACATTTGGTTTGTCCAACAAAGTAAACACTTTTCGATGTGTGGTATTTTCTTTTTTTAAAAAAACACTGACCTAAAATACAGAATGTGTATGTATTTGGATCCAAACCAAATCCTCTGAGGTCCCAATTACCCTGAAGAACACTGAAAAAGACATGTATAGGACATATTAAATACTAATTATATACCTCATGATGTCAAAGGCAGCTACTATAAGTCTAAAGAAAATATCTCTTCATTCAGAGGCTGCCCAGAGTTTGAACTACATCATAGTATCCACATCTTTTCTGACTTGGAGTAGTTTCCCCAAATAGGGTCATATTATTGGAAAACAAAGTTTATGCTCGTGCCAAACAGGCTCTGGCATTTTATAGATACATTTGTGAAGAGCAAGATTCGTTGCTCTGTACCCTGGGTGACCACACAGAAATTAAGAGGCCACGGTTACTGGATGCGGAGAGGAAGAAGCAGACTTAAACTCACATCATTTGGAGGGAAGCAGAAACAGAGCTGGAGTTGGTCGCGGTGTTCAGCCACCACTTGTTCCAGAAACACATTTCGTTTAAATAAGGGGAGTTTGGTCCAGTTTTGCAATGTTAATAGCTGACAGTCTCTCATTTTATACATATATATAGATCATTTCCCGGCTAGCAGTGAGTTAAGAAACTGGCCTCCAATTCTGATCAAATTTCTCACTATTAGTCAAAGCCAAAAAACCCCTCCCAAAAAACAAACAGGAAAACCCAGCCAATAGGGGAACAATTGCACAATTAAAGTTGAGTGTAAATTATACTATGTACAGACTGGTATCCATGTCACTGAAATCATTCTGAGATCATGACACACTCTTGTTGAAATATTTCTTTTATCTTATCCCATTTTCACTTAGGGAAAACTGATATGTATGTAATTTTCTTCTGTATAGATATGAAAAGGAAGCAAGAAGGCAAAGCTGAGAGGAACAGACGCTACCCATGGGGCAGCGGTGGCATTTGGTTGTTTTGGTCTTGGTACCAGCAACTCCCACCCCATGGGAGAAATCCAGTTCTGCTGGACTACACGGTTTTCCTTGCAGTCAAGACTCGAACGATGGACCCCACTCCTCCAGCAGCAAGTGCCTAAACACAAACCAAAATGTCAGTATTGACAGAATCCTAAAGGCTCAGTTCTCACTAAGTAAAACATTTTTCTTCAAGGAAGGGCATGTGCAGCAACTGACTTTGGATTCGCTAATGTTTTTAACAAGTATTTCTTGAGCACCTATTAAGCGCCAGGCACGGTTCATGGCAATGCGGACACAGCAACATGTAACAGTAACACAGCAACAGCAACAACCAAAAATCCTTCCAAGTGCCTGCTCTCAGGCATTCACATTCTACTGAGGAGCTAGTTGACATTCTAGTGTGTTGTTCTCAGATAACAGTATGTTCTTAGAGATCTGCAGCATGACGTTCTTGCCGCAAACAGGTTAGGGTGGGGGTTAGGGTATAAATTTAAATACAACCATAAATTTAAATTTAGGACATTTCATGCTGCTCTTACTCTCAGCAGTACCAGGAAGAAACTCAAACTGGGTTCGACTGTACTAAGCTCCAGTTTAAAGCACTCAGTTTGTCAGACTGTTCTTTTCTCAAGCTAAGAAAATACTGCTGCTGCTGCTGCTAAGTCACTTCAGTCGTGTCCGACTCTGTGTGACCCCATAAACGGAAGCCCACTAGGCTTCCCCTTCCCTGGGATTCTCCAGGCAAGAACACTGGAGTGGGTTGCCATTTCCTTCTCCAATGTGTGAAAGTGAAAAGTGAAGTTGTTCAGTCGTGTCTGACTCCTAGCGACCCCACGGACTGCAGCCTATCAGGCTCCTCCATCCATGGGATTTTCTGGGCAAGAGTACTGGAGTGGCTTGCCATTGCCTTCTCCTACTGAATAACTAAGAACTTAGGAACTCTAACATTACCTGGAAAAATTGGAAGTTGTGATTAAGTATTAGGAATTTGAAGTTCTGGTGTACTTGTGCTCAAAAACACTTACTGACACACCTGTGTGTACTGGGTACTGCACTAGAGGCTGGGGGTACAAAAGTGAACAAATACATCGAGACAGGGAAGACACAGACACATATACAGGCTATTTAAATATAATGTATGAAATGACAGAGCTACGCTCTGGGTGCTAGAAAAGCACGGAGGAGGGGCATATACCCAACCTGAGGGCACAGAGGAAAGTGGAATGGTGAGGTTCCTGGAGAAAATGACACATTAAATGGATAAGCAGGTGACAGACTGACATAAAAGGATAAGGAGGCACAGGGGCAGAGTGAAAATCATAAGCAAAGCTATAGAGGTGTGGAATATGATGGTATATCCAGCTACCATAACACATTACTGTGCTTACTGCTACAGTATATGGGGAAGAACAACATGGAAGATGAGCTGGACCTGGGGATTTGGACTCAGTTCTGCAGGGGACTTACAAGGGTAGATTTGGACATTAGAGAGATCATTCTGGCAACCGGGTGGAGAACAGATTTGAGGAAGGAAAAACTGATAGCCAAGAGACCATCTTAGGAAACTCTGGCAACAAACTGTGAGAAGCTGAGAACAGCTGCATTAGAGACGGTTGAGTGGATGATCTAAGCAGTATTTAGGAGACGAGGCTGGCAAAAACTGGTGACTGTTAGGAAGAAGAGAAGACTGAACACATGCTTCAGTTCCCCATGTGAAAAAGGGAAGTAATTAGCATTCCTCCCTAGTATTTTTATGAGGATTAATTAATTAACATTTATAAAGTGCTTGCAATACAAGAAGTACTCAGTCAATGTTTGGTATGATCCTGAAACTATACTGAAACTAGGCTGATAGGTTTCAAAGTTGGCTCTTTCATCTGTAAACTGAGGACAATAAAGATATCTGTATGTCTCATAGGACTGCTATTAAGGATCACATGAAACAGAAACTAAAAGTGTAGTGGCTGTACAAAGCAATTATACTTCAATTAGAAACAGAATACAGTGGCTGGTGAATAGGAAGTACTCCATGAATGAGACGACTATATGAATTATTCTCCAAATTGACCCACCACAGAGTAAAAGGAACTACTCATAATTATGTTGGAAACAGGCATAAACTGGGGCTGTCTTGGGAAAAGTGAGTGATAATAATCCTATCCACAAAGGTTAGCTCTTTTTATTTGACAGTGTATGAAGAATGAAGTGACCTGATCCAGGTTAAACAGCAAGTTTTGCTACCTGTTCATACATTATAAGTGTGTTTTTACTCAGATATCCAGACAATAGCTTCTGAAAAACTGAGTTTTTGGCAACTGTAAGATATTACAGAATATACACCTTATCTGTGGTTGGTTTTATTCAAATATTACGAATATAATGTAAGAGATGGGTATTAAAAATTAGCTTACCAATTTTTCACTTAAAGCTAAAAATCCCCCATAGCCATTTTTTTTGGGAGAGGAGGGGCTGGGGGGATGGATAGTGTACCAGCATCTGCTTATACTGTAAAGCAAAATGCATGAAAACAGAAAAAAAAAAATTAAGAATTCTTGATCCTACTCCTGATTCCATTTTTTTAAACTGTGTTAAAATATGTAACATAAAATTTGCCACATTAGTCATCTTTAAATATAAAATTTAGTGGCATTAATTACATTCAAATATTGTATAGCCATCACCACTATCTATTTACAATACTTTCCCATCTCTCCAAAGAGAAACTCTGCACCCATTAAGCAATAACTCTCCAGTCTCCCTTCTCCACAGGCACTGGTAATTTCTAATCCATTTTCTGTCTCTATGAATCGACCTATTCTAGATATTTCATAAAAGTGGAATCACAGTATTTTGTGTCTTTTTCTATCTTGGTTATTTCACTTTGCATAATGTTTTCAAGGTTCATTCATGCTGTACCATGTATATAAACATTTTCTGGTCAAATAACATTCCCTTGTATGTCTGTGTCAGATTCTGTTCATCTGTTTGGGCATCCCTGATGGCTCAGTGGTAAAGAATACACTTCCAATGCAGGAGATGTGGGCTAACACCCTGGAGGAGAAAATGGCAAGCCACTCCAGTATTCTTGCCTGAAAAATCTGATGGAGAGGAGCCTGGTGGACTACAGTCCATGGGGTTGCAAAGTCGGACATGAATGAGCAGAGCGACTGAGCACGCATGCATGCACGTTCGTCTGTTCATGGGTGTTTGGATTTTCCACCTTTTGGCAACTGTTAAAGAATTCAAATCAGCATCTCAAGACCAAGGCTAGTAAGCATAAATCTAAACTTTCATTTTCATGCATTTATTTGTAGTAACCACCAATGTATAACCAAAGAGTCAAAACAGGTATTTAGGCTAGAGGTTGTCAATGCTGTTTTCCATTACAAAGGAACTAGTCATACAGACTGTGCAATTCATAACTTACCTTTTCATGCCACTGCAATAACACAGCACTGCTATTGTCAGAGGGGCTCTCAAAGCCTTTATAAATATACTTCATTAGGAGATCCACACCATTCTTGTCCAGGGATTGAACTGCCTTTTCAATATCGTTAGCTTTAAAAGAGATGAGCACCTTCAAGACAATGCTGCCTGCGCGATCCTGAGGGTAAATAAATAACAGATGGTTCAGACTCATTTTTGTGTTGGGGAGTTTGTTTTTAGAAAGGCTGCACTGCGAATGTGACATCTGGGTAAAGACCTGAACAAAGGAAGAGGAAACCTTGCGTGTATCTGAGGCAAATATTTCAGACAGAGAAAAGAGTAACTGCTGTTAGTGTGTGTTCAGTGTGCTCAAGGAACAGCAAGAAGATGAAGGGGGCTGGAGCGGAACGCAGGGCAGGAAGTCAGAACACCTAAACCCTGCAGGCCCTTATGAGAACTCTGGCCTCCAGTCACAGAAATGAGAAGATGCTGGAAGGTTCTAAGAAGAAGAGTGATATAATCTGACTTACATGTTAACAGGACCAGTCGGCTGTCATACTGAAAATAAGCCCGGGGCGGCAGGAGTGGAGAGGGTGGGGAGAGCAGGAGAAGCCGGGAGACCAGTTTAGAAGTCACTGCGCTAAGACAGGCTGGTTTTGGCTAGCATGGTAGCAGTGGAGGTGGTCAGAAGTAGACAGATTCTTGATACATTTGAAGGTAGAGCTGAAAGTGTTTGCTTACAGATAGATGTAACAAATTATCAACTTATTAAATCAATACATTTTACTTCTCAATTGAAAAAAAAAAAAAGACCAAAAAAAGGAAACTGAATTATAATTCTACCCTGAAGCATCCTTCAGAAATGTTATTAATAAATAAAAATTTAAGTTTCTAAAACTTATTTTTCATTTCATACCTATAGACAAGTGACTATAGATATTAGAGTGATCTTCATTTATAATGATCTTTTTCTCTGATGAAAGACTGCTCCAACAGCAGTTACTTTTGACCCAGCAAGCCAAGTACAGGGAACACTTAATTTCCCCTTTCAACAATGTTTCTCTTTCTATTCAACACAAAGTGATACCTTCCGCATTCCTGCCGGTCGTGATCTTACAGTACGCTTCTACCACCTGTTGCTGTCTTCAGTTTAAAGACTATGCAATTATCCTGTTTAGAAAAATATCCTTGTATGGAGAGCTATAACCTCCCACCCACAAGCTCTGATTAAAAACAACACCCACAAAAAAGCAGAAGGTGGTAAAACTGAAATTTCAGTGACGTTGCTCACTTTTAAAACCAAGGAAATATTTCCTTTTATAAAAGGTTATGTTGCCTAGATAATAATTATGCATTTACCTAAGTTATTATTTACTAGTATTTAACTAAGGAGATACTTGGGGCTCCTAGGATGCATGAATGGCTACGGACAGTGGGGGGGGTCAATGCTCTGGGTGGGGGATTATGGACGATTACATTTTTATTCCCCCATATTTCTGAGTTTTCTACAATAGTTAACAGAATTAAACATCAGAATTTAATCTAGGCTTTAAACAATTAAGTAAATAGGTTCTTAAGAATTACTGAAAGACGGTTAAGAGGCAATGTAATTTTACAACTTTTCTGAAGGGTAGTATGGCAATACCGTATGTAGCCTTAAAAAAATGTGCAGTCTAAAATCCAGCCATTCACTTCCAGAAATTTATTCAAAGGAAACAATTCAGACTTTACCAAGAATTGTTCATTTCAGTACTATTTATGACAGAAAAAAAGTCAATAAATATATGATGAAAGGTTATATATAACTAAACTGCAGGATTATCAATATACAGATGTTAAAAAAGATATTATAGAAATAAACTTATTACCAAGGAAAGCTGTTCATGTATGCTGCTATACAGAAGAAAAGCAGTTTATAAAATTCCATTTTAATTAAAAGAAAAAACTCACAGAAAAACTCTATATAAGCATATAGCAACAACAGAAAGTAATAATTATCTACAGGTGTGGGATTATAATTACTTTTTTATTCCCCCACATTTCTGAGTTTTCAATAATATTTAACAGAATTAAATATTAGAATTTAATTCTATGAGAATGGTAGAATTTTAAAAAATCTTTCAAAAGCAAGTAGGGATGGGGGAGCCTGGTGGGCTGCCGTCTATGGGGTCGCACAGAGTCGGACACGACTGAAGCGACTTAGCAGCAGCAGCAGAAGCAGCATGTGTTTATTTTGTGAGTTTCACTTGTTCTTCAAGTCTTTGTCAAAGATGGCAAACAGTTAAGACATTGGTTGACTGTGTGACACTCTGGAGGGTTCTGGTGAGAAGACTGAGACACCAGCAGAGATCGCGCGCTGTCTGTGACTCACCTTCACTGCCTGGCTCTTGGTATTGATGGGGGGGTTTTTCAGAGCTGCCTGTAGGGCAGCTGTCATGTTTCCTGTGATGGAGGTTAAGGGGATAGCAGCAAAGGGCAAGCCCTCAGGAAAGCACTGTAACTCCCAGGAACCACTGGTTCTTAAGATTTGATGTTATGCATACAAAGAAAAATTACTATGGTTGCTATGTTCAATACTGGAAAACTCAGCATGTTCCTTTCAGGACGTCAATCAAAGGTAAAATACTGAAAATGAAAGAGCACTAAATTTTTAAAAAATAAGGCAAAAACTGTTTCACCCTTGGCTCTAATTATTAACTGAACACCTTAATAACCTTTCGTGTTCCAGTAAAACACATGTGCAAACATTATCCAGAGTGATATTTTAAAAAATTCAAAAATATATATCAGAATTATTTAGGCCCCCAAATGAAACAGCCTGTCCACCTATCCTTTAATTAGAATTATATTCTATATTAATTGAAATGCTGGTAAAAAAGTGCTGGCAGATTACTTTAGCAATCTGAATGATATACATTAGCAATCTCTCAATATTGATAAGAGGCATTACAGAAGATAAAATAATGACCTGTAGGTGGCAGCTTAATTTTTCTGTTTTTTAATACTTTCTCTCATATTTCATAAAGGTCATTCAAACTGCTTTACGACACATCGATTAAATTTAGTCTCGCTTTGAAAGCACCAGTGAGTTAGCAAGAATGAGGAACAGAAGGCCAATCACACTGTCAGAATGTACAGTCATTGCCCTAAAAGGAAAACCTCACAGAGTTCACTTGTTCCTCCATCTGCAGTGCCTGATCAGGGCTTGTCTCTTCTTGTTGAAACAAGAAGAGACAGTATCTTTATATTTCAAGATGAATTGACTTAAAAGCAGATCCACTATACGGATACAGCAGTACCACTTAAGAGTCATCACACGTCACCCAAAAAAAGTTAGTCTCACAAAACATCATTTATGCCTCACGAAGAATGTTTTTACACAGAATAATCTTCACCACTTACGTTCTAAAGAAAAAGGTCTGACTAAAAAAACTGGTTGGTGGCGGTCTGTTATTTTGAAGGCTTAATGGACTTCTAGAGAAGCCTGCCGTTTGCAGATTGGCTCACTTATGAGACCGCTCCCCTCCACCCCAAACACTTAAGTATTTTAAATAATGCAAAACAGCAACAGCTGATTGTGAAAGTCACGGAAATCAAAGAAACATCTGTATGTTGATAAATGTTTAATGCTGTATTTTAGGTGCCTGTAAGACCAGCTGTGGCTGCTACCAAATATTTTCACTCATGTATTTCCCCATTTAATTTAATAGGCCACTGATGAGGAAAGTCTAAAGAGCCTTCCTAATCTTATGAATACACCCAAGAATAATTAGAAATGAGTGAATTCAGTAATTGAGAATCTCTAAAACGACAGCCGTCGTTATTGCCAACATTTACATTTTTCCGAAAAAAGATCTGATGCAAATACTCCCTCAAAGTTATGAATATTCAAATATGCAAAACCCAAACCAGGAACTGACAGCCACATTTTAACTTAACGGAAACGATTCCAGCATTACAAAATGATTCGGTTTTGTACAAATGATTCACCTTTTCCTATGTTATTCTTTGGGGTTTATTTAAAATATTTCCAGGGAGTCTCTACGTGCATTTTCCGTCTAGCAGGTAAAACGCTTCCAGCTTCTTTCTGGGCAGTTTTGTACTCATTCCCTTTCCCCTGGTTAACCAACTCTGTGCAACCTGTATTTTGTCAAATCCCTTCCTCTTAAAAAACAAAAAAAAAAACAAAAGGCGCCCACAGGCTTAAAAAGACAGACAGAAGGGCTTCAATTCCGCAAGCCGCCCCATGTCTCCCGGCGTGAAATAACGCTGCCACAACAAAACCACCACTACAATAAAAAGAAAATGACTGAAGAAAAATGCCCGCTCCTCCCGCTCGGACGTGGGTGCTAATGAAAACCCGGCAAATACGACCTGAGAGGTCCACTCGAGCGCCCTGCAGCTCCGCGGCTGGCCAGCACCAGAGCCGCGAGGGCGCGGCCGCCCCCGCCGGCCCCCGGGAGGCGAGAACTCCGGGCGCAACCTGAGGAGTCGGGGGCGTGGACGGCGCGCCGGGCAGGCAAGTTCCCGAGGGCGGCTCCCGGGGGTCTCGGGGAAACGGAAGAGCCCTCCCGCCCACTCGCGACACGGAGCCCGCGGAGGCGGGGGTCCGCGCGCTCACGCCCTGCCCGCAGCGCGGTCCCGGAGCGGCGCCGGGGCGGGTGGGGCCGGAGGCCGGCGAACTGAAGGATATTGCCGCAGGCAGGAGTCCACCTCGCCCTCGTCGGGCCCGGCCTGCCCGTCGCCCCCGTCTTCCTCGTCCACGAACTTGTTCTCGTCGTACTCATCCACGTCCACCTTCCGGAACCGCGCCGACGACACCGTGTTCTTCGACATCCCCGCTCCGGACCGGCGGCCGAGGCCTCGTCCAGACGCTGCCTCGACCTGAGCAAGCCCAGCCCCAGCTGGAAGCCGCAGACTGGCGCCTCCACTTCCCTCTTCCGCTCAGAGGCGTAGCCGGCAGCCGCGTCTCGGGTGGTTCTGGGCCTGCGCGCTGGCCGCGCGCCTTCCTCCTCAGGCTCGCGCCTTCCTCGACCCTCCTACGCCGCCCCCACGCGCCCCACAGCGCGGCGCGCCGGGGCGGGAGCGCGCCGGACGCAGCGCGCATGTGCGGACTCTCTGCGGGAAAGGGGCGGGGCGGGGCGACAGAGGCGTGGGCGGGAGGGGGCGGGGCAGGAGGGAGGGCCGAAAGCGGCGCCGCCGGCAGAGGTAAGAGGCGATTGGGCCTCCGGATGCGTCACGTGATCCCTAGGGGGTTTCCATAGAAACGCTTCTCTGCGGTCCAGTCGGGGTGGGGGGTCTTAGGTTGGCGGCGATGGGCGCTGGGGGCGGGTGGCCTTGGCTTTGCTGCCGCCGCCGCCGTCAACAGCCTGTCATCGGGGTCCCGCTTAAGGTCCGGCTGGCACGGACTTACCCGTGAGCTGGGATGGATTGGTTGCCGGACCAAGTCTCCTGCAGTTGGCAGGAGTATGGGGCGGAGTGATGCACGCCCAGTCGCTCAGCATCGTTCGAGTTGTTAGAGACCTCGCTTCGGACCGTGTACTCCCCGTGGCTTCGTTCCCGAGCCCGGAAGCCTCTTTCTCGGGTGTGGAACTACGCTGCGCGGCCAGCTTGAGGTCCCCAAGGACGGAGTCGAAAGGTCACATCTTATCTGTCAGTGCTGTGTAATGGCAAGCGACTGCACCTGCAGAACTCGAACCTAGGTATCATAAATTGGGGAGGAACGGGAGGTGTCTGGGCAGGGGCTAGGGTCCAGTGGCAGGACTGGGATGAACCTGTGGAATTTGGGGTAGGGTCAGCCATTGATATCTTAAAATAAGTGGTTTGGAGCAAGAATGTTAGAAAAGGGTAGGGGCAAGTTACACTCTAGCTCTGAGCCGAAACAAAATGTGTAAGGATTAGTTGAAACCAGATCTTTAAGATTTATTTTTGTAGCTTAAGCTTTATATGATCCTCCTAGGCCAGCTTTTTATTATTTGACACCCCCGTTTCTGCGAGCAAAGCGCTCACTGAGCAGGTAAGAGCACTAAAGCACTAAATTTGAGGAAATGGGAGTTGGGTGGTATGTCTAACACTGAAGTACAAATATTTGCAAAATAAAATTAATTTGGATATTTATCAGGTTTAGTTTAATTCCACCTCTACCGGAAGGCTGGTTGCTGCCCTGTTAAATACCTCAATTCTTGGTTTCCTGTGCTGTAATTGAAAATAGCACTAGGTTTAGAATCAGAAAACCTTGGCTTGAGTCTTGATTCTTCCTTCCACTCATAACCTATTGATTGAGGCAGGCCACTTAAAATTCTGAATGTCAAGTTCCTCATTGCTAAAGTGGGGCTAATAATGTGTACTTAACAATATTGTTCTGAGGGTTAAACACAAGAAAGTATTTGAAACTCTAAAATTATGCATCAATGCAAATTGCATGTTATCTGTACCATTGATTTCGGCACTAGTCTTATAAATTGCTTAATGATATATTTTGTTATATCTTGCCCCTGGAAGAGAGAGAAAAATTCTGGAGGGCAGAGACTGTCTTATTTCTTTTCTTTTTTTTTGAATTGAAGTACTGTCGATTTACAATGTTGTGTTAGTTTCTGGTGTACAGCAAAGTGATTCAGTTATACATACATATTGTATCTTCCTTTACATCTCACATAAAACTGAGCATGCAGAAGGTACTCAATACATTCAGACACTCAGTTATTCATTGATGAATGAATAAATGTGAAAGGCAGTACAGTTTGAGGGTCACACTGAGAATAATGAATTAGAAGAGGAAGAGAGATCTCAAAGTCAAACCTTTGTGCGGCATATATACATACGTGTATATATAGCTGTATCTATATCAATTTGTATCTATATACATAGGTATGCAGAGATAGATAGGTAGACAGTTAGTAGGTAGATACCTCCAGAATGGAATGCACTCCTTTTTCTTGGGAGGAAGAAGCAACATGGCATTTTCTTTTCCCAGTTAAATTACCCTCAATAAGATTATCATTAAGTGATAGAAGTGACATTTATTTAAATCACCACTCAAGTTATGAGCCAATACACTGCTAAAAACTCCCTCAAGGGCTGTCTTAAGACAGCCAAGGAAAATTTTCTACCTGTTGGCAATATTTATTTTAAAAAGTCTTATACCAAAGTATCAGATTATTACTGTGGTGAATGGCATTACATAATCTAGAATAAATATTTTTTTAATGTTTTTTCTGAGTTTCAATCTTTGGTGACTTTAGTAAGAACTGAATAATATACTTGTTTAAATGCTAAAGATGGTTGTACTTTTTGTTTTTGTAAATCACAATTTTCTTTGAAGAGAAGATTGAACATTAGAAGCACATTTGAGCGCAAATGGAAACAAGAATTCAAGAACTAATACATCCCTTCTCTTCCATTTCTATTCTAAATAAGTAGGGCTTATTTAGGAAATTTCTTTATTCTCTTTTTTTAGAACTGGGAAAGAACACCAGAGTGGAAATAAACTTAAGGGAATACTGAGGGGAATTTTAAAACTCAAGTTATTCAAGGGTATAATTGTTTTGAATTTTGCTCTGTGTGTTAAATGTGTTAAATATAATTAATTAGTTCTCAGTCACATAATGCATATTATATTTCAGATATAAGCATGTTAAAAATGTCCTTTTCCAGTGCATATTTTTTGTTGTCTCACAATGATAAATACCTAGTCCACAGTGGGTGCTCAACACTTTTCTATCCAGTGAATTAATCTGACAAGTTGATTTTGGAATCATATTTAGAGGTTGAGATTTTTAATTATCTTCCCACCTTCATTAGCTAATAGTTAGCTCTCTTTAAAGCTTTTGAGAAATTTCTTTGTGTGTATATGAGTGTGTGTGAAGAGACCAATCCTTCATAATCTTTTAATTGGAAAATATATTCTACTTTCTTGCAAATTCCAAATTTTTATTGTTGATTGCAGCACTTAGTTCATTTTAAGTAATATTATTTTTCCTACTTTAACTTTTCAAGTGAGTGCTTATTCCTGAAATAAAGGATCCATATGGTTTTAAGACATTTTATTTATTGTGCACATAGCCTGGTTTGGTTCAATGCTAAAGTAATACTGAATCTGAATTTTCCCAAGATTAATGCTGCAATGGTGGTATATACCTCTTTCTGATTTTCTGTGATGATGCAGAGCAAAGGATCTTTTCAGTTAGAAGGGATTTTGATAAAACTATCCAGTAACAGATCTGTCTTTTCAGATATTTTAAACCAAGTACTTTGCCTACTATGTGCTTCTTTCCCCCAGATTTGTCAATATTTATTAATTTACAAACTAAAACATTGAATCCTATACACTATTTTTTTTATTTGAAGTGGAAAGGAATTCAAAATTAAACAAATAAGTTGAAAGTATTATAAATAGAAACTAAATAATTTTCGGTTCTGGTAATGATAGTTTAATACCACTGTTCTCTAGCAGGATAATTATTACAATGTAAAAAGATTCTTAGCATGTTATCCATAGATTATGTTATGTTTTAGCTGCTGCTGCTAAGTCACTTCAGTCGTGTCCGACTCTGTGTGACCCCATAGACAGAAGCCCACCAGGCTCCCCCGTCCCTGGGATTCTCCAGGCAAGAACACTGGAGTGGGTTGCCATTTCCTTCTCCAATGTGTGAAAGTGGAAAGTGAAAAGTGAAAGTGAAGTCGCTCGGTCGTGTCCGACCCTTAGCGACCCCACGGACTGCAGCCTACCAGGCTCCTCCATCCATGGGATTTTCTAGGCAATAGTACTGGAGTGGCTTGCCATTATGTTTTAGCACTTGTGCTTAATATCCAAATGAGCTGGTTCAGTGTTGAAATACCAACCTTCAAATCTCCAGGTTTTTGTGATTAATTTTAGCTTTACATAACATTATGATTACACACTGAGGTAGAGTAGATAGGGTGAACTATTTTATGATAGGATTTTTATTCTTCAAAGATTAAAAACATTTTAAAAATCTGTACTCTTGTCTCAGGCAGAAAGTTTAGTGGTAAATCGAAGATTAAACCTTGTTTGTTAAACATCCTTGTGAATGGGACTCTATTAAAAAAATTTTTTTTTATCTCTTTATGATAATATAAAGGAAAGCTATCAGTTTTTTGCCTGAGGAATCTCATGGACAGAGGAGCCTGGCAGGCTACAGTCCATGGCGTTGCAAAGAATCATATACAACTGAAGTGACTGAGCATGCACATGGGTTTAAAAATTTACTTATCCTGTATTCCTTCCCATTACTGAGGGCTCTTATTAATGCTATTGTTTGAAGTCCATATTTATTGTCACAGTATGAATCATAGTATTTGAAATAATCATAATTTGCCTATTTTCCCATATTTATATTACTTTTATTTTTCTTATCTTATTGTACTAGCTAGACTCTCAAAATCAGTGTTGAAAAACAAAATAGTAGGCTTCTTTGTTTCTATTTTTAATGGAAATAACTTTGGTATTTCACCAGTTTTTATTTCCCATTTCTTAATGAATTTTAGGAATCACAGCTGAAATTATCAAATGCTTTTTTGAGGGATCTAATGATAAAATCTTATAGGTTTTGTTCTTTTAATTTATGAATATGATTAATTGTATTTATATTTTTTCTGTGCTTAAATCATTCCTATTAGGTTGGTGCAAAAGTAATTGCAGTTTTTGCATTGTTGAAATTCGCCATTTGATATTGGAATACATTCTAAATAAATGTGGTTATGTTATACATCATTTTAATGTGCATTTCTCTCTGTGTTTTTTTGCTAATGACTTATTACTTGCTGTTTATTTTATATTTATTTTAGACTATGGAAATGATGTTAGACAGAAAGCAAATTTGAGCTATTTTCTTATTTGAGTTCAAAATGGGTTGTAAAGCAGCAGAGACCACTTGCAACATCAACAATGCATTTGGCCCATGAACTTCTGTGAATGCACAGTGCAGTGGTGGTTCAAGAAGTTTTGCAAAGGAGATGAGAGCCTTGAAGATGAGCATAGTGGCTGGCCATCAGAAGTTGACAGCAACCATCTGAGAGCATCATCGAAGCTGATCCTTCTACTTGACAAGTTGCCAAAGAAATGAACCTGGATCATTCTACAGTCATTTCGCATTAGAAGCAAATTGGAAAGGTGAAAAAGCTTGATAGTGGGTGCCTCATGAGCTGACCGAAAGTCAAAAAAATCGTTTCGAAGTGTTGTCTTTTCTTATTCTACGCAACAACAGCAAACCATTTCTTGATCAGACTGTGACATGCAATGAAAGTGGATTTTATGTGACAATCAGCAGCGACTCAGTGGGTGGACTGAGAAGAAGCTCCAAAGCACTTCCCAGAGCCAAACTTGCAGCCAAAAAATGTAATGGTCACTGTTTGGTGGTCTGCTGCTGGTCTGATCCACTAAAGCTTTCTGAATCCTGGCAAAACCATTACACTTGAAAAGTATGCTCAGCAAATTGATGAGTTGCACCGAAAACTCATCAGTGAAAACTGCAGTGCCTGCAGCTGGCACTGGTCAACAGAAAGGGCCCAATTCTTCTCTGTGACAATGCCTAAACACATATTGCACAACCAGTGCTTCAAAAGTTGGGCTGTGAGGTTTTGCCTCACCTGCCATATTCACCTGACCTCTTGCCAACAGATTACCACTTCTTCAAGCATCTTGACAACTTTGCAGGGAAAGTGCTTCCCCACCAGCAGGAGGCAGAAAATGCTTTTCAAGAGTTCATCAAATCCTGAAGCACAGATTTTATGCTACAGGAATAAGCAAACTTATTTCTCTTGGCAAAAATGTATTGATTGTAATGGTTCCTATTTTGATTAATAAAGATATGTTTGAGCCTAGTTATAATGATTTAAAATTCATGGTCTGAAACTGCCATCAGGTTTGCACCAACCAGTATATTGTCACCCTGCTTATTAACTTATATGCAGAATACATCATGAGGAACGCTGGGCTGGAAGAAGCACAAGCTGGGATCAAGGTTGCCAGGAGAAATATCAATAACCTCAGATATGCAGATGACACCACCCTATGGCAGAAGGTGAAGAAGAACTAAAAAGCCTCTTGATGAAAGTGAAAGAGGAGAGTGAGAAAGTTGACTTAAAGCTCAACATTCAGGAAACTAAGATCATGGCATCTAGTCCCATCACTTCATGAGAAATAGATGGGGAAACAGTGGAAATAGTGTCAGACTTTATTTTTTTGGGCTCCAAAATCACTGCAGATGGTGATTGCAGCCATGAAATTAAAAGACACTTACTCCTTGGTAGGAAAGTTATGACCAATCTAGATAGCATATTAAAAAGCAGCAACATTACTTTGCCGACAAAGGTCCGTCCAATCAAGGCTATGGTTTTTCCAGTGGTCCTGTGTGGATGTGAGAGTTGGACTGTGAAGAAAGCTGAGCACTGAAGAATTGATGCTTTTGAACTGTGGTGTTGGAGAAGACTCTTGAGAGTCCCTTGGACTGCAAGGAGGTCCAACCAGTCCATCCTAAAGGAGATCAGCCCTGGGTGTTCATTGGAAGGACTGATGCTGAGGCTGAAACTGCAATACTTTGGCCACCTCATGCGAAGAGTTGACTCGCTGGAAAAGACCCTGATGCTGGGAGGGATTGGGGGCAGGAGGAAAAGGGGATGACAGAGGATGAGATGGCTGGATGGCATCACCGACTTGATGCACATGAGTTTGAGTGAACTCCAGGAGTTGGTGATGGACAGGGAGGCCTGGCATGCTGGGATTCATGGGGTCCAAAGATTCGGATACGACTGAGCGACTGAACTGAACTGAATACATTTCAAGAATAAACTATTTCATTACAGTTTTAATTACTTGTTAGATTTGGTTTGTTTATATATATATATAATTTCAGAGTCTCTATGTATAAGATTGGTCCACAGTTTTATTTTTTTCTGTTACTTTTATCCACTTTTGCTATTAGGATTAGTCTAGCTTTGTAAGGTGATTTGAGAAGATTTCACCATTTTTTCTATGCTCTGTAATAGTTTGAATAAGAGAAAATTACCATGCTGCTTTTTTTTCTTTGAAAGTTGTAGAATGTGCTTGCAAAATTATTTGGGCTTGCTCAGTTGTGTGTTCTGTGGTTATTGACTTGTTTGGTTTTTATTTTCCTAGTAAATCATGCATTTCATCTAGATTGGCAATTCACTGGCAAGAAGTTCCATGGAATATTTTCATACAATTATTTTAATATCTTCCATGACCACAGACATACTGCTTTTCATATTGCTACTATTAACTATTTAAGCAAAATATTAAAATCAGTCAATATAGTTTTGTTTTCCTCCGCAACCTGATTGTCACAAATTCTAGTAACATATGTTTACTTCATATAGAAAGTCGCTATCTTGCACTTGGAAGGCTGATAAAATTTGAAAGATTCTACAATTTCTATCCCTTTCTACTGTCTATTCTTACTGTGTTAATATTTTATGAACAATAGCAACAACTTAATGAGCCTTTACTGTGTTTTAGACACCTGGTCGATAAGCTAGGCCTAGGAATTAGTGTTCTCATATTATAGATGAAGAAACTTAAGCCTCAGAGAGGTTTTGTAACTCAGCCAGTTGTGCTCAGCTAGCAAATGGCAGATAGATATGGGAATTAGGTCTGTTTTCAGTAAATCTTAATTCTCAATTCTACTACTTCAGTTCAGTTCAGTCGCTCAATCATATTCGACTCTTTGTGACCCCATGAATCACAGCACACCAGGCCTCCCTGTCCATCACCAACTCCCGGAGTTCACTCAAACTCATGTCAATCGAGTTGGTGATGCCATACAGCCATCTCATCCTCTGTCGTCCCCTTCTCCTCCTGTCCCAAATCCCTCCCAGCATCAGAGTCTTTTCCAATGAGTCAACTTTTCGAATGAGGTGGCCAAAGTATTGGAGTTTCAGCTTCAGCATCAGTCCTTCCAATGAACACCTGGGACTGATCTCCTTTAGAGTGGACTAGTTAGATCTCCTTGCAGTCCAAGGGACTCTCAAGAGTCTTCTCCAACACCACAGTTGAGAAGCATCAATTCTTCGACGATCAGCTTTCTTCACAGTCCAACTTGTGCTAAAAATAAGTATCAAGAGTCTAAATAAACCCACACAGTAGCTTGAAATTAACTACTACAAATTGTGAACTTTAAAAAACCTGTTATCATAATGAATTTTTTGAAAGATATTTGGTTTTCAGATATTCCTGTGAGCCTTCAATAGCTTATCTCAGTATTTTGAGACTAGGCATAGAGACTATTACCTAATATTTAGTCTGTACAAGTACAAAAGATGATCTTTTTTTTGTATATGGAGAGATCAGTAGGTGTCAATTAGTAATTCCACTTAATTTTTTTAAAATTGTGGCAAAATACATATAACATACAATTTACCATCTTAACCATTTTCAAGTATACTGTAAAGTAGTATTAAGTACATTCCTACTGTTATATAACCATCACTACTATCCATCTCTAGACTTCTTTTTATTTTGCAAAACTGAGACTTGTCTAAACAATATTTCTTCATTCCACCCTTTCTCCAGCCCCTGGCAACCATCTTCTTACTTTTTAAGGTGGTAAATTTGGTGACTCTAGGTATGCCACAGAATTGGAATAATGCAGCATTTTTCTTTTTGTGACTGGCTTATTTCACTTAGCTTGATGTCCTCAAGATTTGTTTATGTTGTAGTACGTGTCAGAATAGCCTTCCTTTTTAAGGCTGAATAATGTTACATTATATGTACACACCACATTTCATCCATTCATCTGCTGGTGGATACTTGGGTTACTTCCACCTTTTTAAAAATATTTATGTATTTATTTTTGGTTGTACCGGGTCTTCATTGTTGCGCTCGGGCTTTCTCTCGTTGCAGCAAGCAGGAGCTGCCCTTCATCATGGTGCATGGGCTTCTCATTGTGGTGGCTTCTCTTGTTGAAGAGCACAGGTTCTAGGCACACGGGCTTCAGTAATTGTGGCATATGGGCTTAGTTGTTCCGAGGCACGTGGAATCTTCCTAGACCAGGGAGGGATCCAACCTGTATGCCCTGAATTGACAGGTAGATTCTTATCCCCTTTATCACCAGGGAAGTCCTACTTCCACCTTTTGACTAATGTGAATAATGGTGCTTTGATTACATGTCATGTATTTTTTTTTTGAGACCCAGTTTTCAATTCTTTTGTGTTTATACCCAGAACTGAAGTCATTAGATTGTACACACACAGACACACATATAAAACCAGTTCTACTTAATTCACAAGGGTAATAAAGCAACGTTCCACAGCATAAGGCCTTTGATTTGGTACATTCCTGAGAATCAAGGACATGCAAGGTAAGGTAATCTCAGGACTTAACATTTGTTAAGAGGTCCTGGATAACAAGGAATGGGGGTGGGGAGAATACCAAACTCGGGTCTAGAACCTACTGAAGTTCTCCACCTTAGCCTACCCAGCCTACCTAGCTCCCAGAGTCTAGAGGATGCCCATTGGTACACTTATTTGAGCAGGATACAGGAAAGCCATAGCTACTAAATAGATACTGATTTTTCCAACCTTTATGGTGCATCCATTGTTTTTATTTTGAGAGGCATTAAAGCATAGTGATTAAGAACGCGGGTTCTGGAGCTGGATCTTCTAGTTTTGACTCTCAGCTCAACCTTTACTGTTTGAGCAATTACTTAAGCTTTCCTTGTCTGTAAAATAGGTACTATAATAATAACTACCTCATAGGATTATTGGGAAGATTAAATGAGTGAGTGAGTATTTAGAAACGTGCCTGACATACAGCTCTCACTAAATGTTAAGTAGTATTAATATTATTTTTAATTAGTATAGGTTATCATGTGGCTTTCCTTAAAACCTTTGGAAATAAATAACATTCCTTTCTGTAACTTAAGCTTTTTGGATTGTATGCACAATGAATCAAGAAAAGATATCTAATAGCATTTTAAAAAAGTAATATTGCTCCCAGACTAGCAGGATTAGATTGTAGCCTGATGAAATATTAACATCTATAGAACATGAATACTAGTTGTGATAAGAATATAGAGGTTTATGTTTTCTCTCATAGCCTTGACCCACCTGAAGTCTGTCTATGGGGCAGATGTCCTTATGCATATCCCATCATCTCATTCCAGGTGGCAGATGTCTGTCCCTGGTAAGCAAAGTCTGATAGCACTAAATATTTGAATCACGTTATGAATTCCTCTGATCCACCTTCTGATTATAGTTTGGCTTCTCATGTAGCTTATATATGTGGAGAGGCTATATAGGCTGGAAAGCTTGAATAGCTGGTTGCATATCCAGTTGTAAATCTCACTGGAAATCAATTAGCTTTCTGCTTTTATATGTAAATGTTAGAAGTTTTGTTAATCTAAGTTTGCCCCTAATTTATAAATCCGTTTTCTCTATAATGACAGTACATGGTTGAGCCTGCAACGGTGAGACCCAAGCCCTCGACCGTGTTCAATTCACGGAGGAAATGCTCTCCTCCCCTTCCTGCGCTGCCCCCCCACCCTCCAGCCTGACTCTCATTAGTTTCTTGGGATCTACTCCCCTGCCTTTTTTAGATCACCACACCACTAGCTCCTTTAATTCATTGGCTTGAATTTTCCTTATTGGGATTACCATAGATGGGGTGGCAGTTATAATTCTTTGCTATCACCTTTGCCAGTTTGCTGAGGAAAGGTGGAGCATTCTGATCTACACCCCACAAACAAGAATCCATTGTGTGAGCAGGAAGACTTAATCATCCCACTGTAAAAGTTCACTGCATGGAGCTATTGCTCTGATATGTGCCCTCACAGAACGAAAAGAGCTCATGGGGACCTTTAAAGATGAGCTAGCGCACGTCTCGTTTTACAAATGAGGAAATAGAGACTACTTGCCGAGGACCTGATGTCTTTGTTGATGTTGTTCAGTCGCTAAGTTGTGTCCGACTCTTTGTGACCCAATGGACTGCAGCACGCCAGGCTTCCGTGTCCTTCACTATCTCCCTGAATTTGCTCAAGCTTATGTTCATTGAGTCAGTGATGCCATCCAACCATCTCATCCTCGGCCAGCCCCTTCTCCTCTTGCCCTCAGTCTTTCCCAGCAAGAGGGTCTTTTCCAATGAATTGATTCTTTGCATCAAAAGGCCAAAGTATTGGAGCTTCAGCTTCAGCACCAGTCCTTCCAATGAATATTCGGTGGCTGATTTCCTTTGGGATTGACTGGTTTGATCTCCTTGCTGTCCAAGGGACTCTCAAGAGTCTCCCTTATGCAGTTTTAACAGTTCCTTGTCTAAAGCTTGACTCTATTGGCCTGGACTCATGATCTGTCAGTAACATTCTTCTTTCTACCCCCCAGTCTTATCCAACCAGTACAAAAATTTAACTGTCAAGTGCTCCTTTCTTTTCTATGGCAGCATTTCCCCCTTTGTTACATACTGTGATAGCCAGGCTCACATTTGAAATACAAATCCATTATAGATTTCACTCTATGTTTCTAACTCTGGATCCTTTGTGTCCTGACTGATGCTGTAGTCTTCTTGACCACTTTGAAGTACCTGATCTATCTACTTTTATAATGAATTTCTCATATGCTGGGGTCTTTTTTTTTAAAACTCTACATCCCACACTGTAGACATATGATTTCATGATCTAATAATAAACTTCAACAGTACCTCTTTAAATAATAATTACTGTTTACCTACAATATAATTATATTCTAATAAATTTATTAAAAATTTCAGGTTAACAGTACAAATTCCTTTTAAAATTTTGTGTTTATTTTAATCACAATAGAGATTTCTTTTCTAAACATTTTTCTTTTCTTTTTCCCCTTACTTCCACTTTCCCTTCCTCCTTCTGCATGGGGTATTATGTGCTTTAAGATTTTTCTTCCAATGGCAAAACTGTCTTACTAGCTTAGAATTAATTTTTACACGTATTAAGAACATATTGAGTAGTAAGTTACAAATGAATGCACATTTTTCTTGTAATGCATTTCTAAGAGGGCAGTGAGGCAGCAAATATAATTAAGTACAGACAAAGCACATTAATGTACATGCTCAGAGGATTAGTCAAGGAGCACTTCTTAAAAGTGTGTTTGGAACAAGATTGTAAGAGAATGGGTCAGAAAAGGGGAAGTAAAACAAATTATACTTTGGGAAGCTATATCAGAAAAAGGGAGAATGGAACCTATAAAAAAAAAGATATTCATTGCAGTATGGCTAAGCAGGCGCTTGGCTGGAATAGAAAAGGAATGTTGGGGAGTGGCAATTGGTTAAGTTACTGAAACGTAAATTCACAGACTTCCTCTCCACCTTTTGTCTGAATACTGTGCTAAACCCTAAGGGAAAACCAAAGAGGAGAGACGGTGTATGACCTACAGGAACTGATACTCTTGCTGATGCGACAGGGTGGCAGGAAGGTAGAGGAGGAACCTTGAAAGCCAGTAAGAGTGGCTTGGATTTTATGTGGTGTGTGATAGAAGGCCTTTTGGAGACTCTCATGTATTATCCCACCTTTATCATCTGCTTTGGAAAGAAAGATCAAACTGAGCAGGTGACTGGTTTCAAAAATCAATTTTGGTAGCTATAGCTAATCAATTAGCAAAAGAACTTTTCTCCCCACAAACTATTTTGAACCGCTTTACATAAAAAAGAAAATGAGCTGCCTAAAATCTTCTGTCCACGGTTAACAATTAATGGAAAATCACTGGTTTGCTTTTGCAAGCAGCTCTTAATGTCAGTAACTCAGGCTGTTTTCCAATTTTGCAGTAAATTTTTTATACCAAAACCAATTTAGGAAGCTATTTAGTCCATGGGCTTTTTTAGTGGAAAGATGATGTGGGTAGTGTAGAATAATGACATTTTCTTATACCCATCAGAATATTAGCAAGTTACTAATGGTTCCATTTTGATACTGTCACTTTCAAACTAAAGGAGAGAGATCAAATTGCTTATGGAAACATCTTGGATTATGTTAAAAATAGTGTAGCCTTGTAATAGTTGAGATAATAAATAATTCATGTTTTGCTTTGAGTGTGTCAGTTTATCTCTGTCTTGAATCAGACCTAAGAGAGAAAGTTTCCAGATTTCTGCTGCCTATCTAATAAAGTCCTCTGGTAGTAGTTTGGTCTCTTGACCAGTTGTTGGAACGCAAATTTTAGTTTTTCCCTTTCTTCTTCTTCTTGTCACCTGCTTCTTTGCTACTTGCAAACTGTCCTGTGATTTCTACTCTGTCCACTGGCATGCCAATGGGAGACTTTCTGAGATCACTGATTTCCTGGAATGATATATCAGGCATATTTAAATGCCTTATGATATTCCTGGGTTTATGTGGACTTGGTCCTGCATGGATTGGTGGTAGGTCTCTATAAGGCACCAGCACGAATACGACAGGAACCCTGGGGTTGAGGCTCAGATTGGGTTGCAGCTGTCCGCTTGTCACTTGAAAAGACTGCCTGGGAAAGACATTGTTTAAGGAGTAGCCCTCCAAAGCTGCCTGAATTTTTATGTTGGGATTCTCTTTTGCCTGGAGAAGAACATCGGTGAAATATGGTTTCACCCCTGTTATGGCATTGATTTCATGTGCGTTGTGCCTATCCGCCGCAGCTCTCCCGATTAAAATGGGCTGGAAAACAGTTGCTCCCTGGACACCACTCACAAAGTTGCTAAGGAGAGAATGCCACATCCCACCACTTATTGGGCTCAAAGTGACCTGTGGCCATAAACTGGCCAGGCTCCGGAGAGCTTCGCGGTTCCATGCGGAGGCAGGAAATTCAGCCTCTGTGTGATAGAGCTGAGAAAAGTAAATACTAAGAGTGATGTCTGGATACTTTGCCAGGAAGTGATACATTTTGCTGATGCAGCAGTGGTTAGCTTCATTGCAAGGGGAGTTGCTGGAGTACAGAATGATATGCCTGATGTAGTCGTTGTTGTGTATGGCCGAGTCAAAGTAACCGTTCACCTCAAATAACATTGATTCCGGGTGGGTATCATTCCCAGTGCAGCTGCTAGCATGACCCTTTTGCACCAGGCTTCCAGAAGAAGTTATTAGCTCATAGAATGTGAGGTGTTTCGTTGGAGAATATGTTGGCCCATAAGGGAATCCAAAAATCTGATAAAATTCTGTGTAGGGAACTCTTGCTTCTTCACCCGTCCGAATATGGTAAGGACAATTAGAGCAATCGAGAGAGAAACTCAGCCAGTAATAAGGTTTCACTATTGTTCCATGATTGGCCAGGTATTCCTCATATAAGGGCTCCATTGTCAGTTTTACTGTCTTCTAGCTGCAACCCTAAACAAGGAAGAGAAATGACATATAAAACCAGTGCAGGAAAAATGAAACAGCGCTTTAATTTGCCGAGCCATACTTTTCTTTAGAGGAAGTAGCACAATAACCATGGTAACATCTTTTGACTCTAAAAGATAGTGATTTACTGTACACCTATAGTGAAAGTTCAAGATACTAATCCTGAGAATTAGACAAATGCTGGGGGAGGAGACAGAAGGAAAAGACATAAGAAAACCTTTGTCTGTTTGATAGATTCTGAGACAGAAGAACAAATGGGTTAACAGTGCAAGTTCTAGAAACAGATTGCCTTATTTCAAATCTGGGCTCTGCCAATTACCCACTTTGTTACTTTTGGCAAGTTATAGAACATCTGAGAGCCACAACTTCTTCTTTTTTTTCTTTTTTTGTGAAATGAGGATAAGAATAGAACCTGCCTCGCAAGATTATCTTGTGGATTGAATGATGGAATAAATAAAAAATGCTTTGATATGTGCCTGATACATATTAAAGACTCAATACATATTAGAGATGGCAAGAGTTAACGTTGACATTTTAGGAATCAGCGAACTAAAATGGACTGGAATGGGTTCAAACTACTGCACAATCGCACTCATCTCGCATGCTAGCAAAGTAATGCTCAAAATTCTCCAAGCCAGGCTTCAACAATATGTGAACTGTGAACTTCCAGATGTTCAAGCTGGTTTTAGAAAAGGCAGAGGAACCAGAGATCAAATTTGCAACATCCGCTGGATCATCAAAAAAGCAAGGGAGTTCCAGAAAAACATCTATTTCTGCTTCATTGACTATGCCAAAGCCTTTGACTCTGTGGATCACAATAAACTGTGGAAAATTCTGAAATAGATGGGAATACCAGACCTCCTGACCTGCCTCTTGAGGAACCTGCATGCAGGTCAGGAAGCAACAGTTAGAACTGGACATGGAACAACAGACTGGTTCCAAATTGGGAAAGGAGTATGTCAAGGCTGTATATTGTCTCCCTGCTTATTTAACTTTTATGCAGAGTACATCATGAGGAACGCTGGGCTGGAAGAAGCACAAGCTGGAATCAAGATTGCCGGGAGAAAGATCAATAACCTCAGATATGCAGATGACACCACCCTTTTGGCAGAAAGTGAAGAGCAACTAAAAAGCCTCTTGATGAAAGTGAAAGAGGAGAGGGAAAAAGTTGGCTTAAAGCTCAACATTCAGAAAACTAAGACCATGGCATCTAGTCCCATCACTTCATGGGAAATAGATGGGGAAACAGTAGAAACTGTTTAAGTGTCAGACTTAATTTTTTTGGGCTCCAAAACCACTGCAGATGGTGATTGCAGCTATGAAATTAAAAGATGCTTACTCCTTGGAAGGAAAGTTATGACCAACCTAGACAGCATATTAAAAAGCAGAGACATTACTTTGCCAACAGAGGTCCATCTAGTCAAGGCTATGGTTTTTCCCGTGGTCATGTATGGATCTGAGAGTTGGACTATAAAGAAAGCTGAGTGCTGAAGAATTGATGCTTTTGAACTGTGGTGTTGGAGAATACTCTTGAGAGTCCGTTGGACTGCAAGGAGATCCAACCAGTCCATCCTAAAGGAGATCAGTCCTGAGTGTTCATATGTTGAAGCTGAAACTCCAATACTTTGGCCACCTGATGAGAAGAGCTGACTCATTGGAAAAGACCCTGATGCTGGGAAAGATTGAAGGTGGGAGAAGAAGGGGACGACAGAGGATGAGATGGTTGGATGGCATCACCGACTCAATGGACATGAGTTTGGGTAAACTCCAGGAGTTGGTGATGGACGGGGAGGCCTGGTGTGCTGCAGTCCATGGGGTCATGAAGAGTTGGACACGACGGAGTGACTGAACTGAACTGAACTATAGCTCAGTAGTAACAGTATGAATCCCCCAGGTTGTCTAGTTGGTTCTGATTTATGAGAGTCCAAAGACATAGCAAGGGTTTTGCATTTTGTTCATAATATTCTTCTTGTTTCTTTGCTGACTATGAAAGTATCTAAGATACTGTATGGAGGTTTTGAGTGTGCTTGCATGTAAAATCAGCTATTTCTTCAAATCATTGGCAATAAGTAGGAGGTGGTTATCCTTTGGCAGGGACTAGGACCTTGGGATCTATTTTATTTAATGGTAGAGACTTCTTGGAGAAGGAATGCTTGAATATTCTATGGGTTGTGGACCCTCATTCATTGACATTTGAGAGTTTTATTTCCAGTAGGTGGGTCTTGTTAGAGCATTTTGAAAACTTTCCTGTTCTGGAGAGCAAAGATGATCCTTCAGGATATTACAAATAAATAATGTCTTGGATGTTAAGCCCTCAAAGTTGAAATTTTAAGTGATTTTTCCTTTACAAAAATATTCCTTCAGTATTATTGTTCTCAAGCAGCAACCAAGGGCATTATAATATAGTTACAGAAACATTTTGAAGTAACTTTATTTTGCAACGATTAAGTGTTTGTACAAAAGAAACTCTCGCAGTTTTGTTTATTATTAATATGCCCTTTGTCAGTTTAAGAAGTGAGCATCAGTATCTCTTTATGGTTATATTTTGTACCTTTGCAATTCCTGGTGAAAAGGTAATTCCTTTTTACATGCTTATTGATATATAGTATTTATTCTTCTGTGAAAGATGTATGATTCTTTACCACTTTTTGTTTGAGGTTTTTCTAATGGATTTGCAGTAACTCATGTATCAAGAGCATTAGCTGTCATATTTCTTGTTAATATTTTGCCTGCTTTATAGAGCCTTTTAACAATGCTGATGGTATCTTTAATTGGACCAAATGTTACATTTTATGTGGTCTGATTAGTGTTATGATTTTGTTTACTATTGTATTTAGAAAAGACTTCTGCATCAAAGAGGAGTTTAAGTATTTCCCATATGTTCTTCTACTATGTATGGTTTTTACGTTTACCACTTTGTCCAGGCAGCAAAATGGATAAAGCAGAAAATTCGAAAGGGACAAACTGACCATAGCAACAAAATTAATTTCTCACTTTTCAAAATTTAATTTACCACTTCAGAAGTATTTATTACAGCCTCTCCTATAGAAGCACTTTGATCAACTTCTGTCTTCTCAACCCAGGTCTGCTCAGTCATTGCTGTATTTGATACGGCCTGATCTCCAGGCTGAAACCTGCAGAGGTCCTTTATTAATCCTTTCCTGGGCAGAAAATACTTTAGGAGTGTCAGTCCAGCTGTTGATGGGATGTGACTTGACTCATGTCACCATTAGCCTAATGGCTGATATCTCTGCACTGACTCTGGGCACCACATACACATCAAATTCCAGATTTCTCCTGGCCTCTGACACATCAACCTGGTCCATAGGATTGGGTGTTTGCCCCAGATGGCTCCTTAGTGCTATATTTTTTTGCTCCAAGGCTTCTTACACCCTGTGTAGGTTTTCCTTGGGATCCTGACTCTTCTGATTAACCCTTGGCAATGGACCGATCACCTAGAACCTGACACCATCTCCTGCTTGATCCTGAGCATTGTTTTCTCCTTGGATTTGTGCCTCTCTCAGCCTTACACATGAGACTGGACCTCCCTGAATATCAAAACTTGCCAAAAACCAAGCCCAAAGTCTCACTTTCTTTTGAATATTGTGTGCTGAGTGTGGTCTGTCGTTGGGTGGTACACCCGATATCCAGGTTATAACTCAAATTACAATGTCAACTCACCTACAGAAAATTTACATATTGATATGGCTAAAACATTATGGAAGCAGTACCAAGAGGTCCTTTTCTGCCTTTACTTTTTTGAGTGGGAAGGGGGTATGGAGATAACTATATGTAATAGTCCCAGAATTACCCTTCTTTTAAGGAGAAGTCTTTGGGTTTTCAAGATAAAGGTGATATGGAAAGTCCTGAAAGCATCCTTCCTTTGCATCCTCCGCTAGGCTATCTTAGCCATGAATCATTACTGTCTTAAAGGGGATCTTGAGGACTAGTGGCTTTTAAAGGTAATGATGGGAGTTCTAGAGTCTCATTCTTGCTGATGGCTTTCAGGGCCAGACAACTGTGGCTCACTATTGGCACGTCTTCACTTTTTCAGGAGATCTTTTTAATCACCCTTATCTGAAGGGGAAGCTGAAAGGAATTCCCGCCCGCTTTGAACTCTTACAGAATTTGTGGTTTATATCAGCAATTTGCTACTAACGACAGACCGTCTTGTCGTGTTAACCTTTGGTATCTGGCCTTTCATTTCCCGCTAACGAGGTTGAGACCTGCCCTGTTTAGCCCCCGGACTACCTCAGGAACCTTGATTGGTTCACAGGCCGGGTTGGCTAAGACTTGTTTCCCCACCATCCTGTATCCCTACCCCCCAGTTCTCTTCCTTCTGCTTTGTCCGCACTTGAGAAATAAATGCATGCCGCCCTCAGCTGAGCAGTTCTCCTGGTGGTAGCAAGTGGAGAGCTGCAGAACCCAGCTCCCGGTCTCCACTCCTTGTGAGTGGCCCCCTGGACTGTGGCTATGGGAGGACCGCCTTCCTTAGTTTAACACCAGTGATCCATACATGAGGACAGTCTGGTTTCTCTTCACTCAGCCAGGATTTAGTGAGTACCGGTAAAGCACAGTTTGCACCAGAGTAGTTGGAAAATGGAGTCTGCCCTTCCCAATCTGTGCGCAATCTGTTAGCAGCTAAAAACAAGTGTTAGCAGTTATAATTACCATCATTTTGTCTCCACGCTTGGATCACATTCCAGGTGTTCTAGGAGTTGGTCCATTTCCTCTTTTTCCCCCTTCCAGTTTCATGCCCTGTTTCAAGTAGCTGTTTCAGAGGGCAACTGTGTTGTTGAGATTCACCTCCTGTATCGGTTCAGAACTCTTTTTGCGGTTTGCGTTCATTAGTTCCTTTGAACTTGGCTGTCCTGAGTTAGAAAGACCTTGCCGAGGTGTGGCCGCGTCTAAGAACACTGTTGAATTGGTGCCATGGTAACGTTTGCAAAGTAGCTACTGCTAGGATACGGCTCTGACACTTATTACTTTATTTGCATTTCAAACCACCTGTTCCGAAGATGAAAATATACATGAATGCATATTCCATTCTGGATAAGAGTGTAATATCTTACTGTTTAAGTGAACATGTTGGGTTTTTTGTTTTTTTTTTCTCCCTCCGGCTGTGAGAATCAAGTTCTGCGCTCAGAGCCTTTGTTCTGATCTAAAATAGGAGCCAGGCTTGGGATGTGGACAAGATCTGTTGCTTTCTTTACCTGTGGTGGTGCCAGGGCCCCTCCTTGGGAGGCTTTCCCTTCTGTGAGAGGGAGGCCCCTGTGAAGGGCGCAGAGACTTGAGTTCCCCAAAGGCAGGCGCTTTCTACTAATAGCCCCGCAGCCCCTGGAGTAGGGAGGAGCGCTGTACTTTTGTCAAACCTGGGTTACTACGTGCTAGCAGTTTCCCTTCTCTTACACACTCCCTGGGATACTCTTGCTATTGATACGCGTGGTTGCCTCCAGTGTTAAGAAAAGCTGTGCCCCTGGCTCACCTGGAAGAGCGCCTCGTCCCTCTCCTGCTTCCCCTCCACCCCCTCCATCTCTACACGGTCTCCTGGGACACTAGTGTTGACAGTGACGAGTCATCGTGCTCACCCTCGTTATTCCCACTCCCCGCTCCCTCAGCCTGCTTGAAGGACTGCGTGGTGATCCCTGGTGCATGTTTCCATTAGGTGCCACCCAAAGTCCTTAAGCACGTATCAGTTAGTCTCTCAGTCACGTCCGGCTCTTTGGACCCCATGGACTGCAGCACGCCAGGCTTCCCTGTCCATCAGCAGCTCCTGGAGTCTGCCCAAACTCATGTCCACTGCGTCGGTGATGCCACCCAACCATCTCATCCTCAGTCGTTCCCTTCTTCCTCAGCCTTCAATCTTTCTCAGCGTCAGGGTCTTTTCCTGTGAGTCAGTTCTTTATATCAGGTGACCAAAGCATGTATAGTATGCTAAAATACATGTATGTAGACACTATGCTAAAAATAACTGTCAGGGATGATGGAAGCACCCAGAAGATTTCCTGCAGCAGCATCACCACTCAGTTTTGTTTTTCATGGTCAAGCTTCCAGTCTCCACAACAGCAACAGTCCTTTCCCTTCTCCTCCTCTTGAGGGCTGCTTCTAGCTTGAATATTTCCTGTTGATCTTTGTGCCTTTTATGGGTCTCAAGCGTATTCATTACCTCCTCAGCGAGCTAATTTTCAGTGAGATTTTCTTTCGTTGACGCTTGTTCAGTCTATTGAATCCCATTCCTTCCACATCATTGGCCACTGGTTTTGCCTTTCTGTCCCTACTTCCTGCCTCTATTTTCACCTCCTAACTCAATGAACTGGCAAATATAAAACCAAAAGTTGATCCTCTGAGTTTACCTTTTATTTCACCTCAATAAATGACATTCCATTTAAAAATATGCCTCTATCCACTAGTATATTTACCAATTGCATTTTAGGGTAATTTGAGAAATAGGCAATCCCAATTAGGCAGTCAGTTTTTAAGACAGGTCTAGTGAAGTGTACGGAGAAGGCAATGGCAAGCCACTCCAGTACTCTTGCCTAGAAAATTCCATGGATGGAGCAGCCTGGTAGGCTGCAGTCCGTGGGGTTGCTAAGGGTCGGACACGACTGAGCGACTTCACTTTCACACATTGGAGAAGGAAATGGCAACACACTCCAGTGTTCTTGCCTGGAGAATCCCAGGGACGGGGGAGCCTGGTGGGCTTCCATCTGTGGGGTCACACAGAGTCGGACACGACTGAAGTGACTTAGCAGCAGCAGCAGCAGCAGTGAAGTGTAACTGACAAATAAAATTGTGTATATTTAGTATATATAACTTGATCTTTTGATGTTCTTGTACATTGTGAAATAATCATAACAATAAAGCATATTAACATATCAGTCATCTCACATGTGTAAGAGATTGTGCAGTGTTTGTCTTTCTGTGTTTGGTTCATTTCTTTTAACATAATGCCCTCCAGATTCATCCATGTTGTGGCAGATGGCAGGTTTTCCTTTTTAAAGGCTGAATAATATTCCATTGCATATATAGACCACATTCTTTAACCATTCATTTGTCGATGGACATTTAGGTTATTTCCATATCATCACTCTTGTGATGATAATTCTGCAATGAATATAAGGGAGTACAGATATCGCTTTGAAATCCTGACTCTGATACTTTTGCGTAAATATTCAGAGGTGGGATTGCTGGATCATATGGTAGTTCTATTTTTAATTTTTTGAGGAACCACTATACTGCCTTCTTATAATGGCTGTATCAGATTACATTCCCACCAAGAGCAGATGATGTTTCTCTTTTCCCCATTTTCATCAACACTTGTTAATCTTTTGCCATTTTGGTAATAGCCATGCTAACAGGTGTGAGGTGCTGTCTCACTGTGGTTTTGAGTTGCGTTTCCTTGATGATGAATTATGTCTGAGCATCTTTTCATATGTGTGTTGATCATTTGTATGTCTTTTGAGAAATGTCTCTTCAGGTCTTTTGCCCCCGCCCCTCCTTTTTTTAAGTCAGAATGTTTTGTTTTCGTTTTTGCTGTCAAGTTGTCTGAGTTCCTTATACATTTTGGGCCTTAATCCCTTATCAGTATGTTGTTTGCGAATATCTCTTGCCGTCCTGCAGGTTTTTTTTTTTAACCCTTTTTTTTGTTGTGCATCTGTTGTTTGGTACAGGTCCACTTGTCTATTTTTATTTTTGATGCGTACACTTTTGGTGTCACATACAGAAAATTATAGCCAAGGTTAATGTCAGGAAGCTTTCCCTCTAGTAGTTTTTTCCCCTCTAGTAGTTTTTTCCCCCCTAGTAGTTTTCTCAGAGAAGGCAATGGTAACCCACTCCAGTACTCTTGCCTGGAAAATCCCATGGATGGAGGAGCCTGGTAGGCTGCAGTCCATGGGGTCGCAACAAGTCGGACATGACTGAGCGACTTCACTTTCACTTTTCACTTTCACCCATTGGAGAAGGAAATGGCAACCTACTCCAGTGTTATTGCCTGGAGAATCCCAGGGATGGTGGAGCCTGTTGGCTGCCGTCTATGGGATTGCAGAGTCGGACACGACTGAAGTGACTTAGCAGCAGCAGCAGCAGTAGTAGTTTTCTTCTAGTAGTTTTACAGTTTAAGCTTTCACATGTAAGTCTTTAATCCATTGTGAGTTGATTTTTGTTAATACTATACGTATCCAATTTTGTTCTTTTGCATGAATCACCATTTTTAAGCTACAGTTTTTTGAATACCTGTTTGGAAAACTCTAAAGGAGATTGACTTTGCCAAACTTCTTTTAGATTGCACAGAATGACTTTTAAAACTGAATTTAATCACAGAGAAACAAAATCCTTGATCACTGGGTTTCTGCTCACAATTATTATCGCTGAGTTGAGATTTACAGAAAGGAAGGAGGGTTGTAGAAACATCTAGATTCCCAGATAGACTTCTTTCTTCTGTCTTTGTTAACTTGCCATGCTTCATCTTTAGTCAGATGAGTTATGCTATATGTTATCTATATAAAGTAATATGAAATTATGACAAAGATGCTTACAAAGGCTGAATTCTTCTACACTGATATTTGTAATAATACACTTTTACTTGGTTTAGTTGTAAACAAAGATTTATTTCTAACCTGTATTCTGGCATCCCAGTTTGGGATGTATTCAAGATGGCTTATGTGTTGCTAGCTGCTGCTTATAAGGTGATATTTTCTTTGGATGGCAAGAAGTAAAGTAATCTTTATTTTATTGCTAAAATATTTTACTTTTATTTGAATGTACTGTGCCCAATTAATTCATTGCTTTCATTGCAGTTTGGCTGACACTGAATAATAATGCCCACATTCATATAGCAGTAACACACTACTTAAAACTACTTAAAAAAGAAACTGAAGAAAAAGAGTAAGCTTGAAATAAATAAGAGCGGAGTATTTGGTGGATTTAACGAAGTTCATTATAGAGTTAGTTGGGATGAGAGAAATGTTAGGGTTGAGAGGAAAGGGATATATATATATATATATATCCCATATATATGTTTGTATATATTTATACATACATACATATGGGTTTCCCTGGTGGCTCAGATGGTAAAGAACCTGCCTGCAATGCAGGAGACCCTGGTTCAGTCCCTGGGTTAGGAAGATCCCCTGGAGAAGGGAATGGCAACCCACCCCAGTATTCTTGCCTGGAGAATTCCATGGACAGAGGAGCCTCGCAGGCTATGGTCCACAGGGTCACAAAGAACTGGACTCGACTGAGATATATATATATATATGGCTTCTCAGGTGGCGCTAGTTGTAAAGAACCCGCCTGCCAATGCAGGAGACAGAAAAGACACGGGTTTGGTCCCTGGGTCAGGAACATCCTCTGGAGGAGGTCACAGCAACCCACTGCAGGACTCTTGCATGGATGGAGGAGCCTGGTGGACTGAGCTATTGTCCACAGAGTCACAAAGAGTTGGACACCACTGACGCGACTTAGCACGCTGGCACATACATATATGTAGCAAATGCATCTTCTGGTTTGGGGTCGTGAGAAGAATGGCCACAGGGTGGCAGCACAGTCTTAAGAGCAGGAAACTGTTGGACCCATGGTTAGTTTGCTAAAACCACTTTGTGTGCGCGTGTCCCAACAGTTTCCCGCCCCCACCCCAACCTCGTTGAATACTTTTGATTTTATATTGGCATAAGGTTGATTAATAATGTTATGTTAGTTTCAGCTGTACAGCATAGTGTGTGCGCGCATGCGCCTAGTCGTGTCTGACTCTGTGACCCCATGGACTGTATCCACTGTCTATGGGATTTTCCAGGCAAGAATACTGGAGTGGATTGCCGTTTCCTACTCCAGGGGTCTTCCTGACCCAGGGATCAAATCTGCATCTCCTGCTTTGCAGGAGGATTCTTTATCGCTGAGCCGCTGGGGAAGCCCATATGCTATACTGTCAGTTCAGTTCAGTTCAGTTGCTCAGTCGTGACGGACTCTTTGCGTCCCCATGAATCACAGCACGCCAGGCCTCCGTAGGTCCTTGTAAAACCACATTTTTTTTTTCCCTCAGAATTCCTCCATGTTGCTTTCCCCATTATCCTAGATAAACATCAGCAAATGTTCAGAATCAAAGGTCACTCCTAAAACTTAAACGGAGGAAAAGTGCAGCATGAAGCACTATCTTTACTCCTGGAGTCTGTAAGCTATTTTTGTCTAAGCTTTTGATGTCATATCCAAGATATTATTGCAAAGACTAATGTCATGAAGCTTTTCCTTCTAGAGATTTTATAGTTTCAGGCTTTAAATTTAAGTCTTTATAATCTATTTTGAAGGTTTTGTATGTGTCTATGTGTATGGTTTAAGGGTCCAGTTTCATTCTTTTGCTTGTAGATATCCAGTTTTCCTAACATTGTTTGTTGAAGAGATTATCTCCTCCCCATTGTACAATCTTGGGCATCCTTGTCAAAGATCACTTTTTTTTTTTGGCCACACCATGTAGCATGTGGAATCTTAGTTCCCTGACCAGGGATCGAACCTTGTTCCCCTTGAATTGGGAGTGCAAGTCTTAACCCCTAGACCACCAGGGAAGTCCCCAAGATCACTTGACTGTGTTTGCGTGATTTGTTTCTGGGCTTTCTAGTCTGTTCCATTGGTGTATCGTGTCTATGTAAATGTAAACAGAACAAACATCACACAGAATAAAAAGAAAAAAAGAGTTACCAAAACTACATATGTTGTTTATTCAAAGTATATGTATAGATGATTAATGTATATAGATGGTTAATATAGAGAATTGCTATTACCGTATCCTACAATTTCATTAAAGCATTTATGAAGGATATAGTGAATCTCTATATTCAACGTCCTATACATGTATATTTTATTTCCACTATGTGTATCCATTTAAAAGGTTTTTACTGTGACCAACTTGCTTCTTGCTTGCTGCTTTATCCCATCTAGGTTGAACAGCTTGCTCAAACTTAATGTCTGTTTTAATAGCATCGTAATAGAGAAAGCCAGTTTCTAGAGGTATGCTAATAGGAATAGAGGAAGAGGTTTTAAAGCAGTTCCACCACCTGAAGATACTCCCTTTTTTAAAAAAAATCATTAATTAATTTATTTTATTTTTGGCTGGCTGGGTCTTCATTGCTGGGTGGGCTCCTCTCTAGCTGGGGTGAGTGGGGGCTGCTCTCTGGATGCGGTGTGTGGGTTTCTCATCGTGCTGGCTTCTCCTGTGGTGGAGCACGGGCTCTGGGGCGTATGGGCTTCAGTAGCTGTGGCACATGGGCCTAGTAGTTGTGTCCTCTGGGCTTTAGAGCCAGCTCTGATGCATGGGCTTAGTTGCTCTGTGGCTTGGATCTTCCTGGACTGGGATTGAACCCATGTCTCTTGCATTGGCAGGTGGATTCTTTCCCACAGAGCCACCAGTGAAGCTCTAAAGATACTCATTTTTAATGCTTTTTAAAAACAAAGCAAGTGATGTAATATTTTAAAAATTCATTGTCAATGCTTCATTAGTGGCCAGTTCCAACAATTTATCCTGTAAAAGTGAAAAGTGAAAGTGTTATTTGCTCAGTCGTGTCTGACTCTTTACGACCCCATGGACTGTAGCCTGTCAGGCTCCTCTGTCCTTGGGATTTCCCAGGCAAGAATGCTGGGGTGGGTTGCCATTTCCTCCTCCAGGAGGTCTTCCTGACCCAGGGATCAAACCTGGGTCTCCTGCATTGCAGGCAGATTCTTTACCATCTGAGCCACCAGGGAAGCCCTGTAAAATAATATTAAATTTAAACTGTCTTTCAACGAATGGTTTTGGGTTCCATGAATTTCCTATGCATGGATTTTGGTGGGGTATAAAAATTTTAAGCATTCTATCAGTTCTGTCAGGTGTTTGGTAATCATTTTGAGCAAATGAGCAATATCAAAATCATTACCTGCTGTGTGGATAATAGTTGTTAAATTATGAAACATGACATGATCTGTGAAAACTGTCCTTTTATGCTTCTAATGTTTATTTTGACTTTTCAGTCATCTACTACTGGAAAATATGGTGTATTTCTTCCTTGTTTGGAAATATTAAGATTATTAACTTGACACATATATTTCAGAAAAATAGGCAAGTCTGGCTGTCTAATACATATCTTTGCAAAACTGAGCCCAGACATGTTCCTTTTCTATTAGTAACTCTTGAGTTTCTTCAGTGTGCAGACATTCTCTACAGAACATTTTTCCTAGATAACCAGTGTACCTAGTATACCATTACAGTTGTTTGTGATCAGTTTCCCTATTATTACATAAAGAGAATACTCTCAAATGGAATGCATTAGCTTTTATGTAATTCATAATTTTTACTATATCACTAAACACATTATTGAGTTTGACTGACTTTTCATAGTAAGATATTTTTTTTTTGCAGTGCAATTTTTTTATTTTTATTTTACTGGAGGATAATTTCTTTACAGTGCTACGATGGTCTCTGCCGTACATCAGTTTGAAATCAGTTATATATATATAAATATATATATAAATATGTCTCCTCCCTCTTGAACCTCCTTCCCAACCGTATCCCATCCACTTAAGTTATCAGTGGGTGCCAGGCTGGGCTCCCTGTGTGATACAGCAGCTTCCCACTAGTTATCTATTTCGGAGTGTTTAACTAATGCTTAAAATAACATAGCTAATAATCAGTAAATCTGGGATTTGAGCACTCTAAAATTCTTTTCTTTATACCACAATCTCTCCATCATATCCTACTTTTTAGAGCAAAAAGAAAATAATCTCAATTTAATGACCTAGCCTTAAGATAGGGAAAAATCATATTTCAAAAGCGAGACAATGATAAAGTCAACAAAGAGAGGAAAGTGTAGGAAGAGCACGTCATGAGAAAATGATAAGTATGTGTGGGAAAACAGCTGAAAATGTTTTTGGCAAGAGGAAAGAAATTCTAAAAATCAGCTTTATTGAGGTGTAATTTACATATAACTCACCCATCTCAAATGTACAGTTTCATGAGTTTTGACAAATGTATGTACTCATGTTACCATCATTACACTAAAAGTGGAGAACATTTCCATCAGTCCCAAATTTCCCCCTTGTCCCTCCCTTCACCATCAGCCACCCTCCTGCATGGCTCTAGGGAAGTATCATCTCTTTGTTGTTACTATAGACTAGATTTGTTTTTTCCAAAGTTTCACATAAAAGGACTCATGAAGTATGAACTATGGGCCTTTTGCTTATTCCTTAGCATGATGTTTTTGAGATTCACCCTCACGATTATGTATATCAGTAGTTTGTTCCTTTTTTAATACCAAGTAATATTCCATTGTATAGATATACTATATAATTCATTTATCTGTTGATGAACATTTGTATTGTTTCTAGTTGTCCAAGTCTTCATGCAGACATGTGGTTCCTTCTTTTGGACAAATACTTAAGAAGTGGAATTACTAGGTTGTATGACAAATGCATCTCAAGTTTCTAAGAACTGCAAAACTGTTTTCCATAGTGGTTTATTATCTGATACTCCCACTGGCAACATATGAGCATTCCAGTTATGCCACATGCTTGCCAACACTAGATACTGTCAGTGAAAGGAAATGTTTAACATATCAATTTAGAAAGACAAGTTTCTTTTTTTAAAAAAAAGTTTATTTGTTTATTAGGCTGTGTAAGGTCTTGGTGGTGGCACACAGGATCTTTGTTGCATCATGTGGAGTCTTTTATTGTGGCTCATGGACTCTCTAGTAGAGGCACACAAGCTCAAGAGCTCATGGGCTCAGTAGTTGCAATGCACATGCTTAGCTGCTCCACAGCACGTGGGATCTTAGTTCTCTGACCAGGGACTGAACCTGAGTCTCCTGTGTTGCAAGGAGGATTCTTAACCACTGGACTATCAGGGAAGTCCCGTAGAAAAATGAGTTTCTTTTAAGCTTGTCATTTGACAAGAAGGGAATGAATAGCGGATAAGATTCTGTAGTACTTCTGTTTCTTCATTTGGATAGTTAATGCCCAGTGCATTTCCAAGGACACCATAGTTAGCAAGGAATTCGATATTTACCACTGCTTTCATCTGCTGTTGTCCCGGTCTCTTCCAAATGAAGTCACTGATAGTGCTGAGCTCACTTCAGTCTTCTCCCTCAATTAGGACAGAGTATGTGGCAGCTGAGAAAAAATACTATGATCTGAGACTTAGTAGAGGATAAGGTGAGCTCCGAAAATGCTCCAAGCAGTTGCTGTTGAGAAGCCTATTGAGTCTAATTGTTGTTTCATTATCAATATATTTTTGTCTTTATAATATTGTTTTGATTATTGTATAAGTTTCAGGTATATAGCATTGTAACTCGACATCTATGTACACTATGAAATGATCCCTATCACAAGTCTGTTTACTATCCATTACCATTCACAGTTGACGTCTTTCACCCATTTCTCCCACCCCCGCAAGCTCCTTCCCCTCTGGTAACCACTAATCTGATCTTGTATCTATGAGTTTCTTTTTATTTTATTTTGTGTGTTCATTTGTTTTGGATTTTTGGGTTTCACATAGAGTTGAAATCATATTTGACTTATTTCACTTAGTATAATACCTTCAAGGTCCATTCATGTTGTCACAAGTAGCAGAATTTCATTCTTTTTTATGACTGAGTCATATTCTAATGTGTATATATGCTACATCTTCTTTATCCATTTATTTATTGATAGATATTTAGGTTGTTCCCATATCCTGGCTATTGTATACAAATCTGCCCTGAACATAGGGTTGCATATACCTTTTTGAATTAGTTTTTTGGTGCTCTTTAGATACCCAGAATGGAATAGCTGAGTTATATGATAGTTCTAGTTCTTTGAGGGACCTGCATACTGTTTTCTATAGTGGCTTCACCAATTTATAGTCCCACCAATACAGTAGGCTTCCCTTTTCTTCATATTCTCTCCAACACTTGGTATTCTTTGTCTTTTCAATAATGACCGTTCTAACAGGTGTGAGACAATATCCCATTGTGGCCTTGATTTGCTCTTTATAGGTAATTTATCTTTGATAACTTTTAAAATACTTTCTTTGCCTTTCATATTTTATAGTTTCCAGTGTGATGTATTTAAGGTATAGATTTAGTTTTACTTATCCTGCTTGAAACTCAAATTTGCTAATTCTTGCTTCCCATTAATTCTGGAAAATAGCCATAATTTCATAAAAAATTTAATACATACTTTATTTGGAAATAGTTTCAACCTTAGAAAAAAGTTGCATAACTAAAGGTAGTAACAAGGAACCCTCCCATACCTTTTCTTCAGATTCAGCTGTTGCTAATGTTTGCATCATTTGCTCTGTCGCTGTGCTCCTTGATCCTGCCTTTGTTCTCGCTCTCCATCTCTGTCTCTCTCTGTATTTTTTGAAGTATTTTAGGTTATTTATCGGAGAAGCCACTGGCACCCCACTCCGGTACTCTTGCCTGGAAAATCCCATGGACGGAGGAGCCTGGAAGGCTGCAGTCCATGGGGTCACTGAGGGTTGGACACGACTGAGAGACTTCACTTTCACTTTTCGCTTTCACACATTGGAGAAGGAAATGGCAACCCACTCCAGTGTTCTTGCCTGGAGAATTCCAGGGACAGGGGAGCCTGGTGGGCTTCCGTCTATGGGGTCACACAGTCGGACACGACTGAAGTGACTTAGCAAGCAAGGTTATTTATTATTTTTTAAAATATTCCTCTCTTTCATTTTCTCTTCTCTTGGAACATGAATTAGGAACATGTTGACCTTATTTATCTGCATGGTTCACTTTGTCTGTTGTAATTCCAATTATGCATCTTTTAGTGCCATGTTTCAGGTATTTTCTCCAGAACAATCACCTTGATCTCCACTTTTCTCTTTGTTGTTATTGTTTAGTCACTCAGTCATGCCTGACTCTTTTTTGATCCCACGGACTGTAGCCCACCAGGCTCCTCTGTCTATGGGATTTTCCAGGCTTAAGAATACTGGAGTGGGTTGCCATTTCCTTCTCCAGGAGATCTTCCTGACCCAGGAATAAACCCACAGATCCTACACTGCAGGCAGATTCTTTCCCACTGAGCCACCAGGGAAGCCCTCCACTTTTCTCTACAGGTCTGTTAGTCTGCTGTTTAACTCACTTGTTGAGTTTCTAAAATCAATGAATGTATCCTTTCTAGAATTTTATTTTGTCCTTGTATTTTCCTCCATTTTATATTTTTGGGTTTTTCATCTTTAGTTATTTTAATATTATATAGTCTATAACAAATAATTGTGTTATCTTTAAAGTTCTTTAGAAGTTAACTCTGTTTTTTGTTATTTCTGCCTGTTCTTGGTGGATTGTTCCTTCGGGTGTTGTCAAATTTTGTTTTCTCAGTCATGCTTGGTGGGGATCCTGCGTGGCCCATGTTGAAGCTATATCTCTTCAGAACAGTGGTTCTCAATCTTTGCTACTCACTGGGCTCACCAATGAAGAAGGCAGTGGGCCCCCACTCCAGTACTCTTGCCTGGAAAATCCCATGGACAGAGGAGCCTGGTAGGCTGCGGTCCATGGGGTCGCTGAGAGTTGGACACGACTGAGCAACTTCAGTTTCACTTTTCACTTTCACACATTGGAGAAGGAAATGGCAACCCACTCCAGTGTTCTTGCCTGGAGACTCCCAGGGATGGCGGAGCCTGGTGGGCTGCCGTCTATAGGGTCGCACAGAGTCGGACATGACTGAAGCGACTTAGCAGCAGCAGCAGCAGGTGTCACCAAGTGAGCCTTTAAAATTAGGATGGCAGGTTGAACCCCAGTCCAGTGAATGCAGATATTCAGAATGTGAGGCATCAGTGTTTTTAAAGCTCCATAATCAAGAGAGTTCCAGAAAAACATCTATTTCTGTTTTATTGACTATGCCAAGGCCTTTGACTGTGTGGATCACAATAAACTGTGGAACATTCTGAAAGAGATGGGAATACCAGATCACCTGACCTGCCTCTTGAGAAACCTGTATGCGGGTCAGGAGGCAACAGTTAGAACTGGTCATGGAACAACAGACTAGTTCCAAATAGGAAAACAGTACATCAAGACTGTATATTGTCACCCTGCTTATTTAACTTATATGCAGAGTACATCATGAGAAACGCTGGGCTGGATGAAGCACAAGCTGGAATCCAGATTGCCGGGAGAAATATCAATAACCTCAAATATGCAGATGACATCACCCTGATGGCAGAAAGTGAAGAACTAAAGAGCTTCTTGATGAAAGTGAAAGAGGAGAGTGAAAAAGTTAGCTTAAAACTCAGCATTTAGAAAACTAAGATCACGGCATCTGGTCCCATTACTTCATGGCAAATAGATGGGGAAACAGTAGAAACAGTGGCTGACTTTATTTTTCTGGGCTCCAAAATCACTGCAGATGGTGACTACAGACATGAAATTAAAAGACACTTTCTCCTTGGAAGGAAAGTTATGACCAACCTAGACAGCATATTAAAAAGCAGAGATATTACTTTGCCAACCAAGGTCCGTCTAGTCAAGGCTTTGGTTTTTTCAGTGGTCATGTATGGATGTGAGAGTTGGGCTGTGAAGAAAGCTGAATGAAGAATTGATGCTTTTGAACTGTGATGTTGGAGAAGACTCTTGAGAGTCCCTTGGACTGCATGGAGATCCAACCAGTCCATCCTAAAGGAGATCAGTCCTGGGTGTGCATTGGAAGGACTGATGTTGAAGCTGAAAATCCAGTACTTTGGCCACCTGATGCGAAGAGCTGACTCATTGGAAAAGACCCTGATGCTGGGAAAGATTGAGGGCAGGAGGAGAAGGGGAAGACAGAGGATGCGATGGTTGGATGGCATCACCAAGTCAATGGACATGGGTTTGGGTGGACTCCGGGAGTTGGTGATGGACAGGGAGGCCTGGTGTGCTGCGGTTCATGGGGTCGCAAAGAGTCGGACACGACTGAGCGACTGAACTGAACTGAACTGAATCAAGTTTGAGAACCACTGCTTCAGAGAGTGTTTGCCTTCCATTTTTACAAGAATTATAAATGTGTTTCTGAACCTTGATCACTTTAATTTCTCAGCTCTGGGTTCCTGAACACATAGGTAGAATAATTTTTTTTTAACGGTAGAAAGACATTTTTAATAAAGAATATCAGCATACCAATTTGATTCTTTTTGTTTTCTAATTTCATTGAAAAGTAACTGACAAATGTATATATTTGAAGTGTAAAAGGTGATGATTTTCTATATGTATACATTGCAGAACAATTACACAAGATCAAGCTAATTAATATATCCATTGCTTCATGTATTTAAAGTTAACTCTTCTTTATTTATTACAGTGAGAATGCTTACGATCTGCTCTCAGCACCTTTCAAGCATGCAAGTATACAATAGCATATTATTAACTATAATCACCTTGCTATACATTACTAGATCCTCCAGACTTATCTAATAACTGAAAGTTTGGCCCTTTGACCTGAATCTTCCTATTTGCTTCTCCTCCTAACTTGGTAATATAACAGAACAGGACAGGCACAGCCCTTAGCAGTTAGCCACCATGGTGCCTCCTTAGTCCAGCACCCTGTTACTAGGCAACAAGTCTTGCTCAGCCATTGGCCAGTGCCTCAGTGGTCCCTGCCCACAAACAGCCAGTTGTCAATGAGTGACCGTTAGTTGTCCTGCTCAGCTACTGGTCAGCACTGCAGTGGGTCATACCCACAAGGAACTGTCAGTGAGGGGCCAGTTCAGAAGCAATTCAGCCAGCTGTCAGTGGTGTGGTGGTCATCAGGTGGGGAGTGAGGTAAGAGACAGATTTAGGACTTCTCTTGGGAGTCCTCCAAGAGAAGGAGGAGGAACAGCCTTGGGCCAGCCGGTGAGCTGGAGGGTCCAGGGAACACACTGGGGATTACGTCCTGCGGGGCACCAGAGCCCTCACTAAGGCCCTCCACTAGCCTTGGTCCAGGCCTTGAGGCAGCGGTGAACTTCTCCCTTATATCTGTCTCTGCGACCTAGTAGCAATGGCTGTCTGTCTGGTCACAGGCTGTGAGACCCAGTTTCCCCCATTTGGGTGGCCTGAGGAGGCTGAGAGCCAGTTGGGTTGGATGCGTGGCTCCCTCAGGGATGACAGCTGGGCAGGGTGTGGGAACCTGGCCCTGAGGGAGCTGCCAATTGAGATCTGCCTCCTCTTAACCAGGACCTGGGACCTTGGAGAGTGAAAGTTGTGCCTTGGGACCTTGCCCTTTCTTGTCAGGCAGAGAATAACTTTCGTTTGGTAGAGATTTACAGGAACATCGTTAACCTGACCATGACCTGACCTCAAGAACAAAGGATCTGACACCAAGAAGTTTGCAACAACTAACCACACTTGCTCTCTCACCTTTTGCTTTTAAAGGGGTTTGCTGACAACTTTCAGTAACTTGGGGTTACTGGGGCATGAGCCACCCATTTCCTTGTATGAACCTGTAATAAATCTCTCCGTTCCAAACTCTAATGTTTCAGTATTGATTGGCCTCACTGTGCATCAGGCACATGGATTTGTGATTCAGTAACAGTAATTGACATTTTATTCTGTTTCTATGAAATCAGGTTTGTTTTGTTTAGGTCCCACTTATAAGTAATACCATACAGTATTTGTCTTTCTCTGCTGTCTAGATTATTTCACCTAGCATAATGCCTTCCAAGTTCATCCATGTTGTTGCAGATGGCAAGATTTCCTTTTTTATCACTGAATTAATATTCCATTGTGTAGATATACCACATTTTCTTTATCCACTCATCTGTTGATGGACGTTTAGGTGGTTTCCATATCTTCTTGACTGTTGTGAATAGTGCTACACCAATCACAGGGATGCAGATATCTCTTCCAGTCACTGATTTCATTTCCCTTGGCTATATACCTAGAAGTGGTATTGTTGGATCATATGGTAGTTCTATTTTTTATTTTTTGAGGAACCACTGTCCTGTTTTGATAGTGGTTGTACCACCAATAGTGTGTAATGGTTCACTTTTCTCCACATTCTCGCCAATGCTGGTTAACTTTTGTCCTTCTGGTAACTGCTGTCATAACAGATGTGAGATGATATCTCACTGTGGTTTTAATTTGCATTTCCCTAATGATTAGGCTTACTCCTTGGAAGGAAAGTTATGACCAACATAAATAGCATATTAAAAAGCAGAGACATTACTTTGCCAACCAAGGTCCGTCTAGTCAAGGCTATGGTTTTTCCCGTGGTCATGTATGGATGTGCGAGTTGGACTGTGAAGAAAGCTGATCGCCGAAGAATTGATGCTTTTGAACTGTGGTGCTGGAGAAGACTCTTGAGAGTCCCTTGGACTGCAAGGAGATCCAACCAGTCCATTCTAAAGGAGATCAATCCTGGGTGTTCATTGGAAGGACTGATGTTGAAGCTGAAACTCCAATACTTTGGCCACCTCATGCGACAAGTTGACTCACCAGAAAAGACTCTTGATGCTGGGAGGGATTGGGGGCGGGAGGAGAAGGGGACGATGGAGAATGAGATGGCTGGATGGCATCACCGACTCTGTGGACATGAGTTTGAGTGAACTCTGGGAGTTGGTGATAGACAGGGAGGCCTGGCATGCTGTGATTCATGGGGTCGCAAAGAGTCAGACACGACTGAGCGACTGAACTGAACTGAACCGAATGATTAGTGATGTTGAACACCTTTTCATGTGCCTTTTGGCCATTCGGAACAATGCCTATTCAGTCCTTAACCCATTTTTAGTTGTATTATTTGCTTTTTTTCTGTCATTAAGTGTGTGAGATCTTTATAGTTTTTAGATATTAACCCTTTATCAGATATATGGTTTGCAAATATTTTTTGTCTTTCTGTAGGTTGCTGTTTCAATTTATTGATTGTTGCTTTTGCTGTTCAGAAGCTTTTTAGTTTGATGGCTGGATGGCATCACTGACTCGATGGACATGAGTTTGAGTGAACTCCGGGAGTTGGTGATGGACAGGGAGGCCTCGTGTGCTGTGATTCATGGGGTCACAAAGAGTTGGATAAGACTGAGTGACTGAACTGAACTGAACTGAAGTCCCACTTGTTTATGTTTGGCTATTATGTTCTTGATTTCTTACTCCCCCCAAAATCATTGCAAAGATCAATGTCAAGGAGCTTTCCCTCTATGTTTCCTTCTAGGAGTTTTATGGTTTCAGGCTTTACATTTAAGTCTCTGATATTTCACACTAACTTTATGAGTGGTGTAAGATGACAGGGGTCCAGTCATTCTTTTGCATGTGAATATCCAGTTTTCTTAGCACTATTTGTTGAAGAGAATGCCGCCCTTCATGCCCTTACTGTTATGTGTTCTTGGTGTCCTTTTCTAAGGATGTATGCATAGTTTATTTCTGGGCTTTCTATTATGTGCCAATGCCATACTCTTTTGGTTACTGTAACTTTGTAGTGTAGTTTGAAATCAGAATGTGTGATGTCTCCAGCTTCATTTGTTCAAAAGTTTGCTTTGGCTACTCAAGGTCTTTTGTGATTCCATATAAATTTTAGTACAGTTTTTCTATTTCTGTGAAAAATGCCAGTAGAATTTTGATATGGATTGCATTGAATTTGTAGATCACTTTGGATGGTATAGACATTTTAACAATATTAATTCTTCTGATCCGAGAACACTGGGTTTCCAGTATTCATGTGTGTTTTCAATTTCTTTCATCAGTGTCTTATGGTTTTCAGTGTACAGATATTTTGCCTCCTTGGTTAAAGTTATTTGTAAGTATTTTGTTATTTTTGATGTTATTGTAAATGGAATTGTTTTTTAAATTTCCTTCAGATAGCTCATTTTTTTATGTGTAGATGCACAAATGATTTTTCTATGTTATTATTTAATCCTGCTACTTTGTTGATTTCATTCTTAGTTGAAACAGGTTTTTTGGGTGGATTTAGCGTTTTTAATATATAAGATCATCTCATCTGCAAACAGGGATAATTTTACTTCTTAATTTCTAATTTGGATGCCTTTTTGTTATTTTTCTTGTCTAATTGTGGCCATGACAGAGTAGTACTGTGTTGAAATGAAGTGGGCATACTTATTTTTTTCCTGACCTTAGAGAAAAGGCTTTTAACTTTCCACCATTGACTAGGAAGTTAGCTGTGGGCTTGTCATCTATGGCTTTGATTATGTTGGGGTGTATTCCTTTTATAACTAATTTTTTGAGAGTTTTATCATGAAAGGACATGAGTTTTGTCAAATACTTTTCCTGCATCTATTGAAATAAGCATCAGATTTTTACCCTTCAGTCAGTTCAGTTCAGTCACTCAGTCATGTCTGACTCTTTGTGACCCCATGGACTGCAGCACATCAGGCTTCCCTGTCCATCACCAACTCCTGAAGCTTTCTCAAACTCATGTCCATCGAGTCGTGATGCCATCCAACCATCTCATCCTCTGTTATCTCCTTCTCCTCCTGCCTTCAATCTTTCCCAGCATCAGGGTCTTTTCTAGGGGGTCAGTTCTTCTCATCAGGTGGCCAAAGTGTTGGAGTTTCAGCTTCAGCATCAGTTCTTCCAATGAATATTCAGGACTGATTTCCTTTAGGATTGACTGGTTGCATCTCCTCACAGTCCAAGGGACTCTCAAGAGTCTTCAACACCACAGTTCAAAAGCATCAATTCTTCGTCACTCAGCTTTCTTTACAGTCCAACTCTCACATCCATACATGACTACTGGAAAAACCATAGCTTTGACTAGACGGACCTTTGTTGGCAAAGTTTAATACACTGTCTAGGTTTGTCACAGCTTTTCTTCCAAGGAGCAAGCATCTTTTAATTTCATGGCTACAGTCACTCTCTGCAGTGATTTTGGAGACCAAAAAAATAAAGTCTCTTAATTCTGTTAATATGGTGTAGCACATTTATTGATCTGCATATGTTGAACCATCCTAGCATCCCAGGGATAAATCCCACTTGATCATGATATATGACCCTTTTACTGTGTCTTTGAATTCAGTTGCTAATATTTTGTTGAGAATATTCACATCTGTGTTCATCAGGGACCTTGGCCAGTAACTTCCTTTTCTTGTAGCATCTTCACCTGGCTTTAGTATCCAGGTAATGCCAACCTCCTAAAATGAGTTTGGAAGTGTTCCTTCCGTTCAATTAGGTAATATAAAATTGATCCTTGTGTTTGGGGAGACTCTCCCTGCCCCAGGCATCTATGCTGAGATAGACAGATTCCTTGTCATCTCTTTTTACTGAGAAAGGAGCTGTTTGAGGGCTTATAGAGATAAGCAGGGACTCTGATGCACTCTTTCACATTGAACAAAGCCAAGTCTTCATCATCTACTTCCGTATGACTGAAAACCCAAGCTTCCTACTTATTCATATCAACAAGTACTTTCTTGATAGCCTAAATGTAAATGCCAATATAACAGATCTACGTTTATGTTCTTCCCTGGTCTGGGGAAATTTCTAGAATTTCCTCACTTCCCTGTGACTCATATTTTATTTAACAGTTCTAGATTTTGCATGTGAGTGTGTGTACTTAGGTTGCAACATTACTGGAAATAGAAGTCTTGCTCTGTGAGTCTGTACTTCAGCATCATGCCCTCCCTATCCTTGAATTCGTTCTCCTGTTACCAGGTCTGCCTGAACCAAGTGTGAATTTGCTCTGTCTCTGAGCATCGTTCATTGGGTTTGCAAGCATCTACCTGGCAGCCAAACTGCTGGAGCGTGTATGCATTTCTCTAGACTGTGCCTGGCTGAGTCTTGGCTTCATCTTGATCCAGTTGGTCTGTGTTGCCAAGATCCCGTCGTGCTTTGAATTCCAGCCTACCTGAATTATGTCAACCTTTATTCTTTTTCTTCTGTTTCCAACTCTCTGTCTTCATTGACTTGTCAAAGTCAAGTCTGGTTTCAGTTTATTTCCTGGATTCATCTTTCCACAAAGGACTCTGTCCCTGATTTGAGAGTTTGTAGTGTGGTTTACAGCAATGTGGGAATGGGTCCAACTCAGGATTCGGGTTTTTAGGATGCCCAGACGGGCTTCGCAGAAAGCTTCTAACTTTCTACTTCATTTCAAAACCACTTAACCCGAGTGTGTAAATTTCAAAGACTTTCTATTACATGTTGGTGATATGTGTACCTATAGTATTAATTGAGAATAAATACCAAATTACTTGTTTTGTCAGAAAGAGGAGTTTACAGTTGAGGATATCCTTTTGTTTACTTTTGTTTGCTTAATTCACAAGTAGCCATCTCCCTGTATTACCAAATGCAACCAGCTGTGGATGAATTGTGACTGTTGTGGTCCATGCGCCCTTTTCCTCCAAGACCTTCTGAGGAAATCAAATTTGGTGAAAAGCATCCACTGAGCTCTTGGTAGTATTGGATAGATCATTTACCCCAGTTTGGGTTTTCTTATTTCTTTTAGGAAGTCCTGTGTAAACCTCAGTCTTACTCAGAGAACAACCCCTAGCCCTGTACCAATGGTGTTAGCATTCGATTATGAATGTGGCTCTAAGGTTTAAACAAAGTATCTGGTGATGAGAGAGCACTCTATGCTGGTAATAACCCCGTGGAACTCTGGGCTGTATGGTCAGTGAAGTCTAATAGGATTTTTAACCTTCATCAGTTGCACCTTTGGGGTTCACGTGAGTGTCTTCCTTTCCATTTTTTGTTCTTATTTAGATATCTGTTCTTACTTTTTCTCTTTCCTTTCTTGGCAGCATCATCAAAAGGAGTTAGGAGGGTCTCCCAGAAGTGACCTCTGAAGATTGTTGCAGTGTGTATACCTGTCAGAAAGGATTGACCAAACCCTGCTGAGAGCTATTTTATACATCAAGTCCTGAGGCAGTCTCTGCTCTTCTCTTCCGATCTGATCATCCAGAATGATCTGAAAAAAAACCAGGAGAGCTCATTATAGAGTCCAGAGTAATTTTCAGATGTAATTTTTCTTTTTTTTCCTCAATGCAGGGTATTTAGGAATCTTGCACTCTTGGTGCAAGATTTTTTGTTGGGATTGGGAAAGTTGGGTTTTAGACTTTTTTTGGGGGGGTGGGGGAAGGTAAAATTCTTTAATTTACTTAGGAAACACTTAAATTCTATTTAGTTTTATTTTTCTTCTCCCTCTTTCTGTTCTCTCTCTCTCTTTTTTTATTCTTTCTACCCTTTGCCTTCCTCCCTTACTATCTCTCTCAGGGAAAGAAGGAGAAGGAAAAGTGGGAGGAGGAGAAGAAATGGAATAGAATAGAAAGCATCAGAGTGTATCACAAGTAGTAAAGTTTTCATGAAACTTTTGTCTTGATTGCATAATTTTTTAATTATATAATTAACTAATATGTGAACTAGATCTCAATGGCTAAAAAAGTTTGAAAGCCGATGAGCAGAATGTGTGTAAAAAAAAAAATAGAATGTGTTTAACCTTTCTTCCCTATGATCATCGTATGGTTGAGCCATTCTCATGGCCTACAAAATCTTTCTTAGCTAAGTATTTCTTTTTACTCATCCATGTGTACCATCATCCCATGTCTCTTTGCCATCTTTAATTTGCCCTAATATACCTAGTTTGTATAAAACACATATGCCTGGAATCACAACAATGTCCTTAGACGTGGTCTGCCTGAAACAGAAGCAAGCAGGACTATCCATTGCCTGGTTCAGTGTGTTTCAGCGGAGTCCGAGGTTATCTTGAGTGCAGCACACACCCAAAGGCCACGGGCTCTGGTGGCCATCTCTTCAGTCAGTGTAAATCTTAGGGTAAGCTAAACAGTAACCTTGAGCAAGTTATTTAATGTCTCTGTGACTCAGTTTCTTTTTCTTCCTACCGAAGAAACTGTTGCCTAACCCAGCACCACAGAGATTTTTCTCCTTTATTTTCATCTAGAAATGTTATAGTTTGGGCTCTTATGTTTATATCTATGACTTGTTTCAAGTTAATTCTTATAAAGGATGTGAGGTAAAGTTCAAGGGTTTTTTTAAAATATATATTTATATTCATGTTGATTCAGCACCTGTAAGGCTATTCCTTCCTGCATTGAACCTTGGCACCTGTGTTAGAAATCAGTGGCCATATATGTGTGGATCTGTTTCTCCACTTGATACTCTATTCAATCGCTGTCATTTAACAAGTATTACACTGCAGGTGTATTGTAAGCCTTAAAATCAAGAAGTACAAGTCCTCTGAATTTTCTGCTTTTTCAAGTTTACTCTGGCTATTCTAGGTCCTTTGCATTTCTATATAAATTTGAGAATCAACTGATTATTGTCTATAAAAAAGTTGTGGGAACTTTGATAGGGATTTCACTCAATCCACAGATAATTTGAGGGGGTGAGATTAGTATTTTAAGAATATTGATGTGACTCAGTTTCTTCACCTACATCCTCATTATCTATTCTATGAAGTAGGATAATGATACTTCACAATATTTCTGTGAGTCTTAAAGGAGTCAGTATATGTAAAGGACTTGGTGCCAGGCATATAGTAAGCACTAGGTGAACTAACATTTTTAAACCAGTTACAGCAAATTGTTGATCTGTTTAGCTTATCCTCGACTCAGATGTCCAGAGCTTTGGGGTGTTCTGTAAGTGGCGTGACTCTACGTCCTGGCTTGCCGAGGGCGGCCCCCGTTTGCACCTGCTGTCTTAGTGAATAGTTAACAGTGACCCCTTTTACTCTTAAAAGTGGCCCAGATAGAATCTCATGGCTGATTATTCTAAACTATTTTTGTAGTATGAATTAATATTTTCCCCAGTTACATGCCACTCTGTCATCTTCTCCAAGTACTTGACTAATTTTGGATGTATGCTGAAGACCTTACTCTTTTTTTCTATTGAAACTGCACCTCAGTTCTCTGCCCACTACCCCTCTTTCCCTTTCTGACAAATGGCAGAACAGAGATTGGAACCACAGTGCACCTAACTGCAAGGACTGTGCTTTTCCTTCTGGGTGCAGTTACCTGGGTCTAATTTGGGCCATTGTTCTGTTCCATGAAGACCTTTTGGTTTCTGATTAAGTCATTCCAAATATTTATTAATCCCCTTAACTTCATATTAGTCACACACTTTTAATTCATTCACACAAGTATTTAATGAACTCCCACAGGGTGCCAGGCCCTGTTCTAGGAGCCAGGGATGGAGCAAGGGGCCAGCTGATAAGTCCCTTCTCCTGGGGAAGTGACATATCTTAAAGGCTGCTTTGTGGCCCAATCCAGGTGAACTGGGGTTACCAGAATAGGACTGACCAGTCTAGAGATTGGTCACGAGACTCTTCCTTCTGGATTAAAATTATGTATCCAGCAAAAATAGCATTTGTCACTCATTTAGTAGATAATGAGTCTGTTTGTATTACCACTCAATTTAAATTTTTTCTTCTTATTCAAAGGATAATATAAACCTACTGTCAAAGGCTTTTTCTTGCTATGTAATATCTGTCATATTTCCTAGATGTATTGGTCTTCTGTGAAAGAAGGAAATGGTGTTGTTTGGACTAGCTCAACCTTAGTGGTGGCCCCATGGTATTCTTTAAGTAACCGCATATTTTAATAGTCTGTTTAGAGTCCTGTTGTGTCTGCGTAACTTGCATTCTCTGTCGTTTTGAAAATTGGGACTCCCCTTCTTTCTGCTAGTTTCTTGTTTGCTAAGATTCCTTAAAGATGCTTGCTGTTGGCATAGTGATCTCATTCGCTAAGTTTTTTCCGTATCCTAGAATATAATATGGCCAGGCCAGGAGACTTAAGCTTCTTTACAGAAGCTCGATGCTCTGTTCTCTTAAAATCTTACTTATCGTTGGTTTCTATTCTTGCTGTGAATACATTAATGGAATTCTTCACTGAAATTTAGACACTGAGACAGTTGCTGTTCATAAAGCCCTCATTATGTGCAAAGCACTATTGTAAGTGTTTTACACACCTATCTCCCTTAGTCATATTGTATCACCATGACATAGGGATTATCTCCATTTGAGAGATGAAAAATACAGGGCCACACAGGGAGTGAGGCATAGAGCAGAAGCTTGAATCCAGTGTGTCACGTCAGGGTGATTGGAAAACTGGGTACTCTTAGGGCTAAAATTTGAACAGAGGTTCTTGATAAATAGCCTTCTAAAATGGAAACTTTATATACACTAACATATATAAAACAAGTAAGAACCTACTGCATAGCACAGGGTACTCTACTCTGTAATGGCCTACATGGGAATAGAATCTAAAAAAGTGATATGTGTATATGTATAACTGATTCACTTTGCCATACAGCAGAAACCAGCACAACATTGTAATTAGCTATACTTCAATAAAAATTAATTAAAAATAAGGTGGAAGCCTTTATTCTGATGTGATAAAATTATCTGTAATTTATCATTTTGTTGTTGATTCATAGTCTTATTTAGAATATTATTTTGCTTGCATAGAGATGAAGCTATTAAAGCAGACGTAGATGAGGTGGAACTTTGGGGGGAAAGGAGTAATAATTTAAGAAAGATCATCCAGTTTGTTTTCTTATAAAGCATCAGTTCAGTTCAGTTGCTCAGTTGTGTCCGACTCTTTGCAACCCCATGAATCACAGCACACCAGGCCTCCCTGTCCATCACCAACTCCCGGAGTTCACTCAAACTCACGTCCATCGAGTCGGTGATGCCATCCAGCCATCTCATTCTCTGTCGTCCCCTTCTCCTCCTGCCCCCAATCCTTCCCAGCGTCAGAGTCTTTTACAGTGAGTCAACTCATCGCATGAGGTGCCCAGAGTATTGGAGTTTCAGCTTTAGCATCAATCCTTCCAATGAACACCCAGGATTGATCTCCTTTAGAATGGACTGGTTGGATCTCCTTGCAGTCCAAGGGACTCTCAAGAGTCTTCTCCAGCACCACAGTTCAAAAGCATCAATTCTTCGGCGATCAGCTTTCTTCACAGTCCAACTCTCACATCTATACATGACCACTGGAAAAACCATAGCCTTGACTAGACGGACCTTTGTTGGCAAAGTAATGTCTCTGCTTTTTAATATACTATCTAGGTTGGTCATAACTTTCCTTCCAAGGAGTAAGCGTCTTTTAATTTCATGGCTGCAATCAGCATCCGCAGTGATTTTGGATTCCAAAAAATAAAGTCTGACACTATTTCCACTGTTTTTCCATCTATTTCCCATGAAGTGATGGGACCAGATGCCATGATCTTTGTTTTCTGAATGTTGAGCTTCAAGCCAACTTTTTCACTCTCCTCTTTCACTTTCATCAAGAGGCTTTTGAGTTCCTCTTCACTTTCTGCCATAAGGGTGGTGTCATGCATATCTGAGGTTATTGATATTTCTCCCAGCAATCTTGATTCCAGCTTGTGCTTCTTCCAGCCCAGCGTTCCTCATGATATACTCTGCACATAAGTTAAATAAGCAGGGTGATAATATATAACCTTCGCGTACTCATTTTCCTATTTGGAACCAGTCTGTTGTTCCATGTACAGTTCTGACTGTTGCTTCCTGACCTGCATACAGGTTCCTCAAGAGGCAGGTCTGGTGGTCTGGTAAAGCATACACAGTGTCTATTTGCTTTTCTTCATAAAAGCACATGGCCATCTAGGCAGTGAAACGTAGTTTGCTTTCTGTGGATCAGATTGGGGCACCAAAGACCAAAGTGCTTTCTTTTAAATCACTTGTTTACTCTCTATAGATTCACGTTCTTTTCTGCCATGATACCATGATCAGTGAGTTAAATTTTCATTGGTTTATATCAGACTGACTTCCGGAAAGGATTTGAGGTGATATCAGGGTCTGTTGACCTATTAGCGATATTAAAAATACAGATATAATTTTCTGTATCACTGTCGTTGTTTAGTTGCTAAGTCATGTCTAACTCTTTGTGACCCTATGGACTGAAGCCCACCAGACTCCTCTGTCCATGGGATTCCCCAGGCAAGAATACTGGAGTGGGTTGCCATTTCCTTCTCCAGGGGATCTTCCTGACCCAAGGATCTAACCTGCATCTCCTGCATTGGCAGGCAGATTCTTTCCCACTGAGCCACCAGGGAAGCCCTGTTATTGACATTTTCTGTACTAAATAGTCAGCCTTGTATAGATTGGACCCACAGCTCCTCTGTGCACTGACACATTACTAGCTCTGAGCACGCTTCGTGGCTTTATGACCTGCGTTAATTGAATAAATGATGAACTGGTGGGTGGTAGCCTGCATGTTACTTTTAAGAGATTTTCAGTATTGCTTGTATTTTGTTGATGGTAAATTCAGAAGCTACTTTGTATCTCTTTGTAAAAGAGTAACTTTCTTAAAAAAAAAAGAAGTTGTGATGTTTCAAAGGTCAAGATTGCTTCCTAAGACTTTTGATTTTTGAAAAGTTTTGTTATCTTGGTAAAAAGATCTAGTCCTGACCCTGGCTGTTTATCTGAACAACAGAAGGAGTTGAGAGCATCTACAAGGGTGGGGTAAGAGCCCTCTCCCTGTCACCATCAGCCCTCCCTTTCATGCCCAGAATAGGTACCGACGCTGCAGGAGTGGGACACTGGCCATATTGACACTTCTAGTTTTTAAGTGGGAAGACCAGGAGACCAGTCCCAAGGTGAACAGAAGAGCCTTTATACAAAGATCCTGAGAACACCATAGAGGTGAAAGGCTAAACCCATAATTTGCTCCCTGCCCCTCCTGCTCTTAGGATGTTAGTGGCAAGTTGTTTTAGCAAAGCTGAAAACTTGAGTCTTTCCTTTGGAGAGCCTTGTTTCTTTCCACTTAAACTATAATTATCATCTGAAAGTACACCAATATTTGATTTAAATATTTACATTTATAGTTATTTATGTGAAGTTTTATATTTAAAACCTCATCTGGAGAACTTGATTTAGAGTAATAGCAATTTGGGAAAGGTTTAGAGTAGAGAACATCCTAAATTGGCTAAAGGGTTTTTTTTTTTGTTCCCCTCTTTGATATGTTTAACATTTCTTTAATTACTCCAGAACTTGAATGTTAATAAGATTCTTAAGTTTAGCATCAAACCTGGACAATCAACTGCCTGGTTGTGAATCAGCAGTGCCATCTACTGGTTACTACCTTGAATTACAGTCAGAAGTGCCAGCAAGGGATATGGGAGACTAGGAAATTCTGTTCTATGTTCAGTGATGGACATCAGTTCAGTTCAGTTCAGTTCAGTCGCTCAGTCGTGTCCGACTCTCCGCGACCCCATGAATCACAGCACGCCAGGCTTCCCTGTCCATCACCAACTCCCGGAGTACACTCAAACTCATGTCCACAGAGTCGGTGATGCCATCCAGCCATCTCATTCTCCGTCGTCCCCTTCTCCTCCCGCCCCCAACCTTTCCCAGCATCAGAGTCTTTTCCAGTGAGTCAACTCGTCGCATGAGGTGGCCAAAGTATTGCAGTTTCAGCTTTAGCATCAGTCCCTCCAAAGAACACCCAGGACTGATCTCCTTTAGAATGGACTGGTTGGATCTCCTTGCAGTCCAAGGGACTCTCAAGAGTCTTCTCCGACACCACAGTTCAAAAGCATCGATTCTTCGGCGATCAGCTTATGTGAAAATTTCTCACCTTGCTAAGACTTTAGGTTTATCTCATTAGAAGAGGCCTTCCTTTGAATTCAAACTAGCACAGACTAAAATTTTCTTTAAGGCCCCCTTAGTGCTGAATTTTTAAAAACTCAGAGTGACATTACAGTGGGCCATGATTGAGTGACTTAACAATAGAAACAAAAGTGACTTCAAAATTGATCTTTTTCTTTTACTAAATTTTTAAAATTATTTTTTTTTTGGAGTATAGTTAACTACAATGTTGTGTTAGTTTCTGCTGTACAGCAAAGTGAATCAGCTATACGTATACATATATCCCTCTTTTTTTGGATTTCTTTCTCATTTAGGTTACCACACAGTATTGAAGCGAGTTCCCTGTGCTATATAATAGATTCTCATTCATTATCCATTTTATACGTAGTAGTGAATATGTGTCAGTCCCAATCTCTCAATTCATTCCACCCTCTCCTCCCCCTTGGCATCTGTAGTTTCCCTATGTCTGCGTCTCTCTTTCTGTTTAGCAAATAACTTCATCAGTGTAATTTTTCTAGATTTCACAAATAAGCGATATTATACAGCATTTGTCTTTCTGTTTCTGACTTACTTCACTATGTTTGACAATCTCTAGGTCCATCCACATCTCTGCGAATGGCATAGTTTTATTCCTTTTTATGGTTAAGTAATATACCATCATATATATGCACTGTATCTTTTTTATCCGTTCCTTTGTTGATGAATATTTTGGTTGCTTCCATGTCCTGGCTATTGTAAATAGTGCTGCAGTAAACAGTGGGGTGCATGTATCTTTTTGAATGATGTTTTTCTCTGGGTGTATAGATAAACCTAGCAGTTATAATTTTGTACATATTATATGAAATCTTTTCTGAATAGCAGCTTTCTAAGGTGTTCTAATAAAACCATGGATTATAGGTTAAGTTGAAAAAAAATCTATAACATAAATAGGATAAGCAGATAGCAGGTATGCAAAAGCATGGCAGGAATATAATCAGAAAATAATCTTGCTTCCTCCATAATTATTGTATGGTAGTACAGTAATTTTGTCTGCTACTTTTAAAAATGCTTTCCAATAGTTAACAAATACTAATGGATTCAGTCAGAAGAAAGTACTTGTTTGTTAATTTTATGTTTATAATAGGTGAATGTTAGGAATCTTTTATATTTCCTGAATAATTATGTTTTAAGACCTTAGCACTTGTAAGACTATTCATTTGATTCTTGGTTTACTTTACCAACACACATTAATTTACAGTTTAGCAAGAATTACCACTGAGGCCAGTTTTAACAGTCCTTTGGTAAGCCCTGTTTTCTTATTGGAAGTGTCTCACATCGGAAGCTTTTTGAAAATAGCTCACGAGTTGCTGTTTTTTCCCATTAGTTGCATGTGTTGATGATAAAATTTCAGGTATTAACCATTCTCTGTAAACTCAACCCCTGGAAATATTCACTGTTAATGGCTTGGAGTACTGTTTTCAATTGCTGTATTTTTAATTAAAATCTTTTCTCTTTGTGGTGGATCAGGTCGGGGCACCCTATTTCTACTTTGCTCAGTGGTACTTTCTTCCAGGGAATTTGCTGTGCATTTTTTTCTGCTAAGGTAACTGGTGATTTATTACTATGGTCAGGATTTTTGTTCCTGGTGTTTCTACCTTTTTATGTCTTTCAATTTCTTAAGAGCTTGACAAAAACATGTATTTGTGTAGTGCTGTGCAGATTTTTTGGCCTGTTCAAAGGTATATCAACCCTGCATGGAAAGGTTGTAGAAAGGTTAAAGTTGGCTAATGTGTGACAAAGGCATAATTTGAATGCCTTCTGATTACTCCTGTCCTGAGGTGAACTCATCTGGTCCTATAACTTTAAATACTGTCTGAATTCTGATGATTCTCAGATTTGTATTTCCAGCCCTGACTTCTCCCCTGAGGTTCAGACTTGTATATCCAACTGTTCTCTCTTCCTCCTCACCCTCCACTTACTTCTCTCCTCCCCACTCCTGCGCTCCTTACCCCTGCCTTCTCTTCTTCCTCTTCCCCTCCCCTCTCCTTCTTCGTGTCCATTTTGATGATATCTCAAACTTGACTTCACAGTAAGAGGATCCTTGCTGGCCCTATGCCTATCTTGTTTCTCTCAAGGTCTTTTCATCTTAGCTATTGGCATCATTAGCCACTTATTTGCTCAAGCAAAATCTTGAAATAATCCTGTTTGTCTCTTTCTCAAGCTTGACATTGAAACTGAGCTGGACCTGTGGGGTTCCTGGGCATGGAAACCTATTGGTGTCCCCCATTTCTTGTTTGTTAGGAACAGACTCTAGCTTCCATGGCCTTCCCTGTGTTCCAGAGGGCAGGTCCAAACAGCTGCTAATCAGGGAAGAGAGGGGGATGTGGAGACAAAGGAGGAGCAGTCAAGAAACTATAGTGAAGCCCTGGGGCAGGGCCCTGGTTCCACCTTGCAAGATATGCATAACAACATCTTTGTGCCTTTAAGCTCAAAAAAACCCCCAACAAATGAAAAGTGTTAGTTTTCTTCATTCCAGATTGAAGGAACCAGAGAAGCTCATTGAGAAAAAGGAGACCACCTGGGACCAGATTAAAAGAGTGCAGGCCCTGGACACACCCCAATCTTATCAGCAACTGCACTCTTGAACCATTGCTATAAAACTCCTCACCAATTCTCCTTTGACTGTGTGGATCACAATAAACTGTGGAACATTCTGAAAGAGATGGGAATCCCAGACCACCTAACCTGCCTCTTGAGAAACCTGTATGCAGGTCAGGAAGCAACAGTTAGAACCGGACATGGAACAACAGACTGGTTCCAAATAGGAAAAGGTGTACGTCAAGGCTGTATATTGTCACCTTGCTTATTTAACTTATATGCAGAGTACATCATGAGGAACGCTGGGCTGGAAGAAGCACAAGCTGGAATCAAGATTGCTGGGAGAAATATCAATAACCTCAGATATGCAGATGACACTACCCTTATGGCAGAAAGTGAAGAGGAACTCAAAAGCCTCTTGATGAAAGTGAAAGAGGAGAGTGAAAAGGTTGGCTTGAAGCTCAACATTCAGAAAACAAAGATCATGGCATCTGGTCCCATCACTTCATGGGAAATAGATGGAAAAACAGTGGAAACCGTGTCAGACTTTATTTTTTGGGGCTCCAAAATCACTGCAGATGCTGATTGCAGCCATGAAATTAAAAGACGCTTGCTCCTTAGAAGGAAAGTTATGACCAACCTTGATAGTATATTAAAAAGCAGAGACATTACTTTGCCAACCAAGGTCCGTCTAGTCAAGGCAATGGTTTTTCCCGTGGTCATGTATGGATGTGAGAGTTGGACTGTGAAGAAAGCTGATCGCCGAAGAATCGATGCTTTTGAACTGTGGTGTTGGAGAAGACTCTTGAGAGTCCCTTGGACTACAAGGAGATCCAACCAGTCCATTCTAAAGGAGATCAATCCTGGATGTTCATTGGAGGGACTGATGCTAAAGCTGAAGCTCCAATACTTTGGCCACCTCATGCGACGAGTTGACTCACTGGAAAAGACTCTGATGCTGGGAAAGGTTGGGGGCGGGAGGAGAAGGGGACGACGGAGAATGAGATGGCTGGATGGCATCACCGACACTGTGGACATGAGTTTGAGTGTACTCCGGGAGTTGGTGATGGACAGGGAAGCCTGGCGTGCTGTGATTCATGGGGTCGCGGAGAGTCGGACACGACTGAGCGACTGAACTGACTGAATTCTCCCAGGTTGGGACACACAGTTTTCAAGGGCAGGAGCCCACTGTGTTCCCCTTTGCCTGGCAAAGCAATAGAGCTAATCTTTTCTACCATCATCCCAAACTCTGTCTCTGAGATTCAATTTGGCTCCAGTGCCCAGAGGCCGAGTTTTTGGCATCAATGTCAAATCCATCAGTAAGTGTGAAACCCGGGCTTATCAGGTGGCGCTAGCGGTAAAGAACTCACCTGCCAACGCAGGAGACACAGGAGATGTGGATTCGATCCCTGGGCTGGGAAGAGTCCCTGGAGGAGGGCATGGCAACCCAATCCAATATCCTTGCCTGGAGCATCCTATAGTCGGAGGAGCCTGACCGGCTACCATCCATAGGGTTGCAGAGTTGAACACAACTGAAGCAACTTGGCATACACGCAGGCCCATTGTTTCATCTTTCCTAGGCTATCACAAGTCACTTGTTCCAACTGGTTTCCCTGCTTCCACTCTGCTCTCCCTTACCTTGTTTCATTTTCTCGCTGTGCTTAACAGTGTAAGATTGTTATTTGCTATGGATTTGTTGCCTGTCTCGCTTTCTCTAGAATGCAAGCATCACGAGGCAGAAACCTGTTTTGTTAACCACTGAATCCCCAAGGCCTAGAAAGAACACTGCTGGCAATAGTGAATTTCATGTTGAATGAATGGGCAAGTACGTGAATGAAAGGAAGAAATCTGGTGCTTTTCAGTGGTTGAGGATTCAGGAAACATTACTCCTTTGCTAGTTTTTTCAGGGCTTTTTGGTAAAGTGTTAAGACTTTAATGTGTTCTTGAACTTTATATTAGAATCTTATAATCTCAAATATTTGATTTCATTTGCGCCTTGGTGCCTGCATCTTGTGCTGCCTGAGATATTTGAGAGGTTTTCTGTGGAAACCTAAAAATGAAACCGATTATACTATTTTCTGGAGAGGCCTGGCCCAATAAATGAAGGGGAAGAAACTGTTGCTAGTTGAGAGAAGCATTCAGTTTGCCCTTCAATAGAGAATTAAAAGAGAAAAAAGAAAGGCGAATGCAGAGCATCTTTATTTGCTTTGGACTGCCCTTCTTCCAGGAAGGTTAACTTTGAATAAAGAGGAAATTGATGTTGGGCTGATTAATAAATTTTTAAAGTTGGAAACTTAAAGGTCTACAGATCCTGAAATGTTATATTAAGGAAAAACCAATGACTCTATTAAGAAATGCAAAGCAAACTGAGGGAAAGGTGGGGAGAGATTGGTTGGTTATTCTATATTTGGTGTAATAGGAAATATTTTTTTTGAAGCAGCAAGATCTGGACTTTGATTCTAATCTTGCTGCTGCTGCGGCTGCTGCTGCTAAGTCACTTCAGTCGTGTCCGACTCTGTGTGACCCCACAGACGGAAGCCCACCAGGCTCCCCCTTCCCTGGGATTCTCCAGGCAAGAACATTGGAGTAGGTTGCCATTTCCTTCTCCAGTTATTATTGCACACATCATCAAATTATTACCATAGAAGTTTAGTGAACATCCGGCATCTCTTATGGATACAAAATTAAAGAAAGAGAAAAAAGAAAAAAAATCTTCCTTCTGGTGAGACCTCTTAGGATTTACTTTCTTAACAACTTTCATGTATCACATAAAACAGTGTTAATTGTATTTATCATGTTGTACCTCCCTAGTACTCATTTATCTTGTAACTTGTAAATGGACTTTGCACCTTTTGACACCTTCAGTGCCCACTCCAGCCCTCTCCATCTCCTCCACCTACCCCTCAACCCCCACCCCCACTTCTAGTAATCACAAATATAATCTGTTTTGCATGAGTTTTTTTGTTTTTGAGGTATAATTGACCTACAATGCTATCATTGCACAACATGACCACATAATAAGTTTAGCTATGATATGTCACCGTACAAAAATATTTCATGGTTATTGGCTGTATTCCCCCATGCTGTATATATCATCGCCATGACTCATTTATTTTGCAACTGAAAGTTTGTACCTCTTAGTTTGCCTCACTGATTTCTTTCTTCCCTTTACTTCTTTCCCATCTGGTGAGCCCTCTGTGTTGATAATTCTGCTTCTGTTTTGTTATGTTTGTTCATTTGTTTTGATTTTTAGATTCCACATAAAAGTGAAATGATATGGTATTTATCTCTGTCTGTTTCATTTAGTGTGATTACCTTCTAGGTCCATCTGCATGATTGCAAATGATAAGATTTAATTCTTTTTTATGGCTGAGTAATATTCCATTGTGTAATATCTACCCTATCTCCTTTATCCATTCATCTATGATAGCACTTGGGTTGCTTCCATATTTTGGCTATTGTAAAAAGTTCTGCAATGAACTTAGGGGTCATATGTCTTTCTTAATCAGTGTTTTTGTTTCCTTCAGATAAATACTTAAGTTAGGAGTGGAATTGCTGGATCATATGGTAGTTCTGTTTTTATTATTATTACCAGTATTTCCCCCTTCTAGTATGATATCCAAGTCTTTATTCTCTTTCTGTTTTCAGCTCTGAGGCCCTAGAACTCAAATGTCTATGAAGATGCCAAGATCTGAACTCAGAGTTTTCATGAAGCAATTTAAAATAGTTTAAAATGACTTCTGGGAAATTTTTGCTTGTTTAACTGATTGTTTATGTGCATCTGAGATTAACAACAGCAACAACAAAAGCACCTTTTATGTAGCACCGTCAGTGCTACATATTTCTATCCTTATTATAAATTTCTGAGTATCCTCTAAGATATCAGCTATGAAGTGTTCTTTGGATATATCAGGGGAGAAAGAATGAAGGTTTTCATGTCTTTAAAAACAATTATAGGCTCAGGTCTCTGAAAAAGTATTGAGTGCCAGGAATGGCACCTCTGCTACCATTTGATCTTGACTTAAAAAAGAACTTTTTAAAGGCCAGACTGTTGATGCATTTGAATACCGTTAGTACCTATTTCTTAAATAAAGTTAGGTTAACAGTGTTATTTTCTTCTTAAAAATGGCAGGGAAATGAGCTCGAAGCAGTATTATTGCGTGTGCTTAAATGAGTCTCATTTCCAGATATCAGAAAGCATGTTTTTAAGTGTTTTGGAGAAAAGTAATTTTTTTAAGTCCAAGCAGATTGTTTTGTTTTAGAAATACTGAGGATACAATATGTGAATCATATTTGGATTTTAAAACAGGATATTAAACTTCACAGTAAAAGTGATTCCATGGTTGTTAAAGCCCAGGGAGAGGTTTATAAAGCCAGCCGACAGAAACTGAACTCACTTGGAGAAGTGAATAATGCAGGAATGGAAATATTGAATAAATGACTTTAAAACCATTTTTAAATGTTCTTTTATCCCTTGAAGACAGACCATCAAAATTAAAATCGTATTAAAATTTTTCTGTATAAAACTATGTAACCTAATAGTATGAATGTTGAGTCAGTCACATGTATTTTTTTCCAAATCCATAATTTGAATTGGATTTCCAAGTCCAAATTTCTAAGCTTATTTAGTATTTTAAAATTTGTATTTGCTAGGTATTGCACCTTAGTCAGTCTTTAAAAATAAATCCCCATTAAGTTCAAGTAAATAACCCTGAAGGTAAAGTGAGCTGGCCTTATTGAAATGTGAGTGAATGTGAAAATTGAGTTGACTGACTAAGGAAAGTGAGGAGGGGATTAAAAAAGGCGTGTTATTTCCATGTGTTTGTTGCTTTGCGTTTGCTCTTAGTCTCCTGGGAGGCCTTCATCATTTTACCTCATCTGTTAAATTCATACTAATTCTTTCAACATCCATTTCTAGCATCCTGTTCTCAGTGATGAGTATATTAGTAGCCTACTCCATTTCTCCTGCTGCCTTTGTGAGCCTCTGTTATTGCATGTAGCATGCCATAAGTCATTTGCTTACTTTCTGCCATTTTTTTTTAATCTCCAGTGCCTTGCTTAGTGCCTGACACGTAGTAGGAACTTAGTACATGTTTGTAATATACATTCAAACGAATGAACAATGTGGTGAGTAATAGCACCTGAACTCTGCATAACCTAGGTACTGTTCAAAAAGATGTGGCTCTTGGCCCTGTCCTTCTCTTGGGCAGAGTAGTGGTGGTAGGACAGAGGCTACCTGAAGGATAAGCAGATAGGTGGGTTGATTATTCAATAAATAGTCATTGGGCTTCTGGCACTATTTCAGGTGCTTCATGGGAAATTGCAGAGATGTAAGATACATCGCAACTATTCTCAGGAGTTTACCAGTTAGCTTTGGAGGTATGGCTTACCTGTGTGAATCATTCAGAAGGAAACTGGATGCTGAATTATAAGGAAGCCAGAAAAGGTAGAAAGCCTTGCGAGTTGGAAGAGTTCGGAAAGTTAGGGGAGACACAAGTTAATTTGAGCTCAGTAGTATTGACTGAAGGAAGGGCTTTGAGGTGTTGTCAAGCCTTGGGCCAGGGGAGAGCTGAATGGTTGACTTTGTGGGAGCGAGCTGGTGGAGCAGGGTTTACTCTGGGGACTACAGACCCTTTGTACATCCATGGGTAGGCTTCAGAGGGGATTTGAACCCCTGGAAAAATTTGCAAAATGTTGTTTTTATGTCTACAGGCAGTTTAACAGTTTAACAGTGGTAAGGTTCAGCTTTTAAAGATGTGGGTGTAGAATTTTTAAAGAATGCTAAATTTTGTAATTTGCATTGGAAATACATTTTAACAATTTGTATTTTTGTGAGGTCATAAAGAGAGGGGTAAGGGCTTCCATGGTGCCTCAGGTGGTAAAGAATCTGCCTGCAATGCGGGAGACCTGGGTTTGATCCCTGGGTGGGGAAGATCCCCTGGAGGAGGGCAGGGCAACCCACCCCAGTTTTCTTGCCTGGAGAATCCCATGGACAGAGAGGAGCCTGGCAGACTGTAGTCCACGGGGTCACAAAGAGTCGGATGTGACTGAGTGACTAAGCACAGTGCATACCACAAAGAAAGGGGGAGAGGGAAGTATTCAGGAACAGGGAAGAGGATGGAAAGAGAGGAGGGAGATTTGGTCTAATGCTTGAAGAGGCAAAATAACAATATAGATGTTATTATTTATTTATGATATTTCCCTGAAAGTGTGTCAGTGTCTATGCAACTCTTTAGCTGATCATTAAAAGAAATCATCCAAGTAATGAAAGCTAAGCTTCTGGGGCCAACACCGTGTATTTGAGAAGAATCAAATACTGAACTAAAAGTGAATGAAAATTTATACTGTTGTTGCCCAAATGAAAATATTTGAAATTCAAAGGTAGACAATGTCATAAACTTGGTCCAGATTTTTTGGTTTTATTTGCCAGGGTCTTTAATCAGCTATTTTTTTCAAAAAGGTTATTCTACTTAACTTTTTCCCCAGTTATATTGGGAAATTATTGACACATATCACTGTATAATAAAAGGTGTACAGCATGATAGTTTGATTTACATATATTGGGAAGTGATTACCACAGTAGATTCATCCAACACCCATTTTCTCATACAGGTACATTAAAAAGAAAAGAAAAAAAATTATCTTGTTATGAGAACTCAAGAATTACTCTCTTAACAACTTGCCTAAGTATCATACAGCAGTGTTAGCTCCATTTGTTGTGTTGTTCATTATATTCCTAGTACTTACTTCCCTTGTAGCTAGAAATTTGTGCTTTTTGACCACCTTCATCTAATCCCCCTCTTCCAGTCTCTTTCATCTCTCTTTTATGAGTTTGTGGTTCTTTTTCTTTTTTTTTAAAGATTTCACATGTTAGTGAAAGTGAAACAATATAGCATCTGTCTTTCTCTGTCTGACTTGTTTTATATAATGTACTGCCTTCAAGGTACATCCATGTTGGTGCATATGGTAAGATTTCCTCTTTTTTTCTGGCTGAATTATATATGTGTGTGTGTGTATATACATATATATATGTACACATATATGTGTGTGTGGTAATATTTTTTATCCATTCACACACTGATGGACACTTAGGTTGTTTCCATGTCTTGGCTATTGTAAATAATCCTGCTATGAACACGGGATGCAGATTTCTTTTTGAGTTAGTGTTTTCATTTCCTTTGGATATATTCTCAGAAGTGGAATTGTTGGATCATTTGGTAGTTCAATTAAAAAATTTTTGAGGATCCTCCATACTGTTTTCCATATTCAGTTCAGTTCAGTCGCTCAGTCGTGTCCGACTCTCCATGACCCCATGAATCATGCCAGGCCTCCCTGTCCATCACCAACTCCCGGAGTTCACTTAAACTCATGTCCATCGAGTCGATGATGCCATCCAGACATCTCATTCTCTGTCGTCCCCTTCTCCTCCCGCCCCCAACCCCTCCCAGCATCAGAGTCTTTTCCAGTAAGTCAATTTGTCGCATGAGGTGGCCAAAGTATTGGAGTTTCAGCTTCAGCATCAGTCCTTCCAATGAACACCCAGGATTGATCTCCTTTAGAATGGACTGGTTGGATCTCCTTGTAGTCCAAGGGACTCTCAAGAGTCTTCTCCAGCACCACAGTTCAAAAGCATTAATTCTTCAGCGATCAGCTTTCTTCACAGTCCAACTCTGACATCCATACATGACCACGGGAAAAACCATAGCCTTGACTAGACGGACCTTGGTTGGCAAAGTAATGTCTCTGCTTTTTAATATACTATCTGGGTTGGTCATAACTTTCCTTCCAAGGAGTAAGTGTCTTTTAATTTCATGGCTGCAATCAGCATCCACAGTGATTTTGGAGCCCAAAAAAATAAAGTCTGACACTGTTTCCACTGTTTCCCCATCTATTTCCCATGAAGTGATGGGACCAGATGCCATGATCTTTGTTTTCTGAATGTTGAGCTTCAAGCCAACCTTTTCATTCTCCTCTTTCACTTTCATCAAGAGGCTTTTTAGTTCCTCTTCACTCTCTGCCATAAGGGTGGTGTCATCTGCATATCTGAGGTTATTGATATTTCTCCTGGCAATCTTGATTCCAGCTTGTGCTTCTTCCAGCCCAGCGTTCCTCATGATGTACTCTGCATATAAGTTAAATAAGCAGGGTGACAATATACAACCTTGACGTACTCCTTTTCCTATTTCCATATTGGCTGCACCAATTTACAATCCTATCAACAGTGCTCAAGGTTCCCTTTTCTCTATATCCATGTCAGTATTTGTTATCTCTTGTCTTTCTGATGATGGCTATTCTATCAGGCATGAAATGATATCTCGTTGTGGTTTTAATTTGTGTTTCTCTAGTCACTACTGCTGTCGAGCATCTTTTCCTATATCTGTTGTTCTTTCATGTATCTGAAATGTCTTTTCAGGTCTGATGAGGTCACCTCATCAGATGTATGGTTTACAGATATTTTTCCCATTCTGTAGATTATCTTTGCACTTCGTTGATGATGTCTTTTTCTGTGCAGAAACTTTGTAGTTTGATGTGGTTCCACTTATTTATTCTTGATTTTGTTGCTTGTGCTTTAAGTGTCATATCCAAAAATTCATCACCAAGACCTATATCAGAAAGTTTTATTTCTATGTTTTCTTTTAAGAGCTTCATGGTTTTATGTCTTACATTAAAGCCTTTAATCCATTTTGAGCTAATTTTTGTGAGTGGTATAAGTTATGGGCCCAGTTTCATTCTTTACCATGTGAATATTCTATTATTCCAGCACCATTTATTGAAGAGACAATCTTCTCTTGTCAAGTGTTAGTTGATCACATATATTTAGCTTTATTTCTGGGATATTGATTCTGTTCCTGAATTATTGATTCTGTTCTTTTGAACTATTTGTCTCTTTTAAGCCAGTACCATACTGTTCTGATGACTATAGCTTTACAGTACAGTTTAAAATCAAGTATGGCTTTACAGTAGAGCTTAAAATCAAGATATGTAATTTGTCTTAATTAGAGCCCCTAATCCTAATCCTCCTGATTTGTTTTTCTTTCTGTGACTTTCTTTGGCTATCTGGAGTCTTTGTGGTTCCATATAAATTTTAGGAGTGTTTTGTCTACTTGTATACAAAATGCCATTGAAATTTTGATAGGGATTGCATTGAATCTATAGGTGTCTTTGATAGTATTGACATTTTAACAATATCAAATCAATTCATGAGCATGGAATACCTTTCCACTTATTTGTGTTTTTTTCTATTTCTTTTTATTAATGTCTTATAGTTTCCAGTATAGAGATCTGTCACCTCCTTAGTTAAGCTTATTCATGAATATTTTATTCTGTTTGATGCCATTGTCAATGGAATCCATTTTCTTCAGAAAATTTGTTGTTAATGAGTAGAAACTTATTATTGCAAGTTAATTTTGTATTGCATTTAACCTTTTGGATTTAAGGACTTTTCTTTTAATGCAAAAATCTGCATTTCTTCATAAAAATTGAATATAATGAACATGACTTGGTTATTTGCCATAGATAGAGATTCTTTTAATATTAGATGCCGAATATATAGAGAAAACATTGAGATTGGAGCTCTCTTTCAATTCGAGGTTAACATACTGACCATGTCAGGCACAGAAATGGTAGAGTTACACATTGGGTTTAGTGAGCATTTCACTATCAGAAACACGCTTTGAAATGATAGCTCTATCATGTCACAAGTGTGAGTTAATGAGGAAGGAAAGAGGTAAAAAAAAAAGTCTGTTCATTTGTTCTTTGGCTTGTTCCCAAAAGAATTGCAATGAAAAAGTGTTTCATAATTATTGGTTTATATGATTGATAAGAGGTTAGTAATTGAGGAACAAAGAAGCTGTAAGTTTATGTAAATAAATAACGCAACAGGACATTTTTCTCTAGTTGTCATTACAAAGTTAACTAATTTGACAATAGTTTAAAAAGATAGTGCTGTTGAGAGAGGAAATAGACATATAAATCTCAATTATGTCTAAATCATCAATAAGCCATATTTTTACATAGAATTCAGTTTAATTGGAAGAACTGAGCAATTTGGTGATGCTCAGAACTTGTTGATTCAGATTTATAAACCTAAAAAATACATAACTAATGTTAATTTAATAATGTTGGATTTTAATAGTCCTAAAGTATTAAGAAAGATATATAAATTCACAGATCATATAGTTTTTTTTATAGGTCATATGAATTGATATTTATTTAACCAAAGTCCCAAATGGTTTCAGAAAACAAATACAGATCACTTAAGGGCACGAGAACTCATACAGTCTGTTATGAAAAGCAAACATACATGTATGGGGAGATGCAGTCTGGGCTCATTGAGCTCATTCCTTTGATATGCATCTCAGATAACTGGGGCCAGTATCCTGTGCTTTCTGACAGAAGGCAAAGAAAACTGTTCTCTTAAAGGAGAGAGAAAATTAAATCTAGTCTTAGATCATATAGTTTTATAAGCAATTGTTCAACCCATGAAGATTCAACATAAAGGACCCCTTCAGCAAATATTCAAAATGTATTATCATTTCTATTATACTCTTAAACCCATTAAAAAAGATCTGGTAATAATATATTTGTATATATAAATGTTAAAATAATAAAATAGTATATATATATTTAATACTATATCATGTATTATGGATTATAATATAGTGATATATAATATACTTTTGATTTCTTAATATCTTGTACTTTCAGAAAAGTTGTATACGTAATAGATGCATGGATGTGGACATTTCAGATAACTGTATAGCAAGCTGGGGATATCGTAACTTCAGAACTTGCCTCTTGCTGGAAATCAGGTTGGATCAAGAAAGTATATCCATCTAATGGGCCACTTCTGGGTTAGGGGCTTGAAGGCTGGAGGTTGGCCCAGGTGAAATAATTAGAGTATCCCCAAGGACAGACTGTGCAAGAGTGGATGCAGTCGGTGTCCAAGAAGGAGCAGCAGGTCAGAACTAGATGAACTATATACATTGTCAGTTATGAATGTCAGGCTGATTAAGAGGAGGCATTCAAGAGGAGGATGAATGAAAGTTCACAGGGGATGAGAGAAGGTCTCGGCCTTTGTGAGCAGGGGTGGGTTTTCTGGGCTGCCTTATCGCAGGTCGATGGTGGCTGGAGTTAAAGGTAGTTTCAGATGGCTCGCCTTTTACGATTTCATGCTTATTAATATAACTTTACATTTTATTTTAAATACATTTTAATGAGTTAAAATAACTGCTGCAGCAAGATGCTCAACTTTCAAGCTATAAGTAATAGCATTTCTCGTTTGGGAGTGTGCAACAAAGAAAATATTAGCGATCTATTTACAAAGAAGGGGTCAGCGGTTGCTGGGTTAGGAGTCTGGCAAGTGTGTTACTGCAGAGGAGTAGCACCAGGAAGTTTCCTCATGATACTGTTCTGTGTCCTGACAGTGGTGGTGTTTCTGCAGCCCCATTTATGTGTTACAATTCATAGAACTGTACACCAAAAATGCCCGCTTTACTGCATGCTAATTAAAAAAAATGTGAAGCAAAGCACAAAATGCTAATGGAGAGATCAAAAGACCTTTTCAGTATACAGGAGGCAAACGATGAAGCTCAGTACACCAAAATAGTCCTAGAAAGCCATGGAAGCAAGGTTCCTAAAAGTGTATGGTTTGCATGTTTCTTAGGTCTTTAGGTTGATGAAGGGTACTCTTCAAAGTTGTAACATGGGAGCTGAAAATTATTTGACCCACTGTGTTTTCTTTTATCTCTGTCTCTTTTAATAGATGCCCTCCCTCCCTCCGTCTCTCCTTTCTTTACTTCCTTCCTTCATCTCCTTCTTTCTTGAGTTAAACTCACGCTATCTGACATGGTAAAGAGGTGCCCCAGATTACATGGTGGAGAAGGAAATGGCAACCCATTCCAGGACTCTTTCCTGGGAAATTTCATGGACAGAGGAGCCTGGCAGGAGCCATACAGTCTATGGGGTCGCAAGAGTTGGACATGACTGAGCAGCTAAACCACCACTGCCGCAGATGACATGAAAGTGATATGAAATGAAGTGGGATGAGAAGCTGGTCTAGTTCTGCTGCAAACATCAGGGTGGACAGTTGGGCCAGGAAAAAATCAAACTAGAAATGCTGCTGCTCACCAGAATGCACCTGTGATATTCAACCTGACCTGTAGGCCTCCTTAGTTCAGACTAATAAGTGTTGTTCTGGAGTTGAGCATGTGGTTTGAGTTAGAATTGCTTCAGACTCCACAAGTTGGCTGCAGCCCATAACTGACCAGAGGGCCCTTGGAGCAGGTCTTAAGTTGATCTTGACCTGATAGTGTTCTTTGGGTTGGACCTCCCAGGATTATTCTTGTCCAAAGCTCTCTTTCTATTCCTTTGAAGGAATAAATTTGGTGTCTTGGGTCTGGAACAAATTGAAACCAGTCTTCTAGAATGTTGAAGGGCTACTGAGGCCAGGAACAGGACTACATGAGCTCTTCCCTCAGAATTATCTCTAACTTCTCTTTTGCCTGGCAACTTGAGTTCTGATTTTCTGTATGGGTGTTCCTCTGGTCACTTGCCCAGGAAACAGCTCTGGATGAGGGACCATAGGAGAGTGTTTTATATCTCTTGGGAAGGGAAAGGTTAAATTTTGTTTCCAAGAGCACTGGCTGCATGAATTCTTGGACGCAGCCTTCCCCAGGAGAGTGCAGTGGGGGAAGTTTGGCAGGAGCATATAGCTACACAGAGGAGGCAGGCGTGAGCTATGCATGCCGACTGTTTACAACAGCTTCCGGAGTCTGCTAATACCAGACTGATGGAGTAAAAGATTAGTTGGAAATTCTCAACTTATAGTCTTTACATTAAACACTGGTAACCACTTTTTTCTTTCCACCTTTCCTCTTAAGTTATTCTGGATTTTAAAGTTCTAGTTATGAGATAAAGTCAACTGAAACTCTTGACATTTTCTAGCCTGAGTCACAGCCCTTGCTTAAGATTATTTCAACATAAAACATGTGTCTTTTAAGTAGTTTGAAAATATATGGTAGTACATTGCTAGTAATAGATTTCTTGGAGCTGGATATTTTGGTACAGGGTTTGTGATTTGAGTTTACCATCTGATTTATATATTCTATGATCTTTTCATAATTCAGATTTGCCAATCTGGGTAGTTCTGGCACTGTGGGGGCTGTTGTGCCTGACTTAATTACATATTTAAATAGAAGGCTAGAGCTAAAGCTAAAAAAGCAGATGGATTTGGAAGAGGAGGTTGTCCTGTTTTGAGGTCAAGTGTAAAGCCAAGAAATCGCTGGAGCCGCTCTGACAGGGATTTCAGGAAAATAGGCTTGTAATATTTCCATTTCTCTCGGTTTGCAGTCTGGCGCCAAATGTAGTAAGATCAGCCTTTTTTCCAAAGGTCTTGGTATTTCTGCAGTTGTTTTCAGAAAGTCTCAAAAATGAAAATCAAGGAGTCCACAGGATCTCAAATATCTGTACCCTAAACACCAAAGCTTTTGGATGATCTAGGAGGGAAAGAGTCGATGACATGGAAGTGAAGGTGTGGGTGATATAGTGCATGTGTGGAAGCTGCTCTTTCAGATACGTCTTCGTGCTGATGGCACCTGAAAGCTGCAGAGGGCACTGGCTCTACAGCAAGCATGCTGGAAAGCCCTTTCAAAGAGTCTGCACGTGATATGTGTACCTTCTATTACTTTCGATCCTTTTTGTTCTATTCAGTTGAGTCGGCTAGGCCATCTTTCAAGGTCAGGAATCATTTCAAACATTCTAATTGGTCCAGTTAGTCTAATGTTAGTATGTCACTTACCTTCATTACTGAGAAACTGTACTTTAAAGCATTTTTAGTGAATCCTTCTGAGGTTACCATTTTTGGCCTATAGAAACAGAAACTAGGGTTTAAAGAATTTATGTGATTTGTATAAATCATGTAAACAGACCACTGGATCATAAGAACTATAGAAGAGTATATTTTATATCATTAGCTGCCAACTTTCAAGTGGTTGAAGCTCTCCTATATGTAGGTGATGTATCTAAGGAAGTTTGAAACAATAGCAATGACCAATGTATTGTATCAGTGACTTTTAAATATCTTTGGCAAATGAAACTTATGCAGAAACCCAGTATGTTAAGCTATAGGTTCTATTCTATTAGCATGAATTTTTCTGAAGAGTTGAGTTTTCTAATAACTACCTGCTTTCAACTTAACCAGTAACTGTAACAGACTATGATGAACACAAATACTTAAAATATGAATTTATGTAGTCACTTGGAGCTTCAGTTGCTGATATATTATTTTGTCTTATTGATTGTCCAGCATTGAGAAAAATCTTTAAGAGTTAAATTCCTTCAAATGGATGTGATTTTCTAAACAGTTAAGAATGATTTTCAATCAGATTGATGTAGAAGCTAGAGAAATTATCAAGAGGAAATTTTGATCCACTTCAAATCACTGTATAACTCTAACCTAAGGCAGACTCACTCTTCCCAGTCTCTCTTCAATCCAGTCCAAACCTATCTACTGAAGCTATGCTTGTCAAGGTCCCTAGACCTCTGTATAGCCAAATCTACCCATAAATTCCTGGTGCTCACCTTGTGGAACGCATCAGCTGTATTTGATAACCTGATCGCTCCCTCCATTCACCTTCCGGGTCTGCACTCTCTCCTGGGTTTCCTCCTACCTCACTGGCCACTTACCAGTTTTCTTTCTGCTCCCTCCTCTTTTCTGCCCTGTAGTTTTGTGTGTGCTCAGTCACTTTAGGCTCCTCTGTCCATGGGATACTCCAGGCAAGAATGTTGGAGTGGGTTGCCATGCCCTCTTCCAGGGATTTTCCTGACCCAGGGACTGAACCCATGTCTTCTGTGCCTCCTGCATTTTAGGTGGTTTCTTTGTCCACTGAGGTACCTGGGAAGCCCACCCTGTAGCTTAGAGACCCCTAACCAGCCTCTCCTTACAATGGTTTCTCATCTGAACCACACAACACAGCAAACAACGTGAAAGGCTTTTTTCTCAGTTTTCTCAGCTAGTATTGTTCTAGATGCATAGAAGGGAAGTTAATTTGTTACACACAATAGGTGCCTTAGGGAATTGTCTTAAATTTTTCACAACCTCAGGTCAGAGGGTTTGCCAGGCTCAGTCTACACATGTTACGTATCTGATCCAGTTCCATGACCTTAAATTCCATTGACATGTTGGTGACTCCCAAATTTATACTTCCAGCCTAGACCTCTACCTAAACACTGAAGGACAGAGTCTTTGATCCAACATCTATTAAACATCTTGTCTTAAATATCCATTGATGAAAAAGCTAATCAATAGTCAATTCAAGAAAGAAGTGAAAAATTGTATTTGCACCAACCTGAAAGAGGAGAGTGAAAAAGTTGGCCCAAAGCTCAACATTCAGAAAACTAAGATCATGGCATCCGGTCCCATCATTTCATGGCAAATAGATGGGAAACAGTGGAAACAGTGGCTGACTTTATTTTTTGGGGCTCCAAAATCACTGCAGATGGTGACTGAAGCCATGAAATTAAAAGACGCTTACTCCTTGGAAGGAAAGTTATGACCAACCTAGACAGCATATTAAAAAGCAGAGACGTTACTTTGCCAACAAAGTTCTGTCTAGTCAAGGCTATGGTTTTTCCAGTGGTCATGTATAGAAGTGAGAGTTGGACTATACAGAAGGCTGAGTGCAGAAGAATTGATGCTTTTGAACTGTGGTGCTGGATAAGACTCTTGAGAGTCCCTTGGACTGCAAGGAGATCCAACCAGTCCATTCTAAAGGAGATCAATCCTGGGTGTGCATTGGAAGGACTGATGTTGAAGCTGAAACTCCAATACTTTGGCCACTTGATGCGAAGAGGTGACTCATCTGAAAAGACCCTGATGCTGGGAAAGATTGAGAGCAGGAGCAGAAGGGGACGACAGAGGATGAGATGGTTGGATGGCATTACTGATTCAATGGACATGGGTTTGGGTGGACTCCGGGAGTTGGTGATGGACAGGGAGGCCTGGCATGCTGCACGGTTCATAGAGTCACAAAGAGTCAGACACAACTGAGCGACTAAACTGAACTGAACTGAGGGTTATAATTCGGGAGACAGTCTTTCAGAAAGCTCTGAGGACTGTTCCACCCATTGGACATCAAAGCACAGTTATATATGTTTTTGAAGCAAAGGGTTGTACGTCAAAGCAACAAACTAACCATTTACATAATCCAACAAGAGTAGCAGGGCCTTGTGACTCCCTACAGGATCAAGAAAGGCAAGTTATCTCCAAGGAGTTACCTTGCTGGTGCCAGGAGGAAACTGCCTTTTCTCCCCCTGGCAAGTGGGCCTTCCAGTATCTTCTGAAGGAATATAGTTAATGTACAGTGCAGACACACAATGCACACTAAAGGGGAGAGGTACTGGCTTAAATGGCAGAGAAACCTTTATGTTGAATTACTCTTGTCCTGCCTTAAAAATGATGCTACAGAACCTCAGTTCAGAAGGGTCGCCAGGCTCAGTCCACAGGTGTCAGGTATCATGACCTTAAGTTCCATCTTCTTACTGAGAAACCCCAAATTTATACCTCCAGCCTAGACCTCTACCTGAACACAAGGTAGAGTGTTCTGTCCAACATCTATTTAATACCTTGCCTTTTAAAAAATTAAGTCTTTATTTTTATTTATTTGGCTGCACTGGCTGGGTCTTAGTCGTGGCACGTGGGATCTTTCATTGTGGCGTGGGGGTGATCTCGTTCCTTGACCAGGGATCAAACCCAGCCTCTCTGCACTGGGAATGCAGAGTTTTAGCCACTTGACCACCAGGGAAGTCCCTTAATACCTTGTCATAGATGTCTAACTGACACCCCAAACTTAGCATGTCCAAACACAAAATCTCATTTTTCTCTCTAAAGCTGATCCATTTATAGTTATCATTTATCAGGCCCCAAATTTTAGTCATTCCTGAACTTCTTTCTGACTCTTCCACCTTCTAGCCAATCATTCTGCAAATCCTCTTGTATCTTCCTTCCAACTGCATTCCCAATCTGACCAACTTGTCCAGCTTTTACTTCAGCTACCTGGACCTAAGCCACATCATGTCCCAAGAGCTGGAAATATTTCAGTAGTCTCCTGTCTGGTCTCCCTGCTTTTGCCATGAGATGGTTGGTGAGATGGTTGGACAGCATCACTGACTCAATGGACATGAGAACAAATAAAATAGTTTATTCTAAACACAGCAGCCAAAATGATCTTGCGATGTCAGTCTTCTGCTCGGAACCCTTCAGATGCGTCCCCTTTAACTCATGCCAGAAAGTTAAAGACCTTATAATGGAGTACATGATCTGTATTGCCCCTTCCCTCAACTCTGCCCCAATCTTTTTGCTGTTCCTATAATATATTAGGCAACTTCCACCCTGGGGACACTTCCGTCTTCCTACAAGGCTCTTCACCCCACCCGCTCTCATCTCCTTGGCTTATTCTCTTGCTTCTTTCAAATCTTTGCTCAGATGGCACCTTCCTGGTGAGGCCTTTCCTGACCAGTCTTTTAAAAGTTGTGAACCCCCTCATCACTCCCTATCCCTATTTTATTGCTTTTTTCCTCACCATTGTGTTCACCACTTTATAATATTCTGAATGGTTTGCTTGTTGATTTTTATTGTCTAGTTCCTCTACTAGTGTGTAGGCTTCAGGAAGGGAGGGATTTTATTTGTTTTGTCCATTGCTATATGCTGAATATCTTAACAGAGTCTTCACAGAGTGGATACCAGAAAAATGGTTGCTTAATGAATGATATGAATGAGGGCGAGTGTTTAATGAGAAAATATCTGGTATATGGAATTTTAATCACTCTAAATTCTCCTCGTGGTACACAAAACACCCCTTGGTGTTAAATAGAGCTTATTATGAGATGTTCAATAGTATCATTAAAAAATCTCAAACCTCAAAGCCATCTTTTAAATATATTCAGAGTCAGAACAGTCACTGGTTTTGTATGTTGAGGCCAAAATTGAACTTTTAATTGCATGCTGATGCTTCATCTGCAGTCCTAAGCACCCGTGCATTTCAATCCTGCATTGATCAGCAAAAATTACAAGTATTCCTGTTTCATTCTCTCCTTTCTCCACTCCGCTCTGTGTTGTAGGGGGATTCTACTTGGGCATCTTTCTGGCTGGGTTGTGTCAGTAGGAAGCACTAGAGGATGATGGGGTGTATTCCCCCTCCCTCTCTGCTTCTTTGTCTGCACTGGCAGCATCCAATTCCACTGGGTCTGCAGCTTCCATCAAGTGGCTTGAGCCTAGGATTACACTGGAACCAGCTCACACTTGCTCCCGAGGAATGGTTTTGTTCATTTCCCATACCTCTGTGTTTAGAGATATCACATTGATAACTTAAGCTTTGGTGGGTGCATCCACACCTCAGAAATTGCAACCTTTCTTCCAACAGGAAAGTGAAAGTAAAAAGTTGCTCAGTTGTGTCCACCTCTTTGCGACCTCATGGATTGCAGCCCATCGGGATCCTCTGTCCATGGAATTCTCCAGGCAAGAATACTGGAGTAGGTTGCCATTTTCTTTTCCAGGGGATCTTCCAGACCTAGGGATCGAACCTGTGTCTCCTGCATTGCAGGCAGATTCTTTACCATCTGAGCCACCAGGGAAGCCTCTTCCAACAGAGAGCTACGATAAACATTCACCAGCACATTTCTGTGGCCTCGCCAGGGGGCTCTGGTGGCAGCCCCTCCTCCTTTTGTTCCTCCAGTCTAGCAGTGGGCAAGTTTCCAGCTGTTGCTAATCTCTGGATCACACTCTTCTGTAAGAAACTGTTTAGGACTCAGTTCCTTGATCACTTTTATAAGGAATTCCCTGCACTAAATTGCTTCCTTTGTAGACATAGGAAATTGTTTTCTTGTACTTGGACTGATAAAATATCTAGTGTAACCATGTTAGGTTTGTGTGAACTCAGAGAATCTTTGGCAGCAATACAAAACAAAAATAGTCTCTGAAATATTTGTATGGATGCTTTGCTTCGGAACAGGAAAAGATTTGACATTCATACTCTCATTTAGTTGAATAGTAAAGATTTTAGCCTTCTTATTCATTACATATGTTGTGTGCCCATTTTTGGATGCTATGCACTGTGATATCTGGCCAATAGTACTGTTATTTCTGAGGCAGGGCAACCTGGTCCTCTAATACCTCACTTCTGGGTCAATAGCTCAGGATTTAATAGGGTTCATTGACTGTTTTTTCCTCACATGTGCTGTGTGATTTGCCCTGAAAGATTTTTTTTTTAATGTATTCTTTTATATGGGTCATTTTAAAGACTTTATTGAATTTGTTACAATATTGCTTCTGTTGTTTATGTTCTGCTTTTTTTGGCTGTGATGCATGTGGGATCCTAACTCCTTGACCAGGGATCAAACCTGAACCTCCTGCATTGGAAGGCAAAGTGTTAACCACTAGACTGCCAGGGAAGTCCTCTGTATGATGTTTTAAAATTCATTTTCACTCTTTGAATGCTACTGCTCCAGACCAATAAAGCACCCTTGAAAATATGTTGTAATCTCATCTGTGGTCTTGCCATTGGAACCTGTTCCAAATTTGCCCCTGGCCGTGGACTTGGACTGTATCTTCATCTTTTATCTCTATGCCCACCTGACAAAGTGTCTAAGAAGTATTCTTAACTTTACCTTTCTGTTTAGATCAGCATATTTTATTCTGAGTGGAGCAAGTAAAGAACTGCCATGGGAAAGATACCCTGATTTTAGTATTATCATCTGCAGATTCTGCTCAAGAATGACATAAACTATGTTAGGTGCAACCTGGTTTTCCCTGTCCAGGGGTCCTCCTCTCCCCAGCTGGAGCCATGGGATCTCATGTGTAGGCTTCCTCTGCTTCATATCCCTCACTGCTGGTGGTTTGCCTTTGCTGTTAGCCCTGGTTTGAATGTTCAAGCGTTTACTTTGTTCTCATGAGCAGTCACCGTACTCTGTGTTTTATAACTGACCTTTTGACTGGTTCTTCCCTCTTGGTTCTCATTTATCTGCCCATTCATTTGTTCCTTCCTTGTTTTTACTTCTCCTGTTACCAGAGCCTAAGGATCTGCCCCAAATTCCAACCCAAAGTCTGGGTTCTACCGTCTGTTGACAGCTTCTTTGAAGCTTATGGTGTGCATCCCAGACCTTCTCAGGAGCGTCTGCTGATTCTCTGCCGTTGTGTTGTGCCCACCTGTTGAGTCAGTACCACTTCGTCTCCTCTGCCTTCACCACTGCTGGCTGGACCATTATATGTCGGTTGGATGTGGTGCTTTGCCTGCCAGACTGAACCTCCTCCTGTTGCATGGGATGACACCCGTTCTCCCAGTGGCTGTGACCAGACTCGTTCTTCACTCTGACCCCTCCTCCCACTCCTATCCCTCACCTGCTCAGATCTGAACAGAGTAATAGGAAACTGCCCATGTAGTTATGCCCCAGTGACAAAGCAGACTGCATCACTAATCACTGGCCTTTTTAATTATGAGGGGTGGCGACATGAGAAGAAAGGAATTGCAGGACTCTGATGGTAGCTTTGTCAAGTTAGTACCACTGGGTCCAGCCCCTGAGAGAAGCATCATGACTGGCTTTCATCTTTGCCGTATTACTTTGGGAGCATCTGGATAATACTGTTAACACAGGTCTCATATGAAGTCTTTCTATGTCTTTGGAAAACGGAGAGAAAGTTGGTTTTAAGAATCTTACAACAGATGGGGAAACTGAGACGTGGATTAATCAAATGTTGCTCCTGAAATCACACAGGGATTTGTTGAACAGATTCTCAGTTTTGGTGTCGAGGACCATCAATCCACTAAACCAGGGGCTCCCAACCTTTTGACCAAGCAAGGATGAGTTTTTGTTCTCTGAAGCCTTAACATGACTTAATACTAGAGCTGGCCTGGAACTGACCTTGGGTCGCCTGGTTATTCGTGTGAACCCTCAGGTTTGAGGTGCTCATGAGAGAATAGAAGGTGTGCTCCATTTGCCTACTTTTCTTTCTCACCCCTTGTCACATGATTGGAAGAAATGCAGTGACAGCAGGAGTGGGGTCTGATCTATCAGGGAGGAAGGACCTCAAGATCTGTCTTCATCTGTTGTCCAACCAAGTTTAGTGAATGGACACATGGCGGTGGGGTTAAGGTAGGGGACAGTTTCCTGTCCTCTCCACACTACTGCCTTCAATAATGTTATGCTCTTGCTCTTCATTTTTCCACCTCCTGTTTGTTTTTTCTAGAATCAGCGATAGCAGTAGGTGACTAGGAGGAAAGCAAAATCCTTTTGCTTGTCTGAGTGCTGCTTATCTGGCTCTCTCTTGGTCCCTGATGCTCTCCATGTGACGTGCTTACACACGTCTTCTCTCTTGTGTGGGCTGCACTGCTGGCTCCTTTTGGAAGCCTTTCCCTGGGGACCTCTCTGCTTTAGTGTTCTCTGACTCCTCCCTGGGCTCCTGTTTCTGGAGGTCAACTCCACAACCTGTTAGGGAGTCAGCTGTTTTAGACAAGGTCCCCTCAAGATGTCTCAATTCTGGCTACCCTTTGTGATGCTCACTTGAATCCTAGGAAACTACAGCATCTTCATGTTGAAAGTGCAGCTTGCTGCCCTTCCCCTGCACTCTGCTTTTGCCCATTGGCTCTAATCAGTCTCTTTGATGGGAAGCGAGCCCAGGCTCTATGTCCTCAGACACTCAGATTCCAGGGGACATCCATCAGTTTCTCCCATGAACTGTCCCTGGAATCAGTTCAGTGACGATTTAGTGGAGTCTGCAGTCACTCCCAGCCTCAGTGAGCAATTTTCTGGGAGTCCTCCAGCTATGCCCCCATCTGCCCTTGCATTTAATGGGTGGGTCGGGGTGTGTGTGGCAGTGACAGGGGAGCACCAGAGAGAGGAGTGAAGTGTTGTAGTCCATTCTTCCTGGGTCTCCGGCTCCCTCCTGTGGTTACGGAGGCTGAATGGTGAAAACCTAGGGGGCCCTCAGGCTTCCTCTTGGCAAGACTTGGAACGGAATCCATTCCACATCCTATTATAATTATCTGGGGAATCCTGTTCTTTATTCAGTTGAACCCATGGTGCTCAGTGGATTCAACAACCATCTTTGCTACCGTCTGCTATGCCAGGTATGTCATTAAGTATCTCTCAGGTATCCAACATGTTCCCATAACTCTGGGAATCAGGGGGAGGGGAGGGAGCAGTGGGAGGAGGCAGAAGAGAAACAGAGGACATTGATAGTGGATATCTCTGATAGCAAATAGATGTACCATTCCAAGTTACTTTATCTACCCAAGAACCGAATGGTTAGTCTCAGATGTGAACTGCTGTGTGGTCTGTTATAAGTCTCTCGATTTTCCCATCAAACCAGAGTAGAAGCATAGATTTACATGGCACAGCTGTTCTAAGAATTAAAGTACCTGAAGGCAGGTAATTAAAATGACCTTAAAGTAATTTTCAAATTTGAAGAGTTGTGGAAATGGGGAAAATACTCACCAACAGATCCAGAGAGGGGCTGTACTTGAACTGTCAGCCATTCCTGGGGCAGTGGTCATTTTTTGGCAGGAACTGGACTGGGAAGGGCCTTGACAGACCATGCACAGAGCTAGTTTAAGAAAGCCTGATTGACATATTAGTCATTATTTTATCTTTGTCAAGCTGTGGTGTGAAGCCTGGGACAGCGGGGAGGAGGCTGTGAGGTAATTCCTTGACCGCCTGCCATTGTCAGCTCTTTTGGGAGGAAGATGTCAGTGCCTCAAAGGACAGGCTTAGGTTGTAAGTGGTTCATTTTTAGTTCAGCTGCGATAACTCCTGCTGGTGGTATAATACTTTGATTTTGGAATTCTCCACATATGGCTTAGTGACGGTGTATGAGTATGTGCGTGGGCATTTATGTGAACAATTCCCATTCACTTACCTCATGATTACTGGTGGGTCACCTTCTTCATAGGATTCTGGGGGTTGCTATGACACAAATTTTGCTAGGACGACCTGGTTTTTGGACAAAGAAGTTAACACAGTAAGTCATATAATAACTTCCATGCCTCATGTTGCAAGGGTTAATTGGTAGCAAGGGCAAGAATGTTCAAGTTACCATACAATTGTGCTTATTCCACGTGCTAGCAAGGTTATGCTCAAAGTCCTTCAAGCTAGACTTCAGCAGTACGTGAACTGGGAGCTTCCAGATGTATAAGCTGGGTTTAGAAAAGGCAGATGAACCAGAGATAAAATTGCTTGCATTCATTGGATCATGGAGAAAGCAAAGGAATTTTAGAAAAATAACTACTTTTGCTTCATTGACTATACTAACACCTTTGACTGTGTGAATCGCAACAAAGTATGGAAAATTCTTAAAGAAATGGGAGTACCAGACCACATTAGCTGTCTCCTGAGAAACCTGTATGCAGGTCAAGAAGCAACAGTTAGAACTGGACATGGAACAACAGACTGGTTCAAAATTGGGAAACGAGTATGACAGGCTGTATATTGTCACCCTGCTTATTTAACTTACGTGCAGAGTACATCATGCAAAATCCTGAGCAGGATGAATCACAAGCTGGAGTCAAGATTGGCGGGAGAAATATCAACAACCTCAGATATGCCATTCTAATGGTAGAAAGTGAAGAGGAACTAAAGAGACTCTAGATGAGGGTGAAAGAAGAGAGTGAAAAAGCTGGCTTTAAACTCAGCATTAAAAAAACTAAGATCATGGCATCTGGTCCCATCACTTCATGGCAAACAAATAGAAGGGGGAAAAATGGAAGCAGTGACAGAGTTTATTTTCTTGGGCTCCCAAATTACTGTTGATGGTGACTGCAGTGCTGACATAGCTTCTTGGAAGAAAAGCTATGACAAACCTAGACAGTGTATTGAAAAGCAGAGATATCACTTTGCCGAAAAAGGTCTGTATAGTCAAAGCTGAGGTTTTTCCAGTAGTCATGTATGGATGGCTGAATAGCATCTCTGAATCAGTGGACATGAGTTTGAGCAAACTCCAGGAGATAATGAAGGACTGGGAAGCCTGGCGTGCTGCAGTTCATCGGGTCACGAAGAATCAGACATGACTTAGTGACTAAACAACAACAAGGGCAATGAAGGATGAGATTCTGGTATGGGCCTTCATCTCAGTTCCTACAGTAGAATGAAGATGTAAAAATCAAGATTTTTGGTTCTACAACAAAGAAATATTTTGTGTCATTCTTAGAAGAGGAACAAATTGGGCCATCCCCGTTGAGCTTTAATTCTGCCACTGTAAATTATGAAGATCCCAGGTTTCAAGCCTTAGAGATGTTTTCTCCTGTTTAACAAACCCGCAGTCAGTCCCAGCTATCAGTTGGCACTGAATAGTCTGCAGTGCAGCCCTGACCTGTGTGGCCTTCCTCCGCCTTGGATAATTGGAGACCAACGGAATGGATGGAGGTTTTTAAAAGAAACTTTATTGCTTTTTTTAAAATCTAAAAATGTAGTGCCCCATTTTTTTAGTCCTTCATTTAAAAATGACCTTTTATACTGAAATTCAAGGACAAGAGGTAAATTAGCCACTGGAATGTGATTTCTATGAATGCAAGGATTTTGCACATTTTATTCACAATGTGTCCTCAGGTCCTGGAACTGAGCCTGGTATATAGAAAATTTCTCTCCCTGTAGTCCCATTCAGTAGGAATTGTCTTTTCGGGCTTCCTCTGTCTCTCCCTGACCTGCCAGTCCAATCTGCCCTCGTTGTGTTAGTTTCTTCGATTTGCACATTTCTTAACTCTTTTCTCTATTCCCATTTCAACTGCCACTGTTTTACAGATGCTCATTTTATCCCTGCTATTTTAATAACTTCAAACTTGTTTCCCTGACACTAAGTTCCTCAATTTCATCTGCTGCCACCAGATGAAATCTTTCAAAGGCTCCTCGCCAACACTAACTATAACTTTTAACCTCCATAGTATGTCAGAAAACGCCCTTCCCCTTCTGGCCTCTGCATATCTGCATATATCAATCTTATCTTCTTCCTTCCACCCGCTCAGCTCTTCCACCACTTCTGATAACCTGCTTTCATCCAAATGTGTGATAATTGCTAACTTCTGTAGCCTTACACACTTTGTGTAAGGGCCTATCTTCAGAATGAACCTTCTCCACCTCAGGCCACCTGGCATGGTCTTTTCTCAGCTTGGAACATGTCCCTCCATTTTGCTCTTTGGTCAGCTTAACTTGACCTTCTCATAGAAACCTCCAATGTGCTTGCAGTTTAGTTGAGCTCCCCTGCTTTCACTCTCAAAAAGAGTCTTCTTCTCCTTCAAGGCACTTATCCCAGTGGCGATGATATTATTCATGTGATTATTCACTTAAAGACTAAGATAAGCCTGTTTACTATTGTAATTTCAGCATCTGTGGTTGCAGCTGAAAGAATGAATATAGATGAAATCATTCAGAGCGAATTTAGAGTGAGAAAAGACAGCCAAGACAGAACACTGGGAAGCAGCAGTGTTTAAGGAACTGGACGTGAAAGCAGATCCCATGAAAAAGTCTGTGAAGGGGCACTGCAGAAGATTAGAGAACAGGGAAGAACTGTGTGTTGGAAACCAGTGATGAAGAAAACTTCATGAAAGAATGAGTGGGAGAGGACCAAATGCTGCAAAAATTCACGAAAATAAATGCTCAAAAGCATTAATGAGATCTGTTATCTAGAAAGTCATAGGAGATCATAGTGGAATGGTTTTGATGGAGTGGCGGCACTGGAACCAGATTTCAGGGAGTTGATTTATGAGAGGCGGAAAGTGGAGTAAATGAAATGCAGATTGTTATTTTTAAAAGCTTTTCTCTGAATTGAAGAGGAAGATTCATGGAGGTCGTTAGAAGAAAATATAGAATTGAAAAGGGACTTTAAAAAATGTTTGTGAATTGCAGGAAGGAGTAAGTAAAGATGGATGAGTGATATATAAGCAAGAAATAGTATATTTAGAGGTGAAGAGTTTTACAGAGGTCATGGAGTGTTTTGAGCACATTTACAGAAATAAGCCTTGAATAAGAGGAGGAATGTCTTTGCTTGTGAGGGTAGGGTATGCAATAAATGAATAAAAAATTTTGAAAGATTAGAGTAATATGCATGTAAATGTGATTGTAGGTTGGGAAGCAGATAAGATGCCAAGGGAATTATTGCGCTGTGATTTCTGTAATGTTATGAAGGAAGGAGCAAGCTTAACCTTTCTTTTCTATAGAAAGGTTATTAACACCATGATCAAGTGGAATTTATTCCAAGGGTACAAGAATGGCTCAACATCTACAAATTAATCAGTGTGACATACCACATTAACAATATTAATGTTAAAAAGAATATGATTATTTCAATAGATAGCAGAAAAAACATTTAACAAAATTTAACATCCGTTTATAATAAAAACTCTCAACAAAATGGGTACAGAAGGAATGTACCTCAACATAATCAAGGCTATATATAACAAGCCAACAGCTATTAATAATACCCTATTCAATGGCGAAAAGCTGAAAATCTTTTTTTGAAGATCAGGAACAAGACAAAGTTGCCCATGTTTGCCACTTTTATTTAACATAGTAGTAGAATTCTTGGCCAGAGCAGTTAGGCAAGAAAAAGGAATAAAGAGCAGTCGCAAAGAGTCGGACATGACTGAGCGACTGAACTGAACTGAACTGAACTGAACTGAAAGACCCTGTATAACCAAAGTAATCTTGAGAAAGAACCAAGCTTGGGTTATAATGTCCTTTAATTTCAAACTGTATCAAAAACCTATAGTAGTCAAAACAGTATGGTAGTGGTATTAAATCAGGTAAATAGATCAATGGGACAGAATAGAGAGTCTAGAAATAAACCCAGACAATCTATGGCAAAGGGACCAGGAATATATGATGAGGTATGGTGTTGAGAAAACTGGACAGCTGCTTGCAAAATAATGACACTGGACCACTGTCTTATATCACACACAAAAATTAACTCAAAAATGGATTAAAGACTTGAATAGAAACCTAAAACTATACAATTCCTAGAAGAAAACATAGGTAATAAGACTTTGGTCTTGGTGATAATTTTTAAAATCTGAAACCAAAAGGAAAGGCAACAAAAGCAAAATTAAACAAGTGGGACTACATGAAACTATAAAGCTTCCAAACAGCAAAGGAAACCATCAGTTCAGTGAAAAGGCAGCCTACTAAGTGGGAGACAATATTTGCAAATCAAATATTTGATAAAGGCTTAATATCTGAAATAGCAAAGCAATTAAATAGCAAAAAAAAAAATTAGATTAAAAATTGGGCAGAGAATCTGAATAGACATTTTCCCAAAGAAGACATACTGATTGTTAGCAGGTACATAAAAAGATGCTCTACACCATTAATCATCAGAGAAATGCAAATCAAAACCACAGTGAGATATCACCTTATACTTTAGAATGGCTGTTATAAAAAAGACAAGTGTTGGCAAGGATGTGGCGAAAAGGGAACCATTGTGCACTGTTGTTGGGGATGTAAATTGGTACAGCCACTATGGAAAACAGCATGGAGATTCCACAGACGAAAGCAGAACTACCGTATGATCAGCAATTCCACCTCTGGGTATTTGAAGAAAATGAAAACACTAACTTGAAAAGATATATAAAGCAACTAGTGTTATAAAAAGCAACCAGTGTTATAAAAAAGAGTTTGTAAATTAACCTATGTGTAAGTGGGGACTTGATTCATGGGGTCGTGGAGAGTCAGACATGACTGAGCGACTGAACTGAACTGAACTGAAGCGGGGACTAGTTGTATGGCAGTGATGGTATTGGTTTTGTTGAAGGATTGTGGGGCAAAGAGGACTGGGGAGAAGAATCTCAATCGCCAATAAAAATAAAGATGTAGTGTAGAATGTTTTTTCTTAACTATTGTGAGTCTTGAAGTTCGGAGGACTCCTTTATTTTCTAAAAAGACATCCAGTGTCATACCACACTATGTTTGGTATTCTAGTGTGAAGTTCATCTTTACATTTCAGAGAAGTGAAAATAAGCAAACAGAGCAAAGGTTATTTGGTCAGAAAAATTTCCCAAGAGCAGAAAACATTAGGTCATTGAATACTATCAGATGAAGTGCTGGAAAAAACTGCTTATTTCCTTAAAACTAGTTATTGTATTATTCAGATACAAATGACTTTTAGATTTCTTGACAGGTTTTCATTATATTTTGGCAGTAAAGTATCAACTCCACATTCATTTTTTACATGTTCAAAGATTTTTACAATTTCTTCAAATATTAGTTGATTTATATAATTTGATTTACAGGTTAGCAGTAGTATTTTTGGTCCCATCTTATGCTACATGGAATTACTATACAAATAATTGATTTAAAATATATAGTGGTTTTTTTCAAACAAAAGTATATACATACCTTTCACTTCAGTCATGGAGGTGATTAGGATCCCCGCTTAATCTACCACCCAAAGCAACTAGAAAATTGGACAAAATATATGTTTTCAAACATCAGACTATAGGGAGCATGACACTATGATTTCTGAGAAGGAAAGCAAACGATGTGAATCCAGTGACTGTCGTGGTCTTCTTTTTCTAGACTCTTTCTGGACAATGGTACGTGGAGTGAGAACAAAACAGAACCCTACATTTTGACGAATTGAGACGACAGAGATTAGAATTTAGGTGGGTTGAGGCAGCTAGAATTTGTGAGACACAGACTATAGGAAGGGAAGGAGTTATGCTTAGAAAGAGCTCCAGAAATGTGCATATGGGTTCCCTGGAGTCTTTGGTTGAATAGAAATCTGCATAACCGTAGGGTGAGATTTCTGGCAAGAGAAGAGTTTTTCTGTACATGTAAATTGAACAATTCCTAGAGATCACATAGGACCAGGAATAATTTTTTACCAGTTTGAGGAGAAAGACCCCATTCCACACATGGAACATTTAGTAGAGACCTTGTAAGACTTGGGTGTTAATGGTGGGGCTAAAATAGCTGTAAAGGATAATCTAGACTCACAGCAAAAGGCTTAAAAATAAGCATCAAGCAAATGAAACTAATCTGCAAGAGACTTAATCTTCTGTCAGAGCAATGGTCAACATTTTTAAAAGGAATTAAATGAAATCTAATTCTTAACAATGAAAAACACAATATTTCAGTTCAGTTCGGTTCAGTCGCTCAGTTGTGTCCAACTCTTTGCCACCCCATGGACTGCAGCATGCTAGGCTTCCCTGTCCATCACCAACTCCTGGAGTTTACTCAAAGTCATGTCCGTCGAGTTGGTGATGCCATCCAACCATCTCATCCTCTGTCATCCCCTTCTTCTCCCACCTTCAATCTTTCCCAGCATCAGGGTCTTTTCCAATGAATCAGTTCTTTGCAGCAGGTGGCCATAGTATTGTACTGGAGTTTCAGCTTCAGCATCAGTCCTTCCAATGGATATTCAGGACTGATTTCCTTTAGGATTGACTGGTTTGATCTCCTTACAGTCCAAGGGACTCTCAAGAGTCTTCTCCAACACCACAGTTCAAAGGCATCAATTCTTCGGTGCTCAGCTTTCTTTATAGTTCAGTTCTCACATCCATACCTGACTAACGGAAAAACCATAGCTTTGACTAGATGGATCTTTGTTGGCAAAGTAATGTCTCTGCCTTTTAATATGCTATCTAGGTTGGTCATAGCTTTTCTTCCAAGGAGCAAGTGTCTTTTAATTTCATGGCTGCAGTCACGATCTGCAGTGATTTTTGAGCCCCCCCAAATAAAGTCTCTCTCTGTGTCCATTGTTTCCCCATCTATTTGCCATGAAGTGATGGGACCAGATGCCATGATCTTAGTTTTCTGAATATTGAGTTTTAAGCCAAACTTTTTCACTTTCCTCTTTCACTTTCATCAAGAGACTCTTCAGTTCTTCTTTGCCTTCTGCCACAAGGGTGGTATCATCTGCATATCTGAGGTTATTGATATTTCTCCTGGCAGTTTTGACTCCAACTTATGCTTCATCCTGCCCAGCATTTTGCATGATGTACTCTGCATATAAGTTAAATAAGCAGGGTGACAATATACAGCCTTGATGTACCCCTTTCACAATGTTTGGCATCTAATAAAAAGTGACTGGACATGCAAAAAAGCAGAAAAATGTGATCTAAAGCCTGGAGAACAATCAGTCAACATGAACAAGCCCCCAAATGACAGAGATTATAAAGCTAGTAGACAAAGACATGGAAACAGTTATTATAAATGCACTCAATACAATCAGTTATTGGGGCTTCTCTGGTGGCTCAGACAGTAAAAAATCCGTCTGCAATGCAAGAGACCTGGGTTCGATCCCTGGGTTGGGAAGATCCCCTGGAGAAGGGAATGGTAATTCACTTCAGTATTTTTGCCTGCAGAATTCCATGGGCAGAGGAGCTCGGTGGACTATACAGTCCATGGGGTTGCAGAGTTGAACACGACTGAGCAACTTAACGCAGCAATCAGTTATTAAATGGAAAATACAGACATGATGAGAAAAGGGAACTATCAAAGAAAAGTAAAGGGAACTTTTATCTGAAATGAAAAATTCGCTTGATAAAGGAATTAACAGCAGAATACATGAAATAAAAAATAAAGTCGGAAATAAAGCAATATAACTTCTTGAAGACATTGCAGTAAAACCTAACCGTAATGAAGCTTACACATAGAGATTTAAAAAATAACAGTAGGGAATTCCTTGACAGTCCAATGGTTAGTACTCCATGCTTTCACTGCCATGGACCAGGGTTTGATCCCTGATTGGGGAACTAAGACCCCACAAGGTGTCAAAAAAAAAATTGTTTTTTAATTAAAAAATAAACAGACTTGTGGGGAACTAGCATACTGACTAACATGTAAACTGGAGTCTTTAGAAGAGAAAGAGAGAAAAATAGAACAAAAATAATAAAGCATAATGACCAAATATTTTCCAAATTTTATGAAAAATATCAACTAAGATCTGAGGGTGTCTTGAATATACAAAAGCAGGATACATACTAGGAAAACTGCACCAAGGACCTCATAATCAAACCACAGAGAGCAACTGATTCTGAGAAAAATCTGAAAAAGGAGATACAGGGGGAGACGGCACATTATGTGCAAAAGGGCAAAGGAATTGCAGCTGACGCTTCTTCAGAAACTTGCAAGTCAAAGATGGCAGTATATCTGTTAAGTGTGGGGAAAAAGTAAGTTTGTCAACCTAGAATTCTAGACCTTTTCAAACATGAAATATACAATAAAAACTTTTTTCAGACAAAGAAAACCCGTGGGATTTTGCGGCCAACAAACCTGAACTACAAGATATGTAGTTCTTCAGGCCGAAGGAAAATGATACCAGATGAAAATATGGATCTATACAAAGGGATGAAGAGCTCTAAAAATTGTAAATAAGAACATTTTTATTATTTTAAAATTTCTTAAAACATAATTGATCACTTACAGCAAAAATAATAGCAATATGTTGTGGGAATTTTAACGTGAAAAAGCAAACTGTGATGACAATAGAACAAAGAACGGGATAAGAGAATAAAATACATTATTGCAATAGTCTTATGTTATATATAAGATAGTATATGGTGTTATTTCAAGGTAAACATAAATAAGGATGCATATTGTAAACCCTAGATGAGCCTTAAAAACTAAAAATATAGCCAACAAACCAATAGTGGTGATAAAATAGAATTAAAAGACACTGAGCCAATTCAGAAGAAAGAAAAATAGGAGGAAAACACAAAGAACAGAAGAGGCAAATAGCAAAATGATAGCAAAATGACAGATTTAAATAAAATCATATCAGTAATTTCATCAAATATAAATGGTCTCAATTCTATAGTAAAAAATCAGACATTGTTAGCCAGGATAGTAAACACCCCGACTATATGTGATCTATAAGAATTATATATAAATATAAAGACACAAAAGGAAAAGGTTGGGAAAAGATAAGGCTGTTTAAGCTATATTAATGGTAGAAAAAATAGACTTCAGAATAAGAAATATTACAAAGGATTAACAGGGATATTTCACAATGATTAAAGGGAACAATTAATCAAGAAGGCCTATTAAGTGTGTAAGAACAAGATAACTTCAAAATGCATGAAAAAGCAGACCAATCTGCAAACAGAAAAAACAAATCTATAATAGTTGCAGATATCAGCACGCCTTTTCATAATTGACAGATCAATCAGAGAATAATGAGAGACATGGAAATTTAAGCATTCTAACCAACTTGGACTAACTGACATTTATTGGACACTCCACTCAACAAATGCAAAATACACATTCTTTTCTAGTACACAAGGAACATTTACCAAGATAGACCATATGTCCAGCTGTTAAATAATTCTCTAGAAATTTAAAATGATTGAAATCATATGTAGTATGTCCTCTGATCACAAGGAACTAAATCAGAAATAAGTAATGGAAAAATATCTGAAAAATCCCCAAATGTTTGGAAATTAAGCAGCATACTTCTAAATAATACATGATTCAAAGAAGAAATCACATGAAAGTTAGAAAATATTTTGGACTAAATAAAAAGAAAATTGATATTATCATGTAAAATCTGTGAAATGTAACAAAGGGAAATATATAGGTTTAAAAGCTTACATTCAGTTCAGTCACTCAGTTGTGTCTGACTCTTTGTGACCCCATGGACTGCAGCATGCCAGGCCTTGCTGTCCATCACCAGCTCCCAGAGCTTACTTAAACTATGTCGATCGAGTTGGTGATGCCATCCAACCATCTCATCCTCTGTCATCCCCTTCTCCCACCTTCAATCATTCCCAGCATTAGAGTCTTTTCCAATAAGTCAGTTCTTCATTGGTGACCAAAGTATTGGAGTTTCAGCTTCAGCATCAGTCCTTCCAATGAATATTCAGGACTGATTTCCTTTAGGATGGACTGGTTGGATCTCCTTGCAGTCCAAGGGACTCTCAAGAGTCTTCTCCAACACCGTAGTTCAAAAGTATCAGTTCTTCAGTGTTCAGCTTTCTTCACAGTTGAACTCTCACATCCATACATGACCACTGGAAAAACCATAGCCTTGACTAGATGGACCTTTGTTGGCAAAGTAATGTCTCTGCTTTTTAATATGCTTGGTCATAGCTTTTCTTCCATGGAGCAAGCGTCTTTTAATTTCATGGCTGCAGTTATCATCTGCAGTGATTTTGGAGTCCAAGAAAATAAAGTCTGACACTGTTTCCACTGTTTCCCCATCTATTTCCCATGAAGTGATGGGACTAGATGCCATGATCTTAGTTTTCTGAATGTTGAGTTTTAACCCAACTTTTTCACTCTCTTCTTTCACTTTCAGCAAGAGGCTTTTTAACTCTTCTTCACCTTCTGCCATAAGGGTGGTGTCATCTGCATATCTGAGGTTATTGATATTTCTCCCAGAAATCTTGATTCCACTTTATGCTTTATCCAGTCCAACATTTCTCATGATGTGTACTCTGCATATAAGTTAAATAAACAGGGTGACAATATACAGCCTTGACATACTCCTTTCCCGATTTGGAGCCAGTCTGTTGTTCCATGTCCGGTTCTAACTGTTGCTTCTTGACCTACATACAGATTTCTCAAGAGGCAGGTCAGGTGGTTTGGTATTCCCATCTCTTTAAGAACTTTCCACAGTTTGTTGTGATCCACATAGTCAAAGGCTTTGGCATAGTCAATAAAGCAGAAATGGTGTGCTGCGGTCCACGGGGTTTCAAAGAGTCAGACAGGACTGAGTGACTGAATTGAACTGACTGAGATGTTCTCTGGAACTCTCTTGCTTTTTTGATGATCCAACAGATATTGGCAATTTGATCTCTGGTTCCTCTGCCTTTTCTAAATCCAGCTTGAACATCTGGAAGTTCACGGTTCACATACTGTTGAAGCCTGGCCTGGAGAATTTTGGACATTACTTTGCTAGCGTGTGAGATGAGTGCAATTGTGCAGTAGTTTGAGCATTCTTTGGCATTGCCTTTCTTTGGGATTGGAATGAAAACTGACCTTTTCCAGTCCTGTGGCCACTGCTGAGTTTTCCAAATTTGCTGGCATATTGAGTGCAGCACTTTCACAGCATCATCATTTAGGATTTGAAATAGCTCCACTGGAATTCCATCACCTCCACTAGCTTTGTTCATAATGATGCTTCCTAAGGCCCACTTGACTTTGCATTTCAGGATGTCTGGCTCTCGGTGAGTGATCACACCACTGTGGTCTTCTGGGTCATGAAGATCTTTTTTGTACAGTTCTTCAGTGTATTTTTCTTAATATCTTACATTAGAAAAGGATAAACTCTATGACAAGTAACAATGTAAGCTTCTACCTTAAGCTAGAAATATAGGAACAAATTAAGCTCCTACTCAGTAGGAAACAAATAATGAATCAATGATGTAAAAGACAGAAAAAATAATAAAGAACATCAATTAAAACAAAGGTGATTATTTGAAAAGATTAATATAATTAATATTGGAAAAGACTCTGATGCTGGGAAAGATTGAGGGCAGGAGAAGAAGGGGGTGACAGAGGATGAGATGGTTGGATGGCATCATCGACTCAATGGACATGAGTTTGAGCAACTCTGGGAGATGGTGAAGGGCAGGGAAGCCTGACATGCTGCAGTCTATGGGGTGGCAAAGAATTGGACATGACTTAATGATTGAACAACAATATTGATGAAGGAACCAAAAGGATATAAATATTACCAATATCAATAATGAAAAAGGAAATATCTCGAAGATCTTTCACACATTATAAGAGTAACTTACAGAGTATTATAAACAACTTGATGTTAATAAACTCGACAATCTGTATGAAATGGACAAACTCCTTGAAAGACAATAGTAATTATTTAAAAAATGATAGAGAACCTGAATATCAATCAAAGACATTAATTCATAGTTAGTAACCAGTCCATCCTAAGGGAGATCAATCCTGGGTGTTCATTGAAAGGACTGATGCTAAAGCTGAAACTGCAATACTTTGGCCACCTCATGCGACGAGTTGACTCACTGGAAAAGACTCTGATGCTGGGAAAGGTTGGGGGCGGGAGGAGAAGGGGACGACAGAGAATGAGATGGCTGGATGGCATCACCGACTCTGTGGACATGAGTTTGAGTGAACTCCGGGAGTTGGTGATGGACAGGGGGGCCTGGCGTGCTGTGATTCATGGGGTCGCGGAGAGTCAGACACGACTGAGCGACTGAACTGAACTGAACTGAACTGAACTTTCCTACAAAGAAACTTGTACATTGAGATAGTTTAAATGGTGAATTGTATGAAACATTCAAGGCAGAAATACCACCAACCCAACATAAACTCACTTTGAAAATATAGCAGAAGAAACACATCTCATTTTACACGGAAGCAGTATCCTGATATTAAAGCCAGACAAAATATTATGAGAAAAGAAAGCTACAGACCAATATCTTTCATGAGCATGGGTCAAAACTTTTTAGCAAAACATTAGCATAAAAAATGATACATATATAAAAAGCATAATACACTATGACTAAGTGGTATTCATTCCAGAGCGAGAAGATTGATTAATATTAAAAACCAGTTAATGTAGTTCACTTTTTTACAATGGAGGAGGAATACTATTTGGTCCTTTCAACTGATGCAAGGAAAACATCTGAAAAAATTCCGCATCCATCCATTATAATAATCTCCCAGAAAACAAAGAATTGAAGGGAACCTCCTCAATCTGATGGAAGGCTGATGATTTCACATCTCTACATATATATAAAGTCACTAAATTTTGCACTTTAAATGGCTTAATATTGTAGCATGTGAATTATATTTTAATAAAGCTATTTTTAAAACCTATTAATATATCATTTTAATGGTGAAACCTGAATCCTTTTTGCTCTGAGATTATGATGAGGACAGAACCGGTATGGACCTAACAGAAGTAGAAGATATTACGGAAAGGTGGCAAGAATACACAGAAGAACTATACAAAAAAGATCATGACCCAGATAACCATGATGGTGTGATCACTCACCTAGAGCCAGACATCCTGGAATGAGAAGTCAAGTAGGTCTTAGGAAGGATCACTATGAACAAAACTAGTGGAGGTGATGGAATTCCAGCTGAGCTATTTCAAGTCCTAAAGTATGATGCTGTTAAAGTGCTGCATCCAATATGGCAGCAAATTTGGAAAACTCAGCAGTGGCCACAGAACTGGAAAAGGTCAGTTTTCATTCCAATCCAAAGAAAGGCAATGCCAAACAATGCTCAAACCACTGCACAATTGTGCTCATCTCACACGCTAGCTAAGTAACACTCAAAATTCTCCAAGACAGGCTTCAACAGTATGTGAACTTAGAACTTCCAGATGTTCAAACTAGATTTAGAAAAGGCAGAGGAACCAGAAATCAAGTTGCCAACATCTGTTGGATCATCAAATAAGCAAGAGAGTTCTAGAAAAACATCTACTTTTGCTTTATTGACTACGCAAAAACCTTTGACTGTGTGGATCACAACAAACTGTGGAAAATTCTTAAAGAGATGGGAATACCAGATCACCTTACCTGCCTCCTGAGAAATCTGTATGCAGGTCAAGAAGCATCAGTTAGAACCGGACATGGAAAATGGACTGTTCCAAATTGGGAAAAGAGTATGTGAAGGCTGCATATTGTCACCCTGTTTATTTAATTTATATAGAGAGTACATCATGTGAAATACCAGGCTGGATGAAGCACAAGCTGGAATCAAGATTGCTGGGATAAATATCAGTAACCTCAGATATGCAGATGATACCACCCTTATGGCAGAAAGTGAAGAGGAACTGAAGAGCCTCTTGATGAAAGTGAAAGAAGAGAATGAAAAAGTTGGGTTAAAACTCAACATTTGGAAAACTAAGATCATGGCATCTGGTCCCATTGCTTCATGGGAAATAGATGGGGAAGCAGTGGAAACAGTGAGAGGATTTATTTTCTTGGGTTCCAAAATCACTGAAGATAATGACTGTAGCCAGGAAATTAAAAAACACTTGCTTCTTAGAAAAGCTATGACCAACCTAGACAACATATTAAACAGCAGAGACATTAGTTTACCAACAAAGGTCTGTCTAGTCAAAACTATGGTTTTTCCAGTAGTCAGGTATCGATGTGAGAGTTGAACCATAAAGAAAGCTGAGCGCTGAAGAACTGATGCTTTTGATCTGTGGTGTTGGAGAAGACTCTTGAGAGTCCCTTGGACTGCAAGGAGATCCAACCAGTCCATCCTAAAGGAAATCAGTCCTGAATATTCATTGGAAGGACTGATGCTGAAGCTGAAACTCCAATACTTCGGCTACCTCATGCGAAGAACTGACTCACTGGAAAAGACCCTGTGCTGGGTAAAGATTGAAAGCGGGAGGAGAAGGAGACGACAGAGGATGAGATGGTTGGATGGGTCTCCGACTTGATGGACATGAGTTTGAGAAAGCTCTGGGAGTTGGTGATGGACAGGGAAGCCTGGTGTGCTGCAGTCCCTTGGGCCACAAGGAGTCAGACACGACTGAGCAACTGAACTGAACTAAGATGAGGATGTTCACTCTTTCTGCTTATTTAACAGTCTGCTAGAAAGTCTTACCAGTGCAATAGGAAAAGAAATAAAAAGGTATCCAAATTAGCTATAAGTAAATCCACCTTTTTATTTTTCATAGATGACATGATTGAACATGCTGCAGATCCTCACAGATCTACCAAAGGGGGAAAAAAAACCTGGTAGAACTAGTAAGTCATTTTAGTAAGATTTCAGGATACAAATTAGTGTATAAAAAACAATTGTATTTATTTGTGTATTATTGCTAACTTGTATATTAGCAAAAGCAAATAGAAATTAGAATAATAACTAAGACACCATTTGCAATAGCATCCCCAAACATAAAATACATGAAACTTCTATGAAAAATAGAAATATTTCTATGAGAAATTAATGAACAAATGGATTGATTTACCTTGTTTAGGGCTTCCCTTGTGGCTTAACTTGTAAAGAATCTGCCTGCAGTGTGGGAGACTTGGGTTCGATACCTGGGTTGGAAAGATACCCTGGAGAAGGGAACAGCTACCCACTCCAGTATTCTGGCCTGGAGAAGTCCATGGACTGTATAGGGTCGCAAAGAGTCGGGCACAACTGAGCAACTTTCAAAGGAATCCACTTTGTTTATAGCTTGGAAGACCAAATATTGTTACAATTTCAACTCTCTCCAAATAGATTTCTAGAGTCAATGAAATCTCAGCATAATCAATATTGTTTTTGAGTCAATATTATTAAAATGTCAGTTCTCTCCAAAATGATTTATAGATTCAATTAAATCCTAATAAAAATCCCAGAAGGCTTTCTTGTAGTAAATTTAAGCTGATTCTAAAATTTATATGGATATCTAAGTACCTGGAATGGCCAAAAATTTTTTGAAAATGAAGAATAAAGTTAGAAAACTTACTGATCTCAACATTTACTGTAAAGCTATAATAATCAAGACAGTGTGTATTGGCATAAGTTTAGACACATAGATCAATGAAACATAATAGAGAGTCCAAAAATAGGCCCACATATGTAAGGTCAATTGATTTTCAATAAAGATGCCAGGGTAATTCAATATGGAAAGGATTACTTTTTCAACAAATGGTCTGGAACAACTTATTATCGACAAAGAAAAAAATGAACCTCAACCCTCTATCACACACTAAAATTAATGTGAGATGGATCATAGCCCTGAATGCTAAAACTATAAAGCTTTTAGAATAAATTTGGTAACCTTCAGGTAGAAAAAAATTTCTTAAGACACAAAATCATGAATATAAAATGTTTGAATTGGGCTACATTAGAATTTAAAGCTTCCATTCATCATAATATACTAGTAAGAAAATGAAATTGCAAAGGCAAACCCCAGACTAGCAGAAAATATCAATATATATCTGACAAAGGATAGCTTTCCAGAATATATTTGAAACAAAAAACCTCTTGTGACTCACTAGTAGAACCAATAAAAAGTCTGCACAAAAATGGACAAATCTGAACAAACTCTTCATCAAAGATGATAGCCAATATATTCATGAAAAGATCTCCCCTGTCATTTTCATTAAGGAAATGAAAATTAAAACCATCACATGATATCACTACACATCCATTAGAACATTAGAGGAGGTATAGTTAAAATGAGCGATAATACCAGCTGTTGGCACACGATGTGCCCGGCACTCTGATACACTGCTGATGGGAATGTAAAATTTTACGGCCACTTTGGAAAAGAGTTTTGGCAGTTTCTCATACAGTTAAACATATTTACCATGTGATCAAGCAGCTCACTGTTAGGTATTTATCCAAGAGAAATGAAGGCATATGTGCACATACAGAATTGTTCATGAATATTCCTCTCACTTTTATTTGATGGAATCCAAACTGAGAACAACTATCAACAGATGAATGTACAAGTGAAAGCTTTAACAATGGAATGCTATTCATTAAAATCAGTAAACTACTAAGACACAACAACATGGATCAATCTCGAAACAAGTATAGTAAGTGAAAGAAGTCAGACACAAAGGTGTAGATATTGTGTGGCATTCAGCGTAATGAAACTCTAGAAAAGAAAAAAAAAAGTCCCATGTATTTACAGAAAGCAGATCCCTGGCTTCCTGAATACAGTGATGGGGTGAGATCAACTGGGGAGAAGACTGAGGCAATAACCTTTTGGAGTGATGGCAATGCTCATTATTTTGATTTTAGTGCTGAAGAGTTGACTCACTGGAAAAGACTCTGATGCTGGGAGGGATTGCGGGCAGGAGGAGAAGGGGACGACAGAGAATGAGATGGCCGGATGGCATCACCGACTCGATGGACGTGAGTTTGAGTGAACTCCGGGAGTTGGTGATGGACAGGGAGGCCTGGCGTGCTGTGATTCACGGGGTCGCAAAGAGTCGGACACGACTGAGCGACTGAACTGAACTGAACCTGAGTGAATATGTTTGTCTAAAGTCATTGAATGCACCCTTAAGGTGAGAAAAGTAAATTATACCCCATTAAAATTGTTCTTGTGTGTAGTATTTGCTGTGTTTTGAGGGCCAAGGTCTTGGACTCAGTGTAGGGAAACTTCATAGGTGTTGACAGTTTCTCCATTGTATGAAGCCTTTTCTGTGCTGGGTACTGTGTCAGGCATTCTTGTGACGAAAGCATTTATATTAAAGCTGTGATGAAACATAATGGGTTGAGGGAAAAAATAAGAAATGAGGAAGGACAGGATATCTGTGAGTTGATTTAGTTAACAAATATTTACTGACCATCTTATATGTGCCAGCATGGCCTAGGTGGGGCTTCCCAGATGGCTCAGTGGTAAAGAATCCACCTGCCAATGAAGGAGATGCAGGAGACACAGATTCAATATCTAGGTCAGGAAGATGCCCTGGAGGAGGAAATGGCAACCCACCCCAGTATTCTTGCCTGGAAAAATCCCATGGACAGGGCTCCAGTCCATGGGGTCACAAAGAGTCAGACATGACCAAGCAACTGGGCACGAACATGCATGTCCTAGGTACCCAACATATAAAGGTGAGTATAAATGGTCCTTGACCTGTAAGAACTCACAGTTACCGCAATGCAAACTAAAGTACAGTCTTATAAACGCTGTAATAGAAATACAACCAACTTACATGGGATGTGCAATCAACTTCCCAATGGGTTTATCACCAGGAGGTGACATTTGCATTTGTTTTTTAAATCCCCAGTGGCTAAGGTCAAATGATTTGGAACCATACAGATATAGATGGGAGTCCTGCTCTGCTGTTGACCTCTTCCGTTGTGGCTCATTCACGTTGTTGTACAGCAGAAACCCACACAACAACGCAATTATCCTCCAATTAAAAATAAATTTAAAAGGTAATAACAAAAACAGCCTTACAGATATAGAGAACAGACTTGTGGTTGCCAAGGGAGAGGGGGGAGAGGAGGACTGGGAGTTTGGGATTAGCAGATGCAAACAATTACATATAAGATGGATAAACAGCAAGGTTCTACTGCACAGCACAGGGAAGTGTACACAGTATCCTGTGATAGGCCATACGGAAAAGAATGTGAAAATGAACTATATGTATAACCGAGTCACTTTGCTGTACAGCAAAAAATAAACAACATTATAAATCAGTTATATGTCAAAATTTAAATAAAATAATGAAAACATACAAATGAGTGAGAATCAAAATAGGGGGCTATGAGGTAATGGTACATATGGGGTATGATAGTTACAGTATCAGGCATGTATACACTCCAGTAGGTGATTGGTGGTGTATTAGGGAGGGTGTAGGCTAAGCTGCTCTAACAGACAAAGAAAAGGTGAGGGGAAGAGTATTTGGGGCAGGAGTTGTCCATAAACAAAAGCATGAAAGCACTGTTTGGAGAATGTTAGAAGTCCAGTCATGTGAGAGAGTTGGGGAACTGGAGCAGGGCAGAGGGGAATACATAACTTGTAGGTCAGGGTACAGTTGGACCATGATGTACTGTGTTAAGGACCTTGAACTCTATGCTGTAACGGTGCATTCTTATTGCAGGTTCCTAAGAAGGCCAGTGATCTAATTAGGAAGGCTACTCTGGTGATGATATGGAGGATGACTAGCAAGAGTTAAGGGCAGAGAGTCTAGCAACTTGGTTATTGCAGTCGTTCAACCAAGAGATTGTGAAAGTATGTATCAAGGTGGTGGCTGGCATATAGAAGGTTCTGATCTGAGATGTCTTTAAAGAAGTAGTCAGTAGGACTTGGTGACTCCTTGAAGAAGGAACTTAGTGACAGGGACCAGTTGAGGATGAGTCTGAGATTTCTAGCTTGGGTGTCTGGATGGATGGTGTTGAAATAAATCTCTAGACCCAAGATGGAGTCTCTCCTGCCTGGAGTGCCATGTCATCAAACCAAACGTTAGATAACTTTGCGTCTTTGTAAATGCTCTGCTTGAACAGAAGTGCAGTATAACTGTATTCAGTCATCAAGTCCCCAAACACCAAACACCAAGCTCACTCTGGGCTTTCTCACCCCAAACATGGCTGGCTACGTTTTCTATTTGTCTTTTCCTTGCTTCTTATTCTTTATCCTGTAAAAGTTTCTTGCCTTCTGCCTTACTTTGCAGTTCTCTGAGATTGTCCACTTCCATGATGTGTTAAAGTTTGTTTGTATCCCTTAAATAAAGTTTGTATCTTGCCATTAGTGGATACAGGAAACCCACGAGCAAGAGAAGAATTCTGTAGTGAGTTAAGAAGTATGAACAGTGGATGCTGTTTTTGTGGAAAGCAGTTATTTTGAAAGTGTTTTGGTTGAATTTAAGGGGAGTGTCCTCCAGTATATGTACACTTATTTATCAATTGTATACATGCAGCATTATTCCAACATTTATGTGTACTATAAAACATAACAGATGAAATAAACATGTAAATTGAAGTTGTAATCTACAGTATTAGGTACCAGGTCAGGGGTGTGCAATTCATTTTAGTACCACTGGGGTATAAGAGCCATATGTCAGGCTTGTTTGAAAGATTATGACCCTTCCTTTCTTCTCTTCCTTTCTTTCTGTTTTTTTTTTCCCCCGAAATAGGTATGCAAGTCATTACCCACTCTGAGCTATATTTGTAAAACTTTCTTTACATCTGTGGTGCATTGCCCTAGAAGTTCCTCATAGTTCAAATGAAGCAAGATTTAACTATTTTGACACAAACTTTTGCTATGTTACAAAGCATTTCCTCCCTTAAAACTGGATAAGACCAAGAGACAGAGGTTCTGGTAAAATTCCCAAACTGGACCTAGAGGATGGTCCTTGCCTGGTTTGTCCCAGCAGAGAGGACCAGCTAAGGACTTAATGTCTCACTTCACTACCTCTTCTCACTAAGGTGATGGAGAAAAGGAGAGTGAGGGAATTTGGCTCAATAGCTCAAACTAAAACACTGGGGACACTTAACATTTAAGACTAATGTCACTGCCAAAGTGCTACTCAAATGTATTGAAAGTCCTGCCTTTCTATTTCAAGTTCCCTTTTTGTCTGAGACCAGTCTGTTACACATGGAAGGCAAGTGTTGCCAGAGTCTAATTTGGAGAATAAAGAACTTATTTTTGACTAATTGGTCCAGTAGGAACTGGAGTAAACCTAAACAGCTCTGGAGGTCTGTGGCAAGGAAACAGAGGGGAGAGGGATTTAATCAGCCTTCACCTAGGCACCCTATTGATAGACTTCTAGGCTGACTTAATGTACTTATTTCCCAGGTAAGACTTTAAAATTATTGATACTTGGACCTGACTTCATGATATTTCATTCTCTGGATGATGTTATACTTACAAAAGCAACTAGCCTGGAATTCCTTTTTAGGTCACACAAGTGGATAAAAAATATAACCCCACACTTTGTGTCCAGACTAAACTGGAGAAATGGAGTAGGTGTATAGAAGCTGTGACTCTAAGCCCACTAAAGCTGCACTAGCATTTAAGTCATTCTTCAGCCCACGATGACGTTAGTAATCATTAAAAATCTCTGGTATCCTGAGCCACTGTCAGCTGTTATCGAATTGGAGCAATGAAACTGAGCTCTGCATTCACTTGAACTGTAAATCATAAACCCATCACCCTCCCAAGAAAAAGCAGAGAGAAATCAGTGTGTATCCTAATGGGGTCCATATGTCGTTGTAAAGAAAGTCTTAAAAAATAATTAGGCTTACAGATCACCATACTTTTGTACCAAAAATGTACATATGTGACTAAGAAGAGAGAGAACTGACAACGTCAGTGTTTGGCTTCTGTTTTCTGCCATTTTTTAGAAAGAGTGGAATGATTGTTTACTTAGCTCTGGAAGGGCAGGCCTGGGGATGTTGTGACAGGCACCCGGGATTGGAGAGGAGCTGGCAGAGTGGGACATGAAGGGTGGTAGGAAGAAACAGGCTCTCAGCTTCATAGATAAGGAAGTGCACATTTCAGATAACCCTCTTGGCCTTCTGTCTTCTACCCGAGTGCAAAGAGTTAGCGTTTCTCTTTAAACATTAAACTTAAAAGCCAAATTAACATAGCCACAATTCTGTGAAAATTGTCATAGACCATTGTTGCTGTTCAGTCGCTAAGTGGTGTCCGATGCTTTGCAACCACATGGACTGCAGCACATGGATGCCAGGCTTCCCTGCTCTTCACTGTCTCCTGGAGTTTGCTCAAACTCATGTGCCTTGAGTTGGTGATGCCATCCAACCATCTCATACCCTGTCGCCCCCTTCTCCTCCTGCCCTCAATCTTTCCCAGCTTGAGGGTTCTTTTCCAGTGATTCAGCTCTTCCCATCACGTGGCCAAAGGTTATTATAGTATGGAAAAGGATGCTTTGTTCTCAGTCAGACAGATCTGTTTTCAAATTCTGCTGTCTGACCTTGGGTGATTCACTTCACTTCTCTGAGCTTCAGTGAATAGGGGATTCATACTTGACTCCCAGAGCTCTCAATGTAATGCCCTTGTATATATCTATCTTCTAATGCTTAACCTACTGTTTTGAAATATAACTCTTTCTCTTCAAATGGCTGTGAACTTCCCAGTGGTTCAGATTAAGAACTCCCAGCATGAAGCCGCTTAAAGGAGGACACATGCTTATTTATCTTTATTTCTCCCTGCCTCACCCACACCTGGCATAATGATTTGGCTAAATAATTAAAATGTCGGGGACTTCCCCATCCCTCCTGTGCATCGTATCTTGCGGGGTGAGGTTGAAGTAACTTAACTGTCATGTCCCTGGAAATTTGCCATCTCGTTGCAGTTAAGTCAGTTTGGCTCATTGACTCCCTCAGCTAGGAAGTCAGGGATGCTAAATCGAATATTGGCACAATTGCTCTTTGGACTAAGAGATCTAAATCTGAGACGGACTTTCATTCAGTTTCCACTTTGGTTTATTGGAAATGCCAAGGTCAAGCTGTGGCAATGAAAAGAATGGAGAAAGTGAAAAGTTCTGTAAAAGCTGAAGGAGGAAAAAATAAAAGACAGATGAAAAAAACCAAAAACAACTGCAACCCAGTTGGAATGAAATGGTGACCTAGAATGAAATAATTCTTCTTCCCCTTAGACAGATGCCTCGGTGGATTTCGTACTGAATCCAAAACTAAAACTGAAACCTAACAGTGTTCAAACTTGCATTCCTTCCAACCCTCATTTCTTGGTATCAAGGTTGAGACATTTCACGAGTTCTGCTATCACTAACTGTATATGTGTGGGAAAGGGGCAGATAAAATAGTCCAATTAGACTGCAGCCGCATCTGTGAAAACTCTAGCCCTTCACCTTAATGAAAATATAATCTAGGATCAAACACAGAAGCCCTGCAGATGTACACAAGCCATGTGATGCAGCCTTTGAAAAGACTGTGACGGATGGCCGCTGCTTTCTGAAGGCCTAATGAGAAATCCAGGCTTGGCCCTCCTAGGAATCTTTGCGATCTTAAAGAAAAAAGTAGGTTCTAATTCAGTAACTATTTCATATATCCCAGCAAGATCCTCCCTCCAGACTGAGTTGAAAACATTCCTGACTCTGTTGCTATGCAAAGCAGTTTTCCAATACGTCTTGGAAACCTGTTTGAGATTTGAGAGTGGAATTTGGTTTTCAGTGGCCTCATTTAGGCTTGAGATCTTTTGGTTCACTCCAAAATAATGTGAGAGTTCTATTCTTCTTGGACTATGGAGGGTAAATTCTCATCTAAGATACATGTGAATGCAGGATGCATCCTCTATGACACACCCTTAAAGAACTGATATGAAAAGCAAAAAAAAGAAGAAGAAATAAAAGAAGTTGGAGTGTCTTTATAAAAAAGTTCACTCAGAGACTCTGAGGGCTTTCCAGGTGGCACTAGTGGTAAAGAGTCCACCTGCCAATGCAGGAGACATGAGAGATGCAGGTTCAGTCCCTGGGTTGGGTAAATCCCCTGGAGGAAGGTATGGCAGCCCACTCCAATATTCTTGTCTGGAGAATTGCATGGACAAAGGAGCCTGGTGGGTGACAGTCCATGGGGTCCTAAAGAGTCGGACACAAATGAAATGACTTAACATGCACACACGCAAGAGACTTTGGAACAATTGGAAATACGGAAAATCATCGAAAATAATGATTGCCTCTTTTCTAATACACATGGAACATGACCAACATAACTGCATTTACTGACGAAAATGACGCTGTGCTATGACAAGTGCCAACCTCTGGGAAGGTTGTGTTCAAACTCCGTAAGAAATAGGTTTGGCTTTCTGTTGTGTTCACTCTGGGTGACACAGGTCACCTGGGGATAAGCCCACAAGATCTAGGGACGAGTCCGAGTCGAGAAGCAGCATCCCTGGTAGTTTCTCCTTCTTTGTCTTTGTGCTTCTGTGTGCATCAGGATCACTGAGCTTTTGGTGGCACCTAGGATAGTGTCAGACTTTATTTTTTTGGGCTCCAAAATCACTGCAGATGCTGATTGCAGCCATGAAATTAAAAGATGCTTACTCCTTGGAAGGAAAGTTATGACCAACCTAGATAGCATATTAAAAAGCAGAGACATTACTTTGCCAACAAAGGTCCATCTAGTCAAGGCTATGGTTTTTCCCGTGGTCATGTATGGATGTGAGAGTTGGACTGTGAAGAAAGCTGATCACTGAAGAATTGATGCTTTTGAACTGTGGTGCTGGAGAAGACTCTTGAGAGTCCCTTGGACTGCAAGGAGATCCAACCAGTCCATTCTAAAGGAGATCAATCCTGGGTGTTCATTGGAAGGACTGATGCTAAAGCTGAAACTGCAATACTTTGGCCACCTCATGCGACGAGTTGACACACTGGAAAAGACTCTGATGCTGGGAAAGGTTGGGGGCGGGAGGTGAAGGGGATGACAGAGAATGAGATGGCTGGATGGCATCACCATCTCTGTGGACATGAGTTTAAGTGAACTCCGGGAGTTGGTGATGGACAGGGAGGCCTGGCGTGCTGTGATTCATAGGGTCGCTGAGAGTCTCACATGACTGAGTGACTGAACTGAACTGAACTGAACTGAGGATAGGTCGGCGGAGAAGGCAATGGCACCCCACTCCAGTACTCTTGCCTGGAGAATCCCATGGATGGAGGAGCCTGGTAGGCTGCAGTCCATGGGGTCGCTAACAGTCGGACACGACTGAGTGACTTCACTTTCACTTCTCATTTTCATGCACTTGAGAAGGAAATGGCAACCCACTCCAGTGTTCTTGCCTGGAGAATCCCAGGGATGGGGGAACCTGGTAGGCTGCTGTCTATGGGGTCACACAGAGTCGGACACTACTGAAGTGACTTAGCAGCAGCAGCAGCAGCAGGATAGGTCGGGCATGTTACATCACAGGGGGAGGCCCAGGAAAGCTGAGAAGAAAGTAAAAAATGTGGGCCACGGGTAGAAGCATCCTAACACAAGGTACACAGGTCCTTCCCTCTCGCATGCTGGATGAATATTTGTTGTTGTTCAGCCACTCAGTCGTGTCCGACTCTTTGCGACCCCATGGACTGCAGCACGCCAGGCCTCCCTGTCCTTCACCATCTCCTGGAGTTTGCTCAAACTCATGTCCATTGAGGTGGTGATGCCATCCAACCATCACATCCTCTGTCATCCCCTTCTCCTCCTGCCTTCAATATTTTCCAGCGTCAGGGTCTTTTCTGTTAAGTCGGCTCTTCGCATCAGGTGGCCAAAGTATTGGAAGCTTCAGTTTCAGCATCAGTTGCAGCATTGGGATGAATATTGAACCTGTTCGTTTGGCCTTAGCCCTATTATGGGCATTTGTTTCTATTTCACAGGTCAAGATCAAGGAAGGAAGAAAATAGTTAGATGGAAATGAAGATGCTACTCTGAATATAAAGTCTAGCACTTAGTCTAGCAAATTGGTGTCTGGAGTATTCAGCAGGACTAATTGGATTTAATCATTGCTTTGTGAAACTAATCAGAGTGGCGGCAAGGTTATCTGATCTAATGGAAGAAGACTTGTAATTAAGAATACATGTTATATGTAAAACTCATGGTGGCCTTACTGCTTAGAGATTGAGAAAGAGGATAAGGATTGGTCTAGTGCCAGCTCACTGTACATTCCTCTCCCAGAAGCATTTTCTTGAAAGAGATTTCCCCCCATCGGGACCTGCCATTATCCTATGGTCTAGTGAAAGTGACTGTAATTAAATAGATTAGACTTCTGTTTTTGGTAAAGTAAAAGATTGGGAACAGATCACTCATTAACCTGATATGTGGAAAGGTCAATCTATTTGGAAGTTAAATGATTTTGTGCATTAACTGATACACTCAACGGATTTCCTTTCCTGAATCTAACATTTCAGAATTTAACATTCCTCCTGTGAGAGCTCTGTTCTGAATCTTTTCAAGAGTTCTGATTCCCGGGATTTCAGATTTTTCAGCATTTACATGGTGTTATTTTGTAAGTGGGCTTCCCTTGTGGCTCAGCTGGTAAAGAATCCACCTGCAATATGGGAGACCTGGGTTTGATACCTGGGTTGGGAAGATCTCCTGGAGAAGGGAAAGGCTACCCACTCCAGTATTCTGGCCTGGAGAATCCCATGGACTAAGTGGAACATTGACTATTCGCAAAGAATCGGATACAACTGAGCAACTGAACTGAACTGAGCTGAACTGAGTAGTGTAGTTAGTGTTCTCAGGTAGCTTAGTGGTAAAGAATCTGCTTGCCAAGGCAGGAGACCCACGTTTGATCCCTAGGTCGGGAAGATCCCCTGGAGAAGGAAATGGCAATCCACTCCAGTATTCTTGCCTGGGAAACCCCAGAAACAGAGGAGCCTGGCGGGTTACAAGAGACAGACACCACTGAGTGAGTGAACAGCAACAAAGCAGCGTAGTGCAGTGGTGAGGATGCAGCTCTGGGGTCAGGACGGCTTGAGAGAAACTCCAAGACTAGTTCCTTCATCTCTCATGATCTGAGCTTCTCCAGCGTCTGGTCTGAGGATGAGCTGATGTTTACAAAGTGCAGACCCAGTGCCTGGCAGGGTGAATTCTGACTTCAGTGTGATAGTGGTGGTGGTGGGGTTTGTTAGTCCTGTTGTTGTTATTGTTGGGAATTAAAAGATAGCTCTGACATGAATCAGCTCAACTTTCTTCAACTTGGAGATAAAACTTAGCCTGGGACTGTTGAACTGGCTGATGCTCCCTTCATGGTTTTTGTATTTTGCCCTCATTCAGCCAGTTAAAGCTGGAGTCCACAGGACTGTGAAACATGGAGCCTGGGACAGTCACGTGACTTACAGTTTTATCTCATTTTCAGCGTTCAAGCAACAGCATCGCTGAGCTTCTTATTGTTATAAAAATGCAGGCCATAAACAATTCAGTCCCTTAGATGTCTCTCTGTCTCCCTTGGAATGCTGGAGGGTTCTTTGTGATCTGAACCTCGTTCTGTCTAGGTGTCCTCTCCCCCACGTCTGTCTTTGCAGATTTGTTTCCAGACTGGCCGTGCTGAATGGAGACCAGGAAGGGAGCCCAGCTGTTTTTTTTTTTTTTTTTCCTTGTGTTTTCTCTCCGTGCTGGGCAGGAATTGCTGAGCAAAGATCAGCATTTCTCAAGGGAAGTTCATAAGGGTAGTACAAACTCAGTCTGGGTTTTCTTTCTTTTTGAATTATTATTAAAAACTTCTGCCAAATACCATCCGTGAGAGGGGAAAAGTACAAAAAATCTGAAGTGCAGTTGAACCAGTCTTTGAAAAAATATCAGTCTGAATGAAGAAGGAAGGCCTTGTACTTCTTTAATTTTCTACATTTAACAAGAGACAGTTGCTTTCAGAGAAAGTCACTCCTGACTCCACAGACAATTGTGCAACTTTGCCCAGTATTCAGTGAGATGGTCCATAATTAAAATTCCTTTGGAAATGGTTGCCCAATGATTGACATTTGTCCCAAAATACATCGTAATGGTAAATGTGCAATCTTGTACTCCAGTGAATTTTTTTTTTTTATGGAAAGAAAAGAAAATGAACTTTTTTTTTTAAATATGTTTTTAAAACTTTTTTAAAAACAAGTTGAAGCAGCATAACAAATTTATGTCCAGTCTTGCTGTCAAAGAACTGGCAATCCAGCAGGGGAGACCAGATTAAGCTGAGGAAAGCAAAAGAAAGCAATATGCAGAATATAAGTGGTTGCCTTATACAGACTAGAATGCTGTTGAGATTCCAAAGAGGAAGAGATAATGAAGATTTGTTTACCTCCTAATACATGGACATACACTGTCACAAATAACTTTTAGTATTGCTATGAAATGTTTTGACATGCCCCCTTTCCCAGCCCTAGGGAGCTCTCCCTATGCCAGAGCTTCCTGGAGACCTTTCCGTCTGATGTCTGTCTGTGCCCCAGTCTCTATTTCCCCACAGAAATCCCTGATTCCAGACAGCTGCTGCTTTCTCTCTTTTCAAATGGCATAGACTGGTGAGACCACTGTGATGCACCCCCACAATTGGGAAGGCTGTATCTTAATACTTTCTTGTATCCCCCCAGTTGGTCAATACCTCAATAGCAATCACGATTAGAAAAATCTTCCACCAAGCCATCCTTAGATTTGGGTGCTAAGCATTGGTGAGCACCGCCAAACACCAGTTTTACAAAGCCTCAGCAAACTTACAGTTGACTACATGACTGAGAATTTGGGGTTGTTCCTGAGTAGTCAAAATTCAGATGTTCTATCTGTCAATGCCAGGGGGCTCTTCATTCTCTTTTTGACTTCTGAATAGCGAACGCGTGCCTAATGTGGGAATAAGTGAACAATATGTGATTGACCCACAGAAATCACAACTTTTCTCTGTTTTGTTTAGTAGTGTAGATCGCTCATCTGTACTGGAAAAGCAATTCAGTGCATATTAGTTTTGCTTTCTGCATTTGTAGGGAGGAGAGTGTTTTGTCTCCGTGAGCAGTCTCAGCAACCTTGCAGTCTGCATGTTCACTTTACTTTTATTTTATTTGGCCGCCGCGTGACCTTTGATTTGCAGCGCATGGACTCCAGTTGTGGCGCAGAGCGTCAGCAGCTGTGGCGCGCAGACTCCGGAGCTCGCGGGATTTAGCAGCTGCAGCACATGGGCACGGGTGCGGTGGGTTTAGTTCCTACACAGCATGTGGGATCTTAGCTTCCTGACCAGGGACCAAACCTATGTCCCCTGCATTGCAAAGCGGATTCTTAACCACTGGACCACCAGGGAAGTCCCTGTCTATTTATTTTAAAGAGGAGGAAACTGAGGCTAAGGAGTGAAATAGTTGGTCAAGGTTCATATAGAGGATTACTGTGGCTGCATGAGTTGAACCCAGATCTCCTGACTGGAATTTCAGTGCTGTTTGTATGATGTTATTCTAGATCTTTAAAACTGAGAGGCAGGCTCTTATTGATAGATAAACTTTTTAGGTGGAAGAGTTGTAAATAGTAGGAGATAAAGATAAACTTGTCTTATCTGAACAGGACCTCAGCTCTTTAGGAAGAGAAATAAGGATGAGAGAAGGTAGGAGGAAAGACATGGCAGAAAGACACGTGATCATGGAAGAGACTGGAACAGGGGCAATGCCACACTTTTTCAGGATTAGAAGAAGTTTGAGCTGAGTTAAAAAATCAAAATTCTTCAGGGAGAAGTAAGAGTTTATGTGCATAAAGGGAGTAAAACAGAAATATTGTATTATTGATATGAATGATGGAATCTGCAGGGGCAGAAGAAACGCATGGCCCTAATAGGTAAAGACAAGAAACACCACACTATCCCAGTAAGGTTCTGAATATTAAACACTTTTTTTCCTTCCAAAAATATGTGAAGAGGAGAGGTAGGAGGAAAAAGATAATGATTTAGAGCGATCTCATACATTATTTACTATCATAGTAGGATGTCAAATAATGAAGTACTGATTGATTTATCAAACTCCAGCATCCGTTCCGTTCAGTCGCTCAGTCGTGTCCGACTCTTTGCGACCCCATGGACTGTAGCCTACCAGGCTTCTCCGCCTATGGGATTCTCCAGGCAAGAATAGGGTTAATAAAGTAAATATAGATTTCAGTAAACTTGTGCCCTAGCACTTACTTGAAACTCAACGTTAAAAAAAAAATATCATGGCGTTTGGTCCCATCACTTCATGGCAAATAGAAGTGGAAATTTGGAAGCAGTGAAAGATTTTATATTCTTGGTCTCCAAAATCATTGTGGACAGTAAATGCAGCCATGAGATTAAAGGACATTTGCTCCTTGAATGGAGAGGTATGACAAAACTAGATAGCATGTTAAAAGGCAGACATATCACTCTGCTGACAAAGGTCCATATAATCAAAGCTATGGGTTTCCCAGCAGTCATGTGCAGATGTGACAGTTGGACCAAAAGGAAGGTTGAAAGGAAAGATTATGTGCTCAGTCATGTCCGACTCTTTGCGACCCCGTGGACTGTAGCCCGCCAAGCTCCTCTGTCCATGGGATTCTCCAGGCAAGAATACTGGAGTGGATTGCCATTTCCTACTCCAAGGGATCTTCTTGACCCAGGGACTGAACCCAGGTCTCTTATGTCTCCTGCATTGGCAGGCAGATTGTTTACCACTAGTGCCACCTGGGAAGAGAATTGATGCTTTCCAACTGTGGTGCTGGAGGAGATTGTTGAGAGTCCCTTGAACTACAAGGAGATCAAACTGGTCAATCGTAAAGGAAATCAATCCTGAATGTTCGTTAGAAGGACTGATGCTGAAACCAAAGTTCTAATACTTTGGCCACGTGATGTGAAGAGTCAACTTAACTGGAAAAGACCCTGATGCTAGGAAAAATTGAGGACAAGAGGAGAAGCGGGCAGCAGAGGATGAGATGGTCAGATAACATCAATGGACATGAGTTTGAGAAAACTCTGGGAGATAGTGAAGGACCGACAGGGAAGCCTGGAGTATTGCAGTCCATGGGGCTGCAGAGTTGGACACAGCTTAGCAACAGAACAACAGCAGCCGAGCATTCAACCAAGCTTAGAGTCGTTCTGAGCAAAGGCCACGTGTGACTGTATAGGTCATCCCTATAAAGGCTGCTCTAGTCAGAAGTTAAGATGGGAGTAAAAAGGGAACAGAATGGTCTATTTTTTCATATTTCCCTTCCCTCTATCTATTCCACTGTTAGCCATGATTCATCAGATGTGACCACCTCTCAAGGAACACTGTTATGCCAATTCCTAAGACAGTGACACTTCAACTCTAGTCCATGGGGAAGGGGCATGAGGTCTCATTCTACCAGTGAAGGGTAGGGGCTGGGGGCTGAAGCCCTTCTGAACTGACCTAGGAGAGAGTGTGTGAACTTGGGAACCCTACAACTTTCTAGCAGTAACTTAATCTCTCTGAGTCAAATGTTTCATTGCTGTGAAATGGTGATGTTTACCCTGAGGCATTATTGTGTGGATTTGAGATACAGTAAGTCCCCAACATATGAATGAGTTCTGTTCTGAGAATGCTTTTGTTAAGTTCAATTTGTTTATAAGTCCAACAAAATTAGCCTAGGTAACCAACTAACACATCTAACACATCAGCTATATAGTATTGTACTGTAATAGGTTTATAATACTTTTCACACAAATAATATATAAAAAGCAAGCACAAAAAAACAAAAATTAAAGAAAACATTTTTAATCTTATAGTTTGGTACCTTGAAAAGTACAGTACAGTACCAGCTACATCACCGCGGCTTTTCCACTTGTTTCTAGACATTCTGGACTTGAAATAAAGTTACTGTACTGCTGTTCTTTATAAAGTACATTCTTTTACAGGAAAGTACACAAAAGCACAGATGCCTGTAGAGGATGCACGCACATGACAATGCACCCCAGACACGTGAACTAACATGTGTGACTGGACATGTGAATGCAGGTTTGCATCTTTGCAAGTTCACAACTTGAAGATTTGGATATAGGGGACATACTGTAATTTGAAAAATGCCTAGCACAGTGACTAGGAGGCAATAAGAGTGCAATCTATGTTATTCCTATGGTTGTTTTGTGTGTGTGAGCATGGTGGAAAGGCCTCATGTCTCAGAGAGGGTGGAGGATCTCAGAGTGCTTGAAGAGCCTCGTAAGAGCTGGCTGCTTCTCTGCACCCATCCTCAGTTCCCAAGTACCTTGGAATGATTTAATACTCAAAATTGCAACTTCTTCCCAAACAGGGTAAGGGACAGTCTGTAGGAAGTCAGTGTGCAATAGTCAGTTCAGTCTCCAATACGGAAAACTTGTCAACTTTCACCCACACTGTGGGGATGAGAAAGCAGCTGTGGGAAGACAGTAGGGTGAGATCCATGGGTTCACTGGGCTATGTTACATTTACAGATGTTCCATTGTTCCCCCTGAGATTCTGCAGCCTGTCTAGTTTATCCAGGTACCTTTCCATGATATACAAATGGTACAGCCACAAAACCATCTGATGTAGTTTTTCCACTTTGTTCTGATTTATTATTTGTTGTTTACAGTATTATCTCCAATAACAACAATGGAATTTCCTTCCCTACTAATTTGGCCTGTTTCCATTTTGCCTGTTTATTTTAATTTCCTTTTTTTGGAACTGAAACCCCCACGTGACTCTCCTTTGTTTATTTCCTTGCATGTATGTGTCAGCATCATTTATGTCCATTCAGAATAACTTTGTTCATTAATTGTTAAGGTTCTGTTTCCTGGTTCTTATTGGGAGTGTATTGAGTGCTGCATGCTTCTAAATACTGCCCAATGGTTTTGGTTAAGTTTTCCTCATCACTGCTCTCTGCCAGAAGATTGCTTGCTCTCCATGGCTTACAGATGGAGCATGTGAGGCAGAGAAGTAACTTGGCTGTAGAAGACCCTTCTCTCGAATCTTCCGACCTATCACCCCCGTCCAGCTTATCAATGCCATTTCCATTTACTTTTATTTTAAATGTAGTTTTTGCCTGGAGGATAATTGCTTTACAATGTTGTGTGGGCTTCTGCTGGTTTATGAATCAGTCATAATTATATATATGTCTCCTCTCCCTCTTCAGCCTCCCTTGTCTCTGCCATCCCACCTTTCTAGGTCCTGACAGGGCACCAGGCTGGGCTCCCTGTGCCATAGAGGAGCTGCCCACTAGCTAGCTGTTTCACACATGATCGTGTGTCAATGCTATTTTCTCAATTCATTCCACCCTCTCCTTCCCCCACTGCGTCCACAAGTCTGTTCTGTACATCTGTATCTCTGTTCCTTCCCTGCAAATAGGTTCGTCAGTATTATTTTTCATTTGCTTTTATTTGGGCAGTAGGTTATGTGAACTTAAGACCTGCTTTTTGCAGGCATGCTCAATTCCTTGAAGACATTTCCAAGAAAACGACTCTGTGGTAGCTAATGAGCAATTGCTGCTTGCAGAGTTACTGTCTAGGGATGCAGGATGAATGTCAGATTTAACTCTTTCTTATGAAGAACTTACAGCCCACTAAGTCAACAGAAGTTAAAGAGAAGAAGTAACTCGACTTGTAATCTGTTATTTGAATATATTAGATCTGCTGCCTTCATTTTACTGGATTCTCATGATTTACTGAATTAATGAATTCATCAAACACATATTTTGTACTTACTCTGTACATGACATCATCTCTAGTGTTTAGATGCTTAAAAGACCAAAAGGTAGAAATAGAATTGAAAGCATATAATTTAAAATGCTGTAAGTGCCATGGTAGAATTCTGTCCAGATCATATACAGAGAGATAGAAAGGGGGAAGGGTTTTTATTCTTTTGGCATAGTGGGTGAAGGGGAGGTGACGCAAACAAAGGCTGAAAGATCCTGGATGTTTTTGAGATCCATAAACACTTTATTTAGGGCTTCTCTGGTGGCTCAGTGGTAAAGAATCCGCCTGCCAATTCAGAAGGCGTGAGTTTGATCCCTGGATAAGGAAGCTCCCCTGGAGTAGGATGGCAACTCACTCCAGTATTCCTGCTTGGAGAATTCCATAAACAGGGGTGGTTGGCGGGCTGTAGTCCATGGGGTTGTAAAAGAGTCAGACGCATGCAAGCACTTTATTTACTTAGCTGTGTCACTGGGCCTTAGTTGGAGCATGCAGGATCTTCATTGTCTCATGTGGGATCTTTCTAATTGTGACCCACAGACTCAGTAGTTGTGACACATTGCCTTAGTTGCTCTATGGCATATGGAATCTTCCAGGACCAAGGATCGAACTTGTGTCCCCTGCATTGCAAGGCAGATTATTTACACTGAGACACCAGGAAAGTCCCTGTAAGTACTTTAAACAACAGAGACAGTGTGGTTGAGGAGGCTGCCGGGCATGGTAGGAGGACGGAGGTAGAGGAAGTCTTAGATGCTGTGTTACAGAATTTGGACTTTAATCTCTGGGAAAAGATTTTGGTAGGTGGAACATCATTATTAGATTTGCTTTTTAGAAAAATTACTCTGAGAAGGATGGGCTTGGGAATGTGAATAGAGGCAAGGAGATTCCTTAGGGCAGTATGGTGCTGGGCAGATATAACGTGATTCTGAACAAACCAGTGGCAGGTAGAATGCTGTCAAGGAAATAGACTTTATAGAATTGGTATCAATTTTTAAATATTGTCTCGAGTGACTGCTGATGAAACTGAGGCTCAAGAAGTTAACACAGCTAATAAATTCCAAAGAGAACCTTCCTCTGCTTCTGCTGCAGTTTAGAAACATGATTACTGTGGCATTTCACACACGATGCTATAAGACACTGTGTGGTGACTGCTTGTTTACAACCCTTTCTGTCCAGAGACAGCAGACTTCTTAAGGTTAAGAACCAAACTGCCGAATTATTTGTGTCTGCCTCACATGGAGACTCGAACAAACAAGTATTTTAGTAGATGTTCAAGGAGTAAAACTCCTGATCCCAGAGCCAGTGCTTTTCCCACATGCCCTGCATGGCATGGAAATGTGAAAACATCATTCAGGCTTGTCTTGCGTGCTCAGTTTGACTCTTTGCGACCCCATAGACTGTAGCCCACCAGACCCCTTGTCCATGGGATTTTCCAGGCAAGATTACTGAAGTAGGTTGTCATTTCTTCTTTCAGGGGATCTTCCCGACCCAGGGCTAGAACCCTCCCCTTTTATGTCCTGCATTGGCAGGTAGATACTGAGCCACCCGGGAAGCCCAGATGTGTCTTACATCCACCCATTTCCATCTCTTCTACTGAGGGACCAGAGCAAAGTGACAAGCAGATAGAACAGGCGAAGGGTACTTTTTACTTTGCTTTAAAATTTTATCACTTTGTCCATTATCAAAATGCATCTTTTTCTCCAGAAGCCTGCATTAAAATGCCAATCATGAATAACTAAAATATAAAAAGTGTTCGTAAAATTTAGTGTCTATTATGATACTATTTTTGATGGTCTCACTATCCATGAATCAGGCATAATTTGTTGCTGTTGTTGTTATGTAATGTTTTAACCTGGATCCCACTTTATTCTTCCACACAGATCCGTAATGCCTCCTGCCTGGCTCTTTCAAGATGGAGGAGAAGCCCTTGGGAGAGCCTGCACATGTGGTGTCTAAACTCAAACTTTCCACCAAGGTAGAAAGCACAGGACACTGGCTGGTGGAAGATCATGCTCGGATATGGGAAGTTTTAAAGACAGAGGAGGTAAGACAACGCTAAGCGACACAGTTGGTGCAATGATGGGTTTTCTTAGATTTGAGATGCTCATTCTTGGTGCAGCTGTTATCATAGGCCAGCTTGGCAATTTTTTATTCAGGGGTCATAGACACAACTACTACAGCTGGAGAATAAGTCAGGGGTATGTCCCTTGGACATTAATAACTCCACAGTGATTCATACAGCCAAGGGAGGTAGCCCTGACAGATAGGACTTAAAACAGGCAAGTAGGCATTTGTCCTTGTAGACTCCTACCAAACATACATGGGAAATCAAATTGTGGTGAGAAAATTGATTCCTAAGGATCAACTAACACATGTGGAGTTATATAAATTCATTCTTTGACAGCGTGAGGTTAAGTATTAGTTAGGGCTACTTGGTTGCAAGCAATAGGAATTGACTCTAATTTAAAGAAACTGGCAAATTATTGGAGGATATTGAGAGGTTCACAGAACTGATGGGAATTTGGAGAACTATGTTTGGAAATAGGACAGGAACCAAGTCAGCAGGAACGAGTCAGAGCCCTACCCTTGGTGTAACTTCCAAACTGGTCTCTCCCTCTCATTCTCACATTTCTCTGCTCAAAATGCAAAACAATGGGAGGGCCTCACTGCCAAGCTTGGTCACGTGTCTTTCTGTTGGTTAATCTGTTAAGAGGAAAATAATCTTTCATGAGCAATCATTATACCAAGGCCTCAGAGCACTTGTATTGGGTGTCCAGATCTTTAATATCTGCATGCTGTAATGATTCCATCTAAGAAAGCAGTAAAATAGCTATAGTATTAAACATGTGAAATCCAGACAAAGAAACTATAAATTCTTCCTATAGAAATACTAGCACAGCAGAGTTTTCTTTTTTGTTTCTTAACGCAGTAAAACTCTGCAGAAAGCTGTTTGAAGTCTCTGTGTATGTCACTTAATAGGGTCAAGACTAGGATCAGAAAGGGAGGTGCTGAGGGCACAAAATTTAAGGAGGTACCCACTCTCAGGTTTATGTCCTGCACTTGCACAAACTTGGAAGTTAATCTATCCTTGTAATTTGCATGGTAGGTGCCTTGCTTACTCACCCTAGTCCTGGCTCTGGCACCCAATTCTATTTGCTTTCCTCCTTCCCCAAAGGTAATCACTAGCCTAAATTTGGAGCTTATCATCTTCATGCATATTTCAGGGCTTCCCAGATGGCGCTAGTGGTAAAGAACTTGGCTGCCAGTGCAGGAGACACAAGAGACTTGGGTTTGATCCCTCGGTAGAGAATATCCCCTGGAGTAGGGCACGGCAACCCACTTCAGTATTTTTGCTTGGAGAATCCCATGGACAGAGGAACCTGGCAGGCTACAGTTCATGGGGTCGCAAACAGTTGGACATGACTGAGTGACTGAGCATGCACGCAAAGTTGATAATAAAAAATGGGAAATAGGTGGGGGAACAGCATTAAATCAATCAGTAATTGCAATGCAGTGTGATGAGTGTTGTATGTAATAAATATGTCCCTGGGCGTTTTCAGAATCTACAGCAGGGAGCATTAATTCTGAATGGAGGTGTGGGTGTCAGGGAAAGAAAGCTTCTCAGCGAAGAAGGCTTGAGTTCATTCTTAAAAGAAAAGTAGAAGTTAACCCAACAGAAGAGATTTTAGAAGAGGAACCCGAGCAAATATTCCCAGAAGAGGGAAAATTGTGTAAAGGGCAGTATTATTAATAGAACGTCCTGCAGTTGGGAGCGTCTGCAGCAGAAGAGAAATGGCAGGAGATGAAGCTGAGAAGCACCGAATAATGAAAAGACTTATGCACTTCACTCAGAAATTCAGGAATTGTCTTGTGGGCCTTGGGCAGTCAGTAAAGGGTTTTAGGGAGGGGTAGTGACACGATTTGTCTTCTAGAAATCCTGCTCCGTCAGACATGTGAAGGATGGCCTGGAACACTTCAAAACCTCTTTCGGCCACTTTGATCTCCTTCTTCTCTGTATACACTCGGCTAGTCAGTGCTCAACTGGGAATTATTTGGGGGTATTCTTTTTCCATGATGGTAATTCTCTCTTTCAAGCTAGGCTGTCTGTCTTATAGACCATGTCCATTAGTTTTAATTAGACTTCACTTAGAAACCCTAAAGCACTCACATACTGCTGTACGCAATTGAAATAAATACCTGATGGTTGATTGATGAATCATTTTCATAGCAATTACGTGACCATGTGATCATGATTTCATAGTAACATGTTGTTTCTATAAAGGTTAACAGCAACCAAAATACTGCCATCTCTGGTACAAAGGTGATTTATTTCATTCGCCGTCGGATCATAGACAGTGGTGGGGTTTTGTTTGTTTGTTTGGGTCTTTACTGATTGAAATTGCACTGACTCATTCATCACGCACTGCTTATCTGTGCTCAGTGTCTTATATTTGTGAGGAGCCTGCCAAGATAAGCAATATTCTCTGTGGCTGTGAAACAGAGATGTTCTCTGTGTGAAATTCAACTAGTGGATGCCTGTAAGGAGACTGGACATATGACCTCTCCCTCTCAATCCAGTTCTGGAAAGGGGCCTCACATTGTAACATCACATTCTTGGAGGAAGAAATAGTATGTGTCATCACGCATACTTTGGAGATTAAATCATTCTCATCTGAGGGACAGGAAGAGAGAGAATTAAAAAAAAGAGAGGGAGAGAAACTGGATGACTATTTGAACAAGCAGTGGGTGTGCATTTTATTCATCTCTGAAGAGCCAGCTCTTTGCTGACCTTAAAGAATGTGGTTCAAAGATAGTGCTAGGCTTCTTTGTGATTCTGAACGACTTCCTTTTTCTCTCTACCGCAAACTTTAATATGAGGCAAAGGGATAGACATGTCCTGCCTGGGATCTTACTAATATATAAACATGCTTTGAAATATTTTTACTGAGATCAATAGGGTAGACATTATCATCAGTAGTGAGAAATGGAATATTGAAACCAAATATTAATAATATTCAACTGGAGTCTATAAGGGAGGGAGAGAAAGTATCATTTATTAAACACCTACTGTGTCAGAACTGTCCTTGGCACTTTTATATTCCGCAGTATATTCAGTTGTCACCGCCATAGGGATATTTTTAAATGGAAGCTTACTTATTTATTATTCTTTTGTTTTTGGCTGCACTGGGTCTTCACTGCTGTGCTGGCTTTCTCTAGTTGCGGTGAACAGGGTCGGTCTAATCTCTAGTTGTGGTGCATGGGCTTCTCACTGCAGTGACTTCTTTTGTTTTGGAGCCTGGGCTTAGTTGCCCTGAGACATGTAGAATCTTCCTGGACCAGGGATTGAACCCGTGTCCCCAGCACTGGCAGGCAGATTCTTCAACCCTGGACCACCAGGGAAGTCCCATAGGAATATTTTGCATAAGGATTTTGAAGATTAGAAGTTAGGGTACATGCTCAAAGATACATAACTGGTAGGTGGCAGAGTAAGATTCAAACTCAAGCTTATCTGTCTTCATTTATACTCTTATCTTCTCATGAAACTGTCTACCAAAATTATTTAAATCACCCTGATTCTACATTTGGTTTCCCTTCCCAGACTTTGTCTCATTCTGGTCAGGTCGGCATCTTCAGAGACCAGTTTTACTCTCTTAGAGCCTGGCTCGGCGGTGTCTCATGGGAATAAACAACAAGGTGCCCACTGAGTCATAACTTTCTTTTATTCCTCAAAATGTTTTTCCCAGTGTGTGTGGCTGGGTTTCCATCTCAGTTTTCCCCACACAGTATCACAATGTCTCATGGAGACTGCGCCCTGCCCTTGACTCCATTCAGTTTGAGTGGAGCTCCAAACCTCTGATAAGTTTGTCGTAGCTCTTTTTTTTTTCCTGCATAATTGAATTCTGCTCCACATACTCCAAGCTACTGATAGGGGCCCAACTGTGTAAACAGTCTGATTGTTTGGAACCTGGGTATTTTCACCTGTTCCCTGAATTACTGTTGCTTCTTTGGACAGTAAAACCCACCAGAATCACCTCAAAGTTTCCCTCTGCCCTTGAGATGCTGTTCACCAAACAGTTTGCCATCACCACGGAGCATAGACCTGCCATCGGGGAAGTCTCTTCAGCTCCAATCTTCCCACCTTGTATCTTCTTATTTTTAACCATTGGCTCTTGTTGCCAGAGCAAAGTGCACGCAAAGTGCTTAGAACAGTGCCTCCTACATAATAAGCAATAGATGTAGACTTTTCTTATTGTTGAATGAATCTGTGGACAGAGGAGTATAAATGTCACACCCTGTCGGCCTGCCAGTTTTACAGCAATCGCTTTTTGACCTCTGCCATCTGAATTCAAGATTGCCCCCACGTTCTGGAAGGCCCCATACTCCAGAATTCCTTCAGTGTTTTTTTAAACAACTAGGGAATTTGAACTGGTAGACACAGCTACCTGACTCCAATAAGACTGCCCCCACTGAGGTTCCTGTGGGTGATCTTCCCAGGAGGAAAATAATCAACCCCAACTAAACAGCACTGTATTGATATATACAAATGATTCTGGGCAGTGTCCAGATAAGGGTGTTTCAGACCCACTCAACTCCTCCTTCTCTGCCCCGAGCGTGTGGTAGGGGCGACACCAGTCGGCAGTGTGCTCCTCAGGGACGTCTTCCTGGAAAGGTGTGGGCAGGTTGGGTTCTCAACCGTCTGTTATCCTACCTGCTGACTTGGGCGCTCAGGTGACCATTTGCAGGGGGAAAGGCCAGGGCCTTTTCAGTTCAGTTCAGTTCAGTCGCTCAGTCGTGTCCAACTCTCTGCGACCCCATGAATCACAGCACGCTAGGCCTCCCTGTCCATCACCAACTCCCGGAGTTCACTCAAACTCATGTCCACAGAGTCGGTGATGCCATCCAGCCATCTCATTCTCCGTCGTCGCCTTCTCCTCCTGCCCCCAACCTTTCCCAGCATCAGAGTCTTTTCCAGTGTGTCAACATAAAATTGATACGTAGAGAGCTTTCTCCGGTAAAACTCTGTTAGACATTTGCAGCCACTTTATCCTGTTCTCTTTGGCTCCCGGCTTCCCAGGTGGCGCTAGTGGTAAAGAATCTGCCTGCCAATGCAGGAGATGCAGGTTCAATCCCTGGGTCAGGAAGATCCCTTGGAGGAGGAAATGGCAACCCACTCCAGTCTTCTTGCCTGGGAAAGCCCATGGACAGAAGAGCCTGGGTGGGTTCCAGCCCATGGGGTTGCAAAGAGTCTGACACGACTGAGCCTGCACATGCCTTTGGCTCCCAGTCCTAGAACGAACCCTGCCTTCGCCATATTAGATGTGAACATTTCTTAGTACTTTACTGCAGAGAGTAAAGAAAACTCCAGGTGAATTTAGGAAGGGAGGGAGGGAGGAAAAATAGAGGAGGGAGGAAGGGAGGAAGAAAGAAAAAGACCAGTTTCTTGAGGGCTTGGAAATCATTCCTTCATGGGGCTTGCGTTCATGTGAGTCTAAGCTCCCCAAGAAAGTGTGCGAAGCAGTTCTGTTTCAGCTCATTGTTTTCCAAAATGCGCTCACTGTAAACCTCAGGGTCTCTTTTTATTTGCTTGAAAACTCCATTATTGTCAAGACAAGCTTGGCATGAGGCAGTAAAGAGGCAGGGGGTTGGGGGAGAAGAGCTCACAAACTGAAACAGTGCCCATGAAAGGGAAAGAATTGTCTTCTGTCCTTTAGGCTTATCTCCCCTTCGAGGGCACAAATATGAAGAAGAAACAGTATTAAATTTGTCCTTGGATTACAAATGTAGGCTATCTGGGGGAGAAGCTGTACTGCTTCCCACAGCAGTGAGTAGCTAGTCCAAAGGCCTGTCCTCTTTCAGGGGCCCAGGAGAGGAAATAGTGGAAAACTTTTACTATAAATTCTTCTTCTGTGACCTGACATTTGAGACATTTACCTGCTTTACTTGATGATAAACCCTGGTCTAGGACTCTCAAGACACATTATAATCTTTTTAATCTCTTTGGGGGTGGGGCATGGGGTGGGGTGGCTGCACTGCCTGGATTGTGGGATCTTAGTTCAACCCCAAGCAGGGTTTGAACCTGGGCCCTCTGCAGTGAGAGTTCAGAATCCTAACCATTGGACAGCCAGGGAATTCCCCTGGAACCTTTATAGATGGAGAAAATTTCAGAAAGGTAGAGATTTACAGGAGGTCACTGGTAGGAAAAGGTTGTTGTTTAGTCACCAAGTCATGTCTGACTCTGTGTGACCCCATGGTCTGTAGACTGCCAGGCTCCTCTGAGCAAGGGGTTCTCCAGGCAAGAATACTGGAGTGGGTTGCCATTCCCTTCTCCAAGGAAAGGGTTCAGTTCAGTTCAGTTCAGTTCAGTCTGACTCTTTGTGGAAAACTCTGAGAGATGGGAATACGAGACCACCTGACCTGCCTCCTGAGAAACCTATATGCAGGTCAGGAAGCAACAGTTAGAACTGGACACGGAACAACAGACTGGTTCCAAATAGGAAAAGGAAAACGTCAAGACTGTATATTGTCACCCTGCTTATTTAACTTATATGCAGAGTACATCCGGAGAAGGCAATGGCAAGCCACTCCAGTACTCTTGCCTAGAAAATCCCATGGATGGAGGAGCCTGGTAGGCTGCAGTCCGTGGGGTCGCTAAGGGTCGGACACGACTGAGCGACTTCACTTTCACTTTTCACTTTCACACATTGGAGAAGGAAATGGCAACCCACTCCAGTGTTCTTGCCTGGAGAATCCTGGGGATGGGGGAGCCTGGTGGGCTTCCATCTATGGGGTCACACAGAGTCGGACACGACTGAAGTGACTTAGCAGCAGCAGCAGCAGAGTACATCATGAGGAACACTGGGCTAGAAGAAGCACAAGCTGGAAGAAATTGCCGGGAGAAATATCAATAACCTCAGATATGCAGATGACACCACCCTTATGGCAGAAAGTGAAGACGAACTTAAAAGCCTCTTGATGAAAGTGAAAGAGGAGAGCGAAAAGGTTGGCTTGAAGCTCAACATTCAGAAAAGATCATGGCATCTGGTCCCATCACTTCATGGGAAATAGATGGGGAAACAATGGAAACAGTGTCAGACTTTATTTTTTTGGGCTCCAAAATCACTGCGGATGCTGATTGCAGCCATGAAATTAAAAGACGCTTACTCCTTGGAAGGAAAGTTATGACCACCTTAGCTAGCATATTAAAAAGCAGAGACATTACTTTGCCAACCAAGGTCCGTCTAGTCAAGGCTATGGTTTTTCCCGTGGTCATGTATGGATGTGAGAGTTGGACTGTGAAGAAGGCTGATCGCTTTTGAACTGTGGTGTTGGAGAAGACTCTTGAGAGTCCCTTGGACTGCAAGGAGATCCAACCAGTCCATCCTAAAGGATACCAGTCCTGGGTGTTCATTGGAAGGACTGATGCTGAGGCTGAAACTCCAATACTTTGGCCACCTCATGCGAAGAGTTGACTCACTGGAAAAGACTCTGATGCTGGGAGGGATTAGGGGCGGGAGGAGACGGGGATGACAGAGAATGAGATGGCTGGATGGCATCACCCACTTGATGCACATGAGTTTGAGTGAACTCCGGGAGTTGGTGATGGACAGGGAGGCCCGGCATGCTGCTATTCAGGAGGTTGCAAAGAGTTGGACACGACTGAGTGACTGAACTGAACTGATGAGGTCCTAATCTGAGAAACTCTGTCTGTTTCACTCAGCTGTATCACTACACTCTGGAGACGTTTTTTGAATGAATAAATGAATGAAAGAGGAACGGACAGAAAACTACTGCCTCACTGTCGGTGCATACTCTGATGAGAGCATCCAAGTGACAGAGCTTCTGGCAGTCAGTGGTGTTTCCTCTGCTGCCATGAAAGGATGGACCCAAGGCCCAGAACCATATCATTTACTCTGTGGCTTGTACTTGCAAATAATGGGAACCATTAGAATTTTACTGGATTTCTGAGAAATCAACGCCATATGTGTGTAGTAAAAATACAGTGACAACGAAAGCAAATAGCCTGATGAAAACAGTCCTCAGTAAGCAAAATAACCTCTCCACCCACTCCTGTTTACCCTTATGGCCGTATCGTGCTTACAGACTCAAAACATTCATTTTAAGTAGGTTGGATGCAGTGCAAGGACAAATCTGAATTGTTTCAAAGTAAAAATGTTGGTCAAGGAAGCTAAAAATGGCGAAAAAGACTTGAAACACTGTGATGGAGGAATCGTGCTCTATCAAAGTGGGAGGTGAAGTTATGTTTTTGTAATCATGGAGTATGTTAGATATGGGAAAGCAAGAAAGAGCCAGCATTTCAATTGGGAGTCCAGAAGTTTTATAATTTATTAAGAGAAGTCAAAACTGCTAACAATATAGTTACAAAGTGAGTGATTGCCAAACGCCCCTGGACTTACTGGAAGAAATGGAGCAAGACCCTGGATACAGAGTGTCCACACAGGGACAGGCTGTCCCTGTGGGGCAGGGAACTCTGCGTCATCGTTTTCTGAAAGGCAGGGACCACAAGAAAGAATGTGCAGGGGCTTAACTGAACCCTGTGCTTGCTCAGACAGTAAAGAATCTGCCTGCAATGCAGGAGACCGAAGTTCCATTCCTGGGTCAGGAAGGTCCCCTGGAGAAGGGGATGGCAACCCACTCCAGTATTCTTTCCTGGAGAATCCCAGGCACAGAGGAGCCTGGCGGGCTACAGTCCACGGAGTTGCAAAGAGTCAGGCACAATTGAGTGACTTTCACTGTCTGTCATGTGAACTACAGGGCCACACACATGCTGACCGTTAAGCAACCATATGAATTTGAACTTAGAGCCGAGAAGATATATTAAGTCAAATTATTTACCCCTAAGTTTCATGTTTTTAATTGTTAAGACAAAAATATAGGACACTGTAGAAATCATAAGGGACAGCAAATTTTTCTTTTGTTTTATTTATTTTATTTTTTAAAGTTTTTATTGGTGGGTAGTTGATTTGCAATGTTGTGTTACTGTCAGGTATGCAGCAAAGTGGTCAGCGATTTTTAAATATGACCCTTAAATGTCTAGTCACCTTGCAAAGATTTTCCCCACCACAACCACAGCATTCCAGTCCTTGTAGGACCAAGGTAAATTTCCAGGGGCCATCTATTGTGAGCGTAACTTGTCATGCGTCATCCTTAACCTTTGGCAGGGACAGGAAGGTAGTCTGTTCAGCCTTTTCATGCTATTCTCTCTTTGCCTAGATGGTTGCATGTTTCTTTTGCAATGGAGAAACTTCCTTGGCATTATATTACCACTTAATTTATTCATAGCTGAATTAACCAAAATGCTTGTGAAAGCAGTGCCCTGCTTAACTTAATTTGCTGCTAGTTTATGAGATAACAGTACAAAATTCATAGTAGGCACTTAACTGACATTTTTTAAATGAATTGGATGAATAATATGTGTGAAAGTACATTCCCTGGCTCAAAAATTACAAGTGCCTTCCAGGTATAGATAGGACTTGAGGATCTAGTCAATAAAGGACAAAGCCCCAAGGAGTTTGGATTTAGTTAGTATTTGGTTGGAACATGGTAGTAACATTTACTGGGTACATTATCTTGGTCAGTAGTCAGTCTTCTTAGTGTCTTCATCCATAAAGTGTGGATAATAATATTCACTCAGGATGGTTGAATATGCAATGTATATAAACCTAGGGCAGTGACTGGCACATAAGTGCTTAATAATTGTTTCTGTTTCTCTCTCTCTAGTTAACTCAGGATTGATCACAAAATCATTGGAGTTTTGGCCCTTTGAAAGCAGTCTTGAATAGGCTGGAATATATAAAACTGTTAACATTTGTCAATTCCAGATGGCAGTAATATGAACATGACTATATATTTGTATCTCTTGGCATCTTTTACAATTCTAAAAATTAAAAGTGTCAAAACAAAAAGGTTGAATAAAATGACAGCTATCTTAAAAAAAGAAAACATCTAAAATAAATTCATTCCTCTTATTAAATACAAAATAGTGAATTGAGTCATTTACTCAATAGGTATTTGTTGAGTTACTGCCACGTATAGGACTGACATAACCGCTGCTTCATGGAGCTTACAGTCTAATGGGGAATATAGACTTTTTTTCTCACAAAGGCACCATAGATGTGATCAAGGCAATTAAAAGAAAACACAGCTTGTAAGGGAATACATGTGAGGCATATTTTAGCTAAATTTGGGAGGTTTGGAGAAGCTAAGAGTAATAGATGATGTGTAGGAGAAAGTGAGACAGGGAAAATGGGTGAGGTGGACTGTTTCATTAAGGGGGTGGGGAAGGAAGTCCTTTGCAGGTGCAGAGGGAAAACCATGTGGAAAGGCAGAGAGGGTGGGGGAGAGGGGAATGAAGAGTAGTTCAGTGTGGATGGAAGATAGGATTCAAGGCAGAAAGTGTCGGGGGTGATGAGGCTTGAAAGGAGGGCGTGCGTCAGATCACAAGGGTCTGTGAATGTGTTGTGACTCTGGAAGAGAGTTTGTCCTCCAAACATCAAGACCCCCGCCTGACACTGTTGGTGGGGTCTCCATTTTTGTGCTAATGCTGTTGATGCTTAGAAACTGATCATTCAGTACTTAAAAGACTGATGGGAAGCTGTGTTTTCTGGGGAGCCTGAAATTATGTTGCTATTTTTAGTGGACAGAAACTTTACTCCCAGTTAGTGAAATGAGTATAGAAGACCTGTCTCCTGTACATTTTCAACCCTAGAACTTTCACAGATGGCTTGAAGCTGTCCTGAGCTAAAGTACACCGTTTCTGCCTGCCATCAACAGGAGATGGTTAGCAATGACTTGTTTTAGTGTCCTCCTGGACTGACAGTGAAACAGATGTGAAGATAGCCATTGGGAGCCTGATTTACAAGTAGATGAACTTTGTAACAAAAAGTTAGTTATAACATATTTTTCTTAGACTGCTGATGTCCTCTTGCATCAGATTAATCACTTCGTGTCCCTGATCTTGAGGTTAGCCAGAATTTTTGAAACTAATAAATGATTTTACAACTTGGAAGATTTTTCTCTTAACAAAACTAACAGCATTTGTTCATTATCCTATGGAGCTAGGAAGAATGGAATTTGGTTTGATGAATCTGGAACACAGTCGCACTGGGACAGAGATGAAGAAGGATGATTACCTTCTAATGACAGTCATTCACATGACCCGATCACTTTCAGACACAGGACCGTTACACATGGTTTCATAATGGAAAGTAAATGGGCCAGACAATTCAGTATGCACAAACCAGCTGGTGACCTTGCCATTGACTCCTCAGGGAGTGAGCTGATAGGAAAGCTGATGATCTGAGGTTGTGATTTGCCCAAAGTTGCAGAATAGCATCATTATACGCTAATTCCCAGCTCCACGCACTTGGTTTTTCACAGCTATTTAAGAGTCTCAAAGACTCTAAGCTTTGCAAACTATAGTTACATGATAAAGTTCTTGATGCTCTTATTTGGGAGCATACTTTTTTTTTAAGGTCCCCTAGTTTTTTCCTTTTCTTTTTTTAACTGAGGTATAGTTGCTTTACAGTGTTGTGTTAGTTTCTGCTGTACTATGAAGTGAGGCAGCTATATGAAGGAGTATACTTTTTATTGTCCCTTGAATTCTTCATGAGAAAATCTTCCCTTCCTTTAGCTCCCTGCCCTGACCTGGGTTTTCCTTTCATTAATATTGAGAGAATTGACCTTAAACTAGGGAGTGGAATGTTTGAGGGGGCAAATCATCTACTAGTTTGTTGTACGTGTCCCAGAAAAATCTTTAAGCTACACCTCTGGGTAGCACTTTTCTTTGCTCCGGTTATGTTATTTTTCTTATTTAATGTGATCAGTAGTTCAAAGCAGGATCTATTTATTCTTGGCTTAGTTTCCACCTCACTGGTTATGACTTAGATGTATATGTGGAATCTTGTTCTCAGAGGAAGATCTAAGAAGGCTCTGTTGTAAGTGTGGGTTAACCGCCATCAGGCACAGCTGGTGCAAATCAGCATGATGCAGCAATAGCTTAGGGTTATTGGCAGAGCCTATGTTTAGAATTATATAGTAGAGAAGAAAAGGGGCTCTGTCTATAGGATAAAGAAGAAGAGAAACGCTAGGGGAGGGAAAGGGGGGATATCAAAGATAAACAGGAGAGGGAAGCCATGAAAAGAGTAGCAGTTTTCCCAGTGACCTCATAAACAAGTAGGGAGGGGAAACTATACACTGTGTACAGTTTTACTGAGTACAAGATGTTATATACCATCCTCCATAGTTTGCAGGGAATGGGGGCACCTTATTTTATATTATGTTCCTGTCCTTTGTCAGGGTGGACAGAAAAACTGTAAGGCAGCTCAATAGCCCATGGAGAACTGGGAGAGGTTCTTGAAAGAAGTTGGGAAGAATCCATGGTAAAACCACATGTGTCAGGTTTTGGATCAAGATTCACATGGTCAGGACTTCCCTGGTGGCACAGTGGATAAGAACCCTCCTGTCAATGCAGGGGACATGGTTTGATTCCTGCTCCAGGAAGACTCCACATGTCAAGGAGCAGCTAAAGCCCACGTGCCATGACTACGGGAGCCTGCCCATTCTAGGGCTCATGAGCCATAACTACAGAGCCCACATGCCACAACTACTGAAGCCTCCATGCCTGGAGCCCCTGCTCCGCAACAAGAGAAGCCCCTGCTCCCCGCAGCTGGAGAAAGCCTGCACACAGCAACAAAGACACAGCGTAACCATAAAAGAAAAAAGGATTTATGTGGTCAGCATATGTCTCTCTGAGTAGGGTGACATACTTTCTCAGGTGACTACCAACCTCCACAGATCTAGCAGTATTCTTTTCTTGACCCCTGGCTTCAGTGCTTTTCCTTTGAAGACAAATGAGTAGTGATAGATGGAGTAGTTTCTGAACAAGAAGGTTCTGTCCTGTTCCAGCTCCCTACTTCCACCCCCGGCAGGATCCTACACCTGGCACCTTGGATCTGGGAGCCACTGTAGACTCTTTTCTCAGTCTTTCAAGGGAGAACTGTAGGTGACCTGAAGGAAAATAGAGAAAGCGGGACTCCCTCTTCCCCAGAGGACAGATTCCTACCATAAGGGAGTAGTGTAGCTGCCTGTTTTTCTGGGATCAGGGATTAAAAATGGTGAATTTTATTTGTAGTATTGCAACCTTCATGGTAAATAGATGGGGAAACAGTGACAGACTTTATTTTTGGGGGCTCCAGAATCACTGCAGATGGTGACTGCAGCCATGAGACGCTTGCTCCTTGGAAGAAAAGTTATGACCAACCTAGACAGCATATTAAAAAGCAGAGACATTACTTTGCTAGCAAATGTCCATCTGGTCAAAAGTATGGTTTTTCCAGTAGTCATGTATGGATGTGAGAGTTGGACTATAGAGAAAGCTGAAAGCCGAATAATTGATGCTTTTGAACTGTGGTGCTGGAGAAGACTCTTGCGAGTCCCTTGGACTGCAAGGAGATCCAACCAGTCCATCCTAAAGTAGATCAGTCCTGAGTGTTCTTTGGAAGGACTGATGCTGAAGCTGAAACTCCAATACTTTGGCCACCTGATGCGAAGAACTTACTCATTAGAAAAGACCCTGATGCTGGGAAAGATTGAAGGCAGGAGGAGAAGGGGCTGACAGAGGATAAGATGGTTGGATTGTATCACCGAGTCAATGGACATGAGTTTGAGTAAACTCTGGGAGTTGCCGATGGACAGGGAGGCCTGGTGTGCTGTGGCCCATGGGGTCACAAAGAGTCGGACACGACTGAGCAACTGAACTGAACTGAATCTATTTTTATCTTGAGATCAGAGAGCTTGCAATTGTAGATGTGCTCAGATTTCCAGGTATGTCAGATAGCCCTCAATGTTAAATCTGGGTCAAGGTGAGAGTGTGAGATATGTATGTATTGATTTGACTGCATTGGGTACTAGTGGCGGCATGTGGGATCCTTGATCTTCATTGCAGTGTGCAGGATCTTTTAATTGTGGCATGTGGGATATATATTTTTTTATTTTTCTTAGTTTCAGCATGTGAGATCTTTAGTTGCAGCGTGGGAAATCTTAGTTGCAAAATGTATGATCTAGTTCCCTGACCAGGGTTCAAACCTGGGCCCTCTGCATTGGGAATGCAGAGTCTTAGCCACTGGACTACCAGGGAAGTCCCAGTTCTAGGTCTTCATCGATGTGTCAGGTACTGGCACATGTGGTATTTCAGATATTGATTATGTTTGTGGATTGTGTTGGGAACCTCAGAAGCAAGGAGCTAGATAGAAGTATGAAAAAAGATAGATTGGAAATTCGTTTCTTTTTGTGAATGGTGGAAAAGCTTAAGTGCTGGGTTCTGTGAACCAACTGAAAAAAAGAAGGTATTTTATCCTTAGTATATGGGTGAAGAACATATTTGTGAGGAAAGAACTAGAGCAACCAGAAGAAATACCAATTTATAAAAAAAGTGATTAGCATGAAACATGTTGAGATCAAATAATGACTGAAATGTTCAGTTTACTTTTCGATATAAAATATTTCAAGAGATATAAAGGGCATAGAGGGTACCCCAGTGGCTCAGTGGTAAAGAATCTGCCTGCAATGTAGGAGACACAGGAGACTTGGGTTTGATCTCTGGGTTGGGAAGATCCCCTGGAGGAGGGCATGGCCATCCACTCCAGTATTCTTGCTGGGAAGATCCCACGAACAGAGGAGTCTGATATGATACATGGAGTCACAAAGAGTCAGAGACAACTGAAGTGACCGAGTACCAAGGGCATAGAAGTTTATAAAACTCATTTTGATTTCCGTTTCCTCCCTAAGGGAACACCTGTTAGCACATAGAACATTCTCTATATACTAAGTGAAATAATTTTCTCAAATTATTTTTGTGGAAAAATGGGTTTATAGTATGATCCTTTCTTCTTAAAGCAAAACTGAGCTCTTACGAGTAAATAGCTATTTTCTTCCTGATGACCAGTCTAGCAGTTATGCAGATCTTTGAGGTCTGCTTGGTGTTATTTTTCCTGTTTTCTTTGAAACAAATAGCAGGTGATGTAATTTTAATATTTTTGTTATGCTTTGTGTCATTTTTCCAGAAGCATGGTGAATTTGAACTCAGACATCTGTTTTACTTTGGACAAGTCTCCCTTGTCCTCGGGGCATCCATTTTTGAAACGGATGTTTGGGTTGAGGGATACAGAATATGGCCATGAAACAGATCAAAGCTAACTGGCCCTCAGGGTAAATAAGCTCATGCCCTTGGCCTTTTTAGCCCTATACTGTATCTAGCTGAAGTAACCTGGCTGGGGGGAAGTCTACTTCCCTAAAGATGCTCCAGCATTTAGAAATTATCCAGTGAGGCTTATGATGATGCTATCTATCTTCTGCCCTGGTGATGAATAATTGGATGGGAGTGACAAGAGGGGAACATTCTAGGCTTATCCTGGGACGACTGGTGGTCCATCAGGTAGAAAATCATGTGCAAGTCATGCTTGCTTTACAGGGTTTATATCTAGACCAACGTCATAGATATTTTACTCAGATAAATAAGGACAATCTTGCTCTGTAACAAAAGCCATGGAAGGAGGTTTTGGCCCATAGAAAGCCTCCATGTATTTCACAAACAAGAGTCATGTGGCAAGTGAGCCTTTCAGTTCAGTGGACTCCAATGAGTTTCAGTCTTGTCTGTTATGACTCTGGGTCGACAGTGGCATATGCCACAGCAGCCCAGACTGTGCAGTAGATTAATGAAGCTGCGATTCTTCCCCAAGGCCAAGAACACAAAGGAATATTCTGTTCAGCAGAAAGGGAGCCGCCAGCAGCTCTGGAAGGTGTGGGTTCTGTGAGGCTGGTTTACGATCCTCCTACTTCAGCGTCTACCCTTTGTCAACATTCCCTGTGAACACCTCTTTCACCCTTCTGATTGGAGTGGGGAAAGGATGAGAAGGTTCCTTCCAAATCTTTCTAGGTAGTTGGGACAATATTTTGGTCCCTCCTATTCTTGGGCAAGTGCTAGTTCCTCTTATCAAAATCCCTTTTCCAAAGTGAAATAAATGGAAAAATTTAAATTCAATTAAAAACCCAGATGAGGCAATTCTTCTTCTTCTTTCCACTTCCCCCTCCACCCTAATACACAGTAAACAGTTTTTGCAGAGGCCAGCTTCTCCTGCTCTGTGGACGAGATTTCCTCTTTAGCTGAGTCGGCTGAGGGCATTATCCATCTCTCGGCCAAGAGCCTCTATTTTTTTTTCTTCTTTGCTCTTTGGACACATACCTAATTTCTGTTGAATATACTAACTTAGAAACTGTTTCAAATAGTAGAATGTTTATTAGTATTTTTAATAATGGAGAGTATAAATAAGATGCCTACTCTGATTCCTGATCTGTCTCCCAAATGCCACCCTGCCCTGTTAAGCTGTTTCCACAGCCCATCTCAGGTCCTTTACTCAGCGTTTACCACGGCTGACTATTTCCCGAGATGGTTTCCTGCACATGCCTGAATGTCATTATGTGCTCCTCTCCACATACGAATGTGAACACAGAAGGGATCACACTACACACCCTGTACTGTACTTGACTTTTTCCCCCTTAGTGAAGTGTTAGGGAAATCTTTCCATATTGACACACATGGATTCATCTCATTCTTTTAACTAATCCATTATATGGATGTGGCATTTTTATTTAATCAGTTCCTCTACTGATGGATATTTTGATGTATTTTTAAAACCATGACAAAGTAATGCTTCAGGGACCATTCTCGGACATAATGTTTTGTTGAAGTGTTCCATGTCTATCCACCAGGTAAATTCCTAGTGGTGACATTACTTGTTGAAAGGGGAAGTGTGTTTTTAATATTGATATTACTAAATGGTGCTTTAAAAAAGGTTAGGCCCATTTACACTCTCAAGATTATACAAATCTATTTTCAGTAGAAAGAAAAATAATGTTTTCTCAGACTCGTGTAGCTGGCTTCTGTTTTTAAAGTGCTTTCTGTGCCTTAGCTTCTGGAGTCTGATACATAAATAAGTGATGCTAACAGCTCAGCTCTCTTGTCTGCTCTTCCCCTTGAGGATCTGTCACGCTCTAAAGCCAATCAATGGAATAATTCTCGTCCCAAGCCATTAATTTTCCACTTGTGTTGGGTCAGAAAAGGATATGGGTTCTAATTACGAGAACTGTCCACACTGTGATGGTATTCTCTCCACAGGGTACCTGCCGCAAGGACACCAGGGCTCCAGTTCCAGTAAAGCATCTAAAAGAAAGGTCTTGACCGTGTTATCTCAGGGCTTCCCTAGTAGCTCAGCTGGTAAAGAATTCACCAGCAATGCAGGAGACCCCGGTTTGATTCCTGGGTCAGAAAGATCCCCTGGAGAAGGGAAAGACTACCAACTCCAATATTCTGGCCTGGAAAATTCCATGGACTGTATAGTGGGGGAGGGGAGGGGAGGGGAGGACGGGAGGAGGGGGGGAGGGGGAGGGGGAGGGGGAGGGGGAGGGGAGGCAAAGAGTCAGAGATGACTGAGCAACTTTCACTTTCACTTCACCTGTTATTTCTACCCAGACACATGGAGTTTTGAGAGCTTCATCATCAACATCAAAGTCATCAAATTTGTGAGGCACTAGAGGATCTTCTTTGATGTTTCTAAAGCTTCATCAGGGAAAGGGAGTGTATTGCTCAGACACGGACCCAGGGAGGAATGACTAACCACTGGAAAGCCTTTGAAGCATGTTTAGTCATTGTTAGATGCTTCTTCATAAAACCTGGCATTTTGATGTCTGTCTAGCATCTTAGGACTCCAGACCATTGGGCCTTCGGACCTCCTGGCCTGGGATTCAACACTATATATGTTTATAGTTGAACAGGAATGTTAGACAGGAAAGCCACTCAGGTGTCTAATATTGCAGGATAAACACCGGTAGAGCAGACATTGTGGTTGGCTGAGTCTAATGATTTTTACCTGGTAATGTACTCTGCCTCCTGTACATAGATCTGGTGAGATAGCTGTCATGTTTTATGAAGAATCTGGAGTGCCTAAGAGGAAAGCTGGAAAACATGTGCAAAGTACTTATGCACAATGTGCTTAACTCTTCCCCATCATACCGTGTCATAGACATTTGGCAAAACAACCTCCGTGTCCAGAATGTACTACCACACAGGGAACAAGAGGCTGGCTGTTATTCAGGGTGCAGGAACTAACTTTGCCCATTTTAATAACAAACAGAAACACCCACCCTTGTCAGTCTAGGTTTCCTACTTGTGCTGGTGGGAGGCTCTGTGATTCTTGGATCCACAAATTTCTTTCCATCCCTGGGGAAACCTGCTCTGCTGCCTTTTATCACACTTGTGGACCTAGTAGGTGCCAAGGAGGGACTGCAGGGATCTGAACTGGGTGGCTGAATTTATTCCAACTCTGTTTTAGGAACCATCAAGCCTTAGGGTGGGGGAGTGGGGGCTCCCAGATGCATTTGGGGTTGAGGGGGAGATGCAAAGAGATAACTCTAAATAGAGAGGCTATGGCAAGCCACTCCAGTACTCTTGCCTAGAAAATCCCATGGATGGAGGAGCCTGGTAGGCTGCAGTCTGTGGGGTCGCTAAGGGTCGGACACGACTGAGTGACTTCACTTTCACTCTTCACTTTCACACATTGGAGAAGGCAACGGCAACCCACTCCAGTGTTCTTGCCTGGAGAATCCCAGGGATGGGGGAGCCTGGTGGGCTTCCGTCTGTGGGGTCACACAGAGTCGGACACGACTGAAGTCACTTAGCAGCAGCAGCAGCAGCATATAGAATAATATTGTATTATTACTTAAGGGACTCTCAAAGAACTTCCTTAACATCTATAGGGACAGGGGCCCATATCCCCCATGTTTCAGGAATGATATTAAGGATGCTAAGCAGGTACTTGACCGTGTGCGCTTGCTCAGTTATAATCCTTGATGGACCGTTACTCATTTTGCGAAATGGAGCCAAGTCCCTCTTTCCCTCCTTCCCTCTCCCCTAGCTATTTTGCTTTGCTAAGTAATCAGACATGGATCTTATTCCCAAGCCGTTTATTTATATTCTTAGGGAGATTAGACATTTGGAAGAAGGAAGAATGTAATAAAAGTCATACTGGAAATCCAGATAATGAACTGGAGGAGTTCAGAGGAGAGGGATGTCATTTCCAGTCAGGATGGGGAGGAGATTACAGATTGTCATGTTTGGGGGCTTAATATTTAGAAGGAAATGGGGATGGGATGGGAGAAAGCCCTTTCCAGGCTGTGTGATTGGATGGGGTGAATCAGGGAGGTCAGGAAGCGTGAGGCATGAATGGCAAATGACAGGGAGATGATTTTGACTGGAGTAAAGGGCACGCAAGCTTGGGGAGGAAGAAGTTCCAGTGGTGGGTAGGTGGAAATTTGCAGGGCCTTGATGGTTAATTGTTAAGCTCAAGACATTGTTAGAAATGGCTGGGTTCACTGTCAAAGACAGAGCAAACTGGCAGAGGCTAAATCTGCCCAGGGGACTGGGGTAGGAGCTGTGGGGCAAGTCTAGGCTGCAGACGAAGCATTGGAAGGGAGACTCAGAGCAATATGGCAGCAGACAACAAGGTGGTCACTCTACTTGCCTGGGTGAGTGGAGCTGGTGTTGGGAAGTGGCTGACAGATCTTGAGGCTGGGAGGTGCTGGTACCGGAAAATCTAGCACCAGGTGGCCTTGAGAAATGTTGTGCAGGAGGGAGATTCAATAAGAAGGTTGGTCAGCAGTTAGTAGGCTCCAGCCGCTAAGCTCAGGTTCATGGGCAGACTTCCAAACTCTGGAAGGAGGAAAAAGTGGAATGGGGAGTGAAATGCAAGGCCCCCACTGCAGAGGGACCAGGCAGACTTCCAAGCCAGGAGTCAGACCTGGAACACAGGGGCCTGACTCTAAGGAGGAGCAGAAGTCTGATGCTCCATTCCAGAGCGCTGAGCCGAGGTCTTTTCATTCCTTCTGCATAAGGTTATGACTGGTTCTTAGATGCTGGGTCCACAGGTGGGAGCAGAGAGGCCCATCAATGTGGATGTGAGGTTGCGGATACCGGAGGAAAGGCAGCATCTGCTGCTGGCTAAAGAGTCTGGGCTTTATCTGGTGACTGAAGAGCAAAAATGTGGAAAAATTAAAACTGGGGGATATCTTAAGTAGAGCTATATTTCAGGAAGATTCCTCATTAGGATCAAATGAACTAAAGTAAGTTCTCACCTGTAACAAATTTCTACTTCCTGAGTACTTCTCCTACGTGTTCACTTCTCTCCATACCTCTTTCTAGTACTGTGGGTTAAAGAAACTAGATTATTGAAATTAACTATTAATTTCATCTGTTCTTTTATTTTTTAAAGTGGCTCCTAGAAAAGTTAAAATTCCCTAAGTGGCTCACACATATTTATATAGGGGCCTCGCTGGTCAAATTGTTTATCCATACTGTAGTCAGATCTGTTTAAAATGTGACTCTTCTCATGTCACTCTACTGTGATATCTTTTCATGGTTTCCACCGCCCCAGGATAAAGTCCAGATTCTTTCCCGCAGCTCCCAGGCTCTTCGTAATCTGACTCTTACAGCATCTCTCAGCGGTGCCGTCCCGCTGCACTCATCCTTCAGGCTACCAGAGCATATTCAGTTGTATCTGTGAAATTACTTTCCTCTCTTTGGCATCCATGCCTTTGTTCATGTCATTCCTTTTCCTGAACTAAGCATTCTCCCCCTGGAGTCAGTTCAGTTCAGTCGCTCAGCCGTGTCCAACTCTTTGTGACCCCATGGACTGCAGCACGCCAGGCCTCCCTGTCCATCACCAACTCCCGAAGTTTACCCAAATTCATGTCCACCGAGTCGGTGATGCCGTCCAGCCATCTCATCCTCTGTCGTCCCCTTCTCCTCCTGCCCTCAATCTTTCCCAGAATCAGAGTCTTTTCCAATGAGTCAATTCTTTGCATCAGCTGTCCAAAGTATTGGAGTTTCAGCAACCGTCCTTCCAATGAACACCCAGAACTGATCTCTTTTAGAATGGACTGGTTGGATCTCCTTGCAGTCCAAGGGGGACTCTCAAGAGTCTTCTCCAACACCACAGTTCAAAAGCATCAATTCTTCAGTGCTCAGGTTTCTTTGTAGTCCCAACTCTCACATCCATACATGACCACTGGAAAAACCATAGCTTTGATTAGACGGACCTTTGTTGGCAAAGTAATGTCTTTGATTTTTAATATGCTGTCTAAGCTGGTCATAACTTTTCTTCCAAGGAGTGTGTTTTAACTTCATGGCTGCAGTCACCATCTGCAGTGATTTTGGAGCCCCCCAAAATAAAGTCTGTCACTGTTTCCACTGTTTTCCCATCTATTTGCCATGAAGTGATGGGACCAGATGCCATGATCTTAGTTTTCTGAATGTTGAGTTTTAACCCAACTTTTTCACTCTCCTCTTTCACTTTCATCAAGAGGCTCTTTAGTTCTTCTTTGCTTTCTGCCATAAGGGTGGTGTCATCTGCATATCTGAGGTTATCATTGTTTCTCCCAGCAATCTTGATTCCAGCTTGTGCTTCATCCAGCCCAGCGTGTCTCATGATGTACTCTGCATATAAGTTAAAATACGTAGGGTGACGATATATAGCCTTGACATACTCCTTTCCCAATTTGGAACCAGTCTGTTGTTCCATGTCCAGTTCTAACTGTTGCTTCTTAACCTGCATACAGATTTCTCAAGAGGCAGGTCAGGTGGTCTGGTGTTCCCATCTCTTGAGGAATTTTCCTCAGTTTGTTGTGATCCACACAGTCAAAGGCTTTGGCATAGTTAATAAAGCAGACGTAGATGTTTTTCTGGCACTCTCTTGCTTTTTCGATGAATGAATGGATGTTGGCAATTTGAGCTCTGGTTCCTCTGCCTTTTCTAAAACCAGCTTGAACATCTGCAAGTTCACGGTACTCATACTATTGAAAATGTTCAAGCTCATTTTTGCTTCCCATTAAAGTCTCAGCTTTAGACATCCCTGACTCCTTAACTCTGGATTAAGAGCCTCTCGACGCTAGGGGTCTCACCTTGTGCTCCCTCCAAAAAGCATTCCTGCATTCTTTTTACAAGGTCCCATATCCTAGTCTCTCTCCTTCCTAAGATGGTAAGTCCTCTGAAAACAGGGTCTCTGTACTGATCCTCCAGTTTGCCCAGCACTTAGCATAGTAATGGCTGCCTGTGTGATTGTATGGATGAATGAATGGGGCCGTTGTGTGAGGTCTGAGGAACCTGAGCTGGGATAGGGGCCCTGGGCATGAAAAGGATAAAAAAAACACTCATGAAAGAATCAGTAAGGACATAATTCTTGACAGCTGGCAACTGTGTGGATGCACCTCTGATTACTACTGGGTATGGGAATGGCTACCCACTACTATCCTTGCCTGGAGACTTCCATGGACAGAGAGGCCTGGAGCACTACAGTCCACAGGATAACAAAAGAGGCACGTCTTAGCAGCTAACACTTAAACTTTTCTCTCCATGAAGAACTAATGTACTTCATGAGGTGCCGTAAGTCCTGAAAACATACAAACAAGAATGCAGACAAATGTTCTGGAAATAAAAATGTATTCTTTTGTAAGTGGAATGATATTTGGAGTCAAAAGACTTGGCTCTAAGCATTTATATTGTCTTTGCAGTCGTGACATTTCAGTTTCTTAAGCCATAAAATGGAGATAGTGATACCTCTACTTTTGGGAGTCGTGAGGATTAAGGGAACTAAAGTATGTAGAATCATTTTGTAAACTGCAAAATGACAGAAAGCGTTAGTGATTACCAGTGCAAAGATACTTGTATCTGTAAACAGATGACATTCATGCTGTAGTGACTAAATTATACATAATTCTGAGCTACGTCAGGGATGTAAATCTCAAACCACCAGAGCACAGAGGAACTTGGACAGCCTACACCGTGTGAAGTTACACCTTTCCATTCATACGACTTGAGGAATGAATGCGCTGGTGAGACAGGGAGCCAGAGGGGCAATGGGTGAGTGTGCGTGTGTGCTGTGAGGGGGCTGGGTGGCCTCCTTCCCTCTGCCTGGTCTGGGATGGCCTCACATTTGACTCCAAGCTTGAAGGTGTTAGGCGTTCAATTGTGTCTGACTCTTTGCAACCCCATGGACTGCAGCCTGCCAAGCTCCTCTGTCCATGGAATTTCCCAGGCAAGAATACTGGAGTGGGTTGCCATTTCCTTCCCCAGGGAATCTTCCTGACCCAGGGATCAAACCCAGGTGTCCTGCATTGCAGACGGACTCTTTACTGTCTGAGCCAGGGAAGTCAAGCTTGGGCTTACATTTTTGTTTTTGTTTTTTCAATCTGTCTAATCAATTACATACACATTTATACTCATCTTCCTGATACGTTGCCCCTTTCAGCATTATGAAACGTCTCTTTCTCTTATGGTGCTCTGTGCCTTGAAGTTTACGTTTTAAACTTTACTTAAACTTGGCTCATGCCAAAAATTCTTCTGCTCAGATTTCTCTCTCCTCTCCTGCTCTGCTTCCCTCACACCCTTCCTCTTCCACCTAGACATTCTATTCATCTTTCAAGTCTCTGCCAGGAGGCTCACAGCGTTCACCATCTCTAAAGTTGCTTTTTCCTCCCTCGAAAGAGACCTCACTCTTCTCTCTCATTCCCTGGTCAGGGGTCGCACCTGCACTGAGTATTCCCAAGGTGGACTTGCAAGAGGTCCTTCCAACCAGCCTGTATCCCCGCTCCCCGACAGGGACCAGACTCTCACCCGTTACTCAGGTGGCTGTTCTAAGCAGAACAAACTGTGACACTAGCATTCTGATTTGGAGTTTGGAGTCTGTATGGTTTCCTGTTGTTTGTTGTTTAGTCGCTTCAGTCTTGCCTGACTCTTTTTGTGACCCTGTGGACTGTAGCCCGCCAGGCTCCTCTGTCCGTGGAATTTCCCAGGCAAGAATACTGGAGTGGGTTGTCATTTCCTCCTCCAGGGGATCTTCCCGACCCAGGGATCGAACCCACATCTCCTGCATTGGCAGGCGGGTTCTTTACCACTGAGCCTGCAGGGAAGCCCAGAAGCTCACAGGCACACCACTTTCTCTTGCTTGCTAGCTTCGGCCATTCCTTTGTTTGCCTCCCTGACTTGAGACCTGGGACCAGGATGTGCAGTTAGCACCTTATGCATAGCGTGTGCTCTGTTAAAGTCCTTAAAATAGTTGTTTACCTGACCCTTCCCAGAGAATTATTTGAGGGATTATGTAAAACAAAATCATACTTCATGTTTCCAAGGGACATGTGTCCAGTTAGTATATTGTGATCAGCCATGTCTGACTCTTTGCGACCCCATGGACCGTTGGCCACCAGGCTCCTCTGTCCATGGGATTTCCCAGGCAAGAATACTGGAGTGGGTTGCCGTTTCCTTTTCTAGGGGATCTTCCTGGCTCAGGGATCTAACCCATGTCTCTAGTATGTTATACTATTAAGCCAATTAGCGCTACTTCTTTTTTAGGAAAAATGTGCAGTACCCTTATATTTGGCATGTTTGATGAACTCGGCCATGTCTGGGGTTCTATTTGATCTGTGACCCCTCTGAGTCCTGGGTCTTCCCCTGTTCTGCTCCCTCTGCCTGGACTGCTCGCTCCTCCTCCCTCATCCACTTCTTCTCCTACTTCTAAGTCTGTCTCAGCTTTCGGAGCTCATTGTGGAGAGCATTTTCTCTGGGAAGCAATCCCTGAAATCCTGTGGGCTCGGCCTGTGTACTCCAACAGCATCCCTTCTCTCTGCACTTAGCGTCCTCTCATGGTTTGTTCTGTTTCTCCCTCTAATCCATCAGCGCCAGGAAGCATTCACTAGGACGGTCTTGTTGAAAGTGATTTCTGAAGTGCCTAGCACAGTGCCTGCTTTGTAGTGAACACGCAAATATTCATTGCACAGGCGTTCATAAATGGGTAAAAGAATCCTTTTGAGAGCCCAGAACAATTTCAGAATCAGAGTACATGAGAGTCCATCTTAGAATATTATGATCTAGCCTTTGCCTAAGTGACTTTCTACTGATTTCTGTTCTATTTAACAGGTATATTAATTAAAATGTAGGTCTGGCTACTTGTAACAGAGAGCCAAATTCACAACATTTTAAACAAGAAAGACTTCTAATTCTTTCCCACAAAATAGTCCAGAGACAAGCTGTCCAGCACTGTGGTGATGGCAGCTCTGTTCTATTAGACGATAGTCAGAGTTGGGCTTCTTCTGTCTTGATCTGATCTCCACCACCCCAAGACGATGAGCTTTCACATGGTTCATGGTCACGACAAAATCCTGGGCGGTCCAGTTTAGTCCTGGAATCCTGGGAACCTGGAACTGATCCTAGGACCTCCTGGACCCTCTTTGGACAGCTTGAGTCTGACACTGATTTATAGGACTAATCACGTTGAGGCATTTCGCACTGCTTGCCCATCCTTTGCAGGTGACGAGGACCAGCGACTTAGTTTGAGTTGGGCATGTATGCCAGGAATGCCAGCTGGTCTTCATGCTAAGGTCATGAGCCTTCAGCCAAGGGTGGTGTGGTTTTCTGAGGTACAGGACACACTGACTTCACAGCAAGGCATCCTGACTGGCTACATGAGAGGAATTCCTTCGAATAATATTAAATATATTATCTATTTGGCTATAAGTAAATGTCTATTACTTATTTTGTTCTAAGGTTGCCATATAACTTACAGTTGTACTGTCATTTCTTTACAGTGCCTTTCTGTTGAATTTACATTATTCTGGAGAGAAATCATGAGATTTTTATGATTAAGGTTCAAGACAAAGGCCAATCTACTCTACCAATTCTCTCATCCTGTAATACAGACCCACTCACTCAGTTCAGACACACACACACCCCTCACCCAATACTCTACCTCCTACTGCATGCATCCAAAACTCCCCTTTTCCACAACACACACACACACACCCATTATCTCTGGATGGAAAGGGAAGAAAAACCAGGATAGGCAGCTTTCTAGAGCATCCGCTATTCTATCTAGAAGAAGTTGAATCAACCAAGGGTTATGACTCCTCCCCTTCTCCTGCCCTGAACTAAACACATTGTCATTCTATAGCCCTCGCTTCATGTCCTAGACAAAACAGGATAAGTATGAGTTAGTACCAGTTGATTCTGCCAATTTAACAGGAAAATAACAAGAACGAAAGATCTGTCTAAAATTTGTTCCTGGCAAAGGCAATATTTGAGATATTTTCTGATTTTTAAAAAGACATCTAATTGATATATGGCTCACAAGTAACTCTCTAAAACAGTGAGATTTACTTTTCTTTGTGTCTTTGTGTCTTTCTGTGTGAGTAGTTACCTTACTTGCAGCATTTGGGTTAATTATGATGAAAGTTAGATTTCCATCATATATGTTTTTCTTTTCCTTCCACCTTCTCCAAAGTTCTCCTTTAAGGCAGAAACTTTCCATTCTTGGTTTCATCCAAAAGACAAATGTTTCTGGGAAAACACCACGTTTAAGCTATTCAGCAATTCTGGTGTTATGTAACTGACCACACTAGGACTTTCAATTAACTTTGGTTACGTTTTATTGAAGCGTGTCACAGACTAGAATAACTAGTGATAATTAAATTTAAAAAAACCCTTTTGTATGTCTTTAAACAGGGAAAATCCTTTTCAAATGTGTGCAGCATCTTATGATGATGACAGAAAGTAAATCTTTAGTCATTCGAAGTGTTCTAAAGTTCAGTGACTGTATTCCAAGACTGACTTTAGTGTGTTTGAGAATTTTTAGTGGCAGTAGGCTTTCCTTTCAGCATTAGCTCACATAAAACCCAAGCTCTCCGGGTTCCCCTTCCCTCTCTCTCTTGTCTTCTGGTTACTTTTGTTTGGTCATCTTCAGTTGTAGATGCATTTTGAGATTGTTTAGACAATCTTTTCACCTGAGGGAGAATTATGTGCGTTAGTGATTTCAAACAACTTCCTACACGTAATAACTTGCAACTCACTTTCTCCATTTCCAATCTTTATCTTTCCTTCCCATCACTTCAGTATCTCTATTTTCTTTCTCTCCAGAACTGAACTGATCATATTTTCACCCACAGCAAAATGCCCCTCCCATTTTCTCTTTGTATTCATGTCTCCACCACAATCCCAGTGTCCCACTCTTAAAATTTGCAGGTCTTTTTTTTTTTTCCCCCTCTTCATTTCCTTGCAACATGCTGCCTATCCTCAAGATGCAACATTTATTTTTCCAAAATATCATTCAGACTCTTTATTTCAAAATCCTTATCTTGTCTCAGCCTCGGTGTTGATTATTTGGCAAGTACATGACCCTACCACTCCACTTTCTCACCTCTAAGCCATCCTTTGGACAAGTATTAGATCATCTTGTTCATACTCTTTTATCATTTCAATTTCATCTTAAACCAGGAATCTCCACCAACCAGCTTCTTTATTTAAACTTCATTTCCCTGGACTACATTAGCCACTTTTCTAAGCAATCCTCTGAAGCTTCCATTCTTTCTACTGGAAGACTTCCTTTTCTTCCTTCCAGTACATCTTGCTTTTTTTTCCTTCTTCCAAGCTAGTGGTAACACAGCCTTAATAAAAGCTGAAATTATCCTCAAGTCCTTTAAGGGCACTCACCACCTGGCCCCTTTCCTCAGCTTCCTCTCAGAGACACATTGCTCAGTACCCTGCTCTCTAAAACTGTACCTGCTGATCTGAGGTTTCGTAAAGTCATTTTTTATTTTTTCCCTTTATGTTCTTTTTCTGCTTCTAGAGTATAAGAAACCTTAAGGTAGAGAAAATATCTAAGATTTATTTATATTCAGTTCAGTTCAGTCGCTTAGTAGTGTCTGACTCTTTGCGACCCCTGGACTGAAGCACGCCAGGCTTCCCTATTCATCACCAACTCCCGGAGCTCGCTCAAACTCATGTCCATTGAGTCAGTGATGCCATCCAACCGTCTCATCCTCTGTCATCCCCTTCTCCTGCCTTAAATCTTTCCCAGCATCAGAGTCTTTTCCAAGAGTCAGTTCTTCGCATCAGGGGGCCAAAGTATTGGAGTTCCAGCTTCAGCATCAGTCCTTCCAATGAATATTCAAGACTGATTTCCTTTAGGATTGACTGGTTTGATCTCCTTGCAGTCCAAGGGGCTCTCAAGAATCTTCTCCAGCACCACAGTTAAAAAGCATCAATTCTTCAGCGCTCAGCTTTCTTTACAGTCCAACTCTCATATCTGTACATGACTACTGGAAAAACCATAGCTTTGACTAGACAGACCTTTGTTGGCAAAGTAATGTCTCTACTTTTTAATATGCTGTCTAGGTTGGTCCTAGCTTTTCTTCCAAGGAGCAAGTGTCTTTTAATTTCATGGCTGCAGTCACCATCTGCAGTGATTTTGGAGCCCAAGAAAATTTATCCTTATATTTATTTATATTAAATTTATATTTATTTACTCAGCAACAATTACTAAGCACTTGCTGAATTTATAGCATGAATTTATCTATGTATCTCTCTGTTAATAGGTCAAATAGTTATTTATTGAGCAATGAGTGAACTCTGGGAGTTGGTGATGGACAGGGAGGCCTGGCGTGCTGTGATTTATGGGGTCGCGGAGAGTCGGACACAACTGAGCGACTGAACTGAACTGAACTGAACTGAACCATGTGTTAGGTACTGTGTGAGGTGCTGGAGTACAATGATGAGAAAACTGACATTACCTCTGCCTTCATAGAGTTTGAGGGAAATGGATATTTATCAAATAATCACACAATTTGATGAAAAATTACAAATGTGAGAGAACTGCAAAGGGAGAAGTTGCTATAAGAGCATATAATTGGGTGATTTAGCCCAAGTGGGAGAGGAGAGGAAGAAGGAATGTCCCCCAAAGAGGGAATCACATGAGTAAAGGTTCTGTGATGGTGGGGAGCCAGGTATGTTCAAGACATTGAAAGAAGACTGAGGGTGGGGGACTTCCCTGGAGGTCCAGCGGCTAATACTCCATGCTTTTAATGCAGGAAGCCTGTGTTTTTTTTCTGGTCAGGGAACTAGATCCCACATGCCACAGTGAAGACTGAGGATCCTGCGTGCTGCAGCTAGGGCCTGGCACAGTCAAGTAAATAAATAAGAAAGAAAGAAAGACTGGGGTCGCTGAGCCCAGAGAGTGTATAGAAAGTGAAATGGAAGAGGCCAACCTGGGCAACACTTTATGGAATATGAAAAGGATTTAGGTTTTTATTCTTAGCAATGGGGAGCCACTAGAGGGATTTAAAATAGGTGGCCAGTGGAAATTTGCTGTATGACTCAGGGAACTCAAACTGGGGCTCTGTGACCATCTAGAGGAGTGGGCTGAGGTGGGATATGGGAGGGAGGTTCCAGAGGGAGGGGACATATATATACCTATAACTGATTCACGTTGCTATATGGCAGAAACCAACACAATATTGTAAAGCAATCATCTTTCAATTAAAAATAAATAAATTGAGAAAAAATAAGAATAGGAGGTGATGGTATGGTGATTTTAAAAGATTACTCTGATCCCTGAGTGGAGGTAGTTTGAGGTAGGAGAGGACACCAAGTACAGTATTTTTCTGTGTCATATAGAGACTTGATGTTGCTCACTGACTAACCAGTCTGGTTCTTTGTATCATGAAGCTTTTGCTTCGAGCTGCAAAATCTTGAGCGACTCAATCTATAGGTCTGACTTTTCATGTAGTCAGTCTCTTGTAGCTTTTGCAATTTATTGACTTGACACCATTATCACTATCAACAACCTTAACTGAGTATTAACTATGGTGCCAGATACTGTGCCAAAGACTCATTTAATTTTCAGTCTGAGCCAGTGAGGAAGGTGTTTATATCCCTGTTTTTTACAGACTTAGAGATGAGACCTTGCCTCAGAGGGAACTGGATTGATCAGGACTCACATCTAGGTGTCTTTGGCTAGGTGTTCTAGCAGCTTTATTTGGGTTTTCGGTACCACTTCGATAAATTATGGATAAAAGAGGTTCCTTTAGCCCTGAAACAAGATATAATTTGGCTCATTGTCCAGTAACTTCTTCCAGAGTCTTGGTCAAAGCCCATCCTGGCATTCGGTCACCCATCTCCCATTTTGTAGAATGTTTCGTTACATATCATAGAGACCTGCCATTGTGTCTGAGCTGATTGTTCTAAGTTTTGATCTTTTCAACCATGTGAACACATTTCTGGATGTCCTTTACAGAAATCTGTAATTAGATGAGCTTATAATGTTTATTACCTCAACTTACAAACAGTATTCCAGTAACCAACTTCCTCCCCAGGAAAGCATCATCAACAATTAAGAATAACCACCCCCAACTGGTAAACTATTAGTTGAAAAGCGTTTGTCATCGTGGCCAGAGGAGTCTTCTGCCTTTGGCCTGCCATCTGTCAAGTGCTATTTATGTTTCTTCTGTCTCCATTTTCTACCCCCTGAGGCAGCCTCTTCTTTGGTTGTAGTTCAGTTCAGTCGCTCAGTCGTGTCCGACTCTCCGCGACCCCATGAATCACAGCACGCCAGGCCTCCCTGTCCATCACCGACTCCCGGAGTTCACTCAAACTCATGTCCATCGAGTCGGTGATGCCATCCAGCCATCTCATTCTCTGTCGTCCCCTTCTCCTCCCGCCCCCAACCTTTTCCAGCATCAGAGTCTTTTCCAGTGAGTCAACTCGTCGCATGAGGTGGCCAGAGTATTGCAGTTTCAGCTTTAGCATCAGTCCTTCCAATGAGCACCCAGGACTGATCTCCTTTAGAATGGACTGGTTGGATCTCCTTGCAGTCCAAGGGACTCTCAAGAGTCTTCTCCCTCACCACAGTTCAAAAGCATCAATTATTCGGCGATCAGTTTTCTTCACAGTCCATCTAAAATTGACTTGTAATTTGCTTGCCTAAATAAATAACTCCCTAATAACAGAACATAGAAAAACTTTAACTCCTACCTCATAGTATGTCTGAGATAATTAGTAAAAATAACTTTGGGCTCTCAGAAAATAGTAACAACTCTCTACTGCTTTGAGTGTTTGGAGGACTGGTCATCTTTAACTAACCATGACTGGTTCCTTACCTTTTGCAAAGCAAGGTTGAAAGTTCAAGCAAAGAGTTGGTGAATGGAGCAACCCCAGTTAGCAGAGCTAGGAACAGCCATAGCAGGATGCCTGGCTGATGGTGGAAAGCTGAAGAAGGAAAGTTAATGAGCAACATAGCTTATAAGCCCGAAGACTAGGGGGAAGCATTTCATAGGGATGTTGAGAGGATTAAGTGGTTTACATTTGGACAAACCTGTGATATTGTTCCGGAGAAGGCAATGGCAAGCCACTCCAGTACTATTGCCTAGAAAATCCCATGGATGGAGGAGCCTGGTAGGCTGCAGTCCGTGGGGTCGCTAAGGGTCGGACACGACTGAGCGACTTCACTTTCACTTTTCACTTTCCACTTTCACACATTGGAGAAGGAAATGGCAACCCACTCCAGTGTTCTTGCCTGGAGAATCCCAGGGACAGGGGAGCCTGGTGGGCTTCCGTCTATGGGGTCACACAGAGTCGGACACGACTGAAGTGACTTAGCAGCAGCAGCAGCAGCAGCAGCAGCAGCAGCAGTGATATTGTTGGGGGAAAGAGTTAAGAAGAAGTAACAGATTTATTTGTTTATGTACCTCACCAAAAGTTTTTTTTAGGGACCTATAGATAGCTAAGCTTCCCAGGTGGCTCAGTGGTAAAGAATCCTACTGCCAATGCAGGAGATGTGGGTTTGATCCCTGGGTCAGGAAGATCCTCTGGAGAAGGAAATGGCAACCCACTCCAGTATTCTTGCCTGGACAATCAATCCCATGGACAGAGCAGCCCGGCAGGCTACAGTCTGTGGGGTCAAAAAGAGTCAGACATGACTGACTGAGCGCGCATGCACGGAATGCTAAAGGTGTGTATAGTTTGTGAATAAAATGGTGCAAAGTGGCTATCATCAGTTCCACTCAAAAGTGGGAAAAATTTTCAAGCTCATCTGTTTCGGTAAGGGCTTATAGGAAAGCAGAGGCAATATGCACTCAGCAGTCCTAATGTGTGGAAGGAGAATCCTGACCTCTCAATTATTTTGCTTTTTTCACATAGCTGTTTTTATTATTCCTGTTGCTGTCTTCGGACTGTTTTCCTCAACTGGGCGCAGGACACCACAGTCCAGCAGTGAGTTTGAGGACAAAGCCTTGGCCTTCCCATTTCTATCTTATGCTGATGTTGCCATATTTAAGACAAGTTTTTGCCTCCTTATTTCCGAGTACAATGTCTATTATACTTGCACTGCTCTGACTCTTCCGTCACACAGTACAATCTATTCTAAAGAACATGCAGGTTGCAAACCAAATGCAGTAAATGACATGGAATTACCGTAAAGGGAAGGAATGTGGCGGTAGGGAGAGAAGACACGTTTTTATTCAAGGCCGCCTGTGTTCCAGAAGCACTCTCTCAGGTGCTTTATTTAGCGTCGTTTATTCTGTTAGCTACTTTACATAGGGTAGTTTATTTAACACTCACTATGGCCACCTCATGCGACGCGTTGACTCACTGGAAAAGAGTCTGATGCTGGGAGGGATTGGGGGCGGGAGGAGACGGGGACGACAGAGAATGAGATGGCTGGATGGCATCACCGACTCGATGGACACGAGTTTGAGTGAACTCTGGGAGTTGGTGATGGACAGGGAGGCCTGGTGTGCTGTGATTCATGGGGTCGTGGAGAGTCGGACACGACTGAGCGACTGAACTGAACTGAACTGATAGGCATGAAAGGAAACATGAGGACGAGGCTCTGAGAAGTGACAGTCAGACTCTAGGTTGAGATATAGCAAGTGTCTCATCATTTACCCAGGCACATAAGTATTACTCCGTGTCAACCTACATACATAACTATACTGTCACAATTTTTATATTTTTCACTTTTTTTCTTGCAGCCAGAGATGTAGAGTAAAATCTAGAAAAGCATGATGTCATAGAAGCCAATGACTAAATAAATGAATAAATGGAATATAGAAACTCTGTATTTCCATTTCTTGATAGATTCTCTTAAAGAATCTCCACACAAGCTGCTTATGTTTGCTCTTACCAGTTCTCTATTTATTGACCCTGAGCAAGAAAAAAATTATTTTCTTTCTCTCATTTGGGGTTCTTCCATACCTCTTCCCTTTTCCTGTTAAATCCAAAGAATCTTCCATTGCTCCTGACTTCCAGTGATCACCAAATATGGTGACATAAAACTATTCCTAGCAACATCCTAATGCTTTAAGAATAGATATTTTCTGATTTCCTTCCCCTCCCCTCAACTAACAAATTTCAAATGTACAGTACCTGTTAACTATAAACATAATACTGTATAGTAGATCTCTAGCACTTTTTCATCACTGAAGAGCAACTCCTTATTTCCCCCTCCTCTAGCTCCTGGCAACCACCCTTCTACTGTCTGCTTCTACAACTTTGATTAATTGAGATACAGCATGTAAGTGGAATCATGCAGTATTTGTTCTTCTGTGACTGGCTTATTTAACTTAGCATAATGACGTCTAGGTTCATCTGTGTAGTTCAGTTCAGTCGCTCAGTTGTGTCTGACTCTTTACAATCCCATGGACTGCAGCATGCCAGGCTTCCCTGTCCATCACCGACTCCCGGAGCTTACTCAAACTCATGTCTATCGAGTCAGTGATGTCATCCAACCATCTCATCCTCTGTTGTCCCCTTCTCCTCCTGCCTTCAGTCTTTCCCAGCATCAGAAATGAGTCAGCTCTTCACAGCAGGTGGCCAAAGTTTTGGCGTTTCAGCTTCAGCATCAGTCCTTCCAATGAGTATTCAGGACTGATTTCCTTTAGGATCGACTGGTTGGATCTCCTTGCAGTCCAGGGAGATCTGTGTAGTTGTATATGACAAGATGTCCTTCTTTTTCAAGACTGAATAATATTCTGTTGTCTATATATTTCACATCTTCTTTATCCATTGATGCAGTGGTGTACATTTACGTTGTATCCACATTTTGACCATTATACATAGTGCTGCAATGAATGTGGGAGCACTCAGGTCTCTCTAAGATCTTGATTTAAATTCTTTTGGATAAATACCCAGTAATGGAACTGCTGGATCATATGGTGGTTTTATTCTTAATTTATTGAAGAACCTCCACATTGTTTTCTGTAATAGCTGTAGCAACTAACATTCTTACCAATAGTGTCCAAGGGTTTCTTTTTCTCCACATCCTGGTCAACATGTGTGGGGTTTTTTTTTTTTTTTTTAAGTAATGGCCATCCTAAGAGGTGTGAGGTGATATTTTATTTGGTTTTGATTTGCATTTCCCTGATGACTAGTCATGGTGAGCTTCTTTTCACAGAACTATTGACCATTTGTACATCTTTGGAGAAATGTGTTTTTTAAAGTCCTTCGCCCATTTAAAAATTCAGTTATTATTATTTTTGCCATTGAGTTATAGGAGTCCCTCGTATATGATGGGTATTAACTCTTTATCAGATGTTGTCTGCTAATATTTCCTCTCACCCCATCGGCTGCATTTTCACTCTGTTTCCTTTGCTGTGCAGATGTGTTTTAGTTTGATGTCATCTCACATGGTCTAATTTTGATTTTGTTGCCTCTGGTTTTGGCGTCATATCCATGAAATCATTGCAAACATCAGTGTTATGAAGATTTTCCTTTATGTAGTCTTCTATGAATTTTATAGTTTCAGGTCTTCTGCCTAACTCTTTAACTAATTTTGGGTTGATTTTTGTGTATGATGTTAGATGTGTTTAATTTCTTTCTTTTGCATGTGAACATCCAGTTTTCCCAGCACTATTTGTTGAAACTTATCAGAACTAACAAATGAATCGAGTAAAGTTGCAGGATATAAAGTTAATATATGAAAATCAGTTGCATTTCTATACATTAATGATGAACAATCTGAAAATGAAATTAAGAAAACAGTCCCACTTAGAAAAGCACTGAAAAGAATAAAGTGCCTAGGAATAAACTTAACCAAGGAGATGAAAGATGAAAAGTACAAAACACTGTTGATATCCTTTAAACAAAACTTGACCTGTTCTTTTAGGACTACGTAAGGTCATAGGTAGATTAATCTAGTAAATAAATTCAAACTTAGTTATAAATGGCTTACTGATTTATCCTCCCCAAATACTGATCAGGAGTATTTTAACCTAAAAGTATGCAATAAGGTAATACTGGCTGAGCTGCCTGCAGGTGGAATATTTTTAAATAAACATTTAAAAATTGTAAACTGCAACACTTGGGTGTTCTGTCTAGCAGAAAATTAGCCTTTTTTTGAGGATTAACATTCGGACAAAATCATGTACATTATTGGGTATAAATACAAGTAGTTTTTCTTGGAAAATCTCTCTGAAATAATTTAGTGAGATGATATCATTTTAGATTTCCGCATATTGCATATGTACAACTTTTCAGTGAGTCTGGAAAATGCAGTTTGGGAGGAAGTGCGATGATAATAAGGGAATGGCGCTCCTTTGATCGTGCCCTCGGGGAGTTGTATACATACTCCATTTAATCCTTTTTCAGACTCTACGGGGTAGATGTTCGTTCCATTTTGTTATTGTTCTGGTCTAGTCACTAAGTCATGTCCAACTCTTTTGTGACCCCATGGACTGTAGCCCACCAGGCTCCTCTGTCTATGAGATTTCCCAGGTAAGCATATTGGAGTGGGTTGCCATTTCCTCCTCCAGGGGATCTTCCTGACCCAGGGATCCAGCCCATGTCTCCTGCATCAGCAGGCAGATTCTTTACCAGAGCCATCAGGGAAGCCCTTGTCCCATTTTACAGATGAGGAAATGAAAGCCCAGGGAAGTAGCGCCCAAGTTCACTCGTAATGAAAAACCAGGATTTGAAGCTGCATCTGCTGGAAGCCTCTTTCCCCCTTACACCTCAGGTAGCCTGCCAGGGAGTTGGTGGAGAGGAGGCTGATGAGATCTGAAACTTGACTGGAGCCTTGTGCGTTATAAGCTGCCCTGTCCAAGAAGGCTTCCTGGGAGGGGTAAGTTTGAAGAAACTTCTTAATATCTCTGAACTAGAAAAATTTAAGGGGTCATCTCCAAATTCACAGCTAAAAATCAGGTTAAAGTAGTTGTGAAATTAATCTGATGGATTGTTTAACTGTCCCCAGGTGTATCTTGTGTTCTTCAGGATCACTGAATAGGAATAGGGGTGGGCCTGGAATGGCTTATGAGGCAGGTGGTAGGTCTTCCACGCCATTTTCCTCTGGACACTGGGGACACTCTCTGCTGGTGGTCACTGAAAGGTCTAGTTTACATGCTTTCGTAAAAATAGAAATAATAAAAGTTTGATAAAAAGAGCATCCCTTCTGTCCAATGGTTTCTGGTTGTTTGTGGGGAACTTTGCTGAGTGACTTCGAGAAGTTCTGAAGTGTCCAAAGATCTTTTTATTTTTCCTGGATGCACCCTCATTGTCATTTTTTTGCTTTCCTGGGAACACCAGTACACTGGATTCTCTAGCTTTTCAGTTCATAATATATTATTAACCAAAGCACAGCCTTATGCCTTAGCATGGCAATTAGTGAGAGGCCTTTCTTTTCAAAATATTTAAAGGCAATTAAGTTCATTTAGGGGAGAACAGTATAAAAGACATGAGCTGTAAACTTTTTTTTTTGCAATTGGCATGGAATTCTGTCATGTGCCAATGTTTGGTAATATTATCATCTGGAATTTCGCTGTTGATTTACTTTCTGTTAGGACAAAACTCCCTCCGGCAGTGTCCTCTGAATGGCTCTCTCCCTGAGGTTATCATCCCACTGTGTCCCTACAGTACAGACAACTCAACCCATGGTGACGACTCACAAAGACTCACGGAACCTCCCGGGCCGCCGGTGGCCCAATTTCCACGCTGTCAGCCTCAGCAAAACCCTCTCCTGCTTTGTCCCTTTCCCTCCCACAGTGGCCAGTTACAGTTGATGAGCCTTAAACTATGCGGGGTATAAAGAGGTCCAGAGCCATTTCCTGTTGGTGGTGTGCTGATTCAGGACAAGCGCAACCCTGGGGCGTGGGTTTTGGAATACCCTCTGACCAATTCTTCTTCTTTTTTTTTTGTCCTTATGAAAAACTTCCTGGCTTCTATTACTGCCATTCTCACTGGGGTCGCCCTGATTGAATCTAAATTCCATAGGTAACAAGCAGATAATAGACTTTTATCTGTCCCCCTCCTCCCATCCCATTTTGCACTTCTTCCCCCTTTATTTCTTTGAGCGAAGGAAGGAAAAACACGCTTAGATCCCAGATACCACACCCGGATCTTTTGGGGGCACCTGGTGGCCAATCAGGAAAGCCTGATCCACTGGAAAGGGTGGCTGGCTGCCGATCGCATTCAGAGCTGGAGAAATCGCGGCGTGCTAACTTTATCCGCGGGATTTCAGAAAGGGAGAGTGTGCTCCCGAGCACAAACAGGAAAGCCTGACATCACGGAGCGGCGGGGTGGCGTGGGGAGGAGTCTGCGGCGCCCTCCTCGCCCGCTCGCTCGCCGCGCTCCCTTTGTGGCCGAGTCGCGCGCACCGGCGGCGGCGGGCGCGTGTCTGTGCTCCGTGCGCGGCGGCCGCGCGGGGCCGGGGCTTGGAGGCGCCGCGGCGGGGCCGCGCGGGGATCGCGTTCGCCTGGGAGCGGGGCGCATCATGCGGCGTCCACACACCGGAGAGAAAACTGAGAATGAAATTGCTTTGGCAAGCTAAAATGGTAATGAGAACTCTCTGCCTTCTCCCGACGCTGCTCTGCTGGGGAATCTTCTCCCGCTTTCTCTGGGCGGGTTTTGGACTCGGAGTGAACGGAGCCATCCGATCCCAGACTTGGGAGCTCAGAGCTTTCTCCCTCGGCTTTCTCCGCCTTCCTGTCTGCGTGTCTTCTCCCTTTAAACCATACTTATTTTTCTCAGCAGTGGCCTTTGGTGTATCTGGGCTGATGTATGTCAGCAAAGGAAAACTTTTCAGGCAAGAGGTCTGTGAGTCTGAGTGAACCGCGGAGCGCCTCTGAGTCCCAGCAGCTCTTTAAACACAAACTTCAAGTTTAGGGAAACCCAGGGGGTCGCTGCACACAGCCGATGTGTTGCTTTTTTCTGCACTTGCCAGGTTATTTGACGGAAATAAAAACTTTTTCCCTCCTGCTAACTTTCTGGGTTCCCAAACAATAAGAGGAGAAAAAAGACATGCGAAGCATTTTGTTCCAAAGGAGCGAGCACTCTTAGCATTTTAAACACTTGTTTGTGGCAGAGTTTAAAGTGCAGTTTGCTCCAAGAACTGAGCTACTTATAAAGATACAATGAATTCTTTTTCCTCTCATTTAAGGAGGAAAAGTGAACCAGGACTAAACTTCAGTTTCTTTAAGAAAGAAAAATAGACTTTAAAAAGCTATTTAAGATATGTGAAGGAGTCTAGGAAAAATAACTAAATGGAAAAGCCCTCGGGTCTTGATAGCATAGGAAAGGGCTGGGGGGCCACGAAAATCTCAGCATTCCCTCTATCACAGTGTGTTTTATGTTGCTCTGATTGTAATATTTATTTTGAACAGCCCATCTTATGCCCTGAGTGCTGTTGTAAGCAGCAAAGCAGCTGGGATAGATTGTGGTTAGTGGAGAGGGGAAAAAAAAACAAACAACTTTTTCTTTTTCTTTGTCCTGTCTCCTGGCAGAGCTCGATTCAGGACTGGGGTGAAGAGGTAGAGGAAGGAGCTGTTTACCATGTCACCCTCAAGAGAGTCCAGATTCAACAGGCTGCCAATAAAGGAGCGAGATGGCTCGGGGTGAGTAAAGCTGGGGAGACTGTGAGCCTTGGACTTGCAGGGCCTCTTGTTCTGTGAATATCATTATTATTTAGCAGAGGCAGGTTTGTTTTTTTCCCCCTCCATTTCTTCTCTTTTGGCCTTAAAAAGGAAACTGCCAATGACCAAGTGTTTGCATTAGCAATACTGGTCTGTTTTTGTACTTACTCGTTTCTGAAGCGTCTCCCTTAGGTTTGTCAATAATTCAGAACCTCTTAGAAACATCTTGAGGTATTTGGCACATAGAGTGAGGGTGGAGTGGCTGAAAGTAACTTAGAGTAACAGGACCAGAAGATAGCACCGAGTCAGACGAGCCGTTTTGCCCCACTGGCATCCTTTTCTCTCCGTCTCCCCCGCTTTTGATCCTGACAGCCCTTCTCCCACTCCTATTCCCTTACCAAATACCCAGAATGCTCAGGGGCGCTGAGACTCCAAATCGGTCTCCTATGGGGGATGGCGCATTTCCCATGGTTACATCCTTTACACGGTACTTAGTGTCCACCACTTTATGTGTCCAGTGCGTGGAGGTCTGGGGCTTTGGAGGAACACTGCTTCCATAAACAACATTTTTCCCTCCCGCTGAGGTTTTAAAGTATTGGGCGAGATCATGTGAGTTATTCATTATCTCCTAATGGATCCTTCAACATAGCCCAACTAAAGGGGTTGCGGGAAGCCAGGGCAGACATCATCATGTGGTAGAAGGAAGGAGTTCTTCATCTGTAGGTAGAAGGAATCCTCCGAGAACAGTGAGAGGTGACAGAGCCTTGAGAAAGAACATGGCGGTAAGCGAACAGAGAGGATGGAGTGTGGTTTCCCCGGGCCTTGTTCTGGCCATACTCAGGCTTCACAGCTGAAGAGCTTGAGAGCAGTGAAGATTATGGACTGGCATCCAATCTCTACTGACTTTGGGTTTCAGAAAATTCAGGGTTTTTTTTTTTTTTTGAGCAGCAATCAAAGGTCAGGTGCGAAAGAGGACAGGAAACAAAACTGCCCAGGGCTTTAAGACTAGAGGCAGCATGTGACTTGCAATTCCTGGAGTTTGAGGCAGGATGGCCAGCAGCAATGATTTCCTCTTCCGTGGGTCTCCTGGGCTGCTGACACAGGCATTCATTGCTTTGGGCTTCCCCAGCTGCTTCAAGTCAGGCTGCGTATTTGGGATTGAAGTACCACCCTTTAGGGCAGTCAGTTGTTAGTTGCATCTGCAGGTATAACCTAGAAAGGTAGGAGCCTTTCCTTTGAAAGCCTGAGGTCTTCACTTATTAAGCAGGTACCTTGCTCGGAATATGATTTTGAAATTAATTAGGTGCATCACCAGCAGACCTGATAGGGAAAGCAGAACTAGAGTTCTGACAAGTCATCACTTTATTTTTGGTGGTTGCATGTATTGCATTTTATTTAAATGCGGTATTGATGTGGTTTGGCCCGAGTATTTCAAGATGATTCACAAGCTTCTGAAGCAGCTGCCTTCAAAAGGGTCATTACATTTTCTGATGCCAGGTTGTTCCTCTCTTTATAATGAGACTGATGTTGCTTGGATGACAGCTTTAGTTTTTGGCCAAACACAATAGCCGTGAATGAGTAAGTCACGGGAAAATGGACAGGTTAACTCTGTAGGTCCCAAACACAGCGAGGTATGGTTCATTTAGATGTCCCCGGTTGTTTGGTAATTCTCACTGACCATTGTGCTCACGGGACTCCTCTTCTCCCCACCCCACCCAGAGCCCTCTCATTTATGCACAGTTCAGAGTTGGTTCATCCCAGGGTTAGCAGTAGAGCTAAAATACCAAAAGGGAAATATGTGAAAAGATTGCTTCTAGTTGATGGAGGGATTTGTCCCCTCCTCCCATTTCAGCCAAGTATGATTTGCTGTGATTACCCCTCGTGCTCAGGAACCAGTTCTATAACTCTCCCACCCCAATCCCCCTTGTTTTCTTGTCTTCGGTGTCCTGTTGGGAAGCACTGTTTTTGTCCTTGGAAATTCCAGACTTAATTAAATGTGACTCAACCAGTTGAGCCATAGCAATTACAAAGCTTTTCTCTTTAGGCCTGTGAGTGGCTTCTCTATACTTGTTTTTCCAGTCACCCTTTCAGAATTCTTCAGAGCAACCAGTTTTATTTATTGACTTATTATTAATCTGTAGCTGATGTGCACTCCGGTGTTAGTGTCCCATATGCTACATGAGGATTTGACATTTGCACACATTTATGAAATGATCACCGTGACAATCCTAGTAAGCACTTTGTCCCCACACAAAGTCACTGCGATATTATCGACCGTACTCCTCACGACAAAGCAGCTGGGTTTATAGTGAACCAGAGACGGAGATGAGGTGAACTCACGTCAAAATATGACAGTGGTTCATGAGGAAAGGTGGAGTTGTGATTATCTCTTTCCACATGAGGAAACTAAAGTCCAGAGAAGTTAAATTGCTTGCCGGGGTCACACAGCTAGGAAGTGGTAGAGGCTGGATTTGAGCCCAAATGTTTAGTTCCTTGCTGTTGGGAGCTGCCTGGGACCTGAAGGCTGCTTTCATAGTAGTGGAAGAAGGCATTAACTCAGAAGAACGAGGATGCTTATAATATACTTTCCCCCTACGTATTACCTGGTTCAAGACTCAAGACATACAGCTTTCTTTTCTTTATGCTTTGAGTGATAACTTGTGCTGCAAATTGAGATACTTGTTGTGAAGATGTGTTTCTTGTTAAGCTCTCCACCTTGGATGTGTAAAGCGTGGGGCAGCGAAGACGTGCGAGCTTATGTAGCACCTGAGGGTGGGTACGACTCTCATTACCAGTCTGTAAGGCTAATTAGGAAAGCCTAAGTGACTGAGTGGGCTTCCCAGGAATCTGCCTGCCAATGCAGGAGATAACGGGGTCGATCCCTGGTCCGGGAAGATCCCCTGGAGAAGGAAATGGCAACCCACTACAATATTCTTGGCTGGGAAATCCCATGTCGAGCCTGGTGGGCTACAGTCCACGGGGTCCCTAAAGAGTCGGAGATGAGTTAGCATCCGTATGACAACAACAAAGTGACTGAGTATAATTTTTGTAGTTTCTAGTACTCTGATCACAAAACAGAATTAAGATCCAATTTGGGAAGAATAACAAAAAAATTACACATCCTTAGATGTGAAGTATCATATAATCCAAAACATTGAGGACATTCTTTGTTTTGTTTGTGAAATTTTGTGTTCAGGTGATTTTTTGAAGTAACACCCTCTGTCTTCAGTTGTAAGTATATAGTCAACTATGGCCCAGACTGGATTTAGTGTACATGCAGCTGCAGTTTCCCTCACTGACAGTGAAGTTATGCTGGGCAACTTTGAAAAACCAAATATTATTGAAATACTGACTCAATTTTCTCTTTACAATAACATCTTAGCCTGGGATAATTTTATCCAGCTATAACCCTCAAAGAAAAATGGTTCTGATTATGTCAGAGAATCATAAAATCTCAGGGCTGGAAGAGACATTAAAAATAATGTATCCAACTGTTCGATTAAGCTTGTAGAAAAACTTCCAGTAATTTTCGGAGGAGTAAATGGTGAAGAGTTGTTATTCTACTTTGGTCTCAGTGTCGTGGTCATATATTGACAGTGAAATGTAGAAACAATTTAGGAAAATATCAGTGTTCTCTGGAAGCAGGAAATGTCCCATTTTAGGAAGACTATTCAAATGGACAGAGGAAAGGGAACCCACTGTTAGGGGAAGGGCTTCCGTGTCCAGAGCCCATCTTGCTGTCTTCAGACTTTGATAGGCTTAGGGTCCAGAGAAATCTGTCAAACCCAAGGTTACCTCAGAGTGGGGATATTTGTTTCACAGTCAGGATTGGAAGAGTGCGGTCACCTCTGCAAGGTCTGTGGGGAGTGGAATGGTCAGCAGATGGTCACATGGCTTTTCTCGGTTCTGGGCTTCTGTGGCCCATGTGTGGGGCCCCAGTGCCTCCCTGCCCTTCGTCCCATGTTTATCACACTGTCTCCCACAGAGGCCCTTGTAGGGTTGAATTGAAATATTTGATAGCTGGGAGGCTGGTAAAGATAATGAAATGGGACAGGAGAAAACAGAATGCCTTTAGAAATAAAAGGAACTAGAACAGAGTTCTAGTTCCTCGTGGATTGTATGAGTGCAGTGGGAAGGTAAGCACTAGTCAGTCTGGGTGGAGACGTTGACCTTAACTTGAGTAGACTATTGGGATTGAGTCTACCTGGTGTTTCTGTGGCCTTGCTGTCCATAGTGCCTTTAAATGGCGTACAGTTCTTTGAATTTTCAGCTCACTTCACTTCTGGAAAGTGTCTCTGATCTCCCTGGCCTGGAGGAGGTACCCCTTCTGCGTGTTCCAGAAGCATTCTTTATCTCCCTGTCATGTATTTACCTCCCTCTGCTGTAACTGTTTGTATTTCTCATTAGACTCTAAGCCCCTTGAAGTGGGAACTGTGACCATCTAGTAGGCAGAAACTCAGTATTTGTTGAATGAATGGATCAAGTTTCTTGCCTTCTGGGAAGGCAGATATTAGCTTGATAAATATGAAGGTATGGTTGCTCCTGACTTAAAACCAAATTAGCATGAAGATGTTAGCTTATAAAGAAGAGGGGTGCATAGGAGTGAGAAAAGCTAATTAGCTATGATTACAGCTGTCTTACATCCTTTCTATAACAAAGCAGGGCCTAAACAAAGGTAGTGATTATTCATTTTAACAACAACAAAAAAATCATGGCAGTGAATTAACTTGCCTTTTAAAGCCCAGAGGTCCAATTATATTGAGTGTTGAAGAAAGAAAGGCGATGCACAAGTTAGAAAAGTGTTGGCAAACATTACCATCACGTGTGGTCGTGTGGTTGGAGGGCTCAGGAACAGGGTTTTAGAATTTTAAGGAGATAAGCCTTAGAGAGGCCCTCAGTTTATAGTTTGTCATCCTTGTTTTCATCGAGGAAAACAGGCCCTTGGATTGCCTTATTCTGGTATATCAGAATGTTTAATTTAAGCTTTAGAAAGTAAATTCCAAAATTTAGCAACCATCTGTAAAAGAACCAACTGGTATTTTTCATTTTGACCATGGGAACATGTTTCTAAAATAATCCAATATTACGGCATGTGGCCTCCACCCATCAAGAAGATATGGTAAATTTCAGTTGCCTGAGCTATTGTTGTTACCTTGAGTCCTTTCACTGCTTTCAGAATCTTCTGGGGTCTGTGTAATGAATATTTAGCACGTAAGCCAAGAATATCCATTTCAGTTCAGCAATTATGGGGACACTCAGCCAAGTTCAAGATGCATATCTGTCCCCAGCAAATACATAACAGCGTAATCATGAGTCCCATTAACTCCTTGTGCTTATAGAATACGTGCGGGCTCAGTTGTGTCCGACTCTTTGTGACCCCTTGGACCATAGCCTGTCAGGCTCCTCTGTGCATAGGATTATCCTGGTAAGAATACTGGATCCTCCAGAGGATCTTCCTGACCCAGGGATGAACCTGCCTCTCCTCCATCTGCTGCATTGGCAGGCAGATTCTTGACCACTGTGCCACCTGGGAAGTCCCATAGTACATGTGCCATTAAATTAATATTATAAACATATTTCATTCTTATTTCTGTCAAATTTTAAAGAAAAATTTCCTGGGGTTTTAAATTTAGCATGGAAAGAAGAGCAGTAAAGTCAGTACCCTGCCTTTCCCCTTTAGCTCTTATTGGGTTCTCCACTGCCCCATCCCACTTATTTTGGTTTCCTTTGTCCACGGCATGCATATCATTGTATGTATCCCCTTTCCACGTAATCAGAATCCTGTAGTGACTGACCTCTACACATTTTGCACTAAAATATGCAGTAATAGGCTAAAATAAGTAAAATGTTTAAATTTCTACCCAAATAGACTTTTTACAGGAAAGAAAAAAGATGTCTGTGAACGGAGCAAGGCAAGTACTGGTGAAATGGGGGAAGATAGGGAATGTAGCTTTGTTCAATGAGAGACGCTCAGCAGGCTTGTGTCTGGGTTGCTGATGGGTGTGGCTGTCCCCACAGAGTTGATCTGGAATCTGGAGTCTGGGCAGTTTCTGGGTTGTTTGCTAGTGAAACACCCACTGTGAACTCCCTCTCTGCTGTTGCCACTGTGCGATTCAGTCATCTGGATTGGAGTCTCCATTGATTCACCAACAGACCACTTTATGCCAGACACCCCGTTAAACCTTGGGAATCCAAAGTGATACGAGACACACCTCTTATTCTTCAGGAGATTTCAGGTAGTAGGGGAGACAGCAACGTAAGCTAATTACCGTGTATTGTGGTCAGTGTGACCATTGCTGTGTGGGACATCTGCATTGGGTGTTAGGGGAGCCGAGAAGGGTGGTGTGTTTATCAGGTGCGTGTGGGCACTCCTGGAGGGCTGCGTGGAAGAAGGGTCCTTTTGTGGTGAGTTGATGGATGATTAGGAGTTAGGTGAGGGTGTGGGGGGCACTGGAGGCAGGCATTCCAGCTGGAGGGCACAGAGTGGGAGAAAGTGTGGGAGCCAGAGATGAGAGCCCCAAGTGAGGCTCACCCTGGGGAAGAGGGAGGGGCGCCTGAGTGGGCAGTGATGGGAACAGACCCCAGAGAGCAGGGCTGGGGCCAGGTCTGTGCTGAGCTGTGGGATTTGCGTGGTCCTGAGCACTGGGTTGTCATCACTGAAGGGCTTTCGGCAGAGTGGCTGGGTCAGATTTACATTTTAAAGAGATGACTGACAGCTGAGGGGTGGACGCCAGGGGAAGGAGCTGGACTCAGGAAGGAGGCTGAAGAGGTCATGAACTGAGGAAGGAGATAAGGACCTGGGTGAAACGGGGGCAGTGGAGCAAAGAGTGTGGGGAGTGTAGGAAGGACTGATGTTGAAGCTGAAACCCCAATACTTTGGCCATGGGGTGTGAAGAGCTGACTCATTTGAAAAGACCCTGATGCTGGGAAAGATTGAGGGCAGGAGGAGAAGGGGATGACAGAGGATGAGATGGTTAGATGGCATCACTGACTCAATGGACATGGGTTTTTGAGTAAACTCCGGGAGTTGGTGATGGACAGGGAGGCCTGGCGTGCTGCAGTCCATGGGGTCGCAAAGAGTCGGACATGACTGAGTGACTGAACTGAACTGCAGTGTCGGGAGAGTGGTGGGAGCAGAGGCTGATGAGCGGAGGCCTGGCAGGCGTGGATCTTAGCCACCTGGGGTTCAGAGAGCAGGTCAGAAACCTTCTGGCTTTCTAGGATCAGTGGCACCCTCTTCTCATTGGATGAAATGTCCTGGGGACTTCAAGGCAGGCTTGCTCCATGTAAACACTAGCAAATGTCCTGTCGGCACGCCCCGAAGACCAGGCCCAGGTGTGCCTGCTGTGTCCTGTCCTGAGATGCAGTCTCGGATCTGGCTTATGAAGGCGGGTAGCGGACACTGCTTGTTTCTCAGATTCCAGAGTACTGTGAAGAGCTTGTGGTTTCTGTGTGTTTTTTTTTTTTTTCTTCTAAAGTCTTCTGTTTCTTTACAAACTAAGCAGATTGAATTTGTAGGCCGCAGAGAGAGAATAAATATGGAACCCACAGGACTATGATTACAGAGCTGTATTTTAGACAACGGCAGTTAAAGTTATAATTGTGTTGTTAGAGACACGAGAAATTTTATGGTTAGGTGTTCTGGTCTCTTTCTTTCTCCCTGCTCGACGTCTTTAAACTCTTTCTATTTATTCTGGCTGTTGGCATGACCACTCTCAGAGGCTCAGCCTGATTGCTGACTCTCCTCATACAAAAGAAGAAATTTGGTAAGATCTGATGCTTCCTTTTGGGGCTTCCCTGGTGGCTGACTGTAAAGGATCTGCTGCACTGTAGGAGACCTGGGTTTGATCCCTGGGTAAGGAAGATCCCCTGGCGAAGGGAATGGCAACCCACTCCAGTATTCTTGCCTAGGAATTCCCATGGACAGAGAAGACTGGTGGGCTACAGTCCATGGGGTCACAAAAGAGTTGGACATGACTGAGCCTCTAAACAGTGCTTCCTTAGTTTGCCACCTACCACAGTCCCAGTCTTTCTCTCTTATACACACACACAGACATGTACACACTGTAAATTGAAATGTCTTTGGTATTGTATTTTTTTAGGATTTGGTGCATCTTTCTAGTGTCGTTTCATGACCTCTTCTGTCTAACTGATCAAAGGCCAACTTTGTCGTCTTTTGCTTGGTTTCTCTTGTGTTGTTATTGTGATCGATTAAGTTTCTTCTATTTAGGAACTGTCTTCGGATTAAAAAGGATATAAATGAAAGGAGGAAGGAATAAAGGTAGGAAAAGGTTACATTAGGTGGGAGACACCTTCTTGGATAAAATCCCGTTAGTCTTGTGCAGAGAGAGAGAGAGGCATGTCTTTTACTGCTGATCCTTTGGGCCTAACATTGTAGGAATACCTGTGCCTTTTCACCAGTGTGGCTGTGTACTGTGTTTCGATGCACGGGGTTTTTGCGTGGCTTGGTTCCTCAAAGCCATCTTTATATCATGCCGTGTACGACTGACTTCTGAGGATAATGATGGTGGTGGTTGGGAGTGGGATGGTGTGTTGTTGGTGGTTCTGTGTATCCTTCCACCCTCACAGAATCATTACCCTACATTTTCCAGAGTTTAATTGCTTGTACCATCTGTGGTCCATTCATTTGAATTCGTTTCCACACAGTTAATCTCATCCCATGTACACTCCTCCAGACAGTCTTTGTTTGTTTGCTCTTTTCAGCAAGGAATTGAGCAATTTAACTTTTCCCCCTTTGTTTCATTTCCTGCTGATTTTAATACCCATCCTCCTCTTTTATAAAAGCAAAGCCAAGGCTGGGTCCTTCCCGCTTCATCATTCTAAAGTCAGCAAGTCTTGTTATGAAGATGGTTGGCTGATCAAGATGACATTCAGTAACCCCTCAGAACTAGATGAACTAATGAGTTAAGAAGCATACGAGAAATACATAAAATCTATTGAGGAGTGAAAATGGAACCCCTAATAAACTACTTTGAAACAAACAAACAAACAAAAGACAATTTGAAGGCCACAGACAAACCGTTTCTGCTAAAAGTAGAGTGGCTTTGGTCAGTAAAGCCATCAACTGAGGCTCTTGGCAACTTTCTTGGTAGCAACTGTTCTTTAGTCAGATGCTGTTCTCCTGCCCGTGACTTCTGTCACTGCTGGTGACAGAGCTGGAAATCTGTGGACGATTTCTAACAAAAGTGTATGTAATGCTGCTGCTGCTAAGTCACTTCAGTCGTGTCCGACTCTGTGTGACCCCATAGACGGCAGCCCACCGGGCTCCCCCGTCCCTGGGATTCTCCAGGCAAGAACACTGGAGTGGGTTGCCATTTCCTTCTCCAATGTGTGAAAGTGAAAAGTGAAAGTGAAGTTGCTCAGTCATGTCTGACTCATAGCGACCCCATGAACTGCAGCCTACCAGGCTCCTCCGTCCATGGGATTTTCTAGGCAAGAGTACTGGAGTGGCTTGCCATTGCCTTCTCCGTATGTAATGGATGTAGGTAAAAATAATTGAGACTAGATTTGACGTTGGCTGAAAATGAAATGCTTCATAGTCCTGGCTCTTCTAATTAAAGTCTCAATCCTTGAAATTCTTTATGGAGATAATGGATCCTCCCAAATAGAAAATTCAGGAAATCGGAAGCATTTGGTTAGTTTGTGAAGCACAGGAAAACATTTGCTATCTTCTATCCAAATATTGACTCCTCCTAATGACACAACACAATGACTATCTGTTTTATACACAACTTAACCAGGAATGAACAGGGCCCAGAGCCATCAGGTCCTGGCTGAGGAATCAGTTCAGGGTTCTTTCCCCCTGGCTTGGAGCCTTTGCAGGAGATGGCACCTCTTACTTGCTCTTTCTTTTCAGGGTTTTTTCCCAGCAGGAGCACCAGTCAAGGGAGGTAACTTTTGCCCTGGTCGTGAGTCTGTGCTTTGGAGCTAGACAGACTTGAATCCAGAGCTGGCCTCTGCCCGTGTGTGGCGATGTGAGCTTGAGCTCTGAAGTTACTTCTCTCAGCCCACATTCTTCACCTGGAAAGGGAGGAAATTAGCAGTCCTCTCTGGACAGAATTACTGTGAGGAGGGAGTTGTGTAGGTAAGGTGCTTGGCACTGAGCCTAGGGTATGGTCTGCCCTTCCTCACTGAGCAGTGGGGCTCCCGTGAGGACCCCACTGTCTGGGAGCCCTTTTGAACCCCACCATGGAACCGTGTAGAGGCGTGGGTGCCCCCTGATGCTTGCTGTTGTATAGAAATCAGACAGCTTGACTGAGACACAGTCTTAGAGACGCTTTGTGTCCCTGACATCCCTTTCTCATTTTGCACATCTGGGAGGAAGGGCTGTGGCCTTGTTTATTAGAAGTAATATGCATCATTGTGTTTGCTCTGCCTGGCTGCCTGTACGGTGAAAGACAACTGTGGCCTGGGCTCCAGTATTTCGCATTTCAGATTCCTTCAGTTTTCCTCTGTAGTTATTTGTCAGTGTTCTGATTTTTTATGCTTTAAAAATATTTTATGACTTAACAATGGACTATATTCTGTCTTCTGCATTTGCTATTTCTGCCTGAAAAATGGGAAGGTAGGAAACTATTTTTTAAAAAAATTGCTTGGTAAACATGCTAATCACTCTTCATTGGACATAATGTGGAATGTGAGTAAGTTGTGCTTGCACAACTTAGAATAAAAATTAAATTTCTCATTGGGCCACATGTTGTGAAGGTAGCTAATTCAGTACTGGAGTCCCAGACTGGGCATGAACTAAATTTCTCCTGAGGTTGTCACTTTTAGAATGTCACATGACCATATAAATCGTCACTTTCCTGATCTGTGAAATGGGAATACTCCTTCTGCCCTTGGGTTTTGTGAGGATCATGTGAGTTAATGTATATGTGCTAAGTCACTTCAGTTGTGTCTGACTCTTTACGACCCTGTGGACTATAGCCCGCCAGGCTCCTCTCTCCATGGGATTCTCCAGGCAAGAATACTGGAGTGGGTTGCCATGTCCTCTTCCAGAGGGTCTTCCCAACCGAGGAACTGAACCTACATCTCTTATGCCTCCTGCATTGGCAGGCGGGTTCTTTACCACTGGTGCCACCTGGGAAGCCCAATGTATACTTTTGATATGTAAATGATTATGCAGATACAAAGATATTCGTATTGTTACCTCAAGGCTGTTTATTTTTTTTCCCCTTCTCATCACCTAGATGCTTGATGGGCATGTGGTCTGTTGCCTTTCTTCCCTCATCCCAGAGGGACTCTTTTCTACATTTTTTCCTCCCATTTGCTAATAACCTAATGATACCTTTATGTTTAGCAAGTGGTAGTGTTTCCTGTGCTACAACCATTGTTACTGCTGGTATTGATATTCTAGGTGCTTTGAGAGTGCAGACAAGGCTTCTCTCAATAGATTGGACGTGGAAACAAATACCCCAAACTCACAAGATTCTAGACAAATGCAGTAAATATCCTGCACATGAAAACCTTTTACTTTCTCTTTCTTTTCTTATTTTCTCTCTAGTAAGATTTTGTTTGTTTTGAGGTAGTGGCTGTTGCTTTTCTGTCTCTCTCTGGGATACTTTTAATTTGTCGCAGAGAAGGACAGTAAAGTTAATACAACAAGGAATGGAAAGTGCTTCCAGCCTTTCAGAGCTGCTGGAAAGTCAACGCTTGCTTTGAGGCCAAATCCTGATGTGGGACTTGAACTCATGACCTAATAATGCCAGAGGCGAAATGTTGCCAACCAGCCCACACAGACTCTCATGAGATGCGGACATTTAAAATACTTCCTTCGGGTAGTCCCGTTGCTGCCTTCTGGGTTCTCTTCTCTCTCTCAGCCTTTTCTTGCAGCATTCCTGGCTGCCCTGTTAGGAATACAATTTTAGTTTTTAGATCTATTTTTTTCTCACTGTCTTTCCATTTGCTTATGACAATCTCTTCCTTCTTGCTTTCCATTTCTCCTGGGTGACTTCCTTGTTTTGTTCCTGTTCCTTCCTGTCCTTCCTCTGGACTAAAAATAGTCTCCAGGGTCCCTGGCTTCTTGCCCACAAACTTGACCTTCCTGCTATTCATCTTGGGTCCCCCGTGAGTATCTGAAGATCCTTTACTACGCTCTCAAGACAATCAGACTCCTGCATCCATTCTCTGTTGTTTACGCCTCTTCTCAGCTGACTTATGGAGCTAACTGACCCTTGTCCCCAGGGCTGTAATTGAAAACTAAATCTCCTGTACTAGATGCTGAGCAAGCGATGTGCTCACGTTAAAGTGTTACTGACGGACACTGAATTCTCTCTGCATGTGCTGACTCTGTGGGTGGCACAGAAGGAGAAGGCGTCTCACGCAGTGATTCGAGGTGCCTGTGTAGCATCCGTCTCTGCGGAGCAGTGGTGTCATGACCAGCTGAGCCCGGGAACCAGCGTTTTCATCCATCATGCTGCTTGTGGGTACCCCAGGGGGACCTGCTGCCACTTGACTCCCACAGAAGTGTTTCTCAGGGAGCTAAAGTTGGTTAAACTGTTTCTTCGTGAACATTCTTTGGTCAGAATTGAAGGATTATGATATTCTTTACAAAGAATGACTTTCTGTCCACTGTTGACCTAGACAATCTACAAATGAGTGTCTGCTCTAGGGATAAAGGCTTGTAAAACTTTAGATGACTGGGCCAAAAAGTGCTGATGGCGGCAGCTCCGATCTCAGCGCCCAGCCCCAACCTGAACTCCCTGTTTTTCTAAGAGTTACAGCAGCAGGGCACGTGATACTTTTCTGTGTGGCAGATGAAGGCTTAAAAGATTTCTTTCCATCTGTCTGTCCCTCCAACTCCCTACGTGAGTTATGTTGCCACGAAAAGAACTAGCCCTACTTTTCGCTGGGAATACAGAGCTGTAGATTTCATCACCCAGGGCGATGTCCACATTTCTATGTGGTGCTATCTTCTTCCTAACACTGCTGATGCCACTGTATCAGCCTGCAGGGCTTTTCTGTTCACTGATTGACCAACAAACGACTTATCTTTCAAGTCCCAGCTCAAATGCCATCTGTACTCTTCTACTTTCTCCCTCTTCTGGAATAATTAGCTTTTTATCTGGGTCTTTTTAGCACCTTACCAAAAGCTCAATTACAGCACTTATCACACTGTATCCTTTTTTTTTTCAAATGTTTCTCTTTACCATTGAGTGCCTCTAGGGCAGAGGGTGGGACCATACTTAATTAATCATCATATTCCCATCACGTGGAACCATGTCCATGCCACGGTCAGTACCACTTAGAAAGCATCTTATAAGTCGTTTGACCTAAACTCTAATAAAACATGTGTCTTCGTGCCCGTGGTCATGTATGGATGTGAGAGTTGGACTGTGAAGAAGGCTGATCGCCGAAGAATCGATGCTTTTGAACTGTGGTGTTGGAGAAGACTCTTGAGAGTCCCTTATACTGCAAGGAGATCCAACCAGTCCATTCTAAAGGAGATCAATCCTGGATGTTCATTGGAGGGACTGATGCTAAAGCTGAAGCTGCAATACTTTGGCCACCTCATGCGACGAGTTGACTCACTGGAAAAGACTCTGATGCTGGGAAAGGTTGGGGGCGGGAGGAGAAGGGGACGACCAAGAATGAGATGGCTGGATGGCATCACCGACTCTGTGGACATGAGTTTGAGTGTACTCCTGGAGTTGGTGATGGACAGGGAGGCCTGGCGTGCTGTGGTTCATGGGGTCGCGGAGAGTCGGACACGACTGAGCGACTGAACTGAACTGAACTTCGTGATGTTTGTTTTTGGCCATTTGATAATGATGTAAATCTCATTCTTTGAATCAAAAAGGAAAATATTGAATAGGTAAGCTAGATCTGATTTATATTTTGTACTTCAACAAATGACACAAGAAAAAAGAACAATGTGGATTTTGCCTTATTTTTGTCACCATTGCTTCTTCTACACATTTCATGGTCTTATGATATTGAACTATTATGGAACTATAGGTAGAATGACATGGTATTTCAAGTTAACCCACAAGGGCTTCCCTGGTGGCTCAGATGGTAAAGAAACTGCCTGCAATGCAGGAGACCTGGGTTTGATCCCTGGGTTGGGAAGATCCCCTGGAGAAAGGAATGACTACCCACTCTAGTGTTCTTGCCTGGAAAATTCCATGGACAAAGGAGCCTAGTGGGCTCCAGCCCATAGAGTTGCAGGGAGTTGGACATGACTGAGTGACTGAACACACACACACACACACCACAGGCTTCTTGGTGACGTATAGGTTTGAGTCATGGGTCATGGATAAACCTCTGGGAACCCAGTTCTGCTTTGGATTCTAAAGTTATTTTACTTACGTTATATTTTTACTTATAATATATTTTCCCATATTTTATTTAATCTCTTATCTGAGGGCTGCAATTTTTTTCAAGCTTGTATTAACCTGATATCAAACCACTTTGGCTTTGTTCCATAGAACACATTTTTGTAAAGGGACCTGACACCCTCCATGCTCATAGCCACTAGAGTTATGCAGGTAATGGTAAGGCTGCTTCTCTGAGATTTTAGGGGCAGGCTTGTTGTGTGTGGCACTTGCTAGGGTGTGTGTCTCTTACCAGAATTCATTGACAAGAAGGGATTTAAAAGTAAGTGACGTAAATTATACTTCATTGTATAGCATGATAGTGTCTGAAGACTTTTCAGTTTTCATTAGTAAAACTTAGCTCTCTGTTGTCACCCAAGTTTCCTGTGCTCTGTGGTCTTACATTCTTAACTCTTACATTTCTACTTCAGGCAAAATGTAAAGCCTATGCTGGAAGTTTTCAGAAGTCCAGCTGTTGTTAAGTGTTTCCCTTTGGACCATCCCAGTGTAGTTGGCTTTGTCACGCTCAAGTTTTCTGACTGCTCCTGGTCCTTCTTGCCTTTTATACAAGCAGGCTATCCTTACCTTTTTTCTTTTTAATAGGGATCCAGCGGCCTGTATGTTTGCTTTGGAGCAGAAGGAAGAACCTTTTAAAAGCAATATTATTCTTGAAAGAGTGATTCCACAACATGATCCATATTATTTTTACAAGAAGAGAAAAAAAAGATCACCCATAAATTTTACGGCAGTAACCCAGTCTTTAAACTTTCACTTTTTATCTTCTAGTCTTCAGTTCACAGGCACACATTTCAACATAGTTGCCGTCATACTATTTAGTCAGCTTTTTTAATCAGCAAGATATGTTTTTTTTTTTTTTCCCAGAACAGATTCTCTAAAAGTTACTTTCTGGCTTGAATCTTATGTGACATTTGTGCTATTTCGGATGTCACAGACAAAAAGCGTGCACTTGGACTTTGAGGAGTTTCAGAGTGATGCTGCCTATACTGGTGAGCAAGCTGCCTGTCTGTTCCTCTTCCTTGTGAAACCTCCCATCTGTTATCAGCGCTTCCACGAGCAGTCTGCGAGCACAGTGTGAGAGGAGCACATGTGAGCAGCTCTCCCGTGCGGTTCAGTGGCGCGGATGGCTCCCCATCCCAGCAGGATGGGTCCTGCTGCCCTGGCGGGGTGGCACCAGAACTCTTAGGGCTGCTCTGTTCAGTGTGGTAGCTGCTAGTGTCAGGTGCCTGTACAGTCAATGGAGTTCTCCAGGCCAGAATACTGGAGTGGGTAGCCTTTCCCTTCTCCAGGGGATCTTCCCAACCCAGGGATCGAACCCAGGTCTCCCACATTGCAGGCAGATTCTTTACCAGCTGAGCCGCCAGAGAAGCCCAAGAATACGGGAGTGGGTACCCTTTCCCTTCTCCAGGGGATCTTCCCAACCCAGGGATTGAACCCAGGTCTCCCGCATTGCAGGCGGATTCTCTACCAGCTGAGCCGCCAGAAAAGCCCAAGAATACGGGAGTGGGTACCCTTTCCCTTCTCCAGGGGATCTTCCCAACCCAGGGATTGAACCCAGGTCTCCCGCATTGCAGGCGGATTCTCTACCAGCTGAGCCGCCAGAGAAGTCCCCTGTGCCTGTGGAGCATGTGAAATGTGACTAGCCTCAACTATTCTCTGTCTGCAAAGTCCACATCGGATTTCATTTGATGAACATACTGTGAAAGAACTCAGTCATTTTCTACAGTGGTCATATGTTGAAATGATAGTATTTTGATGTAATGGGTTACATAATATGTACTGTAAAAATGAATTTCACCTGTTTCTATTTACTTTTTTTTTTTAATGTGGCTACTAGCAACTTTAGAACTGTAAATTGTGGCCGGCACTGTCTTTCTATCGGACAGTGTTTTTTCTAGGGCCTTGCAATTCAGAATGCAGGGTGTAGTTTATGAGTGTTCTGAAATCAGTTTAGTGGGTCAAAATCAGTATTCTAAAATTAGAACAAAATGACATAAAAATATTTGAGCAGTATTGTCGTGAAACTTGTTTTAAATATGTATGTGTAGGTACTGGGTCATGTGTAAGGGCATCTTTCCTTTTTACTTTGAATCATGGCTAAGAAGTTTGAAGCTCATTGTCCTATGGGGTCCAGCTTAATATAGTGCGTCACCAGGAGGCCTGGGCAGGTTGCTGTGAGCAACACCATATAGATTTTCCGTCTGGGTGGCAGCTCTTCCAGAACAGTTCAAGGGAAGCGGACCCAGCAGGAGGTGGAACTGAGCATGGGTGCACCTCAGGGGACCCCCAGAGTGAAGGGTGAACTAAGAATGGTTCCAGTTCTGTCGACTGGCGTCTGGACCTGTGTTCTGAGCACTAACATGTCCCTGGAGCCCTGGAGCGACTTTCATTTGATGTGTTGTTTCTTGAAGATATCTTCAGAATTGCCTCATGGATGGAGATACTTTCTAAGAAGCAGGGTGGTTTCTTAAGGACCTTGGAGCCAGGCTGGGTTAGACAAGGGATCTCTTTGACCTTTAGATCCTCCACCCACCAGGTCCTATTGAAATCAGAAGAGACTGTACTCTCCTGTAGGCTCACACCATCGTCTTCCCTCTTGACAGAGAGAAGTCATGCCCTTACAGTACGCAAGTTGCACAGTCACCAGGGCTGTGTCTTGGGCTGGGTTCTAAATAAAGGACACTTAAAGCCACAGGGACAGGAGGGAGAAAAGGCTCCGAAAATGAAGTTTATGCGGTTACTTGGGCCTTGTGTTTATTCTGACAGTTGTAAAAATTCTTTGGGGCTGACCCATTTTTCCTTTCTTAATTAAAAAAAAAAAATCTGGCAGGCAAGAGAAAGAAATGTAAAACATGTGACTAATACTTCAGCTTTTTCTCCTGGAGCCAGATTCTTTAAAATTATACCTTAGACATGCTTGATGTTTTGAAAACGATTGCCCACAAAAGCCACCAAACATTTGTTTCTGAAACTTGTAGGCTTAGATGGCATTCATTTTCAGTAAAGAGTCCAAAAGCACAATATTTAGGAGTTATTGAACTGAAATCTTTGGAGATTTCGCTCTGGTGAATCAGATTACCCCAGGAACTGGCAGAGGGCCAGGCAGCCTTTCGCCTCTTGCTTGAGTATTTCCAGTCCTGTTGGTAGTTACCCAGAGTCTGTGAGGGAGTTAGACTAAACGACCTCCAAGATCCCTTATAGGTGGAAAGTACTGTGATCGTGATGACGTACTGAATTGGCAAGCAGGAGCTGTGTATTTGTGGCTCTCTTATTGTTCTGTAGCCATCACAAATAGTTCATCCCTTCACTCCTTCACTGATTCATTCCAACGTGAGCCCCTGCTGTGTGCCTGGCATTGTTCTTGGTTGCTCTAGGAAGCTCATGGAATTTCCAAGCACTTGTCACCGTAGATTTGAAGGTCTCTGCAGCTCAGCTCCGGTCTCTCTCTCGTGTTATTTCCTGTACCTTTGCACACACCACGCGTAACTTCACTAGCTATGTTCCTTTCCTGGGGCTTTCGCCCCGTACCATCCCCCAGCCTCACTGTTGACTCTATCTGGAATGCCCTCTTTTTCCCTAATCCCCAGTTCAAATCCCAGCCATCGCTCAGATTCCAGCTCACATGCCATTCCTTCTGCAAATCCACTTTGGTTTCCCCAGTAGTGGTAAGTTATCCTTTCCTGAGTTCTGAAGCACTTTGTACTGATCGTGTGATACCACGTGTAATCATATCAGGTTGAACAGTATGAGATAAGCCTATTAGTCAGTTAAAAATGGTTGAATATTGCCATGTAAAATGGCAATTATATGGTTCTTTTGAATATGAGGTGTGTTCACGTATGGAACTTAAATTAGGTCTCTTTAGTGATTCATGGGGTCGCAAAGAGTCGGACACGACTGAGCAACTAAACTGAACACATGTACTATACTCATGATTCACGTTTAGCTAAGATTTCTTGGTCTTTTCATTTTTTGTAATATTAAACTAAATCACGTTTGACTTGTACTTGAAGAGGAGATTTTTAAAACTTTTAAATTGATTAATTATTAGTTTTGGTTGCACTGGGTCTTTGCTGCTGCACTCATGCTTTTTTTCTAGTCGCCTTGTATGGGGGCTACTCTTGGATCTAGTGCGAGGGCTTCTTACAGCGGTGGCTTCTCTTGTTGCAAAGCACAGGCTCTAGGGCTCAGGCTTCAGTATTTGTGGCTCGAGGGCTTTAGGGTGCGGGCTCAGTAGTTGTGGCACACAGGGTTAGTTGTACCATGTCATGGGGCATCTTCCCGGACCAGTGATCGAACCTGTGTCCCCTTCACTGGCAGGTGGATTCTTAACCACTGGATCACCAGGGAAGTCCCAAGAGTTGATTTAAAAAATATCTAATTGTAGAAAATATTTATTTTTATTAAATCTAATTTTGTTAGACTTTTAGCTGATATTTCCCAGTTTTTATGTTTTAATTATTTTAAACAGCACATTTATTTATTTTCTTTTCTTTTAAAATTGTTTGACCATGCCATGCAGCCTGTGAGATCTTAGTTCCTCAACTCAGGACTGAGTCTGTACCCCCCTGCGATGGAAGCACAGTCTTAACCACTGGAGAACCTGGGAAGTCCCATATGTCCAGTTGTTTTTTTTTTAATTAAAATTCTGATTCTGTAGTCATAGTTATCTGGCCTTCCCTGATGACACAGTGGTAAAGAATCTGCCTGTTAGTGCAGGGGATACAAGAGACTGAGATTGATCCCTGGGTTGGGAAGACCCCTTGGAGTAGAAAAATGGCAACCCACTCCAGTATTCTTGCCTGGAGAATCCCATGGACAGAGGAGCCTGGTAGGATATAGTCCATGGAGTTGGACATGACTAAGCACACAAGTAATTATCTGCTTCATTTGTTAAAATGGTTTAATCAACATGTCCAAAGAAGACAGAACTTTTGTTATATAACTGGAGACAGTCTTCACTCTTATCTGTGTGTAGTGTGCTCAGTAAAGTCTGACTCTTTGCAACCCCATGGACGGTAGCCCGCCAGGCTCCTCTGTCCATGGGATTTCCCAGGCAAGAATACCAGAGTGGGTTGCCCTTTCCTACTCCAGGAAATCTTCCTGACACAGGGATTGAACCCGAGTCTCTGTGTCTCTTGCATTGGCAGGCGGATTCTTTAGCACTGTGTCACCTGGGAAGCCTGCTCCTAGCAGTACTAATTGACATTGCTTCAACATTCAGCATTCCCTGACTATTTGATTGGAATACAGATCTAACCAGTTCTACAGCTGTTCAACTCGTTGGGCTCCATCATATCCATAAAGATCTAAGGAGAGAGTGGGTGGGGTGGTTTTTTGAATCTGTGGGTGTCATGTTTGTAGCATTCCTTTTTTCTTGCCTTGGGTCGGAATAGGGTGGAAAGTTAGTTTGATCTGATTTTGTTTTTCTCAGTGATTTCAGGAGAAGGCAATGGCAACCCACCCCACTACTCTTGCCTGGAAAATCCCATGGGCAGAAGAGCCTGGTAGGCTGCAGTCCATGGGGTCTCGAAGAGTTGGACAGAACTGAGCGACTTCACTTTCACTTTTCACTTTCATGCATTGGAGAAGGAAATAGCAACCCACTCCAGTGTTCTTGCCTGGAGAATCCCAGGGACGGGGGAGCCTGGTGGGCTGCCGTCTATGGGGTCACACAGAGTCAGACACAACTGAAGCGACTTAGCAGCAGAAGCAGTGATTTCATGTGAGCGCCAAGTGATCATTGCTCACATCCCATGTGGGATATTGGCAACAGTGATTTGTAGGCAGATCAGTTCTGTTTCTAGTCCACCTTAAATTCTCTCTGAAAAGCGGTGTTTTCTTGTTGCCAGGCTTCAGACACTTGTATCTTTCTCTGCTTCTGTGAGGATTCCATTCATCAATATTATGGTCACATCTGCTGGTTCTTTCAGTGCTCTTCAGGCTGTTTGTCTGGCTCTGGAGACATGAAGTCTCTTAAAGGGCTAAGTGCTTTCTCAGTATCGCCTTCTCTATCGTGGGCTCTAGTTTCCTCCTCATCATGCTGGTCCTACCCTTTTTCCAGTTAGAAGATCATTTTCCTTGATAGTGAAGATGGGGAATGAAGTAGTTCTCTTTTCTCTCTCTTATCAGTTAAAATTACCCCACCTATCAGTAATGAACTGCTCCTTCCTCATTTTGCTCCTCATAGAGCTGAAGAATGCTCTTCAACTTGACCTTCGCATTTTCCTAAGATTCCATTCGTTATGACGGCTGACTTTCATGTCACCATGCTTTTAGCTAAGTATATAGCCTCCATTATGTGGCCTTCTTTCTGTCTCTGATAATTTGGGAAACCTGTAGAGCCTCCTTGACTTCTTTACATTTTTATTTCACATTTGGAATATTTGTCCTACCGTTTCAGGAAGGTGGACACTGAGAGCGGGCTCTTGTCTAACCCTTGGAAATGAGTTGTCTCAGGAGACACACGTGCTGACAAAGCAGGAGACTTTATTGGGAAGGGGCTCCTGGGCAGAGAGCACGAGGGTGAGGGAACCCAGGAGAACTGCTCTGCCCGTGGCTTGCAGTCTAAGGTTCTCTGGTGATGGGATTAATTTCCGGGTTGTCTCTGGCCAATTATTCTGAGCCATTCTCTGTCGCTGTCTTCTACTTCTGTCTTTAGTCTTTCCCAGCATCAGGATCTTTTCCAGTGAGTCGGCTCTTCTCATCAGATGGCCAAAGTATTGGAGCTTCAGCATCAGTCCTTCCAATGAGTATTAGGAGTTGATTTCCTTTAAGATTGACTGGTTTGATCTCATTGCTGTCCAGGGGACTCTCAAGAGTCTTCTCCAGCACCACAGTTTGAAAACATCAATTCTTGGCCGAGTGATGCTCGTGCCACCAGGAAGGCAGTAAACCTTCTTGTCATACTCCCTTCTCAGTCCTGAACCAGTAAGTTGTTTCATACGAGGTTCTAACTGTTGCTTCTTGACCTGCATGCAGGTTTCTCAGGAGATATGTAAGATGGTCTGGTATTCCCATCTCCATAAGAGTTCTCCAGTTTGTTATGATCCACACAGTCACAGGCATTAGTGTAGTCAATGAAACAGAGGTAGGTGCTTTTCTGGAATTCCCTTGCTTCCTCTACAATCCAGTGAATGTTGGCAATTTGATCTCTGGTTCCCGTGCCTCTTCTAAACCCAGCTTGGACATCCAAGAACTTCCAAATTCTCCATTTACGTAACGTTGAAGCCTAACATGCAGGATTTTGAGCATAACCTTACTAGCATGGGAGATCAGTGCAATTGTCCAGTGGTTTGAACATTCTTAATACTGCCCTTCTTGGGAATTGGGATGAGGATTGTCATTTCCAGTCCAGTGGCCACTGCTGGACAAGGTTTATAAACTGAAGCTTTAATACTTTGGCTACCTGATACGAAGAGCTGACTCATTGCAAAAGACCCTGATGCTGGGAAAGATTGAAGGGAAGAGGAAAAGGGGATGACAGAGGATGAGATGGTTGGATGGCATCACCGCCTCAATGGACATGGGTTTGAGCAGACTCGGGGAGGTGGTGAAGGACAGGGAAGCCTGGTGTGCTACAGTCCATGGGATCTCAAAGAGTTGGACACGGCTGAGTGACCGAACAACAACTTTAAAGAAGGTTGTTTTCCTAATGTTTGGAGTTCTGTCTGACACCTATCAGAGAACAGAGTCAGTTTCTCCCAAGATTCCTATAAACCCCGCAGCAGTCACTGTTCATCAGTGATCACAATTACGTCTGGAGTATTGTTTTCATTTCCTCCTGTCAGCAGAGCAGATAAATACCTAGAAAAAAGCTTCAGTAGCTGTTTGGCAACCACAGTGAAAAGAGGCACCAAAGATGAGTCTAAGGTTGTTGGTGTAGTTGAACTAGGAGAATTAGTGATTGGACTGTGAAGAAAGCTGAGTGCTGAAGAATTGATGCTTTTGAACTGTGGTGTTGGAGAAGACCCTTGAGAGTCCCTTGGACTGCAAGGAGATCCAACCAGTCCATCCTAAAGGAGATCAGTCCTGAATATTCACTGGAAGGACTGATGTTGAAGCTGAAACTCCAATACTTTGGCCACCTGATGTGAAGAGCTGACTCATTTGAAAAGACCCTGATGCTGGGAAAGATTGAGGGTAGGAAGAGAAGGGGATGACAGAGGATGAGATGGTTAGATGGCATCACCGACTCTGTGGACATGAGTTTGAGTGAACTCCGGGAGTTGGTGATGGACAGGAAGGCCTGGCGTGCTGCGATTCATGGGGTCGCAAAGAGTTGGACCCGACTGAGCGACTGAACTGAACTGAACTAGGAGAAGTAGGATTTGGGGAAGGAGAGCTCCTTTGTGCGGAGAAGGCTATGGCAACCCACTCCAATGTTCTTGCCTGGAGAATCCCAGAGACAGGAGCTTGGTGGGCTACCGTCTATGGGGTCGCACAGAGTCGGACATGACTGACGTGACTTAGCAGCAGCAGAGCTCCTTTGTGGTGCTGATACAACAGTGCTGTCATGATCATTTCAATCTCAGACATAGCACGCTGGAGGAGTTTTCAGTCAGGAGGGATTTGGGGTTAGAGAAATGCATTTGGGCCTCCTTCATGCGTAGGTGAATGGAGCGGTGAGAGCAGAACCACATGGAAAACAGAAGATGGGTGAGGACCAGGCTTGAGTGAGGTCATATTCAGGAGACAAGATGGCAGAGACCAGCTGGTGTAGAGGTCAGAAAAAGTGTAGTCTGAGAGGGAGAAACAGGCTAGTTCATCATCACAGAATACAAGGGAGGCCAAAGTTTTAACTTAGAAGCCAAAGTTTTATGAGGCTCATGTGAAAGGGCTTCGCAAGTGGCTCAGAAGTAAAGAATCTGCCTGCAATGCAGGAGACACAGGAGACATGGGTTTGATCCCTGGGTCAGGAAGATCCACTGGAGGAGGAAATTGCATTCTACTCCAATATTCTTACCTGGGAAATTCCATGGCAGAGGAGCCTGGTAGGCTATAGTCTGTGGGGGTCCCAAAGAGTCAGACATGGCTGAGTGACTAAGTATGCACGCACATACTCTAGAAAATAAGCAGAATAACACTCCCTCACTTTTGGTTATTTCAGCTTTCCAGAGCATACTTAAAAAGTGAGAGGCATTGAAAAAATTCTCAAAGTAGCCCAAATTGCTCTCTTTCCCATAGGAAAGAGCATCATCTTTCAGTTCAGTTCAGTCGCTCAGTCGTGTCCGACTCTTTGCGACCCCATGAATCACAGCACGCCAGGCCTCCCTGTCCATCACCAACTCCTGGAGTTCACTCAAACTCAGGTCCATCGAGTCGGTGATGCCATCCAGTCATCTCATTCTCTGTCGTCCCCTTCTCCTCCCGCCCCCAATCCTTCCCAGCATCAGAGTCTTTTCTAGTGAGTCAACTCGTCGCATGAGGTGGCCAAAGTATTGGAGTTTCAGCGTTAGCATCAGTCCTTCCAATGAACACCCAGGATTGATCTCCTTTAGAATGGACTGGTTGGATCTCCTTGCAGTCCAAGGGATCTCAAGAGTCTTCTCCAGCACCAGAGTTCAAAAGCATCGATTCTTAGACGATCAGCTTTCTTCATAGTCCAACTCTCACATCCATACATGACCACTGGAAAAACCATAGCCTTGACTAGACGGACCTTGGTTGGCAAAGTAATGTGTCTGCTTTTTAATATACTATCTAGGTTCAGTTCAGTTTAGTCGCTCAGTTGTGTCCGACTCTTCGCGACCCCATGAATCACAGCACGCCAGGCCTCCCTGTCCATCACCAACTCCCGGAGTTCACTCAAACTCATGTCCACAGAGTCGGTGACACCATCCAGCCATCTCAATCTCGGTCGTCCCCTTCACCTCCCGCCCCCAACCTTTCCCAGCATCAGAGTTTTTTCCAGTGAGTCAACTCGTCGCATGAGGTGGCCAAAGTATTGCAGTTTTAGCTTTAGCATCAGTCCTTCCAATGAACACCAAGGATCGATCTCCCTCAGAATGGACTGGTGGTTATACCACATTAATTCCTAATACCTAACAGAGTAGGTTATTCACATATAGTGATAATATGGTTTTCTTTCACAGTTGAATAGATGTGGCAAATTTGAAGGGAGTGGGGCTTTCAGAGGCAGACACATTCATAATAACAAAAATGGACAAACCAGTGGAAGGCTATGTTCAAATGTCACTGCCCAGTGAGGCCTTCCCTAACCACTCATTTAAATTGCAAGCCTCTCTCACCCTGGGACTCCTCCACTTTAGCTTCACCCTGCTTGTCACTTAGCCACTGTCTCACATGCTGTTTTGTTTATAGTTGATTGATGGACTGATTGCCTCTCTCCTGCATTAGAATGTGAGTTCCGGGAGGGCGTGGGTTTTGGTTCTCTCCTTCCACCACTACTGTCTTCCCAGAGACTGGCAGTGCCTTGCAGAGAGAAGACACAATGAGTATTTATCTGTTGAATAAATGAATGAGAGAAGGTGATGGTTAGATACCAGGCATTGAACGATGTGGGATCATTTAGTTTTGGAACGAGCACTGCTCTCCGTCAGTGTTCCTGGGGCCGCATATACAATCCCTGCAGCATCGGTGGGCTCATGGAGCCATGAATGAAAGTTTAAATCATGCTCAGTATATTCTTTTTCTGAAGGCAAAAAACCAGAGATATTTTCATCGAGTTAATAAAACTTTTAGAATGTTGGTGTTTCAAAGATCTCTCACTGAGAAAACAACTCTTTTTATGTTGAACATAGAATTTCCCCATGAAGGATCGCTATTACGTGATTTAAATGTACTGGTTTGTTAAAAATTAGATTTTTTTTTTCCCCCTTGACCTCATTCATACCCTGAACAGTTTCCTTCCAGGTCTATTGGAAGGAAATGTTAAAGGTATTGTCTCCTTCCTTATTAGCCTCAGAGTCCTCTGACCAGAAGGCATGGAGTTAGTTAGATATGGGGTTACAGAGAAGTATGTGATGACTAGACTTTGTTGTTGTTTAGTCGCTAAGTTGTGTCCAGCTCTTTTGTGACTTCATGGACTGTAGCCCACCAGGCTCTTCTGTCCATGGGATTTCCCAGACAAGAATACTGGAGTGGGTTGCCATTTCCTTTCCCAGGGGATCTTCCCGACCCAGGGATTGAACCTGCATCTCCTGAGTTAGCAGGCATATTTACTACTATGCCACCTGGAAAGCCTAGACTTAAAAATGACTAAATTAGAAATTCTCACTGATTTTGCTTCCACACTGACTACTACTGCTTTATTATATGATACTGATGGCCTGTTTGTGTCTCTCATGCGTTTTTTGGCAAAATGAATCAGTAAAGTTGGCCTCCTGTGGATGTTAAGATATTGGGGGGCGGGGAACTTCAGAAAGTACCAGAAAGCAAAACTTGAATTTGCCACTTCAGCAACTATTTACATAGTATTTGCATTGTATTACAACCATTTAAATAGTATTTGCATTGGATTAACTGTTGTATGTGATCTAAAGATGATTTAAAGTATACAGAATGTGTGTGGGTAATGTGTATACACTACCATATGTTATGTAAGAGACTTGAACGGCCACGGATTTTGTCATTCTCCTGGGAACCAATCCCCCGTAGGTACGGAGGGATGCCTGCATTTACTTCTAAGTGCTAGGTGTTCATCAGATTACATATATATATTTGGAAGAAGCTATTGCGTTTTCTAAAAAGCTTGTTGGGATTTTCTGTAACATCTTACTGCAAAACCCAATGAACTTTTTGGCAAACCCAATACACTTCTCTTCAATTAAGACAGCGCTGCGAAGCATAGCGGAGAAGGCAGTGGCAACCCACTCCAGTACTCTTGCCTGGAAAATCCCATGGGCAGAGGAGCCTGGTAGGCTGCAGTCCATGGGGTCGCTAAGAGTCGGACACGACTGAGCGACTTCACTTTCACTTTTCACTTTCATGCATTGGAGAAAGAAATGGCAACCCACTCTAGTGTTCTTGCCTGGAGAATCCTGGGGACGGGGGAGCCTGGTGGGCTGCCGTCTATGGGGTTGCACAGAGTCGGACACGACTGAAGCGAATTAGCAGCAGGAGCAGCAGCAGCAAAGCATAGCTCTTCAGTTCAAGCCACCTTCTATACACATTTTACATTTTCCCCAGTTACCTTCTACTTCTTCTAGAAGCATTTTTTTTCTTATTCCCCTTCTTCATGATTTACTTTGGATGCAACAGCTGGGTACACAGTGTCCGTGGCTCAGTATAATTTAAGTTTTTTAATCTTACAAGTTATAGAAGTGACTGAGGAGAGCTTTTTAAAGTGATGGGAAGTCCCCTCACTTTAATTAGAGCACCCAGGCAGAATGGAGTTATGTAATAGTTATTCACGTGGCTTCATTCATTACATAACATAATGGTCACTCACAACCAGATACTTAAATCCATCTCACATTCAGAACCATTGTGTCCCCTTGCAGAGACAGTGGTTTTCTTTGTTTGCACCAAATAAGCAGCTAGTGATTATTAGCTTAGCTATTAAGTTAAATCACATTCCTGGAAAGGGAAATGTTGCAGTTTTGTTTTTTTTTTTTTTTAAATGGGAGAGGAGAATGCATTTTTGAAAATCCAGACATACAATTACTACTGGCCATGTGACCATTAACACCTCTTTGACAGGAGAAGTTTATGTTTTGTTTATTAAGACAGTTTTAATTTCCCAGAGCCCCATGACCTCTACTCTGTTAATTTGAAATGTAAATATTTGTGTGCAAATAGTTTTGGTGACATGGAGCAGCTATGTCCTAATTTGCCTGTGATGGTGTCCTTTCCCTCCCAGTACCCCACAGGGGGAATTTTGACTTGCTGTTGAGCACAGGACTTGAGAGTGGGTGGTTCATTCATAGAACCTGAGGTGGAGTTCGCTCTCACTACTTGATGTATGTGGAGTGAGAGGCAGAGGGTGGCACATGAGGGACCTTCAAATAGCAAATGGACATCCGACCTGCTGGAGCCATTGTGGTACTGCTTTTTGAACATGGCTTTGGAGTCTGAAGGGTCTGGGCTGGACTCTGTCCTCTGTCAGTTACACTGAATGGGACTGAGTCAGTAGTTACTTAGCCCTTTGAGCCTTTAGTGTCCTATCTATAAATTGGGATTGTTGTGAGAATCAAATGAGTTGTGTACATACAAGAGCTTTGAATATTAGGGCCACACAGAAGATAACATTATTCCCAGTCTGAACTTGTCCAGCCAGAATTGAACTTGTGTAGTAACACTGATTAACTTATGTGTTCACGTACTCTGATCTCCTTCAGTCAGGAACAAGTCAAAGTAAGTGTATGTTCCTTCTCTGAATAAAACTAATATCAATCGATGACTGTGGAAAAAGAATAAGATTGATCCCTTATTACAGGTAAGGGAGAAAGGGGGCTAGAGTGGTGAGTGGTACCATCAAAATTCTAGAAGAGGAAACTGGTGCCCAAGTAAAAGCAGGAGATTTTACTTCAGTCCTGGTTTATTTCATTTGATGATCATTGGAAGTGCTTGGCATTACTGCTGTGCTTCTTAATCATTAATGGTTATCATAATAATCTAGGACTAACTGCAGATTCCCCAGTTACAGGGATTTGCCCGTAGAAGGCTGGAGTTTGTGTTCATGAATCTGCTTTGGACTGGTACCTCAAGTGACTCCGATGCAGGTGGATCATGATCTATAGTATGAGAAACCTTTGGTAAAAAAGGCAAAAAAACCTTTGCCTTTTCTGGTCGTCTTTTAATTGAATCCTTCTCCTTCTGGCTCAGCTGGTAAAGAATTCGCCTGCAATGCAGGAGACCTGGGTTGAATCCCTGGGTTGGATCCCTGGGTTGGGTAGATACCCTGAAGAGGGTTAAGGCTACCCACTCCAGTATTCTAGGCCTGGAGAATTCTGTGGACTGTATAGTCCGTGGGATCGCAAAGGGTCAGACATGACTGAGCGACTTTCACTTCACTTCATTCTTCTTGTAGCTCCATGTTGATATGATCATGGTATACCTCCCTGCTTAAAATCTGTTAATGGTTTCCCATTGATAGTAGGTTCAAGGCCAATATTGTCCTCCCGGCTAACTGCATCTCTTGCCACTGTCCTCCGGCTCCTTCGCTTTGGCCACACCAGCTTCTCTGTCTCCTCCGCGGTGCAGGTTTCTTCCTTCTTTGGGGCATGGGCATGCAGTTCCCTCACCTGAAATGTTCTCCACCCTCTGCCTGGTGAACACCTTCTGATCACTCTGATCTCTTGTTTCCTTGGTGAAGCTTCCCCTGATCACCAGGGTGGAATCTGATCTTACCATATGTCCTTTTAGCACCTTTCTATGAAGAACAGTGATCTCTGTTGGCATTAGATCATTAACTGATTTAATATTTGTCTTCTCTGCTTGAATGTTGGCTTCATATAGATAGAGACATTTTGTGTTCACGTCTACATCTGCAGTATCTTGTAAGATAGTACTGAATTTAGTAAGAGCTCACTAAATATTCTGGAATAAATAAATGAACAAAAGTAGGATTTATGGTAAAGATGCACTGCTCTAGACCTCCACTGAAGGAGGTTTAGTGACTGGAGTTACATGTTAGCCTTGTTATAAAGTGAAAGGCACCCTTAGCATTCTAGAATACAGCGTTAGAGCACTTACTTGTTTCAGTAATAAACACTGTAAATTCAGAGACCTCAAACAGTATTCTTAGTGTTTAAAGCTTAGAACCTGGCATGGGAGAAAGGGGAGGTTCAGTTCAGTTCAGTCACTCAGTCGTGTCCGACTCTTTGCGACCCCATGAATCACAGCACGCCAGGCCTCCCTGTCCATCACCAACCCCCGGAGTTCACTCAAACATCGAGTTGGTGATGCCATCCAGCCATCTCATTCTCTGTCGTCCCCGTCTCCTCCCGCCCCCAATCCCTTCCAGCATCAGAGTCTTTTCCAGTGAGTTAACTCTTTGCATGAGGTGGCCAAAGTATTGGAGTTTCAGCTTTAGCATCAGTTCTTCCAATGACACCCAGGACTGATCTCTTTTAGGATGGACTGGTTGGATCTCCTTGCAGTCCAAGGGCCTCTCAAGAGTCTTCTCCAGCACCACAGTTCAAAAGCATCAATTCTTTGGCAATCAGATTTCTTCATAGTCCAACTCTCACATCCATACGTGACCACAGGAAAAACCATAGTCTTGATTAGACGGACCTTTGTTGGCAAAGTAATGTCTCTGCTTTTTAATATACTATCTAGGTTGGTCATAACTTTCCTTCCAAGGAGTAAGCGTCTTTTAATTTCATGGCTGCAGTCAGCATCTGCAGTGATTTTGGAGCCCAAAAAAATAAAGTCTGACACTGTTTCCACTGTTTCTCCATCTATTTCTCATGAAGTGATGGGACCAGATGCCATGATCTTTGTTTTCTGAATGTTGAGCTTCAAGCCAACCTTTTCACTCTCTTCTTTCACTTTCATCAGGAGGCTTTTAAGTTCCTCTTCACTTTCTGCCATAAGGGTGGTGTCATCTGCATATCTGAGGTTATTGATATTTCTCCCAGCAATCTTGATTCCAGCTTGTTCTTCTTCCAGCCCAGCATTCCTCATGATGTACTCTGCATATAAGTTAAGTAAGCAGTGTGACAATATACAGCCTTGACATACTCCTTTTCCTATTTGGAACCAGTCTGTTGTTCCATGTTAAAAGGCTGCAAATAAAATCCTTACTTACTTTATAGCATGTCTTTCATACAGAAAGGATTGGAAACTTCATGGTAGTCCATCACCTCATAAGTAAACTTGCAATGTATTTACACTTACATTATGTAGCTGCTTGATTAGCTTGTGTATTCATTTCCTCAGATACTCCCACTTGGAATTGTAAGAAGTCAAAACAAGAGCATATTCCCACTCTTTGTTTTCAAAGCAAGCAATTGGTTCAGTGGCATTTACATCTGGTAGAACAATGAGGGCAGTGTCAGTCTCAGAGAATGAGAGATCCTTGTTATGTGTACTTGGATTCAGCATCTCAGTCTTGATGGGCAAAGAATTCTGGAGGAAAAAAACCCCATGACTGCAGTAATTTTTGTAATCATGATAGCCAAGCATGGTATTAATTGCGGTTCAAAAAAAGCCAATATAGTCATGTTGCGAAATTCACTTCAGTTTTTAACCACTGTGAAGACATAGAATCAGTTAACTTTGTTTACCTAAGATGTTTAGTTCTGAGGACAGAGTTTTGCAATCTTTAGTTAATCTATGAAGTTTAGTCAGCCTTTCATTCAGATTTTTAAATAAGTTGCCTTTTAATTACAGCATTAATTTGTTTTTCACTCATTACGACAAACATTTACTAAGCACTTGCTGTGTGTTAGACATTATTCTATACCCCAGGGATATTGTAGTGAACAAGACAGATAAGAGCTCTGCTGCTACAGAATTTATAGGCAGCAAACATGCGAACAATTCAGGGCTATAAAACATTTAACCTAGATAACATGATCTGGCCTGGTGAGGGAAGATAGGCAGCGTGACCCCAGACGGATGGTACAGCAGTTTATCTGAAGAGATACCACCTGATCAAAAGCAGTGAATGACGGGGAAGGACCCGCCATGAGATGCTCAGGCTGAGCAGCATTAGCATGATAAGTAGAAGGAGCAAATGCGAAAAATCGCTAGGTGTGAATGAGCTTGCTGTGTTTAAAGAATTGAAAGGAGACTTGTGTGGCTGGGGCTTAAACAGGGAAGGAGATGGTTTTGGTGGTGAGGTCAAGGGAGTAGGCAGGAAGTGCCCTGTGGGCCATGGTGGAGTCTGTATATTATTCTAAGAGTCATGGGAAGCCAGTGGGAGGCTTTAAGCAGGGGAGTGACACGATCTGATTTGTGTTTTTAAACGATTGCTGGGATTGCCATAAGAACAATTTATAAAGAGATATTTACTTTAGCAGTTCAGCTCAAAGGTGATGACCAAGCATTGTATGCTTTAATTGTTTATGGACAGGCTCTTCTTGTGTATGTATACAGCCTTTTTTTTTTTTTAATTTGACTGAATTTAGAATAATCAAGAAAAAGATTACTTAGGGAACATAATGTCATCGGATAGATTCGTTAGATAAAGAGTTCATTTTTATCTTAAAACTATGTATTTAATATTCTTGAAGTGCTTATTGATGTGACTATAAGCTAATTTCTGGAGATATAAATATGAATATGCCTTTAACGAATTTATGGTCTAGTGGAGGACACCTATAAGTAAACAGATGCTTACAACATACTGTGAAAAGTGTGTTTGGCTGTTATGAATGAAGCTGCTATGAATGTTTCTGTCCATGCTTTCTGGCAGACATAGTACTCATATCTTGTAGGAATGGAATTGCTGAGTCATAGAATAAGCATGTTTAGCTTTGGCAGAGACTTGGGACTTTATTCTGAAACTAGGATTTGTGCTTTCAGTTCAGTTCAGTCCAGTCACTCAGTCGTGTACGACTCTTTGCGACCCCATGAATCAGCACGCCACGCCTCCCTGTCCATCACCAACTCCCAGAGTTCATTCAAACTCATGTCCATCGAGTCGGTGATGCCGTCCAGCCATCTCATTCTCTGTCGTCCCCTTCTCCTCCCGCCCCCAATCCCTCCCAGCATCAGAGTTTTTTCCAGTGAGTTAACTCTTTGCATGAGGTGGCCAAAGTATTTGAGCTTCAGCTTTAGCATCAGTCCTTCCAGTGAACACCCAGGACTGATCTCCTTTAGAATGGACTGGTTGAATCTCCTTGCAGTCCAAGGGCCTCTCAAGAGTCTTCTCCAGCACCACAGTTCAAAAGCATCAATTCTTTGGCGATCAGCTTTCTTCACAGTCCAACTCTCATATCCATACATGACCACTGGAAAAACCATAGCCTTGACTAGACGGACCTTGGTTGGCAAAGTTATGTCTCTGCTTTTTAATATGCTATCTAGGTTGGTCATAACTTTCCTTCCAAGGAGTAAGCGTCTTTTAATTTCATGGCTGCAATCACAATCTGCAGTGATTTTGGAGCCCCCAAAAATAAAGTCTGGCACTGTTTCCACTGTTTCCCCATCTATTTCTCATGAAGTGATGGGACCAGATGCCATGATCTTTGTTTTCTGAATGTTGAGCTTCAAGCCAACCTTTTCGCTCTCCTCTTTCACTTTCATCAGGAGGCTTTTAAGTTCCTCTTCACTTTCTGCCATAAGGGTGGTGTCATCTGCATATCTGAGGTTATTGATATTTCTCCCAGCAATCTTGATTCCAGCTTGTGCTTCTTCCAGCCCAGCATTCCTCATGATGTACTCTGCATTTAAGTTAAGTAAGCAGGGTGACAATATACAACCTTGACGTACTCCTTTTCCTATTTGGAACCAGTCTGTTGTTCCATGTCCAGTTCTAACTGTCGCTTCCTGACCTGCATACAGGTTTCTCAAGAGGCAGGTCAGGTGGTCTGGTATTCCCATCTCTTTCAGAATTTTTCACAGTTCATTGTGATCCACACAGTCAAAGGCTTTGGCATAGTCAATGAAGCAGAAATAGATGTTTTTCTGGAGCTCTCTTGCTTTCTCCATGCTTTGGAAAGATGATTTTAGCAACACTAGTCTTAGTCCAAGTTGCTTCAGTTGTGTCTGTCTCTTTGCAATCCTATGAACTGTAGCCCACCAGACTCCTCTGTCCGTGACATTTTCCAGGCAAGAGTACTAGAGTGGGTTGCCATTTCCTTCTCCAGGGGATCTTCCTGACCCAGGAATTGAACCCGAGTCTCTCATGTCTCCTGCATTAGCAGGCGGGTTCTTTCCCACTAGCGCCACCTGGGAAACAAGACTAGAGGCAAGTGAAACCAGTTAAGTGCTTGTTACACATATCCAGTTAAGAAATGAGATCTAAGTTAGGTAAGACAGTGAAGATGGGGGAGAAGAATAGAATGTAGACATATTTAGGGAAAGGGACACATTGGATTTCGGAGGTGAAGGGGAGATAAGTTTGGAATAAAGATAATTTGTTGGTTTATGACCTGGATCATTAAAAGAGTCAGAAGCTAGAGAAGAGTTGAGATTTTAGAGGAATTAAACGAGAGTTTCTTTTTGGATACATTGGGTTAGAGTTCCAGGGAACATGTGGTAACCGGAAATTCAGGTCTAGAATTTAGAAGGGAAGTGAAAGAAAGAACCGGAGATAAAGATTCGGGAGTTAGTGTAGCATTTGTTAGTTCCAGAAGGTCTTGTAGGTCTTCATATGACTTTGTGTTAGTTGCTCTGTTGTGTCCAGCTCTTTGTGACCCCATGAACTGTAGTTCACCAGGCTCCTCTGTCCATGGAATTCGCCAGGCAAGAATACTGGATTGGGTTGCCATTTCCTTCTCCAGGGGATCTTCCCGACCCAGGGATCGAGCCCGTGTCTCCTGCATTGGTAGGTGGATTCTTTACTACTGAGCTACCAGGGTAGTCACTCAAGTGTATTTAGGAAATAACAAAACAATTAAATTAGGAAGAGTTATTCTAGCTCACTGCTGACATAAACAGAGGGCACTAACAAGTATTTGAAAATTAATTTGACCTGGAACCAGAAACAGAATCTAGTTCCATGCCTTCCTTATGGTTGAAGCTCAGAGTTGCAAGAGAGTTTCATTCCCATTAGTTGTGAAATTCTTTCTTTAGGGCCGCTGCTTATTTATCTGGCCTTTATTTAATCTATTAAATATTCACTAGCATTAAGCTCTACACACCTTTTCCTTCCATGCCACTGAATGAAGAAATTCACATTCACATTGTAACCTGTACTGTTAAGTTTTTAGAGTATAGTTCTTGATTTCTTTTATGGATTCCCTTAGCCTCTCATTTGGATTCTTTGCATAACGGGAGCTCCTTTAATAACCGTTTTTAACTGACCGACATCAAGAGTGAGTCACGAGCAATGGGAATGATGTTTTCTTTACCACCAAGATGCCTATTTTTTTACATTTATTTTTGACACATTAAAATCTAGTGGACAAAATAATTCCATTTTCAAAAGTTTCTGTTTGCTTAGGGAAACTGGATCTGTGTTTTTGCAGGTATTTCTCCTTTCTATCCTCTGCCCTCTCCTCTATATATTTGTAACAATACTATATATTTGTATTAAGTGTTGGTATTTACAAAACTGCCACTTTGTCTGGTTATACTTCATAATCAATCATATTGTCATTTTGCTTTTGTTTCCTCTCTTTCTAAAAATATAAGGAGATTGTCTCATGACTAGATAGATTTATAAGCCTAGCAGGTAGGAAAATTAATATTCTGGAAATCAGATTATTAATGAATACTCCTCCCTTCTCCCTGGGATCCTACACTGTTTTATCCAATCACTTCTCATGCAACATACTGACCTTGTTTTCCTGGCTCGTTTTGAGCCCTTGAATAAAGTCCTTCATCTTTCTTAGACTTAATTTACTTATTTAAGAGACTATAATAATGAGGGGGGAGTTTTCTTTGCCTCCAAAGAGGGTGTTTAACACAAAACACTGTTTTTTTTCATCTTTAGGTGTTAAAGATTTCAGTCAATGTCGGATAATATCAAGAATATCTGATGCAGTTAAGACCTAATTTTGATAAAAGTAATTGGGGTAGGGGAAGGAAAGTGAAAACAGAAGGATTTTCAGTTCAGTTCAGTTCAGTCGCTCAGTCGTGTCTGACTCTTTGTGACCGCATGAATCACAGCACGCCAGGCCTCCCTGTCCATCACTAGCTCCCGGAGTTCACTCAAACTCATGTCCATCGAGTCGGTGATGCCATTCAGCCATCTCATTCTCTGTCGTCCCCTTCTCCTCCTGCCCCCAATCCCTCCCAACATCAGGGTCTTTTCCAGTGAGTCAACTACTTGCATGAGGTGGCCAAAGTATTGGAGTTTCAGCTTCAGCATCAGTCCTTCCAATGAACACCCAGGATTGATCTCCTTTAGAATGGACTGGTTGGATCTCCTTGCAGTCTGTTGGTGCAAAAGTGATTGCTGTTTTGCAATGTTGAACTTTGCCATTTGATATTGGAACACATTCTTAAATAAATGTAGTTATGTTATATATCATTTTAATGTGCATTTCTTGCTTTATGTTTTGCAATCATGAATTATTACTTGCTGTTTATATGTATTTTAGACTATGGAAATGATGTTAGACAAAAAGCAGATTTGAGCGATTTTCTTATTTGAATTCAGAATGAGTCATAAAGCACTGGAGACAACTTCAACAACACATTTGGCCCAGAAACTTCTAATGAATGCACAGTGCAGTGGTGGTTCAAGACATTTTGCAAAGGAGCCAAGAGCCTTGAGGATGAGGAGCTCAGTGGCCAGCTGTCAGAAGTTTACAATGACCAACTGAGAGCATCATTGAAGCTGATCCTCTTACAGCTACATGAAAAGTTGTGCAAGAACTCAGCGTAGACCATTCTGTGGTCTTTTGGCCTTGGAAACAAATTGAAAAAGTGAAAAAGCTCGATAAGTGAATGCCTGATGATCTGATCCCAAATCAAAAAAATTATTGTTTTGAAGTGTTCTCTTCTCTTTTTCTACACAACAACAATGAACCATTTCTCGATCGGACTGTGATATACGATGGAAAATGAATTTTATATAACCAGCAATGACCAGTTCAGTGATTGGACCGAGAAGAAGCTCCAAAGCACTTCCCAAAGCCAAACTTGCACCAAAAAAAGGATCATGGTCACTGTTTGGTGGTCTACTGCTAGTCTGATCCACTACAGTTGTCTGAATCCTGGCGAAACCATTATGTCTGAGAAGTATGTTCAGCAAATTGATGAGATGCTCTGAAAATGGCTATGCCTGCAGCTGGCATTGGTCAACAGAAAGGGCCCAGTTCTTTTCCACAACAGTGCTTGACTGCACATCACATAAGCAATACTTCAAAAGTTGAATGAATTAAGCTACAAAGTTTTGCCTTATCCACCATATTCACCTGACCTCTGGTCGAGCATCTCGACTACTTTTGGAAGGGAAAATGCTTCCACAACCAGCAGGACACAGAAAATGCTTTCGAAGAGTTCGTCGAATCCGAAAGCACAGATTTTTTTTTTTGCATAGGAATAAGCAAACTTATTTCTCATTGGCAAAAATGTGTTGATTGTAATGGTTCCTATTTTGATTAATAAAGTTGTGAGCCTAGTTATAATAATTTAAAATTCAGGGTCTGAAACTGCAATTATTTTGCACCAACCTATATAGGTGGTGTTGGTGGTAAAGAACCCGCTGCCAGTGCAGGAGACATAAGAGACTCGGGTTTGATCCATGAGTCGGGAAAATCCCCTGGAGGGGGACATGGCAACCCAATCCAGTATTCTTGCCTGGAGGATCCCATGGACTGAAGAGCCTGGTGGGCTATAGTCCATAGGGTCGCACAGAGTCAGACATGACTGAGTGACTCAGCACAGCACAGCACAGCACACAGTATACAAGATTTTATCTGTAGTCCTGAATAGTTCTTGTAACCATTCAACACACCTTCAGCTCCATTTTCTAATTTTATTTCTTGCAACAGTCCTGTGAAATATGGAGATTCTGGGCTATTTAGTGACCTTTGGTGTACAAATAAGGAGACTGAATCCACAATACTGTGTCACTTTGCATGTTAATACAGCCCTCTGTAATAGATATGCATGCGGAATCATTTCAGTTGTGTCCGACTCTTTGCAACCCCATGTTCCACAGTGCACCAGGCAACTCTGTCCATGGGATTCTCCAGGCAAGAATGCTGGAGTGGGTTGCTGTGTCCTTCTCTAGGGGAGCTTCCCAAACTCCCTAGATCAAACCCGCGTTTCGTACATGTCCGGCTTTGTCAGGCAGGACCTTTACCACTAGCACCAATTGGAAAGCCCAATAGAAAGACAGGGCTGGTTTTATATCCGGACTCTGTCAATTATGCTAATTGGCTGACTAAAGTTGGATGAGTCATCCCAGTGCACCAGCCCTGAGCACCCTGTCTCATGCATTGGACCTGGACTGGCAATCTGTTTCACATATGATAATATACATGTTTCAATGTTATTCTCTCAAACTGGGATGACCCTGAGGGATGGGATGGGGAGGAAGGTGGGAGGGGGGTTCAGGATGAGGAACACATGTAAACCCATGGCTGATTCATGTCAATGTATGGCAAAAACCACTACAGTATTGTAAAGTAATTAGCCTCCAATTAAAATTAAAAAAAAAATAAAGTTGGATGAGACCCCTCACTTCTCCAAACCTCAGGGTTCTCAAGTCAGAATCTTCAGAGTCAGACACGACTGAATGACTTAACAGTAAGTTAAGAGATTCCTTGATGTGATCTATAGAAGAAGAATTAAATTAATGACTAAATTGGGAAATTTCAGGCAGCTGCCACCTTCTGCTCCCCCAGAGACTGGTAAAGGAACACTTCATATCTCACAAGGAGATGAAGCACCATGGAACTGTCTGTGGGATTTATGGCGGTCTGGGAAAGCTTCTGGGCTGTGAGGAAGTGTTTCCATTCAGAGCAGACTTCATTCACAGGGAGTATTGCGTCACAAAGAAGCTCACTACCCCCTGCTGACCTTTTCAGACAGAGGTTGCTGGACTGCACAGAAACAGAATGAATTCCAGAAGGCCAGGGCCCCTGTTAACCTGTGACCTCAGAATAGGAGGACCTTGGGCGTCTGAGGTCTGAAAGTGAGAGGAAGGAGTTGTGAATTTTGCAGGTTCACTCTGAACACAAAATCCTGTGTGACGATCTGTGATGTAATTTGGCACATGCTGGAGTGACTATTTTAGTTCAAACCTCCCTCCCTGCTGTAACTCTAATTCCTTGAACTTCCCAAAACAGCATGTGATTTCTTTACTTCGCAAAATCTTTGACCAAGACATTGAAGCTTTAAGTTATTGCCTTAGGTCCCAAAGTAAATTGGCCTCAGAGATCGAAATAGAAGTCAGGTTAACTCACAACCTCTTCATTAGCATTCTGAACTTCAAGCAGCAAAGTAGAGTGTAAAAGTGAAATGATTTTATTTGAAAAACGTAGTCAGTACACTCCCTTGAATCCACTTAATTTTTGAATCTGTACTGGAGTGGGTTGCTATTTCCTTTTCCAGGGGCTCTTCCCAACCCGGGGATTGAATCTAAGTCTCCCACATCGCAGGCAAACGGTTTACCTTCTGAGCACCAGGGAAGCCCGTCTGCCTCCCGAAAGACTTCTTAAATCCTTAAAGGAAGACAGCAGTGGGCGTCTGCATCAGAGAAGATCCAGTCTGTTATGGGTTAACACTGTGTGGAAGAGATTCACAGCCAGGAGGATGACCATTTTTTATGGGGATGGAAAACACAACTTCCTGTTTCCCCTTAGAGAGTTCCTGGACTCTGGGGTGATCTAGGAAACCCCGTGGAGACCGGATGGCGGAAGGGGCTGAGATTTCTGTCAGATAAAACACTGGTCCTTGTTTGTTATTCCAGCTCTCAGCATTTTCCTGAGGATGCAGCATACTCATCGTAGAAATCTGACCACATTCTAACGTGGCTTCAAATGAAGTCAACTCTTGGGGATCTTGTAATTCCTTTTTGAGGGCATATTACTTTGTCAGGTGCATACTCCTCCACCTCTTCTCCCTTCACATTTCTGCTTTTTTCTTAGTTCATAGGCATAATTTTCTGTCTTCTATGAGGTCAGCCTTGATTGGAGTGGTCACAGAAAGACAAAAATGTCCCACTGGTGTGAAGTCTCTCCTGAATTTACCATCAGCATAATTTGAGAGGGAGTCCTAGGTAGTGGTGCGCTGATAAATCACCCCTCAGACTCAGAGCCCCGACTTGTAGCCAGTTTGCCAGTTTCCATGGTATAGCTGTTTCCACCATGGCCGGATTCACAATACCAACATGATGTCATGGAACTTGGGACTGAGGAATGTGTGCTCCTGCAATCGGGACAGGCTGGCTCCAGCACGCTGCTGGCTAGGCCTCGAGAGGTGTGCGTAATTAGATGGAAGGTGCACGTGTGGGCGTATGTGAGTCTGGCAGTGGTTTTTCTTCTGGGTTCTCTGCCCAGAAGTGCTACCACGGATCAGGTGAGTGTAGACTTGCCACATGTGCAGGTGCTTCTTTTCGTCCTGGACATCGTTGCTCTTGGGACCCTCTTAATCTGGGTGTTCTTCCAGAGGCCGTTCTCCACCCTCAATTCTTTTTGTTCTACACAGTCTACCTGGAGAGTGAAGCTGGTTTAATTTTTGTAACTCGTCATTGTTGTTCAGTTGCTAAGTATTGTCTGACTCTTTGCGACCCCACGGTCTGCAGCACAGCAGGCTTCCCTGTCCTTTACCACCTCTTGGAGTTTGCTCAAACTCATGACCATTGTTGTCCCCTTCTCCTCTTGCCTTCAATTTTTTCAGCATCAGGGTATTTTCTAATGAGTCGACTCTTTACATCAGGTGGCCAAAGTATTGGAACTTCAGCATCATTATCAGTCCTTGCAATGAATATTCAGGGTTGATTTCCTGTAGGATAGACTGGTTTCATCTTGTAGTTCAAGGGACTCTCAAGTCTTCTCCAGTACCACAATTTGAAAGCATCAGTTCTTCGGCTCTCAACCTTCTGTATGGTCCAACTCTCACATCCATACATGACTACTGGAAAAACCATAGCTTTGACTGTACAGACCTATGTTGGCAAAGTGATGTCTCTGCTTTTTAATACGCTGACTGGTTTTTTAATAGTTTATTTTCGAAGGAGCAGGCATCTTTTAATTTTGTGGCTGCAGTCATAGCTCTTATGTATTTCCGTCTTAGACCTCCTTATGTAGCTCTTGGATTTTGACTGCCTGTTGGACTGTATACCATTGAAAAATCCCAATGATACTTCAAATTTTACATTTCTTTTTTTTTCTTTATTTTTTGGCCACAGCACATGGCATGCAGGATCTTAGTCCCCCAACCAGGGATCGAACCTATATCCCCTGCAGTAGAAGCACAGTGTGTTATCCACTGGTCCACCAGGAAATTCCCAAGCTTTATATTTCTAAAGTGGAATTCAGTGCCTCTACCCCAAAGAAGACTGACTTCCCCTTCTCAGTTTTCTTTCTTGTGGGTGCTATCCTTTTCTTTCCAGTCACTTTCAGATGTTGCCTCTACATACGGTCCCTCTTGGTTCTTTCATGCTGTTTGCCTGTCTCCCCACCATTTTCCTTGTGTTGCGTTGTAATGGTTTCTGTGTGTCCATTCTCTCCATCATGTTGACCATCCTGGGTATTAGAACAGCATGCTATTTGCCTTTGTGTCTCTGCTGTCTTGCACAGTGCCTGACACGTAGTAGCATTTATTCAATATGTGGCTAAGTAAGTAGATGAATAAATGAGAGATCCATTCTGTACCCTTTGTGTGTATATGACATGGAGTTGCCAGACTTGTACAGGATGCCAGGTTAGTTTGGAAATTCAGATAAACAACAAGTAATTTTTTCAGTATATTGTTGCTATTGTTCAGTTGCCAAGTCGTGTCTGACTCTCTGCATGATTAGGTCCTAAATACTGCAGGTAACATTTATGTTCACAAATTTTTCAATTGTTTATTATTTTTTTCTAAAATTAAAATTTAGCTGGGCATTCTGGAAACCCTGACCTAGCAAAGAAAAAAATGTTAGCTGACACCTAGAACAGAAGTTCACGCAACACAGAAGCTCACACTGAGCTTGCTATCCCATGCCTTAGGGTTTTGTATGGACTCCGCCTTACATCTCTGAATGTCCTATGTGTAAATAGTTCTGTTTGCTCAGATGCCCTGGGCTGCTCCATAACGTTGTGCTTTATGCCATTACATACACATAGTTTTCCTTTGCATGGCAAGGACATTTAATCTCTACATGTTTAGGCAGTGTGGACAAATGATCAGAGTTTGTGAGTCATCTTATGATATTTCCTATGCTGTGGTGGTTTCTTATTGTTTCTGGGCAGTTGTTTCAGGGCATTTGAATAGGGGATATAAAATGGACCCTTGGTGTTCTGAGATGAGTGTACAGAGAGGAACATGCTCTTAAAGTTCTGTGAAACCTTGGCTCTGGGTTTTAGATTTTCTTAGGGAGTTATGACTGGAAGAGTTCTCACTATTTACATTTCTGCTCGTGCCAGGATGCCCGAGAACTGATGTACTAAAGATTAAGCATGGCTTGGAGAAAGACTTAATACTGTCTCCAGTATAATGAGGTTGTTTACTTAACACGTTCCCTGTTAAAGTATCAGAAGACGAAAGGATTATTTTGATTGAAGGGATTTTTTTTAAATTAAAAACACCCAAGTTGTGAACAGTTTATGTTTTAGAAGGCAAAAGAGTATATTTCTCAATGACTGGAAACACAGTTGAAATATGGCACATTTCATCTCTCACATTCTTTCTCCTGTCCCCCTTATGTCAAAATTGGTAATTATAGAAATTCCATGGCTAGGACAGTTGGGCAGGGTTTTAGATATTTACCCCATAGGAGTCAGGCATATTCTCTGAGAAAATGCTGAATTCTAATGGCAGACGGATTGGCCAAAAAACAATCATGAAACATTTTTGTGGCCTCAGTATCGTGATCTTGTCAGTAAAGCGATGGTCTCTGATTAAATCCAGATTGGGCTGTTTCCTGTTAGCGTGCTAACCCAGAGGGCAGGCTCAGCCCTCCATGTCTTGCTCTCTAAGTCTGAGTTATTAAACACTTGTCTGCCAAGACTTTCCTCACTGCCTCTCCCCACTGTTCTTTTAAACTAGAATTTGAAGATGTTGAGTTATCACAAACAAAGAGAGACCCTAAAGTCTCTTAAAAGGGTCATGCCGCTATTAAACATTTTAGCTTTTCCAGTCTACCCATAGGTGTAGGAATTTTTGTGTGTTTCACTTTTGTTTAACTTTATTTCAATTCCAGTAACAAGAAGATAATTACAAAATTTTTATTTCATAAAACTGTATTTTATTTGCTCTTGTGTGCGTGCTCAGTTGTGTCTGACTCTTAGCAAACTCGTAGACTGTAGCCCGCCAGGTTCCTTTGTCCCTGGAGTCTTCCAGTCAAAGATACTGGAGTGGGTTGCCATTTCCTACTCCAGGGGACCTTCCCGACCCAGAGATTGAACTTGTATCCTCTGCATTGGCAGGCATATTCTTTTACCACTGTGCCACTTGGGAAGCCTGTACTTTATTTGAATATTGGCAAATTAAAACTCATCTTCAAAAACCTGGCCTCCCCCTTGCTGCTGCTAAGTCGCTTCAGTCGTGTCCAACTCTGTGCGACCCCATAGACGTTAGCCCAACAGGCTCCCCTGTCCCTGGGATTTTCCAGGTTGCCATTTCCTTCTCCAATGCATGAAAGTGAAAGTGAAGTCGTTCAGTCGTGTCCGACTTAGCGACCCCATGGACTGCAGCCCACCAGACTCCTCCGTCCATGGGATTTTCCAGGCAAGAGTACTGGAGTGGGTTGCCATTGCCTTCTCCGTTCCCCTTGCTAGTGAAGAGATATTAGGGTACTTAGCAAACGTGCAGAAAATAATATTAAGCAAGTGCTCTGACACTGACATGTATTGTTATTTTTTGTGAGAACAACTTTAGGCATCAGAGCAATTCCTGTACTTCATTTTATGCTATTGCCGTTGATGCTCATTTGTTGCAATTAGAGAATAACTCTTAAAATCTGAATATTCAAAATATTCTATTAGCTATTTCCGTTAGCTCAGTCATGGCTCTTCCTAATGTACAGATGCAAACACTGAGGAACAGAAACCATTAAAGGCATTTATGGGGATCAGGCATGTGTGTTGAGATTTTCTTCAGAGTAGAAGGAGTGAAAGGAAGCGACTGGGTTAATGAGTAACATGAATCCATTTCCAAGGGAGAGCATTGGCTTCCTGCCAAATCTGCTTTCTGGCAGGAAAAGGGACCCACTTCATCAGGGTCTTTGACAAGCATTTTTCTCTGTGTTTGAGTTTTTGGCCACATCACTGCTTAGGGAAAAATTAGTTCTCTTAAACAGTTACTACTTTTAATAAGAAAAGATTTAGCTTTAAAGTGGAGTTTGCATTGTAAAATATGTATCATCAGATTACAAAATGTATTGATTAGGGAACCCCGACATTGTCTGTCACAAGGTAAGGAAGCTTGATTTAGGATTAGAGCTTGAATATCCATAAAAACTGAAAATCCATTCCTTTTATTGTTGTTGTTAACGTTTGCCCTTGAGGTGTATTTTTTAACTTCTGCTTTTTAAGTGATAATTATCTTGATCAGAACTTTTGAGGTGACAAAGTAAAAATGACAAAATATCCCTAAATTTTGGTGGTATTAAGAAAGAGATCAAAGGAATATAGATGTTTGAAGATAAAAGTTAATTTTGTAATGTCTTGGTTTTTTTTTTAAGTGAAAAGTGGCAAATGTGAATTAAGTTTCAACTGCATCACAGTGACTTAATAAGCTAACATTTTCCAAAATACGTTCATCCTAATGTTCTACAGGGTGCTCAGAGACCAAAGGGAAATCCATTAGGACATGTCAGATACCATATCCTTCTTTGGTGTTTCATAGCACGTTAGCATATTAAATACTGTAAGAAATTCTATGGAAAAGAAATATATTGGGGTTTGTTTAACTCCATAGTTCCCAAATTCGAATGCAGGATGTTTTGTTTTGAAACTAGTATTTTACAGCACACATTTAGGCCAACACTGTACCAAGTAGTTAAAAATGTAATTAGGCATTGAAACCATATATATTTTTCATTGATTGTTTCTAGTTAAAGTTAACTGAAGCTCTTGGAAGACAGATGAATATTATCAGGCCTGTTCTAAAACTGCTTATAGAGTGATAATGAATAATTATAAGGCCATGATCTGAGTCCATTTGGTAGTTTTGCCTGAATCAGAGCCCTTTCCTTTGTAAACTAAAAGTATCTTTCGAAAATTAAATAAAGAAATCAAGGCACCCCCTGCATATGTTGGAGTCTTACGATTAATTCTGCTGTCAGTTAACCATGATGACATTAAGCTGCTCTAAGCCCTTTCTGAAAGTGATGGCCTTTACTTTGGTTTTGTGGAAAGCAGTCTTGCCTGCTAATTTCCTTCCAGTGGTTTAACTTTTGACAGGACAGGTGAAGAAATAGCAAACATGTGACTTTGTAAGCACAATGTCATCATTTAGAGATTTCAGTTCTCTCTTTTTTGCTCCCCATTAATTGTCATGTGTCTGATTATTTCAATTTAGGAAAATCTGATATAAAACAATTCATACTTAAAATTGAGAGACATTGCGTGGCGATTGTCTGCATCACTTAGAATGATTCAATGCTTTAGAACAAGTTCCTTTCTATAGGTCATCTTCCCCTATGCCTATGAAGGACAGGTTGAACTCTGAAAATTGCATCACTATATAATTTGTTTAGCACAGATTTATTGTAGAATATAAGGCACACTCGGATTTTTCTTCAGTTTATTTCTCTTCCCCTATACTGAGTTTTAAAGCTTTACAGATTTTATCACTAATCAGTTTTTATGTATTATGGTTTATGTCTCCAAGGGGCAATTATACCTACCAATACTATTCACAGTCACTTCATTCTCATGTGGGAGCTACTTTTCACAAGGAAATATTTTCTCTTTGTTGTTCAGTCACCAGCTGGTGTCCGACTTTTTGTGACCTCATGGACCACTGCATGCTAGGCTTCCCTGTCCCTCACCATCTCCCGGAGTTTGCCCAAGTTCATATCCATTGAATCGGTGGTGCCATCCAACCGTCTCATCCTCTGGCACCCTCTTCTCTCTTGACCTCAGTCTTTCCCAGCATCAGGGTATTTTCTAGTGAGTCAACTGTTTGCATCAAGTGGCCAAAATGTTGGAGCTTCAACTTCAGCATCAGTCCTTCCAATGAGCACTCAGGGTTGATTTCTTTTAGGATTGACTGGTTTGATCTCCTTGCTGTCCAAGGGACTCTCAAGAGTCTTCTCCAGCACCACAGTTCAAAAGCATCAATTCTTCAGCAGTCTGTCTTCTTTATGGTCCAGCTCTCACATCCTTACATGACTACTGTACTGTACATTTCTAGTCTCCAAAAGGCTGGGGTCATGCACCTACCTATCTTTTCTATTACTCATCCAAGATTAGCTGAGGCCTGCTTGGTAAAACTGCTGCTTAGCCAACTTTGTTGATTAATGATGATATTGAATGTGTTTTGCTTTCCATGGACCAAAGAACATCACATGGTCAGATTTCCCTAGCTGTCTGTGGAGAACACACTCCTCCCTTGGCTGACTTTTTTTTCCTCCAAACTATCAACATAATGTCATCTGGCCCAAACAAATCTAAAAGTTTAATAAGCAGCTGTCAGTAGGATCAGTGCCAGCACCCCATTGTAGGAACTGTCTTTGAGAATGAGTTTGAAAGCTTAACTGTGGAACAATGTAAAGGGAATGATTGATAGCATTTGCTCAACTCAATCCCGTAGTCATAGAAAACATTTTTGACAGAATATGCCAGCAACATAGTTCCTGATAGGGAAGTGAGCAGAAGCAAATGATGAAGTAATCCCTCTGCTTGTGGGATCACAAGCAGGTGCCTCCCCGGTACCCCGACCACCATCCCATGCTACTGCACTCACAGGTGAGAGGAGTGAAGTCAGCCTTTCTGGACTGGTAGGGAAGTTAAATAAGAGCAGGGGAAAGCATGACAGGCCACACTCCATCCAGCTCAGTGTTTTCACTCTTCCTTTTGGGAGTCGTTTCTCCTGATCATAATCTTGAGTTTATCGTACAGGTTGAAGGGGACCAGCTGCCTCCGGGACACACAGTCAGTCAGTATGAGACGTGTAAGATCAGGACCATAAAAGCTGGCACCTTAGAGAAGCTCGTGGAGAACCTGCTGACGGCTTTTGGGGACAATGACTTTACATATATCAGCATCTTCCTGTCAACGTACCGAGGCTTTGCCTCCACTAAAGAAGTGCTGGAGCTGCTGCTGGACAGGTAAGAATCTGAAGGGGTGTGAGAGGTGACAGAAATGTCAGGCTGTTTGCAGAGTGAAGGCATGAAGTTCTTTTTTAAAAATTTTATTTTAATTGGAAGATAATTACTTTACAATATTGTGATGGCCACTGCCATACATCAGCAGGAATTGACCATAGGCATATGTGTGTCCCCTCTCTCCTGAACCCCCCTGCCAGCATGCTGTCCACCCCATCCCTCCAGGCTGTCACAGAGCACCGGTTTTGGGTGCCTGCATCATACATCAGATTTCCACTGGCTGTCTATTTTACACATGGTAATGTATGTGTTTCAGTGCTGTTCTCTCAAATCATCCCACCCTCTCCTTCTCCCATTGTGTCCGAAAGTCCTCCCCACTAGGTAGATGGCAGATATGAATGCTTTAAAAATAGAAGTAATTCATGTATGTAGTAAGAAAGTTCAAACAATTCAGAAAATTCTGAAAAAAAAAGTAAAAAAACGCCAAATTTCTGTTTACCTAAGTCCCATTCCCAGGCCTATTCTTCCTAGGTAATAACTGTAAACTATTCCTTTTGTATTATTCTCAAGCTTTTCTGGGTGTATATAAATGTATGTTTATATATTTTGTATTTATGTATGATATTTATATATATTTATAGTATGAATAGAACCACAGTACACAGTGTATTCTGCAGCTTTCTTTTTTTACTTATCTGTATCTTGGAGATTTTTTTTTAACTCAGTAAAGTCTTTAACATATGTAAAGAGTATAGAACAGTGGCTGGGATATTGAAAGCTCAAGAAATATGTTATTGTTATTTTAAAGTCAGCACATGTAGGTAGATACTGTATTCTTTTTAGTGACTTTACGGTATTTATTTGATAGAATGTTCTGTGTGTGTGCCCAATCAGTTGTGCCCAAGTCTTTGTGATCCTATGGACCGCAGCCACCAGGCTCCTCCATCCTTGGAATCTTCCAGGCAGGAATACTGGAGTGGGTTGCGATCTCCTCCTCCAGGGCATCTTCCTGACCCAGGGATAGAACCGGTGTCTCCTGCATTGGCAGGTGAATTCTTTACCACTGAGACACCTGGGAAGTCCTATGGATTTACAGTTAAGCGCTCTCTAGTTTAATTTGTTTTTAAACTTTTGAGCAGTGCTACAAAGAGTGACTGTGAGTATATATTTCCTAAGTATTAATACTTGTCTGAGAATTCTGTAGGATAATTTCACAGAAGAGTGACTGATGGGTCAAAATATATGAGCATTTAAAAAATATATATTTATCTTTATTTATTTGGTTGCACTGGGTCTTAGTAGGGCTTCCCTGGTGGTGAGATGGTAGAGAATCTGCCTGTAATGCAGGAGACTCGGGTTTGATCCCTGGGTTGGGAAGATCCCCTGGAGAAGGGAATGCAACCTACTCCAGTATTCTTGCCTGGGAAATCCCATAGACAGAGGAGCCTTAGTAAGGCACTCCAGATCTTTCATCTTCATTGCACCATGCAAGATCGTTTTTAGTTGTGGCGTGTGAGATCTAGTTCCCTGACAGGGATTGAATCCAGGCCCCACGCTTGGCAGCCCGCAGTCTCAGCCACTGGACCACCAGGGAAGTCCCCAAAATATATAAGCACTTTAAAACATGAACGATGTTGCTAGATTGCCCTTCGGAAAGTTGTGCCAACCACTCTCCTGTCCACAGCGAATGAGGGTCCCTTTGCTTTCCCTGTCCTCTGGCCAACTGTGAATAGTATTTTCATCTCCATCATTGAAACCATCTCTGCTGTCATCTGTCCAAGTTGAAAAGGAGCTCAGTGTTTTTATATTTATGTTTCTTAACATTTATGAGTGAGGTTTAGCTTGTTTTGAAATACTTATTGGTCATTTGTGGTTTTTTGTGTGTGAACTCTATTTTCATATCTTTTATTTATTTTTATTTTGGATTATTGTTACCTAATTATTGATCATCTAATTATAACTCTTTAATAACAAAATTAGGTTTCTTAAAATGTGTATATATATATATACACACACACACACATATATATATATTTTTAATCCAAGCTGCACAGCATTGAAATCTTAGTTCCCCAACCAGGGATCATACCCGTGCCTCCTGCACTGGCAGCTTGGAGTCTTAACCACTGGACCGCTAGGGAGGCCCCCACATTTTTTGCTTATATTTGTTGGAAATATATTTTTTTCTCGTTTGTTCTTTGGTTTTAAAAGTTGTTTGTAAATATTCTTTTTTATGAAGACATTAAAAATTCTTTTGATGCAGTCATTTATCAGTCTTAAGAAAGGCCTTTAATAATCTAATTCTGTTATGATGTGAATAAGGTATTGATAACAGTGAGTTTTTCTCAAGATATTTTCTTCCTAGATACATATAGAGTGAAATCACTCAGATCAATGGATGTTCTTATGTTCACATTCAGGAACATCCACAAAATGTCTTAACTGGATCAGTGCATAATAAAGCCTAGACAGCTTTGGACTTCGACATCAGTGGGAAGTTCTTTAGGTTTTTTTATACAGCAGTAATTAAAATATTAAGCCTGGCATATAAACCTGTGGGATTAGTGAGTCATTTCTTTCATAGTCTCATAATTGTTAGCTTCACACCTATAAATAGAACCTGAAGAATTATATGCATTTTCTTTCCTCTGTTCTGTATTTATAAAGAGGATGCATTATGCTAACTGTTGGCAGGCAGTATGAGGAAACAGGTCAACACATCAAAAACTCCTACAAGTTTTCTTTGGAACTGGTAACCTCTTCTGCTTATGGGGTAACTCTACTGATAATAGACCACAGATGTCTATCGTCCGTGAAGGAGTGCACATGAATTCCAGCTGCTCCTCATAAATAGTGGACATACACACAGGAACTAGAGTGTTTAGTCTATGACTCATGTACATCCAGCTTTTATCTGTTGATTTTTAAAAATCTTCTGTTTGTTTTCCTGTCATAGTCCGTAGACATTTTTGGATTGTTAAAATATTATGCCAGTTGTTAAATAACAGAATCAACATGAATTGAAATTACATTTAATTCAAACTATCATTTAAGGTATAACTGAATGAAGAGTTAAGATATATCTTGAACCATATAGGTGGGCCAAGGTTTGACCTTGAATTTAATCTCATAGTCAGATCCTTTGATTCTGACATGAGTGGAATCAACACGTATTGAAATGTCTTTAAAATACCCCATGCTCTGCAAGACACCATATGGACGAAGCAGAAATAGGAGACTTGGTAAGTTCTCACCCTTGTGATGAATTTACTGTGAAGCTGTGGTGTTTAACCTTTAGGGCCCCTCACTGGGAGTACCCTTTACATAATTGATATTCACAATTTATATTCTTTTGCTTAGAGAAGACCCCTCAAATGACATCAGGTAGCCCTGCAAAACATGGATCCACCCTGACAATATTTTATCGCAGAAGATAATTACACTTAGAAAACAAGTAGACAACTGCTTAAGATGATATAAAAATGAAACTCTAACATGTTCTACAGAAGTTCAGAGAAATATATCCTACTCATTTTGCTTCCTCTGCAGACTTTGGACTTGTCCGTGTATATACAAACTTCATGAATGTTTCTTCCTCACTATTTCCTACTCACTCATATCCTGTGGCCAAATGTTAATCTCTGATTTTAACCAAAATGCAGATTCTATGAGACATTGGGATCTTAAATTGGTTGTTGGGGATTTTAATGTCTGTAATTGGGAGGTAAGCAACTAAGTTGCATAAATTTACCTTTTCTGAAGATAAGCTGGATAAACTGTTTTCTTATTAGTAAATTGTGGTCAACTTGTTTATGGGTCTCTGGTGTTCTGCTTTGTTTTTTTAAAAAAAGATTTCTCTTGGATTCTTAAAATAGATTACTTATCCTTTGTGAAATTAACACAGAAAAGTTATTATAGGATGTGCTAATCCTAACCAGTCCAGAATAGATTGAAGGCAGATGCCGCAGTATTTATTTCCCTCCAGAGAAAAGCGTATTTGAAACCAAACTTTGATTTTTCTTAAGACTTCCAGTCATGTGGCTTTTATCATATGGAACTGTTTGCTTTCTGTGATTTAAAAATATTTGTGATAGTTTTTTTGTTTCATTCTACTAATATGAGCCTTTGTGATTGACCATTGGACAGTGGTTTGCTGTCATATATGGCTAATTCCTTGTGTGTGCCTTATGCTTCCGTAGGGGTGATCAGCAGTTGACAAGAAATGCTGTTTTCCGTGCTTCTCACTGTGGCTAAGAGTTAATTCTAAGGCTCATTGGCTTTCTTTTAACCTAAGAAAGTTTTCGAGTGTGATTTAGCTGTTTGTGTTTGGGCTCTGGGGCTCAGATGGTATTCTTCCTTCAGTGCAGGAGACATGGGTTCAGTTCCTGGGTTGGGAAGATCCCCTGGAGGAGGGCATGGCAACCCACTCCAGTATTCTTGCCTGGAGAATTCCATGTACAGAAGAGCCTGGTGGGCTACAGTCCATGGGCTCACAAAGAGTTGCACATGACTGAGCGACTAACACGTTTACTTTCACTTCAACTTTAAACATACGTTTCACTTAAAAATATGTTTTCTTCCCACCATACCATTAAAAACAGTAAGTTAAATGCTACTGAAAACACCCAACCTCAAATTTAGGGAGAAACCTACTTCAGCTAGTGATCCTCACTGAGAACCATGAAATGTCTATACAGACATCTAGATTTTTCTTCAAACAGCTGTCACATTTGGTACTTGTAGGTTCTTTCTTGGTCATTCTTTCTTTCTCTGCTATCAGAAATGAGCAGACTGCTAAAGACAAGAGAAATGGCGTGAATTAGGTCTCCAGAAACTTTTGCTAAGCTGCTAATGGCACTCAGGTCACAGTCTGAAAAGGACTGAGTAATGATCTGAATCGCCCCTTCATTTTGAGTGAATTGTCCCAGGGGTGATTCTGGAGGATAAAGGTTGAATGGCTTCACCCTTTGAATGGCCATCCCATAAACACTGTGCTTTTAAGACCAATCTGACTTGGGTTTGCTGGCTTAGGTCACCAGAGAGGAGACTAATTCAGTGGGTCTTTGAACTTATTTCTTCTTCCTCTGTTTGATTGCCATGCTTTTTCAGACTTTATCTTATTTAGTTCATTGATCGTTACCTGCGTGTATTTAATGAGAAGACTGAGGCTCAGAAGCTTTCAGTCAGCAAGAAGCAGAGCTGGAATAAAAACCTATCTCTTCCTGACTTGGAAGCTCTTTCCAAGCATACCAGATCACCTTATATGTCATTTGAAAATGTTAATGTCACTTCTAAAGAAAGGGATGATTTGGGTATATAGCTCTTATCACTTTCTCTATTATCTCAGTTGATTTTCCTTAGCAATTGCGTTTCCTGAGGGATACTTCCTTCACAAAGTTGTGAGCAGCTCAGTTGAACATCCATGCTCCTTTTCATTCATCCACTGAAATAAGATTTATCAGGTGTTTTAATATCTACTGTGTACTGTCCTAGGTGCTGTGCATATAATAGTAGACAAACCAGTCATGACTCCTGTCTTCTTCATGCTTAATGGCTGAGAGTAACTTAAATAAGCGTACACATAAATGTGTATAATTAAATTAAAACCGATACTGTCCTCGGGAGGTAGAGCTAGGTTCTGTGACAGAGACAGTAAAAGAGGATGGAATGGGAGAGGAGGGTGTTATCAAAACAAAACTTGATGTTGGCAGTGATATTATGTTGTTCGATAGGTCATGGGCTGTCAAGGTCCCTACTCATAGGGACCGTGTATCGGGAGTATTTCTGTTCGATGTACTCGGCCAAACCCTCTGACCTGAATCTACTACTTCCTAAAGATAACTCTTCTTGGAGGGTAGGGGTATAGCAGGTGCAGCAGCTCGGGAGGACTTATGCAAATAAATCACTACTATGCGGATAGTAATCTTAAATCCATACTTTATGACACATGGAGTAGTCACGCCTTCCTATGTAAAAGCTGATGCACCAACAACCAGCAAGAATGGAACTCCCTGACCAATGAAACCAGTTCCTCCACAGCAGAGAGAAAGTGATCAATATAAGACTTGAAAACATTTCATTTATTTCTGTAGATTTCATCAGAAGTGCCACCAAATAGGTTTCCCTTTCATTTCTTTTCATGCTATATGGTACCATTTACATGTGGAATCTAAAATGAACCTGTATGCAAAACAGAAACATACTCACGGACAAAGAGATCAGACTGTGGTTGCCACGGGGGAGGAAGAGCGATCCACTGGGAGTTTGGGGTTGGTAGATGCAAACTATTACATTTAGAATGGATAAACAGCAAGGTCCCACTGTATAGGACAGGGAACTGTATCCAGTCTCCTGGGCTTAACCATAAAGTGGAAAAGAATATCTTAAAAAATGTGTGTATGTGTAAAATTGAGTCACTTTGTTATACAGCAGAGACTGGCACAACACTGTAAATCAACTGTACTTCAGTTAAAAAAAATAGACTATTTTCAGAGAAGGTTTAGTTTCACAGCAGAATTAAGTGGAAAGTACAGAGATTTCCCATATATCTTTTGCACCCATGCATGCCCCTACTATCGACATTCTCCACCAGAATAGTACACTTACTACAATCACTGACATAGTGTGTGTGCTTAGTTGTTCAGTCGTGTCTGACTCTTTGCAACACCACGGACTGTAGCCCACCAGGCTCCTCTGTCCATGGCGATTCTCCAGGCAAGAATACTGGAGTGGGTTGCCATGCCCTCCTCCAAGAGATCTTCCCAACTCAGGGATCAAACCCAGGTCTCCCACACTGCAGGTGGATTCTTTGCCATCTGAGCCACCAGAGAGGCCCCACTGACACATTATTATCACCCAAAGTCCATAGTTTACATTAGAATTCACTCTTGGTATTGTGCATTTTATGGATTTGGACAAATGTATAATGATACCTATCCATCATCATGATATCTTACAGAATAGTTTTGCTGCCTTAAAAAATCCTCTGTGGTCTGTCTGTTCATCGTTCCCCCTCTCCCCTGATCCCTGTCAATCACTGATCTTTTTACTATCTCTGTATGTATGTATGTATGTGTGTCTGCTCAGTCGTGTCCAACTCTTTGCGACCCCATGGACTGTCCATGCGACCCCAGGCTCTTCTGTCCATGGAAATTTCCAGGCAAGAATACTGGAGCGAGTTGCCATTTCCTTCTCCAGGGGCTCTTCCTGACCCAGGGGTCAAACCTGCATCTCTGACATATCCTGCATTGGCAGACAAGTTCTTTACCACTAGTGCCACCTGTAGTTTTTGCCTTTTTCAGAATGTTGTATTGTTGGAGTCATACAGTGTGTAGCCTTTTCAGATTTGCTTCTTTCACTTAGTAGCACACAATTAAGGGTCCTTTATGTTTTTTCGTAGCTTGATATCTCATTTCTTTTTAGTGCTGAATAACATTCCGCTATCTGATTGGACCTATAGTTTACTTACCCACTCCCTGATGCTGGGAAAGATGCAAGGCAGGAAGAGAAGGGAGCAGCAGAGAACAACTTGATTGGATGGGATCATCGACCCAATGGACCTGAATTTGAGCAAACTCCGGGGGATAGTGAAGGACAGGGAGGCCTAGCATGCTACAGGCCTTGGGGTCGCAAAGAGTTGGATATGACTGAGTGACTTGACAACAGCAAAATTACTGAAGAACATCTTGGTTGCATCTGAGTTTTGGCAATTATGAGTAAAGGTGCTGTAAACATCCACGTGCAGGTTTTTGTGTAGACATAAGTTTTCAGCCCCTTTGGGTAAATACCAGGGAGCAAGAATTTTGGATCGTATGAGGAAAGTATATTTGGCTTTGTCAGAAACTACTGAACTGTTTTCCAGAGTTTCTGCGCCGTTTTGTGGTCTCATGAGCAGAGAATGAGAATCCCTGTTGCTCCACGTCTTGAGAGCATTCGGTGGTGTCCGTGTTTCAGATTTTGGCCGTTCTAACAGGTGTGTGATGGTATCTCATCGCAGTTTTAATTTGTAGTTCCCTATTGGCAAACGATAGTGAACATTTTTTCATATTTGGACTTGTCATCTGTGTATTTTCTTTGGTAAGGTGTCTTTTCAGGTCTTTTGCCCATTTTTAAAATTCTGTTGTTTGTTTTCTTATTGTTGAATTTTCAGAGTTCTTTGTGTATTTTGAATAACGGTACTTTATCAGATGGGGCTTTTGCAAATGTTTTCTTTTAAGACTGTGGCTTGTCTTCTCATTCTCTTGATACCATCTTTTGTGGAGCAGAGGGTTTTAGTTTTAATGAAGTCTAGTTTATCAAGTTTTTTTTATGATTTGTGACTTTGGTCTTATATCTGAAAGATCATTATCATACTCCAGGTCATCTAGGTTTTCTCATATGTTTTTTCCCTAGAAGTTTAATAGCTTTATGTTTTACATTTTAGGTCTCTGATCTGTTTTGAGTTGATTTTTGAAATGTGAAAGGTGTTTGTCTAGATTCATTGTTTTGCACATCAGTGTCTTGTTCCATCATCCATCATCTTCTGAAAAGACTGCCTTTGCTCCACTATGTTGCCTTAGCTCCTTTGTCAAAGACCAATTGACTGTGTTTGTGCAAGTCTATTTCTGAACTTTTTATTCAGTTGATCTGTTTGTCTATATTTTCATTAATACTCCACTGTCTTGACTACTGTAGCATTATAGCAAGTCTTGAAGTCAGACAGCATCAGCCCTCTGACTTTGTTCTTCTTCAGTACTGAGCTGTCTTTTCTGTAGTTCTTTTGCATCTCCATATAAACTTTAGAATCAGTTTGTCAAAATCCACAAAATAACTTGCTGGGAGTTTGATTGTGATTGCACTGAACCTACAGATGAGTTGGGAAGAACCGTCTTGACAATACTGAGTCTTCCTATGAACATGGAATCTCTCTCCCATTATGTAGTAGTTCTTTGATACCTTTCATCAGAGTTTCATAGTTTTCCTTATATAGACCATGTATATATATTTTGAATTCATACCTAAGTATTTTAATTTTGTGGCAGTACTGATGTAAAAGGAGTATGTTTTTAGTTTCAAATTTCACTCGTTTATTCCTGGCATATAGGAAAGTGATTGACTTTTAACAATTTTATTTATTTTATTTATGACTGTGCCAGATCTTTGATGCTGTGCTCGGGCTCTCTCTAGCTGTGGTGAGCAGGGGCTTCTCTTCATTGCGGTGCATGGGCTTCTCATTGCGGTGGCTTCTCTTGTTGCGGAGCACAGGCCCTAGGCACACGGGCTGAGCCACAGCCTGGCACTGAGTTGCTAGTAATGTATTAATTCATCTTAAACCTAGGGAAACTCCTGACTTGTACAGATTCTGTGGTTGTCTGGGTGCTGCCTGCCCCTTGCCCCCAGTCCTAACCTGTTTCTTTGATCAAACTTCCAACCTTCCTTGTAGCCGTGGCGGCTGTAGCGTGCTAGCAAGACGGATCTGCAGCTGATGGTTTAGAGCGGTTACCAACCACAGGTGGAAGGAGGAGGCACTGAGAAGCCCCCGGGCTCTCTGGGGGCAACAAATGGGCCAGAGAAGAGAAATGGTCTGCCAGGCCTTGGAATGGAAAAACCCCAAGAAACCATCAGACTTGAGAAAAGACTTGATGTGTGAATGAGAATCAAGTTCTAGCAAGAGACACCTTTTCATTTTCTTCCCCTGGCAGAATAGGGATTATAAAGTCTTTGATTTTTTTTTTTTCTCTTGGTCTCCCATTCAGACAATTATGGGTCAGGGCTGGGGGTGAAGATATTATTGTCAAAGAGAATTTTTGCCGTGTTTCCTAAGTGTCAAGTGGAACAGAAATATTAAGTTCTTTGTGCTGTTAATGTTGCCTTAACTCTCAGGGACTAACATGAAGATATGGTGGTGAATCGAAGGGCAAGGAAGATGGAGGGCCCTTCACAGCAAAGACCCAGAGGGGAGGACTGAGGCTCTTTCTGGGTCTTCTGGCTTTTTCTAATCACAGGAAAACTTTGCCTCAAGGACCGGACCTTGTGTGTGAATGCACGCTGCCTGGTTCCCTGTCCAGCATCACTGTCCTCTTCCAAGAACAAGGAGTTTTTACCTTATTGTCTCAGACCTTTGTCTTCTCCTTGAATAACTGGCTTCATGATGGTAATAAGACCTTTCCAAGGTAGGCTTGGTGGCCGTGACCCAGCAGTCGGGCCACGCTTGAGTGGAGAGGTGCCCACCATGGAGGATATTACTCAGGGTGATTAGAAACATCCCCCCACCAGCCGCTCTGTGGTACACAGTCCACAGCCCTCACTGAGGCCTCACTTGGTATTCCCAACATCTGCAGGCTATTTCTCCGTGTCATTATCCTGACTCAAGGTCAGCTTCTGAACATTTTCCTCATACCTGACCTGTGTTCTTGTGGGTCAGTTTAAAAAAAAAATGCCTCAGATGTTCCCAGGCTGGGCTTGAGAAAAGCAAAGGCCCCCAGAGGTCCCTGAATCAGTGGCTTCCTGTGCGGTCTCCCTGCCCTGACTTCCTGCTCTCTGCTCTCTCATCATCCCCAGTAAGTGGCTTCTGCCCTCTCCTGCCCTCCCCTCCCACTCTTTTATTCGTGGTAGTCGAGGGCATGATTTAATTCACTTAGCCAGTGTTTAGTGAGTGTCCCCCAAGCGCAGGCTCTCCTCCAGGCTCAGGGCAGGTACCAGTAAGTGAGAGAAAAGGTGAAATGAAATCCCTGACTGTGGCCGGCTTGGCCCTCGGGGCCTGCCCTCGGGGCCTGCCCCCGCCGCCTCCACACTCACCTCCTTCTCTGTTCCTGCTTCATCTCTTCTGCTCCGTCTCACTGGCCTTCTTGACGTTTCTTAAGCACATTGTCCCGCCACTGCCCCAGGGCATTTGCGTAGACTCTCTCCTCCTCTTGGAAGGTTCCGTTCCTGGAGATCTCTGTGGCCTGCTCCCTGGCCCTTGAAAGATTTTAGTTCATAGCCATGTTCACATGGGGCCTGCCTGGGCACTCAAGAAAGCTGCCACCGCAGGCTCTCCAGTCACGTCTGAGCACCTTTAGCTTTTTTTTTTTTCTCCATTGCACTTTTCACCATCCGACTATTATATATTCACTAATCACTAGTTTATTGTTTATCTACCTCCCCACACCCCCCACCCCCATGAAAACCAGGGCTGGGGTTAGTTCACTGCTGTGAATAGTGCCCAGAATAGTACCCGAACATAAGCTTTAATAAATAATGAGGACTATATGAGTGAAAAAAAAAGAATGATTAAGTGAAAAACCCAAGAGTTTATCACTCGGTGGAGGGACACATAAAATAAATAAACAAAATGACTGTGCTTTGTGTGATAGGTTGGTGGCTCAGAGGCTGGGCTCTAGAGCCTGACTGTCAAGGTTCAAGTCCTTACTTTACTGATTAGCTGTGTCTTCAAGGGAAAATGGCTTAAGCTCTCTGGGCCTTATTTTCTTATTCATTAAATAGGAAGAAGAAGAAGAAGAAGAATTCTACCATATAGGATTATGTGCTTAGTCGCTCAGTCGTGTCTGACTCTTTGCGATCCCATGGACTCTAGCCTGCAAGGCTCCCCTGTCCATGGAGATTCTCTAAGCCAGAACACTGGAGTGGGTTGCCATGCCCTCCTCCAGGGGATCTTCACAACCCAGGGATTGAACCCAGGTCTCCTGCATTGCAGGTGGATTCTTTACTGTCTGAGCCACCAGGGAAGCCCCATACAGGATAATCATGAGATAATCCATCCATCCAAATGAAACAATCCATGTAATGTGCTTTAGCACAGTGCCTGGCCTGTAGTGAGCTCTCAGTAATTATTAACTGCTGTTATCAAGGGATCGCTTGCCATAATCAAGTGGAGCCTGAAATGTTCTTTAGGATTATCCCCATCCTGGTCTGACGTTGCTGAGACTCTTCTGTTAGGGAGTAGAGGTTAGAAAGCCACCCCCGTTGCCCCACCAGAAGGGCTGTCCTGGGGTTAAGCTTTATCTTAAGATTTCTCTGAACCACAGGTGTCCCTGGTCCTCCTTTCAAACACATATTCAACATTTTTTTCTGCCCGTGTAGGCTCCAAACAATACATCCATCCCCCTTGGAAATAACGATTTCCTGTTTAAATATTAGCAACCAGTTAAGCATGAGTTTTTTTTTCTTTTTCTAGTCATTTTTAGGTAACAGTAAATAATGTATACTTTAGAAGACATCCGCAATTCTTTCTTTTGCCTTGTGACTATAGAGAAAACCATGTCAGAAGTTATCCTGATAATTTGTATTTTAATTTAAGTGTTTTGAATTACCATTTAAAGAAGGGCAGTTTCTCAATGGTAAGCCTTCTTAAGAGATTGGAGCTTTGATCTTAAATCTTAGGGAGGTTTTGCAGAAATTGGAGGTGACATTGTTGCCAGGTTTGTCTGTAGCTACTCATTAATTAAATACACACACACACACACACTTTATTTACTCCCCTGGAGTAAATGAATTGAACTTGACTTTGGTTTTTGATGGGAAGCTATGAGAGGGTCCAGGAAACATCAACGAAACACTCTTAATCTCATAAAACTAACTCTTAACTCTCAAATGACCTGGCTTGAACATTAAAAAGATCTTATTTCCAATGCTGGTCTAGTTTCTTTTCTGTAAGATTTAATTCTCCTTAATGATAAGAAAGGTGCAGGGGCAAATAATTACCCCTCCCCAGTTAAATTCCAGTGGATTGTAGGCTTTTTAATTTTATCTTGCTTCTAAAGGTCTCCTCTGTAAAACTCTATATATACATTATTTACATTTTATACTGTTTATGCCTTCAAGATATCAGCTTTAAGATCTTATTTACTTCTTTTACATTTTAATTTTAGATTTTTCTGTAATGATCTCAGCTATCCTAAAGCTTTTTTATATTCCTAAATTGTTAGAAATGAAGGCACAGACAGGTTAAGACATGGGTATAAGTAAAAGTCACATGATGCCTTTATAGAGACAAATTTGAACCTAGTTGTTAGGAAGTTCATTTTCATGTCTGCTTAGGGAACCTTGCTAGAAATAGTCATCAACATTCCTATTGGTGCTAGGCACTGTTTTAAGCTCTAAAGAGACAGAAGTCCTGCTCTCATGGGGTTTATGTTCTAACGAACAGTTAACATAATAACTATATTAATTGTATAGTATGCTGGAAGGTATTAAAGGTTGTGGGAGAAAATAAAGCAGTGCTGTTAGTGTTTCTTTTACATAGGATGGTCAGGGAAGGCCTCACTGATAAAGTGACATTGGCGTAAAGGCCTGTAGGAACCCAGGGAGTGCGCCATTGGAGTGGGCCTGGGAATCAGTTGACAGCAAGTGCAGAGATTCTTAGGCAGGAAGATGCCTGATGTGGGGAGGAGCCAGTGAGGTCAACGGGGAGTGAATGAGTGTAGGAAATGTGGTCATAGGTATCAAGGGGCAGGTCACTTAGGGCCTTGGCAGACAGGCCACTTTTCTCAGAGTGGGGAAGAGTGGCAGCTGGGGGAGGGTTCTGAGCCAAGCAGTGACATGAACAGCATCACTTGGCAGAAGCCAGGAGAGGAGTTAAGTGTTTGTTGCATTGATCTCAGCCGAAGATGGCAGCATTGTGAGCCAGAGTGGAAGTGATGAGAAGTGCTAGGATTCAGTATATGTTATAAAGGCAGAACTGAAAGGATTTCCTGGTGGGTTGGGCAGAGAAGAGTTAGGGAATCTGTAGCCTTTGAGCCCAAGTACCTGGACCGTGTGTGCCAACACATGTGAGGCTTGTTATCGATGGTTCTCATTGGTCTCCGAGTTTTTACCAACCAATCATGCTGGCCCCGATTATGAGCCTCTAGATTCTCTGCAGGCGGGGAGGAGCATCTGAGTGTTCTTCTGAGCAGATGGTACCAGGTTCACTAAAGAAAGAGAACTTCGCTCACCATTGTCAGTTGCTTAGTCCATGACACCATCTGACTGCACCTGTGGCGTCCTCTGGGAACAGGACTGTGATGGGTGTCATGTTATCCCAACCACCCTTTCAGTTCTGGGTCTGCAAACTGTAGAGAAAGAGCAGCTGAATATGAGACAATTAAGTAAAGACATGGAATAGGAAGGTCAGGGGATTTTTAGTGTAAACATCATTGGAAAGAATATCAGGAGCTAGAGAATGTGTATCTTTCCCTTGTAAAGTCTTTTCTGTCCTTTTATTTCTATCTCTCAGAGCTTCTAGTTGGTGCAGTGCTTCCAGGATAACCAGAAAGAGAATTAACGAAGGAACACAGACTGTGACGAAAACAAAATCCCACATTTAGCCACTGAGGGCTGGCGGGCAAGAGTTGATGGGTCACTGTGGTCCAAGGGGTGGCGTGGCACGCCCGGCCCCCACTTCACTGCACTCGCCTCATCTTTCCTACTTAAATAAACCGCAGAGTCTGTTGTGAGGGAACATGAGGACAGGGTTCACTATGATGGTGGCCAAAGAGAGCGAGCCAAGAAATCCCGCTCTGTTTACTTACTAGGAACCTCATTCCCCAGCCCTGCCTTGCTCACGGGGGGCCTGCATGAGTCTTAATCTGCCCGGTTCTTATCTCAGGGAAAGTAAAGGGTAGCCCTGGAAGCCTCTAAATAACAGGTGCAGAATGAAGAGGAACAGGGAGGGCGGAGGCCAGTGGAAAATATCTTTGGGAGGCCAAGAAGTCCATAAGGCTGATGAGCTCGAGAAAGGAGCAGGTGGAAGGGAGGCGGGGGGAGGCTGAAGCCTGAGGGCGTGCACTGGAACCTCCCGGGATAGGGCGATGGGGAGACCAGATGGACTGGCATTCGGTCAAACCAGATGGCGGGCTTTTATGTTTTAAAGGATTTGTAAATCCTCAGAACAAGGAACCATAAGGGTCCTGGGGCCCTTAATCCCATTACTGGAAGACAAAAATGTGCTCTTTAAAAATGTAAACCCTGCCAGTTATAGAATTTCTGTTACCAAAACTTTGGGACAGATCGCCAGCTTGTGCAACTCCAAGGAATCTCTGAATGCGCCACTGGTGTGAAAAGAAACTGCAGAAATAGTCTACATGTTCTAAGTGAATAACGTAGGCTGCTGCTGCTGCTGCTGCTCCTGCTGCTAAGTCGTGTCCGACTCTGTGCGACCCCATAGATGGCAGCCGACCAGGCTCTGCCGACCCTGGGATTCTCCAGGCAAGAACACTGGAGTGGGTTGCCATTTCCTTCTCCATAACGTAGGCTACTCCCTAAGAATTTGAAGTGAATTTACTAAATGTATATTCTGAGCCAAATGAAACATGATATTTCTGTATGAAATAGACTTGCATTACCTATGGAGTTGGAAGGACATCTAACAGTGTGACTAAGGACTGAGCAATTATTGAGCAAGTTTTGAGTCTGTAATGAGAGAGATTTTAAAATGTAAGCACTGGTTGCTTTGTGCCCTTGTGTCCCCCTCCCCCAGTGGCTGGGGAAGCCTAGACCAGCCTCAGTGTACACACTGCTGCTCTCATGGTTGTTGAGACATGAGGATTCTGTTCTTCAGCCCTTGTCTCTATCTCAGCCTAACCTGAGGGTTCAGAATCATTCCCATAACGCTTCTTCAATAGCACTTATCCTCAAGGAGACCAGACTCTTAAGCAGAGCACGGGGTGATCAGCTTGTGCCCACATGTGGTGCAGGCATGAAGGCTGAGCAAGCAAAGCCACATGTTCCTTCAGTGGATACACAGAGGGGCAGGGGTGAGGGGTTGATGCTCCAGAACTCAGGAGGAATCTCCCATCTGTGCCTCATGTAATGACTGATTCTCTTGCTAAGAGGAAAAGCCCAAGTTCATCTAAAATATTCAAAGAAATGTTCAGTAGTAAGAGAAAGTTTTAAGTAGTGTGATTCATCGTTAAATCACTTTTCTGTTGGAGTAAATATATGTGTGTGTGTATATGCATGCAGATACAAATTCTGCATTTATATATGGAAAATGTATATATATATATACACACACACACATATATTTGTATATATATACATATATACACATTAAATGTCAAAAATACAGTATCATTTTTGGATTCTATTTCACAAATGTTACTTTCCTTAAATACTCCTGAAAAGTGTAACTGTTATCTTGTAGTTGAGATGGAATAGAATTGCTTTCCAGCACCACCATCTGTGTTTTATGTTTACATATTTGTGTGTTTGTTTTTATCTATAAAGGTATGGGAACCTGACAAGCCCAAACTGTGAAGAAGATGGAGGTCAAAGTTCATCAGAGTCCAAGACGGTGATCAGGAAGTGAGTGTGCCTCTCCTCTGCATTACAAACTCTCTGTCAGGACTTATTATCTTAAAAGACTATAATTTAGTAGAGTTTTAAGATTCCTTTGGAATGTTGTCACTGTTTTTTTTCCATAATGCATAAAGTCATAGAATTATTTTTTGGCCATCTAAAATGATATTCATTTATTCATCCAGTAAAAATGTATTGATCACCCACTGTTTGCTAGGCCCTGTGCTACGCGATGCAGCTATAACAAAATAAGTAAGTCCCAGCTCTTACGAAGGTTATGTTGTAGTAGAGAGAGAGACAGAGAACCCACACAAAATAAATAAAGTAGGGCAAGAGGGCTAGCTTCCAATGAATCAGAAAAGGGCTTTCTTGTCTGATCCAGACACATTGGAGCAGAAACCTGAATATGGTGCAGGCAAGGCCTTGTGAATGTCCAGAAAGGGAGACTATGGAAGAGACCCTGTGGTGGGAACAGTGTTCAAGAAAATGTCAGGAGGTAGACAAGGCTGCCGCCGCGTGAAGGAAGTGGCAAGTGCCGGGGCAGGAGATCCGGAGGGTCGCGGGGCCCCTTGTCACATGTGGACTCGAGGGCCTGGGGAAGCATGTTGAATTTTATTCTAAGGGATATAAGAAAGACTTAGAAGGTTTTAGGAGAATAGTGCTATGGCCTGCCTTATATTTAAAAGACCTGCTCTGGCTCTGTGTGGAAAGTAGACCCTGACACTGGGGATGGGGCAAGAGTGGCCGCGAGGAGCCTGGTTAGGACCCTTTCACGGGTTCAGGCACGGGGTGATGGCAGCACAGACTTGAGTAATAACAGCAGCCATCCTTGTCGTAGGAGTAACAGCGGGTAGTAGTAACAGCCTCTGCAGAGCTCTCGGAGGTGTTGCTGACAGGATGTACAGATGCAGCGGGTGCAGCATGTGAGACAGAGCGGGCACGGACACCTCCACGGGTTGTGTGTGAGCGCCTGATAGACCAGAGCCCTGGCTTCCCGAGACAAGGAGTCTGCTGGGAGGAGCTGGCTTAGAGGGGAGCTTGCGGCAATAATTTCATCTCAGCTGTGTTGATTTTGAGGTAATTGGGTGAGTCTAGTTTCCAGGGAGAAGTCTGGACTGGTAGACATTTGGGCATCCTTAGTTTATACATGGCGTTTAAAGCTATGGGGCCGGATATGACCTCGTAGAGATGAAGGGTAGATGGAGCAGGGAAAAGTCCAAAGACTGATCCAGTTAGGGAAGTGGAGGGTCCAGCAGAGGAGACTGGAAAGGAACAGGCATGGGCACGGAGAAGAAGGAAGCTGTGTTCCAGAAGATAAGTGCAAAAGGGGTTTCAGAGGGAGAGTGACCAGCTGTGTCTAATGCTGTCCAGACATCAGGTGAGAGGGGTCTGGGAAGTGACTCCTGCTTCTGCCCCACTTCGGTCTTTGGCACCCTTGGCAAGTGCAGTTTTGGTGGGAATGGAGATGTGGGTCAAGACGGGATAGAAGGGGAAGGAGTGGGGAGGGCAAGTATACTAAGTCCCCTTGGGAGTTTTGTTGTAAAGGGGAACAGAAAAATGGGGTGGAGGAAGAGGGCAAGGCATGGTCTTTTTGCTGTGTGTTTGTTTTTTAACAACAAAGAGAGTTTATGCTGATGAGAATGATCTGGCCGCCACTGAAGAAAAATCCATGACTCAGGGGTACAGGCTGCTGAAGCAATGAGGCACTTGAGTTGTTATTGTTGTGCTTAGTTGCTCAGTCGTGTCCAGCTCTTTGTGACCCCATGGACTCTAGCCCACCAGGCTCCTCTGTCCATGGGGATTCTCCAGGCGAAAATACTAGAATGGGTTGTCATGCTCTCCTCCAGGGGATCTTCCCAACCCGGGGATCGAACCCAGGTCTCCTGCCTTGCAGGCAGATTCTTTACCAGCTGAGCCACCAGGGTTCTTGAGCAGATGGCTATATGCCAGGGTGCCGAAATCACTCATGGTTTCATTTTAGGATCAAAAGACCGGGGAGGTAATCCGATGGAATTTTTAATTCTTCAGAGGGTTGGATGATGGACTCCTCTAGGAGCCAGGGATGGAAAGATGAGAAAACTGGGTATTCTTTTGACTCTTGAGTTAGGGTTCAGGTATTGGTTGGGCCATACCTTCCAGAAAACCAAACACACCAGTGTAGGTGTTTGAATGCCGAGTGCAGGGTGTGGTGAGTAGAACTAATTACCTTATTCCTAGAAGGCTTGGGGATGCTTCTTGGAAGAGGTGACTTTTTTTTTCTAATATTTATTTTTGGCTGTGCTGGATCTTTGTTGCTGCACGCAGGTGTTCTCTAGTTACAGTGAGTGGAAGCTCCTCTCTAGTTGAGGCATATGGACTTCTTACTCTGGTGGCTTCTCTTGTTAGGACCATGGGCTCTGGAGCGTGGGCTCAGCAGTTGTGGCGCATCATGGGCTTAGTTGCCCCACAGCAGGTGAGATCTTCCCGGACCAGGGATTGAACCAGTGTCCCTTGCCTTCCAAGGCAGATTCTTAACCACTGGACCACCAAAGAAGCCTGAAGAGATGACATCTGAAGCATGCTTTGAAGGAGGGTGAATATATGGATAGTAGAACCATTTAGGAAGAGGGGGCAGTGGGACCAAATCAGGGCAGTGTTGTATGCATGACATTTGGGGGAGCAACCCAGAATCGGGGTAGCTGCTTCACTGTGTACATGCTGGGTGAGGGTAGTTGAGCTGAAGCTATCATGAAAGGGTTGAACTTCTCACTAGAGAGTTTGGACTTTCCCTGGTTAAGTGGGCAGTCAGCCCTAAAGTTTTTGCAGCAGGGAAGCAGTATAATCAGATAGGTAAGTTGAGGAGATGGATTTTTTTTTTCTCTTGTATTTCTTTTTTTTTTTTAATTATTTTTTATTGAAGGATAATTGCTTTACAGAATTTTGTTGTTTTCTGTCAAACCTCAATGTGAATCAGCCATAGGTATACATATATCCCCTCCCCAAAATATGGAACACTTCACAGATTTGCGTGTCATCCTTGGCAGGGGCTATGCTAATCTCCTTATCATTCCAATTTTAATGTATGTGCTGCCGAAGCGAGCACTCCTTTTGTATTTCTTTATTGTGTCATTGTTGTGCCCAGTCCAAAAGCCACTGCCTAGCCCTAAATCCTTCATGACCACGTGCTCTCCACTTCTCATCCACGCGTATTTCCCTGTTCACTGATATGCATGGAAGACTCTTAGTAGATTCAATGGTTAGTCCCACATGAGACTTGACAGCCTTCTTACTCAAAGTGTGGTTCATGGAACAGCCATCTCAGCATCGTCTGAGAACTTGTTAGGAATGCGGAATCTTAGGCCTTGCCCCAGATCTAGATTAAAATCTATTCTAACAAGATCCTCAAGTGATTTCTACGTCTTTTAGTAAAGTTTGAGGATCGCAGGATTAGAGGGGTTTTGTTACTGCTAATTTTGGTTGACCATGAAAACCTATGGAAATAATTTTTAAAAAAGGAATGTTTTTATAATGAGTGCTTTAAAACATATGTGAAAGAAGAGATACTGTACAAATTGAGTGGCTAGCTTATCAGATGTAACTTTGACCTGTGACCAGATTCAGAAATGAGCATGTTGTTGTCTATGTATTTTGGAATCGCATCCAGAGCTACCATTTAACTAGCCACCTGAATGCTCTGAGGAGAGTAACAATATGAAAACTATCCAGAGCTTTTCTGTTTCCCAGGGGGTGTTTTGAGATGAAATAGGTTTCTGGGAAGTAGCAGTTAAAGAAAATTGATTTGTACCCTGGATGTGAAGAGTCATGCTCAGGCTTTTAAAGGCCTATTATAAACCTTCATTTGGATTCATTGTACACCAGGAACAGTAACCGTGGGTGAGACTCCAGGATAAGCTGTTTTAAAGGGCTTTACAGTTTTAAGCCTATGAGGCCTTAACAAAGAGCTTTCACAGAGAGCTCCCCTGAGGGGTCCATCATCCGGGGACAATGGTCTTTTCCTAAAGCCTCACAGTGAATTGGTAGAAAGTTCTTGACCCTCTTCCTCAGACTGAGTTGCCTTTTAAAAAAATTATGCCTGACGAAAATATGCCACTTTTTCATATAATGGGTCACTCTGTCTTACAAATACCGGAATGTGAAAATCCCTTCTCTCTGCTGACCTCTTCTTTCCGTTTCCCTTTCTTCTGTCTTTCTTATTGCTTCTCCCCCATCAGCCCCCGCCTGTCCACTTCTCCTTTCATTATTTTTCATCTCACTTTAGCATTCTCTTTTTGTTCTGTTTTTCACATGCTACCCGTCTGTTCATTTCTATAACTCGATAACCTCCCTGCTTTGTCTCTTTGGGATGAATTCAAGAGAAGCAGCTACTTGATTCCGCTTGTAACACATGGAAAGTTCCTTGATTATTTCAGAGCTGTGGCAGCTGACTTGTTAGCAGTGACTGAAGATGTCCCAATGGCTGATTGATGTGCGGGAGATACAGCTATATGGCAGTTCTCAGTGGGGGAGTTTTGCCCCCAGAGGACATTTGGCAATATCTGGAAAATTTGGGGTTGTCTCAACTTGGTGGGGAGATGCTCTGGCCTCTAGTGGGCAAAGGCCAGGACTATTTCAAAACATGCTGCCATGCACAAGACAGCCCTCTTTCCCCTCTACAGTAAAGAATTCAGTTCAGTCGCTCAGTCATGTCCGACTCTTTGCGACCCCATGAACCACAGCAGGCCAGGCCTCCCTGTCCATCACCAACTCCCGGAATTCACTCAAACTCATGTCCATCGAGTTGGTGATGCCAACCAGCCATCTCATTCTCTGTCGTCCCCATCTCCTCCCACCTCCAATCCCTCCTAGTATCAGACTCTTTTCCATTGAGTCAACTCGTCGCATGAGGTGGCCAAAGTATTGGAGTTTCAGTTTTAGCATCAGTCCTTCCAATGAACACCCTAAATATCAGTATTGCCTAGGTAAGAGACCCTGCTGCACAGCGAGGAGGCTGTAGTCCTCAAGTGAAAACTGCCTTTATTTATGGATATCTACAGATCACGGAGAGTCGGACACGACTGAGCGACTGAACTGAACTGAACTGAAATATCCATATTATTTTATTATGTAAAAATAATGCCACACTTGTCTGGAAATTTATTTATTCATGTCCCTTATTTTTTTTTAAAAGTATGCAATAATAAATCTGTGCCATTTTTTATTTTTATTTTGGTCACATGGCATGTGGGGTCTTAGTTCCCTGATGAGGGATTGAACCGTGCCGCTTGTGGTGGAAGTGCGCAGTCTTAACTACTGGACCACCAGGGAAGTCCCTCATGTCTCTTCTTATAACTGAGTGAATCCAGTGCTGAGGAGGCTGTGGAGCCAGGCTCACAGAAGGTGACAGGCCCCGGGAACGAGACTGGAGGCCTCAGATTCAGGTCCTCATCCGCCACTGCCTCCTGCCACACGTTTGACCTGTTCACTTCGCCTCTCAGTTTCAGCCTCTTTACCTGAAAAATGAGTGTTCTGAGATTCTTTCAAGTTTGATGATGCCTAGAACCCCCAGCTCCACCCCCCAGGCTCCTCTGTCCATGGGATTCCCCAGGCAAGAATACTGGAGTGGGTTGCCATTGCCTCCTCCAGGATCTTCCCAACCTGGGGATCGAACCCAGGTCTCCTGCCTTGCAGGCACATTCTTTACCACCTGAGCCACCAGGGAAGCCCAGGATAAAATTTATCTAGTTTTCTTCTCATCTTCTTAAAAATGAAAATGAGCCCCAGTCCAAGTTCGATGCATGGAACAGGGCACTCAAAGCCAGTGCACTGGGACAACCCTGAGGGATGGGATGGGGAGGGAGGTGGGAGGGGGATTCAGGATGGGGGACACATGTAAACCTGTGGCTGACTGCTGTCAATGTATGGCAGAAACCACCACAATATTGTAAAGTAATTCACCTCCAATTAAAATAAATTAATTTAAAAAAGTGAAAATGAGCATCAGAAACAGAGATATGATCCAAATATTATATTGATTGATTGAGAGGTGCCCTTGACTGCTTGTTACTGTTGGAACGACTATGTAACTTGTTTTGATAAAAATAGGAAAGAAAAAATAGACAGCTGCTTTGATTTGCTTGTTATTAATTGTGACATCAGGATCGCTCGCTATAATCACGCATAAAGAGATGGGCTAAAGCATTGTGTTGTGGGGTCAGGCAAGGAGCAGCAAAATGCCCATTGTTTTCCTTTGCTGTGAATCTGTGTTCTTGTGATTTCAGGTGGGAAACAGACAGCAGGAATTCAGTGACACTCTAAGAAGTAAACATCCTGTTTTAGGACAGATGCCTTCAGTTTTGCAGTCCAAGGGTGAGGGTGAGGGTGGAGGTGGGGAATCACTGCTGGGCTTAAATATGAGACGGAAAATGCTCAACTATTGTTTGGTTTTCCAGTTTTTAATGTAAAGCATAGAGCAAGGCTTACATTTGATACAGGTTCCCAAATCCCAAGATAACAGTCTTTCCTGTATTTCTGAATATGGATGGATCTAATCAACCTTTCAAAGGATGAAAGAACTTAAAAGAAGGCAAAATGTGGAAATACAGATGAAACAGTCAAGATGAAAGATTGGTGTCTGGTGTCTTGGACTACAACTGGCTAGTGTTCTTCGTGAATTTCAAAAAGTATCTGAATGTGCTGTGACTCCTAATCCTGAGTACCAGTTTAGGCTTTATGCAGTATCAGAACCTTCTAAGTTATCTGGCTAAAATGAGAATTCCTTCAGTTGCAAGGAATTCAACTTCCAAAGCTTTTAGATGCTAGAATCTTTGCACACGGGGATTTCTGATGTTAGTACTAGAATGATATAAATAAGTCATAATATGTTTATTTCTGTAAGCCCTATACTTGCCACTGTTTGGGAATCGGGAAACTCACTTCCTATGACAGAAGAAAACACGTCTGCCTATATTCATTCTCCTTCCTGCTGACATTTTTCATGATGAAATGTTATCTCTTTAGAATAATATAGAAAATCTGAACCAGATGGAAAAAGGAAGCTTTCCTTAGTGCAGATTTATTATAGTCATTGAATTCAGAAGTAAGATTATGAAGAAGTAATATTAACCATATAGAGCCTTGACACCATGAATCTTCATTCTCCAAAATGTATTTGAGATTAGAATATCATACATACACATACATAACTTTATTTAAAGAGGTTTAAAGCTCTCTCTTCAGGAATCTTACTTTTTTTATTCCTTTTTAAAATGACTACGGTAATTAACGTTGAAATAGTTTCTGTTTTGTTTTCTTTAATTGACTCTCATCACTTCCCTCTTGGAATGCCATGTTTTGTTTCTTAAAACTCCATACCATAGCAATAGTTTAAATGGTTGAAATCATTCTACTTTTGTCTCCACACATTCAGATATGATTGTCATTCATGTAATTGTTTCCCAGAAGTTGTAAATAGTCACACCAGATTTTAGTTACTGGTAAAGATTTTAGTTACATATAAATAGTAGCAATCTAAGATATTGGAAATGAAAGAAAAGAGAGATGAGTTTAAGGAAGATGGCTGTGATTCTTTTAAAATCTGGGAAACTTTATAGTGAAAAGTATTACAAAATCTTCCCATTGAGTTTGCAATCAACATTCCATCAAACTCAACTAACCTAACAGGGCAATTGAAATCAACCTGAGTAATTATAACAAAAATAGGGCAAAGGAAGAGGGATAAAGAACAGAGCAAAAATAAGAGTTAAAACTCTAATCTTGGAAGAACTAAAGACTATGTTTAAAAAGTAAAACCAAAGAAGAAATGAAGGTGCAGTACATCAGATAAAAGAGCCCAGTATTATCTTTAAAACATCCATCCTGGACAAAGAAAAATAGAAATGATAGTTTTAGCAGTCACTGAAATCCTGAATCAAAACTGTGTGTTTAAGGGAAGAGTAACCCACTCCAGTGTTCTTGCCTGGAGAATCCCAGGGACGGCGGAGCCTGGTCGGCTGCCGTCTATGGGGTCGCACAGAGTCGGACACGACTGAAGCGACTTAGCAGCAGCAGCAGCAGCAGTAGGCTCCCAAGCAGAAGTTATTAATGCTTTTCTGACAGTAGGGAAATGAAACAACATTGATCATCATTGATTCAGAAAGAAGAAAAATTGGCTGCCTGAGAAACCTCCTAAGGTTCTCTACGTGTCAGAGAAAGGCAAACAGACATCCCAACCAGACTGTCACTTCGTCACCCTGCAGGCTCAGAGATGGTGGAAATGATGACACTGGCTGTAGTTCGAGGTGTGCTTGTTACTTTAGTGCAAAGCTATCCGCATTTTGTATTTTCCTTTATTAATACAGGCATGCTGTGAGATATTGTCCTGATTTTATCGGTGTGTAAACTGAGGTTTCAGAACAGTGAGGCACTTTGATTAAGATCAAGCAGCTAGTTAATGACATCTGTTATTTGATCTCAGATCCAACTGAGGTCCAGGACCTGGGTTTCTCACCATTTTGCTGTTGGGGCTGCTGTTTCTAAGAGAGTGTTGGAATCTCTGGTGTGCGGGAATCCTGACCGGTCCTCCCACTTCCACACGTTGCGTTTGTCTGTGTCACAGCAAAGAGCTATAGACAGAAGTACACAAGGAGCTAGGGTATAGCATTGCCGCTGGGACAAATGCTTTGGCTTCTTAGCATTCTGAGATTGTACAATTTGCGATTATTTCCTCATTTGGCTTGGCTTTATTATTCAGTGAACACCCTGAGCAAGGGCCCCAAACAGCTGTTAGAAATGTGGAAGTTAGGCTTGTTTCCTGGGGAAGGAGGTGGTTTGCAGGATGTGAGGAAAGAAGAAAGACTCAATCCGAGTGCCTGTTTCCTGTTCTCGGTGCCTCGTAGCATCTGTCATCCCCAGCGGAAGCTCCATTCTAATGGTGAAAAGTGGAGAAGGCCTCAGCAAGTTTTCTCATTAGAAGCCTATTTATAGCATTAAAAACTCTGGTCTCCGACTGTGAGGAATCAGAGAATAATGAGTTACTGAGGTCCCTGAAAAATAATTGTTGGTGAGCGGCTGCATCTCTTTCTAATAATAATGGCCAGAATTCATTGGCTGCCTCGTAGGAATAGTTCCTGTGTTAAGTACTCTGTATCCTTTCAATATCCTCCCGGGAGCTCCATGTGTGGTTTCTGTTTCACAGATGAGGAGTCTGAGACACAGAGAGACCGAGGAACATGTCCAAGGTCACACAATAAGTAAGTGAGGGAGGGTTTTCACCCAGGCCTTAACCTCCGTACTGTGTGGCCCCCACTTCCTTCCCTGGGATGTGGATGAGACTTTCTCTTAAGTACTTAGGTTGGACCCCCTTGTTCATCTCCGCCCCACCATGGACACTTGAAGTGTTTTGAACAGTTTTAGATTTCTATGAAATCGAGCCAGTGATACAGAGTTCCTGTAACCTTCCTCACAGTTCCCCTTGTTATCAACTTCTTACACGAGTGTATACATTTCTTATAACCATTGAACCAACGCATTTTTAATGCAAGTTCATAGTCTAGTCACAGTTGCTTGCTTTTCTTTTTACCTAATGGCCCCATTCTATTCCAGCACCATCCAGGACACCACATCACCTGCAGTTGGAGTACCTCCCTAGGTTCCTATCGACTGTGACAGTTTTTGACTTTTCGTGTTTTTGGCGACCTTGATAGATTTGAGGAGTACTGGTCAGGTGTGTTTTAGGGTACCCCTTTATTGTGCTTCCCGGGTGGTGCTACTGGTAGAGAATCTGCCTGCCAATGCGAGAGACACAAGAGACTCAGGTTCAATCCCTGGGTTGTGAAGATCCCCTGGAGAAGGGAACGGCACCCCACTCCAGTATTCATACCTGGGAAATCCCATAGATGGAGGATCCCGGTGGGCTACAGTCCATGGGGTGACACGGAGTCGAACACACTGGAGCACACACACACACACACACACACAGCACCTCTTTATTAGAATTTTTCTTGTAATTAAATTGACATTTTCCCTCGTAGTTAGACTGAATTTATGAGGTTTTGAGAGAAATATCACAGAGATAAAATGTCATCCTCATTACACACTACCAACGTGATTTATAATGGTTGATGTTCTTGCTCACCTGGATGAGTTATTTTCAGGTATCTCACGGCAAATGTCTTTTTCTTCCCCCTTCCTTTCCATTCTGTATTGGTTGGAAAGAAGTCATTATGCACAACCCTTTTGTTTTGCTCCCCTCTTTTAGGGTGAAGTATTTACCCACCTTATTTGGAAAACTTCTGCATGGGACAGTTGTCTCCTCCATTTATTAATTTGAACTTCCCTGTTAGCTCAGCTGGTGAAATAATCCACCTACAATGCAAGAAACCCCAGTTTGATTCCTGGGTCGGGAAGATCTGCTGGAGAAGGGATAGGCTACCTACTCCAGTATTCTTGGGCTTCCCTGGTGGCTCAGCTGGTAAAGAATCTGCCTGCAATGTGGGATACCTGGGTTCGATCCCTGGGTTGGGAAGATCCCCTGGAGGAGGGCATGGCAACCCACTCCAGTATTCTTGCCTGGAGAATTCCACTTCTTCATAGTCTATGGGGTTGCAAAGAGTCGGGCACAGTTGAGTGACTTTCATTTTATTAATTTATTCAGTCTTTTGTTTACATCAGTATAGACTTGTGGATATTCACTTATACTGTGGGATACAACACAGTGCTACTTTATATATTTTGTTGCTCAGATTGTTTCAACTTTGATCATTGGGAGCTCTTCTGTTTGATTCCTGTGTCACTTTCACAGGGCCCTAGTTTTGTGTTTGTCGGAGCCCATCTTGTAAGATGTTCTAGATTCACCTTGTATATTTCCCATCCCAGTCTTAGAATCAGCCGTTTCTTCAAGGAGACCTGTTTTATTTTTTATTGGAGAATGACACCAGAAACCAAGCTCTGTCTAGGTGTGCTCATTGCTCCTGGGGTGTCATTTCTTTAGGCCCTCTCAGCTGACATGGCTAGGAAATATATGTGTATATTAATTATGTGACTATATATGTCTGTATGTATCTTTATGTATAACCATCAATATATGATGTTAAACGTGAATTCTTACTGGTGTCTTCAGCTCTGATCCTTCCCACATGGACCATCCTAGCCCCCTCCCCTGGCTTATTTGTAAGTTTCCTCTCCAGCAGTGAGAAAGCTGGCTTCTACCCTCTTTCCGTTTGCTTATTCGGTTCCACTGTATGTGTGTAGCACTGTCAGAATCGTTAACTCACACCCCTGAAGAAAACTTCTCAGCTGGAACCCGTGATGATGTGCAGCTCCTTTTTGCCTTTAGTCCTTGCTCTTACAGACTGCAATTCTTTTTTAAAATGATAAAAATAGCTCATGGTTTTGAGCACTCTGCCCTAGGGACTGTTCTGAGTCCTTCATATGTACTCTCTCTCGTAGGCCTCGCACCAACTCTGTGAGGAGGGCTCTGTTATTACGTCTACTTTACAGATGAGGACGCTGAGGCATAAAGAGGTTGGGTTAGTCTAACCGGCCGGTGGGTCAGTCTGACTTCTGGAGCGTGTTTAGCCGTGTTGGCTGTACTGCTCACGAAACGTAGGCGTTTAGGAGACTTCTTCGTTTTGTCTAATGGAGGGCAGTCAGTGAGGTACTGAGGAGGTGTGGTGATGGAGGGGTGAGCCTCTGCACAGCGGTTCTCTCCAGTTTCTGCAGATTTGCCTTCAGATGCCAGGGCCTGTGCGTGCAGTTTGGGAACGAAAGGCAGGTGTGCAAACACTTGATTTTGAGTTCTTGGCTTTGAGCTCATCTCCTCCTACTCTTGGCCCTTTCCCACCCATATTCACCCTGTGTGTCCTTCCTGTCTCACCACCTTTTTCTTCCTCCTCCTTGCCCTGGAGCTTTTTCACGGAACTGCCCCACGGCCCCTCACTGGCTTTTCCACCCTGCATTGCCTTCAGAGGGTTAGCGCTGACTCTGTCTTTGTTTACATTTGCTTCCCTGGGTCTCTCTTAAGTTCTCTTTTAGTGGTTCTAATCCCTACTCACTACTGGTACCAAAATGTGCAATGAAAAATATCCAAGAAAGCATTGCAAGATTATCTTGGTGAGTCCAGATGATCTTTCCATCCTTTACATGCTTTTTCAGGCAAAAATGGGGGGAGGGACAAAAAACAAAACCTCTCTGCACCTTCCTTTGTTCTTTGTCATCAGGAAAGCCATCTAGCTAGGGGTCTCAGAGGCAGACTCTAACTGGCAGCCTTCCCGGAAACAGAAGAAAACTGTTTTGTGACCAGGAGAGCCAGGTGGGAGGGTCTAGCTCAGGGTCAGTGTCAAGGTTACTTGGCGTTCATTCCCTGGAGGGCAGAGTGCATTGGCTCCCACCCGAAGGAGCTGGCAATGTCCCATGCTCCACTGCTTCAAAGGCCACCCTCTGCACGGATCTTTTTACCTTTTTGTTACCTATGTTAGGGAAAGAGCAAATTCTTGGAGAATATCCTAAAATAGAAAAATGTTTTGCTGCTTTTAAAACGTGTTTCCATGTCTTATTTTCTGCTGCTGATTAAGTAACAATAAATTATTATCTCACATAGATTTCTGGGGAGAGAAAGCAGCTCTAAATGGACAGAGTTATTCTTTTTGTCATAATAATCCTATTTCTTGGCTTGGAAGTTTCACATCATGGGAGCAATGACTTCATGCCTAGAAGTTTTTTTCATTAAACCTTTTGCCAATTCTAGAGTATTTTACTACCTATGGGATTTTTAAATGATTTAATGCGTTTACCTTAAAATCCCCATATGCATTAAAAATCTGTGGTTTGAGCATAATAGCAACCTAATGCTCACCTCAGTCAGCCCTCTTGTTCTGCATTGCATACCTGAGAGTGATTAGAAGTTTTGTACTATTTCCTTATACCTCTCACCTAAGACATTTGTCCATTGTCCTCCAGTCAGCTATTATTAATTGTGATTTCTATTTGGCTGAGAAATTGAATGAGTGTAGCAAATCTCATCATGCTCCATTTCTCCCCTCTTCCCCTGTTCTTTAAACAGACCTTCCTTACGATTCTTAGAAGTGTTTTGCATTCTCTCACCTCAGGACCTTTGCCTATGCTATTGCCCCAGAACCTTCACCCTGCTAATCCTCCCTATCCTTAAGGTCTTTTAACATCATTTACTCAGGAAGACACTCCCTGGAGCCCTGACCAGGTTCACGTTCTCTGAAGGTAAATGCCCTCGGCTCCCCTATTGTGACATTCATTATATGAATAGTTTTTGTGAATATGGAACTAATATCAACCGATATTAGTTGGATTAGTGAATTCACTTTTCTGAGGGAAATTTTTACTTTTATTAGAAGTAAAAGTCTTAGAAGCCACCTCCGGCCCAGGGCATGACTTCCTACCCTGCAGACCATTGTAGGTTGGAAAAAGTTCACATACTACAAGGATTTGCTTCTTGCAAAGAATGCCTGAGGTCGAGAAAGCGATCTTGGTTGTCTGCTCTGCTATCAGATTTGGACCCCTCTCACCCCCCAACCCCATCCTTCTTAGTCAGACACACACTTTCCCTTGGGCCGAAGGAACTTTGCTGTGTACCCTACCAAGACTACTTTGAAAAAGAAAAGTCTTGTGCTGGCTTTTTCTTGACCGAGTTTAGGTCATGTGATAGTCTTTCCATCTGGCTTCAGAAGTTGCTTCTTCAGTCCTCACAGATCACTGAAGAAGCATGTCTTGTAGATCAGTGGTCCCTAACCTTTCTGGCACCAGGGACCAGTTTTGTGGAAAACAGTTTCTCCCTGCACAGGGGAGGAGGGGGATGGTTTTGGTATAATTCAATTATGTTACATTTATTGTGCCCTCTACTTCTATTATTATTACATCAGCTCCCCCTCAGATCATCAGGCATTATATCCCAGAGGTCAGGGACCCCTGTTTTAGATTGTGTTACGCGTTATGTTCCTGAATTGGTCTGTCCTGAGGAGGATGCCTCAGGGGTGTGTGTGTGTGTGTGTGTGTGAGAGGATGCCTCAGGGGTGTGTGTGTGTGTGTGAGAGAGGATGCCTCAGGGGTGTGTGTGTGTGTGTGTGAGAGGATGCCTCAGGGGTGTGTGTGTGTGTGAGAGGATGCCTCGGGTGTGTGTGTGTGTGTGTGTGAGGATGCCTCAGGGGTGTGTGTGTGTGAGGATGCCTCAGGGGTGTGTGTGTGTGTGTGAGAGGATGCCTCAGGGGTGTGTGTGTGTGTGTGTGAGGATGCCTCAGGGGTGTGTGCGTGTGTGTGAGAGGATGCCTCAGGGGTGTGTGTGTGTGTGTGTGTGAGAGGATGCCTCAGGGGTGTATGTGTGTGTGTGAGAGGATGCCTCAGGGGTGTGTGTGTGTGTGTGTGAGAGGATGCCTCAGGGGTATGTGTGTGTGTGTGTGAGGATGCCTCAGGATTGTGTGTGTGTGTGTGAGAGGATGCCTCGGGTGTGTGTGTGTGTGTGAGAGGATGCCTCAGGGGTGTGTGTGTGTGTGAGAGGATGCCTCAGGTGTGTGTGTGTGTGTGTGAGGATGCCTCAGGGGTGTGTGTGTGTGTGTCAGAGGATGCCTCAGGGGTGTGTGTGTGTGTGAGAGGATGCCTCAGGGGTGGGTGTGTGTGTGTGAGAGGATGCCTCAGGGGTGTGTGTGTGTGTGTGAGAGGATGCCTCAGGATTGTGTGTGTGTGTGTGTGTGAGAGAGGATGCCTCAGGGGTGTGTGTGTGTGTGTGTGAGGATGCCTCAGGGGTGTGTGTGTGTGTGTGTGTGAGAGGATGCCTCAGGGGTGTGTGTGTGTGTGAGAGGATGCCTCAGGGGTGTGTGTGTGTGTGTGTGAAGATGCCTCAGGGGTGTGTGTGTGTGTGTGAGAGGATGCCTCAGGGGTGTGTGTGTGTGTGAGAGGATGCCTCAGGGGTGGGTGTGTGTGTGTGAGAGGATGCCTCAGGGGTGTGTGTGTGTGTGTGAGAGGATGCCTCAGGATTGTGTGTGTGTGTGTGTGTGTGTGTGTGTGTGAGAGGATGCCTCAGGGGTGTGTGTGTGTGTGTGTGTGAGGATGCCTCAGGGGTGTGTGTGTGTGTGTGTGTGAGAGGATGCCTCAGGGGTGTGTGTGTGTGTGTGTGAGGATGCCTCAGGGGTGTGTGTGTGTGTGTGTGTGAGAGGATGCCTCAGGGGTGTGTGTGTGTGTGTGTGTGAGAGGATGCCTCAGGGGTGTGTGTGTGTGTGTGTGTGTGAGAGGATGCCTCAGGGGTGTATGTGTGTGTGTGAGAGGATGCCTCAGGGGTGTGTGTGTGTGTGTGTGAGAGGATGCCTCAGGGGTATGTGTGTGTGTGTGTGAGGATGCCTCAGGATTGTGTGTGTGTGTGTGAGAGGATGCCTCGGGTGTGTGTGTGTGTGTGAGAGGATGCCTCAGGGGTGTGTGTGTGTGTGAGAGGATGCCTCAGGTGTGTGTGTGTGTGTGTGAGGATGCCTCAGGGGTGTGTGTGTGTGTGTCAGAGGATGCCTCAGGGGTGTGTGTGTGTGTGAGAGGATGCCTCAGGGGTGGGTGTGTGTGTGTGAGAGGATGCCTCAGGGGTGTGTGTGTGTGTGTGAGAGGATGCCTCAGGATTGTGTGTGTGTGTGTGTGTGAGAGAGGATGCCTCAGGGGTGTGTGTGTGTGTGTGTGAGGATGCCTCAGGGGTGTGTGTGTGTGTGTGTGTGAGAGGATGCCTCAGGGGTGTGTGTGTGTGTGAGAGGATGCCTCAGGGGTGTGTGTGTGTGTGTGTGAAGATGCCTCAGGGGTGTGTGTGTGTGTGTGAGAGGATGCCTCAGGGGTGTGTGTGTGTGTGAGAGGATGCCTCAGGGGTGGGTGTGTGTGTGTGAGAGGATGCCTCAGGGGTGTGTGTGTGTGTGTGAGAGGATGCCTCAGGATTGTGTGTGTGTGTGTGTGTGTGTGTGTGTGAGAGGATGCCTCAGGGGTGTGTGTGTGTGTGTGTGAGGATGCCTCAGGGGTGTGTGTGTGTGTGTGTGTGAGAGGATGCCTCAGGGGTGTGTGTGTGTGTGTGTGAGGATGCCTCAGGGGTGTGTGTGTGTGTGTGTGAGAGAGGATGCCTCAGGATTGTGTGTGTGTGTGTGTGTGTGTGTGAGAGGATGCCTCAGGGGTGTGTGTGTGCATGCACACATGTACATGCATGTGTGTGGTAGTTGATCACAGTGATTCTTTCAGCAGACCTGGAGCCACAGGTTTGCAGAAGTATGGTTTGTATCCCGTGTCACACTTTCTGTTTTATGTGGCAACTTTTTTGAGTTCTCTCCGTGAGTGCTGATTGATTTTCATTGAGCCATACCTTTCTTAATCCCTCCCTTTTGTGACTTATGGCTAGTAGTCTTAAGACTGCTAACAGTCATCTTTCTCTCTAGATATCTTAATATCCGTATTGGCATTATGTCATTTGAAACTCAACCGATCAGTGTCAGGTCGATGGTGGCAGGTGTTATTGTCTCTCCTCCAGGTAAGGGTCAGTGGAGCTAAGTGACCGGTCCAGCTCCCGTTGTTCATGGGTGGCACAGTGAGGATGGGAACCAGGTTTTTCTTCTTGAATCTCATATTCTGTGTACAGGGCCAAGTAGCTTCTCTAGTTTAATTGTCACACATTTCCTGTAAGTTTTTTACTTTTAACCAGGGCTTCTCTTTATTATTAAGGTTCTCTACATCTTTCCAAATAACTAGTTCTGGTTAGAATGCACATTAGATCTTAGGAGTGGAGCCAGGAAAGGTAACGTGGAAAAGCCATTGGCCAGTAACCCTGCGGTCTCTGTCATGATATCTTGATGTTGCGTTCCTTTTGAAATTTTCAAAGTTTCACATTTTATCTGCTTTTTAGTCTATCAAGAATAGAAAGTTTCTTCCCAGGACTGGCAAACATAAGGTTGCTATGAGCTTTGGGCTCACGTGCAGGCCTGTCCAGAAAGCCTGCCTCCCCGGGGTGCTGATAAACGCTCTGCTGATGGGAGGGCAGGGGTCTGCCCTGTGTTGTACCCTGCTGTCTGTATCTGTGCCTTCTTCCTCCTCCGCCTTCATTTCTCATCTGTATGAAAATGCTTTTTGTAGTTGCTTCAGTATCTGGGTTGGTAGTGAGCTTTCAAAGCCTCCTTGGGCTAAACTGTGGGAAGGGTACTTTCACAAAGGGTGAAATGAGTAGATTACCAGAGTTAGCAGAAAATACCAGTCTGAGAAGGAAGAAATGTACATCTAAAGGCAAGTCCAGTATGGATTAGGGTCCCTCTTGAGAACTCACCGAGACCTTCCGGGGCTACAGCTTGCCATGGGAGTAAGTAATGTGCCCTATAGGAATACACAAGTACACAGGCAGGTAAACAAGGATTTGCATTTTTTTTTAGTTGGAATTATGAGAACCTAACAGGAACCAGAGACCAAATTGCCAACATCCACTGGATCATGGAGAAAGCAAGAGAGTTCCAGAAAAACATCTATTTCTGCTTTATTGACTATGCCAAAGCCTTTGACTGTGTGGATCACAACAAACTGTGGAAAATTCTGAAAGAGATGGGAATATCAGACCACCTGACCTGCCTCTTGAGAAACCTATATGCAGGTCAGGAAGCAACAGTTAGAACTGGACATGGAACAACAGACTGGTTCCAAATAGGAAAAGGAGTACTTCACCCTGCTTATTTAACTTATATGCAGAGTACATCATGAGGAACGCTGGACTGGAAGAAGCACAAGCTGGAATCAAGATTGCCGGGAGAAATATCAATAACCTCAGATATGCAGATGACACTACCCTTATGGCAGAAAGTGAAGAGAAACTCAAAAGCCTCTTGATGAAAGTGAAAGAGGAGAGTGAAAAGGTTGGCTTAAAGCTCAACATTCAGAAAACTGAGATTATGGCATCTGGTCCCATCACTTCATGGGAAATAGATGGAGAAACAGTGGAAACAGTGTCAGACTTTATTTTTTGGGCTCCAAAGTCACTGCAGATGGTGACTGCAGCCATGAAATTAAAAGACGCTTACTCCTTGAAAGAAAAACTATGACCAACCTAGACATCATATTAAGAAGCAGAGACATTACTTTGCCAACAAAAGTCCGTCTAGTCAAAGCTATGGTTTTTCCAGTAGTCGTGTATGGATGTGAGAGTTGGACTATAAGGAAAGTTGAGCACCGAAGAATTGATGCTTTTGAACTGTGGTGTTGGGGAAGGCTCTTGAGAGTCCCTCAGACTGCAAGGAGGTCCAACCAGTCCATCCTGAAGGAAATCAGTCCTGAATATCATTGGAAGGACTGATGCTGAAGCTGAAACTCCAATACTTTGGCCCCCAGATGCAAAGAACTGACTCATTGGAAAAGACCCTGATGCTGAGAAAGATTGAAGGCGTGAGGAGAAGGGGACGACAGAGGATGAGATGGTTGGATGGCATCGCCGACTCAATGGACATAAGTTGGTGATGGACAGGGAGGCCTGCAGGTGTGCTGCAGTCCATGGGGTCGCAAAGAGTCAGACACAACTGAGCGACTGCACTAAACATTAACTACCTGTGCACTAGTGGAATGCCTATATTAATTATGGCGTGTGCATGCAGTGGACACTGTGTAATCCTGAGAAACAGAGCTGGAGGCAGTGGATAGAGAGGCGTGTGTATGAGTGTATATGTGTATATATATGTATATATATAGAGAGACATACTATTTGTGGGAAAAAATCCATGGTTTATACATATTTCATCTATTTAAATATATGTATATGTATCCATAGAAAAGCCTAGAAGGATATACTCCAAACTATTAACATAAAGTCATAAGAATAAGAGAATTAGGATGAAGGGGAGTAGATATTGTTGTTTTAGTTTATACACATTAATAATATTTTTTCAATAAGTAATCAGTCTTGTAACTTTGAAACTAACAATTATGATGGGTTAAGGAGTTAATGAAATATTGATATCTTTAATGTCTGTCTTTTATTGAAATTTTGCATTTCTGCCTGGGTTTTCTTTTAGGTTATGAACCTCTGAGGGGTCATGAGGGTCGCTGAGTTGCTGGTCTCACTCTTGATTGGATGCTGTTTTTGATTTTTAATTGTGTGAATGTGGATTATCATTCTTTCATGTCTGTTTTTTCATCAGTATCATTGAAAGAGTATTTTCTCACTGACATATTAAAGAATGGTGAGTTGTAGTACTAACTCAGTTAAATCACCCTTCTTTTGGGAAGTGCAGAACTGTTCTGTGAGAGTCGATATAAAGGACGCAAGCATCAGGTTTTCCTAGGTTCTGGCTGTCACCCTGCCTGTGTGCCTGCCCCAGCTCTGGGCTCATTGCTTATCAGCAAAGAGAGGAAATTATTCATGGAAGAAGTCATCTTCCTTATAAAAATGGAATATTAGAATGCTGCTTCATCATTTTCTTCTTCAATTCATGATATTTTGGTGAAGAAAGGAGAAATAACATGTGCTGTGTGGGCTTAGAAAAATTGAAGTCTGTCACTTTTGAGGGGGGAGTTAGGGCTTCAGCATATGAATTCGGAGGGACTCAGCATTCATACATAACATAATGTATTGATAACAAGTAAACCAAATATGGAAGGTTCGCTGGCTAGTAGCTCATTCATTTCATTTTTACTTGTGCTTTCAATTAGCCCCAGATGCCAGATTAATTTCTTCTAGCTTTTTTGCAAGGGAATGAAACTTTTGTTTCTCTTTTTATTCAATCTGGACTAAAGATTTAGAAAACATTGAATTATTTCTAATGTTTGAAATGCCAACTTTAATGGTTCTCTGCCATTTATTTCTTGTGTTACTATGTGATTATAGTCTTCATGTCCCTATTAGTAAAACAGTGAATAGAGTAAATTTATTTTTCTTCTGGGTTTGTACTTCAGTTCCAAAAGTTAAGCATTAAATTGTCTTTAGTGGCATTTATGCCTTGATCGTTGTCCAGGTCTCTACTACGAAATTGAGACTTGTGAAATTTAGACACACCTGTGAAAGCCCAGCCTGCAGTTTCATATATATGGAGCATAATGTCTTTTAGTTTCTTTACAGTTTATTGACTAAGCAAGCAATTTGAAGTATAATTAGATGATAATTTTAAAATTTGGAAAAAAATCCTACCCCTACCTCAAGGAATTCCCTGTAGCTCAAGTGGTAAAGAATCTGCTGTGTTGCAGGAGACCAGGGTTGTATCCCTGGGTTGGGGAGATCTTCTGGAGAAGGGAATGGCAATCCACTCCAGTATTCTTGCCTGGAGAATTCCATGGACAGAAAAGCCTGGTGGGCAACAGTCCACGGGGTCGCAAAGAGTTGGACATGACTGAAGCGACTTAGCACACACAAGTGATTTCATAGTCACCAGGTCGTTTTATCTTCACCTACCTTGAGAATGTTGTTGTTTTAATCACTCAGTTGTGTCTGACTCTTTGTGACCCCGTGGTCTGTAGCCCGCCAGGCTCCTCTGTCCACAGGACTTCCCAGGCAAGAATACTGGAGTGGTTGCCATTTCCTCCTCCAGGGGATCTTCCCGACCCAGGGATCAAACCCGTGTCTCCTGCATTGGCAGGTGGATTCCTTACCCTTGGCCACCTGGGAAACCCCTTTAAAGAAAATAAGCTCGTGTAATTAGTAATATGTGTGGAGGGAACAGTGTCCCCCAGATGACTGTCTTTTTGTTTGACCCTCGGTGGACTCACTGAGCCACCAGAGGAAGTCGTCTTCCTAGTGAAGGGCCTGCTCATCAAGTATTTCTCCTTCTCCTTTTCCTTTGCTCCACTCTGATACCCACCCTGTTTCTCCCACTTGGAACACCTTGTTTCTGGTCATTTGAAAAGCGAAAGGATAATGTTGCAAGGGCATTTTTGGTGCTTTGCCGAAGCCGTGGTGATCTTTGTGAAATTAAATGTACACATTTATCTTTCCTAAACCTGAGGCCTTCCTTTCACCAGATTTCTGCCCTACTGTCAGTCAGTTATTTCCTAAAATGTTAGCACAGTAGATCTTGTGGTCTCTGACTTGAGTGAATCCAGAATTGGAAACACATAATCTTGTTGTGTACAGGATTACTTTGAAGTTGCGTCAGGACTGACTCAATATTCTCCTGTGTGTCTTTTTTTTTTTTTGCCCCATATAGGTTTTTCCAAATTTATGGTCCTGTTTTTTCTTTTTTTAAACTTGCCAATCCTTTCCCCTGCTCCCCAACCATCACTTAAAGTAATGAAAGGTAGTCAGGTTTTTTTCAAATGTTTTAACTTCACTGACACTGGTGGAAACTTTCAGGTGAACTATCTTTTGATCAGTGGCCCACATCTTCCTGAGGCCCGGCTGGGGCGGGCTCTGGTGGCCAGGGCTGGCGTTGAGTCTCCACAGCCAGTGGGGTGCAGTGACTCTGTGTTTCTCTTTCTCAGTGCAATCGCATCCATCCTGAGGGCCTGGCTTGACCAATGTGCAGAGGACTTCCGAGAGCCGCCCGACTTCCCCTGTTTACAGAAACTTCTGGATTATCTCAAGCAGATGATGCCAGGCTCTGACCCAGAGAGAAGAGCGCAGAATCTTCTCGAGCAGTTTCACAAGCAAGAAGTGGAGACTGACAGTGAGTACTCGTTTGACTCCAGGGCAGAAGCTGGCTCCTGATCCTGCAAGCCTCCCATGGCGAGGAAGTGCTCTCCCTTTACTTGTTAATCGGAGGCCTTGGTTTCCCTCAGGACAAGCTGACGGGGGATTGGTGGCCCGTGTAAAATTCTTAAGGTTATTGAAGTCCCAACTATAGACTGTATAGAGCTGGAGAACGGAATCCTCCTGGAGAAGGAAATGCCAACCCACTCCGATATTCTTTCCTGGAGAATTCCATGAACGGAGGAGCCTGGTGGGCCTACAAGTCCATGGAGTCCCAAAGTGTCAGACACAACCGAGTGGCTAACAGCATAGAGCTTTAGAGCAGAGAAGGGGATGTTCAAGACCACCTAGTCTGACTCCCTCGTTTTATGGCTGAGCAAACAATGACTCTGGGAGGCGAAGTGATCTCCCAGGGTTCCTTATAGACCATAAAGAAGACGGTCTCCTTGAAGACCTTTAGCCTTTCCTTGTCCTTGCTGAACCTGAATTTGTTCTTCATTATCTGCTGATCAGTTCCTCCTCCTATCAAATGAAAACCCGTCACAGACAGCCATCCCCATTCAGCAGGCAGGGAATTAAATCCAGTCCTGCCCCCGCCCTCACAAAAGCTTGGGAAGCTCAGAAAAGATGTTTCTCCTTCAGCCGGAAATATCCCTGCTCTCTGTCCCCCGCCTGAGGCAGATCTCGCATCTCTGATAGACTCTCCCAAAGGAAGTCTCTGTGGCTGTTTTTTTTTTTCCTATCTGAGGAACTGACTGCCTATTTTCAAGGACAGAGCAAAGGCCACCACTGCAGGTTCTGGGCTGCTTGGAACCAGCAGGCTTTGAAGAAAGTCAGAAAGAGGCTAGGACAGGCTTCCAAGCGGTGACGTTTTGACCCCACACTGGCTGCCTGGCGATGGTTGCCATGGCGGCTGACCCACTTGGAGCCTCTGACAGGCATTTCCCTGAAGTGACGCCTGATTTCCTCAGTGAGGGAAAGGAAATGGTTCCTCAACACCGATAAGGGAAGCTGCCTCAGTGCCAAGGAAAACAACCTTAAAATTCCAAACAGGACCTGTTGACTTTTTTTTTTTTATGGACCAGGGAGGGGAAAAATGCCGTTGCATCATTGGAAGCTGGCTGCCAAGTCCTCTGTATCTCAGATGACTTCATCTGCTGGGAATGTTTGAATACCAGGGGCACCCCTCCAGCTGTAGCAGCTCTGCTCCCCTCAGGACCTCCCCTCCTGCCTTCGTGCAGGGGTGGATACTCCGTTAGCGCCCAGCTCTCCCCACGGGGGCTGCCCCTGGCTCCCGGCCTAATTGGGGAACCGGTGGGACCAGTGGTTCGTTGTTGGTAACAGGCACTGGAAGACCAGCTCCTTTGGCAGGCTGAGGCAGGGGAGAGCGAGTTTGCCTGATTTTAGAAAGGCTTTTAGGCAATCCCAGGAGTGAATTTTTAATCAAGAACTCTCTCTCTGTTTGTTAAGTACAGGAATCTTTACCGAAAAAGAGTTTTAGGAGCTTGGTTCCCATATGCTTCATTTTACCCAATTTCATGCCGGCAAAAGCAAACAGGCTCTCCTACATGTTTTTCAAAAGTAAAACTTTTGCCTCAAGTTTTTGCCTGCTTATCTCTGGCAAAGAGTCAGAAGCAGAAACAGTGAGAGCATGGAGGAGACCCCAGAGAGAAGGGGCCATGTAACCTCCAGGCACAGCAGTGTTGATCCAGGGCGTGTAACAGGCTGCTGTGAGCGTTGGATGAATGAGAAGATCATGCCTTAGCACATATACTCCTTGCCAGCCTCTGCATTGCTGAGCAGCGAGGATAGATTTGTATCCAGTGGTTAGCAAGAGGATTGAGAGGCCCATTCTGAACCTTTGGGATTTCAGATGTCTTATTCCTCCACCCAGTGAGAGAGGGCCAGAGTTGTGTGGAGGGAAAAGTGGTGAGATCATGGGGTGTTAGCTCTCTTTAGCTCGTGCCTGCTTGTGTCCCAGCCTCCAGGGGCAGGCAGAGGTCCCCTCCTGCTTCCCCGCCTACCCCCCTTGTAACCAGCCTCGTTCACATTGGTACCTTCAACTCCAGGGTTAGGCAGCCAGCCTTAAATCCCATTGTTGTTTAGTCGCTCAGTCGTGTCTGACTCTTTTGCAACCCCGTGGACTGTATAGCCTGCCAGGCTCCTCTGTCCGTGGGATTTCCCAGGCAAGAGTGCTGAAGTGGGTTGCCATTTCTTTCTTCAGGAGATCCTCTCAACTTGCGGGATCAGACCCATGTCTCCTGCATTGCAGGCAGATTCTTTACCACTTGATACCTGTCATCAAAGTTGGCAGATTCCCATGTGGTGCTCTGAGAGGGGCAGTGATGCAGGGTCCACTGAGCACCCCCTTACCCCTAGGAAACTAAGAAAGTGAAAGTGTTAGTTGCTCAGTCGTGTCTGACTCCTTGCGACCCCGTGGACTGTAGCCCACCAGGCTCCTCTGTCCATGGGATTTCACAGGCAAGCATACCGGAGTGGGTTGCTACCCCTCTTCCAGGGGATCTTCCCAACCCAGGGATCGATCCCGGGTCTCCCTCACTGCAGGCTGGTTCTTTACCGTCTGAGCCACCAGGGAAGCCCAGGAAACTAAGAAAAGACCACCCCAATTTGATCCAAGATGTCTGAAGTCTTTTATTCTGCAAAGGCTTACATTGTAAACATCCTGGGGGAGTAGTAACCCCCTGATTTAAACGTCTGCTAAGATATGTGTATGCAACTAGATTTTTCCTATTGAGAACAGATCTGCCAGGCAGGAGAACAGGGAATGTGGTTGGGAAACAATCCAGGAATTGGGGAAGGTTTCCAGGATGGGAGGCTACAGGTAAACTTCTTCCAATTGCATAGTCTTTCACAGTAGAGACCCTAGGTCCTGCTCCATGTGCTGAATACTTATGCTTTTGGTGTCCTAGGTAGTGATTTTTTTTTTTTTTTTTTGCTTCTTCAGTCTGTGTCCTATTAATTTGTAACTGATGATCTTATGTCTAATAAGGCTCAGGTGAATTTAGTTTAAGGCTATCTTACTGCTTCATGCATCCTTTATTTTTTATTGGAGGATAATTGCTTTACAATGTTTGTTTGATTCATCAGTATGAATCAGCTATAAGTATACATATAACACCTCCCTTTTGAGCCTTCCTACCATCCCCACCCCCACCATCCCACCCCTCTCTACGTCATCACAGAGTACCGAGCTGAGTTCCCCGTGTTATACTGCAGCTTCCCACGAGCTGTTTTATACATGGTAGCATGTATCTGTCAGCGCTGCTCTTTGAATTTGTCCCACTCTCTCCTTACCCCGCTCTGTCCACACGTCCATTCTCTACGTCTGCGTCTCTAGTCCATTACTCAACAATAAAAAGGAACGAAACTGAGTCAGTTGTGGTGAGGTGGATAAACCTAGAGCTTGTCAGAGTGAAGTAAGTCAGAAAGAGAAAAGCAAATATCATATATTAATGCATATACATGAAATCTAGAAAAAATGGTGCTGATAAACCTATTTGCAGGGCAGGAATAGAGATGCAAGCATAGAGAACAGATATACGTACTTAATTTTAGATAGACGTTGAAAGCTACTCCTAACGTTCTGAGAATTCTGAGGACTTCTTGAGAGTTCTGAGGACTTCATCAGTATTTCTGACACCAAAATGGCTTATTCTACTCCCCAAAGTCTGGCTTGCCTTCATGCCCTTTCCTTTCAGGCTTCTGATAATTACTGACCCAGTAATTTAAAAATGCATAGATGGGGTTTAGGAAATAGTTGGATTAGTGCTTGAGCTGATCAGAGGGATCTGAGGGTGCCTAAATTGAGAGGGGGATCCCTAAATGTAGCCCCGCTTTGCTTTTTCTAGCCTTTGTCCAACTTTGTGCTTGACTAAAGATCCTGTGGTTTGTCAAAGTGACACCATGGGGCCTCTGGACTCAGTAAAGCCTCTAGGGACAAGCTGCGAGAGGGAGGACCTTCATTTCACTCCACTTATTATGCTTGCTGTTCTCTCCCTGTGAGTTTTCTAAGGGTCAGCCCTCTTCTTCCTAAATTAAATAAGTCCATTTTGACTCTGTAAAGAAGGTCATATACAGCGGCACCAAACTACTGATTATTTTTTCCCCCACCTGTGAACAGATGGGTTTCCCAACAGCATCTCCTTCAGCCTGGAAGAAGAAGAGGAGCTGGAGGGCGGAGGCTCTGTGGAGTTCACGTGCTTCTCAGAAGATCTTGTGGCTGAGCAGCTGACCTACATGGACGCAGTACGTCTTCTCTTTGTGCCTTTGTCGTGCTTCTGCTTAAAACGTGGGCAGTGTCAGCACTGACTGGTGGCCCCTGGGAGGGCAGTAGGGTCATGTGAGTTAAGTCTTCTCAAGTCCCCAAGAGAGGCTGTGCCAGTAAATGCAGAGGGAAGATGTGATTTGAATCCATCATCTGAATAATTTAGGCCTCAGCTCCTCTTACAATTCTGGGTGAAGGTGCTTTTCACTCGGCGCTCCACACCCAGAGGGAAAGAAGAATTCTAATCCTAGGGAAACAAAATCTATCCTGTTCCATGGGTGTTTCTCTCCTTTTAGACTCATACATATTTCAAGATCTGAACTGTTTATTTGGAGGATTGTAAAGGGGTCAAAGTAAAAGTTAGGACAAAATAAATTCGCTGAATCCACATGTGACTCTATCTGGCAGCTCATTTCCACATGTGCTTCCTGGTCTTTTGAAGTCTGAGTATTTTTGTTAGCTGTACATATTTGGTTTCATTAGTCACATTTCATCGCTCAGTGTTAGCTGGTTAAAGAGAAGAGGGCCATTATCAAGGATCACAGTGGTTTCAGCTCTTCCACACTTACCACTCTGGAGGAAGCAGCATAGAAAGCGGCTGTGAGTTTCCATCTGTTTAGCATGCAGATAGACTCTCAGAAGTAAATCAGAGAGTCTTTATAAAGCGAATCCCGCACATTTGCTTTTACACAAACCCTCTCACTTCTTGTATTGAATTATTGTACAAATGAGAATCAGATCGGGTCAACAAATTTGTTGTTGTTTTAAAAACCAGTAGTGTAAGAGAAGTACGGAAAACTTCATTGGCTGTGACTTTTAGGCAAAGACCTGGAAAAGAAAAAACTGAAAGTAAAAGTTGCTCAGTTGTGTCGGACTCTTTGCAGCCCCATGGACTATGAAGTCTCCAGGCCAGAAACTGGACTGGGTAGCCTTTCCCTTCTCCAGGGGATCTTCCCAACCCAGAGACCAAATGCAGGTCTCCCACGTTGTAGGTGGATTCTTTACCAGCTGAGCCACAAGGAAAGCCCAAGAATAGTGGAGTGGGTAGCCTATCCCTTCTCCAGTGGATCTTCCCAACCCAAAGGCCTGGAAACCAGGCTTCAGACCCCTCTTTCCTCCTTTTCCTGTGTGACACTGAATAGTTTTTCCTTTTGTTTGTTTCTCACTTTCTTCATGTTAAACAATGGGAAATAGTGAACTTGATGAGTGTCACTCCTGTGAGTCACTTTTCAGGTGGCCATTCATATTCATTATACACAGTTCATGATTGTGAGTGTCCAGAATGTACCATGGATGTGATTTTGAAGTCAAGGTAACTGTTAACCACTTCTTGGTCAGAAGTAGATTTTTACCTGGATTTTCTTCCAAGACAGAAAAGTCCAAATGTTTTTGGTCTAAATGACCAGACAGATAATTTAAATAATTATCTGTTGGTCATCGTGTTCCATGTGTTCAGTTGAGCAGATTTAGAAAGAACATGTGGTCTCTTCTGATAAGTTAATATATTAATTATTTACTTTTGTCTGTTGAAATGGACACCATGAGGCAAATCAAGTAGAAACGGGCGATTTGTCCAATCACAAAGTACCAGGTTACAGTAGATGACATGCTTTGCCCTATGAAATGTGTGTATCGGCCTTAAAGTCAATTCCTCTCTTGTTCTAGCAACTATTTAAAAAAGTCGTGCCTCACCACTGCCTGGGCTGCATTTGGTCTCGAAGGGATAAGAAGGAGAACAAACACTTGGCTCCTACGATCCGTGCCACCATCTCTCAGTTTAATACCCTCACCAAATGTGTGGTCAGCACCATCCTGGGGGGCAAAGAACTCAAGACTCAGCAGAGAGCCAAGATCATCGAGAAGTGGATTAACATTGCTCACGTAATTTCTTTTTTAAAATATCCTTTGGGCTTAGCAGACATGGGAGGCCATGCCATCATTCTGATGTTCCCGTCCGGTTAAAAGGCAGTCAGAAAACCATATGTGAGGGCCCACTGGGTTTCTGTTGTTCTTATCGTGGTCCTTCCAAAGTAAGGAAAAAAGTTGTCTTTCTTAACATGGGAGTTTAATTTTCCTCTTTAAAAAAATGGGTCCCTTGCTCACTTCCTGCTGCTTATGGGCCCCCATACTGCTGCTGCTTTTGATGAAACAGAATGTCTGCTTTTTCACAGACTGTTGGTTCTGCCCTGTGTTCAGTACATATAAACTGATGATCTCAGTGTCAGATAGACTGCTCTTCAATGCAGAAAGATTACCCCACCCCCTTCCAGGATCTGGACGCATTCTATCTTCTGCAAACTTGAAGAGCCAGTACCTTCTCAGGATCTCACATCCCTTTTCTAAAGGACTGAAATATACAGATTCCATATTAATCAAGGGCTTTTCTGAGAGCCTTATATCTGAAGTTGGAGGGACAGAGTCTATTCCTGTGGCTGAATTGCATTCTGCTGGGTGTCAGTCCCGTGTGCTGGATCAACTGCATCCATGTCACATGACCTTGACCTTCATTTATCAGCATCTTATTTCCTGTTTGAGAAAAGGTGAACAGTAGTCAGTCAGTCACCATGTATTTCATGAGCCCATAAATGCTTCTGACCTGCAGTTTTATGTACTTTGAGGACATAGATAGGCTGCTGCTGCTAAGTCGCTTCAGTCGTGTCCGACTCTCTGCGACCCCGTGGACGGCAGCCCACCAGGCTCCTCTGTCCATGGTATTTTCCAGGCAAGAGTACTAGAGTGGGTTGCTGTTGCCTTCTCCGATAGATAGGCTAAACACAGTTAATTTGGTCCTACAGGAGCCTATATTCAAACAAGGAAGCTAAGAGATACTGGAGTCATCTCAGCCTAGGAGTGGGGTCATATGACATAAGTGCTACCGAAGTAGGGGAGGGAGAAATCCATCCCGACTGGGGTGATCCAGGCAGGTTTTCATGGACGGGATGATATTTGAATTTAGCTTTGAATAACTGATAGGATTTGGGGTATTTGAAGATTGGGGAGGATTTATTTATTTTTTTTGTCTAGGCAGAAGAAATTACATCAGCAAGAGCTATGTAATTAACAACAATTTTGACAAATAGTTTTCATGCATATATCCTCTGTTCCGGGCTATATGGAGTCAACTCTAACCAAAACACATTTTGTTTTCTACCCCATTATTCATTTTTCTCATTGAGCCCCTATCTGTGGGCATAAGACTTAAACTGTTACATTCTCTCTCTCTCGTTTCATGTTCCCTATTGTGGTCTTCGGTTAAACAGCAGAGCCATAACTGTGCCAGAGAGTTTCCTTTACTCTGAGTCTGTGGGTGGTCTGATACTGCAGGCTTTTTAGTATATGGGAAAATGCTATATGGAAGAAACGAATGTTTTACACAACTTCAGTTCAGTCGCTCAGTTGCGTCCCACTCTTTGCGACCTCATGAATCGCAGCACGCCAGGCCTCCCTGTTCATCACCAACTCCCGGAGTTCGCCCAAACCCATGTGCACAACTTAGACCTCTCTTATTCTGAATTGAGCTTATTTATCAGCAAGTAAGAGCCACAGAGGAAGTCCTGATAGAGTATGATAGAACATGAAATTTCTGTCATCTTAGACTGATAGGAAAAAAATATCTTTTTGGCCACAAATGCCAAAAGAAAATAGTCTATCTACTTTTAATGTATTCAACTGCTTCGAAAATCTATGGTAAGCATATAGCATCTGTATACATGGCAGGGTGGCTCAAACAGTGATCTTGGTCCAAATTAAGTACCAACTGTGCATTTATGTGATAGTAAGAAGTACAAGTTGTATAGTTTCAGGTATGTTCCAAATGCTGTAGCTCATGCTTAAAAGCCAGCGGTCTTTAACTCTTTGTGATGCACGAAACCGTGTCCCTTGAAATTGTGTAGGTTACTTAATAAAATAATAAGACTCACAGGTGTTTTCCAGTCAAGATTTATTTTACTTTTCCTGAGTTAATCATAGCCGTTTTCTATTGAGAGGATGTTTGAAAAATGGTAATTTTACATGCAGAAAATATTTCTGACCTAATATGACTGTTTTGTTGGACTGGCCTTACTGCTACATTTTTGCATCAAATCTCCTCAAAGATCACTCCTTTTTTAGCAATGGGGCCAGATGCCTCTTGTATTCCTTTAAACCCCTAACTTAAGCCTCTCTCTGAATAATGTGTTCCATATGTTTATTACAATTTGCATGAAATAGCTGGGCCTGAGTTCTTTTATTTATTGCAAGTTTCCTGATTTTTAGAACATAACTTTTGGATGCTGAACCTTTGTTGAACCATGCTCTCATGGGCTTGGTTTCCAGACTGTAATTCAGCTTTCTTGCTTTCTCTCTTTTACTCGCTCTCTTTTTAAATAGAAAGAAAGCATTGAGGCATTTCAAAAGAGTGGGCATGACTTTTGTAAAGAGCTTTGGCATTTACTTTTAAGAAAATTGTTGGTTTGGCATAGTAATTCTTTTTAGTTCTTATTTTTTTTTTTTTAAAAAAAAGCTTTTTATTTTGTATTGGGGTATACCCAAGTAACAATGTTGTGATAGTTTCAGGTGGACAGCAAAGGGACTCAGCCATCCAAATACATGTATCCATTCTCCCCCAAACGCCCCTCCTATCCAGGCTTGGCATAGTAATTTTAAGCAGCCAGATGTGGGCGTGCTAAGTTAAAGAATGCCATTTTTCCTTCACAGTCAGGACTAGCGTGACTTCGTGAAATGTTCTTTTAAGCAGTATGCATTTATGCCCAGCCACTCGGGGATCTCTTGCCTCAGATGTTCCACACGAAGCCAAGCCCATGCTCACATGGCGTACTTGGTCGTCGACAGTGGAAGTTTTAAACTCCTGCATGCCTGCAGTTGAAGCACCTCCTTGGATACAAGGCATATTCGCTCCCCCCCAGGGCTTCTGCCTTCCCCATCCTGGCTGTGAAGGGGACCCTCCTTCTCCCTGACTGTTTTGCAGTGCCTGCCATTCATTCAGCAGGATTTTGACTCCAAGGTCGCTGCCTGCTGATGCTACAGCCTCTGAATGGTAGCTTAAGTTTCGGGCTCTGGGAGGCTTTCTCCTTCTCCAGAAAATGACATCCAGAATGTTTCCTGTTCCCTTTCTATTTTGTTTTAAAACGCTGCCAAAATGAATTTTCTTTTAAAAGCCCAAGTTATTTTGGAAACATTGTAAGTACCAAGGTGTTTCTGAATGTTTATGATTGAGGCACAAGCCAATTGGAACTCAAATGAATGTGTATAAAAATATTCCCTCTTGGCTAAGGACATAAGAGCCAAAGTTCAACTTGTGGTGAGCTGCCAAGTTGTATACCCCTTTCCAGACAAGGGTTGGTCATGAGATGTGTGATAGCATCTGACCTTGAAGTGGCTGCGACCTGGTTCGCTTTGTGGGTCTAAAGGTTACGGTCATCTTTCATGTGTATTTTTAGGGCATCTGTATGCTTTCAGCAGAAGAAAGTTTGCTTTCTCTAACACAGCTCTGTAGGCTCACCGCCATTTGTGTTTTTACTGGGAAAGCTGGAAACTATAAAACTGTAACAACAACGCAAAAAAATATATTAAAGGGAGAAAAACAAGCATTCAGTGCCAAAATCTATAAAGCGTTTCAGTGACTGGGGTGGGAGTATAAGGAGCCACTTTTTGATGTTCAGTATTTATACAGCTGCCAATTTAGTGGTAAGAATTCATAGCAGCTGTGATACTTCTGAAACAGGAAACCACCAACTCACTGTATTATTGATATTTAAATGCCTTGTATGTTTTAATCACTCTCTGTACAGGAATGTAGAATCCTGAAGAATTTCTCCTCCTTGAGGGCCATCGTTTCGGCGCTGCAGTCCAATTCCATCTATCGTTTAAAAAAGACTTGGGCTGCGGTCCCAAAGTAAGTTCCCAAGTGTCTACTCTACTTTCTTTGGCTGGGTTGGTGAGCTGCTGCATCAGTGATGTGGGTCCCTCTACCTTCAAAGTGCATATTATATAACAAGAGAAACATCGTTGAAAGCCTCTGTGTGTTCCAGGCAGGGTGCGTTTTACACATCATCATCAATGAGTTTTGAGGCAGGGCTGCTGCAGAAATCAACCTCACTCTCGAAGGGTGCCAAAGCCGAGACGGTCGGCTTTGGGGGTGATTTTAAGGATGTGCGTGTCATCTGGGCTTGGAAGGATCAGCTCGCCGAGAAGTGAAGTTACAGCAACTTGCCATTACTTCCAGTTATTTGTTCAGTCACATTCCTTCAAAGCCCTAAGCCGTTCCAAGCTGTGAGGGATAATGTTTGCACAGAGGACTTTAGTTCTTGCTGTTCAACATGAATCCATTTAGTTTCTGCTTCCGCCTATGACAAGCTATCTTAATGTTGTTAAAACCCCCCCAAGTATTCCTTCCTAGGAACCTGACTGAAAACGATTAACCTCCCACGTCCTGTATTGGATTTTTCTTCATATTTCTTGCTGTAACCTTTGGAACGGTGAACAATCCAATGTCCTTATCGTTTCATGGTTTCTCTTGTCCCTTGTCCAGAGCTTCACTGCACTCTACCTTTATTGAAGGTGGAAAGGGGAGTAAGGAGGCAGTTCTGGTCCCCCGGGAGTACAGATTGAGAGGCTGGGGAATGTGTCATGACTACAGACCAGGCCAGTTACTTTCTGCCTCCATTTGTACTAATCGCAAAATCATTCCATAACAGGCAAAAATGCCTAAACTGTTTGTAAACTGCAAAAATGCCTGTACTGTACGCAGCACAGTCTATACTGTATGCAGCAGAGTCAGTTCAAGTCGGGAGAGAGGTCAGCTGGCTCCCAGGCAGACCTGCCTCTTGGCTTTAGTAAGTTCTGTGCTTAGAGCAGAAGGTCTCAGTACTCAGTTTCATCAGCTCACTCAGAGTTGATTAAGCCTTAAGTGTTAGTCGATCAGTCATGTCTGACTCCATGTGACCCCATGGACTGTAGCCCACCAGGCTCTTCTGTCCTTGGGATTTCCCAGGCAAGAATACTGGAGTGGGAAGCCATTCTCTTCTCTAGGGGTCTTCCTGACCCAGGGATTGAACCCAGGTCTCCTGCATTGAAGGCAGATTCTTTACTATCTGAGCCACCAGGGAAGCCCTAAGCCTTAAGGGACTGACCCTACCCAAACTCTCTAGAGACCCAGATTGGTAAACCAGAGTTTCATAGATTTATGCTGAAAAAGGATTGCCAGAGTATTTAAGCTACTGATAAGCTCACATTCTCCATCACAGGAAAGGCGGCTTAGGGGAAGTCATATTATTTGTTACTTAACTCTTAGAAGCGGGTGATCTTAAAGCCTGGTGTTACAGAGCTACAGACACCCTGCCACTTGGTCTCCAGTGCTCACATGCTCTGTTATCTATCAGGAGAAAAAGTGGAGATGGGACTTTTCAAAGTCCAGTGCAATTTTCTTGATTACCACTCTTCCCTTGGGTTCTTCTCCCCTTCATTAGTTTGAATGATCAAGGAGACACTGTGTGTGATAGATGAGTTGATTGGTATCCTCTGCACAAGAGTCTTATGAAAGATATGGACCATACGAAATCAACAGATGGTAGGCCCAGGTGAAATATGGGAAAATCATACGCATACAGTGGTTGATAAGTAGAATACTGTGAAAATCACTTAGCCAGCCAAAGGTTTCTTCCACAGGACATTTGAGGCTAAAACACAAGATAAAAAATGATTGGACTTGTTTCTTAATCTCTTTGGTTATTATCAGAGAAGGTCTATCCTTCCAGCTGGTTTCTGTTTTTAAGAAATACCGCAGAACAAACCTCAAAGCCCCATTCTGTACAATACGGGCATCTGGTTTGTTTCTTCATTGGTTGGTGGGTTCATGTTTTAGCAGGAATGCTGCAGAAGTATCACAGTTCCTGAGAGAAGTCACTTTCGTATCAGCTTTATATAGTTTCTATCACGAAATTAAAGGAACAGGGCTAAGATATTTTATTCTTATCAACCACTGTATGCATCTGATTTTCCCATATTTCACCTGGGCCTACCATCTGTTGATTTCATATGGTCCATATCTTTCATAAGATATTTTATTCGGTTATAACTTTTCCAGTAGCCCTTTATGTTAATAGCTTTCAGTGGATAGAGAAGATATCTATTTACTTCTCTTTATTTCAGCCCACATGTAATTAAGTTCTTAATGATTTTTCCCAAAATATGAATAGCTTTAATGGTTTTCTTTATTCTAAGAGTAATATTACACTCGTTGTTTAACACATAAATTCTTTTTTTTTTTTTAATTGGAGGATAATTGCTTTACAGCGTTGTGTTGGTTTCTGCTGTAGAGCAACATGAACCGAGCATATATATATATATATATATCTCCCCTCCTCCTTGAGCCTCCCTGTCCCTTCCTACCCCTCTAGGTCATCATGGAGCCCCAGGCTGGGCTCCCTGGGTTATGCAGCAGCTTTCCGCCAGGTGCGTTTTCTGCATGGTAGTGGATATGTGTCAGGGCTGCTTTCTCGGTTTGTTCGACCCTCTCCTTACCCAGCTGTGTCCGCTAGTCTGTTCACATAAACTCTTAATAGTGGCTTTCTCATGATAATGAAAGTGTTGAGTGTACAATGACACTGCCCCTGTTCATTCTTTAGAATTGCCTTGAGAATCATCCACTCAGGAACCCTGGAGGGGTGGAGAGAAAAGCTTGAGGCCTGTGGAGACATGCTGTATTAGGGAGGGGCTGGGAAGGAGTAGGCACTTTACATGTGTGATCGTGCAAGGGGACTGTCAGCGTTTCCATTGTGCAGATAAGAAAACCGAAGCTCAGGAAAGTTGAGCAGCTTGCCTAAGATCACTTAGGGCGTGAGTGACAGAGTTGGGATCAGAACCCAGCCCGTGTGACTCCAGAGCGCCTCCTGATTGCACCATCCACTCCGACTCTGATAGTAAGAGCACTGGCCTGTGAGTCAGGAAATCGGGATTCTATACTGCAACTCTCAGCAGTTAGCACCAGAAGCTTGGGCAAATCCCTGACCCTGACATCTTCATCTCTCAAATGAGGAGACTGGCCAAGATAAGTTCTCAGGTCCTGTGGGGCTGTGGGTGTGTTGCTAAGAGGACTTCTTTTAAACTTTCTGAAGAGAACTTGTCCCAATTATACAATTTAATACCCACTGTGTAGCCAGAGGTCCTCAGGAAAGATGATCCAAAGGTGTTGAGCTTTTGCTAATCTTCATTTGTTAATATTTTCTCCATCCCTTTTCTAGGGACCGAATGCTGATGTTTGAAGAGCTTTCAGATATCTTCTCAGACCATAATAACCACCTGACCAGCCGGGAGCTCCTGATGAAGGTGAGGGTGCAGGGTTGCGTGGTGCCCTGGACTTTGCTCAAGGGAAGAAGAGAAGTTTGAGGGCTCTTTGGCTGCCTGCGGTCCCTTGAGAGAGCCTAAAGAGACTGGAACGCAGGACTTTGGGTTTTTATGCCAAATCAAAGAAGCCTGGGGCTGAGGAACTTAAAACCTGCTCCTTGGCTTCACTGGGATGCAACCAGATTGTGAAACTTGGCGTTACTGCCATGTAGCCCCTGAACAAGCCGCCCTGCAAACACCGAGTACTGGCAGTCAGGTGGGGGAGAGGGCCTGGAATATCCTTCTCAGCAAAACATCTTCTAAAAGGGCAGGGGCCAAGCCTGCAATTCCACATCCTTTATTTGCACTGAGTTGCGCAACCTGTCCGTCAGCAGTATTTCTTGAACAGCAGATGAGTGCTGGCTGCTGAACAGCAGGCTAGGTAAAGCTGTAGCTCGGCTCATGCTCTTTCTCTAGATGTCTGATGAGTGCCTAATGTTTGTAAAGCATTTGACTGGCCTCTGGGAGTCTGAAGAAGACTAACGCAGACTGTTTTCAGGAGCTCAGCTTCCCGTGGGTAGATGTAAACACGGAACAAGAAAGAGTAGTCAAAGAAAGCACAAACGGTGGGTTGTGAGCAGTCATCAGAGGCGAGCAGATAGTGTTTTCACAGCCTTTCTCTAGATGCCAGCCTCCTCGTTTTGCAGCTAGTCAAGACTCAGAGAGGTAAGGATACCCCTGAAGTCCCACACCTGGAGGTAGTGGAGCTAGAATGTGAATCCAGCCTGGTGAGACCCTAAAGACACTGCTTTCATCACTTAGGCATAAAACTGTTTCTTTTGATCACTTGGGAGTAGGAGGCAGGATAAGTCAGGTGAAACTTCAGCGAGAAGGGAAGTGCTCATTCATTTAATATTGATTGGGCATTCACCATGTGCCCAAAGCAATCTTTGATCTTAAGGAGACTACAGTCTCATGGGGGAGCGTGGTAAAGTGGGCAGTTATTAAAAAAACAAAGCAATACGTTACCCTTTTGCCCTGAATTGGGCAGTTAGAGGATTTTTATCCTTAGTCTCCTTTTCTGTGAATTGAAGGCAATAATAGTACTATTTAGTCTACTACCGATCTCATAGAATTGTTTTGAAGATTGACTGAAATCACATATTTGAACGCACTGTGCAGCTGTCAGTCATTTTTAGCATTTGGCAAACTATGTACATGTGAAACCAAAGTAGGCATGACAAATGAAAAATATAAGCTATAGGTGTAAGCTTAGCATAGACACTTGGCGTAGAATGAGAGTCTAGTGGGGGTAGGTTTCCTTAGAAAAGGCCTCAGTGATAATTGTCAGGTTAGTCGTTCCTGTAGAGGCATTTGTTATGATCTTCCTGTCTGTTCTTCTCCTAAGTCCTGCTCTTCCCCCATGTCTCCATGATGACTACATTTCTGCTCAAATCCTTCCTTGATTCACTCAGGTCTGATTAGGCCCCTTCCCGTGTGCTCCGGAAGCCCGTCATTCCTCTTGTCCTAGCTCTCATCATGTGCCTTGTTAGACTTGTCTGTGAATGTCACCTGTCTCCCCGCTGGCCTGTAAGCCTCTTGCAGGCAGGGGCTTTTCCACTGTTATCTCTCTAATGCCTAACACACTGGGCATGTCACAAGTGTTCAGAAATGACGTTGGACTGCACGCCTTGATGGGCCTTCTCAATCAGATGACTTTAACCACTTGCCTACTGTTAGCCCTGCTTGGCATAGACAATGTGCAGGGCAAGGTGGCTGTTGTCTCTGGATTTGGCCCACCTGAGGAGCCACACACTAAACCATGCCTGGTTTGCTGAGGTCATGCTCCTCCCTGCTTCACATCCCCCTGGATTTGCAGACTTTAAACGGAAGTGCATCTGGCTGGAAGGAGATGGCTTAGTCGTCTCTCTGTCAGTAATACAAAGCTAGACTTAGTGGAGCCACACAGTCGAATCCCAATAGCTCTGAGTCATCTTTCCAAAGTAGATAAATTGAATACTGTGCAGCTCATTGCCTGGTGGCCCTCTTCTGGCTGAAACCGTAGAAGCAGAGCTACATCTAGACATTAAAGGTCCCATAAACATTTCTGAAATGTAGAAGTTTACCTCGGTGCTCTAAGTTAAATTTCTTGTACATGGCTGGAATCCCAAAGAAATGAAAAACTTGGCTATGAATTCATGTGGTCTGTGCATTATCATTAATGATAGTGGAATGTTTGGGGCAGGTCATATGTCTATGTGGGTCCCTTTCCAGTCATCTTTGTTTAGTATTCTTCATATGAAGCCTATCATTCTGGATGTTAATTCTCAGCACAGTTGTAATAAAAAGAAATCAAAGTACTTAGGTTTTCAGCAGAGCCATGCCTGGTCTCTGTGTTTAATATGCTGGACTTAAACTGATTTGTGGTAGGGTAATCTTAGTCTTGAATGACATTTCTTCTGCTTCTGGGCAGATATAAGGAGCTACTTCTATAATACTATGGCTAAGACAACATCATAATTAGCAAAAATCTATGGTTTTCCTTTTAATTGTTGGAGACAAATGTTTTTATTTTACTCAGAGATTGTTTTAAACCTGTTACTCTTACGATTTCTGAATCTTGGATCATTCCAAGCAGCTTATCTATGGAGTCCACACGTTTTAGTATGACAGGAAGGCAGAACACTACCAAATCTTCTTCGTTCCTGGGACTCATAGTAAGAACTCTCCTGGGTTGAATTGCTTGAAACAAATGCTAGGCCCAGGCATTTGGCTCTGGTGGAGATGTCTGTTTAATGACTGAGGTCAGATTGGGGTAGAAGACTATAGGGCTGGGAAGGCCTATTTCACATAATTACTGTTAACTGCTGAACTGTCATTTAACTGGCAGTGGAAGTGACAAATAGATTTAAGGGACTAGATCTGATAGACAGAGTGCCTGATGAACTATGGATGGAGGTTCATGACATGGTACAAGAGACAGGGATCAAGACCATCCCCAAGAAAAAGAAATGCAAAAAAGCAAAGTGGCTGTCTGAGGAGGCCCTACAAATAGCTGTGAAAAGAAGAGAAGTGAAAAGCAAAGGAGGAAAGGAAAGATGTACCCATTTGAATGCAGAGTTCCAAAGAATAGCAAGGAGAGATCAGAGATCAGAAAGCCTGTTCCTCAGCGATCAATGCAAAGAAATAGAGGGAAGCAACAGAATAGGAAAGATTAGAGATCTCTTCAAGAAAATTAGAGATACCAAGGGAACATTTCATGCAAAGATGGGCTCAATGAAGGACAGAAATGGTATGGACCTAACAGAAGCAGAAGATATTAAGACGAGGTGGCAAGAATACACAGAAGAACTATACAAAAAGATCTTCATGACCCAGATAATCAATCATGATGTGTGATCACTCACCTGGAGCCAGACATCCTGGAATGTAAAGTCAAGTGGGCCTTAGGAAGCATCACTATGAACAAAGCTAGTGGAGATGATGGAATTCCAGTTGGGCTATTTCAAATCCTAAAAGATGATGCTGTGAAAGTGGTGCACTTAATATGCCAGTAAATTTGGAAAACTCAGCAGTGGCTACAGGACTGGAAAAGTTCAGTTTTCATTCCAGTCCCTAAGAAAGGCAATGCCGAAGAATGCTCAGACTACCACACAATTGTACTCATCTCAGACCCTAGTAAAGTAATGCTCAAAATTCTCCAAGCAAGGCTTCAGCAGTATGTGAACCATGAACTTCCAGATGTTCAAACTGGTTTTAGAAAAGGCAAAGGAACCAGAGATCAAGTTGCCAACATCCGCTGGATCATCGAAAAAGCAAGAGAGTTCCAGAAAAACATCTATTTCTGCTTTATTGACTATACCAAAGCCTTTGACTGTGTGGATCACAATAAACTGTGGAAAATTCTGAAAGAGATGGGAATACCAGACCCCCTGATCTGCCTCTTGAGAAGCCTGTGTGCAGGTCAGGAAGCAACAGTTAGAACTGGACATGGAACAACAAACTGATTCAAATCGGGAAAGGAATACATTAAGGCTGTATATTGTGAGCCTGCTTATTTAACTTACATGCAGAGTACATCATGAGAAACACTGGGCTGGATGAAGCACAAGCCGGAATCCAGATTGCTGGGGGAAATATCAATAACCCCAGATATGCAGATGACACCACCCTTACGGCAGAAAGTGAAGAAGAACTAAAGAGCCTCTTGATGAAAGTGAAAGAGGAGAGTGAAAAAGTTGGCTTGAAGCTCAACATTCAGAAAACTAAGATCAGGGCATCTGGTCCAATCACTTCATAGCAAATAGATGGGGAACAGTGGAAACAGTGTCAGACTTTATTTTTGGGGGCTCCAAAATCACTTCAGATGGTGATTGCAGCCATGAAATTAAAAGAAGCTTACTCCTTGGAAGGAAAGTTATGACTAACCTAGACAACATATTAAAAAGCAGAGACGTTACTTTGCCAAGGTCCATCTAGTCAAGGCTATGGTTTTTCCAGTGGTCATGTATGGATGTGAGAGTTGGACTATACAGAAAGCTGAGCCGAAGAATTGATGCTTTTGAACTGTGGTGTTGGAGAAGACTCTTGAGAGTCCCTTAGACTGCAAGGAGATCCAACCAGTCCATCCTGAAGGAGATCAGTCCTGACTATTCATTGGAAGGACTGATGCTAAAGCTGAAACTCCAATCCTTTGACCACCTGATGTGAAGAGGTGACTCATTGGAAAAGACCCTGATGCTGGGAAAGATTGAGGGCATGAGGAGAAGGGGATGACAGAGGATAAGATGTTTGGATGGCATCACTGACTCAATGGACATGAATTTGGGTAAACTCCTGGAGTTGGTGATGGACAGGGAGGCCTGGTGTGCTGCAGTCCATGGGGCCACAAAGAGTCAGACACAACTGAGCGACTGAACTGAACTGATGGAGAAGGATCCACTGCCTATGTAGCACCCGGTAGAAGAGGCCCCTTGAGGCCCAGGAACAGGATGGATGAGGGCAGCTGTCTTCTGCCAAAGATGGTGATAGGCAGTGAGACTCAGGAGAGAAATTTGCAGTCGAGAGAGAAGGACAGAGAGGGGATGAAACAAGAGGAGAATGGAAGGTTGATGGAGGGCAAGATTTGGAATTCTTCCAAGCGTGGTCACAATGGAGATCATGGGACACGATGGTATATCCAGATACCTGAGTAGAGCAAAAAACAAGATGACTTTGTCGGAAAGAAGAGTCATCAACAGAGTGGAAGCAGGAGTACCAAAAGGAGGCAGAGGAGAGACCCACAGCGATGCAGTCAACAGTGCCCGTGAAGGGTCTTGAGAAGTTTCAAGGGATCGGTGTTGTGAGTCTTGCAGGACAAAGGGTTAGGATCGAAGCAGGAGAACACTGACATGGTGGGATGTGACACATAGTGGATTTCTGTTGACATCTTATGCGGAATAGCTGGCATTATTCATCAGTCTTTTTAGTTACCTAGCCAGGAGTGGAGCCTCACTCTCCTGAAGTCGTGAAATCAACAAATCTTCCAGCTTCTGGTTCCAGATCTTTCTCCTCCCCACAAGGAGGTTGTCCTCAGTGCTCTTTTAAGCTTCTTCCTAGTTATATTCTCAGCAGCCTCTTAGCTTTTCAGAAATCTTTCTCAAGAATTTTAATGCACCTGCAGTAATGCCCATACATTACACGTCTATCGGTGATTAAGAAACTGGAAGGGAACCAGGAGGGCCTACTCCCTGGAAAGAGATGGATATTTGCATTCGAGTCAGAAAGAATTGATTTCTCACTCCAAGCAGATTCTCAAGAATTTGAGAGGACTCACAGTCACCCAGCAGAGGAAGGGGCACATTTTAGGACACTTTGATTCATCCCCCAGCAAAAACTATAAACAGGAGATCATTAAATGTTACCTCTTCTTATTGTCATTTGTAATAGGGAGATTGACAGTCGGTAAGGAGTCACTATGGGTTCTGTCCCTAGGGATGTACCTGGACCTAGGTAAAGGCTGGTGGACGATGCAGGATACTGACACCTCACTGTTGGCAGAAAGGCCAGGTCACTGGAAAAGATCCCCTTGTAGTCGGGCAGTAGTGAAAGGTCACATGCTCTGGTTATGTGATAAACCCAGGGAAAACTGACTACGGGAAACCAGTGTGGAGTCAGGCGCTCCTGAATTGTGAAATCTGCCTTCCATTCATGCAGTTCCTGGAAAATGAGAACTTAGCAAGACCCCAAAACCCACAAAACCCAAAGCACTCTATGTTCCGTCAGCAAACTGGAGATTAGTCATTATGTAGAAGAGTTTGTTGTTACAGCAGACAGGAGGAGAGAAAGGGTCGCCATCTGTCCCCAGGCGCCAGGAGGAAGGAATTGATTTTGTAGGAGTTCCAAACCTAAGTGGCAACTTGGAAGGAAGGGTTGAGGGAGAGAAGGGGAAAAAACGTATAAGGGTCTGGCTTTCATAGATCAGCGCTGGACTTCCTCAGAAAACTTCCGGTACAAAAGTTTCATTTAGCCAAGAAATACCACAGAAATAGTCTCTTTTCTTTCACAGGATGCTGGCGCATGCCTTTCAGACCAACTTCAATAAATCACAAAAAGTACAGAGGAAGAGATGTTTGTGATTACTTGCAGTGAAATTCAGGACGTGTAAAAATTGTCTCCATTTCCGGGAATTCCCTGCCTTATGTTAATGATTGATTTTATAAAATCGATTGAGGGCTCTTGTTGCAAAATAGGGGGAAACAGTATAAGACATGGCCACCAGGCCCTCTCAAGAGCAGACCACTTGCCACAGGTCAGCCAGGTGTTTGCAGAAGGCAGTCCAGCACCTGCTGGAGGCCTCTTCATTTCATCCGGTGTCCAAATAGTTGCGTGGAGGCTCGGCCCCAGAAACTTGGTGCCCCTTCCCTTCTTTCCAGCATCTTCCTCCATCACTCTTCTCTCTTGTGTGCGTCTGTTTCTTAGGAAGGAACCTCAAAATTTGCAAACCTGGACAGCAGCGTGAAAGAGAACCAGAAGCGGACCCAGAGGCGGCTTCAGCTCCAGAAGGACATGGTATGGAAAGCCCTGGGTCTCCCCGAGGGCCAGCCAGGGAGCCGCCCTGTGTGGGTGGCGGGGCTCCCACTTGGCGCCAGAACCTTCCGCCTGCAGGGTGCCCCTGCTCTCTAAAACATTCTCGTGCTCTTTGCCGCATCTGTTCTCAGCAGCCCTGGGAGGTCCCAAGGCAAGCTCTTCTCACTCCCACTTGACCCAACAGGAAATAGTTTGGACCAAGATTTTTGGAACTTTTTTTTTTTTCCTGAAAGTGATGGCAAGTCTGTGGCAGGTAGGCTTCTGTCCCCTTTGCTGTCTTATTTTATCCACTCCTGTACTTAGGAGCTTGAGACCTGAGACCTCCTGCAGTGCCTGCTGTAATCAGCTTTTTTTTGGCCGTGCTACACAGTATGCGGGATCTTAGTTCCCTGACCAGGGATCGAACCCGTGGCCCCTGCATTGGAAGCACAGAGTCTTAACCACTGGACTCCCGGGGAAGTCTCAACTGTTTTCAAAGTCCCAACTTTGAACACACTGTAGCCCCAGGACCTGGTTGTTGGGGAAAGAGAGTGTCAGCTCCCAGGACTTGGTCCTTGTACTCAGAGATCTTTTCATCTTTTCCAAACCCTCTAGTCATTTTCTGGATCTCCTCACTGACGCCAAGTACTAACCAAATCTTTCTAGCTTTTCAGTATTCAAAGGAGCATCATACCTCCTTCCTTAAGACTGAAAGATAATTATTGACATCACTGGCTTTATTTTTAAAACTCTCCTAACTTTGAGCATAGAAGAGAGAGCAGATTGGAGACTGACAAACTCTAAATATTTTCATCCCTGCTTGAAGAAGATTTTTCTCCTTCTTTGGAAGGCTGGTCATAAATCAGAAATGTTGCTTTTGAGTGATGGGCCTCTTCTATAACATAAAGCCTGTGAAACATTCACCGCACTCCAAACTTTTGTGGGTTCAAAGACAAGTTAAAAATAGCTGTTAAGAAAGAGAGAGATTATTTTGGTTCAGGATGAGACCTTGTACACGTAATAGGGAAGGAGAAACTGCAGCTGACAGTGAGTTCTTGAAGGACAAAACCTGCCTCGGTGTGAACCTAGCGAAGCAGCTCTGACCAAGGAAACAGCCAGCCGTGCACATCAGGCCGCCCAGTTTCACCCTGGCAGAGACTTTGTGTTCTTGCTAGAATTTCTGTAAGTGCCTTAATGGACTTTAGGACAAGGTGTGTCCATGGAAGCCTCTTTTTATTTTCTCTTCAAAATAGTGCCTTGGTGGCCTTATGGAGGATAGGAATGATTTCCAAGGATATTTGGTGAAATTCATATAGTACGTATATACCTGGAGAAGGGAATGGCTATCCACTCCAGTGTTCTTGCCTGGAGAATTCCATGGACAGAGGAGCCTGACGGGCTACAGTCCATGGGGTCGCAAAGAGTCGGAGACAACTGAGTGACCAACACTTTCACGCTTTCATATGCCTGCAGTGGAATTGCTTCTACCTTTATTTTTGAGGGAATGTTTTTTTTAGTTGGAGGATAATTGCTTTACAGTGCTGTGTTAGTTTCTGCTGTGCAGCACCATGAATCAGCTGTGTGTACGCATCCATCTCCTCCCTCTCGAGCCTCCCTCCCACCCCGCCCCCTCACCCCTTTAGGCTGCCCGGCTGGGCTCCCTGTGCTGCACAGCAGCTTCCCGGTAGCCATCTGTTTTGCACATGGTACTGTATATATGTCAGCGCTGCTCTCTCAATTTGTCCCACCCTCTCCTTCCCTGCTGTGTCCACAACTCCGTTCTCTACGTCTGAGTCTCTCTTCCTGCCCTGCAAATAGCTTCATCAGTACCATTTTTCTAGATTTCATATGTATGCGTTAATATACTTGTTTTTCTCCTTCTGACTGACTTCACTCGTATGACAGACTGTAGGTTCATCCACATCACCACAAATGTAAATAAACTTTTAATTTTAGAATTTAGAGAGAAGTTCCAGATAATACAGAGTTTCTCCGAACCCCTCACTGTTCCACTACTGCCCCAGGTAACATCTGTAGCCATGGCACCCCTAGCAATGCTAGGATATCGACATGGGCATCCTGCTGCTCCCTGAAAGCCAGACTTGACTTGGACTTCACCAGTTTCCCCCCCGGCATCATCTCTCTGTTCCAGGATCTAACCCAGGGCGCCCCACTGCGTTTAGTTGTCACCCTAGTCCCCTCTGCTCTCTGAAAGTCTCTGAGTCTTCCTCTTTAGGAAGACTGGTCTAGTGTCCTTAGAATGTCCTGCAGCCAGGGGTGTCTGTTATTTTCCCAGTGATTAGACTGAGGTTAAGGGTCTGGAGAGGAGTATCACAGATGTGAAGTGTCTTCTCATCCTATCAAGGAATAAATGGCATCCGTGTGCCATTGATGTCACTGGTGATTTTAGCCTTCATCACCTGGTTAAGGTAGAGTTTGGCAAGTTTTCTAGTTTAAAGGTACTGTTTCCCCCTTTCCCTCCTGTTTTCTTCAGAACCGAGTCACCAAGCCACTTTATAGTGATTACCCAGCCTCCTGCGGTCACACTCCCCCAGTGGGCTGCAGCCACTCCTCTGCCTGGTGAGGCCGTCCTTCCAGGGCTGTTCTGAACCACCAGGGGTGTCTACACACTTGAAAAAGAACAGAGGTCCCTCTGACCTTGTGTGGGTGATATGCAAACCTCAGTCCGCCTGAACCACCTCCTGCCTTCGAGGCTTGGTTTTCATGACTTTGAGAGTTACCTTGGTGATGGAATTCCCAACCTATTAGTAAAGGAATTTAAAAATTTTCACTCATAGAGGTTAGCACTAGTTACCTTAAGAGAGGCCTTGAATGGTGCTTAATTACTCTCCAAATGCTGTCGAGGCTCACCTGGCGGTTCAGAGATTGCTGCCTCCATCTGCAAATGGGCACCCTGCAGACTGCAGCAGACACAGGGCTGTGTGGACCAGACTGGTGTGGACCAGACTTTGAGTAACACAGAGATGGTTTTGTTGTGCTTGCTCTTCAGGGTGTGATGCAGGGGACTGTGCCCTACCTGGGCACCTTCCTGACTGACCTCACCATGCTAGACACTGCCCTCCAGGACCACATCGAGGTGAGTTCTGGGCTGGTGGTGCATCTGTAGCCTTCTCATTGGTTGCCCAAGAGAGAAATACAGTTTTGTTCACATCAAGTGGGGCTTCCCAGCTGGTGCAGGGGGGTAAAGAATCCGCCTGCAATGCAGGAGACGTAGATTTAATCCCTGGGTCAGGAAGATGCCCTGGAGAAGGGAATGGCAACCCAATCCAGTATTCTTGCTGGGAAAACCCCATGGACAGAGGAGCCTGGCAAGCTATGGTCCATGGGGGTAGCAGAGTCAGACATGACTGAGCGACTGAGTTCACACACACACACACTCTGAGGACTCTTCATGAACATGGCACTGTGCTAGATGCTATGAATTATACAGAGATGAGTGACTCCAGCAGTGCCCCACAATCTCGTGGAAGGTGTATTTCAAAGCAGGCAGCGATGGATGGAAATAGTAAGAACTCAAACAGAAATGAAGTGGGAGAAGAGGGACAGCCTCGATTGATTCCGTAGGCACAGAGGTCATGGCATGGCGTTATGAAGGAGTGGGCTGGAGCGTTGTCAGTGCTTCATCAAAAGGGAAGTCACCTCTATGTAACATCATTATCAAAGTTAAGTTTCAATTCTCCAGCCCTGACAGCTTCTAGTCTCAGTGGACTGAATTTAACATTTTAATCATGGATCACTCTAATGATTTTAAAAGTTAAAAGTCAAATCCTGCCCAGTGTTGGGTAGGACTTTGGCAGGTGGAGCTGAGGGAATAATATGCCCTCTCATTCTACCTGCTGGGATAGGAAGTCAGCCAAATTCATGGGTTTTCATGTATCCCTTTTTGTTTTATATTAATACCTTCCCTCTCTCTCTTTTTCTCAAAATGGGAAATGAAGTGAAGCTTAGCAAAACCAGCTGCTTGTTAGTACAGTAATAGAATATTACATGGAGAAGAGATTTGATATTTGAAATGAAACTTAAGGATTTCTCGTGCATTTCTTTATCTCACATTCCTGGTTATCACGTGCAGTCAGCTGGCGTTTTACTCTATCATAGTTAGGAGTAGCAGTTATCTTGCAAATTCCCACCTCCAAGGTCGTTATAAATGTTGTGGACATGCTCACTCAGAGAGCAGTGCTCACGTCCTCTGCCTCAGGAAACACTATCAGGGTTGGGGGATTTGGGGGGAGTGACCAATGCTTTAAAAGTTAAATTCAGCCTATGAGAATAGGAGCTGGGGGGCTGGAGAATTGAAACTTAACTTTGGTGATGAGGTTATGTAGACGTGACTTCCCTTTTGATAAAACGTTGACACTTTGGTTTCCCCTATGAGTCAATGACCATCTGTTTTTGTTGCTTTTGGTCAAGAAAAAAAAAAGTGTAATGGAATATTTAAGCTTTTGTCTTTACTGGCTCTGCAAGTATATTTGGATTCTGTGTTGTAAGTCCTTTGTCATGACTGTTTTCGTTCATTTCAGGCATTGTGAGAGAAGGCTGTCTGCCTATGTCTTGTCCTATGATAAAGAAATGTTTTTCTTTAAGCAAATGATGCTTCTCTTCTTCCAAAGTAGCCATAATTACTGTCATGAATAATTGTGACTTTATTGTCCCTTTGATCTATTTTAACAAAAACCTAGAACAAAGAGGGCTATGTTTCAAAGTAGCTTGGTTTGTCATTCTTTTCAAAAAATTTCTTTCAGGGTGGACTGATAAACTTTGAGAAGAGGAGAAGGGTAAGTAGGAGTCTTGGCTGTGGTTTTCCATTTTACTTCATCTGGGCATGAAAAAAAAATAGAGAAGTGGAGACTCAAGTTTTTTGTTGAGGCAGAAAAAAAATAACACATATTGAAAATGTATCATATATCATTGTACTTGGCATGTTCTTGTGCGTTATGGCCCAAGAGCCCTTGTGAGGTAGGTTTTATCATTCTCAGTTCAAGGGTAAAGAAACCAGGACTCCGATGAAGTAACTTGACCAGAGTCACTTGGTGGCACAGCCTGGGTTCCAGTCCCGTCCTGTTTCTCCTGAGCCCCCATTTCTTCCTTTACCCCCTCATCATCATCATCTTTACCATCAGTCTCAGCAATAACAGGTTTATCCCATTAAAAAGAAAGTGTTTCATAAGAGTATATGATATAGAAGGGTTACTAAGGATGGTTAACTCTGGTAGGCCTATTAGAGAGAGGAAAGGAAATGGTCTTTATTGTTACATGTGGATAATTATTCTTTTCCTTTCCTATCAGCATAGGAAGGGGCGTTCAACATCAATTTGAATTTTTCTGTGGAAAGTAGAATAGTTCTGTACAAAGAGAGATAAAATAGAGCTTTGAAAATTTGCTATGGTTTTAGTGTTAAAATGGTATATTTAAACAATCTCAAGGAAAATGAGTGAGCAAAATAATAACATTACCCCGTGGAACACTCGTTGTTCTTTAGTTATTTGTTCATTCTTTCATCCCACAAGCGTTTCTTGCAGACCTAACACTGGATGGGAAAGTGGGGTAGGTTTAGGCATTGCATCAGAAAAAGCCCAGAGCTCCCGGCCTCATGAAGTTACAGTAAAGGAAGTAGGTAGGCAAATAGGCAGTTATCATGCAACCTAATAAGGGCTTATGAGCAGAAGTGGTGGGTATTAGAGGAGCATATAAGAGGGGCATTTATCCCCAACCTGTGGGGTCAGAGAAACTTCCAGGAGGAAATGAAATTGCAGTTAAAACCAAAGTTTCAGAATCTAAGCAGGCTGAACTCATAAGTAATAAGAGGCAAATACCGCCTGAGACAAACTTAAGCCTTCTGTCCCTGGTAGCATATGATGATGAATGCTCCTTGTGGATGCTGAGGCCAGGGTGGGAGGTTCCTGCATGGGAAGATGCCACCTATGGGATCTGCTAGTTGTTGAACTGCTTCTGTCTTGTAACCATTAAAACCAGTTCAGTTAGCTCCTTGTGGATGCTGAGGCCAGGGTGGGAGGTTCCTGCATGGGAAGATGCCACCTATGGGATCTGCCAGTTGTTGAACTGCTTCTGTCTTGTAACCATCAAAACCAGTTCAGCCTCCACAGTTAGCCATCTTTGTCCTTTCTCTTCAGTATAACCCTAGAGGGGAATCTCTTTCAAGACTAGCATGTTGAATTTTTGAAAAGTTTGAGTATAAAACCTAAAGCTAAAGCTTATACTTATTGCTGACTTTTAAAAAGTCTTTATTGAAACATCTAAAGAAGGATAACGGAGAAGGCAATGGCAAGCCACTCCAGTACTATTGCCTAGAAAATCCCATGGATGGAGGAGCCTGGTAGGCTGCAGTCTGTGGGGTCGCTAATGGTCGGATACGACTGAGCGACTTCACTTTCACTTTTCACTTTCACACATTGGAGAAGGAAATGGCAACCCACTCCAGTGTTCTTGCCTGGAGAATCCCAGGGACGGGGGATCCTGGTGGGCTTCCGTCTATGGGGTCACACAGAGTCGGACACGACTAAAGTGACTTAGCAGCAGCAGCAGCAAAGAAGGATAAATAATTTTGGACGTAACTGTACACTTGCTTCTCTTATGAGCTTTAAAAGACTGGGTTAAATGACTTACTAGAGTAGTAAAATCCCAAGGATTCAGGCAATCTAAACATTCAAGTTTATGAGGCTCTGGACTATTTAGATATTCAGCCTTACCAAAACTTACTTATCGAGGGCATAAGGGTTGAAGAAGATGGGAATGGAGAAAACTTGGGAGCTTCCTGACTCAGAGTAATTTTTTTCTTTTATATTTTAGAAAGTAGAATTTTGAAACACATTTTAGAAGGATTCAGCCTTAAAAAAATAAGTTTTCTGTCCCAAGAATGGAAATGGAAAAGAGAAATAGGAAGTCACTATGGCTTCAGGTCATACCTAGTATGGGTCGCCTTGGGAACTTGTTTTATTCATGTAAAAGGCTTTTTCAAAAAGAAAGGATACAAAGCATAGATAAAAGCCAGTGAGTCAGAATTCAAATGCGTGAGTTATTCAGCTGTTTTATTTCTAAGGCAGGCGGTTCTTTATAAGCTTCCTGATGATTTTGTCCGTTGTTCATCCTACTGCGGTATGTTTTCATGTAGAGACGATGTGTATTTCGTTGGCTTTTTAGTTCACTCTTTGGTACTATGAGGGATTCTCTGGTGGCTCAGATGGTAAAGAGTCTGCCTGTAATGCGGGAGACCTGGGTTTGATCCTTGGGTTGGTAAGATCCCCTGGAGAAGGAAATGGCAACCTACTCCAGTATTCTTACCTGGAAAATCCCATGGACGGAGAAGAACGGTGGGCTACAGTCCATAGGATCACAAAGAGTCTGACACGACTGAGCGACTTCATTTTTACTTTCTGCTTTAGGAATTTGAAGTCATTGCCCAGATCAAGCTCTTACAGTCTGCCTGCAACAGCTATTGCATGAGCCCAGATCCAAAGTTCATCCAGTGGTTCCAGAGGCAGCAGCTCCTAACAGAGGAGGAGAGGTAGGCAGACACATTGTCCTTCGGGGTGGAGCTGCAGTGTTGGTCAGAGAAATACCGCATCTGGTTACTCACTTGGCCACTTATTCAACAGCTCTTTAGCGAGCAGCAACAAGGTTTTCAAAGGATAATGGTGTCGCAGAAAAAACTGAACTGCCAGCATCAGAAAATGTGCTTTCAGATTCTTGTGCTGTACCATTCATTTATCTTTGTCACCTTGAACAAGTCACTTATTCTTCCTGATCTTCAGGATGCTTATCTGTAAGATGTCTGTCTGAGAGGATTAAATGTAATATTTGAGACAGCATCATTGCCACACTATTGATCACTATTGGTAACTGGTGCTAGCTTTGAGGGAGTGTTCAAGGAGGCAGGAGAAACAGACTCATGAGAGCTGAAATAATTACAGTGGGTAATCAAAGTGCTGCAGGACCCACTTGGCCAAGGATGGGGGAAATGGGGAAGAGCTCATAAAGGCATTAACATCTGGGCTAGGCTGTGGAGGGAAGAAAATATTTCACCAGGAGAACTGGAGAAGAACATTCCAGACGGAAGAATGTGAGCAAAGGTCGGGCGGCCTGACAAGCTTGACATTTGGAAGAATGGTTAGAACACTGGTATGTCTGATTCATGAGTGGACGGGTTTCAAAACAGAGGTTGATGAGCTTGGAGAGTACACTAACTGCAGTGCCTTGAATGTTGGCCCATCAGAGGTGTGTAGCTTTACCCTATAGTTCAGAGGATTAGAGTTCACAGGCCTTATCCAGCCTGCCAGCTGTTTTCACATACTTAAATGGTTGAAAAAGAAACAACAGAAGAGGACTCCTGTGTCATGGGATAGTTATTTGAAATTGAAATTTTAGTATCCATTGATAAAGTTACAAGGGCTTACCAGGTGGCTAAGTGGTAAAGAATCCTCCTGCCAATGCAGGAGACACAGGAGATGTGGGTTCGATCCCTGGGTTGTGAAGATCTCCTGGAGGAGGAAATGGCAACCCACTCTCATATTCTTGCCAGGGAAATCCTGTGGACAGAGGGGCCTGGCAGGCTACAATCCATGGGGTCACAAAAGAGTCGGACACGACTCAGTGACTGAGCACACACACACAATAAGTTGTGTTGGAACACAGCCCATTCATTTCCCTCTTATTTATGGTTGCTTTCATGCTTTCAAGGCAGAGTTGAATAGTTGCAACAGTTACCACATGGCCTGCAAAGCCTAAAATACTTAATATCTCGTCCTGTACAGAAAACATTTTCTGACCCCTGCTGTAGAACAGGGGATTTCCTTGAAAGTTTCTTATCAGGGAAGGTGAAGTTAACTGCAAAACAAGTATTTTGCCAATGAGGAAATTGAGATTTAGAGAAGGGCTATAATTTGCCAGTGATAGACTTTAGATTCAAAGTCAGCCCTTCCTGACTTTACAACCTAAGCTCTGAAGGTGGTTGCACAATGTTATGTAGATCCTGTGAGCTCCATAAGCCTGCTTGCTCATTTGAAACACAGATGTTTTCTGAGGTCCTTGGTAATGGAATGGATTGGTCCTGTTACATAAAACCTTTGATGTAAAAGAAAAAATAAAGCTCTTTGATTCAGAGTACTCATCAGTTAATGAAGGTTTTGTCTTTGCTATGTATTGAATAGAAAACAAAAAAGTTATTGCCTCTGTCTGTGTTTTCTGGTCTGATGATCAGTATATATGAACTTCCTCTCTGTGCATCATATTCACGTATGGAACATTCACACCATGGCCAGTGATTTGAATCAGAAAGTTCAGGGTCAGAATATCAGCTGTGGAACTGGCTTTTTAATGATTAAAGGAATCTCGTTAAACATATCCTCTTTTTTTTTTCCCTTACAATTTATAAAAGCCCTGTGTCTAAAGTTAGTATTTGAATAATGCCTATATCAGTGAATACTTCTGCCTCACCAACTACCTGGATACATATTTAGGTTTAGAAAAGTGCACAATATTAGCAACTTATCAAGCTAGTGTTCACCACTTCCCTTCTTCATCTGAACTTCCCAGGCGGCACTAGTGGTAAAGAACCCACCTGTCGATGCAGGAGACGTAAGAGGACGCAGATTTGACCCCTGGGTTGGGAAGATCCCCTGGAGGAGGGCACAGCAACCCACTCCAGTATTCTCCATGGACAGAGGACCCTGGCAGACTATGGTCCGTAGGGTTGCAAGAGTTGGCATGACTGAAGGCGATTTAGCATGCATGAATGCATGCACGCTTCTTCACCTACCCAGAACCAAGTACATCGCCTAACTAGAGCTACAGGCTTTCATAAGAGACATTTCAAGGCAGACATACATTCTTCTTGTGCTTATGGAAGTTGTATCTGCCTGGCATATAGATGTCTGAATCTGGAGTATTTTTAATTTGGGATGTTTTGGCAGTTAGAAATGATATTTATATATTTTTATTAATACTATAACTACCTATGTCTATTTATTGAAGATTATATCATTTACAAGTGTCTCTTTCATTTCCTATAGATAAACAGTAAGTTGAGTGCATACACACACATACACACATGTGTGGGCATACACAGTCACACAGACACACAAAGTAATGGGAAGTAGGATAACGGGAGAAGAAATGATTCTTTCGCTGGCCCAACCGTAGGCTGAGAACAATCAGGGAAGCAAAAGGAGTCAGCTTTTGATGTAGCCAGAACCAGCAAATCCATGTGTTTTGAGTCTTGCAGAACTGAACAGACTCAACCTGTACACCAGTGGGGGTGTGCGGGGAGGCATAGATGTCAATTTGTAAAATCTGGTTGTTAAGTCAGTACCCTCTGACCTTTGTCATAGAACAACATAGTCCATATCTTGACTCTGAACAGTCAGAGCCTTCCTCTCAAAGGAAGCCAGTGAATCGTGTGGATTTAAATCTGTTCACTTCCCAAGCTCTGTCCTCACAGGCTCCCCTCTCTCCCCAGCTATGCCCTCTCCTGTGAGATCGAAGCAGCTGCTGATGCCAGCGCCACGTCGCCCAAGCCTCGGAAGAGCATGGTGAAGAGGCTCAGCCTGTGAGTACCACCCTGGGGTCCTGGGGCCCAAGGGGGTCCCATTAGAGTGGGAGAGGGGGAGGGTATCCAACAAACTTCTCCTGAGCCCATTCACTCACTTGGTAAATCGTTAATCTGTCCGTCATGACTTCAGTACATTTCCTAGATCCATTCTTCCCCACTGTTTTCTCTGGCCTGAACCATGATCATCTCCTGCCTGGACCACACTTCAGCAAGAGCCTTACTGACTTCTGACCCCACCCTTGCTCCAGCAGTTCTCTTTTCCACCCAGTAGTCTGGTAGTGTGTTAAAATGTACCCCAGATTGTATCACTTCCTTGCTTTAAAACGTCTACCGGTCTTGTTTTAATGTAGCACTCGAATTCCTTATCCTGTTTCACTCGGCCCAGTGTGATCTTCCCCAGTCTTCTTGCCACCTTTCTCTGTCTGGAATCCCCCCTTGTTCACCATGATCCAGCCTTACCCGTCCCCCAGCCCTCCTTTAACCTCCCCAGGGTCCATGCACACTGGATGCACCAGGTGTTTGCACTAGATGTTCTCGTGACCTGGCACACGTTCTCTCCAGACTCGCTCCTTCAGATGTTGGCACAGGCATTACCTCCTTAGAGAGCATCTTGTCTAATGTTGCCATCTGCCTTGATCACTCCCAGCCATGCGCATTGTCTCCTCCAGTGGAATGTAAGCCAGCTGAGAGCAGGAACCTTATCATTTGTATTCATGGCTGTTTGTCCAGCTCAGGGCCTGGCGTAGCTAACTTCATAACTCCTGCCTCCCTCTCAGTACAATCGAAAGTCTTCACAGTGGCTCTCAAGCCCCTGCAGGACCTGAAGTATCATCCCAGCCCTGTCCCCTTGTCTCACCCCTGTCTGTCCTCACCTTTCCCCTCGCTCTGCACACTGCAGCCCTACCCCGCCAGGCCGCCCTGAGCACACTACGCACACCCGTTTTTATTTGCTGTTTCTTCTGCTTAGAACACTGTTCCCCAGGTAGCCAAATGGCTCAGTCCCCCACTTACTCCAAATCTTTGTTGAAATGAGCCTTCCCTGACCACCTTATATGAAACTATAACCTGTCCACGTTACCTGCCCTTGGCACCCTCTCTCACCCTCACCTACTTTGAATTTCTCCACTGCATTTACCTCCAGTTGACATGCTGTATTTGGATGTATCTGTTTATTAAATAGAAGGCAAACTCTATGACGGCAGACATTTATGTCTGTTTTTGGTTCATTGTTAACCCCGGAAATTGGTGCCCAACACATAGTAGGTGAATAATAAATATTTATTGAATGATCAGACTGAGTCATGTGCCAACACTGTTCTGAGAACAATACATGCATTTCTCGTCTGATCCATAAAATAACATACTAGGTTTTACTGTTATGCCAGTTCTTTTGGCTGCGCCACGACGCATGTAGAACTTTAGTTTCCCAACCAGGGATCGAACCTGCACCCACTGCATTGGAAGCATGGCATCTTAACTGCTGGACTGCCAGGGAAGTCCTGATAACCAGTTTTATAAACTGGGAAAGTAAGGCACAGGCAGAGTGAATAGTGTGCTAGTTACTGTCAGATCTGGGTTCCATTCCAAGGTTTGGCTCCAGAGCCAGGGTTATAACCCTTTTACTGTCTGCCTCGTGGAGAACCTTCTGGAGGAAGAGGAGAAGGAACTAGGAAGTAAGAAGTGGAGGAGGGGAGGAGTGCAGGGGAAGGAAGAAGAGGTAGAGAGAAAGAGTGAGGGGGAAGGAAGGGAAGGAAGAGAGATGTCAGTATAATTAGACCCTGAGCTTTGAATGTGGCAATATTTATGGAAGAGTCTTAAGAGAACCAAGTCTCTGACTTGAAGTTGATCTCATAGACATTAAACTCTGAAAGACATTAATTAGACTAATGAATCTAATGACAGCTATAGAGACTAGTTCAAGGAAACAAGGATTATCATCTGGTTAACAAATTTGTTCTTCCCTTCTGAGATGTATACCTGCGTCCGATCCTTTGACACAGTCTGCGTTGGTTAGGAGTTTCGCTCTTCCCCCCGCCACAAAGCCTCAGTAGTGCTTGGAGGTCCAAGAAAGGAAGCAACATGGAAAATGGGGCAAGAGGTGGTGGGATGGAGTTGGGACAGAGCAAAGATATGCTTTTTAGGTCTTGGAATCCTAAGCTTCTAATTCCTCAAATTATTTAATAAATCAAGCCTATCCTCATTGTTTCTACTCTTGTTATTTTACATAGAATATGTTAGTCGCTCAGTACTGTCTGGCTACTTTGTGACCGCATGGACTGTAGCCCAGCAGGCTCCTCTGTCCGTGGGGTTTCCCAGCAAGAATACTGGAGTGGGTAGCCATTCTCTTCTCCGGGGGACCTTCCCGACATAGTCAGTGCTTATTTGGGTTTGGACCCATTTGCTCGTTTCTTTACATGCCATTCCCTCTCGCATCTTAAGCCTGCCTTCTTGTCGTTTATTGATGGTAAAGAGTCATTGTCTGAAGAAGTCTTTGTTTTGCCCTCACTCTTGGAGTCATACAGTATAGAATGTCAAGGGTGACGGTCATTTTCACGCAGCACTTCAAAGCTGTTATTCCATATTTTCTGACCTCTGTCGTTGCTTTTGAGATGTCTGGTGTGCGTTTAGTTTTTGTGTATTATGCCCCCTGCCCTGTTGCTTTTAAGAATTTCTTTTGTCTTTAACACACCACTGTGCAGGTTAAGTGAGGATTTCGTCTTATTTATCCTATTCAGGGTGTTCTTCCTGGATGTGAGGATTCCTGTGGTCCATTAGTTCTGGAATCTCTTCGGACTCTTCAGATACGGTGTCCTTTCCATTCTCTCATTTGCCTTCTTCTGGGGCTCTCCTTACACTGCAGGCATTTCTTCCATTCTCTGTGTCTTTTAACCTCTTTCGTTATTCATGTCTTTATGTTTTGATGCTGATCTCTGAGGATTTTCTCCAGACCTGTCATCTAGTTGACAGTTCTTCTTTTCAGTGTTTGTTTAATCCTCCCACTGAGTTTTTAGACTTAAATCACTACCTTTTTGTCAGAGTTCCTTGCTCTTAACCACTGTTTCAGTTTCTTCTCATATGTTTTATTTCAACGTATTTGTTTTATAGCTTGCCTCATGGTAGACACTCAGATTATTGAATGAATGAATGATTAGTTTGTTTATGACAGTTTTTATAATCTAAAGTTCTCAGGAGTCTAGACTTGCTGTGTTGGACTTCCCTGGTGGTCCAGTGGTTAAGACTTCACCTTCCAATGCATGGGGTGTGGGTTTGATCCCTGGTCAAGGGGCTAGGATCCCACATGCCTCGAGGCCAAACAAAAGAAAAGGATCATCTAGACTTGCTGTTTGTTATGCTTCTCTCTTTGGATAGGTTATTTTCTTGTGTGTATATTGTGAGTTCATCTTTATCAGGGAATTCTCTGCAACCTAAGTTGAAGATGTATTCCTTCAGAAAGGTGGTTTTTTTTTTAATGCTAGTTTCTTCAGAAGGATCACTGGCCAGAGAGTTCCTAGTTCTTAGATTAGCTAAGTAGCAAATTGGAGTGAGGTGCTGGCTAAAATCACATATGATTTAGGGGAGAGATTTTTCTCCTACTCAAGCTCCGGCCAACAGACAAATTTCCCTGTGGTCTTCCTATGTTAATAGGAAGATTTTTTTTTTAGCCCATCTTTTTACTAAGGGTATAGATAGCCCACTGAGGACCCTGGCTCGGTATAAAGGATGTCAGTACTGACTCCCTGCCTTACAGAAACAGAAGCCCTCATCTGTGGACCTCACGTACGTGTTAGAACCCATGTGCTGAGTTTGCCAAGGTTGGCACCTCCCACTCCCCATCCAGAGCAGCTGTAGTTAGCTTGCATGTTCTGGTTTTCAGTTCCCTTTTCGTTTCTAGCCTGCAGGGATTTTCCTTACTGTCTTAAAAGCCAAACTTTGAAAAGAATTTGTAATGCTTCTCATCTAGTTGTTTAATGATGAAGGGGTTTAGGTTATTTTAGTTCACGAGGTTGTCGGAGAAGAGATCTTCCTGCTTGGTTTCTTGTCCAGCACAGGGCCAGCCTTCTTCTTCAGCCTCTTGGAGTTCATTTTATGGTGGGACGTGATAGGAGTGTGGCCACAGTACTTTCATCCTGCCAAAGTGGTCCAGGAACTCTAAAAAATGGAGAACGATTGACCCAGGAAGACCTCAGATTAATTAGATCCTACCTCCAGCTAAGCAATGTGTGTCCTTTGAGGTTAGAAATAACCTATTGGGACAAGATGTTTATTGCGATCTATTAGAAACTGGGTAGCAAATCTTTTCCTAAGATAATGACGGGACACACAAAACTGAGACGACATCAAGGACTTATTAATACAAAAATACTTGCTTAATCATGGATTCCAGATTTTTAAGAGCCTGAACGCCTGGCATTATGTTTTCTGCAGACTGTTTCTGGGGTCGGACATTATCACCAGTAGCACTCCCACCAAAGAGCAGCCCAAGTCCACCGCCAGCGGGAGCTCTGGTGAGAGCATGGACTCCGTCAGCGTGTCATCCTGCGAGTCAAACCACTCAGAGGTGGAGGAAGGCTCCATCACTCCCATGGACACACCCGATGAGCCTCAAAAAAAGGTATATCCTTAACCGTTTTCCATAATTCCTGATGTGGGCGCCTGACCTAGCATTTGCCACATGAAGAATGTCTGTTTTCTGGTTGATCTCGCTAGAGGAGTTTTGCAAGTCATGTTCTGAACCAGGTGTAATAAGCAGAGTCCAGTCCGGGGACTCATTCCTTATAGAAAGTGTCCAGAAGTGATAAGGCTGTTGGTTCCTTCATCGAGCCTTTGAAACGGTGTTTCACACCCACATCCAGAGGCAGCTGAAAAACTGTGACTTGTAACTGTGAGCTACCCTTTATTTATTTGGGAGATGGAGAATTGTCTTCGAAGGAGCGAAAAGTCAAGAGCCAGAGAAGTGTCAGTTTCTTGGTGTCGTAACTTGTCTCAGCCAGGCTTGTCCTGTAGTAGTGCTGCAGAGAAAACCACTCCAGACTCGGTGCCCTCAAGCAACAACTGTTTGTTCTCTGTCCTGTGTCTGCAGGTTGGTTGGTTTGGCTTGGGCTTGGTCACGATTTGGTCCAGGTCTCCTCCACCTGCCTCTTGTGGTTTTTGGAGTCACCCAGGGCCTGCTCTTAGCGTGCTAAACTGGATGAGCAAGAGGGCATTGCACGTGCCTATCAAGCCTCCGCATGGGCTCTATCTACCAATATTTATTTTCCAAAGCAAAGTTGTGTGGCCCAATCCCACATAAATAAATGAGTGGGGAGCTATACTCCACTTCCAGTGGGAGGAAGTGTGGAGTCACAGGGCATGGGTGCAGGGGAGGGTGAGGAATAGGTAACAAGGATATAATCTGCCGTGTCCCCCAAAAGGGAGAGTGATGAGAGGTGACAAAGGAGTTCTCAGGGAGAGTCTCATGTCCATGGCTGTGGAAATAAATGAAAGGGAAAGGAAAAGTCCACGTGCATCTCCTGTACACAGCTGCTTCAGTCTGTTGATCAAGGAGCTTGGATGAGAGATGTCAACTTTGACGTGACTAGAACTTGCACCATTTGGGGGAGGATCTTGCCTAGCTAGACTTGCTGCATAAGTGACTTCTGGCCCCTTAGCTTATGCTGAGGCCAGTGAGGTAGAGTGTTGGTCGCGGGCTCTTCATTTTGGTTGGATTTGCCATTCTGTAAGGGGGTGTGTGCTGTTTCACATTGTGTTATGAGCACCAGCAGCAAACTGGAAACCCTCAGATGACCTTGTCACTAAAGCAGTCAATCCAGGAAGGGCTCGCTAGGCCTGAGATGACTCAGATGCTGCCCCAGTGGGATTTCTCACCTTCCTGTTTTGAAATCTGGAGACACATCTTTAATGCTCCAAATATTGAAGGAAAGCTCTGCAAACACCCACGAACTGGCTGTTGTCTCAGGCATGTCTCCCTAACCAGGGATGGAATCATCCTTCACGACTTGACATTCAGCACTGAATCTGTCAGAAATCTGGAGTGAAGTGTCATCACTCACCTTGTGACAGGTTCTTGGGCTTCGTAGGCCTCATTTCCGATGGACTTTGATGATGAACGTTGTACAGCAGTGACAACTATTGCCCACATTGCTGTGGGGTTTCTCCCTGTGCAGGAAGGACATGGAATCACATTTGCATCTGTTGGTGCCGTGGACATACCCACAGGTCCTGGTCAGCCCTTTGAAACTGTGCAGAAGCCCAGCGTGTGTCCTGTGCACACCCCTTGCCGCGTTCTTTTTGTCTCCTCCCTTACATGCTGGCTCTTTATAATTTCTCGCACAAGTCATGAATTTTAATTCTTTGGCTGAACCTTTCTCAGAGTCACAGATTTCTCTAAGTTTAGAAATGAGTAAATGAATTGGATGCCAAGTAATTGCAGAAGCCCAGGATGTTAACCCGAAAGGCCTCAGTTCTGCTCAGGGCTTGGCTGGCCCCAGAGACCTCCACAGCCCCTCCCTACCTTGAGGTCCAGCAGCCCTCCACACCCTGCCTTTCCCTTTGGCTACACTGGGAGGTCGCTCTTTTGAGTAAAGTGTAATTTGCATTCCTTTGTCTTGGTTCCCCTGATCATGATTTCTAAACATTCGCTCCACATTTGCTCCACATTACTTAGATTCCCAGGAAGAATTTGGGCTCATGAGGTGGTCTGTTTAATGGTGCATCTTCAAGGCATCTTCAAGGCTGTATCTTGAATATAAATATCTTTAAAATCATGAAAAAATCTAACAAAGGAAAAAAAAATGTATGTGGAGGAAAGGGAAGAGGGAAAAACTGAACCAGTAATTGGAAAATGGACCCTCTTCGCTACTGTGTGGAACACCTGCAAGCAAAGTCAGGCTGTTAAATTATTCACCACCAGTTAGTCCTCGAATTGAGCCACTAAGGTAATTCGCTTGGGAAGCTAAGGGAAAAAAAGTAAACCATATTATGATAGAGCTTCAGTTAGACTTCTGCATAACAGAGTTGTCACATCAGCTGACTGGCTCTAATTAAACTAATGATGCAGTTGAATTTAATATACAGTTATGCAATAGGAAGAAGTTCACAGGAAATAAAATAGAGTAGACTTCATTTTACTTGGAGGCCAGATAATCAGAAAACTAAATTTCTGTGCTTTATTTCCATGGGAGGGTAGGTGCATATGAAAGAAACTGGTAAGTTTTCTATTTTTTAAATAATCTCCAGATTATTTTATTGGATTAATGTGCTGTAATTTGGCTTAGCTCATTCTGAGAAATGATTTGTAATTTTCTATAATAAGAATTGATATTTTGAATGGTTCAGTTAGTGATTTTTTTTTTTTGGGAATACCACCTAATGAGTTAGGGGCATCCTTTTTGGTAATTGGTGTTGCACATATAAGAACTCCGTCATGAATCAGGAAAACACATTAACTCTAGTATATCATTCCTTAATTATTCTTGATCTGCACCATGAAAATATGTACAGTTGGTTCCAGAAACAAATGTGGTTAAGTGTAGGCTGTGTTCCCTTGGGCAAGTTACTCTGTGTCTCGGAATCAATTTCTCTCATATTTATAATGCTCTGAATTTTGTTCTTAAGATACCCAAAAGCTCATCACAGACCTCATAGTGCTGAGCATCCCTGAGTCTGGCGTACTGTGTTCTTTCACCACCTTATCATGGACTGTAGACGGGCCGTGGTTATGCCCTTGCTATGTGAACCTGGCCGTGGGAGCCAGGAAACTTGAGAGCGCGTCCTGATGGTGCTGTCAGCACCTGTGGCCTCAGGTTCCTCAGCAGCAGAAAGGGAGTGGGCCCAGGCGATCTCCAGGGCTCTTTCCAGGGCTAATATTCCATTCAGAGCTGGACTAACTGTGGTCTTTATCTTAGAAACGTCTAAAAATACAAGCCATTTCTCTCCTGCTGTGAAAGCCAGTGGTGAAGTAGAATCACAGTATAAATGATCTCTGTGGGCAGGTCAAACATTCTTCTTGCTCAAGGCAGGAGGATTGGGCTTTCCTCCTGCCCTGTAATCTTCCGGCTTCTTTTGGGAGTCCATGTTGCCTCTAGTTTCTGGTATCTGCTGCCATCTGCTGGTTAGCCTCCTTCAGAGCCGCTAACAGCTCCTCGGGAAATGAGAGGCCCGCCTTGCCTCCCAGGATGCAGTGATTCTGCCCTGGGTTCTGAACCAGACAGGCCTCTGCCACGGGAGTGCTTCCATCAGAGATGAGAGGCATGTGTGCCATGGGCTGTTGTAGAGCAAATAACTGGAGTTTGTTAGTCTCGACATTGACCTCTGCTTAGTGCAGCTTAGCGCACTGTTGGCCCAGGTTCTAACAGTTCAGTTTCCTTCTGGGGTGCGTTTACTCTTCCAGCTCTCCGAGTCCTCCTCCTCCTGTTCCTCCATCCACTCCATGGACACAACTTCCTCAGGGATGTCGTCCTTGATGAACCCCCTCTCCTCCCCGCCGTCCTGCAACAACAACCCGAAGATCCACAAGCGCTCTGTCTCTGTGACATCCATTACCTCGACGGGGCTGCCCCCCGTTTACAACCAGCAGAACGAAGACACCTGCATCATCCGCATCAGCATAGAGGACAGCAATGGCAACATGTACAAGAGCATCATGGTAAGGCTCTCAGACCCCAGCCCGAGCGCGCACCTGCCGCGTTAGCGTGCGCACGCGCATTCCTGCCAAATGAATATGCGCCACGTGAAGCAATGCCAGAGTCTCCCGGATATAGGCTAATAGCATGTTCTTGAAACTTGTTGTTTTATATCGAAGTTTACAGCCAGTTAACAATGCTCTTTCAGGTGCACAGCAGAATGATTTAGTTATACTTACACATGTATCTGTTCTTTTTCAAATTCCTTCCCCATTTGGGTTGTTAACAGAATATTGAGCAGAGTTCCATGTGCTGTACAGGAGGTCCTTGTTGGTTATCATTTTACATATAGCAGTGTGTACATGTTCCTCCCAGACTCCCTAACTATCCCTTTCCCCCACCCTACCCCACTGGTAACCATAAGTTCCTTCTCTAAGTCTATGAGTCTGTTTCTGTTTTGTAAATAAGATCATTTGTATCGTTTCTTTTTAGATTCTGCATATAAGGGGTTCAGTTCAGTTCAGTTCAGTCGCTCAGTCGTGTCCGACTCTTTGCAACCCCATGAATTGCAGCACGCCAGGCCTCCCTGTCCATCACCAACTCCTGGAGTTCACTCAGACTTATGTGCACCGAGTCGGTGATGCCATCCAGCCATCTCATCCTCTGTCGTCCCTTCTCCTCCTGCCCCCAATCCTTCCCAGCATCAGGGTCTTTTCCAATGAGTCAACTCTTCGCATGAGGTGGCCAAAGTATTGGAGTTTCAGCCTCAGCATCAGTCCTTCCAATGAACACCCAGGACTGGTCTCCTTTAGGATGGACTGGTTGGATCTCCTTGCAGTATCATATGATATTTCTCTTTCTCTGTTTGACTTGCTTCACTCAGCATGACAATCTTTAGGCCCATTAATGTTGCTATAAATGGCATTATTCCATTCTTTTTAATGGCTGAGTAATATTCCATTGTATATATGTACCACATCTTCCTTATCCATTCCTCTGTTGATGGACAGGTTGCTTCCACATCTTGACTTATATGGACTAATAACATATTTATATAAAAATGTGCATATCAGCAGTGTATATAAGATACAATTTTTTATGTCTTAAAAGTTGCTAAGCCTTATTCATCCAAGTCATTGTCACCTTCTTCAAAACTCTCAATTGGGGTGACTACATAAATGTATCCCAGGGAAGACACAACTGCTGCGTACCTCCTTGGAAGTCTTCCCAGGGACTTACGTGTCCCCAGTTCAGTTCAGTTCAGTTCAGTCACTCAGTCATGTCCGACTCTCCGTGACCCCATGAATCACAGCACGCCAGGCCTCCCTGTCCATCACCAACGTCCCCAAGTCTAATTGAATTGCCATGCATGCTTAGCAATGTCCTTGGTGGTATCAGTTTTCTCCTCTAGTCACTTGGAGTCACATACAGTATAAGTGGATGATCAAGGTGGATGTATAGTTTGTGTCCACAAGGAACTATACTTACAAATAAGTGAGACTGGCCTTTTTGAACTCCTTGTAAAAATTGTGTGTTTCTGAGCATAGTCCCTAAAATGTGTTTTAAATAATAGCAGTCTTTTTGGATTATAAACCATGCCTCTCCTGGTATTAACCTTGGGTATGTAAGGTCTGGTATGTTTATTACAAGAGCAGACTCCTTATCTTAAAGGACATAATGTATTGAAAAGCAGTCTCTCTCTACACCTGAAACTGATACAATACTATCATTCAAATGAAAAAAAAGCAGACTCCCTGCAGTAAAATTACACAGCGACTCCTGTATCTCTCCCCAGCTTCATCACTTGCCTTCTTTGAGGGCACACTGACTACTTACGAGCTCAGCTCTGAGTATGACATAAGTGATCTGGAGGCACTGTCTTTGAACTTCTAAAGAAAAGCTTTACTAAAGCATTCACTGAATCAACAAAATGTTTCATGACCATTAGTTGCGTAGTAGTCACTGGACCAGGCTTTGGGAGTAGGGAGACGAATGATGCATTTCTGTCTTTGAGGAATTTATAATCAAAAAGGAGATTGTAAAGCATTTTTCAGAACATATTAAATATTCTAATAGAGGTCTGATCAGATTTTCCCAGGGCCTTTGGGCCACACAAAGGCATTTGTGTTAATCCTGTAGGCAATTGAGTCTTATTGAAGGCTTTTATGTTGCAGTCAGATTTGCTCTTTAGAGAAGTAACTGGCATTGTGGAGACCTCATGCTGGAACACAGGCAGGTAGATTAGAGATGAGGGAGCAAATTAGAAGCTGCTATCATATTCCATGTAGGAGGTGATAAGGGTTTGATTGATACAGATTTTTGAAAGTTTTTGTAAGTTAGAATTGTAGAATCTATCCATTTAGTTATCAGCTTTTTGGTTCCTTATTGGGGGGAGTGGAAGAGGAAGGATTAAGGTAGCTGGATGGTGGTGGTCCCATCAAGTGCAATATAACTTTGGAGGAGGAGGTTTGGGTGCACTTACATTGGAGGTCACTGCAGGACATCCAGATGGCGTGGCCTACCTGGTAGATAGTCGGAAACACAGGTTGGTGCAAGGCCGGTGCTGGGGTTGAACACTAGGGGTTGTCCAGCCCCACGGGGTGGACATGGTCTTGCAGGGGAGGAGGGAAGGCTGAGACGGAACCCACATGGTGGTGACGGAGGGCCTGATAAAAGAGGGTCTGGGCGGAAGCAGAGCTGCCAGGCAGCCAAGGTCATCGGTGTTATTGTTGTATTTTCAGGGTGGTTTATTTGCATAGCTTCTCTCACATTGCCATCCAGGGAAGTAAGTGCCTGCTGTGTGACCACAGTGTTTCTGAACTGAAAGAAACTGGGAACTGAACACATGGACACAGTCAATGTGGACGAATCTCTGAAACACCCTGAGCCAGAGAAATCAGATGTACTGCATCCTGCAAGGGGTCTAATCTTTCAAAGCCAGGCCTGGCTTGGGGCATTAGAAAACTAACCTCAGGGAAGGGCACAGGGAATGTTTGCGTTCCTATATAAGGTGTGTGAAGGAGATGTCCAGGCACCGCTCAGTATCATAACCACCAGCCATGTTTGGTGGGTGAGCGTTTGAAACGGGCAGAGTCCAAATTGAGATATGCTATGAGTGAAATGCACCCAGATTTTGAAGACTTGGTACAAAAAAAAGAATGAGGATGTAAAATATCTTATTAGCAATTTCATATTGATTATATGCTGATATAATATTTTGGGTATGTTGGATTAAATAAAATAATAAAATTAATTCCCCTTTAGAAAAAAATTCAAATGTAGCCACTAAATATTGCAAAACCAACCAATATAATATTGTAAAATAAAAAAAAATAAAAAAAAAATAAAGTTACCGCACAATGTTGGCTAAAAAAAAAATAAAATTACAAATGAGGCTCATATAGTATGTATCTATGGGACAGTGCTGGTTTAGTATATCAGTGTAGGGCCATGTGGCTGAACTCAATGCTGTCCGTGATGATCAGTTCTCCTGTAGCTTTTATGGTACAAAGTAACAAACCCTCAAGGAAAGCCTTTGGCCATCCCATCCATATGGACACACCTGAGGAGGTTTAAGATAAAGAAAATAAGGGTAGCCTGACTTTCTCCTTAAGTAGGTTTAAAGTTGACAGCTGAACCTAACATTAACCATGAAAGTAAAAAGTAAAAGTGTTAGTTGCTCAGTCATGTCTGATGCTTTGTGACCCCATGGACCATAGCCCACCAGGCTCCTCTGTCTGTGGAATTCTCCAGGCAAGAATACTGGAGGGGGTCACCATTCCCTTCTCCAGGGCTTCCTCCCGACCCAGGGATTGAACCAGGGTCTCCTGCATTGCAGGCAGATTCTTTAATAAGGATGTGCCAGATGTTTTGGTGATACACACTTGAGCAGGGCCTTTGTCACTTACAGGGACCCCATTGTAATGCCTGTTATTTATCGTATCACAAATACAGCAGCTTCTACAGACCAAAGAGGGGCCCTTGGGCTCACAATGACAGTTTCTTGGAGGAAATCAGACTTCTTTTTTTTGGCTCTCTCTCCTCTTACCTCCTGGGGAGAGCAGCTTTTATTTCTAAGTAAGAAAAATCTGTGTTTTCTCTTGCTTTCTTTCAAATATAAAGAAATCAGCCAAGGGATAATATGAAGGTCAGCTCTCCCTTTTCCTGTTTCTCTGAGCACCCTGAAAATAGCTGACTGATGGGCAGAGATGAAGGGGAGACTTGGGCTGAGAGGAGCTTTTACCTGTACTTTGAAAAATGTTAGATTTATTGTTTGTAAACGCTCAGAAGCTAATTTTTAATTGAAGCAAAGTTTACATACAATTACATAGATCTGAAGTGTTCTAGTCTTTGGATTTTTATAAGTATAATATATATATTTAATTAACTACATATGTGTGTGTGTATATATATGGTTATTTATATGTGTATGTAACCACCATATATGTGTATATGTAGCTGTCATATATATGTATTTATCTATGTAACCACTGTATAATGTGTATATATGGTTATATATATGTATATGTGACCACCACTGTAAGTCTAGATAAATAGCATTTTTCATGCACTCATCCCTTCTTCATTCCCAAATTCCCTCATGCCCCTCCAATCCTGCTTTAAGCTTAGTTGGATGTGAGTTTCGCTAAAGTTAGTTTTCTAACCCCACAGGTTAATTTGGCCTGTTTTGTGAGAACAGACTCCTGCAGCATGTTGTCTTCCGTGTCTCCTTCCTCTGGCTGTCCGTGGTGTGTGTGGAATTCATCACGTCGTTGCGTGGCTCAGTTCCCTTTAGCTGTTACGTCATGCTCTCTCGTGAACACACAGCACTATCTTTATCCTCCCCTGCTCTCCTGTCGATGGAGATTCAGGCTGTTTTCAGTTTGGGGCTGTTATGACTAAATCTGCTGTGAAAGTTTGTACAGAAGTCCTTTTGTGGACACGCTCTATCATTCCTCTTGGTAATATATCTGGAGGTGGGCTTCCTGGGTTGTGGAGTCTCTTGTGCTTTTTGAAATTCAGGTCAGTGTGGAACCGTGGCCATTTCTAACCCACAGGTTGTCACCGGTGCTCAACAGGTGAGGGTAACCTTGGCCCAGGACTGAAAACACTGCATTTCCCACAATTCCCTCATACACATTCTTCCACTGGAACCTCCACTGGAAGTGGCAAGGCACCCCAGGGTGTCTCTCCTGTTTTAATGGGGGAAGACACTGTGGCTCTGAGAGAGGAGCTGATGGAAAGGGTTGATGACCTGTCCTGTGAGGGTAGAGCCGGGACTGGAATCCAGGAGGGCTGGCTCCTGGTCCTTGCTCATTTTGCTGGGCCATTTCTCCTGGGAAGGCACAAGACAGCAAGAAGAAGGTCAGAAAAACTCTTCCAGGAAACACAAAGTTAAATGCTTTACACACCCTTTCATTTGGCTTTCCAGTTGACGAGCCAGGATAAAACTCCCGCCGTGATCCAGAGGGCGATGTTGAAGCACAATCTGGACTCGGACCCGGCCGAGGAGTACGAGCTGGTGCAGGTCATCTCGGAGGACAAAGGTAGGCACATGTCCCCTTCAAGCCAGGGCGCCCCATGAGAAGACCCTCTGTGGATACAGAGTCTAGTTTAAATGTAACCAAGTTGGGGGGGTATTTTTATTTACTTACATATATAATTAATTTTTTATTGTCATTGGAGTAGAGTTGCTTTACAATGTTGTGTTAGTTTCTGCTCTACAGCAAAGTGAATCAGCTATATGTATACCTATATCCTCTCTTTTTCAAGTGGGGGTTCTGAGTTGCCCAAGAAGGGAGTTGTGTGGGAAACCAGGGGACCATGCCATCACCTCATTTGTTATTAATTCTCTCAGGCCAGCCCCCCAACAAACCTTGTTTTTTCTGCAGTTTTGCTGAGCATGCCTCCCGCTCATTCTCTGTAAATTTCTTGTCAAGCATTCTTGTAGGAAGAGGTCCCTCCCTGTGTGTGGTGGGGGTAGGTGGAGCCTGTCTGGTCCTTGCCAATGGCCATCCACCTCCGTTACCCAATAATGCGTGTCCAGGTTGTCTGTGAACCTGAAATGTGGCGGTTCCTGCAATGCCTTCTCATTGTTTCCGTTCCGTTCCATTGCTCAGTCGTGTCTGACTCTTTGCAATCCCATGGACTGTAGCCTACCAGGCTTCTCCGTCCATGGGATTCTCCAGGCAAGAATACTGGAGTGGGTTACCGTTTCCTTCTCCAGGGGATCTTCCCGACCCAGGGATCGAACCTGGGTCTCCCACTTTGGAGGCAGACGCTTTAACCTCTGAGCCACCAGGGTAACCATTTATGAGAATTCAGCCTTCAGTTGCTCTTTACTCATTTGATCCTCAAGTAGCAAAAGCTTCTGATGCCACGACTGTTGAAGGTTCTTGACCTCACACTTACTGAAGCAAAGAACCGGTGAATATTAAATGCAGCAGTTTGCTGAGGAATCCATTAATTAAAGAAATCTCCTTCATGAAAACTCTGGGCAGATAATCCCCCTGAATGTATCAGTTTGTTAATCTGAATTGGGGTTGTCTTTGTTGAAAGGGCTTCCTTGGTGGCTCAGACAGTAAAGCGTCTGCCTATAATGTGGGAGACCTGGGTTCGATCCCTGAGTCAAGAAGATCCCCTAGAGAAGGAAATGGCAACACACTCCAGTACTCTTGCCTGGAGAATCCCATGGATGGAGGAGCCTCGTAGGCTATAGTCCATGGGGTCGCAAAGAGTCGGACATGACTGAGCGACTTCTTTCTTTTTTTGTTGAGAGGAGGAGGCAAACTGGTAGGTGACTTCTCTATGCCATGGCACATCCGAGAAAGTGACTCAAGCAGAATAAGTCTCCTTTCCAAGTACAGAAGGAACAGCCAGTACTGTTGACTGAGGCCAACCCTGTTTGCTGACTGATCCAACACACTGACCACCTCAGGTGTCCCATTGTGAGACCATTCCCCAACAAGCATTCCCCCTATAAAGGAAAAGAAAGAAACTCTACAAGGTGGGGATTTGGAAAGGGAGCAGCTGCTCGTACCCCATTTACCCAAAGAATCACCCAAGGCTGTCATCTTGGGCCCAGACAGGAGTGGGCCAAATTAGAATAATAACCTTTTCCAAGCAATGAAAAGCCACAGCCTCAGAGAAAACTTTTCCCACTGTCTCTTGGAAATTTTCTCATTTATCCAGCTGAGCCCAACGTTGTGGGGCAAACCTTTCTCAGTTTTATCTTTTAGTGTAGTTACTGTTAAAAACCTAAGCCTACAAAGTGGTCTCTTTGGTTTTACCACCCACATCGCCCCCAAGCCAATGCCAAGGTGAGACCCGGTGGGTCTGAAGATCCAGGAGTCCCGAAGCACAGCTGGGGCCTCACCACTGGGTGGTGGCGGGTAGGCGGCTTGACCTCTCTGGTTTTGGTCTGTAATTAGTTAAACGGAGACAGTACCCTACTGGCCCTTCATGCATCATGGGGAGATGGTGACAGGAAATAATGTACCCAAAAGTGGACAGTATTTGAGATACAGTACAGATATATATATATATATATGTAGCTGTGAGGTAAGTTGTTACTGACCTCAGGAATATGTGGGCAAGAGACTGGGGACACTTTCAGGGAATTATTCTTTAGGAACACTTGGGCAAGATGTAGCAGAGCCCCTCAGAACCTGATTGCATCAGTCTTGGCAGTGGAATCTCTGTGTTTGACGTTAATGTTAGTTTGACTTCCTCCAGTTCTGCAATCACATACCTCGCCTAGCTGCCTCCCTCACTCCACTGCTACAAAGCTAGTTTCGCACATTTTACCTCTTTAATTCCCTCAGGGGTAAAGGATATCCCTTACCCCTGAGTGCTAAAGAATGTATACCTTCTTTTTAAATTAAAAATGAATTTAAATCACTTTGCTTGATAACTTCATATTATACTTGGAACAGTCCTTGTTCAGAAATTACAGTTGTCTAGTTGGAACTCATTGAAATAGACAGTTGTTTAACAGATATAGCCTATCTTGTCTGTTTCCCTTTAACATTAAAATGCAAGCCCTTAATGAAGCAAGCTCTCAAATGGTATAAAATACTCACTTGGTTTGGGATTAATTTTAAAATGTTTTGATGTTCCAAGTAAAGATTTCTGGAAAGTGCTGTAGATTTTCTGCCTTTTTCTCCATGTCATCGAATTCACTTATTCTCTGAGAAAAACTTCATGTTGGGTAGGAAATGAACCACAGAAGGCTGGAAACCCCAGGCTCTGCTCCCAGTCCTGCCATTGACTAGCTGTGCACTCAGGAATGTCTCTTAACTCCTCCAGGCTTCTGTTTCCTACTCTATGTCCTTCCGGCTAAAACATCCCACATTTGAGCATTTTGTTCATGGCTTGAATTCCCAAGATTGGATTCACACTTAAGTTTTTTTAAATTGGGATTGGGAAATTGTTGGAACCAATTTGGTGTGACTGAGTGGTGGTCATTATCCAGCTCCATTCACAGTCCAGGAACAAAGGGCTATAATTCCAGCCATGAGTCTGGGCAAAATTTCCACCTGCCATGGTCAGTGCTGGGTTGACCTACACAAGCTGACCACCTTCTCTTCCCTCATCTCTCTCTCTCTCTTTTTTTTTTAAGAACTTGTGATCCCAGACTCGGCAAATGTCTTCTATGCCATGAACAGCCAAGTGAACTTTGACTTCATCTTACGCAAAAAGAACTCTGTGGAAGAGCAAGTAAAACTGCGTAGCCGGACCAGCCTGACGTTGCCCAGGACAGCTAAACGGGGCTGCTGGAGCAACAGACACAGCAAAATCACCCTCTGAAGGCAGAGACCCGGGGCCCCTTGCTTGCCAAAGGCAGGGTGGGGCTGAGAATAGGCCATGGTGATCGCAACTACCACTCAGTGTTAGTGTTCATCGTTGGTGAAGTGGAATGAAGTTTGTTGGGCACCTCTGGTGTGCAGGGCACTATGATTGGCATCGTGGGGAAATCGGAGATGAACTTGACACAGAAAGGATGACCAATTCACTGATTCTCTTTGACTTGAGATTGAAGTGCGAAATTACCCACATTTATAAATCTATGTGTATGTGCACATATTTGGTATATGTGTGTGTATATATATAAATATGAGGGACTTATGGGATATTCTGGACTACGGGAAAACAAATTTGCACAATGGCCTGGGAAGTCGAGGTCACTTTTTACAGGGAAACAGAAGGAACTGAGAACCTCGTCTCACACCTCCCAAGTAAATGGAATCAACCCTAGGATTACAGAGTGTCCTTTGTGCCAGTATTATAAGAAGTCCAAGCTATTTTTATAAAGGGAGAGGATTACTTTCTCTATCAAGTGCCACCAGAAAAGAACCACTGCAGAGGTGGGAACTGCCACAGGCTGAATGAAAGGCCACGTCAGACAGGGTTTGGATGAGCCAGTGGCTTTGACCTCTGCTTGCATCGGCCAATGCATCGGCTACCCTAGGGAGGGCGAGGAGCAGCTTCAGAGGCCCCTCTGAGCCACTGAACCAGCCGTCATGATGCCTCTGGAGGCAACGCAAGCCCATTTAGATTTCTGGTAACTGCATCGTGTGTCTCCCACCCCCTAAAGAACATATCACAAGCATTTCTTGCACACGTAGCCATGTTCTTTGGTAACTTATCAGCCAGAAAAGAAAGCTCAGAAGGATGATGACTCACTTGGACTCTGATCCGTCTCAGAATGCCACTGCTCCATTGTTTTTTTCTGACTGCCTTCTGCATGTGAAACTATATGTCTGCAGTCTTTTGCCATCTGACTCGTAGTACCTCTATATATTAACGTGCAATTTGTTCCTCAGGTGTAGAAATTTCTACTGCAATTGACTATGTCTGATCATTTTGAGACCTGTGAAAGATTTCTGAACAGCCATCGCTCTGTGAATAGCCCCCTGGAGATGTTCCCAGCTGAGAGCAGTGTCCTGTTTTTACTAACTTTTACAACCTTCGTGTGCCTAGTCATGGGGACAGAAATGGGGCTTTGCATACTATCCAGACCATTTCTAGCGAGGCACACACATTCTTCCAGATGGAATCATTAACCTTTCCTTTTCAGGTTCCCACACTCTGTATTCCAGTGTCACTGTTAAGTGACACTTTTGTCTCCAGTAGCACCATCATCCTCTCCCTTCCAAATCTGAGCTGTGCTGGGGTTTGAGCTATAAAGCCATAATACGTGGGATGTTGACATGTGTAAGAAGCACTTTCAGAATGTTGTCCGTTTTAAGAAGAAAAAATTCTCAAAGTACCAGTTTTTATTCCAAAAATAAAGAACAGACCCAAATAAGAAGTGCAGATTGTAATGTAGAGCTTTTTCTTTTTTTTCGCCACCCCGCCCCACCCACCCCAAACCCCCCCACTCCCCACCGCCCTGTCCTGTAAAGACAGCTCCCAAAGGTTATGTGTGAAGACTCATGTTCTGTAAATAGTCATATGAAATCGTCAAGAAACACCAGGGAAAGTCTAGAGATTTGTGCCCTTGGACCAAAGAATGAGAATGAGCCAAGAAGGCCTCAGATTTCCTGTAGGTCTTTCTAGGTCGGACTGTACATTGTAAAGACTGACTGGTTTCAACTAGTTGAAAGGCATTTTTTTTTTTTTCCTATTTGCGAGGCCGGTCTGATTTGTACTTCTGTGCTTGGAGGAGGGATGGCCAGGGTGCTAGACATCATGGAGATTGAAGGAAATGTATCCTCAGCCTGAATTTCTTGGCTTGAAGGTCAAAAAGAAAATGTAGAATTGTCAGCCTGGTTTAGAGTGCAGCTACCAAGACTTACAAGTTATGCCCGTGTGCTCGCCTTGTGTATTTATACTGTATATGTAGAGTCTAGATTTATATACTGCAATGTAATATATATATATATTTCTTTTATAAAAGACAATGGAAGTTACAAGTAGATAAAACATAGCTTCATTTATTTAATGCCACTTTAAATGTCTTAAATTTGTTTCCTGGTGGACTGCCGGGTAATGCTTTTAGCTGCTGACATGCTTGTCTTTCTGCCTATCATCTGTTTACCTTTTGGTTAAGTTAATAAACTGATTTGGGACTTGGTTGGCATGTGCTGCCAGACTCAAAGGGATTATGTCTGGAGTGTTAACCTGGTGGATCTGGGTTTCAGATGTGTCAGTAAGCATTTTGGGAGCCCACTCTGGTCCAGCTCGAGGGAGCAGAGGGAGAGCCAGTGGCCCAGTTAGGAGGGGTCCTCGCCATCGTCAAGCATCATTTACGTTCAGAGACAAGAATGACATCTCAGGAAATTGCCGTCAGATGCGATGGCTTGCTGGAGGGCATCCTTAGGGATAGTTTGGCTGGGGACACTGTATAAAATCAAACTTGGGATCCAAGGTAGGACTTGGCCTTCTTTCCAACAGCCTTTCCTGAGTCTCCAGTTGCTACCGTCGGCACAGTTCTTGAAACCATCCTTGGTGCTCCAGAAGCCAGGAGGGCCTCTGTGGAGGGAAGAAGGAAGGTCTTCCCAAAATTCAGTCAGACCTAGGGAAGCTTCATTCCACAAATGCCCATCGGCATTCCATCATATCATTCCCCAAGAAAGGGATTCCTAAATAGATGCAGATTATCAAGTTTCCTGGGTCCCTGTGGGATATGGGAGAGAGTTAGACAGGATTATAATAATGGATAATACAGGCAGGAAGAAGGGGGGTTTGTGCTTCTGGCACTAGGTGACTTGTCAAGATTATCTGAGAAAATGGGTTCCTTTGCTTTGTCTCCCTCTAGAAGCAGCTTGGTGACATTTTGCCTGAAGGAATAATGTCTTAAAATTTCCTTCTTTGGAGTCTTTTCAAATTTGCTCTGCAGCACAGGATCATTAGGAAGTATGTGGTCTTGCTCACGTCCTGATGTCAGTGGTCTTGAGAAGTTTCCCCAGTGCCGACCCTCTTTTTCTATGGAGCTGTTGCAATGGCCCCAATTACCACCTGTATCCACAGTTCCACTCTGAGAAGTTATTTCCATTGTGTTGTGCATGGCTATTTCCCCTTGGATCTCTGTTAAAATGAAATAACTTCTGGAAGGGATGGCTAGGCTAGGCTAGTCTAAAGTATGAAATCTCAGTAATTTAGGATAGTTTAGTTTTCAACATGTCATAGGTATTGCAAATCAGGCCTCTCTCCTTAGTGGCTCAAGGATCCAGGCAGCTTCCATCTTGCAACTTAATGCCATGGTCTCAGATTTTTTTCCTTCAAAATCACAGCGATGGTGGAGAGAACTCCAACTATTCCTGACTGCCTTAGTCCAAAGGGACCGTGTCACTTCCATTCACAGTCCATTGGCCAGTCAATAGCCCCAGTCTAAGTGCAGGGGAGGTAGGAATATGGAGGAGGACGCTTGGAGTAGATGAGCATTTCCATCTCTGCCCAAAGGAGTGCTGTCTTTTCACTCGGGTACACGGCTTTGTTCATTATCCACAGTCACCAAAAAGTGTTCGGAGGAGATGGCAGCGAGGACTTGAGATGGGGGCTGCACAGAGCCAAGAAGGGTTGAAGAGAGAGAGGTGTTCAGGGGAAGAAAAAAATTAATACAAGAGTAATTTAATTTTGTTTAGAATTAGCCTTACAGAATTTATTTTTAACATGTGGTCACCACCAATTTTCATGCTTCTAATGTGGTCCCTACTCTGACTAAACTAGGAGCTCCTTTACAGATGTAGTTGTATGTCAAATCTTTTTTTAAAAAAAAAATCTAGGAAATTTAAAATGTTGACATATAAACTGTGAAATCAAATAGAAGCCAGGCAAATTTAATTAGACTCTGAATTAGAAAACCACCATTTGGTGTGGTTTCTCAGTATCTCTGCCTAGAAAACTGTGTGGAAGTAATTCACTTATTTAACAGTCTGAGGTATTTAACATTTTCTTAAGACTTGGAAGGCATCGTGCAAATCATACACTCAACGCCCTCATATTACAGATCCCTGGGGCTGAGGCTCAGAGCAGTTACGTCACATGCCAGAGGTTAGGGGCAGGGCTCTGAATGACCAGACTCCTCTGTGTGGGTGTCACATGGGGCAGGGCTATCCTGACATGCTCCCCAGAGCCTCCTGGAGCTGGAGAGAATGCCTGGGGTCTGCTGGCTCCATACCCAGCCTTCCAACCATGTGAAGTTGCACGAGCTGCCTTGGTTAGATGGGCATCTGATTGGTTCCTTCAAGTCTCCAAGGAGAGACCTGCAGCTGGTCGGAGCACTGCTGCCTTTTATCCCGAGCATCATTCCATCTCACAGAAGGGGAAACGGCACCATAAGATTACATTGCAAGTCAGCACACCTACGATCCATGATGCACCCACAGAGTGGGTGAAAAGTGCCAGCTGGATGAGGCGTTAAAGGAGTGGACACCAGTGATCAGGACCGAGAACTCTGCCACAGGCTTCTCAGAAGAAATCACGTTTAATCCTACCATTGTTTCCTCCCAACAACAAAATGTTGTTCAGAGCAACATTTTGCACTGCAGTCACAGTCTCACAATGGTATCCGTCAAGTTGAAGAAAGAAAAAGAATGATTGAAATTGTTTCTAGATTGCTCCAGCTATTAAAAATAGTACCAAGGCACCAGTTCAAAAGGGGAGAAGCATTCTAAATGAGACTGACTGCTGCCTTGCCCCCAGATGTCTATTTCTGATCCTCATTTATACGACATCTGACATCCAAGTCTCAGAGAATTGGCCTGATCAGCTGAAAACAATTCAGTATATGAGATTTACTAGGTGGGAAGTAAACACTGGAGTTGGAGTTGCAAGCTTGTGTGTGTGTGAGAGAAAGAGTTGGGGAGAGAGCAAGAAAGCAAGAGATCGGAACATTAGATATTAATGAGGAAACAAAAAATGAGACAGACTCTCCCCAGAAGCTTTGCATGCATGCAGTTTGGTGTGGGTGGGATCTCACTGCCTGGCTCTGACTCCCAGGCCACTTAGTATTTTATCTTCAGCGAGTCTGTTAGCTATTGCCTCATCTACAAAGTGGGGATGGAAGATAGTTTCTACCTCTTGAGGTTCGTGTACTATTAAATTACACAGTGCACATGAAGCACTTCTCTCTGGCGCTGACTGTGAGAGTTCACTGCTGGTATTCCTGGGAAGCCACCTTGCCCAGTGAGCAGCCACGTGGGGCACACATGACATTCAGAAGTGGGCCCCGCAGATGCCTGATCGGCACCCTGGGAAAATCGAGCCTGAGGCTGCTTTTGGGGAAAGACTGACTCATGGAGTTGGAGGGCAGCCAGGGGGCTCCTGCAGCCTGTTCCACAGCCCTGCTCCAAAGAGGCTGGGGAGAGGGGAGTGTGGGCCCAGCCCTGCCTGCAGCACCTCCTGGTGGGGCTGCAGCGGCACAAGGAGCCTTGCTGGACAGGCTGGAAAGGGAGCCGCTGGCCCTGGGGAAGCAGCCCTGAGCTGAAGCATTCCTCTCCCGGAGCTGACTTGCATCAAGGCCCCTCTCCCCCACCCATTCTTGGCTTCCCTCTGCAGTCAGGGAGGAACAGTTCTCTCATAGGAAGCTTTCTCCTCCCTCCTGTCTCCTCCTGGACCTGGATCTTTCCCTGCAGGATGGGGCTGTCTGCTCCGACCCTCCCTCTGTCCAGGGATGGCTCACATGCAAGACAGTGAGTTGCTGCTGTTCCACGGCATCAGGGGTCCCGAGCATCCCACCTGTTCCTTTGCAGGCTGTCCGGCTCACCACCACCTCACCTCTGCATTGTGGCTGGATCGCAAGGATTAAAGAGTCATTTTAAGGGCCAGGGTCGCCATTTTCAAGCCTCTTTTCTACTATTTTGCCCCTCTGGTTTCCTGACCTCACCACACCCCTCCCACCCCACCTTCCTGGCCTATGCGCTGGCCTTACTTCTCCACCAACGATGGGCGTGAGTCTGTTTTCTTATCCCCCCGGCCTTGCCCCTTTTTCCTGGACTCGAACCCTTGTGCTGTGCCCTGCCTCTTTCCTCTCCCCTCTAATGCCCTAAGGCTGGCATTCCTCTTCTGTCCCCTCCCTGCTCATGCTATGGGCATGGTTTCCTCCTAATGTCCGTTCTAAACAGTAATATCCCCTTCAAGTCTTCACGATTCATGCTGGCATTTTACAAAGTAGTTAAAACCCTTCAGGCCACATCATCAACACAGATATCTCAACTCCTATGTGAAGGGCTTCCCCAAACTGTTGGTTCCCTTTGGGAGAGGACACTTTGTTATGAGTTATTTTCTAAGCTCTCCGAAGAACAAGGAGAGAGGGCTGTCCAGGGCACTAAAAATCGCATTCCCCCATGAGCAAGAGCCCAGACTCATTCCCCTAGAAGAGGAAGCACCGGAGAAGCCTTGTCTGGACCAGCAGGGCCACGAAGCTGGTGTTCAGACATGGAGATTTGGTCAAAGTGCCCACTGCAGAGAAACCAAGCAGAAGAAACGCCAGGGAGGGGCAGAAAAATAAACGCAGTGAATTAAAAATAGAGACAAAACCAATTCTCAGAGATGATTCTTCACTCTTTCCATCCTTTTTGAGGACATGCAAGAAGGTGGCTTTGGGCTGTGAGCAGCCTGCCTAGTGTAGCAGAATGATCTTAAACTAAGATCACTGCCATGTCAATACACCTGTGGGTATAAGATGGCCATTCTAGGCAAATTCACAGACCAGAAAGGAAGCCACTTTCCGGCCCAACTACAAATTTTAATGGAACCATTCCACCACTTGCCTTGGAATCCCATTCGGTATTTAGTAATTCTGTCAAATATTCCTGAAAGCACACCTAAACTATTCTTGCTGCAATTTGAGCCATTTCCCCATTCCAGGCACATGATAAGAGAAGGTACCATTTTCTCCTCCTGCCAGGAAGCCTGCACAAGCCACTAGCCCAGCCTTACCCACAAGGGGGCAGACACCAGAAGCAAGAAATATACAGTCCTACAGCATGTGAAAAAGAGTCTAAAAAACACAAGTCAGAACCTATCCCGAGACCCGCAGGCCCCTGGCTCTTGAGCGACAAGAGGGGAGTGTACTGCTGAGTCACACAGGATATCCCATACAGAGGGCCACTTCACCAAGGTTGAGAAGCACGACTAACCTTCCATATACATAAAAACACAAACAGAAGTTTAGACAAAATGAGACAACAGAGGAATATGTCCCAGACAGAGGAACAAGATAAAACCCCAGAAGAAGAACTAAGGGATGTCAGTTCAGTTCAGCCACTCAGTTGTGTCCGACACTTTGTGACCCCATGAAAATGAGTTCAGAGTAATGATTGTAAAGATGATCCAAGAACTCAGGAAAAGAATGCAAAAAGTTTTAAGTTTTTAACAAAGAATTAGAAGAAAATAAAGAATAACCAGAGTTGAAGATACAATAACTGAAATGAAAAATACACTAGAAGCGACAGCAGAAGTAGAGGAGTGGATAAATGAACAGGAGACAGAGTGGTGGAAATCACCGCCAGAGAACAAAGAAAAAAGAATGAAAAGAAAGAAGGACAGTCTCAGAGACCTCTGGGACAACATCAAGCACACCAACATTCACATTGTACGGATTCCAGAAGGAGAGAGAGAAAGGGCCTGAGAAGATATTTGAAGAGATAATAGCTAAAAACCTCCCTGACACGGAAAAGGAAACTATTGGAAAAGATACCATGCTATGTGGGGAACCAGAGATCATAGGGAAGAACAGAAGTGTCTTCAGGGGACAGCGATTCCTTAAGCAAAATATCATAAAAGACACTCTGCCCCGTCAACTTCAGACATTCACTTGCAGTGCTGGGCAATCAAGTGTTCTCTTCACTACAACTTGAAACCTTTACCCCAGAACATCATGGAACTTCCCTTTCATCTACAGATCTTCACATCACCTATTCTGGCAAAGTTCATTTTGTAAAACTGTGGGCATTCTTGAAAGCTAGAGGAAAATATACTGTGTATATACCAAGGGATGCTTTTAACTTGCTATTTAAACAAGCCCTATGCGTGGGGAACAATTAATAGCCACATTGCCCAGCCTACCTCTCAGAAAGAAGTGGTGGCTAAAATGAGGCCATTCATATAGAAAATGCCAAATCTTGGTAGGTGGGAGGGATAAATTAGGAGTTTGGAATTAATATATACACACTACTCTATATAAAATAGATAACCAGAGAAGGGACCTACTGTGTAAAATAGGGAACTATATTCAATATCTTATAATGAAAAGAATGAAAGAGAAAGAAAAAAAACACATATGTATAACTGAATCACTTTGCTGTATACTTGAAACTAACACAGCATTGTGAATCAACTACATTTCAATTAAAAAAAAAACTCTTAAAAAAAGAGAAGGCACAATTTCTAGGTAATCTGTTGTTAACACATTGTACTAAAACCCACCATCATTATGTCTCTCTTTCCAAGCAAGCAAAAACAAAGCCAAAAACAATGTATTGGTCACCACTGACCAGACTCTTCAGCCTTGTTTCAGCAGCACCGCCTTGACTCAGGGCCACCATCAGCCAGCTCACAGGGGAGTCCCTCCCATGTCCACTGCTCTCTCCTCACGTCTCCCTGCCCTCTGACACATTTAATCAGAACATCTCCAGGGGAGGGAGGTTCCCTCTGAAATAACAACCACCACCAAACATAAGCCTTGGGTGACACGGTTATTTCCAAGGTTACCTGTGCTGTGCTTTCTGACTATGTCACCGGTAACACGCTATCTTATCAAACGACCAGCCTCACTTCCACTCTCACTTTGTCATTAGTTAAATCTTTGGTGAATTAACTCGTCAGTCATAGAGATCACTTACTTGGAAAGAATGTCTCAAAAGCACAATGTAGAAGCCCCTTGGGAAGACTTGTCTTTATTTTACAGCTACTAATTAGATGGATTTGCTCCAACTAGAAGTGAAAAGATTCCCAAGCGTGTAGCTGAATGGAAATTTTGTTTCAGACACCAACCTTTGACTTGAAGTCTCCGCATTGTCTGTCAGCAGAAAAACCAAACGTAGAATTCCCCCAGAAACAATGGCCTCTGCATTCAGGAGGACAGCCCAGTGTGGAGAGGTAGCTGCCACGTCTTGCCATCTTCACTGGGTCTCAAGACTGCTACCTGTCAACAACTCCAGCACACAGCTGACTCTTCCATCCTGTCCCGCTTCCCATCACTCCCCGGGAGGCCCTTTCACAGCCCCACACCATCAGGGTGCCTGCAAGCATTCCCACCCTCAGTGCCCAAATCTCCTCCCTCTCCTAAACTCTCATGCATGCTTCCAAACCCAACACCACGGTCACAATCCCAACAAAACTAGTCCCTCGACGGACCTCCTCAACAGTCCCCCTCCTCGGCATGACCAGGTTCCGTGGGTTCTACGGTCACCTTTGTTTCAGCCTCTGAAAGACAACCATCTGACTGTACATGGCAGCTCTCCTGGACCACGGACCCCACAGCAGTAGGCACCTTTCCTAGATCTCCGAGCATCTCAGCTCCCAGCACAGGGCTTGAAACAAGGTAGTGCTCACATCTGGATTCTGAGGTCTGAGGATGGGGGTGAGCTTGACCTGAAATTCAAAGGGGTCACTGAGGCCAACATGGGTTCTCCCATTTTTGCCCCAAGATAAAGCTCTTTGGCCTGGGACAGGTGTCTCAGTATCTTTTGATGAATAGGCTGATCAACAGCACAGAAATGCAAGATGAATTCTCCCTCAACATCCTCCCACTGGGGACTCCTGTCTCTCTGTACCTTAGAATGCTCTCTGGCTTACCCACCTCTTCAGCAGTCTAAAACATCCCCCAACTGGCCAGGAAGGTTGGTGACTACTCTCTCTTCTTTGCCACAACAAAGTGATGATTATCTCTGGCCTCTGACATCCTTGGGCCAGTGCAAACCTGGAAATTCCAGCAGTGGGGGCTGTTGATCAGCGCTGGAGGAACCAATGAACAATCACAGGGTTGCACATTAGTTTTTAATTTGTTTCACAACAAGCTCCAGAAGGTAAGTCATTTATCACTTCCCCATCCTGATACAAAGCATGACAGACAGTGGAGGAGGCTGGGATGCCAGCTCTTGCTTCCCAGAGTTCCTGCAGCAAGCCCCGGTGAACAAAGCAAGGCCCCGGGCAGTGTGTCCTCTGCAGATGGTAGACACTCAGTCCACGCTCAGCAGCACCAGCACCGCTGAAGTCAAGGTTGTCCATCCAGAAGATTCCACCTTGCATCTCAAGATCTAGAAAGGGTTTAACTTCCAGAGGCAGACAGCAGGTGCCATGGCTGGAGGCAAAGTCCTCTGACACTGCCAAGGTCAAATGTCTTGACTTAAGGCTAGACGGGAGGGAGGAAGAGTAACGAGGTCAAGGAATCCCTGGACTGCTGAAGAGGCGTTGTTTTTTTTTTTTTTTTTTAAAGAAATGCTGGATCTGCAGTTCCCGATGTTCACAACAAAAGAACATTGCTTGGGATTCTAGACCTGAGTGAAGAGAAGCAAAGGCTGGGCTGACAAAGCCAGAACTTTATTCACAGTAGAACAGTCCTAAGCTAAAATTCTAGAATTTATCAACAATGTCTTTTAAGAATGAGAATTCATAAGCCCACCAGACCAGCTGACAGGGAAAAAGAAAATACACCAATGTTCTCTATTAAACAAAACCACACAAAAATTAATTCAATCTGCCTCCATTTCCACTCCTAATACCTCAGCCACCTCCTACCCTCTTTATAAAAAAAAAAAAACACATAAAATTCATGCACACTTGCACGCACTCAAATATTCAAGCGAAATACAAAATACCCAAGGAAACCTTAGGAATCACCTAAGGGTTTTTCACTAGCTCCCCAGATGCTCTGTTTTTCTAGACAAAGAATCAAGTTCTGACTGCCATGTCTAAGCAGTAAAAATCAGAGTTGGCCGAGATCCCCCTCCTCCGTCTCCTGGCTCACTGGTCAATGTAGAAGAACCAACCATATGTCAAGAGGGAAGGCCAAGGCTGGCGTTCTGTGGGGGGAAGCTGCCTGGTTGTCCTGCAGCCGGGGGCCTTCATGGGGAGCAGTTAGCAGTACCCTCATGGGTACCATCAGCAAGGCCGCCCTGGGGCTCTGTTCCCAAGCATGAAACTCAGAGTCCAACATCCAGGACACGGGGAGAGGAGCCGGTGTGGACAGGATGCTTGGGGCGGGGGTTTCTGGAGACTGAGTTTTACTGCTTGTGGGCATGAGAAGAGATACCTAAAGCAAACCATCATGAGATATCAGAGACAGCAGCACCAGAAGAGATGATGTAGTCCAACTCTGCATTTACATAAAATCCATTTATGGAGAAAGCAGAGAGGTGGTCTGCCCAGGATCATGACTCTAAGAGCTTCCCTGGGTGTTGGCCTATGTCAGTCGATCAGTCCACTCTTTCTAGCCAAGGTCTCTCACCTGAAGTGGAGAATCATTTGTTTCCAGAAGCTTAGACTCTCCCATTCAACAGGCCTGGGGAATGCAGAAAAACCAGGTCCTGGAATCAACAAGCCTACACTGACCACTTCCCAGGAGTGATGAAAGCCTGATGCATCTGTTTCTCTGCCTTATCCTGCAGACTCTCTCTGAACCCCCAACATTTTGTAAAAATAAATAATTCGAAATAGAATGAAAATCCCAGGCAAGGACAGTTGCTGGCCTGAACATGTGCTCTGTCTCTTAACAGACTCATGAAACTCATGCCTGCAATTCACTCCCAGGCTCAGGGTGGATGGGAGAGTCTGACCTGCTGGGACAGCACATGAACCCCTAGGACAGCAATTACAGACCAGCCCCGGCCTCTTATATATTAAATTTATCTTCATAAATAGAGCATCCCAACTCAAGTGACCATAATAAAGAAGGCCAAAGCTTGAGTGTTTTCTTCAAATAGCTACACACACCCTCAAATATCTATGAAACTATATTCAATATATCCACATGGCAAACTGGACAGCTCTTTATGAGAGCTTCAGTTGTCATGATAGTCAAAGGCCAAGTCTCAGACAGACCCAAATACCCATACCTGTTGGATAACGGAGACTAAGATGCAAAGCTCACTTTGCAATAAGGCTCATGACAAATACCTTTAAAGAAAAAACCCGATTAATTTGATTTTTAAATTATTTGATTCCTGCCCTCCTACCCCCCACCACCAAACTTGGAACATACTCAAGTTTTTAAGGTCACATCTATGACATAAAACGGGCCCACCAGACCACTAGATATGGTCCCGTTGGGTAGGCTGCCTACCCATTTATTGATGTGACAGCATTGGTGATCACCTTTCCCTTGAGTGAGCATCTCTGAGCTATGCCGTTCAACCTTAATGTGGGAACCAGTATCACATGCATAATGAACTGAAGGACAAGGTGTCTGGGTTGAAGTTCATCCTAATGGTGGCCAGAAAGCCTATCTTCTAGCCATCCTAGGAGATTTGGCTTTAGTTTCCCCATTCTCTTCCCCTGTCAAAAAATATACCAATTTTGATCAATCACTTTAGACCACTTTGGTTAGGTCACCGTAACCATTAAAGAAACCAGAGCAAACAGATGATTGGCCCATTAGGAAGACCAAAGTGTAGTAACCCCTCCATGGAGCCTTCATAGCTCATCTCTTGAAGGTGCAGTGTCCAGGGAGGCTGGTGGCGGCAGGGCCTCTGTGTTCTTAGCATTGTGATGGATGCGACTTTGCTTCCGGGACTTCCAGGCATGTGTCCTGTCCCAGTCCGTGGCCACCGTCTCATTGTCCCAGATGGTCGAGGTCTCCGTGTCACTCAGATACCCCGGCTGGCCTGTGTAGTGCGTTGGGTAGATGAGCAAGGGTTCTGCAGAGAAGGCTTTCAGGTCCCTGGATTCGTAATGCTCCATGTACTCAGCACTGAAAACCAGAGGTGGACCAGTGGGTGAGGGGCGGGACACTTACAGAACAGGGGAGAAGGGTCTTGCTTGTTACCTCCTAAATTCTCATGGATTTGTTTGATTGTTTTTTAAATTGTGTCCTTTGTGGAAAACTTTAGTCTACAAACAGAACAGTTTTTTTTTTTTTTTTTAAGACTTTCAGATGATTTAAACAAATACACAAAGAAAAAGGTCAGGGTATTTCTGTTAAATTTAGATGGTAGTTTAGTCACTAAGTCATGTCTGACTCTTGCGACCCCATGGACTAAAGCCTGCCAGGCTCCTCTGTCCATGGGATTTCCCAGACAAGAATACTGGAATGGGTTGCCATTTCCTTCTCCAGGGGATCTTCCTGACCCAGGAATCGAACCCGGGTCTTCTGCATTGCAGGCAGATTCTTTACTGACTAAGCTACAAGGGAAGATCCAAATTTAGACAGAGTAGCTTAAAAATGAATTTCAGGTCTTATTCTAAAAATTAAGGTTTAAGCTCTGTTGGACCACAAGAATGAATAGTGATCACTTTGTAGAAAATGCTTTGATCCTGGATTAGTGAATGAGATGGCTGGGAGCTGGAGTGAAGGTGTGAGTGATGGGGTGTAGGCTTGGAGGCACACCAGCTTGGCTTTGCAGTCCAGCAACCTGTGAGTGTAAATGAAGGGACAAGGAGCCCTCCCTCCCAGGGCTCCTCTGCCGATTACATGAGGTGACATCTGCTCAGCAACTAGGTTTCAATTTCCTTTCTGTTAAGAGGATGATGGCTGACCTCCATGTTTCTGTCAGGTAGCAGAGATAAAAATCAGTCTCTGACATGTTGTCCATTTTTACCGAGGACAGGAGACAAAATGGGCAAGATGCAGGACAAGAACATTGAACTACTACAAAGAAGACCATCTAGGGAGGAGATCGCCCAGCAACGAGAGAAAAGCCAAGGTTAGAACCTGGTCTCCTGCTCCACTAACGAATTTAGGAAGCATCGATCAAGCAGTTAGCATGCGTAGAATTTGGACTAGACTCTAAGGACACAGAGATAAAAGATGGTTCCTGCTTCAGAGGCTCACAGGTTACTGCGGAGACTGACACACAGATCCATCATTTACCATGTTCTTAATACAAGCCCTAGGTCAGACTGAACTCCCAGGCTACGAGAACTCTGGGCATCACACTGTCTTTTTCTGTGGACGCCCAGCTCAGAGGCCATCCCCACTTTCCCCGAGCCTCTAACACATCTCTGTGATCGTAGGTATCACAATATATCACGATGACTGTTCATGAGTCTGGGCTCATGACCAGCTTGTGAGTCACTGTCTGGCCAACAGTATACACAATGGACTAAGAAATGAACTGAAAAATTTGAGGTGCTTAGGAAGATGACCTTCACCTTGAGGTGTATGGGTTTATGGAAGTAGGAAAATCAAAGATGAGAGGACCGGGCATGTTATGTGCAGTTAAGCTCCTCACTGGGTATTAAAGAGGACTCCTATGCAAGACTCACCATTTCTGCCCTGTTTGTAAAAGGGGGTAATCACTCGAGTTGGCCTCTCTTGTCATGATTATGGAAATATCATTTAGGAAAGGAGTACCCCTTTAAAAATATCAAGTATTACCCAAAACCAAGTAGCATAATTCATGAATGAATTATGTTCAAGGGACAGGCAGGTAGTTAAGGGCAACTCACACAGGATGCTTGTTGTACATGATTGGCAGAAACTCATCCACTGGTAGCATCTTCCCAAAAGGATCTGCTCCAACCAGCTTCTGTGCTCCTTCCAGAGAGATGACATAGCCGAGCGTCCAGTAGGAATAGTCAGCTTCAACCAGATTTACCACATTGGGCACAGCTTTCTCTGGTTCTTTTACTTGCATCCTCTTCCTACCAATATAACTAAAAGGAAACGGGTGAAGGAGAAAATTCCAATTTGAGTATTAGACATCCATAAGAATGGAGCACAGCTTTGCAGACACTTTTGAAAGCTTGGACCAACTGTGTCTTATTTAAATGTGTCACACAACAGGGCACAGCACATCAATCATGGTTGTCAACCTCTTCCGTCAATTTCAGGCCACTGCTGTGGTTCCACTGATCAATAGCCCAACTATCCTTGCCTAGCAGGCTGTTAAGGCCTGAAAGTTGAAACGTAGAGATTAAAAGATCTTTCAGAAGTTGGAGACAAGATGGTGGAGTAGAAGGACTTGAGCTCACCTCCTCTCACAAAAACACCAATATCACAGCTAACTGCTGAATGACTATCGACAAAAAAGACCAGAACCTATCAACGAAGATATTCTACACCCAAATACAAAGAAGTCACAATGAGATGGAAGGAAGTGCACATTTGTGATAGCATCAAATCCTGTACCCACCAGGTGGATGATTCACAAAGGGGAAAAATAATTATTTCTCATAAGTTCTCCCACAAGGGTGAGAGTTCTTAACCTCATGGCAGGCTCCCCAGTCTGGGGGTCTGCCATCAAGAGGAGGTCTGCCTTCAAAGCACTCAGCTTTCAAGGCCAGGGGGCTTGATTGCAGGAGCTCCACAGGAATGGGGGAAACAGAAACTCCACTCCTGAAGGGTACACACAAAGTCTTGTGCACAGCAGGACCTGGGTAAAAGCAGTGACTTCAGAGAAGCATGGGACAAAGCTACCTGATGGTCTTGGAGTGTTTCCTGGGTAGATGGGGGAGTGGTTATGACTCATTGTGGGGGCAAGGACACTGGTGGCAGACATACCAGGGAATACTCACTAGTGTGAGCCAGTGAGTATAAATATTATTTAAAAATAATATTTAAAGGAATAAAAACATGATCATCTCAATATATTCAGAAAAAAAACTTTTGACAAAATTCAATACCCTTTTTTTTTTTTAAACAAAACTCTCCAGAAAAGCACAGAAGAAACCTACTTCAAATAATAAAGGCCAAATATGACAAACTTACAGCTAGTATCATTTTGAAAGATGGAAAGCTGAGAACATTTCCTCTAAGATGTTCACTGTCACCACTTCTATTCAACATAGTTTCAGAAGTCCTCCACAGTGATCAGAGAAGGAAAAGAAAGAAAGGGAATCCAAACTAGAAAAGAAGTTAAACTGTCCACTGTTGCAAATGGTATGATCCTAGACATAAGAAATCCTAAAGACGCTACCAAAAACTACTAGAACATCAATGAATTTAGTAAAGTTGCAGGATACAAAATTTTTCAAGTCTTTTTACTTAAAAAACTAAAACTAGAACTGCTATATGATCTAGCAACCCCACTCCTGAGCATATACCCAGAGAAAACCATGATCTGAAAAGATACATACACCCAGTGTTCATAGCAGCACTATTTATAATAGCCAGGACATGGAAGCAACTTAAATTTCCATCAACAGAGAAATGGATAAAGAAGATGTGATACATATACACAATGGAACATTACTCAGCCATAAAAAAGAATGAAATAATACTACTTGTAGAAACAGGGATGAACTTAAAGATTATCATACTAAGTGAATTAAGTCAGACAGAGAGACAAGTATATGATATCACTAACATATGGAATCTGAAAAAATGATACACACAAACTTATTTACAAAATATGTCACAGACTTAGATAACAAACTTATAGTTACCAAAAGGATAAGGTGTTGGGAGGAATAAGTTAGGAGGTTGGGATTAACACATACACACTATTATGTATCCAACAGATGATCAACAGGGACCTATACTCAAGATATTTTGTAATAACCTTTATGGGAAAAGAATCTCAAATATAAATGAATCACTTTGCTATACACTTGAAACTAACACAAAATTGTAAATCAACTGTATTCCAATATTTTTTAAAAAAATCTTTAAAAAATTTCATGAAAAAAGCAGATTTTTTTCAGATCATTTCCCAAAGGTAGTGTAGGATTTTCAGCTGTGTTTATAGAGGTTGGAAGGGGACAACAAAGACCAGATGTGAGAATCCCAAGTTTGCTTTCAAGTCCCTAGAGTTTCAGTCTGGGGACTTGATATTTTCTGCACAGTTGTCCAAATGCTGGTGGTAAACACAAGAAAGAAAATGCTTTAGAAAATATACACTCCAAAGTGAAAGACCTAGGACCCCAAGAGTAGCTCAAGAGTGTTTCCTCTGAGAAAGAATGAATGTCACCACTTGCATGGTTTGCTTTCCCTCACCCATCTCTGCCCATGCTGCCTCCATGAACTACTTCTGCAACACAGGATGTACCCTCAACCATTCTCCCCATCCCTAGTCTACCCATGGATCTGTGACCCATTACTCTTGTCTGGAGCCTAGTTGCTTCTGCTTGCCTGGACCAAGCTGAAGAGATCTGGCTCTCTGCCTGTCAGAGAAAGCTGAATTCCAATACATTGCTCTAAAAACCATCTTTTTCAATATTTAGGCTGTCCTCCTCATTGAAACATCCTAGGATATATAGAATAAGTCTGTGTTCACCTTCAGTTCTTCTGGAGATAAACAGAGCCAACTCTCAACCACTGCCTCATCAAAACAAAGAGACTGAATTTCTCTCATGTATCAAATAAAAGAGAAAATCCTACTGAACACCTAAATTGCGACCAGAGGGACTGAGGAACTAAGCTTATACTCAATTTGTTATACTAAATTTAAACTGTAATTTTAAAATCGAAGATGTGTAAAATATTTTTTCTCTTATTCGAAACGTATTATTTTGGTAGGGCTACAGTTTACTTCAACAGTTGAAAATTTAGCACATGGACTGAGGTGTGTTGTATGCATTAAATACATATTGGATTTTGAAGACTGAATGAAAAAAGAATATAGACTAATTCATTAATAGTTTTCAAATACTGATTATATTTTAAAATAATATTTGGATATGTTAGATTAAATAAAATGTATTATTAAAGTTAATTTCACCTATTTTAATCTTTTTAATATGATTAGCAGAAAATTTTAAATGATGTGACTTCCCAGATGGTGCAGTAGTAAAGAATTCACCCATCAACTCGGGAGGCACAAGAGATACAGACTTGATCCCTGGGTCGGGAAGATCCTCTGGAGGAGGAAATGGCGACCCACTCCAGTGTTCTTGCGTGGAAAATCCCATGGACAGAGGAGCCTTGTGGGCTACAGGCCATGGGGTAGAAAAGAATCACATATGACTGGGCACACACAGAACATTTTAAATGATATGTCTCACATATTTTTATTGGACATGCTGCCCTAGATGATTTCAATACCTTGTTCTATTTTTCCCCGCTTACTATTTCCTTTTTCTGGAGAAATTTAATATTGCTGTCACAGACAGTCTATATGCTTTCATATTTTGAGTTTAAGTACATTTGCTTTATTCCTTTTATAAAGTGAGATGTGAAAAATTGGAAACAGCTATAATTCTTTGTGATTAGATAACAGATTTCAATGGAACACTTGCACTTGATCAGTCATGGAAATTTAGAAAACATCTCCCCCGCTCCATCTGCCGTGTCCTTATCAGAACAATAACTCTTCTTTCTTGGATCCATTGGTAAGCTTTCCTGAGAAATGCATCACCAAAACAAGTGAACAAGGATATATGTCAATTCTAAGCCTTAGACTCCCCAAGTCCAGTCCTCCGATTCCAAGGCTTAAGTGAAAGTTGCCTTTGTACATATCACGTAAGGATGAAATAGCTTTCAAGCTCCATGCCTGTGGGGCCTAAACCACAGGCTGCAGGGACACAGACTCAGAAAGCCTGAGGTACGAGAACTAGAGGATTCTAGGGACAACGATCAGAATAGACAGTGCAGAATCTCATCACATGACTGATACCCGACCCGGAGCCAGTCTCTTTATTACACAGTCCTGGGTCTAATTCCCACAGTCACCCGAGCCATTACTAGGTTTCCTCTGAGCTCAGAATGGTACATTTTCTAAGAGAACAAGTATTCCACCCGAGTGCATAGTTAAGTTTCCCTCCGAGGATGGGAGGAACGGGAAAGCTTGTGGGCTGCAGCTGCTAAAGGAACAGCCTCTGATCTGATGAAATTGCCTTTGACACACAGCTGGGAAGTGAGTATGACGCTTGGGAACTTTCTGCCTCATTGGAGAGAAGTAAAAAGTGTCATCTCATTGTAAAATGAGATGAGAGACAGCAAGCGCTCAGTTCCCAGAGGCAGCAGGCAATGAGCATTAACTAAATGTCAGCTCAGAGCCAGGACTCCCTTGGTGAGTCTGGTTTTCCTAAGTCAGCCTCTGACTCTCCAAACCCAGCTGTCAGTGTTCTCCCCATCTGTACAGCTCCCCTCCCCAACAGGTACTCTCCCACTGACCTTCCAACCCCCTCTCCCCTCCTCACACAAACACCATCAGAGACTGCAGAGGAAACCCATCCTCCAGGGAGCTGATGCTCAAGTGTGACACAGGACCCTTGCCCTGGCATCGGTCCTCCCTGGACATGCTCTATGCACCACGCTGCTTCATGGGTGGATTTCTGCTGTGTTTTCAGGTAAATGCTCATTCTGAAAACCCCAGATCTGCAGGCAGATTCCAAGTCTCAAAGAATTTCCCATACTTTCTCATCCCAAAGAGTATATAGATGCAAAAGTGAAAGTGTTAGTCACTCATTCATGTCCAACTCTTTGAGACCCTGCAAGATTCCTCTGTCTATGGGATTCCCCAGGCAAGAATACCAGAGTGAGTAGCCATTTCCTTCCCCAAGGGATCTTCCCAACCCAGGGATCAAACCCAGATCTTTGCATTGCAGGTGGGCTCTTTACCATCTGAACCATCAGGGAAGCCCTCAAACCAGTGGGTATCCCCAACCTATTTCTTGTTGCTGGGAACACATATGGAGAGAAAGCCAGGTAAGTGGAAGCTTAAGCCCCACCTCCTGTGAGTTGGAGCTCCCAGTTCTGAAAGAACTGAAAGGTTCTCAGTACTCTTAGAAAAGCTTGTTGTCTTGTCACTCACATCAGCTCCCAATCCAGCTGAACTCGATCAATGTCATCCATCAGCTTCATCAGCTTCTTTTTAAATTGATGTTCAAAACGCACATCATCCTCAATGACAAGAGTCTTCTCCAGCTCCCGGTCAATAACCTGTAAAGGCCAGGGGGAAGATACCCTAAGAAAAGTTGATACTTATTTATCTAGGTATTAAAAAGTCAAAAGTATAGCAGCACAACACATAAGAGCTCGTAACTCGAATCTCGGCAAAGGTTCAACAGTAAAATGGTCCCACTCTCCTCCCTTCTCATTACAGAACTGCACATCTGAATGAAGCCTTATTCACCTCTTTCCAAACAGAGTAGTGGCTAAGGAAGCAGCCAATTTCACCCCTGGTTAGAGGCCTGGAGGAGTAGGGATCTCGATATCCAGGCAGCATTTCAATATTCAGGGCCTTCAGCTGGCTTGTGTTGAGTGCCCTGTAAGACAGAACATGCCCCTAAATTAACACATTGAGAGGTCCCCACCGTAGAAGCCAGGAGGGAGAGGTCTGTGTATTCCCCAGGGCCCTTATGCACACTGAGCAGGGCTCCTTAGAAGCTCCTCAGGGTTAGTGTGTTGTAGCATTATGAGCTTTGTGAAGCTAAGATGCAGTCTTATATTTTATGAATCCCTCACAACACCCAACGTAGTTGTAAGTATCATCAGTTTTTTGGCACCTTTGAAAAAGTATTTTCCTAATGAAGGAGAGTGGCTAATAGAAACATTAAATATTATTAAACACTGGAAGGAATGAGGACAGGAAAGAATCATAAGAGGAATTGTACACATGTGTACATCTTTCCTTTGGAGCTAAAAATTAAAATGCAGAGAGAGAGTCATGTAAGCAAGAGAAGTGACTCACCACAAACAAAGTATTCTCAGTAAGGTTAATAGCTGATTCTCATCTGAAACCTCGGAGGCCAGGAGGTTGACATATTCAGTGCCGACTCAGAGAGACTGTCAACTAAGAATGCTGTATCCAGTCAAGCTAGACCTCAAAAATGGAAAAACCAGGATGTCCCAGATAAACAAAAACAGCGTCACTAGTAGACCTGCTCTACGAGAAATGCTAAAGGGAATCCCTCAGGCTAACATGAAAGGAAACTAGAGAATAACTCAGATCCACATAAAGAAATAAAAGCGTTAGTAAATGGAAGTGCAGGTGTTTGTGTTCATGGTAAGTCACATCAGTTGTGTTCGACTCTTTATGACCCGATGGACTGCAGCCTGCCAGGCTCTTCTGTCCATGAGATTCTCCAGGCAAGAATACTGGAGTGGGTTGCCATGCCCTCCTCCAGGGGATCTTCCCAACCCAGGGATTGAACCCGTGTCTCTTATGTCTCTTGTGTTATCAGGCAGGTTCTTTACCACTAGCGCCACCTGGGATAGGTAAACATAAACAGTGTAAGTATTCTTTTGTTCATAACTTTTTCCCTTATCTGATTTAAATTATAGCTGCATAAAGCAGTGAGAGCAAACAATGTATAAAGAGCATATAAAGAAATAATTAGTGTGGCAATAGAACAAAGGAAGGGGAAGGAATAAAGCTATATAGCCGTTAAGTTTTCCCATAGTATTGAAGTTGGTACTTTATTATTGAGATATAACTGACAAATAACATTAGTTTCAGGTGTACAATATAAGGATTCAATATTTTGCACTTTAACATCTTACTTCCTTTGTTTATATTTCTGTATATTTTTAGTTATTAGTGATTGCCCTTGGGATTATAATTAACATCTTAATTTATAGCCATCAAGTTCATATTAATAGTAGGGTCCTAGAATCGCCGAAGAATTGATGCTTTTAAACTGTGGTGCTGAAGAAGGCTCTTGAGAGTCCCTTGGACTGCAAGGATATCCAACCAGTCCATTCTAGAGGAGATCAATCCTGGGTGTTCATTGGAAGGACTGATGCTAAAGCTGAAACTCCAATACTTTGGCCACCTCATGTGACGAGTTGCCTCACTGGAAAAGACTCTGATGCTGGGAGGGATTGGGGGCGGGAGGAGACGGGGACGACAGAAAATGAGATGGCTGGACGGCATCACCGACTCGATGGACATGAGTTTGAGTGAACTCCGGGAGTTGGTGATGGACAGGGAGGCCTGGCGTGCTGTGATTCATGGGGTCGCAAAGAGTCGGACACGACTGAGCGACTGAACTGAACTGAACTGAGAAGAAAACAAGGGGATAAAACTCCTTGACACTGCTTTGGTGATGATTTTTTGGATTTGACACTGAAATGAAAGGCAACAACAGCAAAATACACGTTCTTCAACTGTATGTGCAGCATTCTCTAAGATAGACCATATGTTAGACTATTAGAACACAAATAAAGCCTCAGTACATTTTAAATGGTTGAATTCATACAAAGTATGTTCTACAACCACACTGAAATTAAAAATTGATAGGAAACTTGGAAAATTCACAAATATGTGAAATTAAACAGTATACTCCTAGATAGCCAATGAGTCAAAGAAACCACACAGGAAATGAGAAAATATTTTGAGACAAATGAAAATGAAAACAGCATACCAAGCCTTACAAGATGCACCTAATGCAGTGCTTAGAGGGCTAGTTACAGGTACAAATGTCTATGCTTAAAAAAAAAAAAATCTTAAATAATCTGCTTTTCCATTTTAAGAAACTGGGAACAGAGCAAACTCAATGCAAAGCAAGCAGAAAGAAGGAAATAAATGAAACAGAATAGAATAGCAGACAAAAACAAGATCAAAAGTTGGTTCTTTGGTAAAGAACAAAATTGATAACCCTTTTAGCCAACTAAAAAGAGTAGACTCAAATTATTAGAAATTAAGAGTGAAAGAGGGAGCAATCCCTACTGGTCTTATGGAAATAAAGAGGATTACAAGAAAATACTATGAACAATTATACATCAACAAATCAGATAATCTAGATAAAATGTGCACATTGCTCAAAAGAAACAAACCAACTCAAGAAATAGAAATTCTGAATACCTATAACAGTTAAAGAAGCTGAATTTGTAAAGATAAAAAAAAAAGTTCCAAAATATGGTCCAGGACCAGATAGCTTCAGTAAAGAATTTAGAATTCTGCCAAACATTTAAAGAATTAACACAAATCTTTCAAACCCTTACCAAAAATTGAAGAGGGTGCACTTCCCAACTTATTCTATGAAGTATCATCCTGATACACAACCAGAAAAACATTACAAGAAGATGAGAGACCGATATCCCTTAAGATAAATAGAAAAATCCCCAAGAAAATACTAGGAAACAGAATCCAGCATCAGAGAAGAGGGATGATACATGAGGATCAAATGGGATTTATCCCAGGATTGAAAGGTTCGTTTAACATGTGAAAAAAAAAAAGTGACACATCATTATTAACAGACGAAAATTCCACAATCATCTAAATAGACATAAAATTTGACAAAAATCCAACTGTATATAGATTAACTATTTATATTCCCCCAAGTTCACATATTGATAAGGAGGTGGAGCCGTAGGTCCTAAGGTAGAACTTTTGTAAATAAGATTAGTGCCCTTATAAGAAAGCAAAACCTTGCTTTCTCCCCTCTCTTTGCTCTCTGCCATAGGAGAATACAGCAAGAGGAAAAAGATCATGCTGAGTTGCTAAGTTGGGTCTGACTCTGTGACCCCGTGGACTGTAGCCTACCAGGCTCCTCAGTTCATGGGATTTCCAAAGCAAGAATACTGGAGTGGGTTGCCATTTCCTTCACCAGGGGATCCTCCTGACCCAGGGATCGAACCTGCAGCTCCTGCATTGGCAGGCGGATTCTTTTACCATTGAGCCACCAGCGAAGCCCACAAAGCAGGACGAGGTCTCTAACCATAATCTGGCCATGCTGGCACCCTTCTCTGGAACTTCCCAGCCTCTGGAACTTTGACAAATGTTTGTTATTTGAGCCACTTGGTCTATGTTAATTTATTATAGCAGCAAACAAACTAAGACACCATCACGCTTTCAAGATAGAAACACTCAACCCAATCAAGGACATCTGCGAAAACTCCAGAGCCAATTACCCTATTTAATGGTGAAGGACTAAATGTTTCTCCTTAATAACAGGAACAAGCCAAGCCTGTCCACTCTTATCATTTCTATCCAACATTGTACTTGAGGATTTAGCCAAGGATTACCCCCACAACTTTTTGTTCCTCATCCTTATTAGACAACATCTTGGTGCTCATGGGAGTTTCCTCAGCCTCTGGCTGGCTTGACAACTGTTGGGTTGCACCTCCCAGGACTGCAAGCCTTGTTATTTAGTCAGCCCTGAGACCAAAGAAAGAGCCCAGAGACAGTGACAGAGACATTAATGGTTTATTGGACAGAGGGATATTACAAGTCTGAAGCCAAAGATCCTGGAGCATGTCACTCTCTTGTGTGACAGACAAGAGGCCAGACAGTGCAGCAGTCTTCACTACTTGGCTGAGAAAGAGGCTACCATTTAAAGGGGGAATTAACATCACATTGCTCATCAGTTACCAAGGAAACCAGTGACTGGGGCAGGGGCAAGCATGTCGTCAGTTACTGATTAAGCCCTATGATTAAGAGGGTTCAACAGTCATGTGAGTGAAGCAAGGTCTTGTCTAGTAGGAGATGTACAGAGAACAAGAGGGGAGTCACCTTGAATGGCCTGATCATACTTACACACAAACATGAGAACTAAAATACATGAGTTCAGCAAGGTTGCAGGAACAAGATCAGTGTACAAAAATCAACTATTTCTATGCACTTAGCAATCTGCAATATAAAAATGAAATGAAGGAAACAATTCCACTTATCATAACATCAAAAAGAGTAAAATACTTGAGAATAAGTTTAACAAAATTAATGCAAGATGTGCAAGTAAGAATGATAAAACATCAATCCAAGAATTAAAGATCTAAATAAATGGAAAGATATTCCTGATCATGAATCAGAAGACTTCAGATTACAAAGAGAGAAGTACTTCTCTCAACTGACCTACAGAATCAATGCAATTTCTATCAAAATCCAAACTTTGTTTGTGGAAAATGGTATGCTAATGCTAAAATTTATACGGAAATCCAAGAGACCTAGGATAGCCTAAACAATCTTGAAAAAGAATAACTAAGTGGAAGGACTTCCTTACACATAAGAAGCTACTGTGAGGAATAAGGATTGGCATTTGCATCGATGGAACAGAATTGAGAATCCAGCAATAAACCCTTCTATTGAATTAATTTTTGACAAGGCTGCTAAGACAATTCAGTAAAGAATGATCTTTTAGCAAGTGGTGCAGAGACAACCAGATAACTTTGTACAAAAGAATGAATGAGAAACAAAGAATGAATTGGACCCCTACCTCACATCATATAAAAACTAACTCAAAATAAATCAAAGATCTAATGTGTAAGAGATACATATAAAACATAAAACTATGAAACTCTTAGAAGAAAAGACAGAACCAAGTCTTATGGCTTTGGATTTGGTAATGGATTCTTAGATATGACACCAAAAGCACAATCAACAACAAAAATATAAACTGGACGTCATCAAATTAACTTCTGTGTTTCAATGGACACCATCATGAAAGTGAAAAGACAGCTCATAAAGTGGGAAAAAATATTTGCAAATTATACATCTGATAAGAGACTTGTATGCAGAGTACATAAAGAACTCTTACAGCTCAACTAGTTTTCCTTGGTCCATGTGGTCTATGAAGGAGATTGGGGTTATTAGAGGTATTTGAGACTACGGTTCCCAAACTCTAGTGCATCCAAGAATAGGGTTGCCAGATTTAGCAAGTAAAACACAAAAAATATCCAGTCAAATTTATATTTTAGATAAACATTAATTTTTTAGTATAAGACCCATGGAATGTTTGGGACAAATGTAACTTGGTGTCCTCTATTCTACATGGCAACCTCACCCAAGAACCACTTTGAGGCTTCTCCAACTGCCGATTCCCAGCCCAGCCCTACAGAACATCAGTCAGCAGCTCTGAGCCTGAGGAAGCTGCCCTCTTAAACCAGCCCCTGGGGACTGTGACAGGGGTGTCCAGGCCACACTTTGAGAAACACTGATGAGATTCTCTAAAAGAGTCATAAAAAAAACTTCCACAAGAGCTTCTAGCCATATTCCTTAGAGTCATTCATATTCCAAATTCACATATAACATGGAATAGGAGGCTTTGCAAATATCCCTGGTGGCTCAGACGGTAAAGAATTTGCCTGCAATGTGGGAGAGCAGGGTTCACTCTCTGGGTACGGAAGATCTCCTGGAAAAGGGAATGGCTACCCACTCCAGTATTCTTGCCTGGAGAACAGAGGAGCCTGGTGGGCTACAGTCCATGGGATCACAAAGAGTAAGACATGACTGAGTAACTAACATACTCCCTGAAATAATAGAGTGTCAAAGGGCAAAGCAAAACAAAACAAAATAACAACATCAATAACAAAAACTCTTGAAGGAATCCAACCTGGTACTGTATGTAAGTTTTCTGCCATGTTCCTGGAAAAAGTGATCAGCCCAGGCAGACGGTGGCAAGCACCTCATGCAACAGGACACACGGACTGTTATGCATTTTTTCCACTTATTTTCTTCAGGTCAAGTCACACAAGGTAAGATGTTTTGCTCTAAATCAGGCTCTGAATGCAACTCTGAACACATTCCTTCCAAGGCACTACAGGGCTGGAAACCACCACGACCATTGCAAGAACCCCCGGAGACAGTGGAAAATCACATCCAGGGCAAGCCTTCAGCAATAGTGAAGACCAGAGAGCACAGGATGATGAGTGGATTTCTGCTCTACTCAGTGAAATTAACATATATAAGATCCTATGAGTCATAAAGTTTTCCCAAAATAGGCTGCACTGTGAAAGCATGTCTATCTCACAATGACTGCAGATTCCGCCCACTGGGACTAAACCTCAGTTGGAGAGGGTGCATCTCTACTCCAGCCACAGCAGCAAGGGTTCGAGGAGAAAATCCAACTCACTTTCCATCCACAGCCTCCACAATCTTGACCTCAATCTCCTGTTCATACAGGGTGCGTAACATCCGGTCTCGCCTATCCTTTCTGCGCTTGAGGTTTATCATGAAAATCTAATACAAGAAGAAAAAAGGAAAAGAAATACAGATTACTCAGTTTTTATTTTAGGCTGTTGAAAAGCAAAGGAAGTATAAGGAACAAAGCTTTAGTTAGAATAAGGAGTGGAAAAGTTAGGGAAAACGGTGGGGGGGAGATTTATTTGTATTTCATATCAGGTCAAAAAGTTATTCTTCAGGAGGACAAAGGTGAATTAAACCCAAAACATATAAGACCAAGGGGAAGGAAGAAGTTTCGCAAGTGGCTAGATTTATCAAGACCTAAATCTGCTAAGTATTTGCGTTGGTCCAATTCCTACACCTCAGTTTCCTCATGTGTAAAATGGAAGTAATATTATTCCTATCACCTGGGTACAAAATATTAGTTATTCTTGTAATTTGTAACCTCTGTAGAAAAATTTAAAGTCATTCCAAGAGTAAGAAAAATCTAGTCTTAACAAATTCCTTTTATTACCAAGAGTTCCAAATTGAATTAAGTTCTTAATCTTAAGGTCTTAATTTTCATAGCTTCTTTACCAGAACTCTTCAACTCTTGTAGACTTTTTCTGAAACAAGTAAAGAAAAAGGACTCTGCCCCTGGGAGTAGCCCTTTAGGGAGAGTCATACTTTCCATACTACATGGATCTGAGGGAAGAGAAGACATGTACTGGTCCATGAAGTCCCCAAAATGTGCATCAGATTGTCCCCCATGAGGGCTGGGTCTTCCGGCAGCTCCTCACAGTAGCCCCGAAATTCCTGATGACTGCATGAAACACACACCTATCATGAGGCTGCTACTGGGAGTTACACAGATGAGGAGGCTGGTCTGATTATTCCCAGATTGAAGGAGCCACAGAAGAACCCAAAGCCTCATAAAAGTTGTTACAGGTAACGAAGGGCTTTAATAAGGTCCTTTTCTATGAGTAGTAATAAACTTACTTTGTACATTAATCTAGTCCTGCAAGAGAGGGAAACTTCAGTTGCCAGAGAGAAATACTGAATAGCGTGGGAAAGGAGAAGCCTGCAGGAATAAGCTGGACAACACTGGCTTCATCCTAATGACCCATCTAGATGACTTTGAGGAAGACATCTAATGTTACGAAGTCCAGTTCCCTTGTTTGTAAAAACAGGGAGTTGGGCCATCTCATCTTTCAAGGCCAATATGGATTAAATTGTCTATAATATGTGGTTTATGATAAAATTTGCATTATGTCTAGAATAAAGAAGAAGTCATGTCATATAAGCAGGCTGGAGTTTTGACTTTACTGAGGGTTAAACCATGGTTCACACAATCATTCTGAATGTAGTATCAAGATGTTATATGTTTTATCAGATCAAAAGCTGAATTAAGTAAAATTTCAACTCTTCCTTATAAAATAGTCTCACTTCCATGCACTTTACAGCTCAAGGAAAAGAACGGATGGGGGAGCAAGATGTCTTCTTTGAAAAAATCATCCATCTGAATCAGAACGAAGTGGATTAGGTACATGCCATGATTTTATTACCTCCACTGTTTATCTAACTGGGCAATTCTTTTTTAAAAAACAATTTCTGTGGTAACTCTATTTGCCCTGTTACTTGGGATTTTATAACTTAACGAGTTGTGTTCATTTATATGTCATTTTCTTCCTGTTTAGAATCCTACTGTGATGGGAACACATTTCATCTCCTGATTTTAAGGCTATGGGCAGGAATGGGCATTTCCTCATGTGTACACATGGAGCTACCTGAGGTCAGGCCAGGAGAGCAAAACAAAACAAAAAACTAACAGAAATACAACAAAAAGTCCCCTCAGACCCAAGACCTCTAGTCTGGGAAGACTTTGGTAAATAATAATCCCATCCGGGGTCCTGCCAGGACAAGTGCAATAAAAACTGCAGCCATGAAGGGAAAACACAGACGGCTTGCTCATACTTAGTGAATAGTAAACAGACAAAACGCCACCCAGCCAAATGCAGCCCAGACACCCCAACAAGGTCACAGAGTACAGGGAAGGTTGAAAAAGCCCTGAGATTCCTTTTTCTACTATCCTATCTCTGTTCCAAACAGAAAGAGGACTACCAGGGCTCAGGAGAGCAGAGTCCCCATGTCTATATCTCCATAGAGTTGTCCTTTTTCAGAAGGCTTCTAAAAGTGACCCAGTCCTTGCAAATGGAAGACCAGAGCTAGAAGATCCTGCTTTTGTCCCATGGTATTTGCTCTGATTTGATCCTCATCAGAACGTGTTTATAGAGGGAAAAATGAGTATACATAAAGACCCTTGGGTTCTTTTACCTGGAGACCTGAGAGTTGGTGAGAGCTGCAGAAAAGGAGAGCTGTAAGTAATATGTGGAAGCCAGTTCAGTATCTGGGGTGGGCCAACTTTTCTGAAGCCCTGACTGTTTATAAAACTATCTACACTTTAATTCTTCTCTACTTTAGTCTAATTCATCTCTATTACACTTAAAACCATCTAATCTCATCTTGCCCTCTGGAGAAATAGCATGATAGTTTCTAACTCCTTTCCAATTAATATTCAAGAAATACTCCTTTCCATTTCTGAAATCTGCCAACAAATAAATTTTATAGAATAAACCCCAACTTCCAGTTCCAGCAGGAATTTAAGATGGCTGTACTTTGGAGACCCATATGACATAGTACAGGGAGATAAACAACGCATTTCCTTCCAATGAATCAGTGGCAATGAGCATAGAGCACAAAGTTTGGCTTATAACACATCACAGATTCATGGAAAAGTTCCATCGTAGTTTGCGGATTCCCAAGGCACCATCCCAGCCTCCAGATCATCAAGTTCCTGAACATGGATCAGCAGTTATGTGACATGAGGGACCCATGAAGGATTCAGTGATTTTGGAGTCACAATTCTGGTTCTGCTGAGCATATCACTAAGACAGGCATCTTGTTACATTTCTTCTCAATCGTTATACAATTAAAGCGCAATAGTAAATATAGCCCTTGAAGTATTATTATGAAGTTCTTGCCTGCTGCAAAAATCAATTTTAGAATGGGTTTCTTTCTTCTCTTTTCCTTTGTCCTCTAAACCCTGCCCTCCGATTTTTCCCACAGAAGAACAGCAAAGAGAAGATAAAGCAAAGAATGTTCCAGAATGGTTTCCACTTACTCAGAGTAAAGTTAAAGTCCTCTAAAACCTAAAACATATATCTTCTTTACCCTACCCTTGAATCTTGATAAAATATGGCAATATCTGCTCTTAGAAAATATTACTTTCATGCCTAATAAGTAGCATCTTTCTGACTCAATGATTAATTCACTTTTACCATGATACTCCTTTTTTAAGATAAGTGAATAAACACTGAGAACCCTTTCCAAGACCTCAGTTTCTTTTCAGCAGCCAAGCTGATCTGACTGACTCTCAGGCACGTGCCCAGGCTTCTTGTTCTGATACAAACATGTAAGCGTGATGTACACATGCGCACACATACAGGGGCACACAGACACAGAAGCCTCGCCTACCTCATCAAACCCCATCTTGTCGGGATATTTAGGGGCAACTGAGACAAACTGGGAAGGCTCCATTGGAGGACCGTCAACTGGAAGACACAAGAAACATGCAGAGTGCTTTGTTAGTGAGCGTTTCCGAGAACAGCATCCCATTCACAGCCGGACCTCTAGAAACACAACCTGCATGGCCAGGGCAGGGAATAACTGCTCGGTAGTTTTCCAGAATTAAGTGGCTACACAAGAACCCCAACGGTCACCGTGCTGGTTTTGAGAGCACTTGCTTTTATGCAGACTGCAACATTTGCTCCATTTCCCTGAAGACCTATTTTTAAGAATATGTGGAGGACAGTTTTAAAGATTTTTACTGGGTATAGCCAATTAACAACGTTGTAATAGTTTCAGGTAGACAGCAAAGAGGCTCAGCCATACATGTATATGCATCCGTTCTTCCCCCAAATCCCCTCCCATATAGTCTGCCATGTAACATTGAACAGAGTACCATGTGCCATACGGTAGGTCCCTACTGGTTATCCATCTTAAATATAGCAGTGCATACATGTCCATTCCAAACTTGGAAGGACATTCAGGGTAATGATTAAGGGTGAAGGCTCTTGGAGTCAGATGATTTGGGTCTAAACTTTGGTCTGTGAAGGTCTGGAGCAGATAGATGACCTCTCTAAGTTTGTTTCTTTCTTTGCGTGTAAAATCAAGATAAAAAAAGTGCATATCTTGGAGTGTTATAAAATTTAAATGAGACCTGCATGCAAAGCACTAACCACAGGAAATCAACACAGTAAATGCTCAGTAACTCCCAGTTACTACTCATAGTGGCCCATGATGAAAGAACTCAGAAACAGGCTAGACTTTTTCTAAAGAATGCTTTTTTTTCTATACATTTAAAAATGTAAAACTCTGGGACTACTTTTTTTTTCTTCCATCCAGGCAGGTTTAGCTACAGGTACTCAAAAGACCCTTTATTTTAACATGAACAGGCTCCTCTGTCTACGGAGTTCTCCAGACAAGAATATTAGAGTGGGTTGCCATTTCCTTCTCCAGGGGATCTTCTGGACCCAGGGATCAAACTCACGTCTCCTGCACTGCAGACGGATTCTTTACCATCTGAGCCACCAGGGAAGCCCCTGACTAACACACACCTCCAAGGGTCAGGCCACATCCCAGAACTTGGTACAGGGCTTACAAGGGCGTTTCCAGTTGGGAGGGATATCGCATCTCAAGTGATAGAAGTTTTCTTTATTTCATATTTCAAAAAAACTTTATTTAGAAAAGCTTATATATATGTTTTAAAGGTTAGAAATAATACTGATTAAAGAGCGCAAGAAGATCTTGAAGATTTTTGGTATGCACAAAGTCAAAGTACCAATTTGGTTTTCCTTGAAGATGTAATACAAGGAAAACGCTACATGAGAGCAGGTAAATGGGTTGTTTGAGCAACTATTGCTGATGGCCATTGCTGCTGTCTATCAATATCCATTCCCCTCTATTTCAGGTATATGAAAGGGGCTTTTTCACCTTGAAGTTAGTCATGGCCACATGAGTGCTGCTATTCAGATCTACAAACTTTCCTCCCCATGCTCCCTACTCAGCCCCACTGCAATGATCTTAGTAGCCAAAGTTGATATGGAGAAGGCAAAAATTTGAAGCAGCTTAGAATGAGGTGCTAACACGTGGAAATGAGATTTCAGTATTCTCTATGAGATATCCCAGCATAACTTCAGCTCTCCTGGTTGAGATACTATTCAAAGAATATTTTTTTGTTTCACTCACCCTTTATTGGGATATTAAAGAGAAACCACGACATCCAGTTTCTCTTATGATCAAGTCATGTGAAACTGTAGAAACTAGTGAAACAGATTTCCTAAGCCAAACACAAGAGTTGATTTTATTATTTCAAACCTGACCCTTACCATCACACTCCTATGAGTACACAGTGAGTGTGTTTCTGTTTCCATTAGCAGCCCAGAATATTTTGGTTCTTCCTGCTCCACCCAACTCCATTAATTTCTTTTAAAATCAACAAATGTTGATTGCAGGGTCACCATGTACAGGGTTAGGTTTTACAAGCAAAAAATCTTAACATACCAACTCCTTCCCATTCGTGTTGTTTGAGGAGCTGTCTAGCCCTCCCTCCCTGGGCCTTAGACTTAGGAGGAGGGTAAACTTTGGTCTCCCTGTTGATCTCTGTTCGTCTCCATTTGGGTTGCCTGGCTTTAATGTTTCAGCTGAAGAGTCTGCTTTTAACCACTTTGCTTCCATCAAACATGTGTAGTCACTGTGTGCACAGGACAAGTATCCCCTCAAAAGCCACAAGTGGCCGGTCCTGAAAGCCACCACTGAGCAGAAACATGAGACACAGGCCTGGGGTTTGTAGCTGAAGGCAGAGTTAAGCCACAGGGAAAAATAGGAGATGATATCAATTAGACCTAAAAGGTGACTATGCGGGGAGAGGGGATGCCTCTTTGCTGTCATCAGACATCCCAGCTCCTGTTCTGGGTCATTTCTGACTCCATCAACCATAGTTAATTCAGTCCCTCAAGAATCCCTCCCTATACACGTCTTCAGATACTACCACCAGTTGGGATGTGCCTCATTGGAGCCTGAATTGTTTCAAGATTTAGGAATAACAATAATTGCTATTGGTATAGCGATTGTATTACCCGCTGCACTCTGGGCTACACTCTTGATATACGTATTCACATTTATTTAATCTTCACAACATGTCCCACAGGCCAGGTCCCTATTTTTACAGATAGGCAAACAAAGGCTTAAATAACATGCCTAAGGTCACAGAGCTGATAGAGCTGGTATTTGAACCCAGGTCTGACTCCTGCACATGATCCCTTAACTCCCACTCTACCCGTCCCCTACAACTAGACTTTGGTAGCCACTGGCTTCAAGTTGGCCTTGGGCAACTGGGCTGAGTTCACAGAAGCTCAGTTAGGTAAGTTCTTGTTTCTCGGTGACCACTGTGTGTTGCTCGTTCTGTCATCTACACTGGAGCAAACTCCGTCCAAAGAACAGAGTACCAGCCCAATTATGCCCGGAAAAGAATTTGCAAGATTGTGCTTGGCCCAAATCCTAACACTTCTCCATAGTTTCCTGGACTTCTTCCATGGCTGCAGCCAGCACCCTAGCTCAGGTCCTCACTCGCGTGTCTGGGCTGTTTTAATATCTTTCAAATGCTTGTATGCACTTCATCTCGCTCATTACAACATTACAACATGCACACTGTGGCCCAAACAACCTTCTTCCTTAGGCACGTCTCTGTTCTTGACCATACAGTCATGCTTGGCATTTAGGTGCTTTACAATTTGTTAAGTGATTTGTTAAGGATTTCCCTGTAGCTCAAACAGTATAGAATCTGCCTGCGATGCAGGAGACCAGGGTTTGATCCCTGGGTCAGGAAGATCTTCTGGGGAAGGTAATGGCAATCCACTTCAGTATTCTTGCCTGGAGAATTCCATGGACAGGGAAGCCTGGTGGGCTACAATCCATGGGGTCACAAAGAGTTGGACATGACTGAAGCAACTGACACACACAAGTGATTTCCCAGTCACCAGGTCATTTTATCTTCACATTTATTGGGGGGCAGGGTGTGCTGTTTGGGGCTTCTCGTTGGCTAGTGGTAAAGAACCCGTCTGTCAGTGCAAGAGATGTAAGAGACTCAGGCTTGATCCCTGGGTTGGGAAGATCCTCTGGAGGAGGGCATGGCAACCTACTCCAGTATTCTTGCCTGGAAAATCCCATGGACAGAGGAGCCTGGTGGGTTTCAGTCCACAGGGTGGCAAAGGGTCAGACGCAACTGAGCAACTGAGCATCCATGCTTGTACTCTTTGTCTTGATAGATGTAAAAACTGAGAGCAGGACTCCCAGACAGAATCTTGCCCGAGTTCAAATCGTGAGTGACTGGCAGAGCTGGAACTCAGTTTTTAGATCTTTTGACTTCAGATGCAATATTTTAAACAATCTTTACATGACATTCTGTTGCCTCAAAATGTCATTACTGAGAAGAGGCACCTAAGATAGCCCATTGCCTCATGCTGATTTGTACAACCAATCTTCTCATGCCTCACAACCCATTTTCTACTATCCCCGTGACAAGATCGAGCCTCCAGTCACCCATCCCTCAATTTTCTATCCAGCTCTTACTGTACTAAATGAGCAAATACATGACAGTGATGGTCACAGTGCTTTTAGAAGTGTTAGCTGTTGTTTTTATACACTGTCTCCACCCGATCCAAACTGTTCTACTCTGACCTCTAGAAACTCCAGTCTGAAGTTCATAAACTCCCTGATATCTTCAGTTCCTTCCCTTTTTCTGCATGTCTCTTTGCCTTTTTGTTTAGACCAAGACTTGACTTTCCTTTGAGGTCACTGCCTCCCTTTCAGCTATTGGTGTGAAAGCTGATTTTCCTCATATCCTCCAACTCACTCCAACCTGTTTCTCTTTCATTCTTCAAAACCCCAGCTTCTCTGAAGCCTGTCGCAGAGCTCTGTGCCTCCTATTCATGCTTCCTCAGCCACCGGCTCACAGTCTCAGCACCCCCCACCACTCTTAGAAACAGCATCCACGTGGTGACCCAACAACCAATAATCCAGCACCAACGATCATTCCTCCAGTGACCCACTACACTGTCTGAGTCCATCACACCCTTCTCGTTCTCACTCCCATCAGTACCCAACCTAGATTTCACGCTCTACAGCTCTAACCATCCCTTGGAAGGACCCTTCATTCTCTGCCACTGACTGATCTTGCTTGGTAAAACTCCAATCCTGGTTAAACCCAACTGTCCTCTTCTCACCAAGAACACTGAGAGAGAAATTCACACTGTTGTGTTGACTGAGTGACTTCAAAATTACAACCACAGATGTCAAATTGGCACTCGATACTGCCAAATGATGCAAGTATGCTTTCACAGTAAGCTTACTTTCCCACTCTCTGAGAGGTCTATTTTATGCCTTGTCTTCTCTCCTGAAATCTTATCTCTCTTGAGCTGATGACTGGATCACATATATCACGGAGAAAATGTTTAAAGCCCAGTTAGACACATCTTTCCCTTCCACATCAAGTCTACAAACCCAGCTGCCTCTCTGCCTACATACCCTGCCTTCCCATCTGCTACAGCATCCCTGTTCTATCTAGAACTCGTTTTCTCAAGGGCCTTAAATTATCTTCTTTTCTACATCATTAAATTCTCCCTATGTTTTGGACTTTTCTCATTAGCATACAAACAAGTTAAAATCTGATCTTAAAAAACAAAACCGCAAAAGACAAAACACAATGAAACGAGACAGCCTCTCTCTTGATTTTTCACTCTCCTACAGGCACTACCCTATTTCTCCATCTCCCATGCCAACGAGTCCACTTTCTCATCTCCCCATGGCTCTCTTGAGCCCACTCCAGTGACTTTCGTCCTCATCATTGCACTGAAGTAGTTCTTATCAAGGTCATCACAGACCTCTGTCTGAGAGAACCAGTGATCAGTTCCCTATCCTCACTTTACTTGACTTCTCAAAAGCAGCTGGTTCCTTCTTGAAACACTTCTCAATTTTTTTTTCCAGCTTTCTGGCTGTTTGTCTCCCCCAGGGATCTGTCCTCCACCCTGTCCTCTTCTCCTATGCTCTCCGGCCAGGCAAGTTCACACTGTTCCATGGCTTCGAATATCTTTTTAATGCTGATGACTTTCAAGTGTCTGTTTCCAACTGGAGTCTCTTCCCTGAAGTCTAGACTCACATACTCAAATGTCTCCTAATCTCTCCATTCAGATGTCTAACATATATCTTAAGCTTACACAGCCAAACGTCCCTTCCAAGTCTTTCCCCACAAAGCCTCTCCAGTTTCATTAAAAGACACACTAGGCCAAACCCCTGGGGTCATCTTTGATGCCTTTCTTTCGTTCACGGGCTGCATCCAGGTCTCTGTAAGTCCTGTTGGCTCCACCCTCAAAATATATCCCCAATCCACCTGTTTGTCATCACCTCCCGGCTACAGTTTGCATTCCAACCACCATTATTTCTCACCAGGATAGATGTACTGGTCCCTTTACATGCCAGTATCCACACCACAGCATGAATGATTTATCTAAATACATAAATCATCATGTCACTCTCCCTCCCCCATCCACATGGAATCCTATTACTTTTACAATAAAAATCGGAATCCCTTACTGTGGCCACAGGCTCTGCGTGGTCTAGAGAGGGTCGAGGGATTCCAGGGACCAGAGCAAGGGGATGGTTTAGGGATAATTCAAGAGCATTACATTGACTGTGCAGTATTTCTATTACTATTATGTCAGCTCCACTGCAGATCATCGGGCATTAGATCCTGGAGGCTGGCGACTCCTGCTGTGGAGGAAAAGAAGAAAGGGCTCTGGCCAGCCTCTCTGAACTGACATCTACTTGGAGCCAAGACTGATAGTCATGCAATGGGGCTGATAAGGGAAGGCACATTACCAAGCACTGAATGGAGTCCTAATAACAGGAACACTCTGTCTTATGGAGTTGATGTCTATTCTTTTATGTGCTCCTCTCAACCCTGCAAAGTCAGTGTTCTTATCCTTACTCCACAGATAAAGGAACTAAAGCTTTCAGAGGTTGTTCTCTCTGACTACATGACACAGCCTGAGTTCAAGTCTGTGAGTCTAACTTCATGTTCAGAGCTCTTTGCGACACAGGTGTCATTCATTTGCTCATTGTTTCATTGTCTGGTCATACATTCAGCAAATATTTGTCCATTACCAATTATTTATCAAGGACTGTGCTAGGTGTTTGAGATAGAAGGCAATAAGATACTGCCCTTGGCCTCTGGGTCTAGAAGACAGAGAAGAGGCAGGCACACTGAAATTACAGAAACTCACAAAAGAAATTCCTAAGGGCTGATTCGAGAAATACTATGCCAGTGAAGCAACTGATGATTCAAATCTCATTCCCCCTATGAATACTGGTTCTCCCCCCGACCCACACACACATTAGCTCTATTATTCTCTGTACTTAAAGAAATAGCAGTGAGCTCTTCTTTCTTTTTGCAAACTCAGGGATATGGAGACCAGGAAAGACCAAATGGCTTGCAAACGATCACATGCATCAGCAGCAAAGGCTGTAATGTAATGTGGGGGCGCTTTGCTCCCCATCCCAAGTATAGTCTGTGGTCATGCTTTGCTCATTACCACCAATATGACCCTGCTATACTGGGCTGACTGACGTTTTGCAAACACAGTCCTGTGTAAATACAGTAGGAGAGCTTGCTACTTAAAGGAATCGTCTGATGAATCTTTATAATTAGTATTGTCTTTCTTACCTTCTGGTCCTAACTATGTTTCTTAAAAGAAACATTTCTGTTCTTCTCTGTGTCCTTGCTTTTTAATTACTTCTCAAACACTTTAAATTCTGAGCCAGCCTTTTCTGAAACCATCCTTTTTATGGAAATTAGCTGAAAAAACTCACTGGGCTCTTTTTCAGTCGTTATCTCACTTGAACTTCCTTCTATATCTCATGCTCCTGTTTTCTTAAAATTCTATGATATCACATTATCTTGTTGATGAACCCCAACTTAACATCTTTAGACTTGATAGAACTTAAGTGTGATTCATCTCTCCATCTATCCACTGGCCAGTCCATTCATTTATTCAACAAAGATTTGCTGGGTGCCTCCTAGGCAGCAGGGGATGGGTTATGTCTTGAGACTAACATGAAACAATGAATTTATTGCCTGGGGGTGAGGAGCGGGAAACAGATATTCACAGGCCACTCAAGGTTTTAAAATGAACTCATGATTTTTCTTTGTAAATGTCTTCTTAAATCTACATGTGTTTAACATTCCTACAGTCGTTCCAGACACTCAAGTCAGAACTTAGAAGTTTCCCTCAGTCCCTCTTCTGCTCATCCACAAACTTTTGGCTAAGTCTTCTCAAGTCTAAGTCATAACGTTCATCTCTACTCTCACTGCTCCTGCCCTAGCTCAGATCCTCACCACCTTCTGCCTACTTTACCATGTAATATCCAAAATGATCTCTTCACCTCTGACCTGAGACCAGCATCCAGTGCCCTAGGCTGCAGCTTTACTTCTCTTACCAAGAGAGTGACCTTTCTAAATCCAGATTTTAACCTGACGTTTCACTGCTAAAATCTCTTTAAAAGCTCCCTTCCCTTCAGGACAAGTCCAGAGGTCTTTCTAACTGAGCTCCTTCCCACCTTTCAGGCCTGCTCGCCACTGTGCCTCCCCAGTCACACCCACTGCCCACGTACCCACCTCCTACACGCTAGTGATGAATAACAGAGTTTCCCAGCTACTGACCGAAGATTCAATTATGCAAATGTTCCCTCCTTGGCATAGCCATTTCCAAGATTCTCCCCCAGGCAGAGGATATTTGTTACTTTCTCCTTTAAACACCACTGCACATTATACATAATAATTAGTGTAGCCCCTGATTATCAAGCATTTACCAGTTCTGACATCATGCCAGACCCAGAGGCCATATGATAAAAGTGTTTAAGAACCTAAGTTTTGGAGAAAGCTATATGGGCTCAAATCCCAATCTGTCATTTATTTAGCAGAATGATCTAGAGTAAGATACTTACATGCTCTACACCCCAATTTCTTCATCTTTTATAGGAGGATAATAAAACCCCTTTCATTGAGTTATTATAAGGATTAATGAGACAAAATACAAAAAGTGTTTAGCATGATATCTGCTACATCATGAGCTATTATTAAGTTGACATTGTAATTACTGTTTTCGTTAATATACTTTTTGTATATATCATGGGGAATTGGCCCCCAAATCCTAGATGTTTTACCTTCATTTCACAACTAAGGAGGTTAGATTACTTGCCTAAAGTCATATACTTAGAAAGCAGCAAAATTAGGGTTTAAATCCATACCACAAAACACCATTATAGCCATTATAACATGGTATGAAATGGATTTACTGTGTACCCAGCTCTCCACCTGGATGGGAAGCTCCCAGGCAGCAAAGCTCCCTGGGGGAAAAGACACATTTCCATATTTGTATTTCACATAAAGAGAAGTTTGAAATGAATGGACAAATGAACAGCTATGTTTCAGCCAAGGCAGACTATGAGAGTCCAGTCCTGGCAGAGCAGAGAAGCGGCTGATATGGACATGGGGGCGACGGAACACAAGCCGCTACCACCAGCCCCTGGGTCACTCACTCATTGCTTCTATCTGCACGTGGATGAGGTTCTCGATGTCCTCCTCCAGGGTCTGATGGGGCTTCAGGGGGATGGGCAGGTAGCCGTAGTGCTCTCTGTTGCAGAGGTACATCTGGATGCCTGCAGACACAGGAGAGGGACAAAAGCAGCCAATCAGAAAACACACGTCTGGGGCTTCCCTGGTGGCTCAGGGGAAATGAATCCACCTGCCAGTGCAGGAGACATGGGCTCGATCCCTGGGTGGGGAAGATCCTACATGCCACGGAACAACTAAGTCTGTGTACCACAAATACCGAGCCCATGCTCTAGAGCCTGGGTGCTACCACTACTGAAGCCCGCATGCCCTAGAGCCCGTGCTCTGCAACAAGAGAAGCCACCACAATGAGAAGCCTACACACTGCAAAGGAGAGGAGACCGCACTCGCCACAATTAGAGAAAAGCCCGAGCGGCAATGAAGATCCAGCACAGCCAAAAGTAAACAAATAAATGAAATTAAAAAAAATACACTTCTTCATTCTACGATGACCACTAAGGAAGAAGAGACCAGACTGTTTGGCACTGAAATTGAACAAGTAGTTGTTTCGGGCAGGGTATGTAGTCCTCAAAAATGCTCCTTTATTAAGAAAGTATAACACAGTATTGGAGGCAAAATAAAAAACCTGGGCCACTCTTCAGCTCAGAGGAAATTGATTTTTTCTCTCTGAAGAGAGAGCATCCTCGTGGCCTGGAAGGAACACTAAGGGCACAAAGGGATCAAGAAGGAGGCAAGGAATTCCTGTTCCAGAGAACAGAATGGAACACTGTAATCCATCTACAGGAAATAAAGAGAAGACGAGGAATAAAAGCCACATTTGATATGAAAGCAAACAGGAAAATCCCGTAAGGCTGACAGATTATTAAAGCTAACTCCAGGCATATGCAGAACAAAAAATAAAAAACAAAGGAAACTTAAAATTTTCCATGAGTCTCCATGGCTTGATTTCTCCTCTGAGCTCACATGGACTTGGAGTTGACCAGCAGACATGAAACTTCTATAAAAGCGTCAGAAAGGAAGCCTGCATTTCAAGACCTAGTAAGAACCTGCAGTATGACAATACCAGAGTCATGGCACAGTCCTCTTGTTTTCAACACCCATCTTCACTGCCCCAGCTGGCTAACTCCAAGAGTTACATAGAATCTTGGTTCAACCAGGGAGCTGGGGATATTGGAATCAAAAGGGCCTCAGAGAGATCCAGCAACTGACAGTCCTGACAAATGAAAAGACTGCTTAAGTAAATAGGTGAACCTGCCAAGCTCTGGTCCATGTGTCCAAGCTTCTGATTTGTTAATTTCTATAATCACCTATGCTTTCGAGACAGAGAATTACCTGCATAGAGACTTCTCTGTTTTGTGCAGATGACATTTCCTCCAGTCAGGTGAGGCCGTCTCGTAGCATTAGCAGGGAAGAACAAAAAAAGAAAAGAGTCTTTCTCCTCCCCGTGACTGAACCTGGTTCCCATCAAGGCTGGAGCAGTAAGCACTGTCACTTCTCTTGCCTTCACCAGGAGAACTCACTAGTGCTTCTGTTTGCTGACATGAATGCTTCTGAGAAACTTCAAACTCAAATGGACCCACTTGCAAAGTTGGGATGAATTCAGGAAACAGGAGGGAAATGATTTAATGTTTAGGTTGCCTCTCGACCCTAATTAGGGAAATAATTTTACCATTCAACTTTCTAAAGCTTTGGTTATAAAGAAGAGATGGGACCTAGCCAAGCTATCCATCAAGTGTGAGGAGACAAGAAAGGCAGTTTCAGACATGCAGGGTCATAGATATTTACTTGCCATCACACTTCCTCAGACAGTGGCTGGATGATGTGGAAGAAGGAGAAGAAAGAGGAGTAGGGGGAGGAAGGAGGAGGATTATATAAAAAAGAAGAAGATGACCACGCAGGACACAGAGAACAGGAGAATCAATAAGAGAAGAGGAGACAGCCGCAGGTCCATGATGCGGCTCCTCTCAGACTGCAGGACATCAGGGAGCTCCAGGAGAACCTCCACACACACGCACAAAGAACATCTGCTGAAATCTGACTGCTCGGAGACGAGTTCTAGACGATTAGGGATTAGTTTTGGGTTGTATTAGCAATAATAATTGGAGAAGGCAATGGCACCCCACTCCAGTAGTCTTGCCTGGAAAATCCCATGGATGGAGGAGCCTTGGGGGCTGCAGTCCATGGGGTCGCTAGGATAGGACACAACTAAGCAACTTCACTTTCACTTTTCACTCTCATGCACTGGAGAAGGAAATGGCAACCCACTCCAGTGTTCTTGCTTAGAGAAACCCAGGGATGGGGGAGTCTGGTGGGCTGCCGTCTATGGGGTCGCACAGAGTCGAACATGACTGAAGTGACTTAGCAGCAGCAGCAGCAGCAATAATAAAACTAAGCAAATAAAAAAGGCAATTGTTAAGTCATATACGAAAGGAAAACTACCCACGGTCTATAAATGGAATTTGGTTTCCATGATGATAAGAACAAAAACACTGACCACTGCTCTATCAGTACCACATAACCATCAAGAGAACGGGGTCAGACTTCCCTGATGGTCCAGTGGTTGAGAGTCCACCTGCCAATGCGGGGGACATGAATTTAAGCCCTAATCCAGGAATAGCCCACATGCCATGGGGCAACTAATCCCATGTGCCATAACTACTGAGCCTGCACCCGAGAGCCCAAGCTCCACAAGAAAAGCCACGGCAATGAGAAGTCTGCACACAGCAACTCGAGAGTAGTCCCCAGCTCGCCGTAACTAGAGCAAGCCCCTGTGCAGCAACAAAGACCCAGCACAGCCAAAAATAGAGTAAATAGTAACAGTACAAAGAGGGATGGGAAGAATGTTTCTGCATGGAGGGGGCAGAGGGAGGGGACAGAACTAACTCCTCTTCAGTAGTAGAGTCAATTTGCATGCATACATAGTCATGTCTGGCTCTTTGCGACCCAATGGACTGGACCCTGCCAGGCTCCTCTGTCCGTGGAATTTTCTAGACAAGAATACTGGAGTGAGTTTCTGTTTCCTATTCCAGGGGATCTTCCTGACCCACGATTGAACCCGTGTCTCCTGTGTCTCCTGCATTGGCAGGCAATTTTTTTTTTTACCGCTGTGTCACCTGGGAAGCCCAGTAGAGTCAATAGGTACGGCCTAAAGCAAAAACAGAAATTCAAGAAGTAGCATTACGGGAGCTCCCTGGTGGTCCAGTGGTTAGGACACTGGGGTCTCATCTCACTGCTGATGGCCTGGGTTCAATCCTTGGTCAGGGCAACTAAGATTCCACAAGCCATGCGGCACAGCCCAAAACCCCAGAAACTTCATTATAAGCATACTATTTAGAAACCTGGATGTGACTCTTACACTTGTACCACCATCTGAAACAGTGAAAAGTGTTGGTCTTCTAAAAGGGGGAAATGGCGCAGGATGGTGACTGCTAATTTTATAATAAACCAAGGGGGACTATTTGAACTTGATGTGACTATATGCCTGGATAGTTGGATAAGAATATAAAAATTTGAAAAGGAAATGAGCTGATAATTACATAAAATCTATAAAAGAATCTGGTATTCTCAATGAAAGCTAATTCTGGGGCAAACAACTTTCTTTCTAAAAAAGAATGGTGAAGGATACTATCTACTGAAGGCCTGTACTTTCCTTAGGAAGGTGGAAAACATTTTCGTGCGCTCATAGAGTACGTTAACATTGCAAGACTGATCTACCTACCTTTACCCTTGGTGATGGAAACTCAGAGTCTGAGAACCTGTGCTCTCCCCAAGGTAACCACATCATTAGTGCCAAACTTCTGTCCCTAAAAAGCCAATGCCAAGTATCTCTCCATGTGCCCAGGGTCTGGAAGCTGAGTCTCAGAACCAGGAGTCACTCTGGACTGCCATCCCTGCACACAGGAGGCCCTTTTGCTCACTGCCCATGATGTGCAGGAGCAGCTCTGCCCGCCCATCACCCTCATCTCTTGCCTCTCTGACTCACAGCAGACATATGGTGGATGACTGGCTGGCGCCAAAGACGCTTACTGTGGCCACGATACACAGCCCAGCTCACTGGCCACAGTGGGAGGTGAACTCCCGACCCTGGCTTCATAGGAGCCACAGAGACTTGCCCCTGACTCCTGTGCTCTCTTCTTGGGCTGGATGGGCAGTCATACCCTCGCACCCGTGGATTGCTCCTCTCATTCATCAAACATGCGTGGCAAAGTCTGGAGTTGGAGGTGAAAGATTAAGGTTCAAGGTTTGTGGTTAGATGGTCCTGCCTGGGACATGTGGACCTTCTCTTTCCTTCTGGATATTTACAAAATGATACTCCAATGGATGATCCATAGCTGGGGAGCTTCGTAAGAGTGAGAACAAAAGAATATAAATCATCTTTCATCTTATTCTTTCAAGAGAGAAGGAAAGTGTTTTGCTTTGAAATTAAGAGGGAAAGAGCTTAGAAACACTCCATGGGCTGTGCAGGACTTGAGGCTCATTTAAGTCTCATCTAAAAATACTCCAAGCTGAGTAAAAGTGCTACCTTAGAACCACATGACTGTCAGGAAAGCTCTGTCATTCTCCCAAATGATAGACATTCTTTCTTGCCTTGACTCCTGCCCTGGTCACAGTTTATACCACTAATCTGACCCTCAGCTTTCATTGCTTCATGAGTATTACTTATGTTTCCGCACGTAAAGATCTTACCTCCCTAGCTGTCACAGAGCCTAACACAATGCTAGGTACAGCAGGAAAGCCTAGAGGACTGATCCTCTCCCCTTGCTTTTCTGCCTCTCCTCTCCCGACCCGAATCACCCAACAGTTCTGCACCTCTGCACCTGCTTTCAATGCCCTGGGTAGGCCCATGCGAATCTGACCAATAAAGCATGAAATCCAAGTGAACAGCCCAAGCAAGGGGCATAGCTGAAAAATTCCTATCCAGCCTGTGTCATTCTTCCAGCTCCAAATCCAATTCTTGGTTTAAAAGATATATCATAATAATTTAGTGCCTGGGTCACAATAATGCCTTGTGCAATGTTTATCAAGGAGGCCTTTGTTAGGCATGGATCGTTACTGTAATTGTTAATAGCTCACTTTCTTGAAACGTCCTTATGTCAAGCTCTTAAGCCAAGGCACTGGCACAAGCTGAAGGATTGGAAAGGCCTTGAGTTTGCTTCCATCCTGGAGAAATCAGAGCCAATTGCAGACCATGTGGAAAGAAACAGTTACCATTAACCCTGACACAAGTGTTTTCACAAAAACCTCCAATCTACATGAGGATAAGAACCTTGCTTTTGCCCTGACACAGTCCTAAAAAGTGTCTATACCTGGCCAAAGAGTCTAAATGGCTCTAGAAGGCAAGGGGAAAAAAGCCAGCATTCCATATTTCCACCAAATATTCTCATTTATACCAAATTTACAACTGATGAGTGGGATACCTATGGCTTCTAGGATGGCCTGATGTGAGCTATAACTTGAATATATATTAATATCCTCACCTGCCAGCAACCTGCCTGTCACCTGCGGTCTGTAGATGATCCCATCCACCTTGACTGTATGGCCACAGGAATTTAGTCACCATTCTCCTGGTTTCTAAACTCACAGTTCCAAGTGGTTAAGTGCCATATTTCTGGCTCATTGACAATGGGAGCTGCCCTCTGTCAGGAAGGTCTGAATGATCCTCAGAAAGCTTTGCTTTCGGGATATCATGTATCTTTGTGTTGACCTGCTTTAGTGAACTATATCTTCTCTGATTGCTTGTGCAAGTGACACAAGGGTAATAACTTATTTTCCTACTGACTTGTCTTCCTCAAAAGTCTACAAGGGTTCATGAAAGAGTTAAGTCTGGCTTTGTTTTTCCTTCTATGAGGACTGTGGCAAAGAAAGCTAGCTGCCTCCCCAAATCTGTCTTCTCCTTCTTATAGAGAGAGAATTGGGGCTCTAGACTGCACAGAATAAAGACAATATTATGAGCTTCTCTTACAGCTAGGAGTTGTCTTATGACTAAAATCTGGCTACTGGGCTATGCAAGGTAGTGATGTGGTCAACTTCTAGATGGTACCCTTTAAGGACAGGAGAGTGCCCTCCCCTCTCTGGTTTTCACTTGATGACTGAAATATTACATCCATAATGATGAGACATCTCTGATCACATGATTAAGGGGTTAATACTTCACAGAGAGTGGAGAAACAGTAAAGGAGCCTGGGTCTCTGAACACTTTGTGGTACACAGTCACTATACCAGCTCATTTATTTGAAAAGAAATCAACAGCCATTTTTAAAGTCTGGGTCTTCCCAGTGTGTTTCTGGACCTCTGTCACAGTTTTCTAATTAATAAAAGGGCTTCTTTAATGAGCAGAGATTGCAATAGAACCATCAAGAGCCAATCACTTGCCTCTGGCCACGATCACCACGTTTTTTAAAAAAGAGAGAATGGATTCTTGGGTAGGGTCCAGCTCTGGCTTCTGGTCATTGGTGCTCATAGAGACAGCAACCCAGAGGGTGCCAGTATGGTTACTGCAGAAAACTGAGTGCCTCTAACACTACCTCAAGAGGAAGCCCATTTCCTTACTTACAGCGTTTTATTATAAAACGCACCAAACAAAGGAGCTGGTCATTTGCAATATCTCCATGGTGGCAACACAACATGCACACAAACAGTACCTGCTTGCCTGCTGGAGAAGGCAAAGACGATGATGTCATCAAAGGTCCAGGTGTAGTCCTGGTGCGGGGGATAGAACAGCAGCTTGTCAGAGGCTTCCTTCCTGAGGTCAATCAGGAACGTGGAGTGAACCATGGGGACGGGAAAGCAGCCCAACCTCTTCCATTCTCTAATCTGAAGATAGTCCGGGGTCCGTTTATAGAAGCCCTGCAAAGAGCAGATGGGCGGGTTATTTTCTCTGATCTGAGGCCTTCCCCTTTCCCAACCTTCCATTAGGTGGAATCCTAATGAACACCAGTATCAATCCTGGAGCAAAGTCACCTTCTCTCTTCTTATCCTGGCCTAAGGATTTCCAGCTGAGCTTAAGAAATGCTACTTACATTTTTAAAAATTCCTGAAAGGGTCTTGTTATCAGAAACAGTTTTGATTTTAGCACATCTCTTCATTTAACAGCTTCATAAGAATATACTTTACGTATATGACGTCACAGAATATGTATATGATGTCACTGAATATATGTATATGACGTGTGAGCAGTCAGAGGTGGTTGAGCAGAGCAGGGGAAAGCACATGTTCTGGGATCTGGCTGCCTGAGTTCAAGTCCTGTCTCAGCTACTTACTGCATGTAGGTGTTGGTCAGGCCACTCAGCCTTACTGTGACCACTTCCTCATTGTGAAATAGGAATGATGGCACTATCTCCTCCATGGGGTTCTCTGTCAAGTAAGGAAAAACCTAAAAAATGCTTAGAATAGTCCCCAGCACCAAGAAAGCATCATTGGCTCATTGGCTGATTTTTAAAATTTTTAATTCAAATATAATTGCTTTACAATGTGGTGTTGGTTTCTCGTGTACAACAACATGAATCAGCTAGGTGTTGTGTGTTAGTCACTCAGTCGTGTCCAACTCTTTGTGACACCATGGACTGTAGTCGGCCAAGCTCCTCAGTCCATGAGGTTTCCCAGACAAGAACACTGGAGTGGGTTGCCATTCCCTTCTCCAGGGTGAATCACCTATCTGAATACATACATCCCCTCCGTCTTGAGCCTCCCTCCCACCATCCCGTCCCACCCCTCCAGGTCATCACAGAGCACAGAGCTGAGCTCCTTGTGCTATACAGCAGCTTCCCACTAGCTAGCTATTTTACACATGGTAGAAGGCAATGGCACCCCACTCCAGTACTCTTGCCTGGGAAATCCCATGGACGGAGGAGCCTGGTAGGCTGCAGTCCACGAGGTTGCTAAGAGTCAGACACGACTGAGCAACTTCACTTTCACTTTTCACTTTCATGCATTGGAGAAGGAAATGGCAACCCACTCCAGTGTTCTTGCCTGGAGAATCCCAGGGATGGGGGAGCCTGGTGGGCTGCCGTCTGTGGGGTTGCACAGAGTCGGACACGACTGAAGCGACTTAGCAGCAGCTGCAGCGTATATATGTCAATGCTACTCTCCCAATTTGTCCCCCCATTCCTTCCCACCATGTCCATAAGTCTATTCTCAACATCTGTGTCTCTGTTTCAGCCTTGCAAATAGGTTCGTCAGTAGAATTTTTCCAGATCCCATATATATGTAATACTGAATATTAATATATGGTATTTGTTTTCCTCTTTCTGACTTGTTGTGAAGTTGTGTCCAACTCTTTGCAACCATATGGACTACAGCCCCCCAGGCTCCTCTGTCCATGAGATCTCCCAGGCAAGTATACTTGAATGAGTCACCATTCCCTTCTTCAGGGGATCTTCCCAACCCAGGAATCAAACCAGTGTCTCCTGCACTGCCCGAAGATTCTTTACAGCTGAGCCACCAGGGACGCCCTCCTTTCTGACTTACTTCACTGTGTATTTTTAACTAAACATGCAGTACTTAAACATACTAATGGGGCCTTCTTCCAATGCAATTATTTATTCACTATTCTGGTGGAGCTGCCACCGCTACGTGTTTTGAGGGGGATTCCTCTGGGCAAGTACACAGGACAACCAATGCCCTTACTCTGTGGTTCTGAACACACTGGTTTGGAGTAACCCAGCTTGCTTTCCCTCCAAGCTCAACTGTTCATTCAACAAACATCTCCTGAATGCCTACTGCAATCCAAGCTGTGTGAGACGTTGGAGACATAGCAGTAAATCGACAATCCCAGCTTTAGCCCATACAGGTACAGAATCCACTGGAGTTTTATACTCCAGTGGCACCAATTATGTAACCTGACTATTGCCAAAGCTGAAATCCCTTCCAGAGAAGATGAAGATGTGTCTCAACAAAACATATTTTAAAGCATGTGGAAGCTTGGAAAAGCATTTTAAAATACATTTTAGGCAACAGCAGGCTCATGGAACAAGTATAAAACTTCACAGGGCCAAGACTCTGAAGGGCCTGATACCCAGTAGTTGCACAAGTTCTCGCATATTCCTTAATCAGTCACATTATTTTGGAGTCACACTTTCTGCAGTGGTGTCACTATCCATACCATAGGCACTGCAGCCTCTTCTCCAGCATTTCTTTTAGTGTCCAGATTAGTGTTGTAGTCTAGCTAATGCTCACACTGACCACGTGATAAGGTACAAGGGGATCACAAAAGAAGCCTCAGAAGATATGTGTCTTAGCATCATCTTAACCATCTAGCTGATCGATCTTATCCCATGCTTCACCTCTTCGAGCCTAAGTTTCTCCTCCTGAAAAGATGTGGTAAAAACTGATCTGTTGATCTCCCACGGTTGTAGAAGGGATCACATGCGATCCAGTCTATGAAGATACCTTGGAAATTGTAATGCATTAGATGAAGGTTTATTATTCCCACAATTTTTTATTAGCCTTTAACAAAGATTACTTAACATCTTTCAGCTTACTAGTATTCTTCCAAAGGATAGAAGAATTTTTCCAAGGGATAAAGGGAAAACTGGTTTTTAGAGGAACTGCCTGGGAACACCGAATGCAAAATTCTAGACTACTTAGGATGGTATTCTCAGACTGAGGAGCTTGGAAAATTCATGAGGATGAATCACAGAATACCCCGGGGACAGGGAGGAAGGAAGCAGAGAAGGAAGGAGAGAAAGAGACCTCATATGCTTCCTGCAGAGAGGTGGCGGCAACAGATGCGTCTCTTTTTCCACATAAACTGAATATTGTGGGTAATCATTCCTACTCAGTGGCCAGACAGAACCGAGGTCATGTTGTTTTGAATGTGTTTAAAGGCACTGGACACCAAGGCTTGACTTAAGCTTATGAAGTCACTGGCTGTTTCTGTTCCTGCCCTCGCAGAAGCCTGACTGAGGACGACAGCCAGAAACAGACATAAATAAGAATTGCCCCCAAATTGCTTAGATTTTACTTTCACCGTGCAAAGTAAGTGAGCTTTTAATATTAAAGCAAATAAGACAACAGAAACCGGAAGGCCACAGTTACAAGGATAATTCACTGTCGACGCTGGTGTCAGGGCATCACTCATTAAAAACACCCTAGAGTGACGCTGCCGTGCCAAGTGCTGCAGATTATTAACTGAGAATGTATGAACTTAGATTTAATATGTCTTCTCCTCAAGGAACTGACCGGCTTTTATAAATATGAACTCAATGCGTCACTAAAAGAGATGTGGATACCATACATTCATCCCTTGGAACTGCAGGAAATATTTGTTAACAAAAGAGCAATGTCCACTCCAGTGGTGTGCAAGAGTCATGGACTTAAGTTTTCAGGGAGTTTGCAAGCCAGTTGTCATGTTGATAGTTTAAAATCTATAAAAACAAAATTCATGCCAACACCTAACACAAACAGCAAGTAAACCATGAACAGCAAGTTTTGCATGCGCTTAATAATTATATCAAGTGACCGTACTTCAATTTACTTAACCTTCCCCTCAGCTTAAACAACATTTGCATGGTGGGAGTACTGACACCATGAAAACTGGCAAATGCTAGGGGTTTTCCCTACAGAGAGCCACCACTAAGTATTTACCAGCACACCACTGGCCTCTTTCTTCATCCAAAACCAAACCAAATATAAAACAGGGACTGAAAATGTAGCTCTTTGAGCATGAGAACACACCTAACATACACTTTTTCCCTTAGAGCATCTTTAGCCTACATTGATATATATTACATTGATCAGTTTATCTCTCTTAATTTATTGACTAAAGAATCAGAAACACAATCAGCCATAAAAATTCACTGCAACACCTCTCTAGACTTTGAAGAGAGATGATGGAAATTTAAAATTTTGTTTTTAATTTAAATGTTGTAAAAACATCTACCATAGTAGTTCCAATTATTTGATTTCTTTGGAAATAAATTTGGCAACATATCAAGGGTCATTAAAATGTTTAATATTCTTTAACTCACTAATTTCATTTCTTGGAAGCTGTCCCAAGGAAATAATACTAAATATGAAAAATTTTACGTTAATCATGATGGTTATTATAACAGTTAAAAGTTGTAAATAACTTAAATGTTTCTAAACTAAAAGAAAGTCTAAGTAAATTGCATAATAGCCACTTGATGATGTAGTTAAAAACATGTAATCTGTTATCTATTTCTCCCATCTGTTAGAATGGGAGAAATTAACATGATGTTTTTAAAAAACTTTTTGTCTATTTCCAGTTTTTTACAGTGTTCTCATGTGAGTCTTAATGACCAAAAATATTTAATTTTTTGAAAATCTCTGAATCAGGGAGAAGAAAAGTACAAATCCCAGTAAGTTTTATGGGTTAATTTAAAGCTTCTAATCCTAAACTCATTAGAATAATGTCCTCACAATTCATTAATACAGAAGAGCTCTTTGGGTTCTGGCATCGGACATGGATTTACCTCCTTTCCTAAAAATCCTTGCTCTAGTAACACAATGACATGCGTGTTTCAAGGGAGAAAATCAGAAAAAGATTCACTGGGCTACTACTGACAGGTAGCTGCCTTGTTAAAACTCATAACCTTAATTGGTTAACCAACAGACTTGCCTGAGGTGTGATTCCGCACCAGAAATTAGAGTACAAGCCCCGAGACTCCAGCATGGGGGCCACAATGGTTTTGTTTTCTGCAATCAGTAGACTGAGGGTCTGCGGATTAGTCAGGAAGTTGTCAACATCTATAAACTAGGAAAAGAAAAAGACAACATCAGATGAAAAGGTACTTTTCAGTAATGGGTATAAGAGTAACCTAACAATTGCCAAAGGATCATGGAAACTTGCCCATGACATACAGAACCAGCTCTCCATGTTTTTCTTATGGAAACCCTTTGGGGCTGGATAGCTTTCATTTAGGCAAAATGCATCCAGTCTAACTTCCACATGTTTAGCTCTGCATAAGGCACCAAGCAATGAAATGTTGTTATTGTTGGGCAAATACTAGATTGGAGCTCAAGCTACACCTTGGTAAGTATAAGATATGAAAGGGTCTCAAGCCCTTAAAATATTCATTCGCATTTATTGTGTGCTCATTCTAAGTACAAATGAACAGACCTATTTAGGTTGTCTGTAGTAATGTCAAACTGGCCCCAAATGAATCCATCAATGCTCTCTTAATGATACAATTAGATTTTTTTGTTTAAATTATATTACATACTAGTGAAGCGATTTCCCATTCTCATCAGAAATCCATGTTAATACATTCATTTACAGGGACACCACAGCAGTTTCTATTATATAAAATAATCACACTGAGCTGTACACTCTTAAAAAATTAAGATGGTAGAGTTTATGTTATCTATATTTCCCACACACACAGAAAGTAAAACCTCAGAAGCTCTCATTCTTTTGATAGTCAATCTCTTTATCCAAAATTTTGTGGCTCAGCATTTGTACAATTCAAAAACATTTAAACAGCTATGCAATGTTAAATATCAGCACAACTGGAAACTTCTATGAAATTATTTGTACTGAAAATGGGTGTGTGATAAACTATTGGGCTGATTTCTGTTGTGACTGAGAGGCTGAGGGTGGTCAAAAGTGTTCCCTTTAGGAGTCAGAGAACAGACATCCATTAGTCTTATGAAACATCACTGGCTTTGTTTTGTTGGTGGTATTTCTAGTGTTGTTCTGAAAAAGGCTTGCCAAAAGAATTAAATGCATTTTTGGGGGTGCACACAGAGGAAGAACTTGGTTTCCATAAACTGGTGGAGAAAGAAGACTGTCAGTTTTCAAATGAGAACAGGGACTGCGGCTCCTTACTGCTCAGGGACCTGTCCTTTCCAACAGAGACCCAGGTTCCTGGAGGACAAGGATGGGACAGAACATGGATTCCTAATCATCTAGGCCAGCATGTTTCTGGACCACTCTGGAAGTTCTAAGGAAAGTAATGGGGCCTCTTCATGGAGAGAAATTCTCCAGGAGGGTCCAGCATAATTAGGAGCAACTAGCATCAAGGCTGTTAGCTTGACTAATTTTAAGTAATTAATTTCTCATATCCCCAAAACTCTTCTAAAGAGTTTTTCTTTAAAAAAAAAATTTTTTTTTTAATGTATTTATTTGGCTGTGCCGGGTCTTAGCTGTGGCGAGTGGATCTTTGATCTTTGTTGTGGCATGCAGCCATGCAGGCTCTTCAGTGAGATCTAGTTGATCCTCATGCTGCAGTGATCAAACCCGGGCCTTCTGCATTGAGAGCTTAGAGCCTTAGCTCCTGGACCACCAGGAAAGTCCCATGAAGTTAAGACCTTTAATATTGCTATACCCACAGCATTCCCTCTGAACTAAAAAGATTTAGGTTTTTCACGTTTACTACAATAAAGAGAATAATCAGGAGCTTATTTGCTTACTCACTAAAAATGCATGTGAGGAACAGGTCTGAGATGAAATCCAGGTCTCACAATATTAAGTTCTCCAGATTTTTCCTGTGCCTTTATTAGAACATTGAGGAGGAGAGGCCTAAAGAGGGTCATTTTGATTGCTCCCATAGTCCTAGATTATCGACAATTGCTCTGGACACATTCTAGATAACAGTTGTCAAGAAATTAAACATCTGTTTTTACCAGAATGTAGTCTGACCATTTTTCCCTCGCAGTTCGAAGGGCTGCCTGTCGTAGTTTCATCACGTGGGCAAAACGAGAGGCAGGCCAGTGCTTCGGTCCAATTTCATCAGGGTAAGACCTATAACAATAATAATTGTGATGGTGATGATGGCTAACAATTATCGAATGCTTATATATTGCAGGCACTATGTACTAATCCATTTTATCTTCCAGTAGTCTGTCTAGTCAAGGCTATGGTTTTTCCAGTGGTCATGTATGGATGTGACAGCTGGACTGTGAAGAAAGCTGATCGCCGAAGAATTGATGCTTTTGAACTGTGATGCTGGAGAAGACTCTTGAGAGTCCCTTGGACTGCAAGGAGATCCAACCAGTCCATTCTAAAGGAGATCGATTCTGGGTGTTCATTGGAAGGACTGGTGCTAAAGCTGAAGCTCCAATACTTTGGCCACCTCATGAGAAGAGTTGACTCACTGGAAAAGACTCTGATGTTGGGAGGGATTGGGGGCAGGAGGAGAAAGGGATGACAGAGAATGAGATGGCTGGATGGCATCACCGACTCGATGGACATGAGTTTGAGTGAATTCCGGGAGTTGGTGATGGACAGGGAGGCCTGGCGTGCTGTGATTCATGGGGTCGCAAAGAGTCGGACACGACTGAGCTGAACTGAACTGAACTGAACTGAGTAACCCTAGGAAGTCGATACTATATGTTTATCATTATCCCCTTATTACACATAAGAAATTGGAGCAAGGAGAAATTAAGTAATTTTCTGCTTCCCATACACAGGGATCTTTATATGAAACACTAGGCTGGTGAAAAAGTTTGTTTCGGTTTTTCTGTACATCTTATGGAAAGACCTGAATGAACTTTTTGGCTGACCCAATATTTCAGTTCTCATTAGAATTCACTATCTTTATGATATAAGGGCTACCACTCTCCCCTCTTCACAGCTTAGGAAATTGGTCAGAGTGGTTAAGTCATTTGCTTAACATTATGCCATTAATAAGGGGTATAGCCAGAATTTGAATCTAGGAGTAACCCCAAAGCTCATGTTCCTAGACACTTTCTCATACATTCAGCCATCAGATACATTTGAAAATGTTACAGCAGCAAATTAGGAGCTTCCCAGGCAAAACAAAGGTTTATTTTCTGTGGTCATGTCTCAGTAAAGGACCCTACAGAGTCCAACATGTTGATCTCCCCCAGACGGAGTGAGATCACGGAGCAAATACATAATGCTGGAATGTCTCTCAACACCCACAAGGTCGCCAGGACTCATCCACGGCCATAGAGGGAGCTGGGTTGGCTCACCCTTGAGAACCTTTCTGAAAGCTCCCACCTGGTACGGACATTGATAAAGTCACAGGGACCCCAAACCGGACACCACTTCAAGTCCTCGTAGCTGCACACTGGCAGGACATTTGCCTCAGTAAAAGAGAAACCACAAAAATGAGACCATAACCATACAAATGAGATGAATAAAACTGTTTATTACATAGGAAGTCTCTGAAATGTTTTCCCCAATCGTTTCTACAAAAATCAGTGGAATTCCTGTTTGTTTGTTTTTTTCTGAATATGTTGCCCCTAAAAATACCTTCTCTGATATTTCTCACACTGACCTTGGCATACAATATATTTAGTCAAAGTCTGGCTATGGAGAAAATTACCAGGATGCAGGAGAGAGTTTTTCCAGGCCACTCTAACTGGGCCAAATTCCATTATAAGTAACTCCAGAAAAGTGTTCAGACTCTTTTACAGTGTCCACATTTGATTGTTAAGGTTTGCTCCATCTATAGACCATATGCTGAGATTGACACATAAATGTAAATACATATATATGTACATGTAATAAAAATATTATATTTTAATTAATTAATAAAATTAATATTTTATTATATTAATATTTTATATTATACATTGATCTGAATGTATCTTTCAAATGTATCTTCTAGTGAGAGACTAGAAGAACAAAAATTTGCTCTGGAACAGCATTTATTATTTTTATAATACATATTCAGCTTCCAATAAATGACTTATCCTGGGAAAAATTTCAACAGCTCAATTCATCCCACTTCTACAGTTCCTTAATCTAGCACTATAGTAGCCTGGGGAACATTTAGAGTAGTAAGTTTGAAATATATTTATTCATATTCTCATTTACTCATTTGTTTATTCGACAAGTATAAATTTAGTGTTTACAAGAATACAGCACTGAGTGAAACATAAAGTATTTGTACATTTTAGCCCCTGTGTAAAAAATAAAATAACTTAGAAAAAATGCATGAATTAAATAGTCAATGCTCATTAAGTTTACTGTTGTGCCAAACAAGATGATACAGGAAATAAGCAATATAAGTGTTGAGAGAAGGTAGACATTTGTAATTGGAATGATTAGCCACAGCTTTTGGTAGCAGGTAGAATTTGGGATAAAGGTTATCACAAAGAAGGGAAGGAAAGCCTGGGGTTGAAAATAAAAGGAACATCTGGATAAGGCAGTTTTCTTTTAGAAAATATTAGTGTAAAGATATGGCTATTTTAAAAATATTTATGAAACATTTCAAATCAGGCATTTGAACTTCATTCTGTAAGCAGTAGAGAGTCACTGAAGTTTTTTCAACAAAGAAATGAAAAGCCATCATTCATATTTTAGGTAGATTGATTTGACAGTGTGGTATATAGAATCATTTTGAAGCTAAAGCAACTAAGAAGTTGCTGAAGTAGGGTCTTTCCTGGTGATTCAGTGATTAAGACTCTGCACTGCCAATGCAGGGGGCGCAGGTTCAATCCCTGGTCCAGGAACTAGAATCCTGCATGCTGTGCAGTGCAGCCAAAAAAAAAAAAAAAAATTGCTAGCGTAAAAACTGGAAATAATGTAAATGTCCATTAGTAGGAGGAAGATTAAATAATTATGGTTCACCCATCAGTGGATACTCTGCAGTTACAAAAATAATGAGATACTCTTTAACTCTCGCTATGGCACAATTACCGAGGTATGATGGGTAAAAAAGCAAGGTATATATAAGAAGAATACAAACTTTTCACTATGATCCCTCCAGTATAAAAGGTTAATACTAGAAGTATGAATAAGTAATATCAATATTTTAAAACATACACTACTGTGTTAAGTTACTTGAGAACTAATGAGAGTCTGAACCTGGCCGGTAGCTGCATGAGCAAAGAGGAAAAGGAATAACAAAGATCTGCCAAAGGAAGAAGCAGCCCATCTTTGTAACTTACTATCAGACACAGAGACAAAAGACAATGAAAAATCACATGTTCCTCTAAGATTAGAAGCCTAAGTGACTGGAAAACTGATTAAGGGGGAAGGGTAAAGAAGGAGTTCACAGCATGCTCTCTGCTACTCACTCAGGTTCATCCATAGGCCTCCACTCCACATAGTGATAGGCTGTCTGTACATTTTTCAGCCACTCCCTGAGTATTTCTGTTGTGTTATCCACATTGTGGTCAGTGGCCGCCCTGCATGAGAGAAAGCACCACACAGTTCAGTTATCATGTCATCCAAAGGCAGAGGAAGGAAGCCAAAAGACTTCAGATAAACTGAAAGAACGGCCAGTTCTAGACACTGTGTACATGAAAATGACTCCCTCGTGTTCCAACCTAGACAATCAATTTCTGAAGCGAGAGATATGGCTTTCAACCATCTCTGTGTCATTAGATCCTTAAGCAGGACTTGGCCAATAGTAGAATCAATCTAAAAAACAGTATATGTGTAAAATGAATGGGTTCAGTTCAGTTCAGTTCAGTTCAGTCGCTCAGTCGTGTCCGACTCTCCGCGACTCCATGAATCACAGCACGCCAGGCCTCCCTGTCCATCACCAACTTCCGGAGTTCACTCAAACTCATGTCCACAGAGTCGGTGATGCCATCCAGCCACCTCATTCTCGGTCGTCCCCTTCTCCTCCCGCCCCCAACCTTTCCCAGCATCAGAGTCTTTTCCAGTGAGTCAGTTAACTAATATTCTTGGAAAGTTTTCCATTTGTTTTAATTTTTAGGTATCCTATTTTTAGGTATCTACCTTTTAACTTCATAAGAGCAACTCTCAATTTCAGCAATAATTCAGTTGCATTTTTAAGTCCCACAAAATTTTTAATCAGTGCAGCTTTAATCACACACACACAGAGGGGAAAATCACAATAACAGTTTTCAGCATAAAATTCAAAGCCCAAGGTATCTTCACCTATTTATTTTGGATAACTCTACCATTGCTTAAACAAGATAGAATACCTTCAAAAGTCTACAGTGTATGTAAACTTGTTTCTGCTCTATCTTGAAAGTTTAACAAACTGATTCACTTAAAAAGGAGTTTAAGTCATTTATTAAAACAAAAATGTTTTCAAACAGTGTCACAAAGCAAACACATGCTATGTATAATATAATGCATCTAAAACGCCCTGGTGGCTCAGAGGTTAAAGGTCTGCCCCCAGTGCGGGAGACCCGGGTTCGATCCCTGGGTCAGGAAGATCCCCTGGAGAAGGAAACGGTAACCCACTCCTGGAGAATCCCATGGACGGAGAAGCCTGGTAGGCTACAGTCCATGGGGTCGCAAAGAGTCAGATACGACTGAGTGATGGAACGGAACGGAAAACAAAGTTATTCAGAACACCCCAAAATGAACAGATATGCCAGTCAATTGGAAAAGAAAGAAGGAAAGCATGGGTTGCAATCTTGACATCAAATAAGGTAGAATTCAAGCCAAAATTATTAAACATAACAAGGCAAAATTATAATAATAATAATAATGCTAAATAATGTCATTCACATCAACGATATAATAAATGTGCGTATCCACGTACCTAAATATAGTACAGAGGTTGACAAACTTTTCTTTAAAAGCCAGACAGTGACTATTTTAGGCTTGTAGCGAATATACTCCCTGTTATAACTACTTAACTCTGATATTGTCGCAGTGAAGCAGTCATTCATAACACATGAATGAATGAGCATTATTGTGCTCCAGTAAAGATTTGTTTACGAAAGTAGGCAACAGGTCTACGGGCTGTGGTTCGCCAACCCGTATATAGCAGAAAGCATAGAAGGTAAAACAAGCAGCAATAATAAGAGGTGTTAATATACTACTTTCAGTTAAAGAAAGTGCAAAGGGGAAAAAGTAAATATGCAATGCATCTACAGAACACAATAATAGAGTTTACTTTTTTCTCAAGTGCGCATGAAACATTCACAAACATTGACCAACAATTACACTATAAAGAAAGTTTTACAAAATTGGAATAATATTTATAGCATTCTCTGATCACGACAAAAATAAAACAAAAAATTAGTAACAAAACCTCCAAAATTCCACTAAAAACTTTCTATGAAACAACAATTAAACTATTCTTCTTTCTTTTATGAAAGAAGAAATACAAATCAAATTTAGAACTTCTAAAGATAAATAATAAAAACACTAGAGATCAGAACTGAGGGATACAATTAAAGCAGTGGTCAGAGAAAATTCAGTTTTTTATCCTTAAATCAATAAAAATCAATGAGTTAAACTCCTACTCCAAAAGCTAGAGAAAGAGCAACAAAACAAACAAGCATAAAGATAAAAATAGAAAGCCATAAGGTAGAAAACAGAGAAAAAGCAGAACTAATAAACAAAAGAAATGTTACTCTTTAAGTGAAAAATCAACAAAAGACAATCACTAGTTAATATAACCCAGATAACACAAAATTAAAAGTAAGAAAATATAAAGATGAAGGGAAAATGACTAACATGAAAGAATTTTTTAAAAAATCATATGCAATTAATTCATATAACTCAATGAAAAATAAATTTGAAAACTAGATATAATAGAAGATGTCCTAGAAAGATGCATGTTAGCAAAACTGATTCCAGTAGAAATATAAAACTTGAAGAGAACAGTTTTCTTGGGAGAAATAAGTGAAAGTGAAAGTCGCTCAGTCGAATCCCACTCTTTGTGACCCCATGGACTATACAGTCCATGGAATTTTCCAGGCCAGAGTACTGGAGTGGGTAGCCTTTCCCTTCTCCAGGGGAATCTTCCCAACCCAGGGATTGAACCCAGATCTCCCACATTGCAGGCGGATTCTTTACCAGTTGAGCCACAAGGGAAGCCCTAAATAAAGGAAGAAACAAAAGAAAACACTAGACCCAGATGGTTTCATAGGGAAATTCTACCAGATATCTTAAGAGTGTGTGTATGCACACGCGCACTCAGCCATGTCCAACTCTGCGACCCATGGACTGCAGCTTGCCAGGCTCCTCTGTCCATGGGGTTCCCAGGCAAGAATACTGGAGTGGGTTGCCATTTCCTCCTGGGAGTCTTCCCAACTCAGGGATTGAACTCGTATCTCCTTTGTCTCCTGCACTGGCAGGCGGATTCTACACCACTGAGCCATCTGGAAAGCCTATCGTAACACATTAGCTACTTTCAAAATTATGTGGCTTGTTCCAAGTCCTTTTAATAATGCAAGTACAACAGTGATACCTAAAGCTGATAAAGACACAACTACAGAACAGCTATCTTTCAATGAATATGCTACAAAAATCCTAAAGCATTAGTGAAAATTCAACACTAGTCCTGATTTTTTAAAACCACACTGCTGCTGCTGCTGCTAAGTCGCTTCAGTCGTGTCCGACTCTGTGCGACCCCATAGACAGCAGCCCACCAGGCTCCCCCATCCCTGGGATTCTCCAGGCAAGAACACTGGAGTGGGTTGCCATTTCCTTCTCCAATGCATGAAAGTGAAAAGTGAAAGTGAATTCGCTCAGTTGCGGCCGACTCTTAGCGACCCCACGGACTGCAGCCCACCAGGCTCCTCCGTCCATGGGGTTTTCCAGGCGAGAGTACTGGAGTGGGGTGCCATTGCTTTCTCCGATCTGAGACGCTTAAGTGAGAGTAAAAATGTTTATACTTTATCGGCAATTCAGCAGTTCCTACGGGCAGGGGAAGCTACTGGCATCATCAGCAGTGGTGGTTCCCTGGGAGCATGGCCTTGACAAGAGCAAATGAAGAGATGTGAACAGTGGCCACTTCTTCCATTTATAGCAATTCAGTACATAGGATTTTGTTAAACCCAGTCTAGAATGGTTTTTATTCTTCCTCCTTGAGCTTTTGGGGGTCACAGCTGCTCCAAAAGTAACAAGTGAAATCTTTAAGAGAGGACGAGAAATCTTTAAGATAAATGTTCAAGAGAAAAAAAAAAAGCTGTAAAGCAAAGCATAGTGAAAGGCAATGTTACGCAGAAAATAAATTTCTGTAAAACACCAAGTAACATGATGATATGTAACTTACATCCCAAGGTATAGCAAATTGAAGGACAGATTTGAAAATCTTATTTCATAAAATGGATATCTGAATGAAAACTATCCTTATTTAAAACATTATTCAAAAAATAGAGGATCGGGAGGTGATACCAATGGCCAATTCAATCTACTTTCAAGTCTTTTCTGGAAATCAGATTAGAACCAGCTCCTTTCTTCGAAACAAGATCTAGGAGGGAGAGACCCACAGACCCACCTGGACATTCTATTTTTCTGGAGGGAAAAGAGGTGATGTGTGTAGCTGACAGTATTGGGGGACACTAGGTGAGCACGTTAGGACAAAGGTGGGGGAATACAAGCAGGTGGGAAAATGGGCCAGGAAGCAACGTGGGTGGGAGACATGGACCCTGTCCAGCTTGCAGCTGTGCCGAGTGGTACAGCTTATCAGAAAAACCACATCCACAGTCACACACGGCCACAGCCACCAAGGCCCAGCACCACGTCCGGCATCACAGCTGGGAAGGGCACTAGGATTGTCAAACCATCCGTCTCACGGTGTGAAGCACGTGTAGACCAAGTCCTGAAACTGAGCACCTGCTCTAATGCACATTCGTCTTCACTCAAAGTATTATGGATCAGAGTAAGTTAAAACAAAAGCAACCCAAAAAATCTTAACCGCAGTGTGAGCCAAAAGTTTTAGAAATTCCATATTATTCCCAAATGCCTTTACAGTGTAGGCAACTTCAGACAGCATCTACTTCTTTCCTTGACTTTTGCTTCTGCATCACATGGGACTGACATTCTCTTCACCCTCCCTACTGGTTGATACATTTCCTCCTAATTATTTTAACAAAGGGCTCATTGTATGAAATCTACTTTCCTGGTGTACAGACTAAACAACTCCAAACTCTGCCTAAGTATCCACTACTGCCAAACATCCTGAGAAATTAGCTGCGTGGAATCTGCAAAAATAGATGTGTCTAATTAAAAGTAGAGGCAGAGACTCTGAATACTCTCCTGATTAAGTTTTAAATATTTCCTATACGGTTACTTCCCCCAATTGTTCAGATTCTCTTTGTTCTCAGGCTTCCGAGGAAATGAGCAAGTCCTCCCACTGAGGTTGTAGGTCCATCCACACCCATCTTTGATGCACATGGCCAGTCTCCTGCCTTGTCCCGGAGGAAGAACAGAGGGCCCGGCTCCAGGCCACTGAGGAGGGCTTGCAGTCCGCCCCCTCGAGACACCGCCCTGCTCCTCCACTCCCCTGGTGGAGGCAAATAAACAGAAATCCAGGCAGACACTTCTAACTGCTGCTTTTTAATCCCTCTGAAGAAAATGGGTTTCCGTTCGAATACATAATCATGAAAGCATGCAGGCACTGGTGTCTTCAGAGGGTTGGAGAGAGAGAAGAGCAAAGGCCCAGATGCAAGCTCCCTGAGGAAATCTGAGGCCTGAGTTAAAGGTTCTGTTTTCAGAGCCCTGTAGAAAATGTAATGGTGCAGTGCCTGACCCGTCCTACAGCTCCACCAGCTGCAGGACACACAAAACTCTGCAGCTGGATGGATTTATCCATCAAGGACACAGAGTGTGCAGGAGAAGCCGAGGCTTTCTCTCAAACCCACAGCTCCTTCCAGTCCCATGGAAGATGAGTCTGCCGTCTACTCCAATGAGATCAAGAAAAGCACCCGGAGAGGAAACAGACATCGCTAGAGGACTCCTTGAAGAAAGCAAGGAATGTGAAGATACACCTGGAGAGGTGACCTACAAAGTGATACACAGTGATTAGTGATTTCACCAATCAGACTGGAACACCACTGTTTATGAAGCACAAGCAGGTACTGGCTGGAACACCAGGCTCCTGGGAAGCGAAGCCTGTTCAATCTTGGCCTCAATTCTCCCAACCAGAGTAGAGAGTCACATTAAATCATCTTAAATCATCTCTCTGGCTCCCAATGACATAGCAAGGAGAGCTCAGCTCTTGAGCTGTGCCAATCCTCATGTAATTAATTTTCTTTGAAGGCCTCATTGGGAGAGCGACCTGGAGTCTCAGGACTACTGGGACCTGCCAGCCACTAAGAGGTCTCCCTCCTCCACCTTCAGGAGAACCGTGGCCCTGACACGGCTGTGATGCTCACGGTCGGTCCCCTCTCTGTCCATTAGTCTTTGCTGGCTTTCTTTGGAGCTTGTGGCACCTGAAATGGAAGAGCTGGCAGATATGGGGGCAACATCCATATGGCAGGAGGGAGTCTAGGTCACATCTCACCACCAAGCTGCATGGCCGCTTCCTCTCTGCTTCCACTTCTAGTTCCTCTCGCCTCTTCCTCTTCCCAACCTGTGCGTGTCAGCCAAGGCCCATGAGTCTTGGATTCAAAGTCAGATTAGGACAGCAGTAGGATGGAGGAGCCCGGTGGGCTGCAGTCCATGGGGTCGCTAAGAGTTGGACACGACTGAGCGACTTCACTTTCACGTTTCACTTTCAGGCACTGCAGAAGGAATTGGCAACCCACTCCAGTGTTCTTGCCTGGAGAATCCCAGGGACGGGGGAGCCTGGTGGGCTGCTGTCTATGGGGTTGCACAGAGTCGGACATGACTGAAGCGACTCAGCAGCAGCAGCAGCAAACACATACTGCGGGCTTCCCAGGTGGCTCAGTGGTAAGGAATCCACTTGCCAATGCAGGAAATGTAAGAGATATGGGTTTGATCCCTGGGTCAGGAAGATTCCCTAGAGGAGGGCATGGCAGTGCACTCCAGTATTCTTGCCTGGAGAATCCCATGGACAGAGGAGCCTGGTGGGCTACAGCCCAAAGGGTCACAAAGATTGAGCAACTTGGTACGCACGCACGCACATACTGCAATCAGTCAACAGCATGTACAGGGATTTTTCTTGGCTGATTTGAAGTCCCCAAGCCAGCAGGTGTATGGTCACTGTTACAGGGGAAAGCAAGAGCCTCTGCAGCAGACCAGCAGATAAACAAGCCTGCAGAGTGACCAAGCCTTCCTATTTGGCTGCGGCCAAAAATAAAACTGAGGTTTCTTTGGCGACATCTAAACACACTGACTTTCCTCCCTGTTTCAGAAGGTCAGTTTTCATTTCTCAGTCTTGGCTCCCAAACAAGTAGCCAATTTGAAATAACTGCAACTGGCTCATTTCTTTTTATAAGAACTACTGAGGTTGTGACAGCTAAACTCACAGTACAAAGTGCGGGGTCACTGGAGCCAAATTAAAGATGCAGACTGGAGCACTCTGCAAGTGGAACACAGACGCTGAGGACGTGGTACTGCTCATCACCTCCGTCTGCACTGACCCTCAGGGAATGTTCTTAGCTTTCCTGCCACCCCAGAAAGCCTAGACTTCCAATGCTACAGAGCAACAGGCCTGCAGTCAGTGGGGCAGGAGGAAGGCAATGCTGTGCAGTGATTGATCTTTGCTGTCTTGGAACCTGCAAGAGGCTCAAGGGAGCTGTGATGGAATGAACAACAAAGTTGGTCACCACCTGGACCATTTACTCCGTGACTAGCGAGTTGGCAAAAAGTGAATTTTCCAACGTGAGACTTCAAAATCCGAATTGCCCTCTTAATTGCCTGTTTTCATCCAGCAAGGAAGACTCATTGGTGCAGAAAATAAAGAGCTCCACCTACAAATAAAATTTCACTTTTAGAAGCAACTAGTGAAATTCATCTTCAAGAAAGGGCATGTCATCAAGTCCCACCACCTCTGTCTCTGCCCTCAGGGACAGGCTCACCAGCTGCTGTCCTGCCAAGGTGGGAAGAGACATGCTTGGCCACTTGGCAAAATACGACAATCGATTCTTGCTTCCTGGCTACTGTGTAGAGTTGTTTAAAAAACTAAACTCTGTCTGCTGGGTGGACTAGCTGTGACTATGTTTCAGGATACAGACATGAACTGGAAGCTGGGAATTTCTTCCAACAAAAGTCTTCTCCTAGATCCTACCAAATCAGTTAGTAGCAATTCTTCCTAATGAACTAACAAAACTCACTTCTCAAGAAACCCTCCTCACCAACAAATAAATATTTATATTTTCTTGATGTCCTTCCTCACCTCAGTATGAACCATTCAGTCTCAGAAACAATCATAGGCGTTACATCTAAAGACTGGGTAAGAGTGATGTAAAAAGAAATGCTAATTCTGGAAACAGAATCAACCAAGTAATCAACTGCACTCCTAAAGAGCAAGAAAGAGGCATGGTTAAAATTTGCAGATTGACCAGGTGATGGTGAATTCAAAAGCCCATGATCATTTTAATAAAATCAGGATTAACTTAATTAGACATATTACAAATACTAGATTTTCCTCTCTTGGTGTTAAGAACCACTCACCCCCGTATGTCACACACTGTCTCATTTTGAGCTTCATGATTAGCTAAGATGGACATTTTTTTTTATTTCTCCATGTTAGGGCTTCCCTGGAAGCTCAACTGGTAAAGAATCCACCTGCAATGTAGGAAGCCCCGGTTCAATACCTGGGTCAGCAAGCTCCCCTGGAGAAGGGATATGCTACCCACTCCAGTATTCTTGCCTGGAGAATCCCCATGGACAGAGGAGGCTGGTGGGCTTTAGTCCATGGGGTCACAAAGAGTCGGACACGACTGAACAAGCGCACACACACACACACATAGACGAGAAGGCTAAGGATGAGAGGCTATGTCTTGCTGAAGCCATATAAATGGTGGGGGTTAGAGCCTGAACTTTTCCTTCAGGCTTTTTGATACCCCTCCCAACACTCCACCACACCCACCCACAGACAATGATGCCCACCTGTTAAACTGGAAGGAATTCTCTGCCTGATCAAGCACATTAATCAATGCGAACATCTCAACATGAAAGGATGACAGGAAATAAAACAAGAAAAATGGGAAGATTCATTAGTTCCCTATAAGCTTTGCCGAAGTTCCCAAGGTTTTGGAGCCAAAAACCTTGGCATTTCATGAAAGCATCAGTGGCAACATCTGAGACAAGACAAATATGTCTCTCATTCGTCTACGTACCCTTTTCCCTGTTTTTCTTCTTTCTCCTTTGTTTATTCATCTTCCCACTCCTTTTCACCTACTCTTCATTTCCTCTTTTCCTTGCTGGATTTTTCAATTCTATTAAGTTTTCTTAATTTGTAGCTATGCCCTGAAGAAATGGAGTTACTAATGAAATGCTCTTCAATGGGTCACAAACTAAAGTTCGGATACTAAAGAGAAGATACCGCCCTATCCAGGGACACATTCTCCAGGAGACCTGAGCCTCCCGCCCCGAGACCTGTAACCACACATTGATTCCCTGCCCATACTCCCGACATTGCACCTGCTCTTGTTCTGCTCCTGTCTTTCTCCGTTACCTGACCCTCTTCCCTGTGGACAGGACTATCCCAGCACCTACTAGAGTTTACCATGTAAAGCAGGCACTGATCATCAGTTTAATGAACGAATAAATGAACAATTTCAGGAAGACGTTCCCCAGTCCAACCCAAATGCCTACGAAGGCTGAGCACAGATTACATACAGGAGTGAGATGGGCCCGGTCTTGAGGGGACGGTGTGAAAGAACTATAAGGCAGAGACACACGCAGACTCCCTCTGATTGCTGCCATGCTAGAACGTGTGCCCAGAAATGCTAGACTTTCCTAAGAAAAGCCAGATATTCAAGTCTAGAGATAAAAGCCTGTTTTAACCTATTAGGCTGAAATGCCATAAATATGTTCCAGCATGGCAGGCGCTCTGTGGAAACCAGGGACCCAATATAAAGACCACATTATCTCAGCCCTTAATAACCACTGCCCATCCATCTGCACATGCTCAGGGCACATATTTCAGTAATTAAATATTTCAGGTATGGTTGGGAGGATAGCAGTAACATCACGGTCCTGCTTCCACATACTCAGAAAGCATCTTCAGGGACAAAGAAAGACTGACATGCACAGGTTGGGCAAGGTGTAAATAATTCTCTCAGTCAATCTAATAGCAATAGAGTCACTATTAGACAAAAGAAAAACACTGAAACATATGGTAAGCATATGGGTATACTTGCACAAACACCATCTATAACATCTCTTCCCAGAGCAACTAAGGCATATTTAGTCCTGCTCCTATTTTTAAAAAATATCTTTATTGAGCTATAATTCACACACCTAGTATCACCCTTTGAGAGTATATAATGCAGTGGTTTTTAGTGTGTCTATAGAGCTATGCAACCATTCAGTTCAGTTGTCACTCAGTCGTGTCTGACTCTTCACAACCCCATGAATCGCAGCATGCCAGGCCTCCCTGTTCATCACCAACTCCCGGAGTTCACCCAACTCATGTGCATCAAGTTGGTGATGCCATCCAGCCATCTCATCCTCTATCATCCTCTTCTCCTCCTGCCCCCAATCCTTCCCAGCATCAGGGTCTTTTCCAATGAGTCAACTCTTCGCATGAAGTGGCCAAAGAATTGGAGTTTCAGCTTCAGCATCAGTTCTTCCAATGAACACCCAGGACTGATCTCCTTTAGAATGGACTGGTTGGATCTCCTTGCAGTCCAAGGGACTCTCAAGAGTCTTCTCCAACACCATAGTTCAAAAGCATCAATTCTTCGGCGATCGGCTTTCTTCACAGTCCAACTCTCACATCCATACATGACCACTGGAAAAACCATAGCCTTGACTAGACGGACCTTTGTTAGCAAAGTAATGTCTCTGCTTTTTAAAATGCTATCTAGGTATGCAACCATTACTATGATCTAATTTCCAAACATTTTCATCACCCCAAAAGAAACCTTGTGCCCATTAGCAGCCGCTTCTCATCGTCCCCTCTCTCTAGCCCCTGGCCACCACGCCTCTACTTTCTGTCTCTATGGATTTGAATTTTCTGGAGATTGCATAGAAATGGAATCGTTCTACTGTGGCCTTCCTGTATCTGACTTATTTCTTTAGCATGATGTTTCTAAAGTCCATCCATGTTGTAGCATGTATCAGTACTGTATTTCTTTTCATGGCTGAACAATATTCACTGTATGGATAGACCACATATTGGTCATCAATTGATCAGTTAAAGGAGGTTTGCTGTTTCACTTTTTAGCTATTATGAACAATGCTATGAACTTTCAAGTACAGGTTTTTGTATGAACGCATGTTTTTCATTTCCCTTGGGATTGTTGCCCAAATTTTAATTATTATGGAAGGTGAAGAAAATAGATTTTATTTTATTCTCTCTCAATTTTGGAGAATCCACTATGTTTTGGGCTCTAAGCTGGACATTTCCTATCTATAACTCTTACTGTAATTCTCAAGGTAGGTATTATTATCCTCATTTTACAGGGTTAGGAACCTGAGATTAGAGACTCTCTCCCAAAGCTTGCTCTCTTTTCACTTCCACTTCATCACTGATAAGTATTTTCTTAATTTCTGAAATCCTCAGTTTTCTGTTCCAATGCAACAAATAGAGACCCTTTACTCTGCTATATGAATGTCCTGACTGTAAATGACAGGGACAAATGCAACCCAAGAACACGGTTCAGTCACCAGCAAGCAAGGAGGGCCAGTTCTCAGCCAAGGAGCTAGGAGAGGCTGTTGACGTAAACTGTCGGTCCTCAGCCCTGGTGGGGAAATGCCCTGGCCAAACACAGAGCCGTTAAACATCACGTCATGAGAAACTGGAGCCAGGATGACCACAGAGAGAGTCACAGCCCAAGGACTGGGTGGGCTCAACGAAGCGCGATGGGAGATCTCAGCATCAGGATACAGTCTCCGTGTGAAGAGGGACACTGGCTGATTTGGGCAAAACACGTAAAGGAAAGGTGGGCATTTGAGTGGAGGATCACAAGGATACTGAAAGAAGGGGCCGTGTTCTGTACAGAAAGGTTTACTCTGATTCATTTCTAGAGACAACTGCAGTTAAAAACAACAGTAAATATTTTAGTCACCCAGTGAGCCTGAGTTACTTGCCAGATTATATAACTAGCCACATCCTTAACCAAATAAAAAAAGTATCAAGTCAGAAGACACGCTCTTCTGCCAATTAGCTCTCTCATCTTTATGAATTTACTTGTGCTCTAATTTTTCCACCTGTAAAATGGAAATAAGAACACCTGCTGTTTGTACCTGACCGTGGGTTACTGGGAGCAGACAATAGCACCTGGAGTTTTCAATACCTTATTTTGAAATCTGGCCTCTCCCTAACCATCTCCCACACACATACAAACACACACACACTCAAATAAGAAAGTGAAAGTGTTAGTTGCTCAGTCATGTCCAATTCTTTGCGACCTCACGGACCACAGTCTGCCAGGCTCCTCTGTTCATGGGATTCTCTAGGCAAGAATACTGGAGTGGGTTGCCACTCCCAACTCCAGGGGATTTTCCCAACCCAGGGACTGAACCCAGGCCTCTGGCATTGTAGGCGGATGGTTAACCATCTGAGCCACCAGGGAAGCCCCAAATAAGAAATAAGACAGCCTTTTCAGCAGGCTCTTAAGATGCATGATAAAATTCAACATAGGCTTTTAAGTTAAAGAAACCAGAATTACCACCGTCTACCATTTTTTAACAATCAAAGAAGTCATTGTAAGGCAAGTACAGAGAAAAAGAGAGCGAACTGGGCAGTCAGCAAGAAAAGGGAAATTCATTAGAGGGAAAAGAGAGGGTGACTGGCTCTTAAGGAGAACTAGCATCCTCCTTTCTGATGGGGTCCTTCTTATATCCCACCAATGAAAAATTCTCTGAAGGGATGGCTAATTTTTGGCCTATAGTTGAGTCCTGTGGTCACGTAGCCGGAGGTCTGGAATCTGGTGGTCTTGCAGCTTTGAGAAGACAGGTGCCAGTGAGAAAACCGAATGCCATTTGAGCAATTTGGCCAGTCTCACGGATCACTGTGATTTTATTCTTTGCTTGCCAGGTCGACATAATGAGCCATCTTATCAGTGAGACCCCATGTGGGCCCTATCAGTCACATGCCCATTTGAACACAGAAAAAAGCAAAGAACAGTGTGGCAAAGACTGCTAATTGTCTCAGTATCAGTTTTTCCTCTTCTTCCCTCGTAATAGAATTTTCAGCTGAGCCCACAACCATCAGTTTGCGACGAAGATTTGAAGTACCATGACGGCAGGTCATTTGTTCTGGTCACTGCTCTATTGCCTAGCATTTCAGAGAGGCCTGGCACATAGTAGGTGCACCACAAATATTTGTTGAATGATTCGTTTCCCATTAAACCTCTAATAAAAACACCTGTATGGTGCTCCCAGTGCAACAGACACCTATGCATCTCCTAAGCACCTCCGTGTCAACAACACAGCACGTGCTGGAAAACAAAACAGTTTAATGAAAAACAGAGGTGTGCAGATGGTTTCTGACTGAACAATGGCACGATTTTACTGTGGTGCTAAAGCATTTCCCATTCTGTAGAAACCATACTTCGAATTCTGAATTTTTAGTTTTTTTTTTTTAAAGAACCTCCACACTGTTCTCTATACTGGCTATACCAATTTACATTCCCACCAACAATGCAAGAGGGTTCCCTTTTCTCCACACCCTCTCCAGCATTTATTGTTTGTAGATTTTTCTGCTGATGGACATTCTGACTGGAGGTGATACCTCATTGTAGTTTTGATCTGCATTTCTCTAAGAATGAGCGGTGTCGAGTATCTTTTGAAGTGTTGATCTCTTCCTGGGCTGGTGATAAGCTGTAAAACACTCTAGTGATTATGGGCAGGGTTGGCAGCTGCAGCTCCCAATAAGCCAGGGGATCGGGAAGGCAAACAACTGACACACTGACAGCCATTCTGAACAGAGACAGCCATTCTGTTTTTCACTTTCAGTAAAGCACTCAGTAAGTTACATGTGGTGGTGGTGGTGGTTTAGTCACTAAGTCATGTCTGACTCTGCGACCCCAAGGGCTGCAGCCTGCTAGGCTTTTCTGTCCATGGGATTCTCCAGGCAAGAATACTGGAGTGGGTTGCCATTTCCTTCTCCAAGGGATCTTCCCGACCCAGGAATCGAACTCGGGTCTCCTGTGTTACAGGCAGATTTTTTACCGACTGAGCTACAAGGGAAGCTCTCAAAATTTTATTATCGAGTAGACTTTGTGTTAGAAGATTTTGCCCAACTGTAGGTTCATGTAGGTGTTCTGAGCGTGTTGAAGGTACGCTAGGCTCAGCCACAATGGTAGGTTAAGTGTATTAACTGCATCTTCAACTTCCAATATTCGCAATTTACAGTAAGTTTACTGGGATGTAATTCCATCATAAATCAGGGACGATCTGTACAAATAAATAACTGTAACTGGGCATGCTTACTCCTTGGAAGGAAAGTTATGACCAATCTAGATAGTTATAATAAAAAGCAGAGACATTACTTTGCCAACAAAGGTCCGTCTAGTCAAGGCTATGGTTTTTCCAGTGGTCATGTATGGATGTGAGAGTTGGACTGTGAAGAAAGCTGATTGCCGAAGAATTGATGCTTTTGAACTGTGGTGTTAGAGAAGACTCTTGAGAGTCCCTTGGACTGCAAGGAGATCCAACCAGTTCATTCTAAAGGAGATCGATCCTGGGTGTTCATTGGAAGGACTGATGCTAAAGCTGAAACTGCAATACTTTGGCCACCTCATGCGACGAGTTGACTCACTGGAAGACTCTGATGCTGGGAAGGATTGGGGGCGGGAGGAGAAGGGGAAGACAGAGAATGAGATGGCTGGATGGCATCACCGACTCGATGGACATGAGTCTGAGAGAACTCCGGGAGTTGGTGATGGACAGGGAGGCCTGGCATGCTGTGATTCATGAGGTTGCAAAGAGTCGGTCACGACTGAGCGACTGAACTGAACTGAACTGGGCATGACATCTGCAGTGGTGGATGGATGGCAAGGTTTCCAAGTGCCAGAGAGGAGAAAGTGGCTGGTAAGCGGTGGGAGGAGGCAAAGGATGAGAAGACTGAACAGGGATTTGAAGAATGAGCAGGTATCTAGAGGCAGGTAGAAGGTAGACAGAGGGACAGTACACGTGGAGGCAGAGTGGTATGAAACAGTATGATATGTTTGTAATTTTGATCTAGGAGTTATAGCTCAAAGGAGTGAGATGGCTGCTGAAGGTTAGGGATGACACAGCTGTCCCTCGGGAAGGGGATAAGCGTAGGAAGCAGTGAAGATGTGTGTCCCACTCTCCTGGGTCCTCAGCATTTTGCCCTGCTGGAAAAGATAAGCTGATGAATAATGATCTGAAATAATATATTTTGCTTGATTGTGACAGGTATTGCCTTTAGCAAGAGTCTATTATTTGAATTCCTCAAAGGAAATGCTGAAAATACATACAAAGTGCTGGTTCACTTTATTTCATTTTCATGCACAGGATGGCTGCCACACATGATGGGTTTTCTGGGAAGGAGTGATTTCTAACATTCTGACCCATTTTCTTCATAAATTCATTTATACTTCTTAGACCACATGTACAAATTTTCTCACTCAAAATCTGCCTTATGCATAATAAATAAACAGTTAGATGTGCCTGTTGAATGACTAAAAGAATGAATAAGTGTTCACATAAATTGATGACAAAATAAAAGCCTTGTTTCTGTATTTGCATGTCTACCATGTCTATCATGCAAGCAAAAGAAGCAGCAAATAGAATAATATGAAACTCATTTTAACCATTTTGATTTTTTCAAAAGCTTTCAACCTTTTTCCTTATTGAAACAGTTAGGCTAGAAACATAAACAGACAGAAAGAGTCTGATTTGCCAATCGACTTCAAGGTTGTTTTTTTCCCACAGAGTCACCTAGAATGAGAACTTGGCTCCTGCTGATGAAAACTTTCTGCCCAGTCCATTGCTATTACCCAATACCTGTTGTCTTGGTTCCAGTAATAACATACCCGGTCAGCTCAGGAGAGAGAGAGGAAATGTTTGCCTTGAATTTACCTGTTTTGCAAAGTTGTAAGTCTGGCCTCCCAACATTGCTTATTTGGGGTTTCTTTCTGGGAGTGGGAGGGGCAAGAGGCAGGGACTACTGTTTGGCAGGTGTTGGATCCACATTCATAATCTATATTCACTCATGCAAACTGAAGAGTACCAAGACACATTTTTGAGGCATTTCAAGTTATTTTACTCTTATTTCTGGTGTCAGAGGCAAACAGGAGGCTATTCTGATGGTATTTTTTTCCAATCTCTTTTATGGAAAACTACTGTCAGAGGGAAGGAACACTCTGTGCTCCTAACATTTCCAGGATCCATATGGCTTTGTAACACAAATACATGGGGCCTCAATGAATCCCTGCTACCTTTATTACTCATTACACTTCTGCAGGGAAGGGGCCTACCTCAGCTGAGTACTCAAGCCCTGAACTAGAACCCATTTTACAGATCAGGAAAATCAGGTCCAGGAAGGGACATATCATGCCCCAAGTCTCAAAAGCATAAGAGAGCCAAAGTCAGACAATAGGACTCAGATGATTGTCTGTCCACACCTAAGTCTTATTTTGAAATTCTACTTGGAGTGAAGTTTAAAGCAGAAGGAAATATTTTACAAAAGGTAGAGGGTATATTGTAGCTTTGTCTTCAAAGTGCTAGATATATCAATAGACATCATGTGATTAGTCAAATGGCTGCAGCCACGGGACACTGACATCATTTTAGAGCCCCCAGGGGTCACTGCACCTCTTATCTTCAGGCCTTAGGAACAAACATATTCAACCAAGTGCTCATAATTTTGAATAAAGCCTTGAAGAGCAAGTGACACTTAACAATGATTGATTTCTTTAATGCTTCTCAAAGCTTTATGCTAACTTGGTTATCTTCTCCCTAATGGAGAGGCTTAAGGATCTTTGCCTTTCTTATGAATGGAGACACTGGATTTAAGGAGACACAAACTTTTTTTTTAAACTTTAATTGGTTATGGTTTATTATTTCTTTAATAAAGCATTGGATTTGATTTGTTAGTATTTTATATAGCTATATAATCCCTTACCTAAAACCCTTTGGGTGAAATGTGTTCGCAATTCATATTTTATTAGACTTGAGGAAGGTAATCTGGTGCATATACTGTGAATGTTATGTAATAATCCCAGTGGAGTCTGGAGAAGTACCCTGTAATCAAACACATTAATATTTAGCAGCCAAACATAAGAACGCAAAACTAAGTCAGATAAATAAATGCTAGAAATAGTCTTGAGTCAAGAATGGCCGCAAAGAAACTTAGGTCAGATTTTCTGTCTTGGGATGGATTCTCCAGCAGTGGGCCTCCAGAAAAAGGGTGAGGATGATGGATTAGGAAGTGTTCCCAGGAAAAACAGATGGACTAGTGGACAAGTGTGAGCAGAAAGAGAAGGATGCCAGTGATGCCCTCTGGAGGGTGACCTTGGCTCCATGCCTCAGGGGGATTCTGGGAACCAGGACTCTTGAGCTGTCCCCATGGGACAAGGGAACTGCACTCCACAGTCATCAGTGTGTCCCGAATGCGTGAGAGTCAGAACAGAGGGAGGGGAGTTTGGATAGCACTGGCCAGCACCACCAAATGAATTAAAAACAAGCAAACAGGTTTCAGAGCTTTTTCACTGTCAAAATTCTAGATTAGAAATTGTGGGTTTGTATTCAGTTTTGGTCTCAGTATCCCCAAGTGGTGCTGTTTTGCTATTTCCAGTCTTGGTAGCTGAGTCATTCCAGTTGCTTAAAATGCACAGGAAAACCTTTTCTGGTTTTCTGGGCCACAGAGTAGCTTATAAAGCACGAGAACCGTTGGTTCTATGAAGGTTATTCAGAACGAACCTGGAAGCCAACCATCACACCATAGGTTTGGGAGGTAAATTTTGACAAATAGTGAAGTTTTAAAATAAGGGTTATTGATTTAGTCAGACTAGTTCTTGATTTTATATTTCCCTGAAAAATAATGCCTTTCATTGTGATTTGGTTTCCTGGGGTCATTTCACAGAGCAGTCTCTCATATTTTTTGTAACACACCATCAATGCAGTTACTTTTCTCTTCTCCTTTACATTAAGTTAAAGCAGAGATTTTGTCTAATTCATCAAGCTTTTTAAAAGCCTGCCCCAAATTTCATCTGGTGAATTTGGAAAGCAGGATAAAGATCCCAGATTTTAGGCTTCCAAGATCTTCCCTGACTTTTCCACATGGGTCAGATCCCTGGGTTGTGAGTTCTTTCAGTCCCATACACCTCTTCTTTCTAATGCTTATCAGAGTTGCAATTTTATATGTATCTCTATGGTATTAATTTATTTTTCATGTCTGGTCTATACAGAGATGTGTCTGTCTTTGCTCATCCTTATATCATCAAGCCTGGGACAGCACGTGGCATTGGCACTGAGTAAAGTGATGCTCATTGAATGACTGAATGCAATCCTCAGACGCTTGCTCCTTGGAAGGAAGGTTATGAACAACCTATACAGCATAGTAAAAAGCAGAGACATTACTTTGCCAACAAAGGTCCATCTAGTCAAGGCTATGGTTTTTCCAGTGGTCATGTATGGATGTGAGAGTTGGACTGTGAAGAAAGCTGAGCGCTGAAGAATTGGTGCTTTTGAACTGTGGTGTTGGAGAAGACTCTTAAGAGTCCCTTGGACTGCAAGGAGATCCAACCAGTCCATCCTAAAGGAGATCGATCCTGGGTATTCATTGGAAGGACTGATGCTGAAGCTGAAGCTCCAATACTCTGGCCACCTCATGCAAAGAGTTGACTCATTGGAAAAGACCCTGATGCTGGGAGAGATTGGGGCAGGAGGAGAAGGGGACGACAGAGGATGAGATGGCTGGATGGCATCTCCGACTCGATGGACATGAGTTTGGGTGAACTCCGGGAGTTGGTGATGGACAGGGAGGCCTGGCGTGCTGCAATTCATGGGGTCGCAAAGAGTTGGACATGATTGAGTGACTGAACTGAACTGAACTGAACTGAATCCTCACCCTGTCCTCACCTTCAGTTTTAATCACTAAACATGTAAAATGTGTACACTTTACCTGGAAAAATGAATCACACATTCAGATAAGACTGGGGAATGTTTTTTGGAGCATTTCTGGTCTACTTTCATTATCCTTATCTGGAAAGTCTCACTCTCAAGCAGGCCTTGGAAACAGGTTGGAGTCAGATGCTATTTGGTACTGGGCTGTGAAAGGCTCTGAAGGAGCCCGATAGCCTGTCCAGGAGGAAGTGGGGAATGTCATCCATTGCTTTGAAGGCAGTCCCTGGAGACATTTAACCAGGGCAGAGTTCAAGCAAATGGAATTGTGGTCATGGTAAATATGGCAACAGGTGAGTCATTCTTCCCGGCTTTCATTGGGGTGTATCCCTTAAACCAAATTACAAAACCAGCAAAAGGACTTGGCACCCACTGTCATAAACAGAGTTCAGATCCAGTCAATTCAGGGAGAAAGCTGCAACTTCCCTTTTGACCTAAAAGAGGGTGCGATGGCTTCCCCGGGGCCAAGGAGCCCAACAGAAGCTCTCACCGCCCTTCCTTCCCCAGCCTCAGGTCAGGCCTGGTCTAAGGCAAGCTTCAGTCTTTAGTTCTCTTGGAGGCATCGTGGGAAGGAAGCCAACAAAGTCCAGTGTTCAAGTTCACTTCCCCGAGAATCTTCTGACCAATTTTTCTGTAAATTACCTCACTGTCACTGGTGAAACTTTCATCCCTGCATAGTTGATAGAGAAAGACTTAGGCATCACTAGAGCCAGATTTGAACTCACTGACCCTAGTTTCTTCAGCAGAGAATCAGAGCATAACCTGAGAAGAATCACATTTTTTTCTGGACTACTATTTGTACACAGACATAACAGCAGCCTCTAGGTGCAAGGCAGCATTCAAGATGAGGATGTGGTAAAACGAAGCACATGTATTTTTTCATTTAATTCTCACAGCATTCAAGGAAACATATTCTCCCCACTTTATGGATGAGAAAAGTCACAAAGCTAGTAAATGATGAACCCAGGATTCAAGTCTAATTAACCTGGAAGTTAAAGGTGAATTTTCAAAAGCAATGGATGAAGAGATTTCCTTGTGGTAACATCTCAGGCATAGGAATAACAAAATACCTGACATAAAATCAAGAATTTTATATTTGTTCATGTTTTAAAAAATAGAAACTAAAGTCAAGTATATCTGACTATACTATCCACAGACAGAGCCCATCCCAAACAGCAGGCTGTGTATTGACTGAAGTGGCTTCTGGAATCCTTCAGCTATTTAATTCTGACTAAATTATGTACTACCTATATGCTACTGTTTCATCTGTATTGTTATAAAAACTATGAAACACCATGCTGAAAGAGTAAACCTAACAGAAAGAAGCAAAATGGAGAGAAATAAAGGTACTGATATATACCTTCAACAGTCATATTTTTGAATATATAAAATTTAGAAACTTACATAGCAAGACATTGTAATTATAAGTAGCTCATCAATAAAAGAATATAAACTGTAATATAGTAAAAGGCATTTGGTTATGATTCAGTGGGGGGAAAAAACCTTCCAAATATCCAAAGAATCTTAAAGAAATCTAATTTATTTGCAAAACGATTTTTGGACCTCAACTCTATAATGAGCAATTCCAAATATATATAGTTATGTCTGAAGAGAGATGAAAAAAAGAATCTTAAAACCTTAACAAAACAGAACGCAATGAACTCAGAAAAAGAAGTATTGACTTGTCCTAGTGAGGAAGTGGAAGGGATGGAGAAGGGAAGGAGAAACCCCCGAGCATCCTCTTCAGAATGTGAGCACACTGAGCCTGGAGGGAGCACTTTAAGCAAGTGCTCAAAGGCTTCGTGTATCACTGCTGTGCTGCCAGCTGATGTGCAAGGTTTTTATTATTATCATTCTTTTATTCTTTTGTTTATTTATTTATTTTGGTTTGACTATTTATGGGCCTCCTTGGTGGTTCAGATGGTAAAGAATCTGCCTGCTACTCAGGAAACCTGGGTTCAATCCCTGAATTGGGAAGATCCCTTGAGAAGGGAATGGCAACCCACTCCAGTATTCTTGCCTGAGGAAGAATCCCATGGACAGAGGAGCTTGCAGGGCTACAATCCATGGAGTCACACAGAGTTGGACACGATTGAGCAACTAACACTTTCATTTATTTATGTATTTGGTTTGACTTTTCTGGTTTGTTTTTCTAAAGAAACCCTTTGGATTTTCCTCACAGTTGTGTTGCTGTTAATACCTCAGTTTACTTATTTGTTGTTGTTGTTTAGGCACTAAGTCATGCCCGACTCTTCGCGACCCCATGGACGGTAGTTCAGCTGGCTCCTCTTATCCATGGGGATTCTCCAGGCAAGAATACTGGAGTAAATTGCCATTCCCTTCTCCCGGGGATCTTTCCAACCCAAGGATTGAACCCAGGTCTCCTGTGTTCCAGGAAGATTCTTTACCATCTGAGCCACCAGGGAAGCCCATAAATAGTCAAACTAAAATAAACAAATAAACAAAAGAAAAGCATTACAAAAAAAAAAAGAACACCACACACCAGCCTCCTGCGAAATCTGTATGCAGGTCAAGAAGCAACAGTTAACTGGACATGGAATAACGGATTGGTTCCAAATCGGGAAAGGAATACGTCAAGGCTGTATATTGTCACTCTGCTTATTTAACTTATATGCAGAGTACATCATGAGAAATGCCAGGCTAGATGAAGCACAAACTGGAATCAATATTGCAGGGAGAAATATCAACAACCTCAGATATGCAGATGACACCACCCTTAGGGCAGTAATCGAAGAACTAAAGGGCCTCTTGATGAAGGTAAAAAAGGAGACTGAAAAAGCTGGCTTAAAACTCAACATTCAAAAAACTAAGATCATTGTATCCGATCCCATCACTTCATGGAAAATAGATGGGGAAACAATGGAAATAGTGACAGACTTTATTTTCTTGGGCTCCAAAATCACTGCAAATGGTGACTGCAGCCATAAAATTAAAGAATGCTTGCTCCTTGGAAGAAAAGCTATGACAAACCTAGACAGCATATTTAAAAAGCAGAGACATTAACTTTGCTGATAAAGATCAGTATAGTCAAAGCTATGGTTTTTCCAGTAGTCACGTGTGGATGTGAGTTGGACCATAAAGATGGCTGGACGTCAAAGAATTAATGCTTTTGAACTGTGATGCTGGAGAAGACTCTTGAGAGTCCCTTTGGACTGTGAGGAGATCAAACCAGTCAATTCTAAAGGAAATCAATTCTGAATACTCATTGGAAGGACTGATGCTGAAGCTGAAGCTCCAATACTTTGGCCACCTGATTCGAAGAGCCGACTCATTAGAAAAGATCCTGATGCTGAGAAAGGTTGAGGGTGGGACGAGAAGGGGACGACAGAGGATGAGATGGTTGGATGGCATCACCATCTCAATGGATATGAGTTTGAACAAGCTCCAGGAGATGTGAAGGATAGGGAAGTCTGGCATGCTGCAGTCCATGGGGGTGGTGAAGAGTTGGACACCACTGAGAGACTAAACAACAACCAACAAATTACCTGAATACATTTAAGTGCATTGTTTTCACTTATACTCTTAACTGCACTTTTATGGGGATTTCTAATTTGCCATCTTTCCTTAATATCTTTATGATTCTTGCATTTTTTCTTTAAAAAGTATAGCCCTTTTATTAATTTTTATTCTTATTTCTTGTCCTTAATCTTCAATCCCAACTACAATACATGTATATGTGTTTTGCTCAGTTAGCTATCTGCTCTCTAATGAAACTAATGTTAGGTTTCTTTTATTAATATTTTAAGTCTCAGAGTATTCTTTTCAGCCCTGTCCTAACTAGTTGGACACTCCAATTCCTAATACAGTGCTGGCCCATGAAAGACATATGTGATCCCTTCAGGCAAAGGAAAGAAAACCTTCCTGAGGAACAGAATGCAGAAAATTTAAGACGGTAATGTTTAGAAGCCACTAGAAGCTAAGTGCATCTAATGATAAAGTGATTTAAAGGTATAGAGAGTGACTGGGTTTCAATTTTCAGTAAAGAAATCACCAAAATCAGGACCGATGAGAAAAGTGGAAAGAAAACTATGAAGATGCAATAAGGAGATTGAGCTCAAACCACGGACTCTGGAGCTCTGATACAAGAAGGATATTTTCTGCCAAGTTCTCTCTCTTTGGACAAAAATAAATGTTTTGACTTTCCTGCAGGCTCACTGAATCCTTCACCCTGTGAACAAAGACTAGCCTGCCTGGAGGCCAGGACCTCTCAGCTGATGTGCTGCTTATCTGCCCTGAAACCTCAGGGCACCAGTGTTTTTTAAACACAGACAAGGATGTTAACTGGAGAAGACTGCAGCTCTCTCTAAAGTGAGAATACCTGTGGAGAGAAATTGGAGGATGGGTTAGGACACACAACATGTATCTGAGATCCTGAAGAAAGCAAATACATGCAGGTTGAAACACAAGATCTAGCCAAAGTATGCCAGCGAAGCCATCTGAACCCGGGCTTCTATTTGTTGGGAGATTTTTGATTATGGCTTCCATCTCCTTACTAGTAACCATCAATTCAGATTTTCTGTATCTTCATGATTCAGTCTTGGAAGATTGTATGTTTCTAGGAATTTATCCATTTCTTCTAGATTGTCTAATTTGTTGGCATGTAATTGTTCATAGTAGTTTCTTATGACCCTTTTGTGGTATCTCTTGTAACATCTCTTTCATATTGATTTTGAGTTCTTTTTTTCATGGTGAGTCTGGCAGAAGGTTTGTTGATTTTGCTTATCTCTGCAAAGAGCCAGCTTAGTTTCTTTGATCTTTTCTGTTGCTTTTAAATTCTCTATTTTGATAATTTCCACTCTGATCTTTATCATTTCCTTCCCTCTAGTATTTTTGGACTTCATTTTGTTCTCCTTTTTCTGATTTCTTTGGGTGTAGAGTTAGATTGTTTATTTGAAATTGTTTTTACTTCTTGAGGTAAGCATGTATTGCTATGAAAGTTCCTCTTAGAATTGCTTTTGCTGCATCCGATAGATTTTGCTGTGTTCAGTTCAGTTCAGTCGCTCAGTTGTGTCCGACTCTCCGCAACCCCATGAATCACAGCACGCCAGGCCTCCCTGTCCATCACCAACTCCCAGAGTTCACCCAAACTCATGTCCACAGAGTCGGTGATGCCATCCAGCCATCTCATTCTCCATCATCCCCTTCTCCTCCCACCCCCAACCTTTGCTGTGTTACAGACCACCAAAACAAACAAAAAAACCCACATCAGTCTTAGTGATGTTTTTGTGGATTTGACTCCAAATGCAAGGGAAACAAAAGCAAAAATAAACAAAAGGAATCACATCAAATGTAAAAACTTCTGCATTCCAAAGGTAACCATCATCAAAATGAAAAAGGACCTACTGGGAGAAGATATTTGCAAATCATTTATCTGACAGGTGGTTAATATTCAAAATATGTAAAGAACTCATACAACTAGACAACAACAACAAAAAAACAAACGGTCCAATTAAAAAACGGGCAGAGGATCTGGACATTTTTTCAAAAAATATATATATACAGGTGTCCAACAGGCACATAAAAAGATATTCATTATCACAAATTGTTAGGGAAATGCAAATGAAAACCACAACAAGACATTACCTCACACTTGTCAGAATAGCTGTTATTGAAAAAACAAGAAAACAAAGTTGGGGCAGATGTGAAGAAAAGGGAACCCTCATACACTGTTGATGGGAATGTAAATTGGTACAGCTACTATGGAAAACTAAAAAAATTAATAATATAATTACCATATGATCCAGCACAAAAACATTAATTTGAAAAGATATATGCACCCCTATGTTCACTGCAGCATTATTTACAATAGTCAAGGTATATATATAACCTAAGGGTACATCAATGGAAGAACATATATAAAACACATATAGAACATATATAAAACATAGATATAACATATCTAACATATATATATGTTAGATATATATATATTATACATATATAATGGCATACTATTCAACCATATAAAAGAATGAAATCTTTTATATAGTTAAATGAAATATATTTATAAATATATAAAAATGAAATATAAATATATTTATATATAAATATAAAAATATATAATGAAATATAAATATATATAAATGAAATATATTTTATATATGTTAGATATATATATAATGGTATACTACTCAACTATATAAAAGAATGAAATCCTGCCATCTGTCCAACATGATTGGACCCTGAAAATATAAGGCTAGGTGAAACAAGTTCAATGGAGAAAGAAAACTACCAGGAGATTTCACTCATATATGGAATCTTAAAAACAAAATAAACAAAGAAACTCACAGATACAGAGTTCAGATCAGCAGTTATCTGATTTTGCTTATCTCATAGGTGAAGGGCATTGCTGCTACTGCTAAGTCACTTCAGTCGTGTCTGACTCTGTGTGACCCCATAGACGGCAGCCCACCAGGCTCCCCCGTCCCTGGGATTCTCCAGGCAAGAACACTGGAGTGGGTTGCCATTTCCTTCTCCAATGGGCATTGGGGGTGAGCTAAATGGGCAAATGGTGGTGGTAGCAATCACTCTGTAGTGTATACACAAGTTGAGCTATAAGGCTATATACCTGAAACATATATATATATATATATATATATATTAAGGTGAATATGCACTCAGAGGCCACTAGCACGCAAGTAATCAAGATAGTAAGTACTTAAGCTTTTTACATTCTTGAGCTTTATCTTCTTGAAAGAATTTTAATAATACAGTGCCTGAGTTACGAAGGGAGACAGCACATATTCAGTTAATGAATGGATGAACAAGCAAGTACATGAAAAAATGAATTCATGGCATGGAAATGGTGAACTGCAGAAATATTTCTATAGAGCAAGAGACTTGGATCTGGCTTCAGCCAACACTACATGTGGAATTTCAAGTAAATACATTTATATCTCTGTTTTCTGTAGAATTAACAGATGTGAAGATAAATACAAAATAAAGTTTCATTGAACAGCATTATATAAAGCTAAGAAATGACTGTCACATTTCTTACTGCAAATTACATCACACAGAAGTAAATACAACATATGCTTAAAAGAGTAGTAAATGCACCCATGTGCCCCCTTCCTTGAGTAAGGGGTATGAAGAAGCGTTGTCAATACCTTTGAAGTACCCTATATGCCTTTCCTAGTCACTTCTCCTACATCTCAACCAGTAATCTTTAGTCTGAATTTTTAGTTAATAATTCCCTTGCTTTTCTTTATTTTCTTTATATTAATAGCTTTACCACAAATGTATGTAACCCTGAACAAAGAATACTTTAGTTTGGACTATTTTTTAACTGTATATAATTAAACATACACTATGTGTGTTTTGTGCATGACTTTACTAGCATGTGAGATGAGTGCAATTGTGCGGTAGTTTGAGCATTCTTTGGCATTGCCTTTCTTTGAGATTGGAATGAAGACTGACCTTTTCCAGTCCTGGGGCCACTATTGAGTTTTCCAAATTTGCTGGCATGTTGAGTGCAGCACTTTCACAGCATCATCTTTCAGGATTTGAAATAGCTCAACTGGAATTCCATCACCTCCACTAGGTTTGTTCGTAGTGATGCTTTCCAAGGCCCACTTGACTTCCCATTCCAAGATGTCTGGCTCTAGGTCAGTGATCACACCATCGTGAATATCTTGGTTGTGAAGATCTTTTTTATACAGTTCTTCTGTGTATTCTTGCCAACTCTTCTTAATATCTTCTGCTTCTGTTAAGTCCATACTGTTTCTGTCCTTTACTGAGCCCATCTTTGCATGAGATGTTCCCTTGGTATCTCTAATTTTCTTGAAGAGATCTCTTGTCTTTCCTATTCTGTTGTTTTTCTCTATTTCTTTGCATTGATCACTGAGGAAGGCTTTCTTATCTCTCCTTGCTATTCTTTGGAACTCTGCATTCAGATGCTTATATCTTTCCTTTTCTCCTTTGCTTTTCGCTTCTCTTCTTTTCACAGCTATTTTTAAGGCCTCCTCAGACAGCCATTTTGCTTTTTTGCATTTCTTTTCCATGGGGATGGTCTTGGTCCCTGTCTTCTGTACAATGTCATGAACCTCCGTCCAGAGTTCATCAGGCACTCTATCTATCAGATCGAGTCCCTTAAATCTATTTCTCACTTCCACTTTATAATCATAAGGGATTTGATTTAGGTCATACCTGAATGGTCTAGTGGTTTTCCCTACTTTCTTCAATTTAAGTCTGAATTTGGCAATAAGGAGTTCATGATCTGAGCCACAGTCAGCTCCTGGTCTTGTTTTTGCTAACTGTATAGAGCTTCTCCATCTTTGGCTGCAAAGAATATAATCAATCTGATTTCAGTGTTGACCATCTGGTGATGTCCATGTGTAGAGTCTTCTCTTGTGTTGTTGAAAGACGGTGTTTGCTATGACCAGTGCGTTCTCTTGGCAAAACTCTATTAGCGTTTGCCCTGCTTCATTCCGTGCTCCAAGGCTAAATTTGCCTGTGTGATCACAATAAACTGTGGAAAATTCTGAAAGAGATGGAATACCAGACCACCTGACCTGCCTCTTGAGAAACCTGTATGCAGGTCAGGAAGCAACAGTTAGAACTGGACATGGAACAACAGACTGGTTCCAAATAGGAAAAGGAATACGTCAAGGCTGTATATTGTCACCCTGCTTATTTAACTTATATGCAGGGTATACCATGAGAAAAGCTGGGCTGGAAGAAGCACAAGCTGGAATCAAGATTGCCAGGAGAAATATCAATAACCTCAGATATGCAGATGACACCACCCTTATGGCAGAAAGTGAAGAGGAACTAAAAAGCCTCTTGATGAAAGTGAGAGAGTGAAAAAGTTGGCTTGAAGTTCAACATTCAGAAAACTAAGATCAGGGCATCCGGTCCCATCACTTCATGGGAAATAGATGGGGAAAAGTGGAAACAGTGTCAGGCTTTATTTTTTTGGGCTCCAAAATCACTGCAGATTGTGATTGCAGCCATGAAATTAAAAGACGCTTACTCCTTGGAAGGAAAGTTATGACCAACCTAGATAGCATATTAAAAAGCAGAGACATTACTTTGCCAACCAAGGTCTGTTTAGTCAAGGCTATGGTTTTTCCCGTGGTCATGTATGGATGTGAAAGTTGGACTGTGAAGAAAGCTGATCGCCGAAGAATTGATGCTTTTGAACTGTGGTGTTGGAGAAGACTCTTGAGAGTCCCTTGGACTGCAAGGAGATCCAACCAGTCCATTCTAAAGGAGATCAATCCTGGGTGTTCGTTCATTGGAAGGACTGATGCTGAAGCTAAAACTCCAATACTCTGGCCACCTCATGCGAAGAGTTAACTCACTGGAAAAGACTCTGATGCTGGGAGGGATTGGGGGCGGGAGGAGAAGGGGACGACAGAGAATGAGATGGCTGGATGGCATCACCGACTTGATGGAGGTGAGTTTGAGTGAACTCCGGGAGTTGGTGATGGACAGGGAGGCCTGGCGTGCTGTGATTCATGGGGTCGCAAAGCGTCGGACACAACTGAGCAACTGAACTGAACTGAACTGATGTGTGTTTTGTATGGCCTTATCATTGACTTTAAAATTCATGCATGTTGATGTTTATACCCCTAATTAATTCATTGTTAGTGCTGGAACTCAGTGAGCTGTCAATGCACATTTAGGATGTTTCCAGATTTTTGCTGTTAGAACCATGTGCTATATGACCTTTGTAATATATGTCCTCTGATATGCATGAACAATAGTGTGTTAGGAGTAGAATTGCTGGGTCAGAGGTCTGAGAATGTTTACTTTTATTCACATTTATGTTTAATTTCCTCCCAATGAGGAAGTGCCATATTGTTTTCTAAGTAGTTGCACGAATCCACACTTTTCCCCTCAGCAGCATGTGTAAGCTCCTGTTACACACCCAGCAATATTTGATATTGTCAGACTTTAAAATTTTGACCAATCTGACTGGTAAGAAATGATATTTAATTGTAGCATGTATCTACATTTTATTACTGATCAGGTAGTATTATGTTTCATATACTTGAGATCATTCATACTTCCATTTTGTGAATACCTGTTCATATTTTTTGCCCTTATTTCTAGTGGGTTCTTTGATTATTCTTATTTATTTACAGGAATTATTTGTTTATTCTCAATACTATAACTCTGTCCATTGTAAAAATAATTTCCCATTATTTTTAGGTGTTTTTTAATTTAAAAAAGGCCACCCTCACCTCAACTAGTTCTTCTGCTTTAGGAATGACATGTATTCTTGGTATCCTTTGCGATTTCAGATAAATTTTATAATCAGCTTCTCAAGCTCAGCTGGTAAAGAATCTGCCTGCAACATGGGAGACCTGGGTTCCATCCTGGGGTTAGAAAGATCCCCTGGCAACCCACTCTTGTATTCTTGCCTGGAAAATCCCCATGGACAGGGGAACCTGGCAGGCTACATTTCATGGGGTCTCAAAGTGTTGGACATGACTGAGAAGGTTCATGAGAAATCCTCTTGAGATTTTCACTAGAAAGAATTGCATTAAATCTATATATATCAGCTTGTAGAGAATATCCTTATTGAGTTTTCCTATATACAAACATCTCTTTCTCCACATTTGTTTAGGTCTTTTTGTGTGTGTGTTTTAATAAAGTTTTATAATTTCTTTATAAAAGTGTTTTTTGTTACCTATTTTTGTTAGATTTGTTCCTCTGTATCTTACATTTTTGGTTGCTGTTATAAATAATATCTTTTCTTAAACAGATTTTCCATTAGTTGGTGGTATATATAACTCAGTTGACTTTTATATGTGGACTTTGCTAAATTTTTCTATAAGTTCTCATAACTTACCTGAAAATTCTATTGGGTTTTCTATGCAGTCATATCATCTTGGAATGATGATATTTATTTCTTCCTTTTAAATCCTTAGCCTTTTATTTCTTCTACTTATATTACTGAGGTCAGAATTTCCAGAATAATGCTAAATTAAAGTGATGATACTGGTACCTTTGTCTCATTTCTAATTTTAAAGGAAACGCTTTAGCATTTTAACATCAAATACCATGGTTGCGACCGTCTGCTTTGGTATTGGGTTTTTCTTGTTGCTTTGTTTTATGGGTAGCATTCACTGGGTTGAGAAATTTTTCTTGCCTTCCTAGGTGGTGAAATATCATTAAATGTTTTCTGCTTCTATTGAAATGAACATATAGCTTTTCTCTATTAATATGCTATTATGATAAAATACATTTACAGTTTTTCTTGTGTTGAAATAATTCTCCATTCTTGGTGTAAACCCAACTTAGACATGACAAAAATATCTCTTTGACATTGCTGGATTCAGTTTCCTAGTGCTTTGCCTAGAATTTTTACATCTGTGAACATGGTTAAGATCTGCCAGTATCTTCCCTGTCTGTATTGCCCTTCTAAGGTTTTGGTATTCAGTTATGACTTCATAAAACAAGCTGGAAAGTACTTGTTGTTTATCTCGTAACTCAAAGGGTATAAAGCATGCTGGAATTATCTGTTCATTACATTGCTGGTAGAACTAATCTTGAAGAATCTTCCAGGCTTAACGGTTTCTTTGCAGAAACATTTTAAAACTACTGACTAAATTTCTTTAATGGTATACAAACATAGAGGATTTTTCTTTCTTCTTCAATCAGATTGCTGCATTTTTCCTAAGAACTTTTAATATTTTACCTAATTTCTCACATTTGTTAGTATAAACTTATAGTATTTTGCACCTTTGTTCTTACCATTAGTTTTAGTATTATTTACATATCCTCTTTTTCACTTCTTATACTGTTTTCATGATCAGTCTTATCAGATTTTATAGATTTTTAAAATTCTTTTTGTTGTTGTTTAGTGGTTCAGTCAACTCTTTGCAACCCCATAGAATGCAGCATGCCAGGCTTTCCTATCCTTCACTGTCTCCCAGAGGATAATTGTACATTGGATTTATTAGTTCTTTTTTTCACTATATCCTCAGTTTTTATCTTATTAATTTCTCTCTAATTTGTATTGCTTTGTTCCTTCATTTCTTGTAGGGTTTATTCTATTTTTTCCCCTAGTGACTGAATTTCATTACTTGGCTTATTTAATAATATTCAACCTTAAATGTCTTCCATTTTCTTTATTATTTCTTCCTTGACCTTTGAGTTATTTGTAATTGTGATTTTTATTTTCAAAATACATGGCAGTTTTTGACTTATCTTTTTGTTGATATCTATCTAGTTGTGCTATAATCTGAGAATGCCCAATACAAAGGTGTCTGTGTAATACAATTCTGTTAAATGTTTTGAGGCTTGCTTTTAGCCTATATTGGGTTTAATTTTTGTAACCATCCCATGTGTGCCTGAGAAAGAATATCCATTCTGCAGCTACAGTAGGTTGTTTTTTTTTTTCTATTTTTCCTCTCCTGACTTATTTTAGGATGAGATATTTTCCTCTTATTTCATTAATTTCTCCTCCATCAGTTATTAGTTATCGTTGGAATACATGTATATCTAACTTAACAAACTCTTAATTGAGCAACACTTTCACTCTCTGCAAACCAACACAAGGACCTAACTGCAGTCACATCACATCCCAAATTAAATGTTATTGCTCTACTATGCTAAGTAGCTTCAGTCACATACAACTCTGTGCAACCCTATGGACCGTAGCCTGCCAGGCTCCTCTGTCCATGGGATTCTCTAGGCAAAAATACTGGAGTGGGTTGCCATTTTCTCCTCCAGAAGATCTTTCTGACCCAGGGATCAACTCCTCATCCCTTATGTCTCCTGCATTCGTAGGTGGGTTCTTTACCACTAGTGCCACCTGAAAAGCCATATACTATAATTTAGTTCTGGCAGAGAAACCAGAGATCAAAAACCTGCCTGTTGAGAAATCTGTATGTAGGTCAGGAAGCAACAGTTAGAATTGGACATGAAACAACAGACTGATTCCAAATCGGGAAAGGAGTATGTCAAGGCTGTATACTGTCACCCTCCTTATTTAACTTATATGCAGAGTACATCATGAGAAATGCTGGGTTGGATGAAGCATAAGCTGGAATCAAGATTGCTGGGAGAAATATCAATAACCTCAGATATAGAGATGACACCACCCTTATGGCAGAAGGCAAAGAGGAACTAAAGAGCCTCTTAATGAAAGTGAAAGGAGAGTGAAAAAGTTGGCTTAAAACTCAACATTCAGAAAATTAAGATCATTGTATCTGGTCCCATCACTTTATGGCAAAAAGATAGGGAAACAGTAGAAACAGCGACAGACTTTATTTTGGGGGCTCCAAAATCACTGCAGATGCTGATTGCAGCCATGAAATTAAAAGATGCTTGCTCCTTGGAAGAAAAGTTATGACCAACCTAGACAGCATATTAAAACACAGAGACACTACTTTGCCAACAAAGGTCCATCTAGTCAAAGCTATGGTTTTTCCAGTGGTCATGTATGATGTGAGAGTTGGACTATAAAGAAAGCTGAGCGCAGAAGAATTGATGCTTTTGAACTGTGCTGTTGGAGAAGACTCTTGAGAGTCCCCCTTGGACTGCAAGGAGATACAACCAGTCCATCCTAAAGGAGATCAGTCCTGAATATTCATTGGAAGGACTGATGTTGAAGCTGAAACTCCAATACTTTGGCCACCTGATGCGAAGAGCCGACTCATTGAAAAAGACCCTGATGCTGGGAAACATTGAAGGCAGGAGGAGAAGGGGACGACAGAGGACAAGACGGTTGGATGGCAATACCAACTCAATGGACAAGAGTTTGAGCAAGCTTCAGGAGATGGTGAAGGATAGAGAAGCCTGGCACGCTGCAATCCATGGGGTTGGACATGACTGAGTGACTGAACAACCACCACCACTTTACGAGGTCAATAATTCGTTAAAATTCACCCACATGTTTAACATTTTCCTTGCTCACTATTGCTTTCTTCATCTTAAATCTTCTGTCTGGTATCATTTTCCTTCTTCCTTAAGTACAGGCATTTAGATACTTCTTTAGTAGGTATCTGCTTATAGAAAATTCTCTCAGTTTTTGGCTGCAAATGCCTTCACTGACTCTCCTCGTTGAAAGGAAGTTTTGCTAGTTAAAGAATTTTAGGAAGTCAGCTTTACTTCAGCATTTTAAAGATATTCTGGCTTTGATTGCACTCTTGAAAACTCAGCTGTGGTATGTTGCTCCGTTTTAGTGATTTATCTGTTCTCTCTGTTGTTTCTAAGGTCTCAGCTTTCTTAAAAAAAAAATACATTTTGCAGTTTATGATGTATCACGTTGTGAATTTCTTTTTACTTATCCTGCTTGGGATTCATTGGCGTCTACATCTGAAAACTGGTGTCTTTTACAGATTCTGAAAAATTCTCAGCCATGTTCTATCCAAAGATTGCCTCTCCTCTATTCTCTTTAAAATCTACTCCTGAATTCCAACAAGCATATACTGATTTTCTCATCCTTTCCTCCACATGTCTAAACCTCTGTTTCATACTTTTCAATCTCTTTGACTTTCTATCTTGAATTCAGGATACATCTTCAACTCTATTTTCCAGTTTATGAATTTTCTATTATAATATACTTGGTCTTCATTTCTAAACTAAAGTATCATACTTTTTTCATTTCTAGAAATGACTCATATATCCCTATTTCACATTTTCATATATACAGAGAATCACATTTTTTCCAAAGCACTTTCATTATATTCAATTCATGTTATTTTTAAAACTATTACTGAACTTAGTATATGAACCTCTTTGTTATTAGGAAAGTGAGTTGGAATCACAGAGAAATATTCTGTCTCATTTATAAAACCCCATGAAACACTCTGTTCTAGAGCCTTCTTGCCCCTGAATCTCAAAGTCGTTACCTAAATCTTTTTAGGTCAAGTCAGAAGTCTAAACCCTTAGTGATAGTCGGGAATATCCCACAAGCCTACAAGTTTGAGCTTCCTGCTTCCCTGGTACAAAACCTCATTTCTTTGTAAGGTTCCTTCAGCTGGAGATTTTGAATGACCAAGTTTAAACTCTCTGGTTATGCTACTCCATGCTCCTTTTTCCCTCCTCCTCTCACTCCCTTTTGAAGACCACGATTTTCCCATTTTGCTGCACTCCTCCACCAGGGTTTTGGGATGTAAGCCCAGTGCTCATTGCATACTGGTCCCAGGCTCCACAGGTGGCGCTCCTACCAGCAGCCAGTGTTTGAGAAGGTGAACCCGACAGCAGACAGTGTCCACTGGGCCTGGAGCGGACGGCTGTCAGGTGACTGCCCTGCAGGCTGCAAGGAGAAACCTGGGTTGGACTCCAGGCCTGCAAATAAACTCGTGGCCATCTGCATTCCCTCTCATGACTCAGCCATTCCTCATGAAAGGATTCACTGTGTGTGAGGAGAAGGAGGCTAGACGATCTGGAAGAAGGCACAGCAGAGGAAACTGCGGCTATTATGACGTCATTGAAATCAAGGTGCAAGGGCAGCTGTTAGAGGCTGCTGCTGCTTTGTAGTGACAGGAAGAGAATGTTCCATTTAAAGAATAATCATTCATGAGAAAGTTCATCTTTGGGTACACAATGAAACACCACATAACAAAACAGGACCAAAGCACCTTACTGGGATCTCAGAGAAGGCAGTAACAGAGAACAGGCTGAGCAAATGTTGAGTTTGTAACTGAAGTCCTATTCTAGTTTGGAATAGCAGAAAAAAAGGCTTAGGTCTGAATTCTCCTTCCACACTTTCTATTTTGGGGACCACAGGCAAGTGTCTTACCATTTCTAAACTTCGGTTCCCTTATTTCAATAATGGGCATAAAAATAATTGTCTCCACGAAAATCAGAGATGATACATATAAGGAAATGATAGAGAAATTGCTAGTTAGCTCCTGATATCAATTCTCCCCTTCTTTCCTGGTAATAAGAACTATGATTTCATCTGGGCACACCCCTACTTAGAGAAAAGGATACACTCCCACAAGTCACATGCCTAGGGATGCATAAGATTGGGTTAAATATATATATATAATGACAATGATAATATACACTGATATATAAGAAGTATTAAATATGATTCTCATGATGTGCTCTTAAAGGAAGGGAACTTAGTGGCCTTTGTTCCTTCTTCCTGCCTGGAACTTGGATGAGATGGCCAGCAACCATTTAGGACTAGGAAGAAAAAAGATTAATTTATCTTTAATTCAAATCAAAAGAGGGATTCAGTGTGAAGAGTTGGAAGAACACTGGGTTTCTAACAATATTATTGAATCACCATATTGGCCTTGGTCTCTTTATCTCCAAATTCCCTTATGGGTGAACAGGATTTTCCTGTGTGTTTAAGTCAATATTATTTTGAGTTTCTGTAATAAATTACACTCAACCAAAACATAATTCTGATGCAAAAAATTATGTATCATATCGACCAACATTAAAATTTCACATTTTTGACCCATCAGTCCCACTTTTATAAATATATCCTATAAATGTACTGAGATATGTACACAAAAGATACAGTCAAATATATGTATTGCAAAAAAAAATCTATTGTATCACTGCAGTACCAAAAGACTGGAAACAAACTACATGTTCAACTGTAGGTGACTGGTAAAGCAAATGATTTGTATTCAAGCAGTATACATTACTATGCAGCTGTTAGCTTGAGAGATCTATACGGAATAATCTTCAAATGGAGTAAATTCCCATTTAGGGAAAAAAAGAATAGATACTATGTTTTCCAAAGATAGCTGCAGCAATATCTCCCATCTCATGACATGACTGTAACAGTCCTCCCATCAAGATACAGGGCCTAATTTTCCTCCTCTTAAATCTGGACAGCAGAAGTGACCCTTTGTGACTTCCAGGGCCAAGTCAGAAAGGTGAGACCTTTCTCCTTGTCAACCAGAAGACTCATGCCCAGAACCCAAAGTCCCCATGTAGAGGCCACCATGCTGCGAGGGAGAGGCCATGAGCAGATGCTGTGCTCAGTGATCTCAGTATTCAGCGCCACCCTGTCCAGGGACCAGACTCTTGAATGAATAAGCCTTCAGATGATTCCAGTCACCTACCCTTCAAGTCTTTTGAGCTGAGGATCCAGGTATCATGGAGCAGAGGGAAGTCATCCCTGCTGTGCCCTTTCTGAATTTCTGAATCACAGAAAAATTTGGAAAGCACAGCAAAATTTTTGTCTTTCTATCATGAAACTTGGGATGGCTTGATGCACAGTAATAGCATGTTTTATCATGTATAAAATTTTTCAGGAAGACGATACACAAAAGCCATTAACCTTGACTGTTTCTGAAGAGTGAGTCAGGGATTTAGTGTGGTGAAAAGACTTAGGTTTCACTCTATGCTTTTTCTTATCATTGCAAATTTTCTTTTATCATGTGCATGTATTATTGCAGCTTTCAAGCATGTATAAAAAAGAACATTTGTTAGGAAGATGTGTGATACCAGAAATAAGCAGGTCTGCCAGCTCCTATCAGCAACAGGACTTGAAAAAACCCCAATCTCCATTTAGAACATGCACTAAGAAGTCCAAAAAAGATGAAGATAATATTACAGGCATTTCAAGTTTCTAAAATTAGGTGACATGCTACCAACTTTAATAGAATCTCACAATGATACAGTCCTATCACTCTTTTCCCACAACAAGTTATTAATAAAAAAAATTCCCCCCATCTAGCCTAGTGCCTAGGATCTAAAATGGCACTATTTTAATCACAGATTAAGGGGCATGTTGAACACAACTTTCACTGCCCATCTTCCAAACAGCAACCCCTTTCCCATCTAACCGCAGGAGGCACTGGGCAGTCAGATAAGAACTTAAGATGTAAAAGATAGTCAGTCCTTTTTCTCCAATCATTGCAGGGAAGTGTGCATTCTGAGAATTCATACAAGTGCCCTGAAATCTGGTAATGACAGAAGAAAACCAACCTTACCCATCCACTTTGCTGAACTGTAAAGTTAAGGGAGAAAATGGGATGTAACTAGTAATTCAGAGGGCCTATTGCAAATGATACCAGGAAATAGAAATCATAAACTAAAACAACCGAAGGACTTCTCTGTGTTCTACAACAACTTCCTTAGGCATTTTAAAGTGTCCTCCTGCATCTTTAAATTTACAAAACCCTTTTAGGCGGAGTTGTAGCAAGAAACAAGCAGTTCTCTATAAAAATTACTCGGCAATTAAAGAGCATACATGATATAGAATTTTCTAATTCCGTAATTTCTAAATAGGAAAAACGGATGATTTGCAAATGTCCTGAGGGACAGATTGGGCCTCTGTTGACATTTACAGATTAGTGTTCTGGGAGTTTTTATAGAAAAATCATTTTACTTTGCTCTATTACAAAACAATTTTAGTACAGGGCAAAAGGAAGCCAAGCCCCCAGGAGAAGGTGGGGTGAGCGGGAGTTGTTCACTGTGACTAGGATCAGTGGTTAGTCCGGGCACTGACCCTGAATGTATTTAAAAGACTTCCTCATATAATGCATGCGTGCGCGTGCTAAGTTGCTTCAGCCACGTCTGGCTCTGTGCCACCCAATGGACTGTACACTGACAGGCTTCTCCGTCCATGGGATTCTCCAGCAAGAATACTGCAGTGGGTTGCCATGCCCTTCTCCAGGGGATCTTCCTGACCCAGGAATCGAATCTGCATCTCTTATGTCTCCTGCATAGGTAGGCAGGTTCTTTATGAAAATCATTGGGAATACTTACTATTTTATATCCAAAGGAAGCTGTTTTTTCTACTAACGAGAAGATAATCCCCATGTTGAGAGCAGGAGCCACCTGAAAGCAGAGGGCCTGATGGAATGCTGCTGGAAAGTGCGAGCAGGTGCTCAGCGCCCCCTTTGCCTGTAACCAGGGTGGACCTACAGCAAAACATAGAGTAGCACGAAGCAAGGGCTCCGGAAACACTTTCTGAATGAACGAATGACTATGAAGGATGCCCCACACTTCTTCAAGCTTCCCTGAAGTCACAAACCCATCAACAATAACTGTCAAGTCTTACTGACACTTGATCCTTCACCTTCCCACCAGGACCTCTAGTTCCTGCAGAGCTCCCCCTGACCCCATCACCCCATGGGAGCTGGTCGTCTTTATCTCTCCTAGCTGGTCATTTGTCACTGCCCAGGTATAGGACTTCTTTGCTGGTGGCCAAATGACCAAGAGTGACATACTCAGAATTTCTACTCAGCTGCCCATCCTGCCTAGAACTCGTTTGATGGGATAACTTTTTTTTTTATCGGAGTATAATTGTTTTACAATGTTGTGTTAGTTTCTGCTACACAACAAGGCAAAACAGCCATAATTATACATATGTCCCCTCCCTCTTGAACCTCCCTCCCACACCCCCATCCCCATCCCACCCCTCTAGGTCATCACAGCACAACTGGCTAAGCTCCCTGTGCTAATACAGCAGCTTCCCACTAGCTAGCTATTTCACACATGGTAGTGTGCGCATCTCAATGCTACTCTCTCAATTCGTCCCATCCTCCCCGAGTAGGATAACTTTTCTCTGGGACACTTTCTCAGCATCCGGTACAGCCCCCCATACTCTGCCTGGCCATCTCTGCTCCACACAGCCTGTGCGTGCCATGCAGATATGATCCCTGTGTGCTGATTCAACTTGAATTACTTCCCAGGAGACTCCGGGTGTGAATCATTGGCTCTCTCCTGCCCCAGGCCTATTGTCATGGACAGAATGTTTGTGTTCCCCCCTAAATTCATATATTGGCATCCTAACCTCCAGTGTCAGAGTGCAAAAATTCTAAGTGATAAGAAAAATGCATGTTTTAGTGTATCTGGCAATTTTTCTTTCTCTGTAATATACAAAGTCATGGTGTGTCCTAGATTTGATAAAATACCACATCTTAAAATAACAGAAACTGAAGCATTCTAAAGGAGATCAATCCTGGGTGTTCATTGGAAGGACTGATGCTAAAGATGAAACTGCAATACTTTGGCCACCTCATGCGACGAGCTGACTCACTGGAAAAGACTCTGATGCTGGAAGCGATTGCGGGCGGGAGGAGATGGGGACGACAGAGAATGAGATAGCTGGATGGCATCACCGACTCAATGGACACGAGTTTGAGTGAACTCCGGGAGTTGGTGATGGACAGGGAGGCCTGGCATGCTGTGATTCACGGGGTCGCGGAGAGTCGGACACGACTGAGCGACTGAACTGAACTGAACTGAAGCAATTATTAATATAATTCATACTTGCAACAAATCATGTGATTTTTACGTTAATCTCCATATGGTCGTTCCTCCCTAATATGCTGTCACTCTTTGAAGAAGAGTAAGAACAGAAGCTCATCCACCTGGGACGGTGGCTACTCTGAGGACGAAGACCACAGCTCCGCTTGGCGTGGAGCCAGGTCCTCAGGGCCCCAGACTCCCGGGTTCTCCCTACAAATATCCTGGAAACAGCACCACTCTGCTAATCTTTCCTGCTTTAATCTCTGCTTTCCCAAAGCTAGCACATCTTTCCCCCAAATCTCTGACAACTACTGAAGCAGAACAGACACCCAGATCCACTTTATCTAACAAACAGCACCTGCTATTGCCAGGTCCCAGGCTCCACCCTGAAGACACCTTGGCGCACAGAGAATGCTTCCTGCTAAAGAGGAACTTAAAAATCTACTGAGGCAAAGTACCAACTTCAAAAGGAAAAAATCTCCATACAGTGGAGACACTGGACACACATGAACCCAGTGATCAACTTTATCACCAGAAAGGAGCAAACAGACATCAGTCTCCAGATGGATCGTGAAGAAATCTGCCTGATGCAGTATTTCAGCCCAAATGCCTAAACAGAAGAGAATTGTGAGGCAGCATCAGAGAAACCAGACCAAGGGATACCTTACAAATGGCTGGCCTGTATAATATTTTAAAGGTCAGGGACATGAAAGATACAGAAAGGCAGGCATTAAATATTTACTCAGATTAAAGGAGATGAAAGGGATGGAATGCAATGCAACTAATGATCCTGGGCTGGAGTCTGCTCTTGAAAAGAAGGAGGAAAGAAAATTCTGTAAAAGTCATTATTAGAGCAATTAAGGAAATGGAAATATATACTGTAGTTTCAGGTAGCATTGTATCAATGTTAAACTTCTGAATTTGATATCTGAACTGCTGCCAATATGTAAGAAAATATTATTGTTCCTAGGAAAAATACACTGAGTCATGAGGCATGCAAACTATCTCAAATACATAGAGAAAGAGAATGACAATGCAAATATAACAAAGGATCCGTATACGAGAATTTTCTGTATTATTCTTGCAACTTTTCTGTAATGCTTTAAATTACTTCAAAATAAAAAGTAAAAAACTGATAATCTACACAAAAGTCTTTTGTATATGCTTGTGAAATTGTCACACAATTAAAAAGAACTCTATTCTTAGTTGTTACATGACGCAGCAATCCCACTCCTGGGTATATATTCAGAAAAGACTATAATTCAAAAAGATACATGCATATCAATGTTCATAACAGCACTATTCACAATAGCCAAGACAGGGAAAGAACCTAAAACCTGGCGGTCAAGTTGTTAAGAATCTGCATGCCAACACAGGGACCTCGGGTTCGATCCCTGGTACAGGAAGATTTCATGTGCCATGCTGCAGAGCAGCTAAGCCCGCACACTGCAACCCCTGAGCCTGCACATCTAGAGCCCATTCCCCACAACGAGAAGCCACCACAATGAGAAGCCCATGCACCCCAACAAAGAGTAGCACCCACTCGCTGCAACTAGACAAGGCCTGCCTGCAGCAACAAAGGCCCAGCACAGCCAAATAAATAAATAAATACATACATACATTTTTTAAAAAGTCCATTGACAAATGAATGGATAAGGAAGATGTAGTACAAATATATCATGGAATATTTCTCAACTATAAAAAAGGAATGAAACAATGTCATTTGCAGCAACATGATTGGGCCTAGAGATTATCATACTAGGTGGAGTAAATTAGAAAGAGAAAGACAAATACCGTATGCTATCACTTATACATGGAATATAAAAGGTGACAGAGATGAATTTATCTACAAAACAGACATAGAGAACAGACCTGTGGCTGCCAAAAAGGAGAGGGGGTGGGAGAGGAATGGATTGGGAGTTTGGGATTAACAGACACAAGCTATTAAATATAGAATGGATAAACAACAAGGTCCTACTGGATAGCACAGGCAACTATATTCAATATTCTCTGATAAACCATAACGGAAAAGAATCTGAAAAAGAAAGTATGATATGTATATACAAACCGAATCACTTTGCTGTACAGCAGAAATTAACACAACATTGTAAATCAACTATACTTAAATAAATCTTTTTTTTTTAAAAAAAGAACTCTATTCCTAAACTAAAACAAAAAGAATCCAGTGAGAAGTATAAACAAGTAAGCTTGCAAACCTTGGGGTCTGGAGTTCTAACACATTAATCTTGAGAAATGACCCCAATGAAGTCAAGATCAGAGAGGGAGTTGTCAGCATTAAACATGATTAACTAAATGTGAATTAAGAGCAAAAGAAATTCCCTCCTGTTTCAACATTCCTGAAATTACATTTTATTAAGAGATTGGCATTTTCATAATCAACATAATTCCCTCAAATCCGTTTTGGAAATAGGTGAAGTATAAGTAAATTAACAGATGTATGATTCTTATCTTGGTCTCTTTCTCAGCCATATGCATTGCATTAGCCAATTATTTCAGAAATATCCAACCAGACTAAAAATGGCAACTCTTCAATCTACTTGTCTTACACTCTGCCCTCCATTATGAAATCCCCTTCCTTTCTCTAAAGATCAGTTTTTTAGTTTCTTTCAGATTTTAAATGGAAACTTATGAGTAGATCATCTTGGGGATTATATTCGAACTGTCAACAGAAGATGACACAACATTTTTTCCAATCTCCCAATATCCAGAACACTGCTGGTGACAATCCAAGAAGTCAATATTGTTCAAAACCAAAAAGATTTTGGCTTATATTGAAAATTTGTGTTTATTACAGTATTTTAAAATATGACTTCTCTCCCTGCTTTTTGAACATAATTTATGTTCATTCTACTCTTGCTCATATTCTCTAGTTCACAAGAACAGTAGTTATTGTAGACAGAAAGGAAAATGACAGGGCAACTAAAAATTTAAGCTTAGAGTTGCCAAACACTCTGTTTTTGACCAATTGCTGGAGGAAAGAACTTCAAGATTCCTTTGGAGTTGGGCCTGTCTTTGCTGCAAAAGTGCTGGCCACCTGTCACAGAGGCACCCACAGAGGTTGTGGCCTGATTTTGGGCAACTGAAACAAAGGATAATCAGCTTCCAGGAGATGAATTACAACTGCCAAGCAGGGAGCCAGTGGTACCCTACAGCCAGGGGAAGCAAAGACAACAGACCAATGGGGAGGAAGGTCTGGTTTTCATTTTCTGTGGCACCATGCAGCAGCTCAGTGAAGGGCCGCAAATTGGGAGAAGGCCATGGCTTGACATATAATCACCAATGGCAGCAAACCTACCGAGGAAGCCAGTGGCGATCCAAGGGCTACTGCAGCCTTTTCAAGAAACAATTCAGAACTGGTCAGAACAATACCATCTGTATTTCACTTCCCTTTTAGTGCATGTCCCCACCTAGAGCTGAACACACAGACACTGTGAACCCTTCCAAGTGAATGTCTGCTACGCAAGTGTTGACCACATGGTTTGTTTTGAGAGCCTATTTAACTGAAAGCTGGAATCTGGGCCAGAAAAGCTTTCATTTTGGCACCCTTTCTCCAACATAGCTTCCCTGATGGCTTAACTGGGAAAGAGAAATTATCCAGAAAGAACAGCAGACTGGAGACCATTCTGCTATTCACCATCTCCTGTCTCCTTCCGACCTCCAGTGACCTTCAAAGCTGTCTGATGCACAGAGACCCAGGCAGCCTCCGCCTCTACTAGCAGCTCTGGTTTAAGATGCCAGTCAGTACGTGCAAAGCCAACCTCCTCATTCCAATGGGCTGTCATGATTTTTGATCCATGGTCAGAGACCACTCTAATTAGTAATCCAAGGTGTCACAATCTTACACTTTCCTTTAGTTTCCCGTGTAATTATGTAGTTAGGACCCTTACGAGGTTCTCTTGCCTCACTTTTAGAATGTGTAAAATCTGTGTGTCAGGCACAGGCAGGCAGCATTCTGATCTATTAGTTGATATGCTCCCAGACTGTTACATAAACCAATAATAAAGATAACCTGACCACTATGGTTTGGCAGGAAATGCAAACTGAACAAATTCCCCCCACTTACACTGGCTGGTGGCACAGAATCTGCTTGCCTGCCAGTGCAGGAGCCACAGATTCAACCCCTGGGTCGGGAAGATCCCCTGGAGGAGGTAATGGCAACCCACTCCAGTACTCTTGATTGGGAAATCCCATGAACAGAGGAGCCTGGAGGGCTGGGGTCAATGAGACTGCAAAGAGTTGGACACGATTGAGCAACTGAGCACACACACACACACCGGCTCTTATAAAACACTTTATTATAATTCAGGATACTGTTATCTCCAAGCTATAAGAGAAGGAGAAGGGCAGAAAAACGAAGGTATTTCTTTGTCTTTCCTCATGCCTGCTGAGGATACATTTCTCAGATCCTGCTTCCCCAAAAAGAATGAAAAATAGAATAAAAAAGAAAAGGAGAGCAGAGATTCCCTCAAACTTCTGAATCCAGTCCATCACACCCAGAGCGCACAGTGTTTCTGCTGCCTCCTTCTTTAGGATGCTGAGTACAAGTGTTTCTTGTTTGTGTGTGTTTGTTTTTGTTGCGCTGGATCTTCCTCATGGCACGAGGGGTTCTTGTGATGCACAGGCTTCTCTAGTCGTGGCGTGTGGGCTTCGTGGCCCTGTGACATGTGACGTCTTAGTCCTCCAACCAGGGATCGAACCTGTGTCCCCTGCATCGGAAGGCAGATTCTTAACCACTGGACCACCAGGCAAGTCCCACAAGTGATTTTTTCCAGTCCACTATTCTTACAAGCATTTTTGTGCAGATGTCTTTATAAGTGTTTGAAATATCATAAAATGTTACCTGCTAATACAAACATAGAAAAAGAATCTGCTTCATCACAGATTTTGGTAGTCATGAAATCAAAAGGAAACTGTGTGTGTGGCATCCTACAACATCTAGGGTTATTAGAGGAGAAAAATGAAAACACCATCATGGATACATTTCAAAATTCTTTTTCTTAAAAGAGAGAAAAGGTTGAATCTAATTTACGTAATGAAGGGGATTACTCTTTGAAACAATGAATCACTGTTTTAATGGAATTTAGTATCATGACTGAAGAACTGTATGTTTTCAGTGTGGATGTGGGATTCAAAGAAATGTGAAATTCATCCTCACTGTGTACTTCAAAATGCACTCCATTTTCATCATCAAATAAGCAAAATAAGAGACAGGATCCTACAAAAGAGAAGTCTAATTCCCCTGCTTCTGGGAAAAGAAGCATAAAACCTCAGTTCGGGTCCCAACTTTGTAACCAGACAAGGCCCAAAGGAACTGGGAGGAAACACCTAGTTATCTTTGGGGGCCTCAGTATTATAATAAAATGTAAATAGATAAAGTCAATATTGATGAAAGAATCTACTAAAATAACTTATTTACTCTTTGCTGAATATTTATTAAGCCCCTTCCCACTAGGCACATCCATGCCAGAAACCGAGGGTACAATCAGAAGACAGACCCTGTTAGCAAAGAGGTCATTAAAAACCTTTACAATGGACTTCCCTGGTGGCCTAGTGGTTAAGAATACACCTTTCAATGCAGGGGATTCGGGTTCAATCCCTGGTTGGGGAACTAAGATCCCACATGCTGCAGGGCACTAAGCCTGCATGCCACAGCTAAGACCTGATGCAGCCAAAAATAACAAAAGTAAATATTAAAAAAAGAAACCTTTACAAGAAAGCTCTGGAAGACACAGGAAACCATACCACAGAGGTCTCGCCCAGATCACAGCCCCTGGGAGACCCTACTGGAAGGCGGTAAGGGCTGTTATAAGCCTTGAAAAATAGGCAAGTAAGAGTGGAGAGGAGGCAGTCTGGATCCAGCAAAGTGCATTAACAAAGACCCAGAAATCAGAGAGAGTTGTGGTTCCCTGGAAGGCAGCTCAACATGATTACAGTGTGAGACAGAAAGGAGGGGTGAGGATGAATACAGCTGGAGAAACTAGCAGAAGTCCTGTATCTTGAAGGGCTTGGTGGGCCGTTTTGAGATATATAGACTTTACCTTCAAAGGCCACTGGAAGTTCAGAAGTAGCATGCCAAATCACTTCAGTCGTGTCCAACTCTGTGTGACCCCATAGACGGAATCCCACCAGGCTCCCCCGTCCCTGGGATTCTCCAGGCAAGAACACCGGAGTGGATTGCCATGTCCGTCTCCAATGTGTGAAAGTGAAAAGTGAAAGTGAAGTTGCTCAGTCGTGTCCGACCCTTAGCGACCCCACGGACTGCAGCCTACCAGGCTCCTCCATCCATGGGATTTTCTAGGCAAGAGTACTGGAGTGGCTTGCCATTGCCTTCTCCATAGCCTGATTTTATTTCAAGAAAGAGCGCACAGCTTACAGTGCGGGTCATGGATTGTTGGGGGTTGAGACTGAGAGCAGAGGAATCCATTAGGAGATGTGAGAGGACAGTGACTTGAACTAAGGACATGACAGAGAGGATAGGAAAAAGCAAAAAAAAAAAAAATCTATGGAGGATTAAGAAGCAGAGTACGACAGAGTTTCTAATAACTTGATGCGAATGGTAGCAGAGAGGTCCAAGTTTCTGTTGTGAGCAAACGGTGCATGGTGGGAGGCACACGGGAGATGGAGCTGTATGAGAAGGTAGTCAGTTCAGTGTGAGATTTACAAATTAGAGGAATCTACGGACCATCCCCATGAAGATGACCAGGGGGATATTAGGTGTAGAGCTCTGGAAAAACGATCAGGCACAGAATTAAGTGTTGGGGGGTCATCAAGACACTTATGGTAACCAAAGCTATAGGAATGGACTGGACCACTTAGAATGAGGTTGTCCAGTGAGAGAAAGGTCCAATCTAGATTCCCTGGGTAACATCACTTTTCAGGAATATGAGGTGAGAAAGAAGTAAGCCAAAGAGAAGACAACAAGTAAGAAGAAAATTAGGAGAGAGGAATTATGGATCCAAGAGAAGACACTGCTATAAAAAAGAAAGTGTGGTCACATGATGGGATGCAGCAAAAAGATCACTGTAGAGAAGCTGTCAAAGTGCCACTGGGTTTAATAATAACTGTATTGTTGGTGATCGTGGCAAGGAAACTTTCAATGGAGAGGAGGTAGTGAAACCAGTTTACAGAAACCAGAGGAATGAATGCAGGTGAGAATGCAGAAGTGGCAAATTAGACCATTCTCTCGAAAAACCTGAGGGTTCCAAGTCCTTGAGGACTTGACACTATTGTATCCCCAGGTCTAATATACAACAAGCGAGAAATAAACATTCACTGAGTTAATGTTAAGGGGAAGGAAATGAGACAAAAGGCTACTGGGCGGATAAAGTCAAGGAGGATGGAATCCAGAGCAGAAATTGAGACATTTACTTTAGGAAGATGAAATATCTCTTCTATCAAGACAGGATTAAAGGAGACAAGGAAATTGAAACCACTGTCATTCCCAGCTGGCGCTAGTAGTAAACAACCTGCCTGACAATGCAGGAGACATAAGAGATGCAGGTTCGATCCCTGGGTTGGGAAGATCACCTGGAGAAGGAAAAGCAACCCACTCCAGTGTTCTTGCCTGGAGAATCCCATGGACAGAGGAGCTTGGCAGGCTATAGTCCATAGGGTCACAAAGAGTTGGACACGACTGAAATGACTTAACACATATGCACATCATCAAATGGCTTCCACTTTCTTGATGAATTCAGAAGCAAGGTGATGTGCTAAAAATGTCAGTGGAGGTGATGAGTAAGTAGATTTAGGAAAGTGGAGAGGAGAACAAAAACCAACTGGGAAACAGAAGGACCCACTGGGCCCACTCGAGTGTGGAGAGCTCGACTCATGTGGCAAAATTAGCATGAGCGGGTGCTGGAGGGATAAGTAGAGAATGAACATGACCCCAAAGTAGAGACTGCAGGAAGACGAATCTGGGACTGGGCTTTTTCTAAGTGAGTAAAACAAAAAGACAAGGGCATCTGAGGTATTTGCAACTGGGCCAAACTAGAAGGAACTGAAGATGGAAGGGGCAAGTAGGATCAGTGAGGTCCTACAGCGGACAAAGATCAGATTGTAGAAGGCATGCAGAGAGAGTTGCAGCCTCCTTAGAGCCTCCTTAGTCGCTCAGTTGTGCCCGAATCTTTGTGAACACATGGACTGTAGCCCACCGGGCTCCTCTGTCCATGAAATTCTCCAGGCAAGAATATGAGAGTGGGTTGCCATTCCCTTCTTTAGGGGATCTTCCTGACCCAGGGATCAAAGCGAAGTCTCCTGTGTTGCAGGCAGATTCTTTACTGTCTTAGCTACCAAGGAAGCCCTATGTAAGGTAAACACATATCTAATCCTGGTGCTTTTCTAAATGGTCATTAACATGGAGCCTTAACCAACCTCTGCCACTTTGTCTCACTGCCCCTCCAGGCTCTCAGAACACTGCCTTGTTCCTGAACCTCCTAGGCCTCTTCTGTGATCGCTGGGTTTCCAGAGGGTAGACAGAGGCAGTATTTTACTCACTTTCAGAGCAAAATTCTTACCATTAGAAAGATTATCCACAACATTGGTAAATGTAGAGATAAACGTATACCTCCATATCTTCTCATTTGGTGAAATGAAGAGTTTTTGTGCATTTTCCCTGCATAGGTTCATGTGGAACACCCTTAGTTCTGAAATCCACACAGCAAATCCCCAGCCCTGGGCCATGAACTAATATTGAAAATTAGAAAAGAAGCTGCAGAAGGAGTCATGTGGCTGATGTGAAGAAGTAAGGCTTCAGTGGCAGATACAAGCCACACTGTTCATAGGGCACCTCCTGAGCAAGTAGAGGATTCAGTAAATTAAATAAACAGCTATTTATGTAAAGCTGTGAAATAGCCTGAGTCCCAGCAGCAGACATCACAGATGTGCATGAAAGTCAAACAGAAATTCTAACTTATTATAATTTTTGACAGCATATTAACTTTAGTGAATACGCTGAAGATCTTAAAATGTCAGAGGTGACGCTATGAAAATGAATGCTTACTCGAAACCTCAAACTGTCATAGGTGGCTTTATTTACAGGCACATGGTGATTTCTGAGGCCATATGCAGTTAATAAAATGTGACAAAGTGGGTTTTTTATGGACTAAGTGACCCTTAGTTACTACTACTCAGAGTCAAAATGATTTAAAAATTTCCACCATGACTATAAATTATCAGTCACTAAAATTTTTATCATTCACTGAATTATACCAAAGATCCAGGAGCAAATTATATAGCAAGACTGGAGTAGGGTGAGTTGTGCTGTAAACTGCCCAGCAGTGTGGCAAAGCAGACAGACAGAATGTTTTCAAAGCATTTTACTGGGGACATGAATGTGGGTGTGGAAGTACTATTTATAACTCTGAATTTGGGGATTTTTTTTTCAGTAGTGAGATTTCAGTGTTAAATAAGGATACATTTCATTAATTCAGAAAGCCCTAATATGAAATTTAATTGAAAGAACAGCTAGTTTGTGAGATAATCAAAGGAAAAACAAGGTTTGCAGGGACTATTTGTACGATTTCAGTGGCAGAGTGGTACAAAAGGGCAGGAGCTGGATCTGAAGTCTCCGGGCTTGGCCAGGACTGAATCAAGGTTCTGTGGGGCTTGAAGCTTGTATAACTTTGGGGAATCCACTTTAAGAAAAGGAATACAAGATTCCAAGTGTAAAATTAAGTACAGAAGTGAATATTTATTTAGGATGAGAAAATTGCAATATAAATAATTATAACAAATAATAATAAATTTGTTTTATAATTGTCATTATAACAAATTTTCAAAGGCTGAGAAATGCCACAGACATCCAAAATCCAGAAAAATACTTCTGACATACCTGACATACTTCTATAACCTAACTTTCTTGAATTTTTGTTAAAATGGCTATCATCAAAAAGTCTACAAATAATAAATGATAGAGAAGGCGTGGAGAAAAGGAGAAAAGGGCGTCTTCTTACACTGTGGAGAAAAGGGAACCTTCTTACACCGTAGGTGAGAATGTAAATTGGCGCAGTCACTATGGCGAACAGTACGGAGGTTCCACAAAAAACTAAAAATAGAGTCACAATATGATCCTGCAATCCCACTCCTGGGCATATATCCAGAGAAAACTCTAATTTGAAAAGATACGTGCATCCCAAAGTTCATAGCAGCACTATTTACAAATCATCTAAATGTCCACTGACAGATGAGTGGATAAAGAAGATGAGACGTTCATATAGTGTGTATGTATATACACACACACATATGTATATGTATATTCTTATCTGCATATTTAGTATATATGTTCTTTTTCAGATTCTTTTTCCTTATAGGTTATGACAAAATATTGAGTACAGTTCCCTGTGCTATACAGCAGGTCCCTATTGGTTATCTATTTTAGTGGTGTGTATATATTAATCCCAAACTCCTAATTCATCCATTCCATCCTTTCTCCTTTAGTAACCATAAGTTTGTTTTCTGTATCTGTGGCTCTATTTCTATTTTGTAATAAGTTGTTGCCATTTCCTTCTCCATATATATATATATATATATATATACACACACAATGGAATAATATTCAACCATAAAAAATAATGAAATAATGCCATTCGCAGCAACATGGATGGACCTCGAGATTATCATACTAAGAGAAGTAAGTCAAAGACAAATATTGTGTGATATTGTTTATATGTGCAACCTGAAAAATGCAAATGAACTTATTACAAAATAGAAATAGAACCACAGATATAGAAAACAAACTTATGGTTACCAAGGAGAAAGGATGGAATGGATGAATTAGGAGTTTGGGATTAATATATACACACCACTAAAATAGATAACCAATAGGGACCTGCTGTATAGCACAGGGAACTGTACTCAATATTTTGTCATAACCTATAAGGAAAAAGAATCTGAAAAAGAACATATATACTAAATATACAGATAGGAACATACATATACATATGTGTGTGTGTGTATATATATATATATATACACACACCGAATCACTGTGCTGTACACCTGAAACTAACCCAACATTGTAAGTCAACTGTGTGTGTGTGTGCTAAGTCGCTTCAGTCATGTCTGACCCTTTATGACCCTGTGGACTGTGGCCCGCCAGGCTCCTCTGTCCATGGGATTCTCCAGGCAAGAATACTGGAGTGGGTTTCCGTGCCCTCCTCCAGGGGATCTTCCCAACCCAGGGACAGAACCCACATCTTTCATGCCTCTTGCACTGTCAGGCAGGTTCTTTAAAACTAGCGCCACCTTTTTATTATTAACAGTGTAGAAAGCTTTCTAATTATTTCACTGAGCTGCTGATAGTTTTGAGTGTTTCAAATGGATCTGCCAGATTTTGTGAGGCCAGGATGCCTTCTGTCTGCCACAACACAAGCTGAGGTGTTGCAATGCAGAAAACTTGCATGTACTCAGACACACTGCCTCTGGTTGTGATCTCCAGAGAGCAATTCTGATATATTCTGTTCCATGTAATTCCCATTGAAAAAAAGAAAAGCGTCCAATAGTTTTACAATTATATTCAATTGTAGTCACTGTATTATCAACTATGTTTCTGATAGAAGAGAAGTTTAGTTTTGACCAGGAATTAATGAGAGAAATAAATCACCGGTTTAAAATTTTTCATGCCTGATGACTGAACGTATTTTCCAGAGATAAGTATCAATCATTGTTTCTCCTCTGCTCCTCACTTACTTCTGAGATCAGCTACACAGCAGAGTCTTTGGTCCATTATCTGGGTATTAAGTGGACCGCAGAGTAATAAACTACATACAGAAGTGACCACGAACTATCCCACTATCCCCAAACTAAGTGCACCCCCTTAACTAGATTCCAGATAGCCCCCTGCCATTCTATCAGTGCCTGAAACAAGGGGAAGAAGGATGGAGAGCAAGTGGCCTAAATGGTCCTGGACCACTGCCGATGAAATATTTTCCCTTCACGCATTTCACCCAAACAGATGAGAACACACCACAATGGCGCCCTGCAGGGGCACTGAAGCTTAAGCCTGCTCAATTTCCAAGTCAATCTGCCTCTAACCAGAGTCAGGTCATTGCTCTGCTACTAAGCCCATGGCTCTGAAAAAATCTTAATTTGTCTCAACTTCAGCTTCCCCTCTGTCAGATGAGGCTGCCGCTAACAGTAGGTATTTCATGGGGTTGTTGTGAGCTCTGAATGAGTTAACTCACAGAAAGTGTTATCATAATACTCAGGGAACTGAGTATTATCATAATACTCAGGGAACTAAGTATTTAATAAACATTAGCTCTCAGCATTAAGTAAAGGGTAAAATACTGCACGGTACCATATAAGATAATGGGCTTTCCAGGTGGCACTAATGGTAAAAAAACCCACCTGCCAATGCTGGAGATGCTAGAGACGTGATTCCATCCCTGGAAGATCCCCTGGAGGAGGGCATGGCAACCCAATCCAGTATTCTTGCCTGGAGAATCCTATGGACAGAGGAGCCTGGAGGGTTGTGGTCCATAGGGTTTCAAAGAGTTGGACACGACTGAAGTGACTTAGCATGCAAGCATATAAGATAATAAATGTGTGCTTAGAAAACTAATTCATATATCAACAATAAAGACAGTAAGCAGACACAAGCACCATATATTAATTTTAAATGACTTCTCTAAGGATAGCAATAGCATCACCCTAAATCACCATGTGTATTTGAAAACGATGAAACTATTTTTAAAAAATATATTTGAGAGATTTAATTTGTACAAAACAAATGCCTCTTCTTCCCATCTCATTATCGTTGAACTAAAGGATGGGTGATTTGTTCCACTACAATATTATAGGGGCAAGAAGGATGTTGCTTTTCTGGTATGAATTATTCTAAGTGGTGTGTTATATTTCCTTTCCTAGGAAGCATATAAAGAATTCCATTCCCAGAAATCAAGGTTTCAAAACATCTTCAGAAGCAAAGTAATAAAAATGGAAAACAAACCTTAACAATGATTTCATTCATAGGAAACTTCTCATTGCTAATAACATCAAGGAAGAGTATAAACCTTTCAGACGACACATTCTTCATTTTACCTTCAAAATCTAGATATTCAATTAAGTATACATAGAATTACTGTACAGATTTTTTTTTTCAGTGAAAAAGCATAAGCTATTTTAAAGCCCAGTTTGACATAGAGGCCCCTAAACCAAATATGTGAAATTTCAAAGTCAAAAGTTAATATGCTGGAAGATGCTCCAGACAGCAAGGATCAGAATAAACTGAGAAGAAATAAATATTTTCTGCCAGTAGCAAGCATCAAGAGTGCCAAATGTAGGGGAAATAGGGAAGCTTTTGAAAAACAGAAAAGATCTTTGTGGAATCATACATCTACTTAAAGCAAACCAGATGATAATCATTACTTATTAGAGATTAAATTTTGAACCATCTTAAACTTGAACATGTGAATTTGAATGGCTCAAGTCCCTTCTCACAGTCCCCATAAATGTGCCTCTCTCTTCTGAAATAAATAAATCATTGCTCTCTGCTCTGCTGTTTGGCTTCATAATATCAACTCACTTCATGGTTGCACTGTATGGGAGGCAGAAGAAACGTCATTGACTTAAAAAGCTAAATCTTAAGGTGTGACAGGCAGCACTTGTAAGGACTCAGGTATGAGACAGAAAAATCCTGGCAGTTATCTTATTTTTCATGAAGAAACCAGAGCTGAGCTTTGCCAAGCAGACAGCTATGAGCTCACCGGTCTGAAATAATTACTCATTGAGACTTTTCCCCAGGACAGAGCTAATGGGTTTATGCAGAAAACATAACTCGAATATTGATTTACAGAGTTTTTCTTTTAAAATCAGTAATCAGTAGCCTGTGGTTAAGTCTAACAAAGTTCTTAGGTACACTGATTGACAAACTAGGAAGTTAAAAAGGAAATCAATGTTCAACTAAAACAGATTGTTTTAAATTCACATTCTTTATGTCTAGTGGTCTCAGTCCTGTTTTAGGAGATGAAGAAATCAAAGCCTCAAACAACTGAAATGGATGAAAGCATTTTTAAGGAGTTGAATATTCCACAACTGCAACTTGGAAATTAAGCACAAGCTGAAGCACACCCAAAACAAATTGCTCTGTTTAGCCTAGAGCCGACCTGAGCAATGCTCTTTGTAATCAAGGCGAGATGTGCTGTGATGTTAACAGAGGGACCAAGGACATCGAAAGTGGATTGTATTCAAACGATTTTCATGGGAAGATATGGAGCAGAATCTAAACACCGATCTGCAGTTTTGCAAAATTGTGTTTCATGCCTCAAGAAAACAAGTTAAAGTACTGCAAAAAGAGTATGTGTGCGTGTGCTCAGTCACTCAGTCATGTCCAACTTTGCGGCCCATGGACTGCCTGCCAGGCTTCTCTGTCCCTGGAATTTTCCAGGCAAGAATACTGGAGTGGGTTGCCATTCAAAGTCTATGTACTTAAAACTCAGTAAGGCATGCTCTGAGGCATCCTTTCTTCTTTTTTAAGATGTATTTATTTATTTGGCTATGGTGGGTCTTTATTCCTGCGCACAGGCTTTCTCTAGTTGCAAGGATTGGGGACTACTCTCCAATTGCAGTGCTCGGGCTCTAGAGCGCAGCTTCAGTAGTCCTGGCACACTGGCTTAGTTGCTCCACAGCATGTGGGATCTTCCCAGACCAGGGATTGAACCTGTGTCCTCTGCATTGTCAGATGGATTCTTAACCACTGGACCACCAGGGAAGCCCAGCACTTTCTTTCAACACTCCTACTCTGTGGTTTAAATAAGAGATCTATGCAGAACTGACGATGTCCAGCACTCTCTTGTTTTTTAGATTCTTTGGATGGATGTTTAGAATGTCTCCACTTCTTATTTGGGTTTTATGTTGTGTTTAGTTTTACTATGTCATTTTAAAACAAAGCACTTTTTAAGAATACTGCCCCCTGAATCCTATCAGTAATGGCATTGCCATTGATGACAATACAGAAAGATGCAGAAAAGTCTTTTGAGAACATTTCACTGTGTAATCAAGTTGTGTACCTGCGGTGCATGCTAAGTCACGTCGTGTCTGACTCTGTGCGGCCCTATGGACTGTAGCCCACTAGGCTCCTTTGTCGGTGGAATTCTCCAGGCAAGAATAGTGGAGTGGAGTGGGTTGCCATGCCCTCCTCCAGGGGATCTTCCCAACCCAGGGATCGAACCCGCATCTCCTGTGGCTCCTGCACTGCAGGCAGATTCTTTACCACTCACCCACTGGGGAAGCTCAATCAGGATGCAGGGGGTGCTAAACTAGCGAATTTGCTGACATAATACTCAAAGGTTAATGACACATACTTATTTCCCAACTGGCAAGGGTTTAACTGTATGTCACACAGGTTGATACACACATGGTTGGATAGCATGAACATGAACTTGGGCAAACTCCGGAAGACAGTGAGGGACAGTGAGGCCCAGCATGTCACAGTCCATATGGTCGCAAAGAGTCGGACATGATTCAGAGACTGAACAACATATAGGTGTTGTTATACTATTGTTGGGGACTTCCCTGGTGGTTCAGATGGTAAAAGCATCTGCCTACAATGCGGAAGACCTGGGTTCGATCCCTGGGTCAGGAAGATCCCCTGGAGAAGGAAATGGCAACCCATTCCAGTATTCCTGCCTGGAAAATCCCATGGAGGGAGGAGCCTGGTGGGTCCATGGGGTCGCAAAGTACTACTGTTATACTATTGTTGATGATACTGAAAACTGACCATATTTTTCCCCAAAAGAAGAATGGAATTCTGGTTAGACAGCAAATCTGACAAAAGTCCAAAACAGATCAACCATACAACCTTCTTTTCCTCCAACAAGTATAACCTTTCTCTGATTTAGGAACCTGACTAGCTCCCCCTTTCCTTCTCCAGTCCTACCCTCTCTTGATAAGGTGGTTCATTCTCATATTCAGGGCTTGGCTCAAATAGCAAGCACCCCCTCAAAAAGCCTTTCTCTGACCACCTTATATATGAAGCACTCTCCTACCCAACGACTTCATCCATACCCTATTATTCTGTTTTACTTTCTCCTTAACACATCTTTTCAATCCATCTGGTTTGTTTTTGTTGTTGTTATCATTGCTCTCCCCTACTATAGGCTCCATGGACCCAGGGTCTATTTCTGTACACACAGCATCTCAAAAAATGACAAAGCTGATGTTCTTAGACTTGTAGGTCAGGTGTTTAGGACATTTGCACTTGGAATTTCTCATGGCCTTATAAACAGATGTCATCCAAAAGTTGGACTGGGCTGAAAAATTGACTACCTGGAAGATCCTTCACATGGCAGCAAGCTGATGCTAGCTGTTGGTTGCAGGCCTTAATTCCTCTCCATGTGGACCTCTCCTTGGGTCTGCTTCAATGTCCTCACGGCACAGGGGGCAGCCTCCAGGGCAAGCAATCCACATGACAATAGCAAAAACTGCAACGCCTCTTGCGATCTGACCTCTAAAGTCACATACTCTCACTTCCACCCATTCCACTGGCCATGGGAGACAGCATGGGAGGAGACTGCTGTCAATCACAAACTGGCACTTGACAAGAGCATCTGCCAGAGACTGAACAACAAAAACAAGGGCATTTGCCATCTGCCTCTGCAGAGATTGAACCCTGCTCTGCTGCAGCTGACAACCTTCAACACCCCCTGAGGGGAATTCAGGGTAGAGAATGAGTTACTCTGTGCTCCAGGAAAACTGGTGGGACAGGTCTTTAGACAGTTAGATATTTTCTGGGTTCATGACCCTAAAGCTTGCATCTCTTCATAAATAGAAAAACTCCTTGTGACTAGAAGAAAACCTTCAGTAAAGTAAGTGCTTGATTGCACTGAACTCCCCCTTCACCAAAATCTTATATATTGACCTTGCCCCACTACTGCTTTGGAGCAGTGTCTCAGAGCTATCTGAGATGCTGTCTCCTGGGCTGCAGTCCTCATTTTGCCTCCAAATAAAACGTCACTCGCAACTTACACATTGTATATCTTTTTAGTAGACACTGGAAAGTAGTGAGCCCCGAGAATGAGGCATGGATCACGGGGAACCACCATGGAGGTCGGTCACCACACTGCTGGTTATAGTCAGTTCACTATTGAAATAGCAGTGCTTTAAGGTAAGGCAAGCAAATATCCACACGTCTCATATTTTTACATATTACTCCAACATTTGCGTGTGTGCGTGCGTGCATGCTCAGTCGTGTCCCATTCTTTGTGACCCCATGGAGTGTAGCCCACCAAGTTCCTCCATTCATGGGATTTTCCAGGCAAGAACAATGGAGTGGGTTGCCATTTCCTTTTCCAGGGGATCTTTCCAACCCAGGGAGAGAACTTGCGTTTCCTTGTCTTCCTGCACTGGCAGACGGATTCCTCATTTAAAACACTTTAAAAGAAATGAAATTTTCTACTTTTCTATGGAGCCTGGCGGAGAAGGCAATGGCAAGCCACTCCAGTACTCTTGCCTAGAAAATCCCATGGATGGAGGAACCTGGTAGGCTGCAGTCCGTGGGGTCGCTATGGGTCAGACACCACTGAGCGACTTTACTTTCACTTTTCACTTTCACACATTGGAGAAGGAAATGGCAACCCACTCCGGTGTTCTTGCCTGGAGAATCCCAGGGAAGGGGGAGCCTGGTGGGCTTCCGTCTATGGGGTCACACAGAGTCGGACACGACTGAAGTGACTTAGCAGCAGCATGGAGCCTGGAAAAAATACTTGAATTTCTTCTTGGTGAAAGAATTAGATGTAAAGAATCATAAAATGACTACAGATGTCTCTTTCATTTTCCGTTTAACAATGGGTTGCTGGTTTTGTTTTAGTATCTACTTAGTTGGGGATGTGCAGCACTCAAGCTCTTTGAAGTGTAAAAGTGAGATTAAAGGCCAAGTTCAAACTGAACTGGGAGTTCACACAGTATTTGAAGCAGGTCCCCAGACAGGATCTGCAGACCATGTGTCTTTTGAGACAATGATATATGCAATTCTTACACCAAAAATGACCTCACTTGTTGCTAGTTGATTTTTCAGGGGTCTGGAAACCACAGTGCATTATTTTACCACCCAGGGTGAAATTAACAACAGACTATAGCCATGCGTAACTTTGATCTTCTCAGGGATCAAGGCCAAGGAAGGTAAATATAGTTGTGTTTTTTTTTTTTTTTTTATGTTGCTGAAAACAAGAATTACCTGTCTGGATTTTTTTAATTCATAATCATTTTTTACAAGGTGATGTGAAGAATAGCTTCTCCTAATTATTTCAGATAAGACTCTTGGATTTTTAATATTGCTAATTCTATATGAATAAACTGATCAATCTATCAATAAATTAACCAAAACTACCTAGAAAAATGCTACTTTAAAAAAAGAAAAGAAAAGCAAAAGATTGGGAAAGAGAATATGGAGTCAAATCCATGACGTTAATAAGAGTAGTGAGTAAAAGTAGCGAGATTTAACTAGAATGAAAACCCCAAAAATCTGCTATGGAGAAATGATTTCAGAAGGTAAAACACAGACGATGTTTTTTTCATCTGCTGCCCCTTTTGACATCCAAAAGATAGAGCATTCTTTTTAGAGAAACTATTTGCTTTCTAGATCAAACTTATAGAATGTCACTGCAACTTGTTATCTAAAACTTGACAGCTGATAACACAGATTAGGTATGGGGTGGGAGTAGTCACTCAGTTGTGTCCAACTCTTTGCAACCCCATGAACTGTAGCCCACCAGGCTCCCCTGTCTATGGAATTCTCCAGGCAAGAATACTAGAGTGAGTTGCCATTCCCTTCTCCAGGGGATCTTCCCAACCCAGGAATCAAACCTGGGTCTCCCAAATTGCGGGCAGATTCTTTACCATCTGAGCCACAAAACCACACAAATTAGGGGAAGCCGAGTTGACTCACTGGAAAAGACTCTGATGTTTGGAAAGGTTGGGGGTGGGAGGAAAAGGGGACGACCGAGAATGAGATGGCTGGATGGCATCACCGACTCTGTGGACATGAGTTTGAGTGAACTCCGGGAGTTGGTGATGGACAGGGAGGCCTGGCGTGCTGTGATTCATGGGGTCGCGGAGAGTCGGACATGACTGAGCGACTGAACTGAACTGAACTGAACACCCCTGGTGGCTCAGAGGTTAAAGCATCTGCCTCCAATGTGGGAGACCCGGGTTCGATCCCTGGGTCGGGAAGATCCCCTGGAGAAGGAAACAGTAACCCACTCCAGTATTCTTGCCTGGAGAATCCCATGGACGGAGAAGCCTGGTAGGCTACAGTCCACGGGGTCGCAAAGAGTCGGACATGACTGAGTGACGGAACGGACACCAAATGTCAGACACCCGGTTACAGATAAGAGAGAAAAAACTTCAAACTCCACTTCACTTCAGGGCAGAAACTGACCCTCTGTGCCTTAAGTCACATTTACTGTTATATTAGAAGAACTACTCGTTAGCACATTTTATGCTACCATGCATGAACCCCAGTGTAACAAAGGCATCCTAGAAAATTCTTTCTCCAGAAACTCAAAACAGCTGGTGCTAGATGGTTGAGAATGCAGGCAGCTGGCTAACAACAGCTTGAGAGTATCAGCTGAGTAGCCAAGATCAGAGACAGCTGAGAGAGGCAGCCAGAGAGAAGGGCTCTCTCAAGATCATTCTGGTTCAGCAGACGGACTGGTTTTTTAGTTCAAAAAAGGAAGAGTTTCATTTTAGACTGAACCCCAGCAATATAAATCCAAGAGTCACCAATGAGAACTCTCTCTGGAAAAGAAAACTGTTGCCTTCCTGATTTGATCTTTTCCTGTAGCTCAAACGGTAAAGAATCTGCCTGCCATGCAGGAGACCAGGGTTCGATCCTGGATTGGTAAGTTCCTCTGGAGAAGGGAATGGCAATCCACTCTAGTATTCTTGCCTAGAGAATTCTACAGTCCGTGGGGTGGCAGAGAGTCGGACATGACTAAGCGACACACACACACCCCAGACATGAAAAACACACACACACACACGAAAAACACACACACGAAACACACACACACACCCCCAGACATGAAACACCAACCTCTGCTTCTATGTTAACATCGGCAAGGGTAGTCACAGCTCCAACCAGCTCCATGTTACAAGGACCTTTCACGGGCACTCATGCCTCTGGTCTCTGGAGGTGTCATCGGAGACCGATCTTCAGCATCTCCACAATAAATGACACCGCCATGAAATAAAGCCTCTCTCTGGGGAGGCGCTACCACTTCATCTCAACAGCCCATTAACCTGGTGACACTTGACTTCCACTGCCAGATGCCCCTAACCCCAGAGTGCACATGCAAGCTAATTCCCTCACACGGCAGACTGAGCAAAAGACTCAGGCCCACACACTGACCAGCGGCTTTTGCAAAGAACAAACATGTATATTGTTTCCCATCACAATGGCAAATGCCAAACTCCTACTTCTGCCTTTTCAAAAAAAAAAAAGTGGGGGGAAGGGGGGACACCTTCTAAGGAAAACCTGCACTTACTTATTTTGCACGCATGAGAAAAGTCAATATGTACACTCATGCCACAACTATTTCACCCCAGATGTCCACAGCAATGGTTTTCCCAGCTTTCAGATCGGGAACTATCTCTTCTGACATAATTCTCTGGGTTCTTTTTCTTCTCAGCACAGCCTTCTTTCGGCTGTTGTTCATGAAAGAGATGGCATTTTCTCTCAGGATAAATGTTATACTAGTCAAGGTTTTCCAGGGAAATGGAACCAATAGATAGCTGGAGAGTCAGAGAGAGAAAGAAGTAGGGGGTAGGGGGAGACAAAATGCATATAATAGATACATCTATATAATATATTTACTTCCTATCTATCTGTTGTGGGGGGGATATTTTAAGGAACTGGCTCATGCAGTCATGGATATTGGCAAGTTCAAAATTTGTATGGTAGGCCAGCAGGCTGGAGACTCAGGGAAGAGCCAGTGTTGCAGTTCAGGTCCAGAGGCAGTCTGATGGCACATTTCCTTCTTGCTGGAGGAGGTCAGTCTTTTGTGTTGTTCATGTCTTCAACTGATGAAATGAGGCCCACCAACATTATGGAAGGCTTGACTCGAAGGCCACTGATTTAAATATAAATCTCAGCTAAAAAACACCCTCAAGAAACATCCAGAATAATGCCTTTCCACATATCCAGGCACACTGACACACAAAATTAACCATCCCAAAGGGCAAACAATTTTTATAATTTGTTATAGACATGAACCATCAGTCTATTCAGCAACGATATGAGACAAGGCTAAGTCAAGAGTACTGAAAAGTTATATCTAAGTACAAATTTTTAAAAAGGCCCCCAAAACATCTTAAATAATGTGGCAACAGACTAAGTTGTTTTATTTTTCATGGTATCAGTTGGGGAACTACAAATTTGTAGTATGCTATGGCTGCTGCTGCTGCTGCTGCTGCTAAGCCACTTCAGTCATGTCCGACTCTGTGTGACCCCATAGAGGGCAGCCCACCAGGCTCCCCCGTCCCTGGGATTCTCCAGGCAAGAACACTGGAGTGGGTTGCCATTTCCTTCTCCAATGTGTGAAAGTGAAAAGTGAAAGTGAAGTCGCTCAGTCGTGTCCGACCCTTAGCGACCCCACGGACTGCAGCCTACCAGGCTCCTCCATCTATGGGATTTTCTAGGCAAGAGTGCTATGGCTAGAAAGGTCTTTAAAAAATCAGCCTACCTGGCACTGGGCATAGATGAAGAGACCAAGGCAAGGTGGAGAATTCAAGAAAATCTGAGAATGGGTGGTGCATGGCATAGTTGATGCAAAAGCGCAAACAGCTGAGAAACCAGACAAAACTCATACTGGAATGCCTTACGTGGAATGTTTCTGAGATCAGAATCACTCTCCACTGTCACATACCACTTCTGGGCAACACCAAGAGACAGAGAGAAAGACAGCTGAGCAGGGTGCTGGATGATTGGACCAAGGTGACCTGTTATCAAAAGCTGGCCTCTGTGTATCCAAAAGACAGGCCATCCAGGCACGGGTAACTAAGAGTTCAATGACTGCCTTTATTTTGATAAGCTCCATGGGAAAGTGAGGCTTTTGCCACCACCATGCCAAGATCAGCAAAGACTGGCTAGGGGATCTGCGGTTTCTCTGCTTCCCAGAGGGACCCTTAATAATCTGTCTCTCATGGGGTGGGGGTGGAGGTGAGATTCAGCAAATATTCGTGAGTTCCTTTCCTTCCCTCCTCAGATAGATGCCAACAGTGGGTCCCTTTAGTTCACGAGCATTTGCACAGGCCTTGAAAAAAAATTATTAAGATTCAGCACCGTTATCAAAGGGGCCTTGGCAGAATCTAATCTCTGGGAGACAGCAAACTGGCCCAGAAGTGGGGCTGTGACCTTCAGTCACCTGCTGGCCTTGCTGCAATCTGATGCCTAAGAAATGGGGATTCAGTGCATCTTTGATGCCCAGTCAAGGCTTTGAAGCTGTGTCAAGACCGCAGGACAAAGGCAGCACTGTTTATGCAAATCTAGAAACAAAAGAAGCTAGACTCCAAAGCCATTAAAAGTAACATCAGAAATGCAATACCCAGGGGTGATTAGAAGCCCTGCACCAGTATGAAACAGAATGCCCGAAAGTGAGGCTGGGCAGCACACCAAAACACACACTGGGAAGGAATCCTGAGTGGCCACAGCCTGCCTGAATGTGCTTTGAGACCTTGATGTCCACAGTTCCTTAGCCAAGGGGCAGCCTCTGTGTGCCGCAGGAAGGAAGCCCAGGCCACTACTGCTCTCCACCTGGGGCACACAGGCCGGTCCTGAGAAGTTCCAATTTGTGCTCTCAAGGCCAGCCCTCTTGCTGCCACTCCCCTGGCAGTTCAGTCATCATGTGGCACAGGCCTTCTGCAGGAGACAACACTTTTAGGGAACACCTTTGGGCACCGTACACAACAGAGTGAACGCTGTTGGTAAAGAACCTGCCTGCCAATGCAGGAGACACAAGAGGCGACAGTTCAATCCCTGGGTCAGGAAGATCCCCTCGAAGAGGACATGGCAACTCATACCAGTATTCTTGCCTGGATAATCTCAGGGACAGAGGAGCTTGGCGGGGCTGCAGTCCATAGGATGGCAAAGAGTTGGACACAACTAAAGCAACTTTCACGCACACAACAGTGTGAAATAAAAATGAGCTTCCAAGAAAACTAAAGACTTTTTTTTAAGCCACTCCCCAAAAGATCTAAAATTCAGCTGAGGGTCCAAGAAACATCAGTCGTGTTATGTTTCATGAAAATTCTTTAGATTTCGTTACTTCCATGAAGGGGCTTCCCAGGTGGCTCAGTAATAAAGAATACACCTGCCAATGCAGGAGATGAAAGAGACACAGGTTCGATCCCTGGGTCAGGAAGATCCCCTGGAGGAGGGCATGGCAACCCACTCCAGTATTCTTGCCTGGAGAATCCCATGGACAGAGGAGCCTGTTGAGCTACAGTCCATAGGGTCACAAAGAGTCAGACACAACTGAGTGACTAGCATTTTCAAGAAGGGCCTACTGATGTCAGATCAGGAAGGGACCCCAGAGAACATCTATCTCATCCAAGGGTTCTCAAGTTTGGCCACACAGTCCCATTCTCTTGGAAGTTTTCAAAATATGTCACTTGACCTGATCCTAGCACAGAGATTCAGACCTAAGTGATGCCTAGGTGGGGCCTAGGTATCAGTATTTTATATATATATATATATATATATTAATCAAATGATTCTAATAAGCAGATAAATTTTAAAGCCACAGTTCTGGCACTTCTCTCTTTTGTTATGGAGCAGAAACTGAGGTCCAAAGAGAATAAGGGCTTGTTCAAAGTGATACAAGTGAATAGTACCTCCCTGTCCACTCACAGAAGTGAAGTGGAAGTCGTTCAGTTGTGTCTGACTCCTTGCGACCCTGTAGACTATACAGTCCATGGAATTCTCCAGGCCAGAATACCGGAGTGGGTAGCCGTTCCCTTTTCCAGGGGATCTTCCCAACCCAGGGATCAAACCCAGGTCTCCCACATTGCAGGGGGATTCTTTACCAGCTGAGCCACCAGGGAAACCCACAAGGCAACATAAATTAGAAAACGAGGACATTTGCACACTGCAGGGGGCAGGGGGAAATGGATGAGGCTGCTTTGGGCTGGAGGCCACAGTCCTGGAGACCCCCAGTGCACTTGGCCTCACCTTCCTTCCCAGGTGATCATGATCTTCTTGGCGGGAGGCACTGAGCTGTGGAATGCAGCTCACATTTCCGAGAAGGGGAAGAGTTTGAAAAGAAAATGGGACACATACACTTGAGGACATTTACAGTGTTACCTAAAGGACACGATAAAACAAGGGTGTTTAGCAACTGAGTTGTGATCGTCCCCAGAGAAGGCTGCCTGTGGGTGAGGTTGTAATAATGCTATTATACCAACCCTGAACATAGCATTGTGCAGCAGCGGCACACTCAGAAAAACCTTTGGTATAGTGGACTCGAATAGCGTGAATTTCCAAAAAGTTCTATTTTGGTTTCATAACCAGTGCAGACACTAGGTTAGAAACTTGGTAATATCATAATATTAAGGCTGAACTTCAACTCAACTGGGCTTTCCTGGTGGCTCAGGTGGTAAAGAAGTTGCCGGCAATGCAGGAGACCCAGGTTCAGTCTCTGGGTCAGGAAGATCCCCCGGAGAAGGGTGTGGCAACCCACTTCAGTATTCTTGCCTGGGAAATCCCATGGACAGAGGAAACTTGAGGGCTATAGTCCACAGGGGTGCAAAGAGTCAGACACCACTGAGTGACTAACATTTGTCACTTTTCAACTAAGCTTATTTAATAGACTTTATTCTTTTCACACATGATAGGAGGAGTTTTAACGGCATGCCAAAGAGAAAATCAAAGGTAAGAAAATTAAATACCAGCACAAAAGAAACAAGGGGATATGGCTCCTGAAGTGGGTCACATGACTACCACTCATCAGAAAGAAACACACTGGTTTGATTTCCCTCTAGACTATTAAGAGATGTTCATCAGTAGACAGCTTTTCTTCTATAAACCTAAATACTTCATGAGCTCATGATGTGAGCTAACTGAGCAAATAAGAGGGTTTTAGGGAGTTTCATTTTACATCAAGCCCCAGTGCAAGGCTCTTCATATAATGGGCAATCTGAGGCACTCCCTTAAATTAAAATAAATTTTTTTTTAAATAGCCACTATTGGAAGGAGGGAGGACACACGTGCTTGACTCAGTAAAAAACACAAATGATGCTGCCTGGCAGAGCCTCTTCTTCGTAATCCTGTACATTACAATTTCTCTTAATAAAAAAACCCCCTGGCCTTCTTGATTGCTTAAGCATCTGGAACCTGGGGTTTAGAAGATTCCAGCGTGTGCCAACTTTCCAAGCTTTGAAAATCTCATGGCCTGTCCTTTGGATGCATATACAGCCCTCAGTCCCTCCATGAGGGCCCCTTATTCTTCATGGGGCCTTCTAGGCACTCATCTCCTACAGTTCCCAGACCCAGAGGTGCATATAAATTACTTGTGCACATGTTTAAGATACAGATTCCAGGCCTGAGGCTGGGAAAGATTGAGGGCAGGAGGAGAAGGGGGTAAGAGAGGATGAGATGGTTGGATGGCATCACTGACTCAATGGAATGAGTTTGAGCAAGCTCCAGGAGCTTGTGAAGGACAGATGTGCTGCAGTTCATGAAATCACAGAGTTGGACGCAACTTGGCGACTGAACACAGAGTCTAACAAGATTGAGGAAAGGCAGAGGGGAGACTTGTGATTTTCTAAAATATTTTAGCATCCTGGCTGTTCTGAGCCTTACAGGCCAACTCTACAAAATCTATCTGAAATGCAAGACACGGTCTGACTGTCTGAATGCCCTTCCACCCCACCTGCTTCCAGCAGAGGGAATGCAGCCCTGGAAGAGCTGCATATAAGCTTACTGTTCCGTGGTGCAGTGATGACATGAAAAATCCTGATTCCACTTGGCAGCAACTTTCCACTATCTTGGCGGGTCTCAGCCATAATCACCGTGGTGTGTGGAGCTTGGACAAATTATGGGGCTGGCTGGAAACCAAGAGACAAAAAAGCAGTCCAGCAGTCCAGCAAGGGACTTTGTGTTGGAAATGCCATGGCTCCAAATGTCCGTGACCATATTTCTCACGGATAGCCCAGAAATTTAAGTTCCACTGTTGGAACTTGTTGGAAATCCTGCCTTTCCCAAAACCCTGAAAAGTGGCAATTTCTCACTCAATATGACTTTTAGGGAGAATGTCAATCAACACACAACCACACATTCCCCTTTCTCACAGAATCATTTCTTGCCCTGTAAGAACAGGAAAGTTGGACATGGTCCACTGCCCTCCCCACCTCCAAAATGTATACAATTGCTCTCAGAAAGCAAAGCAACTGAAGAGTAAGAGTTCTATTCTTTACTGTCTAAAATGTAGGCACTTTGGGCTACCTCTGTAGTTTTCCTGGGCTTGACAGCTATCTTAGTCTATCTGGGCTGCTGTAACTAAATACTACAGAATGGGTAGCTCATATACAATAGAAATTTATTTCTCATAGTTCTGGAAGCTGGAAGTCCAAGATGAGGATGGCAGGAAGGTCAGGTTCTGGTGAAGGCCGTCTTCAGGGCTGTAAACTTCTTGTAGTGTCCTCACGTGGTGGAAGAGAGGATGGAGTTCTCTGAAGACCTTGTATGACCGCACTAATCCCATTCTTGCTTCACCCCCATAACTGAAGCACCCCCCAAAAATCCCCACCACCTAACACAGTCATCTCTAGAAGTTAGGGTTTCAACGTATGAACTTTGTGGTCCATACAGACGTTCAGATCATGGTATGGCCAAAATGGGGAAAACTCCACTTAAGGAACTTCCTGTTTCTAGCCTGATATGTCCCTCAATAGACTTTGAAGTGATCCAACCTAGGACGTGAGAAGAATGCTTCCAACATAGCACATTTATTCCTTAAACTAAGTACTCAGGAGACTGCTTCATCAGGGCGGCCTGCCCCCCACCCCTGGCCACAGCCTTCTGCCATCTTCTTAGGGGTGTGCAGCCTAGGATCATTACTTATGCTATCATTTATAATTTAGAAGATGAAATGTACATCTTCTAAGTGGTTTTGAAACAATAATCAAAAATGTAGGGGCAAAGGCGATTACTTTGCGCTATGTTTGCAGAGGAACAAAATCTCATCAGCTAAACCAGTTAAGTCAGGAGGGGAGGCATCAGCTTGCTGAACCTGACAAACAACTAAAATAATTACATTTACTGCCACAATTAAATGAGATGTGTTACAAAATCATAAATTCAGCCTTGGCAGGATGTCATGAAGCCATTATGGGAAGTCTGAGTCTGACAGGATTTCTGTACGGTGCTCCCAGAGAGGAAAAGAAATGCCCTCCAGCCAAATCTAAGGTTTAATTCATGCAAGAGACTTGGCTAATGTCACCGACCACAAATGCTCTGTTTTCATGGCTCTGAATGGCAGCAAGTTCCAGGGAATTCATTACAGCCACTCCTATTTATATTCTGCACAGCTTTTCAATTACCACCTATAACGAGATACTTTTTTACCTTTATGAACATTCACACACAGCATTCTAACCATGGGAATGGAGAGCCGAGGGAACAGTAATGCAATCCTGATCATTTTACCACTGGGTCACTTGCTGGCAGCTTGCCAAGCCTTCTGGTTCTAGAAAGCACTCACTACTTGAGCCCTAGAGATCCTGAGAAGCCTGAGCAGAGAGCAGCAGTCACCACCCAATTGCCTACAGGGGTCAGGCAAGCCACATTCGAGAGTAGGACGGCAGGATCCAGTTGCAAGTGCATACAGGGTGGGCCTGATGGGGACATGACTGCCTGGACAAAGACCAGGGGACAGGGGCTAGCCAGCCCCACAGTTGTTGCTATGTACAATTTTCAGGGGGATTCCCCAGTGGCCCAGTGGTTAGGACTCCGGGGGCACAGGTTAGAACCCTAGTCAGGGAACTAGGATCCTGCATGCCATGTGGCGCAGTCAGAAAAATAAAAATACAAAAAACAGATTTAAAAGTTAAATAAAAGAGAAACAATCAGGAAAGAAAATGCTTGAAAAAATTAAGTGTCAGTCGCTCAGTTCAGTTCAGTCGCTCAGTCGTGTCCGACTCTTTGCAACCCCATGAATCACAGCATGCCAGGCCTCCCTGTCCATCACCAACTCCGGGAGTTCACTCAAACTCATGTCCATCAAGTCGGTGATGCCATCCAGCCATCTCATTCTCTGTCATCCCCTTCTCCTCCTGCCCCCAATCCTTCCCAGCATCAGACTCTTTTCCAGTGAGTCAGCTCATCGCATGAGGTGGCCAAAGTATTGGAGCTTCAGCTTTAGCATCAGTCCTTCCAATGAACACCCAGGATTGATCTCCTTTAGAATGGACTGGTTGGATCTCCGTGCAGTACAAGGGACTCTCAAGAGTCTTCTCCAGCACCACAGTTCAAAAGCATCAATACTTCGGCGCTCAGCTTTCTTCACAGTCTAACTCTCACATCCATACATGACCACTGGAAAAACCACAGCCTTGACTAGACGGACCTTTGTTGGCAAAGTAACAAAGTCGCTGAGTTAGTCGCTCAGATGTGTCCAATTCTTGCAACCCAGTGGACTGCAGCCCGCCAGGCTCCTCTGTCCATGGGATTCTCCAGGCAAGAATACAGGAGTGGGTTGCTATTTCCTCCTCCAGGGGATCTTCTCAACCCAGGGACTGAACCCGGGTCTCTCATATTTCAGGCAGATTCTTTACCATCTGAGCCACCTACGAGGACTCTAACAGATTTAACTTGAAAAAAAAATCAGCAATTTGATATGCTGAGAACCTGAATGCAATTAAATGAACAAGTCACTCCTTTGAGAATAAAAATGTCAAGACATATAGAGTATACACATTTTGTAATTCCTGATGAATAATAGCCATGATTTAAACACTTACAGCGCAACCTCTTCATGGTAACTGGTAACCTCAGATGGCAACTGGTGAATAGAACTAACAACTGGGCTATGGGCTGATCATTTTCTCTCAAACTTTAACGAGACTGTATATTGTTACATGATCTGAGGAAATGTGCAGAACTGAGCCTTATAATAGTTCTACTATCCTCCCCAGATAAGCCTTATAATGGACCTACTATAGTGTGCCTTAGACTTGAAGACAGTGACTCACAATCATAGGACCCCTGAGGACACGTAAGTCCTGGAAAAAGGACTGAGGCACAACCAACCGACCTTCTGATTACAGAGCTCTCATTGTTCATTCCTCTGACCACCGAGAGAGTCAGGGGAGAGGGCCACAGGGAGCGTGCTTATATACCTGGAGACGCAGAGAAACTCAGCAGTACAATCACAGGGAGAACCGAGTTGAAGACAGATACGTGAAACCAAACTCTGCTCAGAAAAACTGCATGCTCCTTTAAACCAGGAGCAATACTGATTATAAAACATTACAAAATACTCAACCACTGAGCAACAAAGGGCTTAAAAATCTAGAAATCTGTTATTGCACCCCAACACTTATTCATAATATAATATACTGGGGGAGCATCCCTTAACTACTCTGCGGTTTGGTTTCTGCACCTGTGGAAGTCAATTAATAAAACCGATCCAGGACAATTTAGGCATCCATTTTAACTCTGCAAGCAATTTGTCTGAACTCAAGCAAAAGGATAGGTGACTTCACTTTTTACCCAAAGGAAACATGTAATTCTGAGGTGCAATCTTGTTTTGAAATTGTAGGATGGGAGGAGGATTCATAGTTTTCTCCAACTATTTGGAAGAAAGTTGAGTTTATGTGTCAATCAAATCCAAGACCACTAATTAAAAAGGCTGAAAAGCTGACCCTCTGTCTTCCCAAAAATGCTGCCATCACCACGCGTATGAATAATGCTGTCGTATTCATTTGTCACTAAAAATCCTTGATAAATTTTTCTGTTGCTAAATAGCTGAGATCCTGGGAAGTGACCTGTATATTTATGTACAACCCATTTATTTAGTCTCATTCTTTTCCTATAAAATCTACCAACACAGAACAGGGTTCAGTAACTATAAAGTGCCTAAGCTAACTGATGAAATTAACAAGACAGCGGAAGGGACCCACTGAGTCCTTGTGTCATTCAAGCAGAAGGGGCCATTCTTCTTTAAAAGAAACACTGGCACTCTTATCTTTCTAAGTTGGGTCAACTGACAGAAGCAAAAACTGGAACTAATTGGTCCTTTCTTGATCTTAAACAGACCATCTGTACTCAGTCTGAGACATTAACTGCCTGACTCGCATCCTGGCTTCACCATGCACTAGCCTTGTGAGCCCAGACAAGTTTTTTAAGTTCTCTGTGTAAAGTGAAGACGGTGATGACACTTCTCACCTGGGCTTGCTGTCAGGAGTAAATCAGTTGTCACACCAAAGTGTTTAGAACAGCCCTTCCATAAATGTTAATTTCCATTACGCTGATAATTTTTGTTGTAAGGAAGGAAATAAACAGAGCTTGAACATATTTTCTTCTTTAAATTTTTCATTTTAAAATTTTAAAGAGAAGAGAAAGGAAGAGAAATGTAATGGCAATGAGAGCAAAAGGAAAAGACATACAGGAAATAGCAACTATTATCTGTTTAGCAGCATATGTGTAAAAAACACTGTATTACAGTATCTCATTTGCTTGTTACAATAACTCTTTGCAAACATGCTAAGTTGCTTCAATCAAGTCACACTCTTTGTGACCCTATGGACAGTAGCCAGCCAGGTTCCTCTGTCCATGGGATTCTCCAGGCAAGAATACTGGAGTGGGCAGGCATTCCGTTCTTCCGGGGATCTTCCCAACCCAGGGATCGAACACTTGTCGCCTGAGTCTCTGGCATTGGCAGGTGGGTTCTTTACCACGAGTGCCACCAGGGAAGCCCAATAACTCTTTGAGGTATGTATAATTATTAGTCATTTCCAGATGAGGCAGCTAGGCTTAGAGCTTCACTGATGTGCCCATGAGCATACAGGAGATTTGAGCCCCAGTCTGCTGCTGCTGCTGCTGCTAAGTCACTTCAGTCGTGTCCGACTCTGTGTGACCCCATAGACGGCAGCCAACCAGGCTCCCCCCGTCCCTGGGATTCTACTGGAGTGGGTTGCCATTTCCTTCTCCAGAGCTATCTGACTCTAATTTTCATACTCTCCCCTCCAAACTAAACTACCAGGCTTGGAGGAAAAAGGGAGGAGGCAAGGGTAAGGTGAGGAAAATAAAATAATGGATAGAAGTGGACTCAAGTACCATATATGTTTTCAGCCATGAACTGAAACTTCCATCTAGAAGTAAAACAAAAACACTTAATGTCAAGATGGTAATGATAAAATATGACCTCATTCTCACTGCTGATGAAAACTAGCATTAGTAGTAGTTTGGAACATTTTATAAACCACACTTATATTTGTATATCAAGTTAAACAATTAACAAAATGCTACTGGTTGGGCATTAAAATGTAGATATAAATCCAAGCTAATCCCCAAACACTGCACAGATAAAACTGTGTGCAAAACATCAGGCTCAGTACCCTGAACAAGTAGAAGTTTGTCATTGTCAGTGTTTATGTCAACGGAAACATCTCTTTATTTAAAAGCCATATGATGGTTTCCAAGTTAGCATACATATTACTTTTCAAAACTCTACCAAATGATATGCCCAAATTGTTCTGTAATTACACGATGGTTACTGCCTTGTGACTGCACAGACTGTGAATCCCAACTGTCTTCCCACAGGGAGCAGCAGGCTCTCCAAAACACAAACAAATGTATCTTTTGGGTCCAATGTCTTTCCTTGGGCCCAGCTCCATTTTTCATCATCATATTACTGGGCACTGTCCCCCTTAATCATAGGTTTTGGAAGCGGGGGATGAGGTTAGCCTTCCCTCTACTGCTAAGGTCACTATTCATGGCTCCACTGAATTGAAGAGAACCCACTCAAGTGCACTGCTGCAAGTCACAATGCTGACCAGTTCCCTTCATCTCAGCAGCGCAGTTTTTAATTAGAAGACAAGGATTATCTTAGTTCCTTATCACACAATTGTGATAGCTGAAGGAAAACAGTTTGGTGGGTTTTGAGATCAGACAGGTAAATGATGTGACAAGTTCTCCCTTTTGCTGGTACAAAGTATCTCTAAAATATAAACTTTCTTTAACTCAGTTGAATACAAATAAACTTGATGCTGAGATAACTGCACTTATCCTCTGAAGAGGTTTTCAGGTCAATTTGTTGGTACTCAGTGCAGATCTGGTCCAGAACTTTAGTTGAGGGAAAAACATCACACTACTGGGAAATCTGAATGTGATCATTGAACCAGGCTCTTCATTACTCATACAGGAAAGAAATCTCATCAGATACTCCTCCCACCATTGTTAAAGGTAAGCAGAAGAAGAGTGAGTCTGCACAGAGTTACTAAAATAAGATGAAATCGAAGCTGGCAACCCAGTCCCTACACTCAACATGGTTCTGTTTTATAAAGTTCTGGCCATTTTTGACACTGCCTATTTTGACATCAGCATGTGTCGGCTCTGCAGAGTGGATACTAGTCAATTTGCCATCTCAGAATGTTGAGTAGAGTATGGGACTGACCCTGGAGTAAGTAACTGGTAGGAGCCCCTCTAGGCTGCAGCATCCTAAACTGAGTTACTGCCTCTCCTGGAGGGTTATAACACATCACCTTCCCAGTCAAAGAATCTTCTAGTGCTAGTCATGAAGCCAGCAGCTCCAGAGTACAGTGCAACGAGCTTGCAGATTTGCAAAACTTAGACCTGCCACTCACTTCATCTCCCCTGACAGGAAGCTCTGGTTAACGTCCCAGTGCCTTTTTCTTTTAGTCGCTGCTCCCTCTTTCTGGAACCCTCCTTCCTTCCCAGGTTTTTTGTGGATTCCTGTTTGTCCTTCAGAACTGAATTCAGACTGTCTACTATCCTAAAAATACCAATCTTCCATGACCACACAATTGTCCTAATCTGATTTAGAAGTCTTAGAAGTTTTTTGTCACTCTCTCAACAGCTACAAATGTCATTCAGATCACCTTACACTGTCTAGTTTTAAAAAAACAAAACAACCTTTTCCCGCTTGAACAGGGCATAATGCCTGGTTCTCACAAAAGCAGGTGATTAGGAGCCCATACTTACATGCTTTCACAACCTCTTTGTACCTTGGTTTTCTCATCTGTAAAAAGGTATAATAATAAGACATGCCTGACGGGGTTATTGTGAAAATGAAACCAGAAAATGAATTGTAAAGTGCTCAGAAGAACTGTGAGCTCTTATTATTAAATACCTGTGAAATTAACAAGCTAATATAATCTTCACTAAGTTAGTTACTTTAGACACAATATCTTCTATGAAATGGAGATAATCTTTTTTCTCCATAGGATGGTAGCAAACGTCAAAGGAGATAACACAGCTGGTGACAGTACTTTGAAAGCTGTAAAGGACTATTTAAAAACTGGCATTTTATTATTTTTACTTAATAAATTATATAACATTCTAAGCCAGAACTCAGAGAAGAGTCTTCAGTGGCTGGCTAATGCAGGGGTTGCCCAAGGCCTTACCCAAGCTGTGGGTTTCTTCCTTAACTTTCCAACATTGACCATAAAGGTACAGTCCCATAAACCACGAACAAGGGTAAGGGCAAAGATATCCCTAAGGTCTATGCAGAACTGGAATGCTTTTTATCTAAAGAGAACACCAACATCCATAGAATCTGGAACATCCAGGGAACTGAGGATGTACAATCACTGCTCAATGATTCTGATTATATCATACAATCTATGGAATTCAAGAGCCAGAAAAAATTTCTGAAATCACTTAATCTAATTCCCTCATTTTACTGATGAGGAAACTGATTATCTGTGACTCCCAAGCAACTGGCCCCAAACCAAGGTCAAGCTCGTGACAAACAAATCAAGTCTCTTAATATGTAGCTTATAGGTTTATATACATTTTGCTTACGTCGGGTTCCCTTTATCCTTTTGGAGGTGGTCTTCAGAAACAAACTAGGGTTAAAATTCCCATTTTAATCATTTATTAGTTCTGTGAGTGAGTTACTAAACTGATCAAAGCCTCAGTTTCTTTGTCTGTAAAATAAGGATCATAGTATTTCTTAAAAGTTTGCATGCGTGTGTGCTCAGTCACTCAGTCATGTCTGACACCCTGTGACCCCACAGACTGTAGCCCGCCAGGCTCCTCTGTTTGTGGAATTTTCCAGGCAAGAATACTAGAGTGGGTTGCCAATTCCTATTCCAGGGGATCTTCCGAACCCAGGGGTCAAACCTGCCTCTCTTGCATCTCCTGCACTGCCAGGCGGATTCTTTACCACTGTGCCAAGTTTACTCTGTGATGAAAGGGGTAATGTCTGTACACTGGATAGCAAAACCTGTGCCTCATACTCCTGCACTCACTAATTTCCTAGTAACTATTCTTCAAAATTAAACAGTGCATAAAGACAGGCCATGCTGTAAAGCGTCTCTTTTGAAGAAAGCATTTGAGAACTGACACTTGCAAAATTTTCTTTTGGTACTGAAATGGTTAAAAAAAAAAATCCTCTGGTTTAAAACCTGGCTGCACCAATGTTCCCACTTTCCACATAACATGCCCTCCACCGCGGAGGCCGGCACGTCTAACGGGGTATATAGTAAGGCAGTGTATAGCACAGTGCGGTACTATGGCTCATGTTTGCTTTCTCACCTCTGCACTTTGCCCACCAGGTACCCTTAGGCTGCCAGTTCCAGCTACCGCTTTATCCTTTCTTCTCCCTTTCTGCCCCACCAAGGCTTTAAGGATATCTTGTCTGCAGACAGTTCCCTTTATCAACACAAGACAGAAATCGTTCCCCAGTGACCGGGGCTCTGTCTTTCTCCGGAGACCAAAGGCCTCTTGTCCATGTATCTCGTGGCTCATCTCCTCTGGTCAGGGTCCACCTCCTCCTCCACAGGCCCCTGAGTGGCTCACGGGGCCACCAAAGTCTCACCCTCTGATACCTGCTTTTATACAAAGACGTGGGGACAGGACCAAGTTCTAAAGTTGAGATGGGCAGCCACCCCCACTGATGCCCTGACCCTCCCCGCAGCAAGCACCGGGACCAGGCCCGGCTGTCTATTCTAAGAGCATCAAAACTTAGCGGTTTGCCTTCCTGAGGCTGCTCAGTCCCCAGGACGCAGTGCCCCAAGGCACCCGGCGATGTTTGCATCTGCGGCGGGATTGGGCCCAGGCAGGAAGGCAGGATGCGGGGACGGGACAGCTTGGAGCGCTCAGACGAGACAGCATCCACGGTGGTGGCGTAGTTAGAACGCAGCGGGCTCCACCTAGCCTTAATCTCTGGATCCTGACCCCCCTCTCCCCTTTCCCCTCACACCCAGGGAGAACCCGGAGCCACTTTTCCAGCCTCTGAGATGAGAGCCTGGCACCTGGAAGCCGGGGCGGCGCACCCCAGCCACTCCGGAGTCCCCCGTTGCCAGCCGCATGACGGACCACGACGCGTCCCAAGGAGCCGGCGGCGACGACAGGCACCTTTATTCCCTCACTCCCGGAGGAGGAATGAGAGGTGGGGAAAAAAGGAATCTTCGCGAGTGCAAAGGCGGAGAAGCTAGCACTTTTGCGGCGTCTCCCCAGCCCTGTCTGGGAGGGGCACGAGGTCAGCCCGATTCGTACTGGCCCCGGGGGCGCTCCGGGCGGGCTGCTCCTCCCGGGTATCACCCGTTGCGCGCACAGACGCGCGCGTCCTTCCAGACCGCAACCGCGGAGTCGGCCAGGACCCGGGCAGGCAGCGAGGGGCGCGCGCAGCACGCCTCCCGCGCGTCCTGAGCGGCCCCCGGCCCCCCAGCCCGGCGCGGCCGGCTCACCAGATGGCCATCCTGCTCTTGGGGTAGTCCAGGCGCTCCAGGCAGCCGAGGAAGTGAGGCAGCGTGTGCGCGGCGTTGCGCGCGAGGACCACCACGAGCACCGTGGGTCTCTGCAGGGGCGACTCGGGGAAAACCACCGCCTCCTCTTCGTCGTCCTCGGAGTCCGCCTCGGCGGCGAAGCGCGCCCGGCAGCCGCCGCGCAGCAGCGTCCAGGAGAGGAGCAGCAGCGCCCAGGCCAGGGGGGCGGCGGGGCGCGCGGCCATGTTCCGGGCCGACCCGGCGCGGATGCCCGAGGCCGGCGGCGAGGGGCGGAGGGGGGCGGCGGGCGCGCGCGCACTGGCCCGGGGACCCTCCCGCTGCCGCCGCCGCCGCACCGCCCAGGCCCCGGCGCGGGCGCTCCGGGGTACCTGCGGCCGCCGGCGCTCGCCTGGGCTTCGGCGCGCAGACAGTCGTGTCGGCGCGGCTGTTTGTCCCGAGTCCGGCGGAAAGTTCCTCTAGTTCAGGTTCAGCTTGTACTGAGGTCTGTGGCTTTCCCCAGGGCTGTGAGGTGTGGCCGCGTCTGCCAATGGGCGTGTGAATGCGTGTGTGTGTGTGCGCGCGCGCGCGAGCGAGCGTGTGTACATAACGGTACGACTCCAAGAAAATTTATTCTGCTTTTGCAAACCGCAGTCTAAAGTCCTTCACAGTGATGCAATGTATCCAGTTTTTCATAATGCACCTATTGACTAAATGGGTCGAGTTCTAAAATGGAAAGTCACCCAGTGATTCATTACTATGATAAACAGGGTTTTTTGTGTGTTTTTTTTTAACTTCCACGAAGGCAGAATATTTGTATTTCCTCACGCTCAAGTGCTCTTTAAATTCATTTTTGACTGAGTAGTCTCCCCAATAAGATCTAGTTGGAAGACCTGAAGAATGTTAGAGCCAGATCGAACCCTTCAAGTTAAAGGAAAGCTCTTCATGGGGCATGTCCTCTACCTGCAACTCAGGGTCCTGAACTTCCTGAAAGGGTGGCAGGTTACGGACCAGATTCACTGAAGATGGTTTTCTTTTTCCGTAATGACCCAAACTGATAAATTGTAACAGACAGGGAAAATCTGTACATGCTGGAAGAGAAGGGAGAATAAGTAAGAAAGAAGGAAGGGTAGAAGAAGAACGCAATTAGCAGGTAAAGTGAAAATGCTAGGAAATATACCATCAAAGGATATTTAATTTTGAACGCAATGGAGGAAAGCTAGTAAAGAAGTTCTTTACTAGATTTCCTTTCTGTGTGGAATTCTTTTTTGGAAGTTCTTTGTGTGTGGAAGTTGGAGCTAAATTTTTGTCTGACGTGTGTCACTTATTCTTTGTGTGACCTTGGAGACTTGATCTGTCTGGACATCAATTTTTTCCTATGTAAAAGCCTTTTAAGTTCCTGCCTTATTTTCTCATTGGACAACCATTTACGAAATTACTAAATGTCAATCATTCGGGTGTTGAGTGTTTGAATCCTTCTTCTCCAGAGAAAGGGGCAGAAGGTGTCCTGCCCTTTTTATCTGGCTGGGTCAGAGTTGGAGGAGGGAGTCTTGGCTGAATCAACAGGGCTAGTTTTTCCTGCACCAAAACACATTTTGGGGGGCTTCCCAGGTGGCTCAGTAGTTAAGAATCTATCTGCCAATGCTTGCCAATTGCAGGAGGCATGGGTTCAATCCTGGGTCGAGAAGATCTCCTGGAGAAGGAAATGGCAACCCACTCCAGTATTCTTACCTGGGAAATTCCATGGACAGAAGAGCTTGGTGGGCTATGATCTATGGGGTTGCAAAGAGTAGGACATGACTGAGCATGCACACACATTGTTTTTTTCACTACTTGGATTTTTTTATTCCCTTGTCTTCAGTTCAGTTCAGTTCAGTTCAGTCGCTCAATCGTGTCCGACTCTTTGTGACCCCATGAACCACAGCACGCCAGGCCTCCCTGTCCATCACCAAAAATCCTACAACATAAACATTCATTCTAATTGACAGATGTGCCAATTTTAACACTAAAACACTTGAGAGAAGAATATTAGGCAATAGCTTTGGTATTCCTACATTTGTGTGAATTTATAATAGAGTTCCTAATTTCAATACCTAAACTGAGGTGCACTATAAGAAACTTTGATGAAGGGAACAGAATGGGATCCATATATGGAGCGTTGCACCCTTTATGACAAAGCAAGTTCTGTGGATTTCTGATATGTGGGCTTGAGGACTCCAAGTCCAAGTAGGGAAAGGATATGGAGGGTAGCGTGAGAAAAAGAGCAGTGGCTGAAATGGGAAGGGATAAAATTAAACTGTGCCACTTTCAAAGTTTTGCCTAAGCTCTGGCCCGTATCCAAGAACTATATAATAGTTACCATAGAAAAATGTTTAATTCCAAACACATACAAATTTAAAATACATTCTTTTATCTCATATAAAAAGACTAGATATGTTTCTTAAATTGTCTTCACTTATTTGTTTCAACATTTTCTCAATGCCTACTGTGCCAAGGCATGGGTGCTGGAAATGCATGGATAATTAAGATATTTTGAATGAATGAATAAATACCATTAACTGGTAGGAAAAGAGGACAAGGAAGGGAGAGAGGATAGTTAGGAAATGCCTCATTAAAGAAATGCCTTTGAACCAAGTATTGAAAAATGAGGGGCATATTTTAGGAAAATGGTAGAGGGCTGGGAGAGGTTGGGATTTCAGGCTGATGAAACTATAAAAGCAAAAGAATGAGCACAGAGCATGAGGAATGGCACTCAGAAGAGCATGACTGGAGGGCAGAATAGGAAGTGGGAAGAGAGAAACTGGATTATTATATGACTTTTATATAATTATATATATAATCTTTTACAGAAAAGCTAAAAACTTTGTTAAAATGGAAAAAATGAACTAAATATCTGTGCTTTCAAATGTCATATTGAATATATGATATTGAATGGTCACGACCATATGGAGAGTTGCAGGCTCCAGGTGATTAAAGTCTCAAAAGCAAAATTTTAGTTTAAATATACAGATTTTCAAGCTCAGTAATTTTGAATTTATATGGTTAAATATCTTATTTTAAACTGATAAAAACCATTCTATTTTATAAACATATAAAAACATATTGCTGCCGCTAAGTCACTTCAGTCGTGTACAACTCTGTGCGACCCCATAGACGGCAGCCAACCATGCTCCCCTGTCCCTGGGATTCTCCAGGCAAGAACACTGGAGTGGGTTGCCATTTCCTTCTCCAATGCATGAAAGTGAAAAGTGAAAGTGAAGTCGCTCAGTCATGTCCGACTCTTCACGACCCCATGGATTGCAGCCCACCAGGCTCCTCCATATTAAGGGCATATAAAAGCATATAGTTCTTCCCAGGTGGTGCAAGTGGTAAAGAACCCACCTGCCTATGCAGGAGACATAAGAGACGTGGGTTTGATCCCTGTGTTGGGAAGATACCCTGGAGGAGGAAATGGCAACCCGCTCCAGTATGCTTGCTTGGAGAACTCCATGGACAGAGGAGCCTGGTGGGCTACAGTCTGTGGGGTCACAAAGAGTTGGACACGACTGAGTGACTAACACACACACACACACACAACTTAATATCAAAGGAAAAAAAAAACAACCTGGTTAAAAAATGGGCAGACCTGAATAGACATTTTTCATAAAAAGGCATACAAATGGCCAATAGGCACATGAAAAGGTGCTCAACATTGCTAATTATCGGAGAAGTGCGAATCAAAATCACAAAGATATATCATCTCATACCTGTCAGCATGGCTATCAAAAAGTCTGCAAATTACAAATATTGGTGAGGATGTGGAGAAAAGGGAACCCTTTTCTTAATGAAACAATGAAAGTACATTGTGGGAATGTAAATTGGTATAGCCATTGTGGAAAACAGTATGGAGGTTTCTTAAAAAACTAAGAACTACATATGATGAAGCAACACAACTCCAGGGTGTATATTTGAAGAAAATGAAAACACTAATTCAGAAACATACATTTACTCCAATGTTCACAGCAGCATTATTTACAGTAGCTAAGATACGAAAGCAACATAAGCATGCACCCACAGATGAATGGATAAAGGAGATGTGGTATGTATATATACAATGGAATATTACTCAGCCATATAGAAAATAATAGTTTGCCATTTGCAACAACATGGATGGACCTGGAGAGTATTATGCTTAGTGAAATAAACCAGACAGAGAAAGACAAATATTGTATGTTATCACTTATATGTGGAATATAAATGAACATAACAAAATGGAAACAGATTCACAGATAAAGAAAACTAACTATAGATTGCCAGTGGGGAGAGGGAAGGGGGGGAGGGCAAGATAGGGATATGAGATTAAGAGGTTCAAACTACTATGTATGAAATAAATAGGATACAAGTATATATTGTACAGAACAATGAAATGTATCCATTATTTTATAATAATTTTAAATGGAGCATAATGTATAAAAATATTGAATCACTATATTGTACATCTGAAACTAATATAAAATTGTAAATCAACTTTAAAGAGGGACAAAAAGAAGAAATTAGACTTTATGGTTCAATTAGCGATCCAATTTCTCTATACCTACGTGTGTATATGTGTACCTACATATACACATATTCATTGCCTCAACTCTGCATTACATCTGTAATGTCATCTCTGTCCATATGTGCGTGACTTGCTACTTGATTCCATTGGTTTATTTATCTACCCTTGTAGAAATATCACATACTCTTAATTATAGACCTTTATAATAAGTTCTCTCAGTTTGTTCATCAGAAGGGTCTTGGTTATTTTTGGTCCTTTGGGGTGCTGTCTATGGGGCTGCACAGTCAGACACAACTGAAGTGACTTAGCAGCAGCAGCAGCAGCAGCAGCCTGCTCACATTTCGGAATCAGTTTATCAGGGATTAGGCAAACCCCTATTGAGACTGTGATTGAAATAGCTAGAACTTACAGATCAGTATTGTAAAGTTGGCAATTTCCTCCAAAAGATCTGTAAATGTTATTAAAGCTCATTAGAGAAGACCTAAATTAATGGACAGACATACTTCTGTAATGAGCTTCAGTAACATTTATTATGTTCTCCATAAAGGGTTTGCTCATCTTTATTCTAGGTACCTTATTTTTGTTGTTTTGTTCCAAATGTAAGCAGTATTTTTAAAAATTACACATACTATAGCCTAATTCTTAAAATGAGGAATTTAGATTGCATTCTTAAATATATGAGAAATGGAGAGAAGATATTTTGATTATTCTAAATTCTTTTCTATATGTATGAGGTTCTTCTTCAAACATACTCATGCATATGAGTAGTAAAATATCATAGCATCCTAAATATTTCACTAGAAGTATAAACATCTTACCTATTCTCTGTGAAACACAGAGAATGGGAAATTACATGCTTTGTGTACAAAAAAGGAACAAGATACATATGAACATTCTTACAACCAATGAATTAAAGCTGATCCAGAATGCTAGCCTGCATTTTTCAGCTTGAGATCACTGTTGTATATAACACTGTGTAAAAATGTTTTCTTTTTAACACATTAAACATTCACATCACAATCCAAAGTTCGTTTTTCCTCTGGAGACTCTAACTGAATTAATGTCTCGGCCTGGACTTTACAGACTTTTTTGCAGGAATAAAATGGTCTGGCTCAGATATCAAGATGGGAAATCAGTAGAGCAAGTGCCAGATTGCACGGAATTTGATATCGCCCAGTATACTCAGGAAGAATTTTATTTGTTGTTACTTATCTAGCTTTTTTCCTAACCACTTTGGTTCTCTGATATACTAAACCATGGAAGCATTTATAAAAGGAGAAATTCTTCAGTCTATGAGAAGTTGAAACTCTAACCTGTTCTTGGGTGTATTTTACTCTGGATTACCACAGTAGACATTGTTCACTTCAGTTCAGTTCAGTCACTCAGTTGCGTCCGACTCTTTGCGACCCCATCAACTGCAGCACGCTAGGCTTCCCTGTCCTTCACCATCTCCCGGCGTTTGCTCAAACTCATGTCCATTGAGTCAATGATGCCATCCAACCATCTCATTCTCTATAGTCCCCTTCTCCTACCAGGCTGTTTTAAGTATTCCCAAATCTTTTGTTTTCTTTCTTAACTACTCCAAATCACCAAGATTTATTTATAAATAAGTTTCCATTGCTTAATATGGAAGCCAAGGGACAATCTATTTTCATTCTTCAACTCTTCTGTAATAGACAATGACGTTAAAAGTCAGAAACATTTAATATTCATGCTTAAATAGATCACATTTTTTCTAAGCAATAGAACTTCATTTATTTGCCAAAGGCTAGCATTAGCTTGTTGCTTTTTTTTTTTCTTTTTTCAGTTGAAATATCTTTCTGTATACTTTTGGGATTCTCTAACCTCTGCCCCATACATCTTTTTTTTCTTCCCCTTAAGTTGAAAATCTTCTGAGGATATCTGAACCTGTTCACATAGTACCTAGTTCCATTGGATCTCCTTATTTATAAAAATTCCCCTTTCCTCATATGAGCAATAGAATGCTTCTAAATGCTTCTAAATACCATCATCTGAACTGATTGGGATCTTTAGAGGAGAGAGAGAGATCTGCTGCTGCTGCTGCTGCTAAGTCACTTCAGTCGTGTCCGACTCTGTGCGACCCCATAGACGGCTGTCCACTAGGCTCCCTCATCCCTGGGATTCTCCAGGCAAGAACACTGGAGTGGGTTGCCATTTCCTTCTCCAATGCATGAAGTGAAAAGTGAAAGTGAAGTCACTCAGTTGTGTCTGACTCTCAGCGACCCCATGGAATGCAGCCTAGCAGGCTCCTCCGTCCATGGGATTTTTCAGGCAAGAGTACTGGAGTGGCTTGCCATTGCCTTCTCCCAAGGAACCTACTAATTTCAGAGTTATTTGCTTCTTTAGGGCTTAGCAGCTGTTTGAAGAGGTAAAAGTTAATAAGTTCATTCAAATGTAATACATTCTAGGGCAATTTATGAATCTTCATGTGTGGTTTTACATCACAGGATACACTTCTCTCTATACATAATGCATTTTTTAATGCATTCAAGCCTTTTCTCTGGCTTTCAACAGTTTGACTTCAGTATGGACTTCACTGTGTCTATTTTACCTGGTATTCATTTAGTATTTTGTACCTATAAATTTCTTCCATCAAACTTGGGGAATTATTAATTTCATTTTTTTTCTATTCCATTCTCTTTCTTTTCTCCGTCTAGTATTTCATTTACATATATGTTGGGTTGTCTGATATTACATAGCAGTTCTCTGAGCTCTTTAATTTTTTAAAAAATCATCTTCTCTTTGTTGTTCACTTTGGATGATGTCTTGGATGATTGCTGTACCTTCAATTCATTTAATTTTTCCTCTGTAATTTCCATCTGGCTGTTAAATCCATCCAGTGAATTTTGTATTTCTGAAATTTTAATTTTTAGCTTCAGAATTTCCATTTGATCCTTTTTTTCATTTTCTCTGATGAGGTTTGTTTATCTCCTGAGAGTTTTATTCACTGAAAACATGTTATATATTACTTCACTGAGGATAGTTGTAATAGTTACTTTAAAGTTTTCATCTGTCAATCTCAACATCTGATTCATTTCAGGGTCAGATTCCAGAAAATGTGATCCATTTTCTTGATTTTCATATGTCACTAGTTTAGAATTTTATCTTGGATTTTATGAATGATAAACTGTGAATGTTCTGGATTGCATTATTTTGCTGTGATGAGTATTATTTTCTTTGCATTAGCAGGTGATTCTCTTGACTAAATTTAAACCCCAAACTCTCTTTCTTGGGGGACAACTCTAGTCTCAGTTCAGATCTTTTGTTTTTAAGCGAACTGCTGGGATTTTGTTTCAGGTGGTTCAGGATTTGTTCAGAGAGGAAAGCAGAGTTAGGGGATCCTCTCTCTCTGGCTCCTACCCTTTGGGGATTTCTTGATCTCTTCGGCTTTCAAAGTTTCCTGGCTTCACTCTTTTGCTTCTCCAGATAAGAAAAACTGAGCGTTTTCCCAATGTGCCCCTGCCGCTGAAGAACCTGCCTGCCGGACTGTCCTTCATTGTTGTTCAGTGGCTAAGTCCTGTCGGACCCTTTGCAGCCCAGTGGACTGCAGCACACCGGGCTTCCCCGTCCTCCATTGTCCCCCAGAGTTTGCCCAAACTCATGTCCATTGTGTTGGTGATGCTATCTAACCAACTCATCCTCTGCCGCCCTCTTCTCCTTTTGCCTTCGATCCTTCCCGGCATCGGGGTCTTTTCCAATGAGTTGGCTCTTCCGCATTTAGCTCAAGCTAAAGCTGAAACTGCAATACTTTGGCCACCCCATGCGACGGGTTGACTCACTGGAAAAGACTCTGATGCTGGGAAGGATTGGGGGTGGGAGGAGAAGGGGACGGCAGAGAATGAGATGGCTGGATGGCATCACCAACTCGATGGACATGAGTTTGAGTGAACTCCGGGAGTTGGTGATGGACAGGGAGGCCTGGCGTGCTGTGATTCATGGGGTCGCGGAGAGTCGGACAAGACTGAGCGACTGAACTGAACTGAACTGAACTGAACTGAACTCCAAGAAAAGGGAAACCTTCCTTGTGGTGCTTCATCACCCTCCAATCAAACTTGCCCTCCTGACTAGGCTCAGGGTGCTTCTGTTCGCACTCCAGGGTATTCTGGAATACCTATTTTTGTATTATGTTCTTTTAGATATTTGTCCTAATATCTATTTTCTATTTTTGTATTATGTCCAATTTCTATAGATGTTTTCATATGGGGTTATAGTCTCAGTCTGTCATATTTGGAAGCAGAAGTTCTATCTCTGTCTGTCACTTTGACTCTTGAAAGAGTCATTTCTTGCCTTGGTTAACGCAATACCTCCTAAGCAGTTCCTGCTTCCATAGTCTCAGCACTTCAGGCAGTGGGACACAGAAAACAGGAACTTCTAGCGTCCCCCTATTTCACTCACGGTAAACCCATAAATGCTTAAAACGTCCTACACTGCCTGTCTGAAACTGCTCAGCCGTCTTGACTTCCACGTCACATGCTTATGCTGGTTTGCATCCTACTTTTCTGACCACTCGTGTTTACATTCAACAACTCGTGTTTACTCTTGCTCCTCTAAGCCTAAACGGTCGGTTCACCCTAAAAATATGGTTCTTGAAATTCCGGTCTCTCTCCTTTCCGCTTTCTTCTCTGGAGATCTGATCCACTTCCACACTTTGAGCTGACACGACAGGGCAAGAGGCCTTAAGGATCCCCCATTTTCTCAATAGAGTTGTAAACGGCGCTGATGTAAGGAGAATTAGGAGCTTCTGATCCTTCTCCACGCTAGCACCTACCCAGATCTGAATAAGCTCAGACGGAGACGGGAGGGCGTTCGCTCAGGTTAAAGTTCTGTTGGTCTGAAGGTGGGGCTGATCCTCCCAGCACCTGAGCTCTCCGGCGCCGACGCAACTCTCGACGCGGAGGCGGAACCCAGACGCGCGAGTCTCTGCTTCTGGCCGGGCGCGGAGAGCACTGCGCGGTGCACCACGGGCGCGCTGCACGGCCGGGCATGGAGGAGCGCGGCGAGTCCCAGCCGACCGCGGGCTGCGGCGATCTGCTCCCGGACTGCGGCGATGTGCGCCCGGACTGCGGCGATGTGCGCCCGGGCTGCGGCGATGTGCGCCAGGGCTGCGGCGATGTGCGCCCGGCCGACGATCGCGGCGGCGGCAGCGCCCACCCGTGGGCCCCCGAGGACGCCTGGATGGGCACGCACCCTAAGGTCAGGAGGCGCGAGAGGAGCAGGGCGCCCTGTCCAGGCCTGTACCCAAGGCGGGACCCCCGGGCAGTGCTCCCCTTTGGGCCCTTGACTCCCCACCCGATGGGATCGCAGAGTTTCCCGGCGAACCTCACGGAAGGGGATTCTTTTTGCTCACTGCCCGCTGCAGGCAGCATTGTTTTTGTTTGATTCAATGAGTTAAACTATTGTTCTGACACCGCCCCCTTCCGCCTGGCCTCCCTCAGTTCAGTTCAGTTCAGTCGCTCAGTCGTGTCCGACTCTCCGCGACCCCATGAATCGCCGCACGCCAGGCCTCCCTGTCCATCACCAACTCCCGGTATTCACTCAAACTCCTGTCCACAGAGTCGGTGATGCCATCCACCTCGGACCATTCTTAACTGGAGGGCACTTCGCTAATTACTTTGCCTGTGGAGCCAGATTACAGCCACACCATTAATCTGAGTTTGGCTGCTTAGGGTCGTTCTTGGGGATGGTCTCATTTAATCCTCATAGTAACTAAACGGAACAGTTTGTGGAACTTGAATAAGCTGTAGTCTCCTATGGTCAAGGTTTTAGGCACAGTCCTCGTTTGCCTCTGTTGGCAAATTGCTGCCTTTTACCAGCTGTGGCCCAAGCAATCAATGGACAGTGAATGCATATGAGTTTTGCAGGAATCTCAGGGACTATGTACAGTGGTCTACTTGTTTGAATAGAATTGCAGTCTTCTACTGGAGAGCAGTATTTCCTAGATAATGATCTACAAACATCCCAGAAAAGGAAAAATTTGAAAAACTTTTCATCTTCTCTTGCTTGATTTTATCCTTTTGCTCTGATCCCCTTACACCCTCTCAGGGGGAGAAAAACAAAGGCTAACATGGAAATATTATTCAGTGCCATCAAAGAACCAAAATATGGAGAGGGAGCATGGTCGTCAGGAGCATAAATTCAGACAGCCTGAGTTTGAATCCTGGTTCTGTTATCAGCTTTGTGATTTTTCTTTTTTAGGGGGGCGGGGGGGGCGGAAAAAAATGTTTTATCTCATTGTTACTCAGTTTTCTCTTCTGTAAAACTGAGATAAGAATAGTACTAACCTTATTGGGTTGTTAGAGTATTAAGTCAGTTATTATTAGTAAAGCACTTAATATACAGTAGCCACTACCTAAATATTTAAAGTAAAACACCAGTAAAAAGTTTTAAAAGCTACTGCTAGATTTGATGTTACTATTTAATTTTCATACTTGCAGGGTTTTTTTTTTTGTTTCTTTAAAGTCAAATGCTCTATAGGGTCGAACCACCAAATCTTTTCTTTCAGTTTTTCTTCTTGAAGGATCTTAAAAAAAAGATATTAGTTGTTTGATTTTCAGTGAAAATTACTTAGGTCGATCCAATAACGTAGGATCAGATTTATCGTCCTTAAACACCACTTTGATTATGCAATTCTCATGTTTAGAGAATTTCCTGAAGGGTAAAATCCATACTTCTGCCTTGGCCATCAAGACCTCGCCACCTGGGCGCCAGTTGCCTCTTCAGTGTCATTTCCAAACTCATTTATGGTTGAGGACAATTAGTAGCACTGCTCTTTCCCTGCACCTGTACACGCTTTGGTGGATGCTGATGGAAAGTGTGACTTTAGCACACCCAGGTGGGTCTGCAGACGCCTCACCTCTGCGTTGATCCTGCTCCCCACCTACCTAGTCACTGACAGAGCTGGAATACCTCAGGCTTCTCCTGCAGGGGCAGGCCCTGAAGAATGTTCGCTCTCTGCTGACCAACAAGTCTGAAAGCCACAGCAGCTTAACAGTTAACGAACTCCCTACTCTTGAGTGAGCAGGGGTAGGGAGAGAGGCCAGGAGCGCTCTTCTAGCACACCTTCTCCACCAGCAAATGAGACCAGGGAAACAGAGGCTCCCACTAACCTTCCCCGACAAAAGTCCTATTAAGATGTCTCTACTCCTGGCAGATAGGTTCCTTTCTAGGCCCTTGAATCCATGTTGCTTATTTCCACTTTCGTGTGATTACTCACACTGTCACTCTTTCTCTGTTTATTCAATTCATACATGTGCTTCAGGGCCCAGTTTGCATCCCACTTCTGGCAGGAAACATTCACCAACCAAGCCACCTGAGTGCAGCTCCTTTGACCTGTTGTGTCATGTTTGTTTTTTTTTCCATTCACTTGGTTTTTAGTCACCTAGTCACCTACTGTAATGTATTATTATTTATCTGCAATTGCAAGTGTGTATGTGTTTACCCTAGCAATCCATAAGTTTTTTTAAGAGATAGCGATCAGGGCTTAATTGCCAAGAAATTCCCACTATACCTTTAAGAGAGTTTTATACATTATCTATTGACTAATTGTTAATTGAAAGAAAATGCTAAGAGATTCTTTCTTCTCTCTTTGACAATTGCATTTTGATTTTCAGTATTTAGAAATGATGGAATTAGATATAGGAGATGCCACCCAAGTTTATATAGCATTCTTGGTTTACCTGGACCTCATGGAGAGTAAGTAACTTGTTTATTATTGTTTTGTTATTGGGGCTGTGGTGGGGGAATGAGGAGTTGGGTCGGGATATAGCGTTTATGCATTTGCTGTTAATTTTGTCAGTGTTGTGATTTCTTTATTCATTAACACTGGGAATTATGAGTAACAGAAAATACTAGAAAGATAAAGAGACATAGCATTATAAGTGATATTTGCTCGGCTGAGTATTAGGTAGATGTTTAGACCTTTTATCTTTATTTTCAATAAATATTGTTGTCCATTCGATGATGCACTTTCAGGTAAAAGCTGGCATGAAGTAAACTGTGTGGGATTACCAGATCTCCAGCTCATCTGCCTTCTCGGTACTGAGATTGAAGGAGAAGGGTTACAGACTGTGGTCCCTACGCCCATCAGTGCTTCCCTCAGCCATAACAGGTGGGCAGCTGATTTTGATCTTTGTTTAGCAGGTTAGTTCCTTTCCTGCATAAAGCGCTGCTACTATGTCACTTCAGTCGTGTCCAACTCTGTGTGACCCCATAGACGGCAGCCCACCAGGCTCCTCCGTCCCTGGGACTCTCCAGGCGAGAACACTGGAGTGGGTTGCCATTTTTTTCTCCAGTGCATGAAAGTGAAAAGTCAAAGTGAAGTCGCTCAGTTGAATCTGACTCTTAGTGACCCCGTGGACTGCAGCCCATCAGGCTCCTCTGTCTATGGGATTTTCCAGGCAAGAGTACTAGAGTGGGGTGCCATTGCCTTCTCCGGCATAAAGCGCTAGGAATCCTTAAATTAGAGGTAGTAATATATTTTAAAGTCTTCCCTGGTAGATCAGGGGTAAAGTATCTGCCTGCAACACAGGAGACACGGGTTCCATCCCTGGGTCAGGAAGATCCTCTGGAGAAGGAAATGGCAACTCACTCCATTATTCTTGCTTGGAAAATCCCACGGACAGAGAGAATCCTGGTAGGCTACAGTCCATGGGGTCGCAAAGGGTCGGACATGACTTAGTGACTAAACAACAGCAACAATATATTTTAAAAGGAATTTGGGGTATAGGAATCATGGCTTTATTCTTGGTTATTTGAGAACTAAGTTAAATATAAGTGTTGAACAAGTGTTTATTTACTGTAAAATGTTACTGTATTTTTCATGCTCATTGGGAGTGGTTTCATTTTAGATATTTTAAACTTTATAAAAAGGCATGTAATCTTTTGAGGCTCGCTTTACATTTTTAAGGTTATATTGCTGAAATTGACCTATGGTGTGTTTTGGCCAGGAGGGTGGGCTGCTATATAGCATTCCATCATGTGATAGTTTTCATACCATAGTCTTCACATCTCTCCTGATGATGGAGTGTTGCTCATGTTTGACTTTAGGGGACAGTTTCAAGCAATTTTCCAAAGTGGTTGCCTCAGTTTACTTTCCCCTGCACAGTAAATAAGATCTTTGGAAGCTATATGGTCTCTGACATTTAGTATTCTCTGACTTTTAAATTTTTGTCAGTTGAATGGCTTGTCTAATTGTGGTCTTAATTTGCAGGTCTCTGATAGTGAACATTTATTTATATATTTATTATTTCCTCTCTTGAAAAATGCATTTTCACATCCTTTACCTCCTGGATTATTTCTAGTTTCCTCATTGACTCCTAGGAGTTCTTTATATATTCTTGATAATAACCCTTTTGGTTGTGTTTCCCAGCTTTAAAATCTGTCTTTCAAGTATCTTTTAATGAATAATAGTTTTTAATTTGAATATAATCATATTTATTAATTTTAATAATCAATATCTTTATATCTAATATGAGCTATTTCCTAAATAAAGATTTAAAAGAAGTTCACCTGTATTTTCACAAAGAGTTTTAAAGTTGCTTTTTTTTTAATGTTATGAGAGGAAGGCTAGGGACCCTGTTTTCAGTTGGATGACCGGTTTTCTCTGCCTCCAGTTACTGGATATTCCCTCCTTTCCTTATTATGTGACATACCATCTTTGTGCAGCCATGCTTCGATTTGTTACTGGCCTCTCTTTATATTCCATTCAGTCAGTATATTTATTATTATTCCATACCACGTTTTCCTAATTGCTTGCTTCATAAGAAGACCTGGTATCCTGTTGAAAAGTCTCCTTTTCTGTTTTTCTTCTTTAGAAGCTGTGACAGGCAGCTTCTAAGATGCCTTCCTGTAGTCCAGCCCTTGACGGTGACACTGTGTATTCCTCTTCCCTGGAGTGTGGGCCGGAATTAGTGACTTGCTTTTTTGTTGGGGAGTGAGTGTTGTGCACTGAGCAGCTTGTGGGATCTTAGTTCCACAACCAGCTATCAAACCCAGGTCCTCGGCAGTGAAAGCATAGAGTCCTAACCCTTGGAGCACCAGGGAATTCCCAATGACTTACTGTTAATAAATAAAATTTGGGAAAAATGATGAGATGTTATTTCTAAGATCAGATTATAAAAGACTAAGGCTATTTGGGGTCTTTTGTGTTTCCATACAAATTTGAAAATTTTTTGTTCTAGTTCTGTGAAAATTTGTTGTTCAGTTGCTGAGTCATATCTGATTCTTTGTGACCCTATGGACTACAGCTTGCCTGTCCTTCACTATCTCCCAGAGTTTGTTCAGACTCATGTCTATTGAGTTGGTGATGCTATCTAACCATCTCATCTTCTGCCATCCCCTTCTCCTTTTGCCTTCAGTCTTGGCAAGCATCAGAGTCTTTTCCAATGTAAAACATACTCTTGATAATTTGATAGAGATTGCACTAAATCTATAAATTGCCTTGGATCATATGGTCATTTTAACAGTATTGATTTTTCCTATCCAAGGACATGGTATATTTTTCTTTCTGTCTGTCATTTTCGATTTCTTTTATCAATGTCTTACAGTTTTCAGAGTACAGGTTTTTTGCCTCCTTAGGTAGGTAGGTCTATTACTTTGTATTCTATTCTTTTTGATGCAATGGTAAATCTTGAGAAGAAAAATGGAGCAATTCCTGAGTAAATCTTGCAAAATGGAGTAAATCTTAAAAAAGAATTGAGCTGGAGGAATCATGTTCCATGACTTCAGAATATACTATAAAGCTATAGAAATCAAAACAGTATGGTAGTGGCACAAAAGCAGACATATAGATCAATGGAACATAGTAGAGAGCCTAGAAATAAACCCACACACTTATGGTCAATTAATCTGCCAAAAAGAAGGCAAGAATATACAATGGAGGAAAGATAGTCTCTTTAATAAGTAGTGCTGGGAAAACTGGACAGCTATATCTATTAATGAAAGAAATTAGAACATTCTCTAACACTGTATACAAAAATAAATTTAAAATGGATTGAAGACCCATGTGTGAGATAGGGTATTATAGAACTCCCAGAGGAAACATAGGCAGGCCATAATAAATCACAGCACTATTTTTTGAATCTTTCTCATAGAGCGATGGAAACAAAGGCAAAAATAAGCAAATGGGACCTAATTAAACTTAACTTTTACATAGCAAAGGAAACCATAAACAAAATGAAAAGGCAACCTATGGAATAAGAGAAAATATTTGTAAGCATTCAACTAATAAGAGCATATCTGTCTATATGTGTGCTTGTGTGTGTATATATATACACACATATATACATGTGTGCTCAGTCTCTTCAGTCATATCTGACTCTTTGCAACCCATCAACTCTAGCCCACCAGGGTCCTCTGTCCATGGGATTCTCCAGGCAAGAATACTGGAGTGAGTTGCCATGCCCTCCTCCAGGGGATCTTCCTGACCCAGGGACTGAATGAAGCCTCTCCTGTGTCTCCTGCATTGCAGGTGGATTCTTTACCGCTGAGCCACGGGGAAAGCCTCCACACCCACCCACCCCCACATACACACATATGCTGTATACCTGAAACATTGTAAATCAGTGATACTTTGGGGAAAAAAAAAACAGCAGCTTCTGTTGGATACTCTTTCTCTGACTTGTTTGTTCTGAGGTAAGACAGCTGCTTTGTGAACTGTCCTAGAGGAAGGCTGAACATAGAGAAAGAAAGTGAAGTCGCTCAGTCATATCCGACTCTTTGCGACCCCATGGACTGTAGCCTACCAGGCTCCTCTGTCCATGGGATTTTCCAGGCAAGAGTACTAGAGTGGGTTGCCATTTCCTTCTCCAGGAGATCTTCCTGATCCAGGGATTGAACCTAGGTCTTCTGCATTGTAGGCAGACACTTTACCGTCTGAGCCACCAGGGAAGTCCATAGAATATAGAGGAGTGAAGGTAACTAGTAATGGAGCCAAGATTCTTGCGAGGTGGGGAGGGGAGGATTCAAGAGACTAGTTGAAGAGATTAATCCTGAGCTGGAAGAGGAGCACCTAAACCTCTGAGGCTGTGGGGCAGGTAGAAAGGACAGATAAAGACATAGGTGTGTTTGAGTGGGTGTATAAGTAGGGAAGAGGGCTTGGAGCTGTTGTTCGGTCACTAAGTCATGTCCGACTCTTTGTGACCCTGTGAGCTGCAGCATGCCAGGCTCCTCTGTCCTCCAGTATCTCCCAGAGTTTGCTCAGATTCATGTCCATTGAGTCAGTGATGCTATCTAACCATCTCATCCTCTGCGGCCCTCTTCTCCTTTGCCTTCAGTTTTTCCCAGCATCAGGGTCTTTTCTAGTAAGTCAGCTCCTCACATCAGGTGGCCAGAGTACTGGAGTTTCAGCTTTAGCATCAGTCCTTCCAGTGAATATTCAGGGTTGATTTTCTTTAGGATTGCCTGGTTTGAACTCCTTGCAGTCCAAGGGACTCTCAAGAGTCTTCTCCAGCACCACAATTCAAAAGGGAAGAAGGCAGAGCACCTTAAGTTCCAACATGAAGCATTTTGATGAATACCTGTTTTTTTCCTAATTCTCTATGAATGCATAGAGAATTAATGCATCCTGATTTAGGAGAAAGACAGTGGACTAAAGCCAAAAGACCTGGATACTGGTCTTGGCACAGATACTTAACATTTTGTTTGATGGTTCAGTTCAGTTCAGTCGCTCAGTCGTGTCCAACTCCTTGCAGTCCCTTGAATTGCAGCACGCCAGGCCTCCCTGTCCATCACCAGCTCCCGAGTTTACCCAAACTCATGTCCATTGAGTCAGTGATGCCATCCAGCCATCTCATCCTCTGTCGTCCCCTTCTCCTTCTGCCCCCAATCCGTCCCAGCATCAGGGTCTTTTCCAGTGAGTCAACTCTTCTCACGAGGTGGCCAAAGTATTGGAGTTTTAGCTTCAGCATCAGTCCTTCCAATGAACACCCAGGACTGATCTCCTTTAGGATGGACTGGTTGGATCTCCTTGCAGTCCAGCAGACTCACAAGAGTATTCTCCAGCACCACAGTTCAAAAGCATCAATTCTTTGGCGATCAGCTTTCTTCACAGTCCAACTGTCACATCCGTACATGACTACTGGAAAAGCCATAGCCTTGACTAGACGGACCTTTGTTGGCAAAGTAATGTCTCTGCTTTTTAATATGCTCTCTAGGTTGGTCATAACTTTCCTTCCAAGGAGTAAGCGTCTTTTAATTTCATGGTTGTAATCACCATCTGCAGTGATTTTGGAGCCCAGAAAAATAAAGCTGACACTGTTTCCACTGTTTCCCCATCTATGTCCCATGAAGTGATGGGACCAGATGCCCTGATCTTAGTTTTCTGAACGTTGAACTTTTAAGCCAACTTTTTCACTCTCCTCTTTCACTTTCATCAGGAGGCTTTTAGTTCCTCTTCACTTTCTGCCATGAGGGTGGTGTTATCTGCATATCTGAAGTTATTGACATTTCTCCCAGCAATCTTGATTCCAGCTTGTGCTGCTTCAAGCCCAGCATTTCTCATGATGTACTCTGCATATAAGTTAAATAAGTGGGGTGACAATATACAGCCTTGACGTACTTCTTTTCCTATTTGGAACCAGTCTGTTGTTCCATGTCCAGTTCTAACTGTTGCTTCCTGACCTGCATATAGATTTCTCAAGAGGCAGGTCAGGTGGTCTGGTATTCCCATTTCTTTAAGAATTTTCCACAGTTTATTGTGATCCACACAGTCGAAGGCTTTGGCATAGTCAATAAAGCAGAAATAAATGTTTTTCTGGAACTCTCTTGCTTTTTCCATGATCCAGCAGATGTTGGCAATTTGATCTCTGGTTCCTCTGCCTTTTCTAAAACCAGCTTGAACATCTGGAAGTTCACTGTTCACGTATTGCTGAAGCCTGGCTTGGAGAATTTTGAGAATGTTCCCTTGGCATCTCTAATTTTCTTGAAGAGATCTCTAGTCTTCCCTATTCTGTTGTTTTCCTCTATTTCCTTGCATTGATCGCTGAGGAAGGCTTTCTTATCTCCTTGCTATTCTTTGGAACTCTGCATATTTGATGATTGGAGACACACAGTTCTTGAGTTTCACTTTGTCTTTTTTTGAAGGTTACATGTTATCAGTAGATAATATGTGAGATCCCTTCCAAATCAAAGCTACCATAATTGGTTATTTTTTTCATTGTGTGTATTACATAAAATTGTATTAAGCTAATTTTTAGATTTCTATTAAATATTTTTGGTATGTGTGATTTGTTATGAGAATTACTTTTGATATTTCAGGCTATTCCATACTATTCTTTGAGAGGCTTCTTACTGTGAGATTTTTCTGTATGTTTTGAGACTCAATACACAACAATTTAACTAGCTTTATTTTCAATAATGCTTCTGTCTAAGAGATGTAATAATTCACTCCTTCAGACTCTCCCTTTGTGTCTTTAAATTACTATAACAATGTCATCCTAGCTAGTATTATTGTTATGTTATTTATTTGGACAAGGAACTACCATTTAGAATTAACATACATTTAATCCTAAAAAACAAAATAAATATAGTCTGTTTGAATCAAAATCATTTCATAAATCTAGAACTATAAATTTGCCCGATTAATCTAGTTTTTCCTTACTTGTGATTATTGCTTTTCTAGCTTTCTAAGCTTGTTTTCTTCTTTAAGTAGACATTAGTTGGAAGATTAACTTAGTAATCCATTTTTGCACTCTTGTATTTAATAAAGCAGAGGGCTTAGTCTGTGTATCTTATTTTTATGTAAATATTCATGATTATATTAGGCAGTGGAATGATAATATAGAAAATAGCACAAATGGGACCGAATACACATTAGATTTATTATGCCTTTTATGGCATAAAATGTTCTCAACTCAAAGAATGCAAATAACCTTTTAAGAAATAAAGATTTGTGTGTTTGATTTCATTCCCCAATTTTTAATAGGAGTGATATTTTCAGGTAATAGGCTGACTTTAATCTATTTTTACTCCCATGTGTGCTTTCTGTATAAAATGTTACATATATAACAGTAACGGTGCAGTTTCAGACATTTGTGGTTAATGTATGAATGTTCCTTCATTAGTAACACAAAGAAAACTATTGACTTTGTCTCTGGCCACCTTGTATAGGGAGAAAGTTCATTAAGACAAGTCCTAAAAGTATTTGGCTAGGAATTTGTGAAGGTAACTCACTTTTAAAAAATGCATTTTTTTTTTAATTTAAGAAAATAAACAGTTCTTTATTTGATAATAAACCATCTATAAAAATAAATCACTGGGTTCACTTTAAAAATTATTATTGCCAGATAATACCGCTTGGACTTTTTAGTCTTTCAGTTCAGTTCAGTCGCTCAGTCGTGTCCGTTTCTTTGCGACCCCATGAATCACAGCATGCCAGGCCTCCCTGTCCATCACCAACTCCCGGAGTTCACTCAAACTCATGTCCAGCCATCTCATTCTCCGTCGTCCCCGTCTCCTCCCACCCCCAATCCCTCCCATCATCAGACTCTTCTCCAGTGAGTCAGCTCGTCGCATGAGTTGGCCAAAGTACTGGAGTTTCAGCTTTACCTGCTGCTGCTGCTGCTGCTAAGTCACTTCAGTCGTGTCCGACTCTGTGTGACCCCATAGATGGAAGCCCACCAGGTAGCAGATATTTATTGACTGTTATGTCAGGAGGTGGTCTGCGTTAGAGATGCTGTGCTGATCAAGACAGCCTATTTCAATTTTTTGAGGCATAATTGATATGCAACATTGTATTAGCTTCAGGTGTACAACATAATGATTTGATATTTGTATATATTGCAAAAGAATTACCACAATAAATCTAGTTAACGTTTTTCACTGTATATAATTACAGTTTTTTTTTCTTGTGATATGAATCCTTAATATCTACTTTCTTAGCCACTTTCAAATAATGAAATATGGTATTATTAACTGTAGTCTCCATGCTGTACACAACATACCCATGACTTATTTATTTTATAACTGGAAGTTTATATTTTTTAACTCTTTTCACCTGTTTTACCCACTGCCTCTGGCAGCCTCCAGTCTGTTTTCAGTGTCTATGAACTTTCGTGTGGGTGTAATTCCACATATGCATGTCATCTATGGTATTTAAGACTTTCTCTTGAAAGTAATGTTCTGGCTCTAATTGCTGGCTTGGAAAATAAGTCTTATTTCATTTTTTGGTAATTGTTAGATGAGATCTCGAAAAAAAATTGTCCTTTGTTCAGAGATTTAATTAACAGTAATTTGGGACCACCTCCACTTATTTTATTGTTAGGTAATTGAATAACAGGACTTCCCTATTGGCTCAGTGGTAAAGAATCCACCCGCAATGCAAGAGACATGGGTTTGATCCCTGGGTCAGGAAGATCCCCTGGAGAAGGGAATAGCAACCCTCTCCAGTATTCTTGGCTGGGAAATTCCATGGACAGAAGAACCTGGTGGCCTACAGTCCATGAGGTCACAAAAGACTCAGACACAACTTAGCGACTAAACAACAACAAACGGAATAGCAGGAGTAGTGGAGTACTGATAAACACTTTACATGAGGCTGTGTCAGGGCCCAGAAGGACAGGAAAAGCCTCCTCAGAGTGCTCAGAGACCGTGTTTAGCAAGACAAGTGCAAGTAGGACTGCCTACCTAGCATGGAATCTGGTTCAGAGTGGGTGCTTAGTGGCATGGGGTGAACAAATGAATATGTAGGACTCATGAGAAAAGAAGGGAAGGGTGGGAAATGAGGGAGGAAGGGTTGCATACGTCTGGAAGGACATCACTGTTACACTTTTTGCCGTTGCAAATTATGCTGTAATGAATAGCCCTGTAAGTGCACCCTTGTCCTCGTGTATGAGAATCTGTCTCAGGCAGAAACCTGGAGGAGAAATGGCTGGACACACAGCCTTTACACCTTCATCTTTACTGCTTATGACCGACCTGCTCTCCAGAAGGCTGTCAGTTTATAGTCCCACTGACACCATAGAAGCTTCCATAGGCTAGGAGGAGAGATTTACAATGTAGAGCCGACAAAGGCTCAATCAGAATACGTGAATGACTTCTGTGACTCGAGGGAAAAAGCAGCCCAGGTGAAAAACACGGGCAAAGAATGTGAACAGGAGCTCTCAGAAGAGGGATTATTCAGGGAAATACAGATGCAAGATGTGCTTGTTCATGTGTTAGCTTAATGATGCAGAAGCTTTTCAGACAGTGTATGATATTAAATTTGACAAAAGGTAGATCTGGGAGGATGTTTGAACAGGCCTACAGCTAGCTCATGACTTGCTTTGGAGCGAATTAGAAAAAAGGGACTCCCCTGGACATACAGAAAAAGTCTTCACCAGGATTCAGGTTTGGCAAGCTCCATCAACCAGATTTCAGACACCCTTGTACCTAGCGCCATTGTGCAAGGTACAGTCTGTACAGTATACATGATTCCCTATCGCTGAAACATGTCTGTTAAGTCCTAGGTTTCCAGAAGGAGCTCTTAAAAATTACTGCTACTTAGATGGGGTTGTGGAAGGACTTTATGCAGGGGAAGATGCAGTAGCTTATTCCACATGATTATAAGAATATTTTGCATTGGTAGAGAATGTTACAGAATTTCAGAGTACTTTCATTTCTTTCATTAGCTCTAGAACCCTTAGTGGTATACAGGGTTCTTGTTTTACCCAAATTTCATATATAAAAAGCTGAGATTAAAAAGGCATTTTTATTTATTCTCTACTGTTTCCAAAAGATAATAAAGGATTCAGTAAGTTGCACCAGGATCTCCTAGTAGATAACAAAGTCTCATAGCTATCATTCTTACTTTACTTTAAAATCTTTTCCTGGAGAATAAAACCAGATACAGAAAGCAGCACAGTATAAATGCATAGGCTGAGTTACAAAGAGAACATTTTGAACACTTGTAACCACCACCTAGTCAAGAAATAAAACCTTTCCAGCCATCTCAGAACTGCTTCACTGTGCCCTGTCCTAAGCATAACTTTTTCCTTTCCCATTATTCTTTTATGATAACAACTTTTGTTTTGGTATATTATTGGATGGTGTACTTGTGGTGCATTTTAATGTTTCCCTGTCCTCTGTATTTTCTGCAAGTTGGCAGCTGCCACCAGCAGCTTGGTTAGATGCAGTTGGATCACGTTAGTCCATTCTTTCATCAGGAGACACGTAATGTCTGGTTTCCTCTCTGTGTGATCTTAGTAGCTGCTGATGCTTAATGCCGAGCTGTGACTGGTGTTTTTAACCTTTATTTTAACTTTTATTTAACCTTTATCGTTGTCCTGACCCATGATTCTAGTCCACTTTGCTTGAACTGCAGTATAGATATACTAGAGCTTTAGTTTATATATTGTTCCCAGGACCTCTTTGTATTGACTCCCCACTTTGACTCTCACCCAAGAAAGCATAGTAGAATGTGAGTAGGTGAGAATGGTGATATATTATGGGGAATATTAATTTTATATTAAAATATAGCCTGCCAACTTTGAAGCTTTGTTGTTAGAAATAAATTACTACACACTTGTACAATCAACCTAAGCATACCAGCTGTAAATCACTATCCTAGACTATGTTGCTTAGCTGCTTGATTATGGTGTTTTTTTCTTGTAAATGTTTTGTAGTCTTCACAGACTCAAAATGACATTTTTATTACTAGGGAATTTGGGTAGTATACAAAGCCCAAGAGCCAGAGGAGTTGGCAATTGCAGTGGGTGCAATTGCATGTTATCCACAAAGGGTACAGTGTACCTAAGGCTTGTTAGCTGTTTCCTTTACTGAAGTCCCAGGTTTTAGAATCTGTTGTTTGTAATACTGGACCACACTCTGTCATTTTCATAGTTAATTACAACTTAGTTATGAACTGTTTCCCCAGTGATGATAATCTCACTATCGTCCTTAAAACTATGGTGGTAACTGTCTTGCAGCTGGACTACTGAGTGAAAGTGGCATATGTATTTGAAAAGCTTGTTCTTTCCATTATTTATTATATGGCGCATATGTTTTGGTTGGCCAAAAAGTTAATTCAGGTTTTTTTCAATAACATTTAATGGAAAGCCCCCAATGAACTTTTTGGCCGACACAATTATTTGGTGACTCCTTAAAAGGTAACAGTTCTAGGCAACATTTAATGTTATATCTGTGTCAGTTTCTCAGAATGCCCAGACAGTTTTTGTATTCATTTCCTACTCATTTTCCCAGGGTTGGCCCCTGGTGGTTTTATGTATGTAGTTTCTGGCAAGAATACAGACAGATTCCATCACAGACCAAATGTGTGTTTGAGTAGCAGTGAGTTAATGCAGTTCTTTGAGCAAAAGTACAGTTTGTGATCATTGTTTTCTCTAAAGCAGTTATACATACAGTTTGTGTGCGTGTCCTCAGTCCTGTCCGATTCTTTGTGGCCCCATGGACTGTTGCCTTCCAGGCTCCTCTGTCCATGGCATTTTCCAGGCAAGAATACTGGAGTGGGTTGCCATTTCCTACTCTAGGGGATCTTCCCAACCTAGGGATAGAACATGCGTTTCTCTTTTTTGTTTTTCAAACTTTAAGCTTTTCATTTTGTATTGGAATATAGCCAATTAACAATGTTGTGGTAGTTTCAGATAAACAGAAAAGGGACTCAGCCATACATATACATGTATCCATTCTCCCCCAGTCATGACTCTCATCTTGGCTGGCACATAACATTAAGTAGAGTCCCATGTGCTATACAATATTGGGCTTCCCTGGTGGCTCAGACGGTAAAGAATCCGCCTGCAATGCGGAAGACCTGGGTTCGCTCCCTGAGTCAGGAAGATCCCCTGGAGTGGGGCATGGCAACCCACTCCAGTATTCTTACCTGGAGAATCCCCATGGACAGAGGAGTCTGGCAGACTGCAGTCCATGGGGTCACAAAGAGTCAGACACGACCGAGCGACTAAACACGTATAATAGGTCCTTGTTGGTTATCCATGTTGAATATAGCAGTGTATACATGACCTTCCCAAACTCCCTAACTATCCCTTCCTCCCAGCAACCATAAGTTTGTTTTCTAAGTCTGTGAGTCTCTTACTATTGTATAAGTAAGTTCATTTGTGTCATTTTTTTTTTAGATTCCAGATATAAGGGTTATCATACAGTATTTTTCCTTCTCTGTCCGACTTACTTCACTCAGTATGACACTCTTTAGGTCCATCCATGTTGCTGCAAATGGCATTATTTCATTCTTTTTAATGGCTGAATAATATTCCCTTGTATATATGTACCACATCTTCTTTATCCATTCCTGTGTCAGTAGGCATTTAGGTTGCTTCCATGTCTTGGCTATTGTAAACAGTGCTGCGGTGAATATTGGAGTGCATGTATCCTTTATGATCATGTTTTTCTTCAGATGTATGCCCAGGAGTGGGATTGCAGGGTCATATGGTAGCTCTATTTTTAGTTTTTTAAGGAAGCTCTGTGCAGGAGACCTGGGTTCAATCCCTGGGTTGGGAAGATCCCCTGGAAGGGGGCATGGCAACCTACTCTAGTATTCTTGCCTGGAGAATCCCCATGAACAGAGGAGCCTGGCAGGCTACAGTCCATGGGGTCACAAAGAGTCAGACATGACTGAGCGGCTAAGCACAGCATAGCACAAGGAACCTCCATACTGTTCTCCATAGTGGCTGTACCAATTTATATTCCCACCAGCAGTGCAGGAGGGTTCCCTTCTCTCCACACCCTCTCCAGCTTTTGTTGTTTGTGGATTTTTTGGTGATAGCCATTCTGACTCCTGCACTGTCAGGCAGATTCCTTACCATTAATGCCACCTGGGAAGCCTTATACATAAAGTTTGCTCATAGTTAAAATACTCTGGCGTATTTTTCAAGTCTCAGAAGGTCTTATGTATACTAGTCCCTTGTGAAAATGCTGATTTAATACCAATTACTGATGTCCAGTAGGAGAGTAGAATTGGTAAAATGCTTGTATCCAATAACAAGTGGGTAAATTATGCTGATGGGAATATGAAACTGGGAATATGCTTCTTAACAGGAAGGATACAACTACTTTTTCTCTCATCTAAAAATACTTTCTAAAGCTAATGTAAAATAATCTTTAGCTTACACTTTAAAATACTATATTAAGTTCTATATTTGGATGGTATATACATATGTAAAACACTTTGGATTGTTTCTTGTTAAAGCAAATCTAAGAATTCATGTAGCAGTTTTGGTCAGTGACTATAGAGGTTATGATAGTAGTAAATTCATAGAGGCGAAAGAGATCTGATGACTTTAAAGATAAGACAACCGGAAGAATCCTAATGAAAGCCAAGGGCCTTTTTCCAAGCTGAGGTAGCAAATGAAGTCAAATTTATGTTGAGAGAGCTTAGTTAGTTTCTCTTTGGACCATCCTGACCATTGATATTTGTTGAATGTTCCTAAATGAATGAAATATATTACAACAAAATTAAGGTAGTTTTACAGGCTTCCGTAATAGTACTAGTATTATGGGTAGTTGTATATCGGAAAATACCTTCCTTAAGAAACTTACACAAGGACCCATAGCAAATTGTGAGGGGAAAAAATATTTTTGTGTTTTTTAGCTGTCAGTTTTTTATTTTTCCTGGTAGAACTTATGTCATCTTCCAATTTCCATATCAATTTCCTCAGTAAAACATGAGAGATGTGCTGAAAATTCAAACCCCATTTGCCATATTTTAATCTTATCTGTTTTTATATAAAAGTTTTTTTAAACAGCCGAGCAGAGAATTTTTTTTAAACAGCCGAGCAGAGTATTTTTTATAATTATGAGATCCAGGGACAGTTAAGATACTGTTTTTTCAAAATGCTCAATAAATCTCTTTTGTTACAAAGGGGTATAGTTCCTTGCTTAGTAATACCAATGCATCATTCATCCTTTTAAACCTGACTAAATTATAAATGACTGTCTTCTCTCAGTGCCAGAGAAGGATAGTGGATAGCTTATGTGAGGATGGAACCTATCTGATGACCATTTTATCCCTCCACTTCCACAAATTAGTGGCATTTCTTTTGGTGTATGGTGATTGATAACCTCTCTAAAATGGTACCTTCTACTAGTTTATCTGAAAGGCAGTTTTTCCAAATGTTCTCTTTCTTAGCATCTTCCTGTCTGAACATCACTCTGGAAATTTAGGGAAAAAAAGCCTTTAACATTTCATATACCAGATTGGTCATCTGCTGGTTCAGCAGCCATTAGGCTAAAAGTCTAATAACTTTTGTCATTTGATTTGATCAGAACTCTTTTGTCAATATCTTTATATAATTTATGCTTTAAGAGAAGTGAAAAAATTCATTACACATAGAAATGAGTGTTAGAGCCAAAGTTAGACTAGAAATCCTGTGAGTTTTTAATCTGATGCTTAGCTTATTAAACCATATCAACCTGTAATGTTGTTGTCAAGATTTTCAGTGTTTCAAAAAAAATACATTCTTCCTAACTGCAGTTCTTTTTACTTTGTCAGAGTTAATGTAGCTTTTAAATATAGTTTTTAAGGCCTGTAAAGTGTAATTTTTCTTTTTTTAAAGGACATGATTCCATTCCGTTCTGTTCCGTCGCTCAGTCGTGTCCGACTCTTTGCGACCCCATGGACTGTAGCCTACCAGGCGTCTCCGTCCATGGGATTCTCCAGGCAAGAATACTGGAGTGGGTTACCGTTTCCTTCTCCAAGGACATGATTATTTTTAAAATATTTTATTAGTTGTTTATGTGTTCTCACAGCAGTAACCCAAGCAAAAAAAATGGACCAGTTGTTTATTTTTAAATCCGTTGTACCCAGTGTTTTTTTGAGGAAAGAGGAAAAAACCCATATTTTAAAACACAGATGTGTAGGAAAAATTAAAATTTTATTTATTCTTCTTATACTAAAATAGTATAACTTTCAGTAAAAAATCTTATGAATATCCTTAATTATACTTTCTCTTGAAGCATTAAATATGAATATAAATGGATATTAATGGAATTATAGACCATCTAGGGTCAAAGAATGAAGAAGGCAATGGCAAGCCACTCCAGTACTATTGCCTAGAAAATCCCATGGATGGAGGAGCCTGGTAGGCTGCAGTCCGTGGGGTCGCTAAGGCTCGGACACGACTGAGCGACTTCACTTTCACTTTTCAATTTCACACATTGGAGAAGGAAATGGCAACCCACTCCAGTGTTCTTGCCTGGAGAATCCCAGGGACAGGGGAGCCTGGTGGGCTGCCGTCTATGGGGTCACACAGAGTTGGACACGAGAGAAGTGACTTAGCAGCAGCAGCAGCAGAGTCAAAGAAGCATCTTTTTGTTTGAGGGGAAGGATAAAAAAGTAAATTGCATATTGCTGCCTCATATTTTAGGTTGCTCATTCATTTATTTGCCTTTTCGGTTTATGATTTCCTTTGGTGTGCAAAAACTTTTGGGTTTAGAGAATTAACCTATGGTTACCAGAGGGGAAGTGTTGTGAGGCGGGATGGTCAGGGAGTTTGGGATTGACATGTACATACTGATATACTTAGAATATAGCAGTTGGATAACCAACAAGGACCTACTGTAAGCATGGGAAACTCTGCTCGATATCCAGGAGTTGGTGATGGACAGGGAGGCCTGGCGTGCTGTGATTCATGGGGTCGCAAAGAGTCGGACACAACTGAGCGACTGAACTGAACTGAAATGGAGAAAGAATTTGAAAAAGAATAGATACATGTTAAAAAAAAAACAACAACTCTTTATTTTCATAAATGGCAACACTATGCATTCTGAAGCTCAGGCCAGAAACCTTGGAGATAGTTATCGCTTTGTATCTATCTATACTTTATCTTTTAGAACAGTTTTAAATTTACAGAAAACTTGACTGGATAGTACAGAGGTTTCCCACTTAAGTTTCAGTCCAGCACAGTGTTTATTAGTTATTATTGTCTTGCTTTAGTATGGTACATTTGTTATAATTAATGAACCAATATTGATATAGTGTTATTAAGTAAGGTCCATAGTTTTACATTAATGTTCACTCTTTTTATTGTACAGGTTTACTGGTTTTAACGCATGCATAATGTCACATATCCACCATTATACACAGTAGTTTTATTGCCCTAAAAATCCTGTATGCTGCATATAGTCATCCCTTTGCCCCAACTCTGAACTGCTGGCTGCCACCAACTTTTAACTCTCTCTGTAGCTTTGCCTTTTTCAGAATGGTGTATAGTTGAGAGTTTTGATTATGATTGTGCTTAATTTATAGATCACAATGGGAAGAACTGGCATCTTAAAAATATTGAATCTTCCTATCCAAGGATATGGACTATTTCTCCATTTATTTAGATCTCCTGTGATTTCTTTCATCAGAGTTTTATAGTTTTCCTTGAACAGATCCTGTGTATATTTTTCTTAGTTTATACCTAAAGTATTTAACTTTTTGGATGCTAACGTAAATGGTGTTGTGTTTTTCATTTGAAATTCCAATTGTTCATTGCTGGTATATAGAAAAGCAGCTGACTTTCACATATTAACCTTGCTATATAATCTCTGATGAGTTTTAATCCACCCAGTTCTCAGACCTCCAAATTAATTTGTTAACAAAGTCTGTCACTTCCCCCTTGAAAGTTTATCTGAAGTCTGACCGTCTCACCTCTTTTGCTGTACCACATCACTCTGGCATAAGCTACTATCGTCTCAGCCTCTGTGCTATTGCAACCTACAAAGTGGCCCTCTTTTATTACCGCATTTATTGCTACCCAGTGTGTTACAGATTATTTGCTTTCTTCTTCCCCCCGCTTCCTTGATGGAAACAGGAACTTTATTCTGTTCATTGCTATTAATACTTCCCCTGTGCCTAATCTAGTACCTGATATTTGGTGTTAAATATGTATTTGTTGGATGAGTGAGGGAGATGACTCAATTTCTGCAAAAGCAAGTTGCTGAATAATATCTTCAAGAACATAAGGTTGTTTCTATAAAACTAGAATGTCTACAAAATTCATCTGTTTGCAAGATTTTCCCACACTTTACACGGTAACTAAAGCTGTCTGCATCTGGGGAGACGACAGTCTCAGATCTGGAGAGCCCCTCTGCTGATGTATGAATAATCTCCTTTCCTTTTAGTTAAATTGTTTTTCATCCATATCTTCACTGCTCAACACGCCCTTCTTTTGCCTAAGTGCCTTGGAAGAAGGGCTTATAGTAATGGTGGAGTAAAGGGTTAACAGAACTAACAATTCCTTCTTTAGAACATTTTAAAAGGTGTTCTTAGTTATAAGATTTAATTCTGAAGTGCTGCATATTTTTTGAAGGATACTCCATTATTATTTCCCTGTGAAAAATATTTCTTCTCGCCAAAAGTATATATTCTTTATTGCAAATTCATTAAGTGATCATTATTTTATATGAGGACTGAAGTCTAATAACTCATGAAGTGACTTCTGGCATTTGTCTGCCCTGCATATCGGGATGTGTGTCCTCATACTACCTCTGCTGGAAATCTGCTTCTGGTGAAACCACCCGTTCTGGCAGCTTCTTTCAACTAGCGTAGCATTTTTTTTTTTCCTCTCTTACCCTCAAGAAAAAAAAAAAAAGCAAACTTGCAATTTATTTTAGCAGAATGACTTCCCACTGGGGTAAATAGCCACACAGGCACTTAATTATTGAGTAAACCCCCTGAGACTTTAGCCGCCTTGATTTTTTATGAGGGAGGCATTGGTATGATCCCTTAGCGGGTAGTCTGTTATTCTTGAAACTTTGAGGATTGAGCCCATGGATGAGTAAGGCCCCGTGGGCACCAATTTAATCTTGCATGGTGTTTCAGAGTTGCATTATGGTATGTCCTTTCAATATATCATAATAAGACAGATCTGGGAGTTAATGTCTTTTATCAATGTAACTAAAGCATGTATCAATTTGGCCACATTGAAGAGGACAGAAGAAGTTATTGCCTTCTGTGGGGTGAAATTAATAATAATTTTAACCCATGCTGTGTTCTAGTTCAACAAGGTTGAAGTTAAAATTAATGTTGTCTTCAACTTTTGTGCCCTTTGTGCAAGTCTCCAGAGATTACTTAGTCTCTATTGTAGGGTTCTTACCAAAAAAAACTATATATATGCTAAGATTTATCGAAAGAATTTAAATAGCTTGGAGAAATGGCAGTAGCCAAATAATGTTCTCTGTGTGTTTGTCTCAGATACGTTCTCAAGTTAGCTTTGTTAAACTTCAGATCCCTGTTTTCAGTATGCTGAGCTCCTCTCTAAACAATTATAAGAAAGAAAAACCTGTTATAAACATCAAATTCTGTTACTGTTGATCAACAACTATGATACTGATTTATCTCTTTCTTAGGTGGGATTTTTCCCTTAAAATGTAATGAACTCAAAAACCTGAAGTTCTTATAGTTAATACACAGGTTATGTTTTACATATGTGCATTTCTATCAGATATGAACTATAAAGAGTTTTATTTCTAAATTATTATTTTAGATCTGTCTGATGTAACATCTCTACCATATCTTTCCAAAGAACTGAGCTTTTAAAAAATATGTATATGAGGAAACTTTGTTCTGTGGTTTCTAAATTAAGATTTTAAACTATGAGATTGTTAGAGGTTAAATGAGACTGTAGTATTTTAGTGATGCTTCATTATCCTCAGCATCTTTACAGTCATGTGTGATTTTTAAAGTAGAACTTTGAAACCTGTTGTTGTTGTTGTTATATTGAGAAAGCACAGTCTATTGACTCAAAGGCAAAGTAAACATCTTTAGGAGTTCATTAGTACCCCATAAAGGGAACAAATAAGACAGATCTCAAATAGACAAAGATGATGGCATTATCTTAAACATGTGTTACAAATTGCCATTGACTAGAAGAGATCCTGAACAAGAATCTTTGTGAGACTTCCCAAGAGTGCTTTGAGTAACAGAGGCAGATAAATGATTTAATTCTGTTATTACTGAGAACATTCATTGGTAATTTCCCCACACACACACTTCCACATCGGATAAACAGAGCTGTGAGATGGGAACTTCCATTTCATTTTTGACAGTGATTTCCCTCAACTCTGAAGACAATACCCCTTTTACAACTCTGAGCTAATTTTCAAATGTGAGGGTTTCCCACATGGGTGTTTTGAGTAAGTCTGAAAATGTTTTGCTATTTATATCAAAGAACTCTGGAAACAAATATGAATGAGATGGAAATTTCTATCCTAAATTTCAGTATTTGAGCTGAAATTCCCACGCAGTTTACATTAGGGAAAAAACCACATGCATGCACACACACACACACACACACACACATACCTTTCTGATTTAAATCATGTTATATTGGGAGAAAAAGAAAATAGGTAAAAGTTGTCTGAAGTTTTCTTCTTTTCCAAAACTTCCATCTGTGTCCCGTATTCGTCATACCCTGCCAGTTAGGAATCTTTAAAGGAACTTATTTGTAAGTTATATATATTGCAGTGGCTTCAGAGTGTTACTTTCCATCAGTGCTGTGTAATAACACTTCTGATTAATATTTATGGTTGCTTCATCTAAATATCTCTTTATAAAGCAAACCTCTGATATTAGCAGTAAGCTTGCTAATTGTCATACCATTCAACATAGGTGGAAATTTTTCTTTAAGAGGAAGGTAGTGATTACCATATTACATCCCAGTTTTCAAAGAAGGAAATCCGGTGTAGATAGTTGATAAAAATACTGTATTCAGTGATTACCGATCAGTTTGTAAAGCCTTTTCATGTATGCCACCCCATTGATTATTACAGTAATTCTATTTTTAGACATCGAGGTCTACTATCTTCACATTGTAGCACCATTTGTTAAAAAGACTTTCTTCATTGATTTGCCTTTGTACCTTTGTCAAAAATCAACAGATCGAACTTATAGCCTATTAAGAAGTAATACAGATGATAATATTAACACAAAGGATGGGGCTGTAAAGAAGCAAGGAAATGACATCAGAGAGTAACTTGAAGAAATATTAATACAAGAAATATTAAATATGTAGGTTAATATATTTTTTATCCTTTTTCCTCTTAACTTTTTCAAAGATATAAGATTGTATAAAGTAATAATATAGCACTGTACTGAGTTTATAATATGTAGGCATAATATATATGACAATAATAGCACAAAGGAAGGAGAACAGAATGAAATTATATTGGAGTTTCTATATTTGTTTTAGAATTGGATTAGAATTAATCTGAGTAAATTGTGATAAATTAAGGTGCATATAGTGTGATCTCTAGAACCACCGCTAAGAAACTCAAAGAAGTACAGCTAACCCTTGAACAATGCAGGGGTTAGGGATGCCAGTCCTCTGCATAGTTGAAAATCTGAGTATAACTTTATAGTTGACCCTCTGTGTCTGCAGTTCTGTATCCACAGATTCAATAAACCAGGGATCATAGTACTATAGTATTGAATACATAGTTATTGAAAAAAAAAAATCCAGAGATAAGTAGACCTGCACAGTTCAAATCTGTGTTGTTCAGGGGTCAACTGTATAGTTAAAAAAACCACAAAGTAATCAAAATAGTACTCTAGAAAATATCAATACAAAAGAAGGAGGTGAAGGAGGAACAGAGGGACAAAAAAAGACATGTGATATACAGAAAGTGAAAGTGAAAATCACTCAGTCGTGTCCAACTCTTTATGACCCCATGGACTATACAGTCCGTGGAATTCTCCAGGCCAGAATACGGGAGTGGCTTGCTGTTCCTTTCTCTAGGGGATCTTCCCAACCCAGGGATTGAACCCAGGTCTTCCACACTGCAGGTGGATTCTTTACCAGCTGAGCCACCCAAAACAAATAGCAAAATGACATATATAAATCCAACAATATTAGTATTATTTTAAATGTGAATAGATTAAACTTTCCAATCAAAGGACAGAAATTATAAGACTGAATATAAAAACAAGATCCGACTACATGCTCTCTGTAAGAGAGACACTTTACATTCAGAGACAACAATTTTGGAAAAGTATGAAGTATTTCTTCTACACTGCTGTAGTCTAAATGTGTCCCCTATGTTTCATATGGTGAAATCCTTAGCCCTGAAGATGATGGTACTAGGAGGTGAGATCTTTGGAGGTCTCATGCGACGAGTTGACTCACTGGAAAAGACTCTGATACTGGGAAGGATTGAGGGCAGGAGGAGAAGGGGACGACAGAGAATGAGATGGTTAGATGGCGTCACTGACTCGATGGACATGAGTTTGAGTGAACTCCGGGAATTGGTGATGGACAGGGAGGCCTGGCGTGCTGTGATTCATGGAGTCGCAAAGAGTCGGGCACGACTGAGCGACTGAACTGAACTGAACTGAACTGAAAGCAATCAGTGATGGTAGAACCCTCATAAATGGAATTAGTGCCTTTAAGGAAGACCTCACAGAGATCTCTTACCCCTTTCACCATGTGAAGACACAGTAAGAGGGTTCTGGCTGTGAACCAGGAGGAGGATCTCCACCTGAAAGAGACCCTGCTGGTGCCTTGATCTTGGACTTTTCAGCTTTCAGAACCCTGAGAAATAAACTTCTGTTGTTTATAAGCTGTGATATTTTGTTGTAGCAGTCCGAACAGACTAAGACGCACACTATTCTCTCCTTATTTTCTTTCTATAATTTACACGTATGTTAGACTGATATTGCATTAAAGGCCTCTGATGTTTTATTTAAAGAAACAAAAAATGTTCTCCTTGTATTATACTTCAATTAAGTTTTTTGTGACCTGTTTTTAGGCTCGTTAAATTCTTTCTTCTGTTGTGTTTAATCTGTCATTGAGCCTAGTCAATAATTTTGAAAATATATTTTTAGATTCTAGAATGTTCATTTTCTTTAGAATTTTCATTCTTCTGCTTAAATTTTTCATCTTATCACTCATTTTGTCTGTGTCTTTTCTCAATACCATAATATTTATTGTAGTTGTTTTAGAATCTTTACTTAACTCCAGCATCTAAGTTTTTCTCTGATGGTCTTCTTGTATTGATTTTTTGCTGTTGATTATTAGATATATTTTCCACCTTCCTCACATAGCTTTGAGTTTTTCATGGGATGCTGGCCATTGTGTGTGGAGAAGAGACTGAGGTTGATAGACTGATGTGGATGCTACTTACTTGCCCCGCCACCCCGTCCCCCAAAGAGCTCTTCCTTTCCTCTATCTGGCAGGTAGAGGCAGGGTCTTACTTAGTCATTCAGATCAGAAGTCAAGAGGAATCATGGCTGAGTTGCAGCTTTATAGTTATTAGTTCTGTTCTGGTTTCAAATGTCTTGAGAATGGAATCAGGCCTCTCTTTTCAGCAGGGCCTAGTGATTAGGACTTGCCTGCCATTTTCTAGTCCCTTCCCCAGCTTTTCATGCTGCTGCTTAAACACAGCAGAAGTCTCATGAGTAAGAATTGGTGGACTGGAGGAACTGATGTCCCTCAAGATTCCAATTCACCACACCAGTTCAAGTGTGGCTTTTAGATGTTGTGCTGTTTTCTCCTGGTCCCAGTGAAGTCACTTTCCTATGACTGGCTCACTCCTCCAGCCACAGTGACCAGACTTAGCAGTTGCCCTTGAGGGTTAAAGTGGCTGTGTCTTGGTCTCTAGTTTACCCAGGCAGGGCTCATTTTTCATTGGAATTTAGCTCCTTTATACTTCTTTCTGTTTACCTCTCTTTTATGGCATTAAAGAAAAATGGTATATTTTTAAGCAAATGAAGTATTTTCTCTTTATTATCATAGAAATGGTGGTCTTTTGAGATCTTCTATATCCAAATTAGAAGTGAAATCTCCTTCTGCTCTGCTTTTGAATATGTAATGTTGAAAAAAAGCAACACTGCCTTGGTGATCATATCTCACAATTTTTATTCTTAACTTTTTCATAGTGTAGAGTAAGGGTCAACAAACCTTTTCGTAAAGGACCAGGTAGTAAGTATGTTGGGCTTTGTGGGCAGAGTGGCAAAATCAAGGCTATAATGTAGGTACCTATATGACCATTCAAAATGTGCCATTTGAAGATATAAAGATCATTCTTAGCTCATGGGCTATAGAAAAACAGGTGACCAGAGTTTGCCAGGCCCTGGTGTAGAGACAAATGATAAAGCAATTTGAATATTGTGATGACACGTAAGAGATGTGGGTTTGAACCCTGGGTTGGGAAGATCCCCTGGAGGGGAGGGCATGGCAACCCACTCCAGTTTTCTTGCCTGGAGAATCCCATGGACAGAGGTGCCTGACAGGCTACAATCCATAGGGTTGCAGAGTTGGACACAACTGAAGCAACTTAGCATGTATGCACGTTAAACAAAAAGCAAGCAAATACCAGATACTTTGAAGAAATTACTACAGATACTTGGAAGCCTTCTACTACATACTGATAGCAATTTTTTTTTCTTAGGAAGTTTTGACCCTCAAAATTGGTACAAGCCAGTGGAAACAGATACTTAGGTGTGTAAATAAAAGGTAGTGATTACAGTAATGTAGGTTTGCACAAGGTGTCTCATAGGATTAGGGGAAGAAGATGATGCTTTGCTGGCTCTTGAAAAGGAATTAAGATTTTTTTTCAGGCAAACATTTTATTTATCCAATAATACCAGTATTACCATACTGTTGAATTGACTCTTTCAAGGTCATCTTAGAAATGGTTTGACTATGAGGTTTGAAAACTTAGAAACTCATTCTCTCCTTATGTGATTATATACTTGTGAATATTAAATGATAGGTAGTAGGTAAGCAGCCTTTTGTGACTGTTTTAAGAAACCATTTATCACTCTGTAACATATTATGCAGTGACTAAATGGTAGTTTAGCAAGAACAATTCAGTTTCAGCTTTCCCAGAGGTTTATTGCTGTTTTAAATCACTTTTAAAATCTTGTCTCCTCCACAGGTTTTTTAAAAAGTATTATAATTACTGTAGGAAGACTATTTCAAAGACTATTCCTTTTTAGATGGTTTATAAATTAAAGAGCTAGTAGGATGGGTGAAGAGTCACCACAATAATTTTTACTTAGAGTTGGGAGTGGAATTTAAGGGGACAAATTAGACTTTTGCGGAAGAGAGTATAGTGTTGAATTATTTATGTATTCAGTTGTAGATGTTAATACGCTAGTAAATCTTTTTCCACTTCCAGAAAATTGGTTAGCTTAATGAAAAAAACAGCTGATCATTTTTTATTTGACCTTTTAAGAAGGCTCCTCTGGAGTTTACATTTTACTCAATTACTGAACACAGGTTTTGTTAGGTAGGTAATAAGGATTTTTAGTTCATGGTAAGCAAAAGCTAACAGTGCTTTGAAGATCTCGATATTGGATTTAGTAGATTATTTTACACAGCAAGCAAACCAAAATCCTTCATAACATTGATGCTTGACATATAATTTTATAAAAAAAATCTTTCTCTGTATTTTTCTTTTTGCTTTTATTAAGTATCAGGATACGTGAGAGCCACAGAAATATCTGTATTCATATCCAATAATTCTGATACTTGGAAAGACCCAGCAGAATTATTTAAAAGGAAACTACTACCTGCAGAAAGATGATTATCACAGTTTATCTTTATTAGCACCCTCCTCCTCACACACACACACAAAACCTGAAAGAACATTACAGCAATAGGGGAATGATTGGATAAATTGTGAATCAATAGAATATTGTATAACCATATAAAGATTGTAATTTTGAGCACCATGTAGAAATATGGGAAAATGTTTATTATAGTCTATTTAAAAAAAAAAACAAAAAAAAACCTGAGTACCAATTGTTTTGCTGTAAGATACCAAGTTGGAAACTTGGTAGATGAGTAACGAAAATTTTTAGCCAATTTAGATGCATTAAATACTGTTAGTGTCCCTTTCTGTGGGTTCCCTAGATACAGTTTGATCTTAGGTATAATGACCAGGAGAGATGAGTGAATATAAAAGAGGAGGACTGGAAGTCAATAGATAATGCTTATTTGTGGGATTTTCTGTATAAAAAGGTAACTTAAATGTTTACATTTGAGCCTTCAGACATTTCCTGAGTCAATGTTATGGATATAATGTTATTATGTACCTTGTCTCCAAGATTTTACAGTATTTGACCTTATTATTAACTGAATCCTAAATGTGTTATGACTATTTTCAGGATAAGAGAAATCTTGAAGGCATCGCGAAAATTGCAAGGTGATCCTGACTTGCCCATGTCGTTTACTTTGGCCATAGTGGAGTCCGACTCTACAATAGTCTACTACAAACTCACTGATGGATTTATGCTGCCAGATCCTCAGGTCAGTTTGGAGGCGACTATCAGTAAAACAATGAAAAAACAAGAAAATTATGACATGATTTTAAGTGTGAATCAATGTATTCACAGAACCATCGCTTCTTTTGTAATATGAAAATTCAAGGGAAAAAGGACTTGATGTCTCATACCTCAGAAAACTAGCTATGTTCTGTTCAAAGTAACATGTTCCTAGTTATTTTCACAGAAAATTATTTGACTTCCTCACTCTACAGAAAATTTTATAGTTTCCAAGAGTGCTTCATGAAGTCATGATGCATTTAATTATTTGATGAGTAACTGGGGTGGAATATAAAGGCTTACAATAGTTTTAACCAAAAGAACATTTAAGGAAATGTTAAATTGGTTGGCATTTTGACAGGAATAATTTAATACATAAATGTGTTTTATATGATTTCTTTTACATACATTGTTAGCATAATTGAGATAATCACAATAAATATCTTTTCAAGTTTTGCTTTAAATCACATTATCTTTTGGGGAAAAGGTCCCTCCTGATCGTTCTCTTTTTTTTATGTTGCAGAATATTTCCCTTAGAAGATGACATCTATACTTCCCTATGCTAACTTTGTTCACACAAGACTGGATTAAGAACCATCAGCCTGGTTCATCTTTTATCTCAGAGATAGTCAGGACTGACTTAGCCAGTCCCATTCCAGAAGTTTTCTTTTTTGAAGAATAAAACTTTCTCATATAGAAGAATTAATTTTGTTAAAAAAAAAAAAAAAGTAAGATAGTTGCTCTAGAACTTTCTCACCTGGAGACAGTTTGATTATAGTCATATGCAATTTTATGCCTGTGGTATGTTCAGAAGGATAGGAAACTCTTAGACCACCATCTCTTTCCCTTACTCAACTCTCTCAGTGCCTTTTGGTCACTACAGATAGTCTGCAGAAATGAGAATTTACCTGAGTCTGCTTTTTCATCCCCAGTAGAAAGTGTTCTTTTGATTGGTTTTCATGGTACAATTAATGTTACTTGCTTCTTTGGTTAAGTTTAAATCAAAATTAAAAATATGCTCATCCAGAGTATAAAGTTGCATATCTAGATTCATAGGGACCAGAGAAGTGTTACCTACAAGATCACTGGGCCTTTTTTTTTTCCCATTCTTTCTACTACTGTGATGCCATACTGCATCACAGCTAGACTATTGTAGGAGAGATGTTAATAGTAACAGACAGTGTGAACCTTGAAAACATCTTTCTTCAGTAGACCTAGTTTTTCCACTTTTTCTTAATTAATTGTTACCTAAAAAGGTGTTTTAAAAGTTAAGGCAAGAGTCAGAAAAATTTTTCTGGAAAGTGCCAGAAAGGAACTATTTTAGGTTTTTCAGGCCATATAGATTTTCTCACAACTTCTCAACTATCCTGTTTGTAGAATAAAAATAACTGTAGATAGTATGTAAATGAGTGGATATGCCTGTATTTCAATAAAACTTTATTTACAAACGTAGGGCCATAGTTTGCCAACACCTGGTCTGGGGAAATAGTCAATAAACATACAAAGGTAATGAGTGGTGCGTTATGTACCCATTAAAAATTAGAAATGAGTATACTGTAAAACATGAGAAAATGCTTAGTAAAAAGAAAAAAGCAAGATACAAAAGTATATGATTGGGTATGATTATGGCTGTAAATAACACACCAAGTATATAATAAAAAAGAGGATAAAATAAATTCCTAACTGTGGTTATAATAGGAGGGCAGTAAATGGATGGCTTTGTCTTTCTTTAAGATTTTAGTTTTTCTTTGTTGGTATTACTTTTATAATAAAAATATTTTAAAATAAAAAAAAATGTGTCCTGAGATCTATATTTGTTATTTATTTTTGTATACTAATATTACCACAAGCTTAGCAGCTTAAAAATACAACACATTTAATATCTCAAAATTGGGTCCTTTGTAAGGCTACTGTCACAGCTATAGTCTCATCTGAGGCTTTATTGGGGAAAGGTCTCCTTCCTCACTCGTGTGGTTGGCATCAGCTTTCTATTCTCTGTGGGCCCTTGTACCGAGGACCTCAGATTAGTGGGCTGTCAGCAAGAGGCCACCCTCTTTGTCACAGGAGCCTTGCCAGCGTAACTGGTTGTTTGCTCAAAGCCAGTGACAAGGAGAGAGTCAGCAAGGTGGACCTTGTAATCTTACATATGCAGTCATGTATGTCCCGTCACCTTTGCCATTTTCTGTTGGTTAGAAGCAAACCAGGGCTTATTACACTAGAAAACAGCAGTAACGAGAATGGAAACATGGTAACTCCTTCAGGCTCCTCTGCTTCCCCAGAAGGCCTGAAGATCCACCAATTCAGAACAAAGTGTGTTCCTGTGACCCCAGGTGGAAATTTGCAGATTTACCTGTTCTTAGGGTCTCTGCCATTTGATTCCTTTTGAGGCTTTTCATTGCGGTGTTAGAAAACAGTCTGTATTTTCAGAAAGATATGTAAGGCTAAATGAACATCAAATTTATGTGTCAGGCATGGTGACCGGTGGGCCCTTAGGTAACTACAAGACCAGAAGTGCCTTAGGGTTGACTGTGAAAGGAGCTTTCTGTGAGAAAGCTCCAAAACTAGGTCTCAATCTCCCTGTACTGGAATGTTTACTCTTTTTTGTAATGTTCCCTATGTACTTGACGGAAGTTGCTCTGTCCCAGGATAGCCAGATACCTGCTCATGTGAAGAATGGTCCAGAACAGTTTGAAAACAGAGACAACTCAGCTCTATTGGTCTCATTTTAGTGAAAAATTGGTAAACTGATTTCTTTTGTATGATCAAGTAATTAACCTTTTATTAGATAATTGCATTTACATCTACTTCTCTTGTTAGACAATGGGCTCTTTAAGAACAGAACAAAGAATCGTGTCCTTAAAATTTTTTTAGTTATAGTTGATTTGCAATATTAATTTCAGATGTATAACATAATGATTCAATATTTTTATAGATCCTACTCCGTTTAAAGTTACTACAGCATAATGGTATATTTCCCTATGCTGTACAGTGTATCCTTGTTGCTTATTTTACACATAGTAGTTTGTGTTTCTTAATCCCCCTACCCCTGTTTTGCCCCTCCCTCTCCCTCCTCCCTATTGTGACCCCATAGATGGCAGCCAACCAGGCTCCCCCGACCCTGGGATTCTCCAGGCAAGAACACTGCGGTGGGTTGCCATTTCCTTTTCCAATGCATAAAAGTGAAAAGTGAAAGTGAAGTCGCTCAGTCGTGTCTGACTCTTAGTGACCCCATGGACTGCAGCCTACCAGGCTCCTCCATCCATGGGATTTTCCAGGCAAGAGTACTGGAGTCGGGTGTCATTGCCTTCTCTCTCCTCCCTACTGGTCACCTCTGTTTTGTTCTCTGTATCTCTGAGTCTGTTTCTATTTTGTTAATATTACTAGTTTGTTTTAATTTTAGATTCCACATATAAGTGATAACAAATCATGACTTTTTAAAAATCCATCTGTGTCGCTCATCACCTTTCACAAACTGACATATACTGAGCACTCAGTAACTATTTCGTGAATAAGTGAATGCTAATTGTAGACTTGTTTTGTTGTGTAATGGTTTGCTTTTTGCCTGGAGGCAAACTAAAATGATCAATTTGGACACCAGAGGGCACTGCTAAATAAGCACACAATTTTCAGACTTTAGAAATGAATTAACTTGAGAAGTGGTACTCCTGAAAATTTATTTTCAATCAGTGAAAATAAGATAAATAAAAATATAAATAAATTTTATGTGCTCACACCTTCCCCCCACCCCTTTTTTCTTTCTGGTATGACTCCAAAATTACACTCTCTACTGACATTAAATATGTGACTTGATTCATGCGTTACTGGAAATATAAATCTATATTTAAAAATAAAAGCTTGTTTGGGGCAAGAGTGGGTGACTTTTTTTTTTCTAGAATATGGTTTTGTTCATATTCGTTTGCCATGATGCATTGCATTTTTTCCATGCAGAAGCCTAATATAGTAAATAAAATTTTCAAGAGCAGATCAGGTAGCAAGAGACACCAGCTCTAAAACACTCACCGGACTGGCTAACTCCTGGTGGTGAGAGATGTAAATTGCTGCTGTTACACCTGTAAACTTGTCCACTAATGGGACTCCCTGTCCAGATGGGAGCAGGGCAGAGTAAGGGTGAGCGATGGCTCCCCTCCAGTGCTGTGTCTGCCTTTGTATCTGGGGTCCGTCCTCAGCACACCTGCTGTGCTGTCATGGCTCAGAACACTGAGTGATCTAGGTCCTGTGACTCCAGACTGAACTTACTTTGCTTCCTTACCTGGGCTGTCCAGGAGAACGCGGTCTTAAACACTGCATATCTCTCATGAAGAACAGAGGGTGGAGGCACTTAGGAATTCTAAGCTACAGCTAGAATAGAATGCTGCTGCTACTGCTAAGTCACTTCAGTCGTATCCGACTCTGTGTGACCCCATAGATGGAAGCCCACCAGGCTCCCCCTTCCCTGGGATTCTCCAGGCAAGAACAGTGGAGTGGGTTGCCATTTCCTTCTCCATATAGAATAGAATAGTCATCCACAAAGTTCATGGAATCTGCAGTTTTTTGAAAAAGCTGAAACAGCTTTACACTTTTATATGCCTGGAACCAAGTGACTTAATCAAAACTTCATGGTGTTTCATCTTCTCTCTCCGAGCGTTTCAGTTCTGAATTCCTCTCTGAGGTCACTTTTTCCATTGCAGCCCCAGCAGGAGGGCTTTCACTGCGGCAGCACCGTGGTTCCTGCCAAAGTTTATAGTTCTTCTAGACAGAAGCTCTTTATCCATCTGCAGTATGTTACCTTGACTGTTTACATGTGCAGAATCATGTCATATTCTCTGAACAATTAGTACAATTTTCCCTCCTTCCAGACCAAGAGCTGTCCATTCCTTACCACCCCCACTCCTGCAGCTAATCCCCTTAATGATCTTTGAATAAGAGCTTGCTCAGGTGCACAAAGGAAGAATATGGGAAAATCACATGACTTATTGAATGGGTCTACTTTTAAAATGTTTAGATGATTCTGGAAGATAAAAAAAACCATTTTAACTAAAATCAAGCAAAGATTGACCTTTTAGATTTCAGGATACTAAATGAAGGTAGTATTAGGGAGGTATTTAATTAAAGTTTATTAATTTATTAACATGAATTTATCTTCAGATATTAACTGGACTTCTCTGGGCTTAGATGACTATGGTAGGTGCTGAGGTAACAATGATTAGTGAGATATGACCTGTGCTCTTAAGGAGCGCAGATAGCATATTACAACTCTCCTGGCCAAAACTCTAAAGAGTGTTGCCAGTGTGAGTGAGGAATACCTATCATACAGCATATGAAGTATGAAGTTTATGCAGTTTACTTAATGGTGAAGGGGTTCCACAACTGAACAATTTGCAGAAAATCATTGTATGTTTATTATTTGTCTCAAAGGACTGAACACTGGACAAGATACAGAGAAACATTACCCAGGGCATCTCTCAAAGACGTTTTGTCTGACTTACAAGGAGAAAAATCTTTGTGTACAGGTAATTTGAGAATGTCACAAGGCAGCATTACATATAAATGCTAAACAATAATTGTCGTCTTTTATTCACTACCAAGAGCTTCAGTACTGTTTATTTTGATTCTCAAAGCAGAGCTGATATTTACTTGCTGTGCTGTGCTAAGTGGCTTCAGTCGTGTCTGACTCTTTGTGACCTTACAGACTGTAGTGCTCCAGAATCCTCTGTCCATGAGATTCTCCAGGCATGAATTCTGGAGTGGGTTGCCATGCCCTCCTCCAGGGCATCTCCCTGATCCAGGGATCGAACCTGTGTCTCTTACGTCTCCTGCTTTGGCAGGCAGGTTCTTTACCACTAGCGCCACCTGGGAAGCCCGTTTTACTTGCTTTTATTAGTTTATGTGTAAAAGTATATGCATGTATATGTATGAAGTAATAAAAGCTAGATGATGCTTTTATTGTTGGATGGTATCACCGACTCAGTGGACATGAGTTTGAGCAAGCTCCTGGAGTTGGTGATGGACAGGGAGGCCTGGCGTGCTGCAGTCCATGGGGTTGCAAAGAGTCAGACACAACTGAGCCACTGAAATAAACAGATGCATTGGCAATGTATTGATAAAGTTTTATCCAAAAGAATAAATACATTCATGTCCATGCTTTTATGTAGGCAAACCTAAAGCGATATTTAAGGTTAAATGAGAACTCAGAAAGGTTCTTTGCTTTTTGGAGCTAAATTTTGTGCTGGGACAAAGAGTAGACTCCGGGAACTTCTAAATGATGTTTTCACCCTCAATGAAGAAGGGTCTGGCACCCTAGATATCCCCCAGATATGCTTGCTACTGCTTGAAATCCTACCATAATTCTATTCTTGATCATGAAGCTTTGATCCAATTTAATTTGACAGGCATTTTTATAGGACCCCATGGGAAGGCCCAATGCTAAGATTCTGGGGAACTATAAGCCCAATTATTTTATTATTAGAATCAACAGATAAAGTTAATCAGTTGAACTGTTGTATGAATTTCTAAATGTTTAATTTCTACACTTACCTCATTACAGACCAGAGATATTTTGTGGATAGATTTCTGTATTTGGAACACACTTTGAATAGCATGTTTTAGAACTCCTGGTGGTTCAGCTGGCAAAGAATCTTCCTGCAACGCAGGAGACCCTGGTTTGATTTCTGGGTTGGGAAGATACCCTGGTGAAGGGGTAGGCTACCCACTCCAGTATTCTTGTCTGAAGAATCCCCATGGCCAGAGGAGCCTGGCGGGCTACAGTCCATTGGGTCACAATGACTTGGACACAACTGAGCAACTAATACTCATTGCAGACCGGAGCTGTTTTGTGAACTGATTTCTCTTTATGGACCACACTTTGAGTAGCATGTGTTAGAACTCAGATGAGAAGTGATGAGAGCCAGAAAACAACAGTAGCCCAGGTATGTCAGGATGGACAAGATTCTTATGCTGCTGGTTCACAACCTTGGACATTTCCCAGGTGAAATATGAAGCTAGCTCTTGTAGCGAGGGCAAAGAGAGATTGAAGAAAAAAGCAAGCCACTTAGATGGGTAGGTGGCAGTTTTAACAAGCAAGGAAACTTACATATAAGGCTGATCTTGGGCAGCTATAAGACAGGCAGATCTCTGCACCCACCCTCCAGAATGTTATAAGTTTATATTCCAGTCCTTAACTGGATTCAGCCATGTATTCAGTCCAGGTGGTCTCAACAACACATTACTATCTCAAGGCTGCATCCTTGAAACTGCTCGCACTGTGGGAACGGTGGGCAGAGCATACCTTCGAAGGACAGGGAAGGGGTCAGGAGCCTTCAATTGCCCTGGTCCAGCTTATGGGTCAACTGGGGGTCATGTGCTCTTGATAACCATTTCCAACAGATTCAGTTAGAACCAGTGAATTAGTTAAACCAGTGTTTATTTCTTGCTCACATTACAAGTCTCCTGTATGTAGGTGTGGCATCCTTACTCTGGGGATCAGGTCCACAGAGCCTCCCGTAGCTGAAATGTTGGTTTCAATGACAAGAAGAAGGAAGCACTATAGTGTCACATATTGCAATGAATACTTGCAGGAAAACTTCCCTGATGGTCCAGTGGTTAAGAATCCTGTTTCCAATGCAAGGGACGCAGGTTCAATCCTTGGGCCGGGAAGATTCCACATGCCAAGGAACTATTTAGCCCATGTGCCCTAGAGCCTGTGCTCCCCAATAAGAGAAGCCACTGCAGTGAGAAACCAGAGAACCACAACTAGAGAGTAGCCCCTGCTCCCCGCAGCTAGAGAAACCCCAAGTGCAACAACGAAGACTCAGCGCAGCCAAAAATAGATACCTAAGTTAAAAAACAAAAAACTTCCAGGAGTAAACATGTGTCCTCCCTGCCCACATTTTATTGGCCAGAGCAAGTCACGTGGTTGACCACGATCAATCTCAAGAAGGAGAGGAAGTGCATGTCCACCATGTTCCTGTACTGAGGACAGGGGATAGTCAGAGAAGAACACTCCCAGGTAATGAAAAGGAGAGGAGAGATAGCAAGGAGACAAATTTAACAACTGGTTAGCTGTCAGAGCGGAGAAGGAAAAGAAGTTGAGCCTCAAACTATGCTGAGTCACGTTCCTTGAATGTGAATATTTCCGGTTGCAATGGAGAGACAGTGAGAGGACTTTACAAGAGGGACACAGAGGTGGGAAAAGGGCTAATCTACAGGCTTCGGGGGAGAGGAGAGTTTGGAAGACAAATTTCCCCTACTTTTGTACTCAGGTTCTGGATTTAACATCTGAGCTCAGAAGGGAGATCGTTTATGTAACAGGAACCCAGGGTCGCTGCAGACCTTACTCTTCTCCCTCGTTTGGTGTATTATGGGCTATTACACAGACTATGTTGTCTGGTCTTTACTTCCTAATGGTGCGGGGGTGAGGGGAAGTGTTTGTGCCTGCAGTTTAGGGGAATGAGTTGAACCCTGCAAGAGTATTTCTGAAGGACGCTGGTTAAATCTGGACATCTGGGTAGGGCTGGGTTTGTGAGGAAACTGAGGGCTTTCTTTTGAGGAGTGGATCATTATCTAGTGGGATCACAAACCTGGGGTATTCATGTAGATCTAGGAAGCTTTCCGAGTGTAGTATTAGCTTGGCCTAGGGAGAGAAAGTTGGGGGTAGACACCAGTCCTCAGGGATTCCCATCAGTCCACGCTGGCATTGGCTGAGCTGAGCATCCCCTTGCAGTGCCCGGGCTCCACCTCAGCAGTCAGCTCTGAGTCCTCCTAACCCCTGGACATGAGATCTCTCAGTACTCTCTCAGAACTCTTGGGCACTTGAAAAAATATGTGGTTCTGACCCTGGACTCCATGGCACGTGGGGATATGTGCAGGCCATGTTGGGTCCCCTCCATCTAGATACACTTTCCTGCCGGACTTTCTTCTCTGCTGTCTCAGTAAAATTCTGGACAATTAGAATACAAGAGTTCTTCAGACTTGTGGTTGCCAAGGGGGAGGTGAGGGGACAGCGGATGCAAACTACTATACTGAGCACAGATAAATGACAAGGCCGTGCTGTATAGCACGAGGAACTATATCCAATATCCTGTGATAAGCCATAACGGAACAGCATGCGTGTGTAGAATGGAAGCACGTTGCTGTACAGTAGAACTGAACACGCTGTAAATCAACTATATGTAAACAAAATCTTTTGAAAACAGATAATAAATAAAATGCCGGGTGAATGACCATAAGGGTCTGGGGTCTGTGAGGTTTTGCCTGAGCCTGGGGGCAGCAGCAGGTGGCTGGCAGAGGGTCAGGGGGACACGGCGCTGCTGTCCACAGAGTCTCATCTTGCGGCGAGGGCTCCCCCTGGGCCGCCTGTTGTCTCTCCTCTGTGCAGGAACGCACCCCGCCGAGGCCCGGGCAGGGGAGACGCAGCACGGCTTCTGCTCAGCGACCCTTCAAGCACCTACCGCTTCTGCTGCTGCTCTGCCTCAGCCCGCCACCAGTTGTTTCCTCTAGTTTTATCTTATTTTAGGCAGAGGAAAATGCTATCTATTTTTCTTTCAAATATATTGTTTTTGCCAAGAGTTCAGGTTTTGAAAACTCAAAAGGCAAGAAGTTGCCTCTTTTGTTTTGTAGTATAATCCCATCCCTGAGGCAGTGCGCCAAGAAAGCCTGTGTGGGGAAAGGTTCACAGGTAACGGGAACTACGGAGAAGGGAAAACATTTCAGTTAATACATCAAAATATTATCCTGCTACAAATGTAAACAGAAAGTGTTAATTATCATTAATATACATATTTATGCTCACAGAGCTATTTGATTTCTTAGTGTATATCATATCTTACCAATCAGACTCTACCCTACCTATTGGTAAAACAGTACTTGACACAGAGTTAGAGCTCGATAAATGCTTTATTTGATTACCTTCAAACGTTCATAAATGGATTACTCCTTACTCAGTCCTGTCCCTGCCATTCTAAGGGACAAAGCTGCCTCTCTACCCTGTCAGCCCTGTGTAGAAAGGGGAGCCCTATGTTCCTTGGGCCACTTGAGAGATGCCACATGCTCTTCTAAATGTGCTCATGCTATAACATCATATATTTTGATCTTTTGCCTTAGTGGTTTTAAGGAATCAAGACAGAGGTTTCTAAACAAAATTTATCCACTTAATATTTTATTGCACATTCTTTTATATGCTAAACCTGTACATTTTTATTTATCCAACAGTTTTTTGGGGGGAATGCAGACATGTAAACCGGAGAAGGCAATAGCACCCAACTCCACTGCTCTTGCCTGGAAAATCCCATGGACGGAGGAGCCTGATAGGCTAAAGTCCATGGGGTCTCGAAGAGTCGGACACAACTGAGCGACTTCACTTTCACTTTTCACTTTCATGCATTGGAGAAGGAAATAGCAACCTACTCCAGGGTTCTTGCCTGGAGAATCCCAGGGACGGGGGAGCCTGGTGGGCTGCCGTCTATGGGGTTGCACAGTCGGACACGACTGAAGAGACTTAGCAGCAGACATGTAAACATTGCTAAATTTGACAGCTCTACTTAGAAATGGCAATTTCCTACTCAAAATTATTAAATTATGGTGATTATACTTCTGTTGATGACCGCAGATGGGACAGTGTGGTTTTATAAATGGGAGAAACATTGTTCACCTCTTCTTCCATCTCATGTAAGACCATTAGAAAACCTGGTTGCTGTAAATGTAATCACATAGGAGTGAGTACTTTTCCTGGCCTATAGGTTCTCTCCTCAGTCCTTTAGGTTTAAATGAACGTAATTCACGCACTTTGGTAATTACTGTTCTACTTCTATAAAGTGAATGGGTTGGTGCAGACAATCTGAGATCCATTCTATCTTAAATGTTGGTCCATCTGTAACTGAGAGATCTTGCTGGGACTTCCCTTGGCAGTCCAGTGGTTACGACTCTGAGCTTCCACTGCATTGGGCACAGGTTTGATCCCTGGTCAGGGAACTAAGATCCCACAAGCTGTGTGGTGCAGGAAAAAAGATCTTGCTGTATAGATCTTTCTTCTCATCAACACTGTCATTTCTCTCTTCCCATGTTCATCACCATATTAAAAAAAAAATTCTTCCAATTGTGAGTTTTGATAATCAACCGTTTGAAATGTGCTCACGTATTCTTTTGAATTATTGAAACTCAGGAGGCCTGAAAGACAGAGTTTTGACTTCAGACCATCCAGAGTGACATGGGAGAGGTAGGTAGTCTCTTGGAGCCTCAGTTTCACATCTGTAAAATGATGGACAAAATATGTTCTTCTAGGTTGTGTTTTCCTTGCAAGATGAAATGATTGTGTGGGGAAAAGCCAAGCCTGGCACATGATAAGCTATCAATGTCTCCTTCTTTTGCAGTCTCTAAGCCCTTCTTATTGATGTGTAAGTTGCCACCTGGGGAGGAAATACATAATAATCAGCTGAGAGCCAGGCCCCAAGGAGTGGGCCCTAGATGCACACTCAGGTAGGAAGAGGACACAGGAGGACACTAAAGAGAAGCTTGTCCCCTTGACAATTTTATCAGGCCTAACCCTGTGGCTGCTGTTGCTGCTGCTACTGCTGTTGGTGATGAAGATGATAATGATAAAATGTTTTGGTCCCATTTGGGGGAACCCTTTGAACTCAGATAAATTGCACAGGAATGAGACAACTACCAGCTATGTAGTTGGCAGCTCACATCAAGTAAGGGAAATTTCCACTGCAGAGAAGCTGTACTGGGATAATTCACTGGGATTGAAAACAACCCGGTTAAACTTAGCTCAGCACAGCATAAAAGCACATTGAAAAATTCCCTCTAAATAGAAGCTGGAATGTTCAGGGTGGGTTTAAGTCATGGGACCTGGCATGCAGCCTTCTGTTGATGGTAGGGATTGGGCCTCTTCTTGAAAAAAATGAATAAGTAAAGAAACATGATATAATGACTAGCAAATTGTATTTGCAGAGCCTGCTTACATTAGTGTGGGGGATGTAGGGACTTTATTTTGTTTTTCTCTGTGTCCCCAGAGCTTAGAACGGTGCCTGACACATAGTGGGTGTTGCCTAAATATTTGTGAAAGGAAGTAAGCAAATGAATACATATAATGTTGAGTGGTGGTAAATGTTCTGAAGAAAGCAAAGCAGGGTGCGAGGATAGAGTGCCACAGGAATATAACTCTAGTTAGAGAGGTCAGGAATGCTTTTCTCTGCAGATAACATTGGAACAGAGACCAGAAGGCAGTGAGGGAATGAGTCTTGCAAGGGTTAGTCATACAAGGTTTAGCCTTGTGAACAAAGGAAGCTGCAAGTGCAAATGTCTTGAGGATATAATGTAATCTTAGATTCTACATTTTCAACAAGGTTTCAAGCAGTGCTAATGCAGTTGGTCCACGGACCACACTTTGAGTAGCAAAGGTTTGGTCTAGAACCTAAACATGGAGTCTGTAGTTGATATGAGGAGGTCAAGGAACTGAGAGGCAAGATCACTGCATGAGAAAAAGATGAAAAGCTGCCTATGCAAAATAATGTTATTATGTAAAATTGATATTAAAAATATCAGTAGTATTTTCCTCAGTGACATCCTATTTCAGGTGATTTAAATCCCCTTCTTTTTATTTAGATTGTTCCAAAATTTCCACTGTGTGTATCAGAAAAAAACTTTATTTTAAAAAGTTAATTTTAAAACAGGATATGTTTTTACTCAAGACAATGAGTTCAAAATGTATGAAAACATTTCTAAATAAAAATTTTTTACAGACATATGGTAATCAACTGTGGTTTGTTAGAAGAAGCTTTATAAAGGGGACGGTTTTGAAGTGAGTCTTGATGTCTAAGTAGGTGAGATCTAAGTTGGAGCTCTTAGCAACTTCTCTCTTACGTTCCCGTCCTCAGGTGGAAATGGGGAGGCATGTAGGCCATGAGTGGAGTGCTAGTTATCTACTGCTACATAACAGATTCTCCCAAAACTCAGCTGCTGAAAACAACACTGTCTCACAGTTTCTGTGGTTCAGAAATTTGGGAGCAGCTCAGCTGGGTGACTCTGACTCATCTTTCTACTTTATTCTATTTATTTAGTCTCTAAGTGCAGACTCTAGGAGAGGGGAATTAGAGTCTACCTTTTAAAAGGAGGCGTGTCAATGGATTTGTTCACATATTTTAAAGCCATCACAGGAGGAATGGTGTGTGATAGTTCATGGACATTCTAATTTTTACTTAAAGTGGGCTGTTACCATTATACCATAAACACAGCTTGCTTTGTTAGATACTGAGCATACCTGATGTTTAGCAGAGTATGAGAGGGAAAAGATGAAGGGTAAGAAGGTGTGATAAGTAAAACAGGGACCTTGGGTGGGATCTACAATGCAGACAGTAAGTCCCATAAAGGACTGAAGCTGAAGAGTAATAGGATCATGCCTCTGCTTAAGAAATCGCTCTGACTGTCAGTGGTTAGAACCTAGAGGGATGGAGTGGGTAAGACTGCGCTTAGAGAGACATATGGAATATTCTGTGTAAGAGATTGAACTAGGTTGGTTACACAAATGATGTAGAAGAAGGCATGTGAAAAAGATAATGCTGGGGTGTGCCGCACAGGCCTGGACTGTGCAGGCCTGCAAACTTGACGCTTGCCCAGCCTTATGACCAAAGAGTGAACCCAGAGTCAATGACAGAGACATCAGTGGTGTAATAGATGGGGGAGCTTATATATCTGAAGCCAGGTCCTAGAGCAGCCCCCTCCCCCAGCTCCACAGCAGAGGGTAGGCAGAACATGACAGCAGTCTTCACTGATGGCGGGGGAGGGGAGATCACCAGTTAAAAGGGAACTGAGTTTGGTTCATCATTGTCAGAGAAACCAGAAGAGGGAAGTCCTCCTGACTGTTCCTTTGATAAACTATCAGAGTGGAGATAGCTCTGATCTAAAGATTTGAACAGCTGGGGCCAGGGGCAAGTACACAGGCATTTATCGATTAGGCCCTATGATGTAGAGGGAAGGTCAGTCAGGTGAGTAGGGCGTAGGTGAGAGAGGGACTGGTTGGGCAGGGGATGTACAAAGAGCGGCCATCTTGGAAACAGCCATCTTGAGCGGCTTCATCTTACACACAGTGAGGAGGTGGTTTGTTCTTGGTTCAGTAATTGCTTGGATGTGGAAAAGTAGTCAGAAGAGATGAGATCAGAAGAGAGAGAAGCTAGAACGAGTCCGAGATTTCTGGCTTAGGTGATTGAAAGGATATAAAAAGGAAATACTGGACACAGAACATATTTTATCCCAGGAGGATGGTAAGGGAAGATTACAGATGTAGGTTTGGAAAAGCTTTGATGGAGGCAATTGTGGAGACAGAGGTGGAGAGAGCTGTGGACAGTTGAATGGGTGTTTCTGGAGCTGAGCAGAGAAAACAGCAAGTAGAATCACCACAGAGCTTCTTCCCTGTAACGCCACCGGGAAATGTTGTGGAAAGTTCCAGTCTTCTCGGTTGCTTACTCTGCAAGCATAATAAGCTGAAGAGGAAGGAGCAGAGAGCCCCTTCAGAAGCTTTCCTGGCCCAATGACCCGGTCACTTGAGAACAAGAGAGATGCCACAGGAGCCACACCGAGTGGGCATCTTAGAGGGGCAGGAACCCCTCAGCCTGAATGTTGTACTGTCTCTCTGAGGGGGAGGAAGAGAAGGAAAGCGTTGGATAAGACACCAAGTTAACAATCCCTGTCTGGAGTGTGGTTGTTTATCTCGGACATCGTCTCCACCTCTGATGGCATGTATCCTGACAGTGCAGTGTGTCCAGCCACTTCTTTTCATCATTAGATGTGATGCCTTGAAGCCAGGGTTGAAACACAAAATACTTACAAGGTAGGCAATGAGCAGGAGCCAAGCCAGTGCAGATACATTTGGCCAAAGGAAGCGGTTGCCTCTCAGCTCCCAGACTTTTTTGTGAGGTGGCAACGTGGGCCTGGTTGCCAGATATTCTTATTTTGTGTGTGTGTGTGAATTTTTTAGTGAATTTTTCACACTTTTAAATGTTGGGTAAATTATATTTAAAAACCAAAAACCAAATAAAACATGTCTGCAGGCTTTAACCAACCCCTAGTCCGCCAGCAGTTGTCATTAGTCTGAATGTCTTATTTGTGTCCTTCTATACCATGCTTAATTGTGTTTTTCTCTTTATGTTTCCCACTGTGACCACTAGCTTTGTGTGGGTTGCTTTTATGTGTTTGCTTGTTTTTATTTTCTAAGAGAAAGTATAACGGGTCAGACCCTATATATTGATGAATCTTATTTCTGGAAACTGAACAGAACTGTGTGAGGTACTGAAACCCTTCAGGCTTTCAGGGACCTAAACCAAAGACCACACAGAAACAGCATATTCCCCTGGCAGAGTCGGGCCTCACAAGTGAGGTTGGAGAGGAATAGCCAAGATGCTTTTGGCCACATCTTGGTGATAACTCTTCTAATAGCCTCACAGATTACTTAGAACAGACTCTGTATTAACAGTAGAATAAAACATCAAAGTCATTTCATGAAGGTAGTCATTCTCATGATGAAAACACACCCTTTCCAGTGCTCAAGGCTCTAAATATATATAAGTTTAAATTGAATGAGGAATGAGGTAAAAGAAAATACAGGCAGAAAACTAATGAGGGAAAATAGAGAAATACATGGCATAAAATGAGTGTGATAAACATTCCCCATGGATACTATGGAGCCATATGTCTTAGATTTGTAGAAAAGAAGCACAGTTTCTCTCATCATATTCCACATTCCCCTCCTTTCTTTCTTTCTTATCCTATGGTGCAGAGTTGCTACAGATTCTAGGACACTGGACCATGTTTGCCAGTAGGTACATTAAAAGATCATGGACTATTCATTAAAGGTTATGGATAAGGTCCACATGAAGAATTGCATATAAATATTCATAGCAGCTTTATTCATAATAGCCAAAACTGGAAACAGTTTAAATGCCCATCAGTAGGTGACTGGATCAGTCAGTTCAGTTCAGTTCAGTCTCTCAGTCGTGTCCGACTCTTTGCGACCCCATGAACCACAGCACGCCAGGCCTCCCTGTCCATCACCAACTCCTGGAGTTCACTCAAACTCATGTCCATCGAGTCGGTGATGCCATCCAGCCATCTCATTCTCTGTCATCCCCGTCTCCTCCCACCCTCAATCCCTCCCAGCATCAGAGTCTTTTCCAGTGAGTCAACTCGTTGCATGAGGTGGCCAAAGTATTGGAGCTTCAGCATCAGTCCTTCCAATGAACACCCAGGATAGATCTCCTTTAGAATGGACTGGTTGGATCTCCTTGCAGTCCAAGGGACTCTCAAGAGTCTTCTCCAGCACCACAGTTCAAAAGCATCAATTCTTCGGAGATCAGCTTTCTTTATAGTCCAACTCTCACATCCATACATGACCACGGGAAAAACCATAGCCTTGACTAGACAGACCTTTGTTGGCAAAGCAATGTCTCTGCTTTTTAATATACTATCTAGGTTGGTCATAACTTTCCTCCCAAGGAGTAAGCATCTTTTAATTTCATGGCTGCAACCAGCATCTGCAGTGATTTTGGAGCCCCAAAAAATAAAGTCTGACACTGTTACTCGGCATCAAAAAGGAACAAACTACTAACATACATATGTACATGTAGGTTTCCCTGGTGGCTCAAATGGTACAGATTTTGTCTGTCGATTCAGGAGACCCAGATTCAATCCTTGTGTCAGGAGCCTGGAGGAGGGCATGGCAACCCTCTCCAGTATTCTTTCCTGGAGAATTCCATGGACAGAAGAGCCTGGTGGGTTATAGTTCATGGGATCGCGAAAGAGTCAGGTATGACTGAGCAACTAACACTTTCATGATTCATAAAATATTCTGTTAAACAAGAGAAGTCAGAGTCCAGAGAGTTCATACTATATGATTCAATTCCTATTAAACTCTAGAAGAGGCAAATCTAATGTATAGGGACAGAAAACCGACCAGTGGTTGCTTGGGGTTTCTGGTAGTGAAAAGTGAAAGTGAAAGTCGCTCAGTCATGTCTGACTCTGCCAGGCTCCTCTGTCCATGGAATTCTTCAGGCCATAATACTGGAGTGGGTAGCCGTTCCCTTCTCCAGGGGATCTTCCCAACCCAGGCATCGAACCCAGGTCTCCCATACTGCAGGTGGATTCTTTACAGTCTGAGCCACCAGGGAAGCCTGGCACTTCTGATAGGGGGCGTGGGATACAAAAGAGCATGAAGGAATTTTCAGGAGGGAGGATGGAAATAGATTATATCTTGATATTTGCAGTGGTTACAAGTATGATTATAATTGCAAAACTCACCACAACTTATACTTCAAATAGGTATATATTATTTTATGTAAATTACACCTCCATACAGTTGGTTTATTTTTTTTTAAATTTGTTTTATTGGAGGCAAATTACATTAATATATTGGTTGGTTTTGCCATACATTGACACGAATCCGCTCCGGGTGTACATGTGTTCCCTTTCTTGAACCCCCCTCCCACCTCCCTCTTCCCCATATCCTCCCTCCAGGTCATCCCCGTGCACCAGCCCCAAGCATCCTGTATCATGTGTCAAACCTGGACTGGTCACATATGATAATATACATGCTACAGTGCCGTTCTCCCCAATCATCCCACCTTCACCCTCTCCCACAGAGTCCCAAAGACTGTTCTATATACCTATGTCTCTTTTGCAGTCTCGTATACAGGGTTAAGGTTACCATCTTTCTAAATTCCATATATATGCGTTAGTATACTGTATTGATGTTTTTCTTTCTGGCTTACTTCACTCTGTATAATAGGCTCCAATTTCATCCACCTCATTAGAACTGATTCAAAGGCATTATTTTTGATGGCTGAAAAATACTCCATTGTGCATACAGTTGGTTTAAAGCAAAGGTCTTGAATAAAGATTGTATCTCTGTTGCTCTCCTGTACCTCTTTACCTGTGCTGCAGAAGCAGTTGTTAAATCTAGCTCTCTTTCTGCTTCCATGTGGCCTGAAGGAGGGGAAACTCAGGGCCTTCCAGCTTAGGACACATCCAGCTAACCTTTTGCTCATATCCTGTATCATGAAGCTTCATCTGTTTGGGTTTTTGTCTTTATTTATGGCAGGTGCATGTGTGCATGTTCAGTTGCTTCAGTCATGTCTGACTCTTTATGACCCCATGTACTGTAGCCTGCCAGGCTCCTCTGTCCATGGAATTTTCCAGGCAAGAATACTGGAGTGAGTTGCCATTCTTCTCCTCCAGAGGATCTTCCCGACCCAGGGGTCGAACCCACATCTCTTGCATCTCCTAGTTAGTCTTTACCACTAACTCCACCTGGGAAGCCGTTAGGGTGGGTGAGGTGTGGTGAAATCTTGAAGTTGACTTTGGACTTTCGGGGAGAAAAAGTGTTCCCTTTCTAAGCCTTCAGACTCACGCAGGTGCCCCAGCCCAGCTTACAGAGGACCTGCATTGGGGTAAGAGCCTAGATTTAGCTGAGACTGCAACCCTCACTTTGCTTTCTTTTACCATTGTTCTGTAGGCACACAGCTCCTTCAGGGATGTTTTGGAGACAGACAGGTTTAGGACTTGATTTTGGTAATCCTAAAACTCCTGGATAAACACTATCTAAACATCATAATTCTTTCTAAAATAAGTCTTCCTTCGGCATCCTGTGCTCATTCAGGCCTCACTGCCTTTGTACATAGCTTGCTACAAGCGGGAACGTCATTCTCCAGCCTGAATATGTCTCTAACTTGTCAGATACTTGTTTTTCAGGAATATAGCTTGAGTCACTGTCCCTAATCTTTCCTACCCACCAGTCCAAAAGCAGGTTATTTCTTGCTCCATGGTACAAAAGAGGAGAAAGAGGCTTGAGTGTCATACAAATCTGAGTTCAAATCTTGACCTGCCACTCAGGTTAAAGCTATTTAACATCTCTGAGCCCCAGTATGTGTGTATATACATATGCATACATATATATTTACATATATATAGTCACTGAGGTTTAGAGATTGATATACATATTTATGTGTTTTTTTCAATTCTGAAATGGCAATAATTCCTACTTTTTAGGCTGTTGTTTAGATCAATAAATTGATAGATTAGATAGATAATATGAAATAAAGTACATGATTTGCCAAAGGAAGATGCATAAAATATTCTAGCTATTATTCTAGACACTGGTGGCAGAAACACCAGGCTGTTCTTGCATCTGGGTGTGGACATATGGCCTGGAAACAATGAAATGTGAGTGCTGTGTGTCACTCCTGGGGCAAGGATTTTAGAAGAGGGTGTCTCTTCTCCATCTCTTTTTCCCCTTCTGCTTTGAGGCAGAAGGCAAAGGGACTCTAGAAGATGGTGGGACCACAAGCTAGATGGAGCCACGGGCCCTTAAATCACTACCTGGAGGAAAGCCGTCTCTCACTCAGCAACATCTGCATTGGATTATATAAGGAAGAACCAAGCTTAATTTGCACTGGGCCCCTGAGACTCTGGGGTTTATATATTACGGCAGCGTGTGTTAATTACTCTTGTGAATTTAGGAATGGGCACTTTGAAGTGAAGCTGAATGTAAGAAAAACCTAAAATACGTTGCATCAACTCAGCAGTTGGAGGGTGGGTGGCACAGGCACTGGTGTGGAAGTCTGGGAAGCTGGAGACCATTGGAGTTGATGGCAAAGCATTTGGTAAATCTGTTGCTACTAGTAATTTAAAAGGCAGGCCAAGTGCCTGATAAGCCTTTGTCTCCAAGGGAGAGATTGGTTATCACTTACTGCATTTAACAAGGTATAACAAGACAGAGATCTAAGATAAGAACTGGTTTGTGTGTGAGAGCAGAAATGAAAGGTAGCAGATGGAGTCCAGAAATTTGTTGCTTAATAGGACTGGAAGAGAGGAAGCTACACTTTGGCTCCAATGAGTAGAAGATAAAATTGAAAAAAGACTTTGACCAAGAGATGCATTTAAAAATCTCAATTTAATAGATGCCATGCTAGCTTCTATCAGTTCAGTTCAGTTGCACAGTCGTGTCTGACTCTTGGCGAACCCATGAACTGCAGCACGCCAGGCCTCCCTGTCCATCACCAGCTCCTGGGGTCTACCCAAACCCATGTCCATCAAGTCGGTGATGCCATCCAGCATTCTCATCCTCTGTCCTCACCTTCTCCTCCTGTCCCCAATCCCTCCTAGCATCAGGGTCTTTTGAAATGAGTCAGGTCTTTGCATCAGGTGGCCAAAGTACTGGAGTTTCAGCTTTAGCATTAGTCCTTCCAATGAACACCCAGGATCGATCTCCTTTGGGATGGACTGGTTGGATCTCCATGCAGTCCAAGGGACTCTCAAGAGTCTTCTCCAACACCACAGTTCAAAAGCATCAATTCTTTGGAGCTCAGCTTTCTTCACAGTCCAACTCTCACATCCATACATGACCACTGGAAAAACCATAGCCTTGATTAGACGGACCTTTGTTGGCAAAGTAATGTCTCTGCTTTTTAATATGCTATCTAGTTTGGTCATAACTTTCCTTCCAAGGAGTAAGTGTCACCATTTGCAGTGATTTTGGAGCCCCAAAAAATAAAGTCTGACACTGTTTCCACTGTTTCCCCATCTATTTCCCATGAAGTGATGGGACCAGATGCCATGATCTTTGTTTTCTGAATGTTGAACTTTAAGCCAACTTTTTCACTCTCCTCTTTCACTTTCATCAAGAAGCTCTTTAGTTCTTCTTCACTTTCTGCCTTAAGGGTGGTGTCATCTGCATATCTGAGGTTATTGACATTTCTCCCAGCAATCTTGATTCCAGCCTGTGCTTCCTCCAGCCCAGCGTTTCTCACGATGTATTCTGCATGTAAGTTAAATAAGCAGGGTGACAATATACAGCCTTAACATACTCCTTTTCTTATTTGGAACCACTTTGTTGTTCTATGTCCGGTTCTAACTGTTGCTTCCTGCACTGCATACAGGTTTCTCAAGAGGCAGGTCAGGTGGTCTGGTATGCCCATCTCTTTCAGAATTTTCCATAGTTTATTGTGATCCACACAGTCAAAGGCTTTGGCATAGTCAATATGTCAAAACATATTCTAGAAAAACATCTGGAACTCTCTTGCTATTTTGATGATCCAGTGGATGTTGGAAATTTGATCTCTGGTTCCTCTGCCTTTTCTAAAACCAGCTTGAACATCTGGAAGTTCACAGTTCATGTACTGCTGAAGCCTGGCTTGGAGAATTTTGAGCATGACTTTACTAGCGTGTGAGATGAGTGCAATTGTGCGGTAGTTTGAGCAATTTTTGGCAATGCCTTTCTTTGGGATTGGAATGAAAACTGACATCTTCCAGTCCTGTGGCCACTGCTGAGTTTTCCAAATTTGCTGGCATATTGAGTGCAGCACTTTCATAGCATTGTCTTTCAGGATTTGAAATAGCTCAACTGGAATTCCATCACCTCCACTAGCTTTGTTTGTAGTGATGCTTCCTAAGGCCCACTTGACTTCACATTCCAGGATGTCTGGCTCTAGATGAGTGATCACACCATCATGATTGTCTGGGTCATGAAGATCTTTTTTGTACAGTTCTTCTGTGTATTCTTGCCACCTCTTCTTAATATCTTCTGCTTCTGTTAGGTTCCTACCATTTCTGTCCTTTATTGAGCCTATCTTTGCATGAAATGTTCCCTTGGTATCTCTAATTTTCTTGAAGAGATCTCTAGTCTTTCCCATTCTATTGTTTTCCTCTATTTCTTTGCGCTGATCACTGAGGAAGGCTTTCTTATCTCTCCTTGCTATTCTTTGGAACTCTGCATTCAAATGGGTATATCTTTCCTTTTCTCCTTTGCTTTTCGCTTCTCTTCTTTTCACAGCTATTTATAAAACCTCATCAGACAGCCATTTTGCTTTTTTACATTTCTTTTTCTTGGGGATGGTCTTGATTCCTGTCTCCTGTACAATGTCACGTACCTCCATCCATAGTTCAATAGGCACTCTGTCTATCAGATCTAGTCCCTTAATTCTATTTCTCACTTCTACTGTATAGTCATAAGGGATTTGATTTAGGGTGTAGTGGTTTTCTCCACTTTCTTCAATTTCAGTCTGAATTTGCATTAAGGAGTTCATGATCCGAGCCACAGTCAGCTCCTGGTCTTATTTTTGCTGACTATATAGCGCTTCTTCATCTTTGGCTGCAAAGAATATAATCAATATGATTTCGGTGTTGACCATCTGGTGATGTCCATGTGTAGAGTCTTTTCTTGTGTTGTTGGAAGAGGGTGTTTGCTATGACCAGTGCATTCTCTTGGCAAAACTCTATTAGCCTTTGCCCTGCTTCATTCCATGCTCCAAGGCCAAATTTGCCTGTTACTCCAGGTGTTTCTTGACTTCCTACTTTTGCATCCAGTCCCTTATAATGAAAAGGACATTTTTTGGGATATTAGTTCTAGAAGGTCTTGTAGGTCTTCATAGAACTGTTCAACTTCAGTTTCTTCAGCATTACTGGTCAGAGCATAGACTTGGATTACCATGATATTGAATGGTTTGGCCTTGGAAACGAACAGAGATCATTCTGTTGTTTTTGAGATTGCATCCAAGTACTGCATTTAGAACTTTTTTGTTGACCATGATGGCTACTCCATTTCTTCTAAGGGACTCCTGCCCACAGCAGTGGATATAATGGTCATCTGAGTTAAATTCACCCATTCCAGTCCATTTTAGTTCACTGATTCTTAGAATGTCGACGTTCACTCTTGCCATCTCCTGTTTGACCACTTCCAATTTGCCTTGATTCATGGATCTAACATTCCAGGTTCCCATGCAATATTGCTCTTTACAGCATCGAACCTTGCTTCTATCAGCAGCCCCATACACAACTGGGTGTTGTTTTTGCTTTGGCTCCATCCCTTCATTCTTTCTGTAGTTATTTCTCCACTGATCTCCACTGATCTGTAGTTATTTCTTCACTGATCTCCAGTAGCATATTGGGCACCTACCAACCTGGAGTGTTCATCTTTCAGTGTCCTATCTTTTTATACTGTTCATGGGGTTCTCAAGGCAAGAATACTGAAGTGGTTTGCCATTCCCTTCTCCAGAGGACCACATTCTGTCAGACCTCTCCACCATGCTAGCTTCTGTAGAGGCTACAAAATAACTAGGGACTGTTATTTACCCTCGAAGAGTGTACTGTTTATTAAAAAGGATAAAGCATATATAAATAACTGTAGTAGATGCATTAACCCCAGGAACACGTGTGGCTATGAATAATGGGGCTTTCCACATGATGCTGGTGATAAAGAACTCACCTGCCAGTGCAGGAGACATGAGAGATGTGGGTTTGATCCATGGATTGGGAAGATTCCTTGGAGAAGAGTATGGCAGATCACTCCAGTATTCTTGCCTGGAGATTGCTGTGGACAGAGGAGCATGGTGGGCTACACCGTCCGTGGCACTGTAAAGAGACATGACTGAAGCAATTTAGCATGTATGCATAAATAATGGAGGAATTACAACCTTCTGGGGGAAGGGGTTCTCTGAGAGAAGGGGCTCTCAAGGGGGCTGGGAAACTTGGACCTTGGTTACCCTTCAAGCCCTCAGACCCATGAATGAATGAACTCTGGTCATCTTTCATACACTTCTTTCCCTTTTTGAAATACCAGAGTTCAGGTTTGGTCTGTGGAGCTGCAGCTGATACCTGGGGCCCTGGGGGACCCCTCCACCCAGTCCATGACTTCCCTGTTGAATTTTTCCCTGACTTCACAAGTAGTTCAGGCTGAGACCTGCTGAGGTTCCCTCCTTAGGGCCTCAATTCTGTAAAGCGAGGTGAAGACCCTGCTTACCCTCCTGAGTCCTCAAATGCCCTGGGTCTATGAGGCGTTCCAGACTGTAAAGCACTGTGTGTTTGCAGAGGTTGCTTGTTTTTATTGTCTCTTGTTTTTTTTTAAATAATCATCTTTGGGAAAAGAATAAGTCCTTGCAAGTTCTTAGTGTTTCCTGGCATGAGCCTAGTACCCTTTTAGCTTGTTTTTATTGCCTCTTTGGCTGCCTGCACAGAGCACTTATCTAAATATAGAATGGTGCACTGCTATGTACGGGACTGGAATAAGATAACACTTTCTTTCCAATCAATTTCCTTGCATCTTCTAGTGAATGCTGGGTACTGTTCTTTGCTCAGAGTGGCAAGAGTGGGCAGCAAAAAAGAAATGATATTGAGTCGTGGAGCTTTCCAAAGTAGAAGTCACTCGCTGCAAGGCCTTCTGAAGTAGCAAAGGCATAATAATTGGTGCTCTGGGCTATCTCTCCTGTGACCTTGGGTGAACCATACAATGCTGGTTGGCGGCACCCACCTGTCCTTTGGCAGCAGGGTGGTGTAGTGGAAGGGGCGCAGGCTGCAGCAGACCCAGACTGGATCTGCTGCCAGCTCCTTAATTTAAGGGTGACCTTGGGTAAGTCACTTAATCTCATCTACAGAATTCTGCTGCTGCTGCTGCTGCTAAGTCGCTTCAGTTGTGTCCGACTCTGTGCGACCCCATAGACGGCAGCCTACCAGGCTCCCCCGTCCCTGGGATTCTCTAGGCAAGAACACTGGAGTGGGTTGCCATTTCCTTCTCCAATGCAGGAAAGTGAAAAGTGAAAGTGAAGTCGCTCAGTCATGTCCGACTCTTAGCGACCCCATGGACTGCAGCCTACCAGGCTCCTCCATCCATGGGATTTTCCAGGCAAGAGTACTGGAGTGTGGTGCCATTGCCTTCTCCACATCTACAGAATAGGTGGTACTAATAAAATCTTTCTCTTAGGGTTCTTATAGGGGTTAGATGAGATGAATATATGTAAACTACCCAATACATTTTCAAGAAATGGCAGCTATTATTCTTCGTAGGCTGCTATTTTTTTTAAGATTGCATCCAAGTACTGCATTTTGGACTCTTTTGTTGACCATGATTGCGAGGGGGCATCAGAGGGCAGACACACTGAAATCATAATCACAGAAAACTAGTTGATCTGATCACATGGACCACAGCTGAATGTGGTCCACTGGAGAAGGGAATGGCAAACCACTTCAGTATACTTGCCTTGAGAGCCCCATGAACAGTATCAAAGGGCAAAATGATAGGATACTGAATGAGAAATTCCCCAGGTCGGTAGGTGCCCAGTATGCTACTGGAGATCAGTGGAGAAATAACTCTAGAAGGAATGAAGGGATGGAGCAAAAGCAAAACCAATACCCAGTTGTGGATGTGACTAGAGATAGAAGCAAGGTCCGATGCTGTAAAGAGCAATATTGCATAGGAACCTGGAATGTTAGGTCCATGAATCAAGGCAAATTGGAAGTGGTCAAACAGGAGATGGCAAGAGTGAACGTAGACATGCTAGGAATCGGTGAATTAAAATGGACTGGAATGGGTGAATTTAACTCAGATGACCATTATATCTACTACTGTGGGCAGGAATCCCTCCTGAGGAACTTGTATGCAGGTCAGGAAGCAACAGTCAAAACTGTACATGGAACAACAGACTGGTTCCAAATAGGTAAATGAGTACGTCAAGGTTGTATATTGTCACCCTGCTTATTTAACTTATATGCAGAGTACATCATGAGGAACGCTGGGCTGGAAGAAGCACAAGCTAGAATAAAGATTGCTGGGAGAAATATCAATAACCTCAGATATGCAGATGACACCACCCTTAAGGCAGAAAGTGAAGAGGAACTAAAAAGCCTCTTGATGAAAGTGAAAGAGCAGAGTGAAAAGGTTGGCTTGAAGCTCAACATTCAGAAAACAAAGATCATGGCATCTGGTCCCATCACTTCATGGGACATAGATGGAAAAATAGTGGAAACAGTGTCGGACTTTATTTTTTGGGGCTCCAAAATCACTGCGGATGCTGATTGCAGCCATGAAATTAAAAGACGCTTACTCTTTGGAAGGAAAGTTATGACCAACCTAGATAGCATATTAAAAAGCAGAGACATTGCTTTGCCAACCAAGGTCCGTCTAGTCAAGGCTATGGTTTTTCCCGTGGTCATGTATGGATGTGAGAGTTGGACTGTGAAGAAAGCTGATCGCTGAAGAATTGATGCTTTTGAACTGTGGTGTTGGAGAAGACTCTTGAGAGTCCCTGGGACTGCAAGGAGATCCAACCAGTCCATTCTAAAGGAGATCAGTCCTGGGTGTTCATTGGAAGGACTGATGCTAAAGCTGAAACTCCAATTCTTTGGCCACCTTATGCCCACTGGAAAAGACTCTGATGCTGGGAGGTATTGGGGGCAGGAGGAGAAGGGGACAACAGAGAATGAGATGGCTGGATGGCATCACCGACTCGATGGATATGAGTTTGAGTGAACTCCGGGAGTTGGTGATGGACAGGGAGGCCTGGCGTGCTGTGATTCATGGGGTCGCAAAGAGTCGGACACGACTGAGTGACTGAACTGAACTGAACTGAGGCTGCTATTTTATAACATCACTCTTTCAACTGTGACCATATTTTCATTTTTGTTTCTGGAGAAAATATGTGAACTTATTTTTTATAACAAAAAGCAGCTCTCAGCCACCATCTCTGTATATGAATCCTACTCCCTTCACTCATTCTGGTGAAGGGGTTCATTGCTGGGGCAGCACTCTGTAGTAGTTAGAGCAGAGGCTTTGGCGTGAGTCTTTGGGGCTCACATCCTAGGCTGTGATCTTGAGCAAGTTGCTTGATTTCTCTGGGATGCAGTCCTTTATCTGCAGTTCCAAAATGAGGCTTTTTGTAAACTTTATCCCACTTAGTATAAATCTTCCTAATTTTGATGTAGAAATATTGTGACTGAGTCCAAGGGACTCCCCAAAATGCTGAGAGGGGTTCTAGGATATATGTTCATATGCTGAATTCTGAATTTCAGAGCTTATCTGGCTCCAAGAGTTTTGGTAATGGAGCCTTGACAAACTCTCATAAGGCTATTTTGAGCCACATTAACTTCACGTAAGCCTCTTAGACAAGATCAAACCAGTCAATCCTAAAAGAAATCAACCCTGAATATTCACTGGAGGGATTGATGCTCAAGCTGAAGCTCCAATACTTTGACCACCTGATGAGAAGAGCTGACTCATTGGAAAAGACACTGATGCTGGGAAAGATTGAGGCCAGGAGGAGAAGGGGACGACAGAGGGTGAGGTGTTTGGATGGCATCACTGGCTTGATGGATGGAGTTTGAGCAAACTCTGGGAGATGGTGAAGGACAAGGAAGCCTGGTGTGCTGCCATCCATGGGGTCTCAAAGAGTCAGACACAACTTAGCTACTGAATAACAATAAGCCTCTTGGAATGCTATTGGCTATTACTGTCATCTTTGAAAACAATACTTTGAGGAAGTTATTATCTCATTTTATAGATGAGGAAAACATTAAAAAACATTAAATAGATAGCTAGCTCACAATCCCGATAAGACATTTCCAACACCAGATCCCATGCATCCTTCTGAAACAGATTTATTCCCAGTGTCTTGGGCTTCACTGATAGTTCAGTTGGTAAAGAATCCACCTGCAGTGCAAGAGACCTGGGGTTGATTCCTGGGTTGGGAAGATCCCCTGGAGAAGGGAAAGGCTACCCACTCCAGTATTCTGGCTTGGAGAATTCCATAACTGTATAAGTTCATGGGGTTGCAGAGTTGGACACGAATGAGTGACTTTCACTTTTACTTCACTTTCTTGTACTGGCCTTGGCAGAATTAATTCCAATTAAGATTCCACTCAGAGAAGTTAGAAAACACCATCAGCTAGGACTGCCCTTTACAAACATCTCCCCAGGCAGACTGGCTCTGATGTGGGCTCCCCAACATCTTCCCATGGCCGTGCAGAGGAGGGGAGAGTGGGGTGCTGGCAAGGCTCCCCACAGGCAGCTGCCAAAGATGTGGCATGATGAGAGTGCGGCCCGCTTGCTGTCCAGCCATTTCTTGATGGGACACCCTGTCTGGTTTTGGGTCCTTCCAGAAGCTGACACTGAGAAAAGGATTTCAGTGCAAGTGGTTGATTTGTGAAGCACAGGAAACATCATTTGCCACTTGTTAGTGGAGAAGGAAATGGCAACCCTCTCCAGTGTTCTTGCCTGGAGAATCCCAGGGATGGGGGAGCCTGGTGGGAGGCCGTCTATGCGGTCGCAGAGTCAGACAGACTAAAGCGACTTAGCAGCAGCAGCAGCAGTGAAGAAGGGAAGGGAAAGAAGCCAATAAGAGGTACATTATTATCCTTTTTCCACTGTGAGTCACTGAAACTCCACAGGGAATTGTGAGGTCACAGGGTAAAACCCATGCCTCAGACTGATCCTACCCAAGGGCTGAGGGAGCTGAGGTATTTATACTCCATCCCTGGAGAGTCGTTGGTGGAGGGTGACTCCCAGGGATGTCCTTGGCCTGCAGCGAGAAGCAGCATGGCCTGTCTTCTGGAACATGAGGTCCAGGAGATAGGAGTGGAGCACTGACAGGGGCTGGTATACACCCTTTAGCCCAGTTCTGCGGAGGAGCAGGAATAGCCTCATTTGTGAAAAGCCTAGGTTGGATGATGTCTCACTCACTGTGGGTTTGATATCCACTGACAGACTCACCCACCCTCAAAACTTCCCCACCTCATACTAACGCATATATATGGAATTTAGAAAGATGCAAATAATAACCCTGTATACGAGACAGCAAAGGAGACACAGATGTATAGAACAGTCTTTGGGACTCTGTGGGAGAGGGTGAGGGTGGGATGATTTGGGAGAATGGCATTGAAACACGTATGTTGCCATAGGTGAAACGAATCACTAGTTCAGGGTCAATGCATGTTATAGAATGCTCGGGGCTGGCATGCGGGGATGACCCAGAGGGAGGATAAAGGGAGAAGGGAGGTGAGAGGGGGGTTCAGGAGGGGGAACTTATGTAAACCCGGGGCGAATTCATGTCAATGTATGGCAAAACCAACCAGTATAATATTGTAAAATTAAAAAAAAAAAAAATTCCCCACCACACTGCCTGCTGTGGTGCCTGAAATCTGTGCCGTAGTCACCAGTCTCCAGGGACCACCAATAAAAGGTCAGGACATTACTCAGGAGAAGGAAAAAATGCACTATAACCCTTCCTTTCCAGAACCCAGGGGAAAGGGACTTGGAAAGAGATGTTTTAATGGAAGAAATATCAAGAAATTTCTGGATGAGGTAAGGATCAGGGAAGAATAATGAGGGGTGAGTCACCGCCATTGAAGACCTTGGATATTCCGGGGTGCCAGCTGTCGGACTGGAGGTGGACACGGAGGAGGCAGCTTCTGGGGAGAGTGGCACCAATGGGGGACTCACAAGGGTGTCTTAGAGAAGGAAAGGGTCCAGGGGTTAAGACTTCATCTTCCAATACAGGGGATACAGGTTTGATCCCTGGTCAGGGAACCAAGATCCCACATGCCTCATGGCCAAAAAAAACAAAACCCATAACATAATAAAGACTTTAAAAATGGTCTTCACCAAAAAAAAAAAAAAAAATCTTTTTTTATTTAAAAATTAAAAAAAGAAAGGATTCAACCCAAAGAGACATTTCCTGTTTCCCAGTTTTATCCAAATCAGGGTTGGGAAAAGAAGACTTCCTTCACTGCTGCTGGACTCTGAGCTCTTGGATGGTAGTGACCACGCCTTCTGGTCTTCATATTCAGAGCTCAGCACAGTGACCAGTGATTCATCTAAATGAACTCATCTTTGTTTTTTTAAGAAATATTTTATTTTGAAATATATTTTCTTCTTATCCTCTCTATACCTGGACCTATGAAACCCCCATGAGTGCAGGGGAAAGCAGTGTTTTGGAATATACCCCAGGGTGGACTCTCCTGGTCTTTTGTGTTCATATAGTTGAACCACCAGACTTTTCACATACTTTATACTCTCCTTTCAGGTTGTGGTCTGCTGGACACACAATTCTAACCTCTTCTTCAGGCTCTGCAGTACAGGAGGGCATGTCTGGTCTTACCTGTGGCCTAGCTTCTTGCTGTCCCTGGATTCAGTGAATTCAGTGCTCTGCTCTTGTTCCCAACTGCCAGGTCCTCTCTGACTTTTCTACTAGCTACCCTATGTTCATACCCACGAGTTCTCTGTGCTTCCACTTCTCCTGTTAAAATAGCAACACCAACAACTTGCTGGCAGTGAAATTTTGGACAAATTATTTTACCCTCAGTTTATTCAGCAGCAAAATGTAGAGACTGCCCTGAACTTGTGGTGGGGACTCAGTGAGGTTACTATGAACTGAAATGTGTTCTAGCAAAGTTCACGTGTTGAAGTTTCAGTCCACAGTGTGTCTGTATTTGGAGTTGGAGGCCCCATAAGGAGGTAATCGGGTTAAAGTGAGGTCATAGGCTGAGGCCTTAATTCAGTAGGACTAATGTCCTTATCTGAAGAGGAGGAGACACCAGAGATCTTTCACTCTCTCTCATCTTGTGTGCCCGGAAGAAAAGGTATGTGAGAACAGTGGAAAAGTACCCTCTGCGAGCCAGGAGGAGAGGCCTCAGCAAAAGCCAAATTTTCTGGCACCTTGATCTTGGGCTTCTAGCTTTCAGAACTGTGAGAAGATTAATTTCTGTTGTGTAAGATCCCCAGGCTTTAGATTTTGTTATGGATGCTCTAGAAAACCAGTACAGAGGTAATTCATATCAAGGGCTTTGCTACAGTAGCTGACACAAAGTGGAGATTCATTAAGTACAGCAATTGCTATTATTATTGCTTGTAATAAAATACCTACCTTTCTAGGAGAGAAAGACAATTCTAGAAACCCTGTACCAAACAGTCGCAAATTCACTATAAGCTTCTGATGAGAGATTGAGGACATCAGAAAGAAGGCAAACCACACTCGCTGAAAATTTCCAATCCTATTTTTGTGTCTCAGTCATAATGATTTGTGTCAAATAACATGACTGCGTCTTTCCTCTGAGGAACTTAATGTGCTGATGCCAACTACTTATCCATCAGGCCAATGTTTGCATCGAGGATGAGCGAATAGAATGTCTTAGATGGCTGGGTGCCTGAGACCAGGACTGTGCACAGGGAGCCCTAATAAAATATGATAATCGTATTTGTTCCACTCTATCTGTAGTTTAGATTGTGCAGTCTGGAAGTGGGCCAGACTGGCCCATTTTAGGAATTGCAGGGTTGAGCTTACAGTACAAGACAGATTTCCCCTCCAGTTGGCCTTGACTAATGGCTGTTCCAGCTCTTTTAGAAGAAGCACAGTAAACTCTGACTCATGGACACATCAGGGAGAGGGACCTCCCAAAACTCCATTCTCTCTCCCACATTCTGAGGTTCTGATTTCATAAAGCTGTTTGCATTCCTCAGGACACCTCCATCAGACCCTTTCAAGTAGACTTCTGGGCTTTGGACCTCCACCGACAGAATGCTGAGGGGGCAGAAGAGGCCTCTTGCATGCATGTGTGCTAACTTGCTTCAGTCATTTCCAACTCTGTGCAACCCTATGGACTGCAGCCCACCAGGATCCTCTCTCCATGGGATTCTCCAGGCAAGAATACTGGATTGTGTTGCCATGCCCTCCTCTGCAACCATGTATTAGTGACTATTTCTCTGCTCTCCCACTAAACTGGAGCCCTTTGAAGGCAGGGTCTGTATCTCTTTTGTCTTAGCATCCCCACTGACTTCAAGAGGTCCTAAGGACTGTAGCCTGCCAGGCTCCTCTGTCCACCAGATTCTCCAGGCAAGAATACTAGAGTGGGTTGCCATGACCTCCTCCAGGGGATCTACCATACCCAGGGATCGAACCTGCATCTCCTGCATGGACAGGCGGGTTCTTTACCACTAGCACCACTTGAGAATCCCCTAAGAAGTTTCTTAAGAAACTGCAGTTCTTTTTGTCTTCATTTTTAACCCAGATGAATGCATTAGAGATGGTACTAAAATCTATGTGGGAAAAAAGAACCATCTGAGATCAGAGTCATTGGTCAGAGTTCTAAGTGGTGTGGAAAGAGAAGAAAATGTGTCCTGATAAATGGGAAGGGGATTATATTGGCTTGATTGAAACCAGTTAAAGGAGTTCTTTCTTCTGTTCCTTTCTCAAATTTCTCTTTAAATAAGAATTCCCCAGTGTCCCCACCCCCGCCCCCCCCAGCCTACATAAGGCACAGCTCAAATTTCTATTGTTCTTTGCTGTTGCTACCTCTCCACTGATCCTGGCTTCACAGGGAAGGATGTTGTAGCCTATTGGATCCCTTTATTCCCCTGTCACAGATGCATGAAGTGTTCCAACATGAATCACTAAGCTTATTTCTTTTTGTATTTCCCATATGCTAAGGACTTGCTCTCTGATTCAATATCTTAAATACAAACATTTACTCAATACTTACTCATGCACCAGGCCCTCTTGAAGTCAATGGGGATGCTAAGGCAAATGAGATATAGACCCTCCTTCAAAGGGCTCCAGTTTAGTGGGAGAGCAGAGAAATATTCACTAACACATGGCTGCGGAGGAGGACAGAGCATGGAGAAAGGCTTTGAAGGGAGTAAAGGGATACAGAGGTGACATTTCAGGAGGGGAAAAAGAAGAGAAGCCCTTAGCAAGAAGGAAAATGTAACGGGGGAAAAGATGCAGCCAGCTGATTGTTTTTGAAAGAATCAGACTTTTTGATGTAGGGCCAAAGGCAGCTAAAGATGTTGGTGTAGGTTGCAGACAGTTTAAGCTGGAGTACCAGGAAGTAGCCTCAGCTGGCGAAAGCCTGAGAGGAAGAAACTTTCTCACACAGAGCAGTACTGTGTAATCATCTGACACTGAATGGAAGGAAGAAAAGGAGGGAGGAAGGACAAGAATCACCTTATACACTTGGGAAAACATTACATATAAATGGATCTATCTGTCTCCATTTGATAATCCCAACTCCTCTTCCCAGGAGGAGCTAAGAGTTTGGTCCATCAGAATCTTTGTTTAGATTTGATAAGATATAGTGAATAACCATCAAATTCATTGATTCCCTTATTTCTCAGAATATGAAGGAATGAATTTACCCTGTACAAAACCTGTGAAATTCTGTTGATTTTAAGAAAAGCACTGATAATATGATGTCTTTTACTACATAGGGTGGTATTAAGATGGATAAAATTAAGTATGGATTATTATATAGTTTGAACACGATAGTTAATTAAACATGTTGGTGGCCAAAATCTGTTATGTGCTGTGCTTAGTTGCCCAGTTGTACTGGACTGTTTGTGACCCCGTGGACTGTAGCCCGCCAGGCTCCTCTGTCCATGGGGATTCTCCAGGCAAGAATCCTGGAGTGGGTTGCCATGCTCTCCTCCTGGGGATCTTCCCAACCCAGGGAGCGAACCCAGGTCTACCATATTGCAGGCAGATTCTTTACCATCTGAGCCACCAGGGAAGCCCCCAAATCTGTTATCAATGAGATGGAATTCTATTCAGGTTGTATCGTTCTAAAAAAAGGTATCCAGAAAGGTGCCCTAGCATATACCTGTACAGAAGTCTAAAGCACAGTTTAAGGACTGCCCTAAGCTTCTCACATGAATTGAGGCCAGTGGTGAAACCTGTACAGTGGCCATTTGGGGCAGAAGGAAAGGCAGGGGAAGCAGGAGGTCTTCTTGAGAACACCCACAACCCCTCTAGAGTTTTCTAGCTACATTCTCTTATATTCTAGCTACATCCCCTAATTTTCTCCCATTAACTCATTGGGCTTAACTAATAAGGTCTGATTTTGACTTTATCTGCTTACCTTTTTTAAAAACACATCTATAGACCCAGATTGTGGTGGTAAGGAAATTGACTCAAATTTGCTCAGACCAGACATCAGAACCCTGAGTACTCAGAGTAGATGTTCAACATGTTCATTGTATACATTATCAGGCTTCCTTGATCCACCTATCTTTACCACTAGGAAGCCTAGTTCTTCAACAAATATGTATTAATTACCTACTCCTTGCCAGGTGATGCATCAGGCTCTAGGTTTATAAGGGTGAGCAAGAGGGACATGATCCTGTCTTTGTGGAGCTTGTGGTCCTTAAAGAGAGACAGCAGTTAAATCAGGAATTACAAGAAATTATGATAACGTGACAGTATGGGAAGTTGGGTGCTGAACGGGTCAATACCAATGGGACCTCATCTGTTGGGCAGGTGGATCAAATGATGTTTTCTGGTAAAAGTGACTCAGAGCAAGTTAGTCAGAGTTCTCAGTTCTCCTAGGATTTATAATCTATTTAGAGAAAGAAAACTGTCATTCGTACAAAAGTAAGAAGCAGAATGATATAAGGTACTCTAGACTCAGTATTAGATCATGGATTATAGATGCTAGAAAGGATGAGATCAGGGGGCAGAAGTAGGCATGGACATATTCAGGAGAAAGGTGCTCTTGCCTGTCATTGAAAGAGGGGTAGCACAGTAGGCAGGAATTAGGGGAGAAAAGGCTAAGATGAGAATTGCACACAATTGGGCGGGTGAGGCCTAGATGAAAGAGAGAGGCTGAATTAAGCAAGGCCTGGAAAGTCAGGAAGGAAGAGAAGTGCAGTAAGCACAGCTGAATTGTAGTTATGATTTTTCATAATGGGATAAAATCTTCTGTCAAGTCCTAGTCTGGGTTAGGTGCTAGGACGGAAATGTTTAACCACAGGCCTGCAATCCATCCTCTTTCTTTCCAGGGAGAAGCACATGGGAAAGGTAACTCAATCAAATTTTCAGGTGAACACGTTAATGATAGACATCCGAGTAAACAAAGTTAATCCTATTTGCTAGCTGCAGGGTCCTTGTCTATGACATGCTCTTATAAGGAGAAACCTGATCTGTCTGGGTTGCTCATTTGTTCCAAATCTAGAATCTAAGGATGCTTTGAGCCTGGCTTCTGGGAAAAAGTAAAGTAAGTTAGGTAACTATCTGAGTCTAAATATGAAGGTACTTCCCAAAGACTCTTTTCTGTATAGGTAATGTGGCCACACATATAGCTCAAAGATTTTCTGTGTTCATCTAAGTAAGAGAATATCTTGATGTGTCATAAAAGAGCCTGGAGGGCTACTTTAGCCTTCAGATCACTCATTGCTTTACTGGAATCTTGCAATGACTTGTTTCATCGATGTTATTAGGAAGGCTTGAGATGCAATAAGATCTATTTTTTATGAGTCTGTTTTAACAACCTGATCCTTTCTGTTTTCTTAGCTACTTAACATGTATTGGCTCACATCAACCCTCTAAAGTAGATGCTCAGAGAAATTAATGTGTCCAGTATCACACAGTGAGGGAGCAGCAGGCTTAAAATTTAATCACACATCTGACTCCCTGAACCATACTCTTCCCACTGCTCTGTATTTTTCTCCCTTTTAAACTTGAGCAAAACAGACCAGGTTGTAGGGGCAGAAGTGGGGCAGTCAGGCCCTAGAGGACCATTGGGAAGTCCCACAAGCCCTTTGAGAGCCACTTCCACAAATGAGCCTTATTGAGAAAAGTCTTTCTGGTATAAAACTTGATTCATTTGAGACCCTAAAGGTAGCGTTGGTGTCACATTTTCCATGGACATTCATTTTCACCAGAGGCAAAACACTTACATCTCCAATGGGACTCACGGAGAGCTTGTGCGCTATCAGGGGAATAATACCACATTCTTTGAATGCTGAGAGAATAGCCCAAAGACTCTGCCCGTGATCACAATCAGAGGACATGAGTTGGAGTTTCTAATTCCATTTTTCGCCCTAAGGCAAGCTGGGCCTTGTGGGAAAGCTTGCTAATCCCTGCTGTGTTAGATCAGCCGTATTTCACATGGGCTGCAGTTTTATGAGGACATTTGTGGCATTTGTTCACAGCTCTGAGTTGTGTGTGTGTGTGTGTGTGTGTAACAAAGTCCTTTGTAAACATTATGTTCAGCTTCCTTTCAGGGAACTCAAGTTCCTCTTTTTAAAAAATCTAGTGTGTGAACATCGGGAAAGGAAGTAGACCATATCAAAGAATTCACTTTTCTGGAGAAGTAAGCGATTTAATTCTAGTTGCCTCAGGTCAAGAAGTCTTATTCTTAGGCGGAAACTGCCCAGTGCAGCACCTTGTTGCTGTTCTGTGGCTAAGTTGTGTCCAACTCTTTGCAACCCCATGGACACTGTTTCTCTGTCCTTCACTATCTCCCACAGTTTGTCCAAATTCGTGTCTATCAAGTCGGAGATGCCATCCAACCATCTCACCCTCTGTCAATCCCTTCTCCTCCTGCCCTCAATCTTTCCCAGCATCGGGGTCTTTTCTAATGAATTGACTCTTCACATCAGGTGGCCAAAGTATTAGAGCTTCATCTTCAGCATCAGTCCTTCCAATGAATATTCAGGGTTGATTTCCTTTAGGATTGACTTGGTTAGATCTCCTTGCTGTCCAAGGGACTCTCGAGAGTTTCCTCCAGCACTACAATTTGAAAGCATCAATTCCTCAGTGTTTGGCCTTCTTTATGTTCCAACTCTCACAAGCTATGGAAAAACCATGGCTTGACTATACCGACCTTTGTTAGGAAAGTGATGTCCCTGCTTTTTAATATGCTGTCTAGGTTGGTCATAGCTTTCCTTCTAAGAAGCAAGCATTTTTCCCTGTTAAAAGCACCACAGGATGTTCATTACTGGTATGTGACAGATTGCCCCATTCCTGGACCTCTCGCTCTGGACTGCCAGCATCTTTAATGAACAGATGGAGCCATCCTCCCTTCCTTGGCTGTGTCTGTTTAATCAGCTTTGGAAGGATCTATCATACTACCAGCTAGTAAAAGTCTTAATAAATATCTAAACTGCAATACCACCAGAGAGGTGTTCATGCTATTAGAAAAATCTGACAAAAGAATGCCAGGATTTTTATTTCAAATCAAAGCAGACATACACAGACCTTGTATCGATCTGTAGCAATATGTTGAGGGGTGCTTTAACTTGAGTCTTACTAAGAAAAGCAAAAGGTTTAGTCGAGAATTTATGAAACATACAGATCTGAGCTGAGAGAAGACAGTGGTGTGATGTAGACCTTGGGTCTGTCTTCTGGACTCTGTGGACGCACTTCTTAGGCTACACTGTTAATACCCTGCTCTGACCTCCACTGGGTATTGCTTTCTTGTTTCTAGACCCTTACCATTTTCAGAGTCCTTAGTCTTTGTTTATATTTTTACCCAATGTTCCCTTTGAATACAACCTTTCTCAGTTACAAAGGAAAATGAGATTCTTTCCAGTGCATGGCAAAACACCGGCTATTTACTTTGTTTACTGCCAGCTTATTTGCTGATTGTCCTGTGCCCTTCCAAACCCAGCACTAGCTCATCTTTTTTGTCCTGCTCTTTTTGTTCTTTATTTTGCCTGTCATGTAATGGAAGAAAATGATAAAAACCACATTTTTTAAGGAAAGAAAAGAACACATTTCAACTGAATACGAATTTCCTGCAAGGAGTTGTAAGGCTGTCTCTGTAACCCTGTAGCTCATTGGAACCATCTTGACTGTAAATGAACAAGTGCTAAACTAATAGTTACTTAAACAAGGAGTAAAACTATTTTATGAGGGTGATTAACATAGTAACAAGGTATTAAGGACTCCAGATTGACTATCAGTCATTCTTTAGTCTCTCCCTTGTGGATGTAGATTAACTATCTAGCACTAAGCATTATGTCTTCATACAACAATATCCAAAGGAAGACAGGGAGAAAGTGTACACCATTTGAGCTTTCTCTCTCTTTTTTAAACGGCCTCTGTTGTGGAAGTGGACTGTGTGTAAGGAAGAAGGAGGGGGAAGCTGCTAGATAGCCAACTACTGTCATGGACTGAATGTTTGTGTCTCCCTCAAATTCATACGTTGAAAACCGTTGGAAGGTAATTTGGATTCGATGAGATCATAAGGTTGGAGCCCTCATGAATGGGATTAGTGCCCAATCACTGCAGATGCTGATTGCAGACATGAAATTAAAAGACGCTTACTCCTTGGAAGGAAAGTTATGACCAACCTTGATAGTATATTAAAAAGCAGAGACATTACTTTGCCAACAAAGGTCCTTCTAGTCAAGGCTATGGTTTTTCCCATGGTCGTGTATGGATGTGAGAGTTGGACTGTGAAGAAAGCTGATCGCCGAAGAATTGATGCTTTTGAACTGTGGTGTTGGAGAAGACTCTTGAGAGTCCCTTGTACCGCAAGGAAATCCAACCAGTCCATTCTAAGGGAGATCGATCCTGGGTGTTCATTGAAAGGACTGATGCTAAAGCTGAAACTGCAATACTCTGGCCACCTTATGCGACGAGTTGACTCACTGGAAAAGACTCTGATGCTGGGAAAGGTTGGGGGTGGGAGGAGAAGGGGACAACCGAGAATGAGATGGCTGGATGGCATCACCGACTCGATGGACATGAGTTTGAGTGAACTCCGGGAGTTGGTGATGGACAGGGAGGCCTGGGGTGCTGTGATTCATGGGGTCACGGAGAGTCGGACACGACTGAGCGACTGAACTGAACTGATGAGAGTCAAAAGAGAGCTTGCTTCCTCTCTGCTCTTTCTACCACATGAGGATATAAGGAAAAGCCTGAAACCAGAAGAGGATCCAACTATGCTGGTACCCTGACCTCAGTCTTCCAGCCTCCAGAACTGTTGGAAATGCATTTCAGTAAGCCATCCAGTCTATGGTATTCTGTTATGGCAACCTCAGGGCTTCCAAGGTGGCACTATTCCTTGCTGTGCTGTCAGTCCAGTTGTGTCTGACTCTTTATGACCCTGTGGACTGTAGCCCACCAGACTCCTTTGTCCATGGGATTCTCCAGGCAAGAACACTGGAGAGGGTTGCCACGCCCTCCTCCAGGGAATCTTCCTGACCCAGGGATCAAACCTGTATCTCTAATGTCTCCTGAATTGGCAAGCAGATTCTTTATTACTAGTACAACCAGTGCTAGTGGTAAAGAATCTGCCTGCCAGTGTAGGAGATGTAGGTTTGGTCCCTGGGTCAGAAAGATCCCCTGGAGTAGGAAATGGTAACCCACTCCAGTATTCTTGCCTGGAAAATTCCATGGGCAGAGCAGGCTACAGTGCATGGGGCTGCAAAGAGTCAGACACGACTGAGTGACTGAATAGACATACAGAACAACCTCAACCGACGAAGACAACCACAGCCATCAAATACTCTTAAAGTGCAACAGCCCAGGGATGGATTATATTAATTAAGTTAGCACTTGCTGTCACATGGGCTACATATACAGTTATTGCTGCTGCTGCTAAGTCACTTCAGTCGTGTCTGACTCTGTGTGACCCCATAGACGGAAACCCACCAGGCTCCCCCTTCCCTGGGATTCTCCAGGCAAGAACACTGGAGTGGGTTGCCATTTCCTTCTCCAATGTGTGAAAGTGAAAAGTGAAAGTGAAGTCGCTCAGTCGTGTCCGACCCTTAGCGACCCCACGGACTGCAGCCTACCAGGCTCCTCCATCCATGGGATTTTCTAGGCAAGAGAACTGGAGTAGCTTGCCATTGCCTTCTCCATGGAGTCATAAAAAAGACCCCAGAAGTTCAGTATAAACCCATTCTCTCTCCTTTAGGAATAGATAATTGTCTATCTCAATTTTTTAAAATTGTGGTAAAATGCATATAAAATTAATCATTTTAAGTGTGCAGTTTAGTGTCACTAAGTACACTCACATTGTTGTGCAAACACCACCATCATATATCTCTAGAAAGATTTAATCTTTCCATGATGAAACTCCATACCTATTAAAGAGTAAAGTCCCCATTTCCCCTCTCCCTGGCAACTCTCATTCTACTTTTTGTCTTTTTTAAATTTGGCTATTCTAGTTTCCATAAATAAGTCGAATTATGCATTTGTTCTTCAAAAATTTGCCTGTAATGCAGGAGATGAAGATTTGGTCCTTGAATCAGGAAGATCCTCTGCAGGAGGAAATGGCAACCCACTCCAGTATTCTTACCTGGAAAACACCATCAACAGGGGAGCCTGGAAAATCCCAATGGGACTGGGCTACATCCCTGAGGTTGCAAAGAGTCAGACATGACTTAGCAATTGAGCACACACACACACACACTTGAAATGCCCTTCCTGCTTCTCCTCCTTTCAAAACCCATTCCATCCTCCAAGGCTCAATACCAAGATTTTCCAGTTGCTTCAGTCTCTGGGCATCTCTCCCTATGCTGACTCAGAGTACACAACTCCCCTACTCATTTGGTCCTTGTCTGTACTGTCTCAGGCCATATCTTGAGTTATTATTCTATACTAACCATCATTTTCTGAGTGGTTGTCTTCTCTTGCCAACTAGACTGTGACTTCCTGAAGGGCAGATATGGAATGTCCCTTCTTTTCTTTGTATCTTCCACAACTTAACCCTTCAATGGAACAGACACTCAGTAAGTACTTGTCAAATCCCCTGCTCTTCTTTAGGAAAGCTGTATAAACCAGCCAAATAATCAAGAAGTTCTTGCTTAAGCCAGATCACACTCTCCGTGGTTGAAACTTAAGTCCTTGTTTTCTTGTTTGATCTCCATGAAATATGTTCTCACCAAACCTGTATCTATACTTGAGAAAGGCTAGTGCAGTTCTCTTAGCTTTTGCTTTTCCAGGCTAAGCCAGGATAACGAAGAAGAACCATTGTATTGACACAAGACCTTGTTCTAAGAAACCCATAACATTTCCCTCATGTTAAGATCAGTTCTTTTAGTAGTTAAAAAAGTCAACAAAGGTCTTACAATCTGGGAAAGAATTCCTCTTCTGCAAGTCATAGCTGGGAAGGCCAGAGTCTCTGGTAAGCCTTTATTTTTTTATCTTTTTACAAAAACTCCTTTACCAATTTGGTTTAATGTCTACTAATTCCCTGAGAAGAGAATGCAAGCACACATACACACATAAACACTCAAGGATTATAATTTTGTATACCAAAATTGTAGGTGTAACAAGGGCTTGGATGTGGCTTTGCCTCTGAGTATTCCTGATTAAGGCAACTAGGAAAAATTCTATGACTCCAAGATGGCAGGGTAGAAGGACGTGCACTCATCTTCTCCTGTGAGAACTCTAAGATTACAGCTCACTGCTGAACAACTGTCAACAGGAGAATGTTGGATTCCACCAAAAAAGATAACCCAAGTCCAAGGGCAAAGGAGAAGTCCCAGCAAGATGGTAGGAGGGGCAAAATCACTTAGTATCAAACCCCCTACCCACCAGAGACTCTCAGAGGGCTCAAACTAACCTTGTGCACACCAGGACCAAAAGACCCCACAGAGACTGAGCCAGAACTGAGTCTGAGCATCTCCTGAGGAGGTCCAGGTCAGCAGTGGCCTGCTGCAGCGGCAGGGGCTCTGGGTGCAGTAGACCTGGGTGTGGCACAAGCCCTCTAGGAGGAGGTCACCATTAACCCCACCATAGAGCTGCCAGAACTTACACAGGACTGGGGAAACAGACTCTTGGAGGGCACAAACAGAACCTTGTGCGCACCAGGACCCAGGAGAAAGGAGCAGTGAGCCCACAAGAGACTGACCCAGCCTTGCCCGTGAGTGTCCAGGAGTCTCCAGCAGAGGCGTGGGTCGGCGGTGGCCTGCTGCAGGGTTGGGGGCACTGAGTGCAGCAGTGCGTGCATGGGGCCTTTGGAAGGAGGTCGCCGTGATCCTCATTACCTCCGCCATAGCTGGCCTCAGGTCAAACAACAGGGAGGGAACACAGCCCCGCCCATCAACAGAAAACTGGAGCAAAGATTTACTGAGCATGGCCCCGCCCATCAGAACAAGACCCAGTTTCCCCCTCAGTCAGTTCAGTCCAGTCACTCAGTCATGTCCAACTCTTTGCCACCCCTTGGACTGCAGCATGCCAGGCTTCCCTGTCCATCACCAACTCCCGGAGCTTACTTAAACTCATGTTTTTACCAAAAGTACACTTGGTAAAGACACCCAGATTCTCAACTCAGATGAGGTGTCAGAAGAGTCATGTTGGTGTGCAGATGCAGGGAGATTAATCTGCTTGCTTAAAATATCCTGAAATATCAAGAAAATCAATTTGAATCTCAGAAAGTTTGCGAGCTAGTTGAAGGTTAATTAATATTTGCTTTGTTGAAGTGGCTTTTTGAGGGGTTTCATAGACAATAAAAGTTGGGTGACTGGAGGGCCACCCCAGGGCACCTGAAGGGAACCTTCGTGGGACTGTTTCATGAAGTTTCTCTTTGCTTCGAGATTTGTGTTTTTAAAAGTATGAGGAAACTTAAGACATGTTAGAGCTGCTTCACATTGGTTCATAAAACACTCATAAAACTGTATAACAATGCTTAATGAAGAAATTTTGGGTGTAAGCACAACAGTTTTGACAGCAGTCATGAACATGAAAGTTGGGAGACGTGGTAAGTAAGCCCTCTGGCAGTACTGAGGTTCTTCCCCAGTTAGAGGAAAGAGCTGCCTGGGACACATGGCATTTAGGAATGAAGTATTTGATCCTTGAGTTTTGGGTAGTCACAATGGAAAGCTTGTGAGATCAAAAAAAAATCTTCTCTAGGGAAAAAAGAGCAGAAGGGATATTTAGAACAGGTTAAAAATAGGAATGTCAAGAAAAATAGCGTTTTCTCTTTGATAAGAGTAAGTAGATTGTTGTGGTCTTTTTATTTCACTTTAAAGCTCCAGTACCAGTGCAACCTCCCTGGGGAACTCAGACAGCCAGGCACTTTCCTAATATTCATACATTTATCTACTCATGTATTTTTCCAGTCATCATTTATTAATCATCTGTATGATATCATTTATTAGAGGCCTATTCTATTTCAGGCATTGGAACTATGATGATGAATAAGTTTTTCATCTGGAAAAATTTCAGTTGCTGGAGGGAGGTATATACAAAAAATGGTTAAGAGTAAACATAATGAGTGTTGTACTAGACTTAATTGCAGGTAGCTGTGTGCACACAGGAAAAAGATTCACTTGTTTATCTGGGGTTGCCAGGGAAGAGTTCACAGAAAGTGATATTTGAAGTGGGTTTCGAAGGATGAATAAGAATTCAGGATAAGACAGTCAGAGTAAGATGAAGAGAATACCACTGAGAGAAGGATGCAAAGGACAGGGAATAGCGTTAGAGCTGTGAGGTAGAGGGCCAGAAACAGAACACGCAGGCGCGGTGGTGAGGGAGAGCTGGAACTGAGACCACAGTGTATGAGGAGGCCATTTATCCTCCAACTCAGGGCCAGAAGGCACTAGTGCAGCTCATGGGCCTTCCTGCCATTCCACACACGCACCACCCCACACACAGAGGAACACCTCTCTCAGTTAACCGTCTCCTGAGAACAGAGCTGACTGTCTGCTGTGCCCCTCAGAGTCCAGCATTCTGGGAACAACACTTTGGTAGAGGAGCCAGCACTGGTTTTGCAACCTGAGAATGACACACACACAGTATCTCCAGCCTGTAGGTTCACTGAGGCAGGACATGTTCTGATATATGCCCTGCTTGGTCTCCTGCGAAGACCTGGCATGTAGAAGGGCTTCCTTAAGTACTCACTGCATGAATAAATGAACTAAATGAAGGAAGGCAGAGTGGAGAATGGATTAGCCCAGGAGGAGGCTACTGTCAGATGTTTTACAAGTCTGTTATAGAAACTCAGGTGATCAGTCATGGTGGGGTTAGAGAGGAAGGACCGGGATTTAGATCAGCACTCCCAAATGGAACCTTCTGCAATGATGGATATGTGTTATTCTGCACTGCCCATTACACTAGCCACTAACCACATATGACACTGAGTACTGACATGTGGCCTGTGAGATTAAGGAAATGAACTTTTCATTTTTTTCTCTCCTCAGAAGAAGAGAGAAAAAGTCTTAGAACAGAGGAAAAAAATGAAGTTATGGTTTTCCCAGCAGTCAGAGCTGTCATCAAGCTCCTTATGGAAAACTGCTGTAGACAGGAGTTGAAAAGAAGATGAAGGCGTTAACACAGTGTGAAAGTTGAAATGATGAAAAGGGTGCACTCACATCATGTGACCCAAGAAAAGGATTTCTCTGCCTTCAGAATTAGGCCTTCATTGGGTTCTTCGTCTTTTTATATCATATTCCTTCCCCACCACACCTCTGCCCTTTGAATGTATATTTTTGTAAATATTCAGAAAGGACGAACAATATGACGAATAATCATAGATTTGCCGGAGTGACAGTGTTGAAATATACATGTTGGCTCTCCTTGCCTTCTCTGTGTCACCTTTCTGACCACACCTTTGGCCTTCAACCCAGAAGTCTGGACCCTGAGCCCACACTCTATCCATTCTGTTATGTTCGATGACTGTGGAGCCACCTGTGTAATTATTGTTAATCAATAGTTTCCTATGACTATTGTGTAACCACCAGAGTAACACTGACAGTGAAGTACTGAATAGCTGCAGGTTGCATGTGAAAGGGTGACCTGAGGCTCACAGCCCCTGCCTCATCATTCCAACCCGCGCCAGGGCCAGGGTTCTCTCCCTGGACTATAGCCCTACCACCTCCCACCATTCCCATCAGGATATTGCCTCTGCACCTTCCAGCCTGCAGTGTTCCCAATGCACCTTATAGTGGACACAGTGACGTACTTGAGACCACAGGGGCAGAGGGTCCAAGTCACTGAATCTAAACAAGTGTAGATTCCAGACCTCTCTCTACCTCTTAGTTCAGCTTAGACCAACTATTTCGTCTCCCTGAGTCTCCAATGTGAAGCTGGGATAATGTCTACCTTGTAGGATTCTAAAGAATTCTAAAATGTTATTATTATATATGAAATGCTTTGAAACTAGAAAGCACTACTCAAGTGAGCACAAGGCATTTTCAGTATTGTACACTACATATTGTTTTTTGTGGAAAAATAAAACTTGATGAGTTTTAAATTATATTCACATCCAGCCAGTATTTTATAAGTGTAGATGGAGTATAATTTTTAAAAATTGTGAATTACTACATTGTACACCTGTAACTTATACAATATTTTACATCAGCTATACTTGAATAAAAAATTTGTATTCACATCACTTCATCCATCCATCCATTCATTCATTCAGCAAGTTATATTAGACAATCAGTTTGGGCCACTTATATGATTATGAACAACTCAGGTGGTATTCCTCAGGGAGCTTACATTTTATTAGGTGAGAGGGACAATGTAAGCCAATAATCCATGCTGCTGCTGCTGCTGCCAAGTCACTTCAGTCGTGTCCGACTCTGTGTGACCCCATAGACGGAAGCCCACCAGGCTCCCCCGTCCCTGGGATTCTCCAGGCAAGAACACCGGAGTGGGTTGCCATTTCCTTCTCCAATGTGTGAAAGTGAAAGTGAAGTCGTTCAGTCATGTCCGACCCTTAACGAACCCACGGACTGCAGCCTACCAGGCTCCTCCATCCATGGGATTTTCTAGGCAAGAGTACTGGAGTGGCTTGCCATTGCCTTCTCCGATAATCCATGCTAATACATGGAAAATTACAAGGTATGCTAGGTGCTGTGAAGGGAAACCTGCCTGTGGATAACAATGGAGGGGCGGAAATACGAGACTTGGTCGAGCTGACTGGTGTGAAGCAAGGGCCTTCTAGGTAGGAGGAAGTGCAGAAGAGAAAACCTGAAGACAGGAGAGCACTTGGCGAATTCAAGGATCCAAGAGGCCCTTGTGGCTGGAACACAGGAAAGGAGAGGGTTTGGGAAGCTAAAACCAGACAGGCAGAGTGAGAGTCATAGACGACTCCTAGGATTCTCTTATGAGAAAGCTGGGAAATGTGAGACTATTAGAGGAAATGTAAATAGAAGGCTAAGAGAATGAACTTACTAGAGAAAGTGTGGATATGTGGTCCTTTTAAGCTGAAATAGGATAAATTCATAAATTCTCCACTACCATGTGTAGAATAGATAGCTAGTGGGAAGCTGCTGTATAGCCCAGAGTGCTCAGCTCTGTGGCTCTCTGATGACCTGAAGGGGTAGGATGAGGAGTTGGGGTGGGAGGGAGGCTCAAGAGGAAGGGAAATATGTACATGGATAGCTGATTCACGTTGTTATACAGCAGAAGCTAGCACAACATTGTAAAGCAATTATACTGTAATTTTTTTAAATTTTAAAGATTCTAATATCTAAAATGAGAATTTTTATAGCAGTGTTCAGGATTCAGTTATAGACACAGGAATTAATTTTTACTTTGTTAGCGGCAGTGGAAAATTACACTTTACACTGCTCTATGTGAGCATTTCTCCATGTTTGTAGCCTGTAAATGTGTTATTTTATTAGCTGTGCAGTATTCCATCATGGTTTCTTCATGGTATTTTTGGCCCTTCTACACACTTGTATGGCTTTTCATTCTTTATGGCCTTTTTCCCTTAAAAAGACTGCTGCTAGAAATATTTTCCCCCCACAGGTTATTTTCCTGGCTTACATTCTCCTCACGGGTCATTTCTCTGAGTGTCAGATGGCCTGAAACCCTGTTGTGTCGGGCTTCGCTTGTCCTGCCTGGATGGGAGGATACCAGCCACTTCAGGGATGTGGGAGGTGGAGGGACAATGGCAGGCAGGAGGAGGATTGTCCTCATTAGATGTACAGAGAATACAAGTTGTTGTGTTATATGCTTTGTCCTGTAGGGTGTTGCCTCTCTCGGGGTTTTTCCTGCGCTCAGAATCTCCATGGCCTTTGCCTGACAGGTAGCTCATTCTCCTTCACTTCGCACTTTCCCCCCAGGGCCTTTTAAGTTCCTGGTGAGTGTTGTATGTGGAACAGAAAGATGCAAAGGCAGTGGCAATGAATTGAATTGTTGTTAGTAGGAAGTGATTGTGAAAAGAGGCAGGAGACCTCTGTGACTGTAATTAACTGAAAGTTATAATCACATCATCTAAGGCAAATGGTTCCCCCAAGTGTCACCATGTTTACTTAATCCTTTATTTAATACTTCATTCTGGGCTTCCCTTGTGGCTCAGCTGGTAAAGAATCTGCCTGCCATGCAGGAGACCTGGGTTCAATCCCTGGGTTGAGAAGATCCCCTGGAGAAGGGAAAGGCTACCCACTCCAGTAAAAGAAAAAAAAAATAATAATATTTCATTCTAAATTTCTAGATGTGGTTGAGAAATCAGTCAGGGACCAATTTACCAGGCCAAGCAGATATTAGGGAAACTCATCCAACAAATATATTTTCCTTTGCCTCGTCGTAGTTCACCTGCTCATCTGACCCAGCATGGCTCTTTGGCATTTGTAATTTATTTTTCAATTTTTTAACTGAAGTATAGTTGATTTACAATATTGTGTTAGTTTTAGTTGTACACAATAGAGAGTCAGTATTTTTGTAGATTATATTCTAAGTTATTACAAGATAATGGGTATCCTTGTGCTTTGTTGCTTGTCTATTTTATATGCAATATCTTCTATCTGTTAATCCCAAACTCTTTAATTTGTCCCTCCCCCATCTCCCTCTCCTCTTTAGTAACCATCACAAGTTTGTTTTCTATATTTGTGAGTCTGTTTTGTATATACATTCATTTGTATAATTTTTTAGATTCTACATATAAGTGATATAACGTAATATTTGTCTTTCACTGTCTGACGTATTTCACTAAGCATAATATTCTCTGGGTCTATCCACATTGCTGCAAATGGTAGTATTTCATTCATTTTTGTGGCTGAGTAGTATTCCATTCTGTGCGTGTGCGTCACATTTTCTTACTCTGGTCAAAAATTAATGAAACAAAACAGAGTAAATTAACTCGTTTACTCATTTGATTTGGGATGAGAGTAGAATTTAAGTTCAGTTCTCTGTGGAAAATAAACCTCAATTCCCTGTGTCAAGTATAACATCTTATAATAATCTAATCTAAAGTTCTTGAAAACTAGGGAATACATTCCAGAAGTTTTCTCTACTTTATCAAAGCAAAAGAACATAAAAACCAATTTATCTTCTTTCTCAAAAAAATATGTAAGAGAGGAGACATATTCTGAGATGATAGAATCTCAGCCATTTTGGTGAGAACCACTGTCACTTACTGTCAGTAATATCTCTAGTTAATAATAATGGCAAGGATGTTAACATGAAGCACCTGTAAGTTCTGTGCTTTACGCTTTATCCTTATCTCACTACCATTTGAGGTGGGTTTTGTCAAAATCACAAAGCTAGTGAATGGTGGACTCAAGATTCAAAGTGATGGACTCAGATTCATCACTCTACCTCTTCTCCACCCTGAGGACCTGATGGCTGGAAGCTGTGTAGGGTCCCAGGACAAGACTGGGCTAGAGCACAGAGAATCACTGGTCATAACAGCCTCTAAACTGTTAAGTGAATTTAGAGATGTCACATAAACTCCTTGAGGTTTTGCTTTCTATACAGCAGAAGGGGCTCCTGTTTTCCCTAACTCCCATTGTGAAGGCTTGCTATATAATAATAGCTGTGAACATTTTTTGACAACCAACCATTAAGTCTTATAAAAACAGGGCTTATTATTTCACATTGTGATCACTATGATGATGTGGCAAGATTCTCATATGAGACATGCCATGACTACTCTGGGGTAAGGATTCTCAGAGGAGTCCAATTAGAATGTCACATCCAGTGAGGCTGAGGTTCAAAATGAATCATCTGATATGCTGACATATCAGGGAATCAGATACATCACAGCCAGGAGGCAACAGGAATCGTGTATGTTGTGGATAGGACTTGATTGATGTGGTGACAGATGTATTCACAGCATCTCCCACCTCCCCAAACACATCTCCTTCTAGGAAAGCTAATGTCTGTGGGAGGCTCCCTCCGGTGACTGCAGTCAGGAATGGATCATAACAGATCGTGGTTTAATTGTTACAAGGCTGAGGGGTGGATCAAGACTCAGGCGTTCTTCAGAGTGATCTTGCTGACTTGGGCCCCATGACGCTGACTTGGGCTCCATCATGCTTCAAACAATCACCACCTCTCAGGTCTTGGGTTTCTAGATGATGGAATACTTCCATAGATGCTCCAGGAAGAAAGACATGGAGGCAAGGCAGTATGGCAGTAATGCTGTCCACACTTGATATAATCCCAGTGGACTGGTGGGTCTCAAACTCCAGGGAGACTAAAACCTCTTAGAGAACTTGTCCAAAGGCATATTTCTGGGCCCCATCCCCAGAGATTACTATCCCATTGGTGGAAAGTGGGGCCCAGAACTCTACATTCAGACAAACACTTGAATAACGTTGCAGGCAATGGGCACTTTCCATTTTCAGGGACGAATGAATGATGATTTAAAGAACCTTAAAGTTGGCTGATCATTACTTAAAATTCTGAAGTTCCAGGCCTACATTCCTAAGTGCCTGACTGTTTAAACATTTTATTTGATAGTTCTGCCAGCATTCCTTCTCCAAAACATACCCCAAATTAAATCCATCATGTTCCCCACCGAGTCTCTCTTCTCCGGATGAAACTGTCTCTGTTGCTGATGACACTGTTCTCCTAGGCCAGGCTCAGAACTGCAACTGCCTTTGGTGTGCCATCCTTAGACAGTCTTCTGTGAGCGACAGTCACAAATTCTCTGGGCTCTGCTTTCACTCTTCCAGCCCTCTCATCACTGTCTGTACCACAGTCCAGATTCCTTTCCACCGCGTGGCATCTGGACAACACTCTGGAAGCTAATGTTTCCCTTCTTTGCTCATCCTGTAGCTTCTTCCTACAGTGGCTCTGGAAAATTGAAACCGTACCATTCCTGAGCTCAAAATTTCTCCATGATTTTTTAAAAAATTAACTTTTATTGGAGTATAGTTGCTTTACAGTGTTGTGTTAGTTTCTGCTGTACAGCAAAGTGAATCAGCCATATATACACATATATCCCCTCTTTCGTGGCTTTCCTCCCCATTTGGGTCACCACAGAGTGCTGAATAGGGTTCCCTGAGCTCTACAGTAGGTTCTTATTAGTTTTCTATTTTATACGTAGAAGTGTATATATGTCAATCCTAATCTCCCAGTTAATCCCACCCGCCTTCCCCCTCTTGGTATCTATACGTTTACTGTCTACATCCATCTCTATTTCTGCTTTTGCTAATAAGATCATCTATACCATTTTTCTAGATTTCATGATTTTTAATTGCTTATGAGAAGTTTCTGCAACCAATTCCAGTGTATGTGTTTGCGGAACATGGCGGGTGTTCTACCCATATCTCCAAGCGATTCTTGGACACCAGCAGGGTAACCTATGATTCAACTCGATTTTGACCCACTATCTACCCAGAGATGGCATCAGATTCCACAAATTAAGGGGCTCAGTCCCAAGAGATGTCCCTCTACTTCGGATGTTAATTGCAAGTCCAGGTTGTCACCTATGTTTCTTCCCAGCTGGCTATAAACCAGAGGTATCCACAATCCCCTCCTTGGATTTGATGAATTTTCACGTGCAGTCCACAGGACTCAGGAAGTCAGTTGACCCACTTGATCAAAAGTTCATCACAAAGGATATTAAAGGATCAGCAGCCAGATGCAGAGATACACAGGGGAGGTCCCAAAGGCACTTCTATCCTCATGTAGTTTGGACTGGGGCATGATGTCATGGGGATGTGTTCTGGTTCACCAGTCTGGAAGTTTGCCAAACCCTGTCCTTTTGGGTGTGTATGGGGGCATCATTACATAGGTATGATTGATTAAATCATTGGCCATTGGCCAGTTGAACTCAATCTTCAGTCCCTCTCACAACCTGGATGTTGAGATCAGTTCAGTTCAGTTCAGTTCAGTCGCTCAGTCGTGTCTGACTCTCCGCGACCCCATGAATCACAGCACACCAGGCCTCCCTGTCCATCACCAACTCCCGGAGTACACTCAAACTCATGTCCACAGAGTCGGTGATGCCATCCAGCCATCTCATTCTCTGTTGTCCCCTTCTCCTCCAGCCCCCAACCTTTCCCAGCATCAGAGTCTTTTCCAGTGAGTCAACTCGTCGCATGAGGTGGCCAAAGTATTGGAGTTTCAGCTTTAGCATCAGTCCTTCCAATGAACACCCAGGATCGATCTCCTTTAGAATGGACTGGTTGGATCTCCTTGCGGTACAAGGGACTCTCAAGAGTCTTCTCCAACACCACAGTTCAAAAGCATCAATTCTTCGGCGATCAGCTTTCTTCACAGTCCAACTCTCACATCCATACGTGACCACGGGAAAAACCATAGCCTTGACTAGATGGACCTTTGTTGGCAAAGTAATGTCTCTGCTTTTTAATATACTATCAAGGTTGGTCATAACTTTCCTTCCAAGGAGTAAGCGTCTTTTAATTTCATGGCTGCAATCAGCATCTGCAGTGATTTTGGAGCCCCCAAAAATAAAGTCTGACACTGTTTCCACTGTTTTTCCATCTATTTCCCATGAAGTGATGGGACCAGATGCCATGATCTTTGTTTTCTAAATGTTGAGCTTCAAGCCACCCTTTTCACTCTCCTCTTTCACTTTCATCAAGAGGCTTTTTAGTTCCTCTTCACTTTCTGCTATAAAGGTAGTGTCATCTGTGTATCTGAGGTTATTGATATTTCTCCCAGCAATTTTGATTCCAGCTTGTGCTTCTTCCAGCCCAGCGTTCCTCAGGGGTATTCTAATCACATGGTTGACTCCCATGGCAAAAGACCCCCATCTTTAGGTTACATAAAGCTTTCCAAAGTACATCTTTATTCTCTCAGTACTTAGGAATATCCAAGGGTTTCAGGAGCTCTGTGCTTGATACAAGACAGAGGCCAAATATATATCTCTTATTATAAATCCAAATATCACACCTATTAAATAAAGTTCAAACTTACACAATTCAAAGTCAGGTGTACATGACCTCCCATAATTTCACTCCATATTGTTTGTTTAGCTTTGCTTTCTAATAATTCTTTGAAATGCTTTGCTGTTCACAGGGTTCAGTGGTCTACTGGGAACAGGAGGCACAGTGTTTAGGGCCCATCATGCTTTTGGGGATCCATAAAATGTTTTCAGTTGTCATATGTTTTCATCTCTTTTAAAGTCAAATTAAAAAACTGAGTATTATCCAGCTTGGATTATATTCATATTTATAAAACATAATTTTAAATAATTTTTTCTGGGAGAAGGAGTTAATGAAAATGAAAGTATCTAAGGCCCATAGAAGTCATCATGTAGCCCTGTCTTTTCATACATTCAACCAATAAATATTAATTAAGCTCCTACTGTTTTTTAGACACTGAGCAAACAGATGTGATCTCTGTTATTAGAGACTTCAGATACTATTGTTAGACAAGTAAGCAAAGATATTGACAGAATGATTATACACCATGGCACATGTTAAGATTTAAAGGAGGAGGTGCCGAGAGAGGTAACACTGGCAGGAAGGAATCCTGCTTGCTGAGGTGGTGGTCTTTTTTGAGGAGTTGACACGGGCTTCCCAGGTGACGCTGGTGGTAAAGAACCCACCTGCCAATGCAGGAGACATGAGACACGGTTTCGATCCTTGGATTATACAGATCCCCTGAAGGAGGGCATGGGAACCCTCTCCAGTATTCTTGCCTGGAGAATCCCCATGAGCCTGATGGGCTACACAAAGAAGCGGATACCACTGAAGCATACTCAAACTCAAAACTGACATAACCTCAGAGCTGAAGGATAAGAAGGAGCTAGTCCTACAGAGAAGCGGGAGGAGCCTTCCACCGGAATCTCTGGGTGAGAATCGGGAATCCATGCGGTTGCTCTGTTTCCCGGATGCTTTTAATGAAGGAACCCCTGGTCTTGATGATGTCCTTGTCAGGCGACACAACCTAAACAATTTCGCAACAGGTTTGATGCCCTATATGCAAGAGGAAGCACTGCACAGACCAGAGGAGGACAGTGCCTCACAAGCAGGGAGCACTCTTCCAGGGGATCTCGGGGGAAGAGCGAGTTCTACCAGTGTCAGAAGAGGCAAGTGGCAACAAGGCATGGTTGACTAGGAGCTCCAGGATTTCCTGATAAGGCTCACATTTCCCATCTTCTAGGGTGAGGGAAGCTGGCGAAGCATGAATTGGAAGGTTGTGATTGGTATAGTTTTCCTTGACAGTGAATTTCTCATACGTGCAGGCTGACTTAGGTTTAGATCTGTAATATGGGCCAGGCCACTGGGGTGACCTCGGTTTTGAGGGTCCCAAAGTATAAACTGACTGTAGCATCCTCAAACACAGTTAGGTTCTCTTGTTTCTATGATTTTGTTGATACTGCATCCTCCTTTTAAAATTCTTTCTCCTCTGCCTCCCTTCTCTGGTTTCCAAAGGCTTGTTCATCCTCCAAGGCTCAGGTCAAATGCCACCATCTAGTCACTACCTCCAGGAGACCTTCTTTGACTACGCCAGTTGAAGTGATCTTGGGCTCCTTTGAAACTCCAGCTCACTAAGGAGTATATCCTCTGCTGCCTTTGTCTTTCCTATCTCTCTTAATCCACACTACTTGCCAGTAAATTCCTTGAAGGTAAACACTATTTTATATCTCAGCATTCCTTGAAGCACCTCCATGGTGACCTTCATATATTAGCAATTTAGTGAAAAATTTCTGGACACATGAAAAATGAATGGATGATTCCAAGGCAGACCGTGTCTTAAAATTGTATTCCTTTACTTCCTTCCGTAGACCAGAGACCTCGATACTGGTGATGAGAACTTGCATATTTAAAATGATGCTGAGAGAGAAGGGGAGTGATGAATGAGCTCAGGAAGATGTGATGGCTTTTGCAATGACACTAATAAATGGAACACGGAATCCAGCTCCACTGCTTAGGGCTGGAAACTAACTACAAACAAGTAGGCAAGAAAAGTGAATACGTGTTGGGGGAGTGGTTGGGGGTAGCATTTGCAATAAATGAAAAGATTAAAAGCTCCGTATTGCTGATGGGACAGAAATGTAGGCTTTTTATAGGAGGATTCTTCTGTTTTTATTTTTGTGCCTTTATTAAAAAATAATTAATGGAAAACCAATCTCCAAAAGTTTTTACACAGTCTGAGGGTCCATGAGTAAAACATACAGGGCTTGACATAGTGGGTGGTCTCCCAGCAGGCTGTGGATCTAAACCTGAGACCTTATAGTGAACCGTCAGGCTGGGTGCAGTTGTAAACGTCACATCGACGGGAGTGGTGAGTCAGTGGACTGACTCACAGTATAGCAGGGAGACAAGGAAATCATGCTCACACTGAAACACATGCCTTTAAACATGTTTCTGTCATGTTTTGGTTGCTGGATTCTTAGAAGAATATGGCAAGTAGGAGACATTCCATTCTATCAGAAATACAAAGAAGTAGAACAAAATCCTAAAGACAAATGAAAAGTGCATTGTCAACAGCAGGAATTAAGTGAATGCTGTAGGTCAGAGGAGATATTTTGAACAACTGGTTTTTTGTGTGTTTTTTAAAGATCTTTCTTTGATGTAGACCATCTTAAAAAGTCTGATTGAATTTGTTAAAATACTGCTTCCATTTTATGTTTTGGATTTTTCACTGTGAGGCATGTGGGGTCTTAGCTATCCAACCAGGTATTGAAGTGGCAACCCCCTGTACTGGAAGATGAAGTCCTCTTTAAAAAAAAACAAAATACCTTTTTTATTTATTTATGCTCTCCCAGGTCTTATCACAGCACTCAGGACCTTCAATCTTCCTTGCAGCATGCATGATCTTTAGTAATGGCATGCAGGATCTTTTAGCTGTAGAAGGGGGACCCTAGTTGTGGCATGTGGGATCTATTTCCCCAACCAGGGGTTGAACCCAGACCCCTAGCATTTTGACTGTGGAGCTCCAGGCATTGAACCATCAGGGAAGTCCCTGGAAGGCGAAGTCTTAACCACTGGCTGCCGGGAACTTGTTTCAAGATTGAGCTTTAACAAGAAGTAAAAGATGGTAAAGAATGGGGTAAAAATATTGCCTGGTCCCCAAAGGGTCAGAGGCAGTTATCAAAACACATTGCCATGAGATGTGGTGAAGTCTAGCTAATGGGATGGGGAGCCGAGCTTCCTTGATAGAGGAAGTGATCCCTGTAAAGGGCCCCTCCTAGGACTACCCTCTGAGTGCCCAGGCTTGGGCTGTACCCACTGGTATTTTTCTGTCTCCTGGTTGTCAGCTGTTCATTCACTGAACAAATATTTATTGATGGCATACTAGATGACAGATACTGTCACAGGTAAATAAAGTAGCAAAAATCCCAGCCCTATGGAACTTGCATTCTAAAGGGTCAGTATATTCTTATATCCCAGAGATTCTAAAGGCAGCTTATAGATAGTCAACTAAAAATAGACAATAAAAGGATAAAGAGGGAAATGTGTAGTATGTCAGTGAGTGACTACGAAGATGGTAGTGGGAGCTTGGAAGAGTGGAGGGATACGGCTTTAAATAGGGTGACCAGAGAAAGTCTCACCGAAAGGATAGTTTTCGAGTAAAAGCCTGAAGGAAATGAGAGGATCAGCATATGGATATTTGGGGGGATAACATTCCAAGACGGAGAAACAGTCAGTGCAGATGCCCTGAGGCTGGATGTGCTAAATGGGTTTGCAGAACGCTGAGGAGAAGGATGTGGCTGGAGCAGAGAAGTATTACAAGATAAGGTCAAAGAGGTCATGGAATGCGATCCTGTAAGGCCCCCTGTAAGGACGCTGGCTGTGAATGAGATGCCTGCCCTTGGATAGATTGTGTTACCTTGTAATGACTTATAAAGTAACTTATCTTCCCTCCCCTCTCTTTTCAGAGGACTCTAGAGTTCCTCCTCCTTCAAACACTGATTCACACACCACCCCCTACTCGCCCTCCTAGAGCCATCTTCTGGATTTCAGTCAAGAGTCTAACATTCTGGTCCCACGGAACTGACTGCTTGACCAGCAATAGTCAATTTGGAAATAGAACTGAGGACCGCTGCAACAGAGGCATTCACGTCAAGGATCTTTGTGGTATACAAAGGCAAATGTTCTCCTTATATCTTCCCAGAATTTCCTAAGAAACAGATCTGCAGTCATAGGCGATGGTGAGAAAATGAAGCACAAATATTGCTTTTATCCATATGTTGATCTATTAAGTGACTGTGATGCTTAGTTTTATGTGTTAACTTGACTAGACTAACAGATGTCCAGATAACTGGTAAAATGTTATTTCTTGGTGTGTCTGTGAGGGTGTTTCTGGAAGAGGTTAGCATTTGAATCAGTAGGCTGATTAACAATTACCCATACCTCCACCGGTGGGCATCATCCAATCTAGTGAGGGGCTGAATAGATCAAAAAGGAGAAGGATGGGCAAATTTGCTCTCTTTGCTTGGTAAAACCATCTTGACCTGCCCTCAGCCATCAATGCTCCTGGCCAGACTCAGATCAGGACTTACACCATCAGTGCCCTGCATTCTCAGACTTTCAGAGTTGGACTGAATTACATCATTGGCTTCTCTTCTCCAACTTGCAGATAGCAGATAGTAAACTTGCCTCCTCCATAATTGTGTGAACCAATTCCTATAATAAATTTCCTCTTAAATATAAATATATATACATATGTACCCTATTGGTTCTATTTCTCTGTAAAGACCTTGCTCTCCCCATTTTGCCCACCCATTAGTATAATGTCTTCTAGCAACTTTTGATAGCACTTCTCATCACCTCCTCTCTGAGACATCATAGTCCAAATCACCATCAACTCTCTCTCTTTTTGTTAAACAGATTTATTGAGGTATAATTATATACTGTCAAATCCACCTATTCTAAGTGTACAATTCAATGATTTTTAGTAATCATTTAGTAATTAAATTGCATCATCTCCTGCTTAAGTTACTGTAATAGCTTAGCACTCACTCCCTGTTTTATTATTTTTTTTTTCAGTAGGACTTACCATCATCTGACATAGAACATATTTTACTTACATACTAGAATATATAGGTCCTATGACGGCAGGGATTTTGTCATTATTTCATTATCACCATATGCCTGATGCATATAGTCACTCTAAAATATTTGTTGGATGAATAGATACATCACTGAACAAATGGCACCAGCTCTTCTCTTGGACAAGTATAAAACTCCTCACCCTACCACCTGGAGGAGATATGTGATGGGTCAGTACCAGTGGAATAATGAGATGGGATAGTCAGAGGTAGACATTCTCCTTCCCCCTTCATGTTTTTCCTTTGGGTTTATCTCTCTCCTTACATTCTCTAGTCATCAAAGTGGTAGGACCTGAGGACGAGGACTGGATGTAGATCTTAAGGAAATAGGCTACTGTGTTTGATTTTGACCCAGACTGCTTGGCTGCCTTTTCCAGGCAAAGCAGTCCCCCCGGCATTAGATGTCCCTGTGCTGTCAGTGGAGGTTAATGTCCAAATGTAGACAACAAGGGCGGGCTGAAACTTCAGAGTAACAACCAGCTTTCCCCTCTATCTATACTTTTTCCTCCTAAACCTGCAGAGATAGTCTTAAGTGGCTGGTTCAAGATTGGGGGTTCACGATTCCAACCAAACATCATTCCATCTTAACACAATTGACACTGTCTACTCAGATCTACATCTTGATGTAGCTTTGAAATTTTAGTTTAATTCTGCTTTGGAGAGCTATATTATACAACAACTTTAGGGAAAAAAGTATCTAATATTTACTGAGTGCTTTTCATATGATAGCAAGATATTTCACATGTATCCTATACATTAGATACTTTTCATACCTATATATTTAATTAGTTAAAAATAAAAGACTAACTAATATTTTTCTTCTACTCACTAATATGAGGCCTAAGTTTTATAAACCACTCTTACATGGGTATGTATAACCAACTGGAGCTTGGAAGAGTGATCTGGGCTAGGGACAGCATTTCGAGTATCAGTTATAAAAAAATGATAATTAAAGCTATGGGAGTAGATCATATGCTCTGGAGAGTGAGAAGAAGAGGGAGCCTAGCTCACAACCTTGAGGAATTTACCTTTGAATGGCTGAGTAGAAGCTGTGAGCCTGGAAAGGCAGAGAAGGCGCATCCAGAGAGGTTAGAGGTAAACAGGGAAGATGTTAAACACAGGAAGGTATGTGTCAGCTTTCTGAAAGCTTGCAAGTCTCCTAACAGAGTTTGTTTTGGGGGAGTCTAACTCCTAGTAAAGTATTTGTCATTTAATTAAAAATTATCATTAAGTGGGTGGTTCTCAACTTGTTCTTGACACTAGATAAATACTTCTCAGCCAGATGTACCTACAAGACTGGAAAGATGTAGATTTTTGCATTATTAAGACACTGTGCTCAGCAAAATTATTTTTCCATTCCAATCTTACCTCCCCCTCTAAGTGTGACATACCCTTTCCAGAAGCTCTATTATTCATCAATGGCTTTTTGGCATTCTAGTAGCAAATTTGAATATTTGATGTTAGTCAAACAGAATGACAAGCATTGTACTAAAAAAGTGGAATTCTTACTGAAGCATTCTTGAGGATGAGATTATTATTTTTGTGTTTAATGCTAGTGACAGTAAATTCCCAATGAATTTTTATTGTATAGCTTTCGACTCAGCAACAAATTTATTTTGTTCATTCACTCACTCATTTATCCATCAAATGTATGTTAAGTGCCTACTATATGCCAGACACTAGGAATGTTAAGACACATCAGGTGTGATTCTCAAGCCTTGGTATGCATTGGAACCGCCTGGAAGACTTGCTAAAAATACATATGCCCCAATCACCATCCCCATATTCAGTAGGTCCCAGGGTAGTTTCTGTGAATTTACGTATAACAAGCTATCTGTGATCCTGATGCAGTTTGGAACTATTTTCTACGTAAAAACATTTAGTGAAAAACTTAAATATAATAAAATGTAAGAGGTGTCAGATACAAGTACACACAGGGTAGAGTATATATTAAACTTTGTCACATTTGTATCTCCCTACAGCAGTAGAAGGTACACTCAACAATATTATTGCAATTTTAAGCTCTAATGGAATTTTTTTGTTAGGGCTTTAAAGCCTTAGCAAAATGGTTTATTTTCATTAATATTGCAGAAAATGTTAATGTCCGTATAAATGATCATAAAGGTAAGAGAATGCTGTACGCGTACACAGATCATTATATCCATGCATACAGTTTCCTTTCTAGGAATGAGGCAGCTTCTACTTAAACAGTGGGGAACACATTCTGCTGTTGTTAGAGGACTAGTCCTCTCCTAAATGAAAGGCTTCTTTCCTTTGTTTTTTTTCCTTTGTCTACTAGGCGCTTTTACAGCCTGTTGATACAAACAGCATTAGAGGAGTATTAGCAGTTTCTAAACCCCCCGCAATAGTGCAAAGTACAAAACTCTGTGTCTTGCATTCAGGAAAATAAGCTTTCTTTTAAAGAATAACTGGTGTTTTCTCATTAAAATGAGGCACTCATTCACTGTGCCATTCACAAAGAAACTTAGGCTGAGAAGGATGGATCAATTCCATTCATTGTAGGGAACCTAGGATGTTCTTTGACTACAAGATTGAGCAGGAAGAGATGTAGATTAGAAGCAACTATTTAATAAATCTGATTTAAAATAGAATGAAAACATCACAGGAAATTTGAAAAAAGTTCTAGAATTTCTTCAAAATGATGCTTCAAAACATCTCTTCTGAAATAGATTTAAAAAGTGCAATATAGTGCCTACTGATTACCAAAATTCTTGATTTTCTTCTCTTTCCTGTGACCACAGATAAGCCACTTTTCCCAGACACCTTTGCTTTCTATATATGGTCGTATGCTAAGTTCTAATCAATCGAATATGAGTGGAAGTGATATGACGTACACCTCTTCTAGGCCTGACCCATAGAGAATACCCACTCTGGTTCTCCATGCACCTTCGTGGATGATGATACCCAGGCAGATTTGAAAGTCACAGATTGAAAATTGCAGGGCTTCTGTCAGCCTGGGTTCTCGAAGAACTGTATGGAGCAGGGACTTCCCACCACCACACTTCCCCATCCCAATGCAAATAAACTTTGCCTGAGAGAGAAATCAACTTTCATCCTGTTAAGCTTCTGAACTGTTGGGGGTGGATCATAACATCAATTAGCTTACTTGAAGTAAGACAGGGTGTAAGAATGTAGGCACGTCTGTATCATGAGACAATGCGCTGCTTATTATTTCTGGGCCCAGAGCCCTAAATATAGTCCCATCATTCTCCTGCAGAGGTTGCCTTTACCACAATCCCCACTGAGAAAATTCTGCAGAAGACTCCTCTGGCTCCTGGGGGCAGTACTTAGACTGTCAGGAGTACTCTAGTCCTGCAAAGACAATTTAAAGCCAACATTTCTCTTGGTCAGTGGGACATGGTCCTAGCAGCACACAGATTGTAAAAGGTACAAAAGTCTAACTCCAGCATTTGGAGAAACCAGGACTAGACGAAAGGAAGCAGAGGCACAGCCACAGTGGCGCACAGCATGCATGCAGAGAACAGAGCACAGGCCACCTTTCGGGCCCCTCAGTTGCACTTGCCACAGACTGGCAGGTATTGGCATTAAAATTTAAGAGAAAATCCTCCTGACTTTTAAAAAGTTTTACTGCATAGAAGTCGGACACTGAATTTCACAGTAGTCAAAGGTCCACTCCTTATGAAAAGAGAGATCTCCCTTCCCTTTTAAGATAATGACTGAGCCCCCTCTAGATCATCTTCCTCCCACAGAAGCCAGCCTTTCACACGCCAACACTCTGCCCACAGTGATCACTTTCCATGGGGTAGCTATTTATGGCATCGCCTATTCCAAATACAATCTCAGTGGATATAGAAACTGCTTAAGAATTTGCAACCTGATTTTATTTTTAATTTAGGCTTGGTTTATATCCAAAATATTCCTCCAAGCCTTAAAGCTTTTCAGCCATTTTAGATACCTCTCTCTCCTTTCTAAGTCCATTAAATAAGATAGCCACTATCCAAGCAACAGTGATTCTGTATCAGGCAGCATGCACGGCCTTTACATACATTATGCCGCTTAATCTTCATATGAGATAAGTATTATTCTCATCCCATTTTGTATATGCAAAAAATGAAGCAGCAAAAGGTTAAATAACTTGAGCAATCTCATATAACTGAAAGTGATGAAAGTGTTAGTCACTTAGTCATGTCTGACTCTTTGCAACCCCATGAACTGGGCCCACCAGACTCCTTTGTCCATGGGATTTCCAAATGGCAGGAATAATGGAGTGGGTTGCCATTCCCTTCTCCAGGGGATCTTCCTGACCCAGGGATTGAACCTGTGTCTCCTGCACTGCAGGCAAATTCTTTACCATCTGAGCCATACAGGGAAGCCCCTGTATAATTAACTATTAAGGAGCAAAACCAGAGTTCAAAGCATTCACTCCAGCCCCAAACCTCCACCCTTAATCAATGTACTCCACTGCCTCTACTTCTATTTAAATTTTGCTCCAAGAAGACACCTCTTGAAAGAGTAGTTGATCCTTCAGAAGGACCAATAAATAATTCCAGTTCATCAGAATTTCTTCTCTGTACCTTTTTTTTTCATTCCAGCACTTGTGGAATTTGCGCCTCTTACCACGGCACCAGTGTTCATTTTCTCAGGTACCTCCCTTCTCTGCATCTTAGCAGCTCTCTGGCATGGTGATCCTGGGGCTGTTGGTACAGTCTTCCGGAAAGAGAAGCTTCTTGGCTCCTGCACGTTCTTAATGCTCAGGAGAAGAGCTGCGCTATGGGGCCAATCTGTCACTGGGTCTATATTTAGCACCATCTGCCAGGAATATTTCAAAATGCCTATTTTTGTATGTGCCGGTTTGTGCAAATGTGACTGCTCCGCCACTAGTTCGTGGGAAACCTGGGGCACTAAGTGGATGCTCTGGGTTTCATGTTAAGTGTTGCAAGTCAGCCCTTCAACCAACCTTCAAATGAGACTTGGGAGAGGACGGAGGTGGGGTTTTCCCAGGGTGTGAGTCCCAGGGGTCTACACTTTCAATGACTCAAAAGCAATCCAGGGGTGGCAGCTGCAGAGGAGGCGGAGGGAAGTTCTGTGTTTGGGGAAGAAATATAAAAAGCCCAAGGCTTTTACAGCATCCCTGAGGCAACATGCTGGCTTTTCCCATCTCAGAGCTCCCCCATGCCAGATCCATAAATCACTGGGCAGACTCTTCCAGCCTTAACCAACCCCATACTGCCTTTGTGATTCATCTCAGTGAAAGATAAGGTCTCCCATTTACTGAGGGTTTCAGTTTCCAGTGCTGACATTTATAAGCATCAGTTCACTTCATCCATACGACATTCTTATGAGGGAGATTCTAGTCTTAGTCCCCCTTAGCCTAGGAAACTGAGGCTGAGAGAGGCTCAGGGACTCGCAGAGTCAGAATCCAAACTTGGACTTACTGAAATCAGACCATCATCATCAGCCAGACTACGGTTATCATACTGACCAGTTCTGTATCTCCTACCCAGTCAATCTCTCTGCAATAGACACTGTATTTCTTTTTTGCCTATTATTTCCATCTGCAGCTTATTTTCCAGATTGAATGTCTGACTGCATTTGAGAGTTTCTGACCAGAGGTTTGTTATCCAGACCCACTGTGACTGTGTTGACCCCTCTAAAAACCTCTCCCAGATTGGGCCCAGAAACGGCCCAGTGAGGCAGGGGGCTCTTGGGTTTGCCCTCAGCCTTGAGTAAGATGTACTTGATGGAAGCAGTTGAGCAGCCTTATAAGAGTTTGCCCCAGCTGCAGAGGTGCAGAGAGAAGTATGGAATTTGTCCTTGTAGATGACAAGTATTGTTGGAATAGGAATTGCCACAAGGGATGGCATGGGACTGCAGCTGAAAAGACTGACCGTGGAGTGCAGTTCATTCACCTAGCTGACCTGAGTGATTTATTAATCTTCAGAGTGGCTGAATCCAGGCAGATTCCAAGTTGTGATAATAGGAAAATATTGAAAGCTATATGGACTTTTTTTCTGAGCACAAGTCCTGAGGATGACCGAGCACCCCAGGATGAAAGTTAGTTACACGCATGCTCTGGTTTTGTAGGTTGGAAAGCAGAGGGACTGACAATAGAAATAGAGATTAGAAATCAGACCTTTCAATAGACAATTCCATATCCCCCCTGTTTCAGTTGTTTACTCTTGTATAACAAGCCACCCTTACACTTAGGCGCTTAAAACAAGAACAATCATTTTATTATGATCTCCTGTGGATGTGGGAAAGATTGAAGGCAGGAGGAGAAAGGGGTGACAGAGGATGAGGTGGTTCAGAGGCATCACTGACTCAACGGACACGAGCGAGCGAACTCTGGGAGACAGTGAAGGACAGGGAAGTCTGGCGTGCTGCAGTTAACGGGGTTGCGAAGAGTCGGACATAACAGTTGCTGAACAACAGCGAGGACGTGGGCGCAGCTGTCTGGCTGTCTGGTCCTCACTGGGGTCTCCCCTTCAGTTGCAGCTGGACAGTGGCTGGGCTGGAGTCATCGTAAAGTCTTCTTCATGTCTTGGGAAGTTGATGCTGGTTGTGAATTGAGACCTCGCCCTGGCTGTGTGTCAGGACACCTATACATCCTCTCTCCACATGGCCTGAATATCCGCATAGGAAGAGGTCTGCGTTCTCAGAGGGAGAGACTCAAGAGAATGAAGTCACACAGTGTCACTGTATAGTCCCATCTTGATCACAGGCCAGGCCAGATTCAAGAGGATAGAATATAGACACATTCCTCAAAGGGAGGAGAATCAACATGAATTTTTAAGAAAGGCATGTGAGATGGGATATATACTAGGGTGACCATTTTTGAAAGATGCAATCTTCCATACCAATCACACTGGACTCGGGAAGAACTTGAATTTGGGAGAAACTGGATGAGGGACTATGGCCAGAATAACGTGCCAGAAGGCTGGAAGGGCAGAGAATCAAGACTCCAAGCAATTCCTTCTTACAGTCAACAAGTGTTTACTGGGTACCTCTCATGTGCCAGAAATTGGGGCTACAACAGTGAGCAAGAAGCAAGGCCCTGGCCTTCACGTAGTTTATAGTCTGGTGGGGACATGATAAACACCTGCTCAAATAATTACAGTAACTGTAAAGTTGGGTAAGAAGACTGACAATATAAGGGTGTATGTGTCTATTTGAGATAAAGAGCTTAGTGATGGCCTCTCTGGGGTGGGCAGACACTTAAGTGGATGAAGTGAAGCATGCTAACATTTGGAGAAAGGACATTCCAGCCTGAGGCGAAGAGCAGGTGCCAAACCACTACAGAAGGATAAGCCTGATGTATTCAAAGTATAACAGGAAGTCCTGTGGCTAGCATGGAGGGATTGAGTTTGAGTAGGGTAGGAAATGAGGTATAAGAAGTTACCAGTGATTGAGGCTTAATTGGGGGCAAAATTTATTTCAAAACATTTCATTTGTGAATGTTTGCTCCCCAAGAAGGACAAATCCTCCCTATTAGAAAGTATCCATCATGAATATAGGCTTCCTGTTTTCTGAACGTAAATGACCTTGGTTCCCTTTGGGGCAGAGTTGACTGAATACAAATTTCAGAAAACATCTCTGACATGAATGTAGAAGCATCTGGCTCCCCTCAGGGTAACTTCCCACCACTTACCACAGCCAGTCTGGTCTTTGTCAGGGCATCTTCCTTTTCAGGGTGTAACTATGACAACGGAGGGCGATGCTGATGCCACGACTCCGCAGAAGCCCTCTATTTGCACACACGATGCTGTCGGAACACAGAACTGTGAATCAGGTTAGTGTCAGCCCCTCCCTTTGTAGTGAACTTGATTCTGCTACCCGATTCCATTACTGTGTTATTACTGGCTTTGTTTTTACTATGACTCTCTCATAGCAAGACGATTAACATGTTCTATAATCTATGGCAGCATTTCCCGAATTTATTTGATTAAGACCCCTGTATGAGTTTTCCATTGCTGCTGTACCAAATCACTACAAACTTGGCATAAACAACACAAATGCATTATCTTACAGTCTGTAGATTTGAGGTCTCATGATGGTCTCTGCAGGCTAAAATCAAGGTGTCAGCAGGGCTATGTTCCTTTCTTGAGGCTCAAGGGGAAGAGACATTACCTTGGTCATTCCAGCTCTTGACAGAACTGAATTCCTTGTGGTCATAGGACCGAGGTCTCAAAGGTCTCCTTGCTAGCTGAGGGCTATTCCCAGCTTCTAAAGGCTGCCCAGATTCCTTGGCTCATGGCCCCTTCCTCTATCTGCAAAGCCAGCAGTGGTAGGTTGAATAACTCACATCTTGAATTTCTCCTCCATGTTCTTCTGTCTCATTTCTCTCTGACCACAGCCAGGGAAGACGTTCAACTTTTAAGAACTCACGTGATGAGATTGGGCCCACCTGGGTATACGAGGATGTTCTTTTTATCTGAAGATCCGTTCCGTTAGTCACATCTACAAAGTTCCACTTACCACGTAACACAGCACAGTTACAGGTACCATGGATGAGGTGTGAACATCTTTGGGAGACTCACTACCTACCACAACCTTCACTCCCCAACCCCCGTGGGATACAGTTTGGGAAGCACTGCGGTAGAGGGCTGAATTCTGGACAGGAAAGAAACCCATTCTCTAGAGGCCATTAAAACAACGAAAGCACTGAGCGAGCACAGGACCAGGTGAAGCTGGAGCCAGGGCTGCAGAGGACTAGATTGCAGTGAAGGTTTATCTTCCTGCTTAGCCAGAGTATGAATCCGGTAGATTTTCTGATTGGGCTGGTCTATCAAGAACTTCTGCTTCTAATGCCAGAAAGGAGAGGAAGCTGTTACCAATCAGGGTTCTTGGCCTCCTTAATTGATAGAAATTGATCAGAGGCCAGACAAGAAATTCAGGCGAGGTTTTATGGGGCCCCTGCTGCAGGAAATGGCAACCCACTCGTGTTCTTGCCTGGAGAATCCCAGGGACGGGGGAGCCTGGTGGGCTGCCATCTATGGAGCCGCACAGAGTCGGACACGACTGAAGCGACTTAGCAGCAGCAGGTGCAGGAGAGGAATATGAGAACAAACAACAATTTCCCTTGTTCAACTCCCTGGAGGGAGGGCAAGCTTGTTCCTTATATGATTGGAGGTAGGGGTGTGTCCAGGGGTGGGGGTAGAGGAGTGGCTTAGGTGGTCTGCCCACTTGTTAGGTGGTCTGCTCACCCATTAGGTGGTGTTGCGTGCAGGGGGCACGCACAATAAGCTGCTTGTGTTCCAGGCTCTGCAAAAGTGGCAGTTGGGTGTTTTGGTCTCTTTGTATCTTTTGTCCGGAATTTGACCTAACTGTGCATACATGCAGTTATTTTTAGTCCCATATAGTTTCTTTGTATTTTGTTGCTTGAGGAGAGGTGTGCCCAGGTGCAAGCTTTGCAGCCAGGGGTCTCAGGTCCCAGCCTGTCTCAAAGGGGACAGTTACTGCTGCAGGGGCTCTTCATAATCATCTCATATAATGGTCATGCTAACTTGTGGACGTGAACCCTGCATTTGAATCCACGTGGGTTGGATCCATCTGGTGCCTCACTTGGGTTTCCTTGACTGGGTTGGTGCCCCCATCCTACAGAGATGGAGAGCTCACAGCTCCCCCTTTCTCTAGCAGTTACCCTTACAGCTGATGGGAGCTGCCTCAACTTCGAGGCTATGGCCCTGACCACACTTTCCCCCAACACACACATCCTCCCAGCCACAGAGGTCTGGCCTTCTTCCTTCATGGTGAGGACATTTCTGTGATATCTTTATACTTCAGAGTTCTCTGTGGATCAGATCTGAACTTCTTCCGTGCTTTACTCTTTTCCTTTCACTTTTCAGCATCCCTTCCTCCCTTATAAGTTTTTCCTGAATAAATCAATAAATCGGGGGTCCCTAGAACCCTGACTCAGGCTCTGCTTCCAAAGAACATAAACTAAGATGTGATGTGTGCTGCATGCTAAGTCACTTCAGTCATCTCCGACTCTGTGACCCTGTAGACTGTCGTCTGCCAGGCTCCTGTGTCCGTGGGATTCTCCAGGGAAGAATACTGGAGTGGATTATTGTACTATCCTCCAGCGATCTTCCCAACCCAGGGATCAAACCTATGACTTTTATGTCTCCTGCATTGGCATGCGGATTCTTTACCACTAGCACCACTCGGGAAGCCCAAGATGTGATAAAAATTAATTCAAATATCGGGACCTCCCAAATGGAGGCCACCCTAGTGGCAGAGGCCCCCATCATAAATCTAAACATAAATAATTTCTCACTTACGGGGAATGCCTCACTGTCAAGGAAACCTAGTCTACACCAATCACAATCCTATAGCTGGTTTCCCTTAGCCGAGGAAACAGGACCTGCTAGCCTTATAAGGGGACCCCAACCTCCTAGGCAATCGTGCCCTGTGTCCTGTTGCCTCTTCTAACTCTCTATCTTGGCCTAGACTCAGACATCACCAAGAAAAAGGCAGGAGAAATATCCCTGATGTGACTGGTACATGCCCCTTTCCAGGTATGTGGTTGAATAAATCAAATGATGCTTGATTATTTCTTTGTAGAAATGGGGGTAGGAATTCTGTATAGGATTCTAAAGATTAAATTTGTAGGAAAGGACAAGAAGTGAGAGTTGAATAAGTATGAATTCAGCGGTCCCTCTCAGTGCAAGCTCCCTGAGGGCCTTGTATACACCCTGTATTCCTGTGCCCAGCACAGAATTTTCCACCAGGCAGATCTGCAGCGGCAAGTGAGACAAGTGGAGAGAAGGAACAGGAGGTGATGCTTCTGTGAGTCGACAGGCTAGGCCGGGAGAAAGTTGGGGAAAGGGGATCTGTTCTCTGTAGCACATGCTGCTTTGTACCCTTCCAAGCTTTTCTGTGATGACCTCACTTCTCCCCAGAACTTGCTCATAGTTCGCAGGAAACTGTGGACTCAGACCCTCACCTAGAAAGCAACTCTTTCGGTTAGTCCGTTCTCCTACACTTGGAATGAGCGCCAGTGGCCTACTCCTTGACGTAGGACAAGGCCTGCCCTTCAGAGATTTAGTGGACACCTGGGTTAGACTTAAATTATTTTTATTTATATGTTATTTAGGGGTTCCCTGATAGCTCAGTTGGTAAAGAATCTGCCTGGAATCCAGGAGACCTCAGTTCGATTCCTGGGTTGCAAAGATCCGCTGAGGAAGGGATAGGCTACCCACTCCAGTGTTCTTGGGCTTCCCTTGTGGCTCAGCTGGTAAAGAATCTGCCTGCAATGTGAGTGACCTGGGTTCAGTTCCTGGATTGGGAAGATCCCCTGGAGAAGGGAACGTTTACCCACTCCAGTATTCTGGCCTGGAGAATTCCGTGGACTGTATAGTCTGTGGGGTCACAAGAGTCGGACAGGACTGAGCAACTTTCACTTTGTGTCATTTAAATTTGTGCAATTAAAAATCAGGTATTAACCCATTTTACTTTAGTGTTTATATAAGACTAAAACAAATATATGGTTTAAACACCAAAAAAGTCACAAAAAGCATTAATAATACTAGCGAAAGGTGACATCATGTTGATTTCCTAAATCTGAGTCTCTGTTCACAACACAGTGTGGTCCTAACTGTCCAAGCCCAGCTCTTTCGCAATGAGCCCATCCCTGTGACCCTGGCCAAGTGCAGGCATCCTCTCTCTCGCTCAGCTTTTCTCTCTTCCACCATTTCTAAGCCTTCTTTTGGATAAAAAGCTTCCAGCAGATGAACATACATTTATATGCTAAGTCCACCTCCATCCATCCTTCATTCAGTTCAGTTCAGTTGCTCAGTCGTGTCCGACTCTCCGCAACCCCATGAACCACAGCACGCCAGGCCTCCCTGTCCATCACCAACTCCCGGAGATCACTCAAACTCATGTCCATCGAGTCGGTGATGCCATCCAGCCATCTCATTCTCGGTCGTCCCCGTCTCCTACCCCCAATCACTCCCAGCATCAGAGTCTTTTCCAGTGAGTCAGCTCGTCGCATGAGGTGGCCAAAGTATTGGAGTTTCAGCTTTAGCATAAGTCCTTCCAATGAACACCCAGGATTCATCTCCTTTAGAATGGACTGGTTGGATCTCCTTGCAGTCCAAGGGACTCTCAAGAGTCTTCTCCAACACCACAGTTCAAAAGCATCAATTCTTCAGCAATCAGCTTTCTTCACAGTCCAACTCTCACATCCATACATGACCACGGGAAAAACCATAGCCTTGACTAGACGGACCTTGGTTGGCAAAGTAATGTCTCTGCTTTTTAATATGCTATCTAGGCTGGTCATAACTTTCCTTCCAAAGAGTAAGCGTCTTTTAATTTCATGGCTGCAATCAACATCTGCAGTGATTTTGGAGCCCCCCAAAAAAGTCCATTCTTCATTAGAGGAAAATAAATAAAGTTACTTTATTTGGCATTAATGTGATCCTAGACACAAACGTCAGAGAAGGCAACGGCAAGCCACTCCAGTACTCTTGCCTAGAAAATCCCATGGACGGAGGAGCCTGGTAGGCTGCAGTCCATGCGGTCGCTACGAGTCAGACACGACTGAGCGACTTCACTTTCCCTTTTCACTTTCACACATTGGAGAAGGAAATGGCAACCCACTCCAGTGTTCTTGCCTGGAGAATCCCAGGGACGGGGGAGACTGATGGGCTGCCGTCTATGGGGTCACACAGAGTCGGACACGACTGAAGTGACTTAGCAGCAGCAGACACAGACGTGGAGGCTGCAATCATGTGATGACTGTGGATTATACATTGGATAGTCAGATAATTTAGAATACATGCGCTTATAAGAAAATATATTTATTTTACATACATTATACATCTGTATGGATACATATGCATTTATGTACATGAAATAATCATTAAATTTTAGTTTTTAAAATAAAAGAGTAAAACATTCTTCTCTTAGAAAATTTGGGGTCCCTTGTGGAAAAATACTGTTTTGGGGCATAATCTGGTCTGGAATGCCATCTCTCTGTATATGACTTTATATCTCCTACCATACCCATGCATTTCATCATGCCCAAGAAATAAAATTAATTTTCCTTACCTCCCTTGTTGGTGTATCCTGCCATCATGCTTATCTATTCATCTATTCTAGAACAACCAATCAGCCATAATAAGCATCTATCATAACTACTCCTTGACTTCACAAGAACTCTGCAAAGTAGATAATATTATTAATATTATTCTTATTATGATCCCAATTTAAAAATGAAAAAATCTGGAGCTCAGTTTGAGATGTGAGTTGCATTGGAGGTAGGGCTTTAACTCAGTTCTGCCTGACATCAGATCCCACATTCTTATTCTTCACTGTGTCCCCATGGTATTGAAAAGTGTATGCACATAACCAGTACTTACTAAATATCTTTTGAATGAATATTGAGAGTCCCTTGGACAGTTGGACTGTGAAGAAAGCTGATCGCTGAAGAATTGATGCTTTTGAACTGTGGTGCTGGAGAAGACTCTTGAGAGTCCCTTGGACTGCAAGGAGATCCAACCAGTCCATTCTAAAGGAGATCAATCCTGGGTATTCATTGGAAGGACTGATGCTAAAGCTGAAACTCCAATACTTTGGCCACCTCATGCGACGAGTTGACTCACTGGAAAAGAGTCTGATGCTGGGAGGGATTGGGGGCGGGAGGAGAAGGGGACGACAGAGAATGAGATGGCTGGATGGCATCACCAACTCGATGGACATGAGTTTGAGTGAACTCCAGGAGTTGGTGGTGGACAGGGAGGCCTGGCATGCTGTGATTCATGGGGTCACAAAGAGTTGGACATAACTGAGCAACTGAACTGAACTGAACTGGACAGCAAGAGGTTCAAACCAGTTAGCCCTGAAGGAAATCAACCCCAAATATTCATTGGAATGACTGATGCTGAAGCTGAAGCTCCAATTCTTTGGCCACCTGATGCAAAGAGCTGACTCATTGGAAAAGACCCAGCTGCTGGGAAGGATTGAGGGCAGGAGGAGAAGGGGGCAACAGAGAATGCAATGGTTGGATGGCATCACTGGCTCAATGGACATGAGTTTGAGTGAACTCCAGGAGATGGTGCAGGACAGGGAAGCCAGGAGTGCTGCAGTCCGTGGGATCTCAAAGAGTCAGTACGACTTAATGACTGAACGCCAACAGCAAAACAACAAATAACAACGAGCTGTTTCTGTTGTCCAGTTGACTCTACTCACAGCCCGCAGGAGTTGGTCTCCTCTGCAGATTCTGCATGGACCCTGTGAACTGTTCCTCTACAGGCAGTAAGGCCCTGCAGAGTAGAAACTAAGTATCCTTACCTCAGAATCCCCATCATACCTGGCACATAGTAGGTGCCCAAATATTCATTAATCTGAATTGGCTTGACCTGTGAGGTAGTCATGGCCCAGCCTGGGATCGTTCTTCAAGGTTAATTTAGAATTAGGAAAAAAAGACCTTGAGGAGGAGAGTGGATTTCTGACAACTCCAGAAACGTCCCACCAGCAGCCTTGGTGAAGGAATGGGAAGTCTTGGCAACTTCTGAGGCTGAACTCCAAGCCCTGCTACGTAATGTAGGCCAAAGCGTGTGATTCAGAGCACAGCAAAACCACGGAGCAGCCTGCCAAGTTCAGAGTCACTGAAGCAAGTGGTGTAAATGATGAAATTTAAAAGACAGAGACCTTTTTAGAAAAAGCCAGGGCGCACCAAAGTCACAGCATTGCAAAGCTGGGTTTGGGTGGAGATGACGCATCTTCCCATCCCCCTTGCAGGAGGGCCTTGGAGAACACTTTTCCAAACGCCCTTTTTGGTTGCTGAAGGAGCCATCAGCAGGATCAGCTAAGGCTGGGAAGTTCTCGTGACCGTGTGCTGCATAACTGAGGCTCCCACATTCTTTCTGCCCTGGCTGCTCCTTGGGTCACATGAAGTGCACTGGGGGCTCACGGTTCATTTGTGTTTCTATTTTCCCCCCTTGGCTGCCCTTGTTCTTCTGCTCTTCAGTCACCATGCTCTTGCTTCCCCTCATTGAAAAGGAAACTTTCCTTCCCACCAGACTATTTACAGCTTCCTCTCCACGCAGTTTTCCAGCCAGTGGAAGCCTGGTTTGTGGGGGCATCCACAGAGCAGCAGGCACTAGACCTGTGCTCACCCGCCCACCTGGGCAAGGGATAGGGCAGGGGGAACAAGGCAGGGTTTCCTTGTGCTTCTGGAGGAGCCTCAAATATCTGCTAAATTGCAGTGTATTTTCACCACTGGGCACCTTTCCAAAGCTGGCACATCTTTCTCTACCTCACTGGGATGGGAGATGGGCAGAGGGAGGGAAGGAGCTGACCTTATGCACAACCATCTGAGCCAGACCTAGGACCAGGGGCCTGAAGGACATTACCTGAAACTCTCACCCCTACCTGGCAGCCTCAGGTGAGTCCTCACTTGGCAGATCAGAGACCCCAGATTTGCCAGAGACACAGCTAGGACCTTGAAGCGTTGCTTCAGTCACGTCCGACCCTTTGCAACCCCATGGATTGTGGCCCACCAGTTCCTCTGTTTAAGGGATTCTCCAGGTGAGACTACTGGAGTGGGTAGCCGTTCCTCCTCCAGGGGATCTTCCCGACTCAGGGATCAAACCCGCGACTCTTCTGTCTCCTGCATTGGCAGGAGGGTTCTTCACCACTAGTGCCACCTGGGAAGCCCCAGGATGTTGAAAAGCCAGGGCTTAATTCTAGGTCCCAGCCAGGTCCCCAAGCACTTTTCGCTTGAACATTCAGAGGGACTTTGGCTTCTCCCCTGACACCCCCACTTGCAGAAGGGAGAGTGCTCTCCCTCCCACTCCTACCTCCCTCCCCCACACTGATTCATGCAGACATTACTGAAGTCAGGATTTGTAAAGTTTCATCTCCTGGCTTCTATCAGATACACTTCAGTTCTAAACACAGCATTGATTCCCGCTAGATTCTCCAGCATACTTTCAATTTCATGCAATTCCATTCTTTCTAATAAGTTCATTTGGTTCCATTTATGACTAAGTATGACCTCATTTTATACAATTTTAGAGCATCTCATGTATAGCAAATTCAGAAACCAGATAAAAGATATTTTTGTCCGATGCCATGCCCTGATTTTTGAATCAGAAAATTGTCCCCTCCCTGCTGCTGCTGCTGCTGCTAAGTCACTTCAGTCATGTCTGACTCTGTGTGACCCCATAGACGGCAGCCCACCAGGCTCCCCCGTCCCTGGGATTCTCCGGGCAAGAACACTGGAGTGGGTTGCCATTTCCTTCTCCAATGTGTGAAAGTGAAAAATGAAAGTGAAGTTGCTCAGTCATGTCTGACTCTTCATGACCCCACGGACTGCAGCCTACCAGGCTCCTCCGTCCATGGGATTTTCTAGGCAAGAGTACTGGAGTGGCTTGCCATTGCCTTCTCCGGTCCCCTTCCTAAGGTATATATATTCGTGGTAATCGCTGCACATTAGTTCTCCTTTTAGGAGCACTTTTTTTTTTTTTTTAAAGAAAGGAAGCTCTCTGTTTTAGGAACTGGAACAATCCCTCATGGCAGGCCCAGCTCTAGAATATTCTGGTCCCTTCTCCAAACAGATTCTTGACCACACGGTCCCAGTCCCCGCTCTGTACTAAGAGTTAAGACACTTTCTCGGTTCTGTCACAAATGGAATAGATGCTCCTGCCTGAGGATCCTTTTCCCAACGCCTGTTCCAGGGCATTGTGGGGGGAAAACCCAAGTGGAAGATGAGGTTGCTCTGTCTTGGGGCCAGAAAGAAAGGCCTGCCCTTCCCTGGTGGGTCCCCTATGTACCAGCTCCCCTCCCTCCCCAAGAATGGGGCTCCAAGTGGTAGGTACCTCCAACCCTGCAGGAGCCCACTGTTTCCAAACCATTGAGTCATTTCCTTTCAGGGACTTTCTCATTAAAACCTTCCTGTTTGCTAGCTCTGGACCTCCGTTCTGTTTCCTTCCCCATGCCTGCTGGGCTGGAATTAATGGCCCGGTGCCTTCCAGCTCTCCCTCCCTCTGCAGTCTTCCTTCCCACTCTCATCTCTTGGCTGGAGTCTCCACAGTTTGTGCACATTTGTATGAAGCCCCAGAGTTTCTAAAGCTGGGAGAGAAGTGGGGGATACCGCTCCTCTCCAGCAGGCTATTGCTTGGAGAATAAATTGGAAAGATGAGTAGCCGAACTGCGAAGCGTCACCAGGGAGAAAGCCCCATGACAAAGAGCTTGTCCCAGATCCACCCGACACAGCCTTGTACTGTTTATTCACTTTGTCACATTGTCATTCTGACAAGCTTCTGGAAAATTTGCTTCGGGTGATGGGTTCAGTCCTCAAATCCTATCATATTGGCAGCCCCCTGCCCTGTAAGTGTGAGGCTCATGCAATCTAGGGACTGCTGATGTGGCTTTGCAGAATTCCAAAACCAGCATGCTGCCGTTTGGAAAACCTGCTTTCAAAGTCAGCTTGTGATTGCTCATCATCACCAACTTGGTGACTTCCATAGGTGAGATTGCACAGTTTGGGTCCTGTTTCTTTCCCTGTTGGTTCGGAGGAAGCCTCATCAGCCTCCTCTGCTGCTCCTCACCTTATTCCCTCCTCTGTGAACTTCTGCATCCTGTGCCATAAATGATCTTTCCTTCTCCTCTTAGATTTTCAATCTCTCCATCCCCACTGTGCTGTGTGCTATGCTTAATCGCTCAGTCGTGTCTAACTCTTTGTGAACCCATGGACTGTAGCGGACCAGGCTCCTCTGTCCATGGGGATTCTCCAGGCAGGAATACTAGAGTGAATTGCCATATCCTCCTCCAGGGGATCTTCCCGGCCCAGGGATCAAACCCAGGTCCCCAGTGGTCTTTTCCAGATAGTCTACAAATTGCTTTACTCCTTTTCCAAACAACTCTGTCTTCTGCCTGTTTCATAAACGCTTCCCTTTATGTCCTCCAGGGGGCGCCACGCACACCATATTCTGAGTGCAGGAGTCGTGTTCCAGGAGTTTCATTTACCCAGGACACAGCCTGAAAGCAACTCCTCCTCTTGCACCTTCTTGTGCAAAGATGGGCATCGCTGCACTGCTTCCCGCCAGTTGGTGTTCTGTGTCCCTCCTGCCCTTTAATATTGATAACTTCTTACAAGAGCCACCTCTGTTCCTCACCCCTCCACATGCAAAAGTCTCCGCGGACTTCCTGCTGTCACTTAACATCAGTGGCCTCTCTCCCTCCTGCTCGCCTGTCTGTAGCAGATAATCCACCTGAATTTTCCCTCCTTCTGGAAACACCCTCCTCCCCTGGCATTCCTGCTTCCTCTGTTCTCTCCCGGCTCCTCGTCAGTCCGCAAGCAGCTCTCCACCTCCAGTCTTTTCTCTGAAATCTTGATATTTCTCAAAGCTATATCCTCAGCCCTGTTTCATGGTCTCTTCCTTGGATAATGTCGCTTACTCTCAGTTAATGATCTGAAACTTTTCATGTCAATACATCTTACCCAATACCTAGTCCATATTTGATTACCTTAATCATTCCCTGAATGTCCTTTCTAGCTGGTTTATTCACTTAGGACCTATTTAAGCATGTACAATATATGGCCATTTTTAAAGTCCCCTTTAAAAAAATTAAGTATAGACATGATATCATGCTTGGTAAATGGATTTGGCCAGTTATACATAGAAAATCCCATCTTCTGGATTTGCCTGGTTGCTTCTTTGCAATATCATTTAGCTTGTTTCTCTAATTCACTTAATTTTTATAAACTGGAAGGAAATAGCAAAGGCGTGATGAATTCAAGTTAAACCTTATTAGCTAGATTATATTATAGAGGTGGACTTTATATTGCCTTTCATCACAAGATACATATATTCTGGTTGACTCTCTATTAAGGATCCTAGCATTAAACCATCGATTAAGGCAAATGGCAGTCTCATCCTTCCATTGTAGCATGAGCTTTTCCCTGTGTGACCAGCAAGTAAATTATGTGGTATTATTTTGGCAATATACAAAATGTCCACTGCCCCATTGACCATATGCTTGATGCTTTTATCACCAGTTCATAGTCATGGTGTAAGTCAATAATGCTATTAAGAGTTTAGTGATTATCAGCATGGGTTCTTGATAGCATATGTTGCTGCTGCTGCTGCTAAGTCACTTCAGTCGTGTCCGACTCTGTGTGACCCCATAGACGGAAGCCCACCAGGCTCCCCCGTCCCTGGGATTCTCCAGGCAAGAACACTGGAGTGGGTTGCCATTTCCTTCTCCAGTGTGTGAAAGTGGAAAGTGAAAAGTGAAAGTGAAGTCGCTCAGTCGTGTCCGACCTTTAGCGACCCCACGGACTGCAGCCTACCAGGCTCCTCCATCCATGGGATTTTCTCGGCAATAGTACTGGAGTGGCTTGCCATTGCCTTCTCCGTAGCATATGTTAACTTTAATTAATTAAAGGTAGATTAAGAACATGTTTAAGATGGAGCAGTTTATTGAGGTGTGGGTCCTCAAGGGAATGGTGCAGCACCTGGGGGTGAGTGCCAGGTGGGCAGCTACTGCCAGCCCTGGTCCTGGAGGGGCAGAGGGAGGGCCTGGTGTTCTCAGTGCCCGGTGAGCTGCAGCTGTGGAAGGAGAGGTGCCCACTGGGAGCCGTGGCTGCTGACAGAGGAAGACAGGTCTAACCCAAACCACCTGGCAGGGCAAACAGATGCAGTGACACTTTCCTGATAACCTTGTTTTCTCTTTCTTGCCTGAAGCATAGTAGCAGAACAAGGGGTTACACTTGAGATATTGGAGAAACCTTGTCGTCTGAATAGCTGTTTCTGCACCAGGTTGATTGTTGGCATTGAGAGCCATCAAGAGAAACAAGGTGGATAACGCTTTGCAGGGGGTGGGGTGGGGGGTGGAGGTTGACCTCTGGTCGCCAAGGCACAGGATGGGGGTGGGGGATCACGTTCACAGTGGATGATTGTATTGGTTAGCCCATCAAGGCCAGAGCCGTGTTGTCTCCCTGCAGGAAGCATATCTTCACTCCCGGGGCCACATATCTTCACTCCTGAATAATTATTTGCTCCAGCCCTTGGACACCTTTCATTCTCAGGTGTCAATGCACAGAAGAGAGAAGTTAATGACCACTTATTTTGTACCGTCTTGGGAGGAATGACTTCTGGTGCTAAGTATCAGGAAATGTCTGAGGGAATGATTTCCAGGTAAGTATCCTCAGCTTAGGAATCAAACACTTCTGCTTTTACTCACTGCAGGTTAATAGAAATAGCACCAATAACATGTGTTATGTTGTTCGATCAAGTCCTGGAGCCTGGAGGCGTGCTGATTTCTCTTGTCTCTGGAGGAGGGTTCATTACCAAGTTTTCTTCCAGCTGACAAGCGGTTTGGGCTGTCCCCTCATTACATGCTGACAGCATGGGCAGAGAAGGAGAAGCTTAGATTGACAGCTGCTCTATCACTCACTAACCAGGCGGCCTCGAGTGTGTTCTTTGATCTCCCCAAACCAGTGTTTACAGCCATAAAACATAATAATCATATTCCTCTGGGTACAGAGAAGTATCTCTGACGAAGTAAGGTGGATACGAATGGATTCTCGAGTCAGAGAGACCAAGGTTTAAAGTCTACACATCTTACTGATGGTGTACATTGGACAGCCACCTGGCTCCTACGCCAGGTAAAACAAAGAAAGCAGTGCAATTTTCCTCATAGGTTATTTTAAAGATTAAATGCTGAAAAGCACTTAGCACAGTGCTGGCGAGAAAGACACACCCGAGAGTTCATTGTCATTACTAATGTTTATTATTAATACGATCAGCTGTGGGTGGTAATAGGATCCCCTGATGTGGTGCTCTGTTTAATCTCCTTGGGCAAAGCAGGGCCTGTGAATATGATGAGTTGTCATTCCCATGGCTGTGGTATGTTATATGGCGAAAGGGAGGTCATGGGTTGGACCTGACCTGGTCGGTTTAAAAGCACAGAGCTTTCTCCGCTGGTCACAGGGGAGAAGTCCTAGAAGAGGGCTCCTGCTGGTCTGGAAGAAAGCAAACATCCATGCTGTGAATGGCCTATGGGGACCACAGGGCAAAGAATACTGGTGACCTCTGGGAGCCAGGCACGATCCCCAGATGACGGCTAGCAGCAAATGGGGAACATATTCCTACTAGTTGACCAGAAACTGGATTTTGCCAACAATCTGGTTAAGCTTCGAAGGGGACCCAGGATGAGAACTCAGAATGGCCGGAGGCCTGACTGCAGCCTTGTGAGACCCTGAGCAGGGATCTAGCAAAACTGTGCTCAGACTTCCGATCCATGGAAAATGTAAGAGAATAAGTTTGTGATGCTTTAATCCACTTAGTTTGTGATGATTTGTTCACAGTCACAGAAGACTAATAGCCTACCTAGAGTTCATCAACACTGTTGCTGTTCTCGCTGTGCCCGGTTCTGTTCCTAATTGCTGTCCTCTGCAGCAATACCTGACTGCAAGAATCATGACATTGCAAGAATGGCAAGAAATGCTGTTCTCCAGCACAACCCCCTTAGACTGGAAGTATTCGCTCTGACATCTTCTGCTAATGGGCTGGTGAGGGTCACGGGGAGGCGTGGTTTATCAACCTCCATGGCTTTAGAAAGGCACGCAAATATCTTCAAAGCTGAGGCTTTCCTGGAAGTCTTGACTCATTATGTGAAAGCCCTTTTCTTCAGGGGCTTCCTGTTTGATACTACAAGTCTCTCACCTACCAAAACTTCTCAGCACCAGAGACCAGACTTAGCCAAATGATTGAAGAGTTTTAGGTCCTCACTGAGTCTGCAGCACATTGGGAAAGGCAGATGTTAAACAAGTCATTGTACAAACATAGGAGTATAAACAGTATGATGTGCCTTAAAGAAGAAGCATTGACTATCAGAGAAACTTGATCCTGGAATTTCAGGGATGGATTTTCCTGAGAAAATGATCCTTGCCGTGAGATCAGGCAGGGATTGACTCTGCCAAGGAATGATAAAAATGCTCTTCATCACAGGGAGCGGCTCATGTACAGGTCCTGAGGTGGGGAAGGTCGTGGCCATTTGAAGAAATAGCAAGACTAGTGAGGTAGCAAGGTTATGTGTGAGTGAAGGATGGAAAGAGTGGAACTAGATCTTGAAGGGCTTGTTAGCTCATGCTAAGGATTTCGGCCTCAGTCAGGTTTTCCCACTCAAAAGACCATCCCTGGCATTTCTCTGGTCGTCCAGTGGCTCGACTGCAAGGGACTCAAGTTCGATCCCTGGTCAGGAAACTATGATCCCACATGCCACGTAATGTGACCTAAAGAAATAAATGAATAAATGTGAGTTAAAATAAATAATAAAAGATCACGCCCAGCTATGATGGGGAAAAGGGGTTGTAGGGGGAAGGACACATGTGAAAATACTAGTTGGAAGGCAATTGCAGCCCTGCAGCCAGGAGTTCAGGGAGGCTACGACAAAGATCGTGATGTGGACAAGGAGAGAAGTTAGATAAAAACAGATCTAATTCGGGGAGCTTTAACTTTGCCAGTTTTAAAAAATTAAGGAAACATTTTCAGTCAACCCTACCATTCTTTGAAGAGTTCACATTCATTCACTTACTTATTCAATGAATATGTATTGCGTTATTTTTATACGCCAGGCACTATTCTAAGCATGGGAATACAGTAATGAGCCTGCAAGGAATTTAGGTCATAAGCAAGAAGATAAGGAATATATAAAATGTTTTTGTTAGCAAAACCATGCTAAGGAGAAACTTAAAAGGGGGAAATAGGAAGTGTTAGAGTAAGATTGTTTTATATATGTCCAGACAAGATCTCACTAGGAAGGTGATATTTTTTTTCCTATCATGATTAAAACTTTTTTCTTGAAGTATAGCTTGATTTATAATGTCATGTTATTTTCAAGTGTACAGTACAGGGATTTAGTCATACATGTATATACAGATATAGATGTAGATATAAAGATATAGGTAGATATTATGTTTTAGATTCTTTTCCCTTCTAGGCTATTACAAAATACTGAGTAATACATTTATTCAATATTTATAAGTAATATATTTACTCATACACAAATGTATTTATCCCTGTGCTATGCGGTAGGTCCTTGTTGGTTATCTATTTTGTATATAGCAGTATGCATTTGTTCATCTCAACCTCCTAATTCATCCCTCCCCTCTCCTTTCCCCGTTGGTAACCATAAGTTTAGAAGGTGATATCCTACACTGTTAGTGGGAATGTAAATTGGTACAGTTCAGTTCAGTCGCTCAGTCGTGTCCGATTCTTTGTGACCCCACAAACCACAACATGCCAGGCCTCCCTGTCCATCACCAACTCCTGGAGTCCACCCAAACTCATGTCCATTGAGTTGGTGATGCCATCCAACCATCTCATCCTCTGTCATCCCCTTCTCCCCCTGCCTTCAATCTTTCCCAGCATCAGGGTCTTTTCAAATGAGTCAGCTCTTTGCATCAGGAGGCCAAAGTATTGGAGTTTCAGCTTCAACATCAGTCCTTCCAATGAACACCCAGGACTGATCTCCTTTCGGATGGACTGGTTGGATCTCCTTGCAGTCCAAGGGACTCTCAAGAGTCTTCTCCAACACCACAGTTCAAAGCGAAAACAGTATGGAGTTTCCTTAAAAAACTTAAAATAGAGTTACCATGGTGGGAGTGGAGACTTCCCTGGTGGCTCAGCAGTGAAGAATCCACCTGCAGTGAAGGAGCTGCAGGAAACGTGGGTTCGATCCCTGGGTCAGGAAGATCCTCTGGAGGAGGGCATGGGAACCCAATCCAGTATTCTTGCCTAGAGAATCTCATGGACAGAGGAGCCTGGCGGACTACAGTCCATGGGGTCACAGAGTTGTCCACAACTGAAACGACTTAGCCCACATGCATGCAGAGTTACCATGTGACTCAGCAATCCCACTTTAAAGTGGTTAAGAAACCCACCGGCCAATGCAGGAGACATGCGTTCGATCCTAGTCTGGGAAGATCCCACTTGTCTTGGGACAACGAAGCCCAAGGACCACAACTACTGAAGCCCAGGAGCTCCAGGGCCCATGCTCTGCAACAAGAGAAGCCACTGCAATGAGAAGCCTGCTCACCACAAATAGAGAAAGCCCGTGCAACAGTGAAGACCCGGAGCAGCCAAAAATGAATAGATAAATAAAATGTTTTAAGAAAGGGAAGGAAAACCACATTGAGTGGCCTGGCTCAGAGTCATGCAGAGCCAAGAGTGGTGGCAATGTAGATAGAAGGCCTGGAGCATATGATGTCCACATCAAGAAGGCCACAGGAAGGGAATCGTTAGAGCAGGCCAAGAATGCAAGGGCACCAAGGGACCAGGACTTCTGGGCCTGTGCCAGAACTGGGTCAGAGTACCACCAGCTGACAGGGTAGATCCAGAAACAGCAGGAGGGCCCCTTCTTCCTGTATTCTTCCTTGAACACCCTCCACAGAGAAAGCTCAACAAGTGCTCTTTGTAAAGGAGAAATGCTTAATGGAATTCCATCTACTATTGCAGAGAAGGTTGTTGCTGTTCAGTCACTCAGTCGTGTCCAATTCTTTGCGACCCCATGGACTGCAGCATACCAGGCTTCCCTGTCCTTCACTTTCTCCTGGAGTTTGCTCAAACTCATGTCTATTGAATTGATGATGCCATCCAACCATCTCATTCTCTGTCGCCCCCTTCTCCTGCCCTCAATCTTTCTCAGCATCAGGGGCTATTCCAATAAGTCAGCTCTTCCCATCAGGTGGCCAAAGTATTGGAGCTTCAGCTTCAGCATCAGTCCTTCCAATGACTATTCAGGGTTGATTTCCTTTAAGACTGACTGGTTTAATCTTCCAGGGAGAGTCAAAGGACTCTCAAGTGTCTTCTCAAGTACCACAGTTCGAAAGCATCAATTCTTTGGCACTCAGCCTTCTTTATGGTTCAGCTCTCACATCCCTATATGACTACTGGAAAAGTCATAGTTCTGACTATACACTCCTTTGCCAACAAAGTTATGTCTCTGCCTTGTAATATGCTGTCTAGGTTTGTACTGCAGGGTGAATTTGGATGAAAGACGATAAATTGCTAACTGGCATGACTTTCAACAGTACCCTAGTAAGAATGATTAATTCCCAGAATAGTCAGATTTATAAAGAGAATCGTTACAGGGGCTGGGGGAATGGAGAAATGGAGAATTACTGTTTAGTGGCTTTAGTTTCAGTTTGGGGAAATGAAAAGGTTCTGGATATGGATGGTGGTAATGGTCATACAACAATGTGAATGTACTTAGTAAGACTGAATCATTTCCTCAGAAAGGGTTAACATGTTAAGTTTGATGCTGCGTACACTCTACCACAGGTTTTAAAAGGACTGATTTGTGGTCGCCATCTTGGTGTCTCACGTTTGCTCCTTTCCTTACATCAGTTTTCTGCCTCCTTTCTCTGTTCCTCAGCCCACACACTAAAAACACGGGTGCCAGCAGCTTCCGACTGAGAACAGCTCTCCTTTTCTCAAGAAACCAGCCAGACTGTGTCTGGACTCACAAGTCCCTCATCCAAATTCTCCTGGAGATTCTGCAGCAGCTTTGGTCCAGTGCTCACTCTAGTCATTTGGGCCAGTATAATGTGCTATAGACCTGTTTTCAGAAGTGCTTATGTGTGGTTTGGGGAGTAGGATGAATGAGGAGGGCACTTTACTGATAAAAGAAGAGGAAGCCATTATAATCACGCAATGTAATGACTCCCCTTCTCTCCCCTCCAGAGTTTTAGCCACATAGGGAACTCAGGCAAAAAAAAAAAAAAAATTAAGTTACATATTTATGTGTGTGCGTGTTTGTTAGTCACTCAGTTGTGTCTAACTCTTTGAGATGCCAAGGACCGTAGCCCATCAGGCTCCTCTATCCATAGAATTCTCCAGGCAAGAACACTAGAGTGGGTAGCCACTCTCTTCTCCAGGGGATCTTCCCAACCCAGAAACTGAACCTGGGTCTCCCACATAGAAGGCAGATTCTTTACCATCTGAGACATCAGGGAAACCCCATATTATATACATATATATATATAATGTTATGTATATATGGTATGTATTTGATGTTATATGTATATACGTTATGTATTTGATGTTATGTGTATGTTATGTATTTGATGTGATTCCTGTGTGTGTGTGTGTGTGTATAAATATATATGATATATATATATGTCACATTGAGTGAAATCAGTAGGTAAAAGAATGCCAGATCAGTCAAATATTTTCTCTCCTTTCCACCTGTGCTAGTAGTCTGAATAATATTAGAGGCATATGGCAGAATAATCAGAATTATTTATCAAGCTAATTAACCATATTTAGTTTCCTAATTGGCCATAAAATGGCAGAAATCATTTTATATACAGTGAGGTTTAAAAATTAATTGTAGTTGTTATAGTGATTGGCATTTTTTAGTTTTGCAGGCACAACTCCTTGAAATGATATGTATTCCCAACAGGTGCTGCAGTGAAGCACTGGTCTTCCTCCTGACAGACAATATGCATTTTGGCAGCAATTTGTTGGATGGAAAAATACAGACATTTTCCAAGCCCTAAACACAGAGTGTGTTATCTATTAGTTTGGATTTCTTCCTTAACTATCGTCACACAAATATGTGGTGGCTTTTCTAAGAAGAAATCACTCCAAATATGTCTTTGGACTCAGAATCCAGGAAGCCTGGGTTTTATCACTGGCTTGGTCACAGATGCACTGAAAATGGGCAAGTCACTTCCATCTTTGTCTGAATTTCTCCATCTGGCAAATGTAGATTCTGACACTCACCATCAGATAATGTTTGCAAAATGTTTGACGGTCCTTGCTGGTCGACAGTATGTAATTGCAAACTGTTGGATGATTTTTTTTTTCTGTCCTAAAAATTCTTCTCTTTTCTAGAAACTATTTTTAAATTAAAAACATCACTTTTAAAATATGGCCACATGGCAATAACAGTTCAGTTGGTAATGGAGAGTAATTAGAAAAACAAAAAGTACAGGTCTTTCTCCATGGCATTCCACAGAGGTGACAGCTTAACATTCTTTCCTCTTTAATTCTACCGAGTCCAACCTCCACACTGATAATCCATTACCCTGTATCTTCAGTGTATCAACTTCAGAGTATACCTGATGGGCCCCTTTATGAAAGATGAGGGTTTTTCTCACACTTCCTTTCAACAACCACTGCCAGATATATTTCATTTTTATTATTGTTAGACACTTCTATAGCTTTATACAATATATCCCTCCATTTCTTGATCCACCAATTTTAGACAGCATCTCTTGACTTCCCTCTAAGATTTGATAGCCTTACGTTCCCTTCCTCCCCTCATGGTCACCCCAATGTCATAGCTTCAGTTCATAATATATTTATTTCTATACAGTCAAAGTTTATAGAATTTATACTTTATTATATGCTTAATTTTTCTGTATTTTGACTGTTTATTAAGTTTAAAAACAACCAAGGCTTATTTTAATTCAATGAATATTAGTTATTATCCAGTACATTTCATTCTATTAAAAAAAATTATTGATTATATACTCTGTGCCAGCACTGTTCTAAGTGCAAGGGTTAGATAAATGAATAAAATAAACAAAATATACCTGCCTTCATAGAGCTTACATTTTAAAGTAAGTTTGGACTCAGACAAGAAGTGAAGAAATTCTATGGCATATGACCTTGCCAGTAGAAAAAGAAATGTACATATCTTAGTTGGGAGGAGGGTTTCCCAGGTGGCTCAGTAGGAAAGAATCCACCTGCCAAGAAGGACATTTAGGTTTGATCCCTAGGTTGGGAAGATCCCATGGAGAAGGAAATAGCTATTCACTCCGTTATTTTAACCTGGGAAATCCCATGGACAGAGGAGCCTGATGGGCTAAGATCTATGGAATTGCAAAGAGTCAAACACGACTTAGTAACTAAACCACCACCACCACCAAATTGGGAAGAAGAGGAAGGAAGTAGAGGAAGCAGGGTGCTGAATGTTTATAATGTATTATTGTTATATGCCTTCACTTTCTCACTAAGACAATAATCTAGAATCTACAGCACTTTAGGGGATATTTAGTTTCTTCTTGAAGCTATTCTTTTCAGAGAACCCTGACTTGCTAATCTAACTTGGGCTGCTAACTTTCAAAGCCTCATTTTCTTTTATTTCTTTTTTATAATTTTACTTATTTCTCTTTGGCTGTGTAGGAGCTTTGTAGTTGTGCAAACTTTTCTCTAGTTGCAGCGAGTGGGGCTACTCTGCAATTGTGGTGTGTGGGCTTCTCACTGCAGCGGCTTCTCTTGTTGCGAAGCACAAGGCTCTAGGGCACCTGGGCCTCAGCAGTTGTGGCTCCCAGACCTCTAGAGCACAGGCTCAATAGTTGCGGCACATGGGCTTACTTGCTCTGTGGTATGTGGGATCTTCCCAGACTGGGGATCGAACCCGTGTCCCCTGCATTGGGCGTGTGGAGTCTGAGCCACTGGACCACCAGGGAAGTCCCAGGAGGTAATACTGACTAGGATCTCAGTTCAGTTCAGTTCAGTCACTCAGTTGTGTCTGACTCTTTGCGACCCCATAAACTGCAGCACGCCAGGCCTCCCTGTCCATCACCAACTCCCGGAGTTCACTCAAACTCATGTCCATCGACGGAGAAGGCAATGGCAAGCCACTCCAGTACTATTGCCTAGAAAATCCCACGGATGGAGGAGCCTGGTAGGCTGCAGTCCATGGGGTCGCTCAGTCGGACACGACTGAGCGACCTCACTTTCACTTTTCACTTTCACGCATTGGAGAAGGAAATGGCAACCCACTCCAGTGTTCTTGACTGGAGAATCCCAGGGACGGGGGAGCCTGGTGGGCTGCCGTCTATGGGGTCTCACAGAGTTGGACACGACTGAAGCGACTTAGCAGCAGCAGCAGCATGTCCATCGAGTCGGTGATGCCATCCAGCCATCTCATTCTCTGTCGTCCCCTTCTCCTCCTGCCCCCAATCCCTCCCAGCATCAGAGTCTTTTCCAGTGAGTCAACTCTTTGCATGAGGTGGCCAAAGTATTGGAGCTTTAGCTTCAGCATCAGTCCTCTCTTGGCTCTTTCTTCCCCTCTGAATTTTATCAATCTCAGACCCATGTCCATAACGGCCCCCTCATCTCAAAATTTGAATAAGAGGAATGAAAAAAGATTAAGAAATTGATTTTAAAAATCTCTATCATGACGTTATACCCAAAGTTCCAGGTGCATTGTAGACAAAGATTGGACATTTATCATGTACAAACTCCAGGCTAGGATGAATTACTTCATTGGAGGTGGAAATTATAAGTGGTACTTAGTTGCTAGCTGACTTTGGCACGGACCAAGAAGATTAATCATTATGGCATAATATAAAGTCCAGATGAAGCAAAGTCAGCCTAGCAGTTTTAGCTGGAGAGGGCAGTGTAAACACTTTAAAAACAACTGGGCAAAAAAAATATAAACTGTGAAGAACAGCCACTTCCAAACCACAGCAAACTCAGGGACCGGTTTCCCAAGAGAATGTTTTGTCTTAAGCCAAGTGGACCTAAGATTAAAGCCTGTTGTATCTACCAATCCATAGTATCAATAAAAGGACCAGTCATCCAAATAAAAACATTCCCAACTCCTTTCTTTTAACCTACTTTACTCTGATCTAAAATTGACTCTTAGAAAGAAGATGACAAGGAAGCCACGACTAACATTTGAACAGGAAGCAAATCCACCTATCACAGTAGTTCAGCACTAGAGCTAGCCATCAGGGATGGTTGGTTCTTAGCAAGATGATAGTGATGCCATGGAGTCATGAAATTTCCAAACTGAAGTGAATTTAAGAATATTTAACATGATGACAATAATGCAATAATTACAGTAAATATTCATTAAGAACTTACTGTGTCCAAGAAATATTCTAAATATTTCACATGTTTTAAATCATTGAGTCCCAACCATAACCCTGTAAGGTAGGTACAATAGACATGCCCATCATTCAGAAGAGAATATTGAGGGTAGAGACCAATTCTTTCTTTTGGCTCTTTCCAATATTGAGGCCAGGTGAAGTGAGGGATCTTGCATATAATTATTGAAATTTGTTTTATTTGCCTTCAGATTTCCTTCTCCATAAATTCTTCATCTTCTTCCTCTTTATCTAATTTCAGAGGCTCAATCATCCCTTTTTAAAACAAAGAAGTCTATTTTCATGAAAAGATCCTTTATCAGCCTCTGACCCCTTAATTGTCAAGATCACTGGTAACTAAATGATGTTGAGCTGAGTCCAACATTAAATTCTTCGTATTCCTTCTACTTGCCTTATCAGTCAGGGTTCAACAGAATTGATCACTCCTTTTTTCCTCGGAAATCTTTTATTCCCTCGGCCCTTGTTATACTATTCTCTCTTGATTTCCTTCTACTTCAGTGGCTGCTACTTCACGGTCTCTTTTACTGATTCCTTGTCTATTTCCTGACACCACGCTGGAGGCTGTCATTGGGCCTCTTCTCTTTCACAACTACACTCACTCCCTTGGTGATTACTTTTGGTCACATGGTTGTAAATATGATTCCTCAATTTATACTTCCAGTCAGGACTCTGTCCCAGAAATCCAGACACATATATTCAGTTACTACTTAGCATCTCCACTTGGATGTCTAAGAGACATCTCAAACTTACTATAACCAAAACCAAAGCTGTGGTTTACCCTATCAAACCTGCTTCTCACACACTTTTCTCCCCATTGGTAAATGGTAACTCCACCCTTCCAGCTGCTTAAGAATGGAAGTCATCCTTGACTCCTCTCTTTATCCCATATTCAAATGAACAAATCCTGTGATTCTACTATCAACAGTATCGATACAGTTGAATATCAATACATATCTTCAATTCTCCCCGTCTCCACAATTACTGCACTTGTCTGGCCCAAGCTTCCACCACCTTGCCTGAATTGTTGTAATTGCATCCTAACCACTCTACTCCTTCACTTCTGCCCTACTACAGAAGCTGGAGGATTCTTTTAAAAGTATAATGCCCCAATAAACACATGAAAAGATGCTCAACATCACTCATTATTAGAGAAATGCAAATTAAAACTTACAATGAGGTATCACCTCACACCAGTCAGAATGGCCATTATGAAAACTTCTACAAACAATAAAGCTGGAGAGAATGTAGAGAAAAGGGAACTCTCTTGCCCTGGTGGTGGAAAGGTAAATTGATACACCATTATGGATAACAGTATGGATTTCTTAAAAAACTAGGAATAAAAACTACCATATGAACCAGCAATCCCACTATTGGGCATTTACTGAGAAAACCACAAAAAGACACATGGGGTCCCATGTTTACTGCAGTGCTATTTATAATAGCCAGGACGTGGAAGCAACCTAGCCGTCCATTGACAGATGAATGGATAAAGAAGTTGTGAAAGTGAAAGTATTATTCACTCAGTCACGTCTGCCTCTTTGCAACTCCATGGACTATAGCCTGCCAGCCTCCTCTGCCCATGGAATTCTCCAAGCAAGAATTGGAGAATGGCTGGGTTGCCATTTCCTTCTCCAGGGAATCTTCCCAACCCAGGAATCGAACCCAGGTCTCTTGCATTTGAGGCAGATTCTTTAGTGTCTGAGCCACCAGAGAAGCCCCCAAAGGAGTTGTGGTACATATATATAATGCAATTATTTTGTTGTTATTTAGTCGCTCAGCCGTGTCCGACTCTTTGTGACTGCATGAACTGTAGCCCACCAGGTTTCCCTGTCCATGCGATTTACCAAGCAATAATTCTGGAGTGGGTTGCCCTTTCCTTCTCCAGGGGATCTTCCTTACTCAGGGGGTCGAATCTGCATCGCCTGCCTTCGCAGGCAGATTCTTTACTGCTGAGCCACTAGGCACTCAGTCATAAAAAGGAACAAACGTGAATCAGTTGAGCTGAGGTGGATGAACCTAGAGCGTGTTATAAAGAGTGAAGTAAGTCAGAAAGAGAAAAACAAATATCACATATTAACACATAGATATGGATTCTAGAAAAATGGTGCTGATAAACATCTGCAGGAATGGAGACACAGAGAACAGACTTGTGCACGCGGAGGGGGAAGAAGACGGCAGGCCAACCTGAGAGAGTAGCCTTGATACATATATACTGCATGCAAGCGTGCTAAGTCACTGAGTCGTGTCTGACTCTTGGCAACCCAATGGACTGTATAGCCTGACAGGCTCCTCTGTCCATGGGATTCTCCAGGCAAGAATACTGGAGTGGGTTACCATGCCCTTCTCCATGTATATTCACGACCACATGTGAAATAGTTAGCTAGTAGGAGGCTGCCATATAGCACAGGGAGCTCACCCCGGTGCTCTGTGATGACCTAGAGGAGTAGGAGGGAGCTCCAGAGGGAGGGGATATGCACATATATACAGTTATGACGGATTCATGTTGTTGTATGGCAGAAACAAATACAACATTGTGAAGCAATTATCCTCTAATTAAAAAATAAAATTAAAAAAGTGTAATGGCTTCATATGTCACTCAGAGCAATGACCACATTTCTTCATTAGTTCATTGGCTCCATATGCGTTGCAGCATCCTGATCCCACACAAATACCTCAATCCTATATCTTCTCTTATCTTCACTTGCTCTTGGTTTCCTTGCTGTTCTTGAATTATGAGTCATGCCCCTACCTCAGGGTCTTTGCCCATGCTACCTCTCAGTCTGGAACACTCTTATGTGTAAGGTTAGCATACACTCTAACCTTACTTACTTTTTGTTGTGGTCAAAAGTCACCTTATTAGAGAAGCCACCTACTGTAAATAACAATCCAACACCTCTGCAGTCCTGATAACCTTTATTTTGCTTTATTGTGAGCCGTAGCAATTATGACCAATTGATTATTGTATGTTTAGTTGTTTATTGTTTGATCTCATCCAATAAACTATCATCTACATGAACGCAGGAACTTCAGTTATTTTGTTCACTACCATATCCCCAGCACCTCAAACAGTGCTTGACACTATTGAATGAAGGAATGAAGTTAAATCAGACTGTTACCTATTGCAGGAGTACTTGTGATTGAGATTTATCTCTCATTGCAAAAGTAAAGACATATCTCCTCTCAAGGAACTTTAGGATTTAGATATGGTGAGGATAAATGTATCCATGAAATTATCTGCATGAGATCCCTGACTCTGTCATCATAAGGATGTATCCTGAGTACTATTTTCTCTAAGAATTTGCTTCAAAATTAAAATTAATGATAAAAGGGTAACTCTATTGCATAAGTTTGGGTAGGGTTCTTGCAGGCATTAAAATGAGTTGATGATTATACAGTTGGCTTGGCTTGCGTTCTTATGCCACCTATGTGCTATGGCAGGGGTCCCCAGTCCCTGGACCATGGACTGATACTCTTCGAAACCAGGCTGCGCAGCAGAAGGTGAGTGACAGGTGAGTTAGTGAAGCTTCCTCTGTGTTTACAGCCGCTCCTCATCACTCAGATTACCGCCTATGCGCCAACTCCTGTCAGGTCAGCAGCAGCATTAGACTGTCACAGATGAACTCTGCTGTGAATTGAGCGTGGGAGGGATCTAGGTTGCACTCTCCTTAAGAGAATCTACTGCCTGACGATCTGGGGTGGAGCTGAGGCTGTGATGCTAGCTCTGGGAAGTGGATGGAAATACAGACCATCATTTAGCAGAGAGGCTTGACTGCACAAAGACTGTAATAAATCAATTGCTTGCAGACTCATATCACAACCCTATCAGTGAGCGGCAAGTGACAGTTAAGCTGCATTGGGCATCGATTTTATAGTGGCAAGCGAGTTGATGTACTTCAATTGTATAGCTGCATCCCCCCTCCCCCGCCTCAGTCCATGGAAAAATTATCTTCCATGAAACCAGTCCCTAGTGCCAAAAAAGCTTGGACTGCAATTCTATGGGAAGCCTTTTTGCCCCCTTTGCATCCCTTGGGGGAGAACCTGAATGACTGCAAATACAATGGCCTCAGCTATTCTCTGGGAACAGACTTTGGGCTGCGTCCCTTCCTTTGAAGAGCACACCACACATACCCACTCCCAACAGAAATACAATAAGTGTGAGTCTGACTGCCATGGAGACACAGCTGCATCACAGACCTCACGCCAGATGAACAGAAGGTTAAAGGAAGGAATCTGCTGAAGAGGCCGAAAGGTTGGTTTGCTTACAGGCTGTTTTTTTTCATCTTTGCACATTCAGCAACTATTAGTAACTGTTTTGTCACTGTCCTTGCCCCCTCAGTATCGTGCAGGGTCATGTTTCCATTAGAGAGCATCTGACTTGTATTACTCTTCTTCTTTTTTGATGTTAATATGGTTGGGCTTGATTAAAGTAAACAGAAAAGGAGATTTGAATGAATTCCTGTTTCCAAAGAAAGGAGGACCTGTTGATGTCTCACCCCTATCCCCTCCACTTATCCTGGTGGTCACCTGCCTGTGGTCCCCACACACACCCTGATGAATTCCTGTGACTGCCTGATGGCCTTGTCTAGCCGCAGGACTGAGCTCAGCCATGCTCCCACAGGCTCTAAGGAGTGGAGTAGCCAACAGTGCTGATGCTCCAGGAGCAGCCATCAAAAAATGCTTAATACCAACAATAAAGAGGAAAATTAAAACCACAATGTGATACCACTATAAATCTGCTGCTGCTGCTAAGTCACTTCAGTTGTGTCCAACTCCGTGTGACCCCATAGACGGCAGCCCACCAGGCTCCCCCATCCCTGGGATTCTCCAGGCAAGAACACTGGAGTGGGTTGCCATTGCCTTCTCCAACAAATCTGCTAGAATCATCAATTATCAACGTGAATAACATGGTAATGCATGTTATCATTTGTATGATAATCAGATTACTTGTTTGTTATGGTTTGTTACTAGGTGTCTGTATTAGTTATAGGATATGTTTGTTATGCATGTTTCAGAAATAATAGTCATTTATTAATTTAATTTGTTGAATTTTAAAAGCATGTTCAGGAAGTTCCAGAAATGAAAAAGCTTTTTTAAAAAAACTCCAAGACTCCAGAAATCTCTGTTAAGATCCCTTTGAACCTTGGCCAAGTATTGGGCTATACATGCGTAGAGTGAAATTACACAAAGCTGTTCAAAAAATGCTGGTGAATTATAAACTTGCACAGGATGACAGTGTTCAAACTCTGATCATCCATGCTGTAGGATCTTTGGTGATCACCTGGGGCATATAGTGGAGATTCCAGATAGGTCACACCTTAGAAGTAAGTATGAAATATTTCTGGAGTAAAAACTACTTTAGCACTACTTACTAAAGCTTAAAAACAGTCATCAAGATTATTTTGATCTGATAGTGACTTAAGTATCTACAAATATAAAACCCAACCCTCTTTAAAAGAACACAATAAAATCTAGATGCTCAGCAATGTAAGATTTACGAAGTCCAGAACGAGTTTTTTTTTTTAAGCTAGATATGATAAGAAAATGGAAAATGCGTCCTCTAATCAGGAGAAAAAACATTCAGTAAAAATAGATCCATAAATTACAGTGATGCCAGAAGTTATAAGATGATAGTACAGTTATTAATGTCATGTTCAAGTACATAGAGAAAGGCATAAATATAGTGAGAAGAGAAATGGAAAATATAAAATAGAATCCATGAGAATGAGTTTCTGGAGAGGAAAAAAAAATTTGAAATGAAAAATTCACTGAAGGAAGTTAAGAATAGATTTCACACTACAAAAGAAAAGACTAATGAATTTGAAGACACTGAAACAGAATCTATCCAAATAAAGAAGAGAACAAGGACTTTAAAACATGAACAAAGCCACAGTGACCTCTGAGATAATATCAAGGAGTTCCAGATACATGTGATTGGAGTTCCAGAATAAGAGAGGGGTAGAGAAAGCAAACATATTAGATGACTCAGTGGCTGAAACATCTCCAAATTTGATAAAAACGATTAACCCACATGTCCAGGGAGCTCAGAGAACATCAAATAAGATATTGCAAATACCTACATACAGAGTGACACAAGGCATATTCAGTTCAGTTCAGTTGCTCAATCGTGTCTGACTCTTTGCGACACCATGGATTGCAGCATGCCAGGCCTCCCTGTCCATCACCAACTCCCGGAATTTACTGAAACTCATGTCCATTAAGTCAGTGATGCCATCCAACCATCTCATCCTCTGTCGTCCCCTTGTCCTCCCACCCTCAATCTTTCCCAGCATCAGGGTGTTTTCAAATGAGTCAGCTCTTCGCATCAGGTGGCCACAGTATTGGAGTATTGGTTAGGCACATTATAGAGTGCTAAAAACCAGTGATTTAAAAAAAAAATCTTAGCAGCCACCAAAGAATAAAGATAGTCTATAAAGAGAAAAAACATAATTATTGTATACCTGTGGTCAGAAGCTATGTAAACCAGAAGACAGTGAACATCTTTAAAGTACTAGAAGGGGGAAATCTGTGTATCACTAAGATATTCTTCAAAAATATGGTAAAACTTTTTTTTCAAGCAAACAAAGCTATGACAAACAAACAAGCAAACAAAGCTATGACAATTCACCAGGAGATCTACATTACAAGAAATGGTTTTAAAAAGTTGCTTAGGCAGAAGACATGATGCAAGATGGAGATGTAGATTTATATAAAAGAATTAAGAGCAATGGTAAATATGTAGATAAATATAAAAATATTTTTTCATTTTTAAATTTTCTTAAATTATAATTGAATTTTTATAGTAACAATTAAATAGTAATTATTATTATCATGTAGTCTGGGGTTTATAATAGGTGTAGAAGTGAAACAAATGACCCAAATGGCATAAAAGAAGGGAGGAGATAAGTAGAAACACACTATAAACCTATAAGTGCCTTATATATGAATTGATATAATACTATTTGAAGGTAGTTTTATTAGTTAAATATATATGTTTAAAGACTAGAGCAACCATTATAAAAGGAGCCATAGTTAATAAGATAGTAGACAGAGATAAATTGACATGTTAAAATTAATAATTGAGAAAAATTGAATGCTAAAACATAATGAATTACTACAAAGAAAAAGAGCAAATAAGTAAATATGTAAGTGGTGAATGGGTGAATAGAAGAGAATAACGACACTGCAGGTTTAAACCAAAACATATTGAATATTGCGTTCAATGTAAATGGTCCAAAGGCCTCATTTGAAAAACAGATTCTCAAATTGAATAAAATCAAGATCCAACTATAAGCTATCTGTAAGAAATCCATTTTATGTGTCAGGACACAGTTTAAAGGAAAATAATAGAAGGCTTGATACAAGAAAGAGAAGAAACTATAGATAAATTGGACATCATCAAAATTTAAATCTTTATGCTTCAAAGAACACCATCAAGAATGTGAAAAGACCACCCCACAGCATGGGGAAAATATTTGCAAATTGCCTATCTTATAAAGGACTTATATTTACAATATATAAAGAACTGTTACAACTCAATAATAAAAAAGATAAATAACCCAGTTTTTAAATGATTCAAGGATCTGAATAGATGTTTCTCCAAAAAAGATACAGAAATGGCCAATAAGCACATAAAAAGATGAGCCACGTCATTGGCCATCAGGGAAATGTAAATCAAAACCACCATGAGATACCACATCATACCCACCAGCATGGCTGGAATAAAAATGACATAATAACATGTGTTGAGAACACAGAGAAATTGGAACTCCCATACACTGCTGGTGGAAATGAAAAGTGGCACAGCCTCTTTGGAAAACAATCAAAATGTTAAACATTGAGTTACCATATAACTCCACAGTTCTACTCCTAGGTGTATATACAAGAGAAATGAAAACATATATCCACACTAAAACCTGTGCATGACTATTCATAAGAACATTAGTTATCATGGCCAAAGTGAAACAACTCAAATATCTATCAGCTAATGAATGGATAAGTAAAATATGAGAAATCCACATAGTGGAGGGTTATTTGGCAATGAAAAGGAATGAAATAGTGATACATGCTACAACACTGATGAACTTTGATAATATGCTAATGGAGCCAGACACAAAAGCCTACATATTGTATTATTCCATTTGTATGAAATGGAAACTCTGTAGATACAGAAAGTAAATTAACACTTTCTTATCATCAGACAATAGAGTTGCAGATACTATTATCCAAGGACACCAGGAAGGGTGGGGCATATTGCAGTCTGTTAAACTGGAAGAAAAAAAGTAAAAGTCCCACCGACCAAATGGGTTGCAAAGCTTCTGCTGTAAGACTGTCAGAACATATGGGAATGTTGCCAAGCAATTCTGGGGGAACAGACTTGGCACCGATTATGGCCTTGTGTTCTGTATGAAAGAAAAAACATTAATGTATAAGTCATAATACGTTACCTCGAAGCCAAATTGCCAGTTAAAATTCTATTTGCAAGCAGGTGTAAGTCTTCAATATAGCTTTCACCTAATATCATGGAACAATGCCTCTTCATAATCAAATGTGACGCAAGTTATCTTTGCAGCTACATCCTCAGTGTTTCCAAATGTTCAGAAAAATGGCAGGTTGGGAATGTTTGTAATTATAATGGAACTTATGTATCTGTTCTAAATGCAGCTGTTTGGTTTATACAGTAAGGAGGAAATAAATCACCGCATATAGAAGGGAGTGTTTGCTCTTATTCATCCCAATGAATTGTTTCCTTTAGAAGTTAATATTTTAAACATGCACAAGCAAAGAGAAGGGTAAAGGGTTAGATTTTCTAATTTTGTGCTATTTGGAATATACGATGTTACCTTTTTTAAATCCATAATACTTTAATTGTAATCGATGAAATCCAACCTCACTGATGCTTTTTGTAGCTCTTCGTATAAATTTGTTTTCTCTGAAGACTCAAAAATGTCTGCAGGCGTTCATCATCACAGTTCTCACGGTGAAGACTGCAAGGGCTGGCCTAAGATTTTGACCAGTGGAAAGATAGGATGCCTTTCATGCTCTTCTCCACCACTGGAATTTTCTCAGAACTTTTCTCTCTTGCTCTCCAGATCCTAGTAAGTTCAAAGCCTGCCTCCTCCATGAAGCTTCCCTTGATACCTCTGGCTGGCCCACTGTAGTCTTTTGTCTTTTTCTGAAGGAAAAGTCTGTATCTCTAGTTCTCCTCAAGGCAGTGCTCAGATCCTACTGCCTTGCATTGTCCCCTAATTATCAAGCTCTCCTTCTTCTCTAAACAGTGAACTTCTGTTTTTATTATTTTATTGGAGTATAGTTGATTTACAATGTTGTGTTAATTTCTGCTGTACAGCAAAGTGATTCAGATATATATGTGTGTGTGTGTATGTATATATATAAACACATTCTTTTTTATATTCTTTTCCTTTACATTTTATCACAGGATATTGAATATAGTTTCCTGTGCTATACAATAGGATCTTGTTATTTACCCATTCTATATATGATAGTTTGCATCTGCTGCTCTCAAACTCCCATTCCGTCCCTTCCCTCCCTCCCCTCTCCCTTGGCAACCACAAGTCTGTTCTCTCGGTCTGTGCACCTATTACTGTTTCATAGATGAGTTCATCTGTGTCATATTTAGATTGCACATAGAAGTGATATCATATGGTATTTGTCTTCTTCTGGCTTCCTTTGCTTAGAGTGACAATCTCTAGTTCCATCCATGTTGCTGCAAATGGCATTATTTCATTCTTTGCTATGGCTGAGTAGTATTCCATCGTGTCTATACATATCTTCTTTATCCAGCCATCTGTCGATGGATGTTTAGGTTGTTTCCATGTCTCGGCTATTGTGAATACTGTTGTTATAGCATAGGGATGCATGTTTCTTTCTGGATTATTGTTTTGTCCAGATATATACCCAGGAGTTGGATCATATGGTAACTCTATTTTTGTTTTTTGAAGAGCCTCCACAGTTTTCCCTAGTGGCTTCATCAATTTCCATTCCCACCAACAATGTAGGAAGGTTCCCTTTTCTCCAAACGCTCTCCAGCATTTGTTATTTGGAGACTTCTTAAAGATGGCCATTCTGACTGGTGTGAAGTGGTACCTTATTGTAGTGTTGATTTGCACTTCTCTAATAATTAGCAGCATTAAGCATCTTTTCACATGCCTGTTGGCCATCTGTGTGTCTTCTTGGAGAGATGTCCGTTTAGGTGCCCCGTCCATTTTTCAGTTGGGTTGTTTGTTTTTCATTGTTGTTGAGTTGTGTGAGCTGTTTGTATATTTTGGAAATTAAGCCCTTGTCAGTTGCACCATTTGCAAATATTTTCTCACACTCCATAGGTTGTCTTTTTGTTTTGTTTATGATTTCCTTTGACGTCCAAAGCTTGTAAGCTTGATTAGGTTCCATTAGTTTATTTTTGTTTTATTTCTATTGCCTTTGGAGACTGACCTAAGAAAACACTGGTGACATTTATGTCAGAGAATGTTTTGCCAATCAAACAATGAGCTTCTTGAAGTCACTTCCATGTCCTGTATTTCTCATTCTTGCTCAGTTCAGTGATGGATTTACAGATGGTAGCCCATAAATACTTGTTAGTAAAGTGACTAAGTAAAGAACTAGAAAATTTAATTGTTTGGGAACCAATTATTCAGGCTGCTACCTGTTAGTATGGAGGTTTGGGGTTACCAGTGGTTTGGAGATTACTTATATGTCATCATTTTTGTCATCCATTTTCAGAGAGCTTAAGAAACACTTATAGCTCCTGAGAGCACTTGCTTCTCATCTTTAGTAATGATTGAATTAGACCAAGTGCAAAATAAAGGCCTTTCCCAGGAATCCCAAGCTCTTTCTGTGACACGAATCCGCTAGGATGGAATGGTGGAAGAGGAAGGGCAGGACGGGAAGTGGGGTTGGAGACCCACCTCTATTTTTCAGTCTCCCTCTGGCGCTTAGCCACCACACCTGGCTACACTGCTATTCTTCCATTCCCTCTCATAGACCCCGACATGTTTATCCCTTAAAGGATTGCTTTGAAGATGAGTATTTGGAAACATGTGTTTAGCACTTGTAAGCTCCTCCTCCAAGGCTTTGCAGAGTCAACAGGAGGTATTTTGATTATAGCTATTGGCTGTCAACACACAGCAATTTGGCAGAAAATTAGAGGTCAGACCCTGCCTCTTCTTGCTGCTCAGGAGGAATCTACACAGCCAGGGTGCCTGTGACTACAGGACCGAACCAGGGAACACAGTCCTGGGAGCTGGGGCTCAGGGATGCTGTGACATCTGGGCTAGCAGCCTCCTCGGCAGTGTGGATGCAGCAGAAGCTGTGCTGAACTACGAACCAGGAGGCTCCAGAACGTGTTGCTGACTGAGGCTGAGGCCAGTCACAGAGCCTGCAGCTGTCTGATTTATTTCAGGAATAGCGTTTCCACGGGAATCTTTAATCATTTAGTCTCTGGTGCTTGATTGGTTTCCTTTTCCACAAAAGGATCCCTCTTGTGATCAGAGTCCCTTTTATTAATCCATAATTCTCTTAGTGTTCATAACACTATGTGTATGGATTTCTTTGTCCTGACTTTAGAAGTAATCTGTGTTTCTAGCTAAAGTATACCTTGGTGTTTAAAACTGTATTCTTTAACTTCAACAAAATCTGGATTTCAGATCAGGCTCTGCTGCTGCTGCTGCTGCTGCTAAGTCGCTTCAGTTGTGTCCAACTCTTTCTGAATGAACTGCAGCCTACCAGGCTCCTCCGTCATGGGATTTTCTAGGCAAGAGTACTGGAGTGGCTTGCCATTGCCTTCTCCGCAGGCTCTGCTACTTACTTGCTATTTGTGTGGGTAAGTCTTTTATCTGCTCACAAATACAAAGTTAAAATTTTTCCAAGTATTAGATGAGATGGCATACCTGAGGCTTGTTAAGGGCTCAGTATGTTAGTGAGCAATTCTTAGTCTTTTTGTTGTTAGAGTGTTTACACATAAAGTTTGGTTTACCCCCATCTTGGGGTTTCCCAGGTGGTGCTAGTGGTAAAGAACCTGCATGCCAATGCAGGAGACATGAGAGACACAGGTTTGATCCCTGGGTTGGGAAGATCGCCTGGAGGAGGGCACGGCAACCCACTCCAGTATTCTTGCCTGGAAAATCCGGTAGACAGAGGAGCCTGGCGGGCTGCAGTCCATGGAGTCGCAAAGAGTCAAACACAACTGAAGCGACTTAGCACACATGCACCCCCATCTTATTTAAATGCAGCTTTATCTCTTTCATTTAAGTGTGAAATATAACTTTTTTTGGTGAGTCTAGTTATGGTTTATTTTTTTAAATTATCATCTGTTTTTTTTTTTAAATGTTTACTGAAGTATAGTTGCTTTACAATGTTGTGTTGAAATCTACCTTTATCTGTGACTTATCTCCTTAACCATTCTGCCCATTGTCCTTCCTGCCCCGTAGTTTTGGTCCTGTGACTCTGGGCCTCCCCCAAGGGCCAAAGCCCTTCTCTGATCCATCCATCACAGTTTGGACTGGATCATACTGCTACTACTTCCAGATCATACTGGCATAGACTGAGAATGTGAAGCTAGCTGGAGTTATTCTAAAATAATGCTTCTCAACAGTGTAGTCCATGGGCCTCTCTATCAGAATCACCTAGGAATGTTTATTCACCTGCAATTCCTAAGGTGCTGTGCCATTTTGGTGTAGAATCTTTTGTAGGCTTTGGGGATAGGACTCTGCATTATAGTTAGTATCCAGGCTATTCCTAAGCTAAATAAATAAAATTCTAGAACTGTTCCAGTGCAGTCTTCAAACTTGTCCAATTACAGAGTGGCCTGGGCCACTCTCATGAAAACAGAGATTCCTGGGCCTCCCTCTCCCCAGAGGTTCCAATAGAGAAGACTAAGGATGTGTGTTTTTAATGTTGTGTGTTTCTAATGTGTCCTCAAGTGACTGTCAAGCTGGCAAGTAGAGGAATGCTGCTCTACAGTGACTGGCCAGTGATGTGACTGGTGGTGGCGATGGTGGTGGCGGTGGTGGTAACTGTAAAGGGGTGAGGTAGTCATTCAGGCAGAGAAGGCGATGGCACCCCACCCCAGTACTCTTGCCTGGCAAATCCCATGGACGGAGGAGCCTGGTGGGCTGAGGTCCATGGGGTCGCAAAGAGTCGGACACGACTGAGCGACTTCACTTTCACTTTTCACTTTCACGCATTGGAGAAGGAAATGGCAGCCCACTCCAGTGTTCTTGCCTGGAGAATCCCAGGGACGGGGGAGCCTGGTGGGCTGCCCTCTATGGGGTCGCACAGAGTCGGACACGACTGAAGCGACTTTGCAGCAGCAGCAGTGATTCAGGAGGTTTGAATGATCAAACCTTGGGTCTAGGGCCCTTCTTTGGCTCTCTAACATCCCTTTCAGGTGTGAGAATCTGTGTCCAGCCATTCTCACAGTGTTTGAGAAATCCAAGCCAAGCCAGTCTGGAGAGAAGGGACAGAGCAAGAATAACCATAAAGCTCCAGGGCAGACACCAGCAATGCCAGGTGAATCACCACGGGAACCCGGCTAAAGGAAAGAACAGCTGCTCATCATAACAGCAGTTTCTGGTTCTCTCTTGTAGCCTGGCTGAAGTTCCTACCAATAACTTTTCTGAAAATTGTCTCCTTTCCTTAAAACTGTCTGGGTGGGTTTGTAACCCAAATGGCTTTAATTCAAACAAGGTCCTGCCACCAGGTGCTGCCTGTGTAGTGACCGAGCTGCCCCTCCCTACTCTCCACTGAGCCTCTGGGCCAGCCTCTGTAGTCAGATTAGTTCTCTCAGCGCCTCCTCTGCCTTCTCGAGGGGTTCGTGCTGAGTCAGAGCTTCTCCTCAGCAACCCCAGTCCAGGAATGACAAGCTGTCATGCTTTGTGCACAAGTCTTATCTGTGGCAAGTAGAACAGGAGTGCTTCAACCTCATCATTTGATTGACAAACGTGGCTACCAGGTTGAAAAATCCAGTTGTTGCAGAGATGCTCTCTTGGGATACTCACCACCTTTCCATGGTGGCCTCCTTCCTCCCGGCAAAGCTGGACAATACTTCTCTTAGTCTGCCGTCTAGCCCGTGATGGGCAGGCAGCCTCCACTCCGGGCAGAGTCTGCCCTCCTCCATCTTCAGAGCCGCGCGGTGTCTGCTCTGTAGTTGGGCCCCCACCTACTTTGGGCCTGGCTCTACCACCCCGTCATGACAATACTGGCTTTTCCTCTCTCTTCTTGGAGGTATTAGCTGAGATCTCAGAGGGTGGTAGGGCTTTGCAATAGGGAAGACTCTGATACCACTGTAGCCTTTCATTTAGCTTGTTTCATGACATTCCAGCCAACAAACATTTAATGACGAGGGCTTCTTTCTGGCCCACTGCAGTATTCTGGCCTGGAGAATTCCATGGACTGTGTAGTCCGTGGGGTTGCAAAGAGTCTGATATGACTGAGCGACTTTCACTCACTCCTTCTGTTGAGATATTTAGCAGGCTCAGAGGGGCATTCAAGATAAATAGGATAAAGTCCAAGCCAGAAAGAAATTCAAATGACATTCCAGTGGATGACATATGCAAGGGTTGGCCATGCTATGAAAACATTAGAGTCAGGATATTAAGGAGAGAAATGATGTGGAAATTTTTTAGTTGTAATGTATATATTTATACCTTTACAGAAATCTGAAATTATCAGGAAACAGCACTGATAATGTGCATTGTATTAAATGCTGTGTTGTCAATCCATCTAAGTCAGTTTGGTCACTCACAGCCGTTGGGTTATTTTGGCAAATAATGGTAATCTAGGTATAGGAAGCATCTAGGTCTCATTCCCACTTACTCACTGCCGCCGAGTGGTCCATTACGAAGAAAGCAAATCTCAGACCAAATCCTGTGACACACACACAAACCTTTAGTAGCACATAACATAAGGAGCCATAGAATATGCTCCTTCTGCTCCCTCCCTTGGTCCCTCTGCTAGGCCCCCTGCCCGACAATTTCACTAGAGGCAGATACAGAAATATTCTCCTGGGATGACCAGCTAGCCATCGAGTCAGAATCAGACAGTAAATCCTCCGGTTAGAGAGGACACAGGACCAAGTGGGACTTCTAGGCTGGGACATCACACTGAGAAGTATCAGGATGCTGAGTGGGACAGATTTATGCATAGGTGGAGGTATATGTACCCTGTTAGTCATAATAGGATTCTACTCAAATTATCTTTGAAAATTATGTCTAACTCCACTAATGCTGAATAACCCCTCCACTGCTGATGGAGATAGAGATCACTGAAACACTCAAAGTACTCTGGAGTGTGGACTCCTCAGTGGGACTTTTAAAATTCTAGCTAAGCACATCTGGGCAGTTTATTCCGGGTTAAGATGCTAAGGATATTAAGGTACTCCTATTTGGAGAAGGAAATGGCAACCCACTCCAGTGTTCTTGCCTGGAGAATCCCAGGGACGGGGGAGCCTGGTGGGCTTCCGTCTATGGGGTCACACAGAGTCGGACACGACTGAAGTGACTTAGCAGCAGCAGCAGCAGCATGGAGATTTAAACCAATGCGCGTGCACACACACACACACACACACACACGCACTTGTAGCACTATACTAAGCTAAAGTATTTTAAGGGAAATTTTAAACATCATACCAAGTGGACAAAGTAACAAATCTTCAGTTTTATTGTCATGATAATTTCAACGACATTAAATGAGAATGACTACATTCACACTTAGTGAAAAACAAATTACTAGTTAATTTGAACAAGATTATCTTAACAAAAAAAAAGAAAAATAATATGCACTTTGCTTCTGATATTCAGCTCTAATGCCATTAAGGAAAAACCACATCTGAACCAGGGAAATTGTTCTGCCTTAGCTCTCTCTAGTTCCTCCTCCGTCATCCGGCTTTGGATTCGTGGTTTTCCACTTGACCGGCATTTACTGGGTTTCTGCACTATAGCCAGACGGCAGTTACAAAGATGAATACAAACGGTCATTGTCTTCCAGGAGCCCACGGCCCAGTGGAGAAAGTGGAATTTTAAACAGGAGCTAAAAGTGGGAATCCTAGGTCACAAATTCAGGGTAGCAAGAATTGTTAACAGTCCTTTCTATAACTGCATTAAATTACTATCTTGATCTCTCATTACTCTAATAGTGAGAAATTGGCTAGAAAATGCCTAGTCAATTCAGACTGATAGACCTTTAGGGATTTCCCCCTTGCCCTTCGCCCATCTCCTTTAGCTCCCTTCTCAGATGGGGAAGTGAAGTTCTTAGGATCTCTCCTCCCCTCCTGGGCCACCCTCACCCACCCTCAGAATTACTTGCCATTGACTTACTCCCTCTTGCTTCTGGTTTCCCTTTTCTCTGGTTCCAGTCCATAAGATCTTCCAAATCAGAATGAACTTTGTGCTGTAAGATCCTCTGGACCTAGGCTTTTGATCTTTTAAAACGTTCTCCTTTAAACAATGAACTGCCAACCTGAGTCTATTTGGGGAAACTCAAAAAAGCTAATATTAACTGATTTCCTGCTCTTTGAATTTTTTATTTAGCAGCCTTTTACTCTGAAGGGCAGTGAGGAGAGACAGCTCATCTGCCTTAAATGGTGGAAAGGACAGTGCTGTCAGAGAATACCAGAGGAAGAAGCATAGATTTCTTTTCTAAATGCTTTCTCTACATTTCGGCAGTGTCGGTAGAGTGTGCTCAATAAGTTTGTTGTAGGGTGTCATGAGCACGCATGAGGGAGGCACTTAAAGCTGACTGTGAGGTTCAAGGAAAAGTGAAAGTGTTAGTTGTTCAGTTCAGTTCAGTTCAGTTCAGTCGCTCAGTCGTGTCCGACTCTCCGCGACCCCATGAATCACAGCACGCCAGGCCTCCCTGTCCATCACCAACTCTCGGAGTTCACTCAAACTCATGTCCACAGAGTCGGTGATGCCATCCAGCCATCTCATTCTCAGTCATTCCCTTCTCCTCCCGCCCCCAACCTTTCCCAGCATCAGACTCTTTTCCAGTGAGTCAACTCGTCGCATGAGGTGGCCAAAGTATTGCAGTTTCAGCTTTAGCATCAGTCCTTCCAATGAACACCCAGGATTGATCTCCCTTAGAATAGACTGGTTCTCCTTGCGGTACAAGGGACTCTCAAGAGTCTTCTCCAACACCACAGTTCAAAAGCATCAATTCTTCGGCAATCAGCTTTCTTCACAGTCCAACTCTCACATCCATACATGACCACGGGAAAAACCATAGCCTTGACTAGACGGACCTTTGTTAGCAAAGTAATGTCTCTGCTTTTTAATATATTATCAAGGTCAGTCCTGTCCAACTCTTAGCCATCCCATGGACTGTAGCCCGCCAGGCTCCTCTGTCCATGGAATTCTCCAGGCAAGCATACTGGAATGGGTTGAATGATACTGGAGTGGGATCCCTTCTCCAGAGGATCTTCCTGACCCAGGGATCAAACCCAGGTCTCCTGCGTTGCAGGCAGACTCTTTACTGTCTGTACCACCAGGGAGGTCCATCTTCCCTGGTGAAGGGAAGTTGGCTAAGTGGGTAAACAGGTTTGAGAAAATAGCACAGAAATAATAGCACAACAGAGGGCTATGGCCATAATGGAGAATATGTCGTATTTGGGGATCTGTAAGCAATTTAGTGTGGCTGGAATAAAATTTATGGTAGGATGAGAGCCTAGTAAAATTCGGAACTGAACTAGTAAACTGGGCTCAGATAATGAAACATGCCATCTTAAAGGCAATGGAAAGTCACAGAGGATTTTTTGTAAAGGAGAATGACATCAAATTTACACTGTACAAAGGTCAACTTGCCATTGGTGAGAATTAAAGGAAAGACAGGTAAACTAGCTAAAAATGAGCATTCAGGAACCAAGAGAGAGAATATGAGGCTCTGATCTGATACAATGACAAGAGAAGATGAAGAGAAAGGAAGGCATTGGAGACAAAATTAGGAGATAGAATAGAAAGGATTTAGTAATAGGTTGAATGTGTGTAAATGAGGAAGATTTAAGAATAATTTCCATGTTTTTGACGGATGATTCTCCATTACAAAGAATGTAAGGGAAAGAGCTAACTTGGGGAAGGAGGTGAGGTGGGAGAATGAAGAAAAAATATTAGTGTCTGTGAGACATCCAAACAGAATTGCCAGGTAGGGTCAGGAGCTCAGGCAAGAATTGTAGGCTGAGATGGGACCTGGGATTCTGCTCCACAGAGGAGGCGGCTAAAGTCCAGAGAGTGAATGAGGATGAGAGAAAGAATATACACACCGTAAGGAGAGGAGGAATAATTCCAGATTCTCAGAAATCACCAACACTTAGCACTCGATCCCTTTCACGTTTTCCGTTTTCAAGCTAGTTTTCATCAGAATGGTAATTTGCTTATTTAGAAATTGTAATATCAACTGCAGAGAATTCTGTGTTTCTGTTCATAATTGTTGAAAGTTCTGATTTGGAGAACAGTATCTTCAACAACTGTTTTCAATGATGTTCAAGATCTGGTTGGAACATAGTTTTTCTCTCTTAAACCTGTTGTCTGTGGAATGTCACAGCCCCCTGATGACTGGCACATGGGGTCTCCCACACTGGTCTGCCCTGTGGTGGTGGGGGGGAATGGGAGGATTTTCACGGCTCTCAAAACTAAAGGCAAGGAAAATGTCTAGGTTTTGTGTTGCCAAAAAGACCTCCATCTTTTCTCAGATGTCCTCAATTCTTTTTTATTTTTTTTTAATGTGGACCACTTTTAATGTCTTTATTGAATTTGGTACAATATTGCTTCCGTTATTTTTATGTTTTGGTTTTTTTTGGCTGTGAGGCATGTGGGATCTGAGCTCCCTGACCAGGGATGGAACCTGTATTCCCTCCAATGGAAGGCCAAATCTTAACCACTGGACCACCAGGGAAGTCCCTATCCTCAACTCTTATATACTTTCTGTGTTAGAGGATGAAAGGTTTTGGGTCTGTAACAGAACGTTTATTAAAGTTTTGATATCACAAAACCAAACTGATAATACTTTTATGCATAAGCATATGTTTTTGTAAAAACTATTTTGTTAGGACAATGAAATCCCCAAAGTTATATAAGGTGAAAAGTAAGTGACTTTCTCTTGAAGGGTAAGGTAGTAAAATTGTTTCAGTACCTATCACTATTGTGGTAAAATGGTTCTCATAAGACTTAAAAGTATTTTTCTATTTATCACAGCACATGACTATTATTCACAGGTTAATATTATTCCCAGAACACCAGTGTCCCATGGCATCCCATATGAGAGACACTGTCCTGGTGGTTTCATTGTGATGGTCCACAATCCTACGCTCATCGAATGTGACCCCCCCCCAACTTTAAATTTATTCATAAAAGGCGATTTCAGAAAAGTAGAAGGAGGTCTCCAGAAAGCTGGTTGATTCTGTCCTTCAGTCTCTACTGTCCTTGTCCTTAGTACTTCTGGAGAAAGCAGGGCTCTGGAAGGCTGCAGACAGGCCTTGCAGAGACTATGAAAAATAAGAGGCAATGCTCTGGCAGCAGCTGCAGCAGAGAGGTGTAGAAACAGTCATTAGACAGGCCACCGGGAGGGCATGTTAGCCAAGCCACTGATTGCAACCGGCTTAGTAAGCAACAGTCCCCACCACCACACCACAGGTGTGCCAGGTGAAGAAGGCTGGGGCATCGTCCCAGCCTCATCGCCTGCTGTGCTCACAGCCGCAGCAGCCACGTTGCAGAACTGTGTCACCCTCTCCCTCTCTGAAGACGTATGAATGTGTAAACTATACCGTTAAAGGATTTTCTTTAAAAAAAATCATGGTGCCCTACAAATATAACACGTGTCAAATATTGTGTTTAATTCAATACATGGGTGAACCCACAAGACATTACAACTGGTGTAAAGAATTCCAAGAACCACACTGAAACAGGGAATAGGACTTTAGAAACGAATTTACTAATAGATGCAAGATGCGTCCACCCACAGGGCAATAATGAATTCATTTGCATTTCTATGGATATGAATAATTTGTATCATTATCTGCATTCTACAATTTACAGGGTTAGAAAATAGCTCAAAGAATATGAAAGATGAAGAGAATCCAGACGGGTGAGCTGCTTAGTCTAGTTTCTAGTTCAGAGTAAGTTCAATGTAAGCTTTAGCTATCATTTACTATCCCTGATAGCTCAGTTGGTAAAGAATCTACCTGCAATGCAGAAGACCCTGGTTTGATTCCTGGGTGGGGAAGATCCACTGGAGAAGGGATCGGTTACCCACTCCAGTATTCTTGGGCTTCCCTTGTGGCTCAGCTGGTAAAGAATCTGCCTGCAATGCAGGAGACCTGGGTTCTATCCCTGGGTTGGGAAGATCCCCTGGAGAAGGGAAAGGCTACTCACTCCAATAGTCTGGCCTGGAGAATTCCATGGACAGTATAGACCATGGGGTCACAAAGAGTCGAACATGACTGAGCAACATTCACTTCACTTTTATTACCATAACAGTGTATTTGGAATCAGACAGGCTTGGTTCTGAATCTCATCTCAGCTACTCACTAACTGGGTAACCTTAAGCAAGGAAATTTATCTTTCTCAGCCCAGATTTCTAATCAGTGTGCCATTATTTTGGGACTAACGAGGAATAACTAGAATAATGTTTGTAAAATATTCCATATAGGGATTGTCCCAGAGTAAACATTCAATACTGGTAGTATTATTTTTATTATTAAAATTGGCAATTTTAACAACGCCAAAACTTCTGTTTATATATCCATTACAGGTGTAATCAGCTAAAATTCCTTTTGGATATAGTTAAAGTTATAAATCCTAAATAGATACATAAACAAACCTCAAATATTGAGTCTGGCAAAATGGTACTTATAATTTCTGTCCTTATTTCCAAAGCTAATTATTGAATAGGTCTATGTTTTTGCTTTTCTTTTCTTTTTCAGTTTTCTAAAAATGAGGCACCCTCATCCCCCAGACATGGAAGGGAGTTTGTCAATGCTCCTTACAAACAAAGCACACATAGAAACTTTTATTAAGGACCATTTATGAAACAGATCTTCATCATTATGAATTATTTACTCTCACTCAAAGAAACTCATTGATTCAGAAAATCATAGGACTGATAAGGAGCTTCAAGGTTACCAATCCATCCATCTCTTTGATTTAAGATAGGAAACTATGGATTGGCCAAATAGTTCATTCGGGTTTTTAACTGAAAAAAACCCAGATGAAATTTTCTGGTCAACCCAGTGTTATTCAAGAGATTAAGTACATTGTCCACACAGCTAGCCATCAGCAGAGTTGGGACCAGAAGCCAAAGCTTTTGCTTCCTTGGTTAATTTCCTCTGAATGTCCCTATATTAGAGCCTCATCTAGTTGGCAGTAGCTAAAAACAGAAGCACTAGCTTTCCTCTGCATATATTGAATTGAGAAATCAACCACAGAAATCCCCCAGCACTCAGGATGGATTGGAGATGCCAGAAAAGGAGGTTCCACTTGACTCGAGATCGGGAAACCATTGTCCAAGGTGGAAGGAGCGACCCACTTGTCTGCAGCACCTCATGATTTATTAACTGTTACTGGTGCTCATGAAATATTCATCCATTCTCTTAGTCACTGCTCCACTGCATCAATAAACCATTGCTCCCCCATCTGTCTAGGTGTGAAGTTTGGGGAAGAAAAGCTTCATACAAAATGGAAAAGAGACCTGTTTTCATGTTTAGTGCAGTAATAGAACACCAATGTACTTCTTCGCTTCTTGGGGTTTTTTCAAAAGGACAGTCAGACTGACTTACTGGGCTTCTGGACATGTAGTAGCCCCAGAGGGAAAGGCTTCATGAGGTTGGCTGGCTGGTTGTCACGCCCCCAGTTTCAGCTTGAGCTTGTTTTTCCCATACGCAGTAGAGCAGGGAGCCATGGCTTCTGTATTGAGGACGCTTGCCTGACCTTGAATTGGGTGAAGCCCTGAGTTCAGCCTCTCCCTTGTGATCAGAAGCACCGAGTAAACTGTCTGCCCCCTTCCCTGCTCTCAATTCTTTGGATGCTTCTTCAAAGACTTTTTCTGCTAACCCTTAACTGTGATTGTTCCCCTTGAACCCTCTTCTCTTCTTGCTGTGTATATTCCCGTAGGTGTTTGCACCCACAATCATGCATTCGCCCTCCATCAATAATCATTCATGCCGTCTTGATCTCTCCTTCTCTCTTTTTAGATCTATATATCCAACTATATCATCTGTCTCTACCAGGTAGCCCTTTGCCACTCAAACTCCACAGGTTTCAAACTAAACTTATTATCACCCTCCAATGCTCCACTTCTGGGGAAGTCTCTTGAGAGTTCTGAGGCTCCAATACTTTGGCCACCTGATGCGAAGAGCTCACTTACTGGAAAATACCGTGATGCTGGGAAAGATTGAGGGCAGGAAGAGAAGTGGGTGACAGAGGATGAGACGGTTGGGTGGCATCACTGACTCAATGGACACGAGTTTGAGCAAACTGCAGGAGACAGTGAAAGACAGAGAAGCCTGGCGTGCTGCAGTCCATGGGGTCACAATGCAGGACAGAACTTAGTGACTGAACAGCAACAACTACAATGCTCCCCTTGCTCCCTCCAAGCTCCAACCTGTTCTACCTCTAAATCTTATCTTGGTATTCTACCTCTAAATCTTTTCTTGGGAAAGGGATCTCCATCATGTTACCTGAGCCTGGAGACCTGGGAGCCTGATGCTGACTCTCTTCTCTTTCAGTTATCACTGTTAATTATTAATGTCAAACTTAGTGACTTAGTGATGATTTGTTCATATGGCTGGCAAGATGGTGCTGGTTGTCAGTAAGGAATTCACCGAAGGAGCCTCAGTTCCTCTCCATTTGGGTCTCTCCCTGAGGCTCCTTGAGCTTCCTCATAGCATGGTGACTGAGTTCCAAGGGATAAGAAGTAGAATACATAGGACTCTTTTAAGTCCAGGGTCTAAAAAACTGACAAAGTGCCTCCTCTGCTGTATTATATACTGTTCAAGCCGGGCTTCCTTCATAGTTCAGTTGGTAAAGAATCCGCCTGCAATGTAGGAGACCCCAGTTCGATTCTCGGGTTGGGAAGATCCACTGGAGAAGGGATCGGTTACCCACTCCAGTATTCTTGGGCTTCCCTTGTGGCTCAGCTGGTAAAGAATCTGCCTGCAATGTGGAAGATCTGGGTTCTATCCCTGGGTTGGGAAGATCCCCTGAAGAAGGGAAGGACTACCCACTCTAGTATTCTGGCCTGGAAAATTCCATGGTCTGTATAGTCCATGGGGTTGCAAAGAATTAACACTAGTGAGCGACTTTCACTTTCAAGCAGAAGAACCCACCCAGATTCTTGGGGGGAGTATCAGGGAATTCAAGGCTCTGTTTAATCTATTACACTGTGTTCAAACTTCCTCTTGTGGTCGTCTCCCTACATCCCTTCCTTTTCACGTGCTGTTCCTTCGTCTTGAAAGTTTTCTTTACCTTGTCCTATTCTTTCTTCAAGATTGTGCTTAAGAGTTATAGTATCTCCCCAAATCCTTCTTAACCCCACTCTCTCCAGGTGTAATGCAAAACACTATGTCAGCATTTGTTATTCTATATTATTGCCGTTTGTATCACTTTCCCATAAGACTGTGAGTGCCATGAAGTCAGGGACTGTCTTATTTATTTTTGTGTCTCCAGAACCAAGAATTGAGCTGGGCAGAGTAAAGGACCTCAGCAAACATTTGTTGGATGGGTAAATATTTCCTTATTTTAACCTCTCAGTGATCAGGTAAAGCGGCAGAAATTGAGTATTGTTTCTGTGTTACTGCCTGACTTCCTTATCTTAGATTAAAAACAAAAAACATGGCAAAGAATAATGGAATGACCCAAAGTCACACAGCCAGGAAGATAATTCAGTATAGTTAATAGGAATTGAGTTCCCCAAAGTAAGTTGAAATCATAGAACCAGGGACAAGGTTGGGAAGGTAAAGAAAGAACTCTGCCATGAATGGACTCAGTTGTAGCAGAAAATACCCCTGAGGTTTCCCCCGCCCCGCTCTATTCTAGGTTTCCAAGGGACTGCAAAAGACCTGTCTTTGCCAGGAAACTGAAAATACCAAAAGAGATGGAAGATAGTCTCAGAATCTTAAAAAAGAGAGAATGGACATTGTTCAGTGCTTTGTGCAATTGGGAAAGGAAGATTTAATGTAGATTCTCAAAACGATGGTGGAGAGTGAGAGTTTGCTAGTAATTCTCAAGTGACTCTTCAGAACACACAGAGAGAGCTATTATCAGGAAGAGAGGCTATGTCTGACCCCAAGTGTTAGGGTCAATTGGATAATTCATTGGAGTTGAAACCTCAGCTAAGATAAAACATTCCTCAAGGACATCTGACTTTCTGTGCTCTGATTTCATGCTTAACATGTCTTTGTTCACTAATTTGGCTTATTACTTATTTTTTTTTTTTCAATTAGGAAAATATCCTCTTGATAGCAGATACTGACATTCCAGTCACTAGAAAGAAACCTTCTTCCTTGTAAATACACACATTGGTATTGCAACTTTCAAGCTCTTGAGTCAGTTTCTTAAAGTTAGAAAAAAATCCCGTGTATACAACGGGTTTTTAAAAAATAGCACAAATAATTCATATATACTTTCTTATTGTAAGAGATTCACACAATTGAAATAAATATACATGAAAGCCCCTTTCACCACCAGGCACCCATCCCACTTCCAGACTCAGAGTTAATCATTATTAGGAGTCCAATAGGCAGCCTTCAATTGGAATTCCATCACCTCCACTAGCTTTGTTCATAGTGATGCTCTCTAAGGCCCACTTGACTTCACATTCCAAGATGTCTGGTTCCAGGTGAGTGATCACGCCATCGTGATTATCTTCATCGTGAAGATATTTTTTGTACAGTTATTCTGTGTATTCTTGCCACCTCTTCTTAATATCTTCTGCTTCTGTTAGGTCCATACCATTTCTGTCCTTTATCGAGCCCATCTTTGCATGAAATGTTCCCTTGGTATCTTTAATTTTCTTGAAAAGATCTCTTGTTTTTCCTATTCTGTTGTTTTCCTCTATTTCTTTGCATTGATCGCTGAGGAAGGCTTTCTTATCTCTCCTGCTATTCTTTGGAACTCTGCATTCAGATGCTTATATCTTTCCTTTCCTCCTTTGCTTTTGGCTTCTCTTCTTTTCACAGCTATCTGTAAGGCCTCCTCAGACAGCCATTTTGCTTTTTTTGCATTTCTTTTCCATGGGGATGGTCTTGGTCCCTGTCTCCTGTACAATGTCATGAACCTCCGTCCAGAGTTCATCAGGCACTCTATCTATCAGATCTAGACCCTTAAATCTATTTCTTACTTCCACTGTATAATCATAAGGGATTTGATTTAGGTCATATCTGAATGGTCTAATGGTTTTCCCTACTTTCTTCAATTTAAGTCTGAATTTGGCAATAAGGAGTTCATGATCTGAGCCACAGTCAGCTCCTGGTCTTGTTTTTGCTAACTGTATAGAGCTTCTCCATCTTTGGCTGCAAAGAATATAATCAATCTGATTTCGATGTTGACCATCTGGTGATGTCCATGTGTAGAGTCTTCTCTTGTGTTATTGGAAGAGGGTGTTTGCTATGACCAGTGCGTTCTCTTGACAAAACTCTATTAGCCTTTGCCCTGCTTCATTCCATGCTCCAAGGCCAAATTTGCCTTTTACTCCAGGTGTTTCTTGACTTCCTACTTTGGCATTCCAGTCCCCTATGATGAAAAGGACATCTTTTTTGGGTGTTAGTTCTAAAAGGTCTTGTAGGTCTTCATAGAACTGTTCAACTTCGGCTTCTTCAGCATTACTGGTTGGGGCATAGACTTAGATTACTGTAATATTGAATGGTTTGCCTTGGAAATGAACAGAAATCATTCTGTCGTTTTTAAGATTGCATCCAAGTACTGCATTTCGGACTCTTTTGTTGACCATGATGGCTACTCCATTTCTTCTAAGGGATTCCTGCCCACAGTAATAGATATAATGGTCATCTGAGTTAAATTCACCCATTCCAGTCCATTTTAGTTCACTGATTCCTAGAATGTCAACGTTCACTCTTGCAATCTCCTGTTTGACCACTTCCAATTTGCCTTGATTCATGGACCTAACATTCCAGGTTCCTATGCAATATTGCTCTTTACAGCATTGGACCTTGTTTCTATCACCAGTCACATCCACAACTGGGTATTTGTTTCGCTTTGGCTCTATTTCAAATCCTGAAAGATGATGCTGTGAAAGTGCTGCACTCAATATGCCAGCAAATTTGGAAAACTCAGCAATGGCCACAGGACTGGAAAAAGTCAGTCTTCATTCCAATCCCAAAGAAAGGGAATGCCAAAGAATGCTCAAACTACCACACAATTGCACTCATCTCACACGCTAGTAAAGTCATGCTCAAAGTTCTCCAAGCTAAGCTTCAGCAATATGTGAATCGTGAACTTCCAGATGTTCAAGCAGGTTTTAGAAAAGGCAGAGGCACCAGAGATCAAATTGCCAACATCCGCTGGATCATGGAGAAAGCAAGAGAGTTCCAGAAAAACATCTATTTCTGCTTCATTGACTATGCCAGAGCCTTTGACTGTGTGGATCACAATAAACTGTGGAACATTCTGAAAGAGATGGGAATCCCAGACCACCTGACCTGCCTCTTGAGAAACCTGTATGCAGGTCAGGAAGCAACAGTTAGAACTGGACATGGAACAACAGACTGGTTCCAAATAGGAAAAGGAGTATGTCAAGGTTGTATATTGTCACCTTGCTTATTTAACTTATATGCAGAGTACATCATGAGGAACGCTGGGCTGGAAGAAGCACAAGCTGGAATCAAGATTGGCGGGAGAAATATCAATAACCTCAGATATGCAGATGACACCACCCTTATGGCAGAAAGTGAAGAGGAACTCAAAGGCCTTTTGATGAAAGTGAAAGAGGAGAGTGAAAAGGTTGGCTTGAAGCTCAACATTCAGAAAACAAAGATCATGGCATCTGGTCCCATCACTTCATGGGAAATAGATGGGGAAACAGTGGAAACAGTGTCAGACTTTATTTTTTGGGGCTCTAAGATCACTTCGGATGCTGATTGCAGCCATGAAATTAAAAGACGCTTGCTCCTTGGAAGGAAAGTTGTGACCAGCCTAGATAGCATATTAAAAAGCAGAGACATTACTTCCCAACCAAAGTCCGTCTAGTCAAGGCTATGGTTTTTCCCATGGTCATGTATGGATGTGAGAGTTGGACTGTGAAGAAGGCTGATCGCCAAAGAATTGATGCTTTTGAACTGTGGTGTTGGAGAAGACTCTTGAGAGTCCCTTGGACTGCAAGGAAATCCAACCAGTCCATTCTAAAAGAGATCAATCCTGGGTGTTCACTGGAAGGACTGATGCTAAAGCTGAAACTGCAATACTTTGGCCACCTCATGCGATGAGTTTACTCACTGGAAAACAGTCTGATGCTGGGAGGGATTGGGGGTAGGAGGAGATGGGGACAACAGAGAATGAGATGGCTGGATGGCATCACCGACTCAATGGGCATGAGTTTGAGTGAACTCCAGGAGTTGGTGATGGACAGGGAGGCCTGGCGTGCTGTGGTTCATAGGGTCGCAAAGAGTCGGACACGACTGAGCGACTGAACTGAACTGAACTGATGCAGCCTTCAGTCACTTTTCTATACATTTATACAGAGACGTGTGTGTATTTCTATACACACACGTGAATGTGTCCTTTTTGATTTCTATAGAAATTAGTTCATACTATACATTTCCCTAGGGCTTCTCAAGTGGTGCTACACTAGTAGTAAAGAACCCACCTGCCAATGCAGGAGACATGAGAGACACGGGTTTGATCCCTGGGTGGGGAAGATCCCCTGGAGGAGGGCATGGCAACCCACTCCAGTATTCTTGCCTGGAGAATCCCATGGACAGAGGATGGGATGGTGGGCTACAGTCCATGGGGTTGCAAAGAGTTGGACACGTCTGAAGCCACTTAGCACAGCATGCATACACTTCCCTATTTCACATAACTCTACCCCATGAGTATTCTTCTACCTTGGTCCACAAAGCTCTGTCTTCTTGTTTCTGATGGCCGCACATTTTTATAGGATGTATTAGTGTCCTCCTGAGAAACAGAACCAAAAGGATGTATATATTATAGAGAGAGAAAGAGAGAGATTTACTCGAAGAAATCAGTTCCTGTGATCATGAAGGCTGACAAGTCCTAAAGCGTTCAGTCTGAGTCACAGCCAGAGGCCCAGGGAAGCCATTGGTTTAGTTCTAACCTGAAGGCCTAGAGGCTCGAGACTCAAGAAGAGCTGATGTTTCAGTTTGAGTCCAGAGGTAGGAAAAAATCAGAACGCCAGTTAGAAGGCCATCAGGCAAGAAGAATTCTCTCTTACCAAAAGGAGTGATAGTCTGTTTATTTTATTCAAGCCTTCAGCTGATCAGATGAGGTCCACCCATGTCAGGAAGGGTAACCTGCTTTACTCAGTCTGCTAATTCAAATATTAATTACATCCAAAAACACTCTTACAAAGACACCTAGAAAAATGTTAGATCAAACACCTGGGTACCTCATGACCCAGTCAAATGGACATATTAATTAACCATTACATGGAATTATGTAATTATTCTACTTTTCCTGGGCCCTAGGAATACATATTTAAAATTTGATGAATCATAAAAATGGCTTTCACCCAGAATAGCATTTTCAATTGACAATTCTATCACCAGTGTAAGAGAAAGCTCATTTCCTAATACCTTTGCCATCACTAAATTTTATCAAGCTTTTGTATTTTTAGTAGTTTAATTGTGTGGAAAATTATTATTATTTTGTTGAGATGGACATTCTTTTTATGTGCTTGCTTCCCTCTTAACAAGTAGAGTATTTATCTTTCCTACTTTTAAACAAGGTTGATGATATTTTTTCCTTATTGACTCAGATGTGCATTTTTTAGATATTATGGCTTTTAATCCTTTGCCTGTTATCTATGTTTTAATATTTTCTCTCAATTCTTCACATCTATATTAACTCCAAAAATGGTATCTGGTCCTGTAGACAAACATTTCCTTCATGACTATGGGTTTTGTGTCTTGTTTAGGAAAAAGTTTTCTAACTTAACCAGAAAAATTGCCAAATGCCTGTCTGACCCAAGTAATAAATATCTTGAGTGACCTTGAGTCAGTCCAACACTCCTTTGGAGCATTAATTTTCTTATTAAAATAACAAATGTATTCATTCAAACATTATTTACTGTGAACCACTTTATGCCATGGGCTTCCCTGCTGCTCAGACAGTTATGAATCCACTGCAAGGCAGGAGACTTGGGTTCGATCACTGGGTTGGGAAGATGACCTGGAGAAGGTCATACTATTCACTCTAGTATTCTTGCCTGGATGATTCCATGGATAGAGGAGCCTGGCAGGCTACAGTCCATGGGGTCACAAAGAGTCGGACATGACTGAGTGGCTAACATTTTCACTTTTACACCTTATGCTATGCTATGCCTAAATGCTAGAGCTCTGTGCTATGCTCAGTCACTTAGTCGTGTCTGACTCTATGCGACCCCATAGACTGTAGACCACCAGGCTTGTCTGTCCATGGGGATTCTCCAGGCAAGAATATTGGACTGTGTTGCCATGCCCTCCTCCAGGGGATCTTCCCAACCCAGGGATCAAAGCCAGGTCTCCCACATTGCAGGTGGATTCTTTATTGACTGAGCCACCAGGGAAGCCCAAGTAAATAAAATATTCAAGAATATACAGTCTATCAGGAGAAATGGATGATAAAACAACCATCACAATAATGAGAGAGAATAACATGGCCTGAAACCGAATTTGTGCAGAATCCCATGGCAATCTGTGGCAGCAGCCCATATCCAGACCAGGAGGTTTTGTAGGGCTGGTCCACGTGAGGTAGGGGAAGATGCTGGGCAGACAAAGCTGCAGGTACAGAGGCTTGGGGGTGAGTGAGGGCATACAAACAGTTCACAGAATAAGGGTGAGGATGGTGATGAGTTGTGAGTCTGGAGAGGTAAGCAGAGACTGTTGTTGCCACTATCGTCCAGTTTAGCCTTCTTTCTGCCTGAAGATACTAGGAGGGCTTTGAAGTGTGAAGCAGGGGAGTGTGATGTAGACCAGCCTTTATTTATTTTGTTTTTTTAAACTTCACATTTTTTATTTTATATTGGGGTGTAACCAATTAATGTTGTGGTCACTTCAGGTGAACAGCAAAGGGACTCAGATATGCATGTATCTATTCTCCCTGAACCACCCCCTGCCATCCAGGCTGCCGCATAACATGGAGCAGAGTGCCATGTGCTATACAATAGGTCCCTGTCGGTTATCCATTTTGAATAGAGCAGTGTGTACATGACCTTCCCAGACCCCCCAACTGTCCCTTCCCCCGAGCACCCATAAGTTTGCTTTTTAAGTCTGTGAGTCTCTTTCTGTGTTGTAAGTTCATTTGAGTGATTTCTTTTCAGATTCCACATATAAGGGATGTCATCTGATATTTCTCCTTCTCTGTTTAACTTACTTCACTCACTGTGACACTGAGTCTCTAGTGGACCAGGCTTTAACAGAGACCATTTTGGCTGTTCAGTGGAGACAGGGCTTAAAGGGAAAGTGAGCAGAGGCAGGGAGGCCAATGAGGAAAGAGGCCATCATTCCGGCCTTGGAAGGAAATGGCAAGAGTGAAAATGAGGTGGCGACAGAGGATTTGCATGCTGGGCAGACTGAGAGATCTGGGTCCAACTTTTCCACCACACATACTAGTTATGGGTCAAGAATAATATATAGCATTTTTCCAAGTTCAAATTCTTTGTAAACTAAAAAAAAAAGAAAACAGCTTAATAATGGAACTGTAGGCAAAAGAGATATTTCTGAACAGAGAAGAGTCTACAGGGAGAAACAAAAGTCACCATATTGAAAGTACCAAGTCATTATATATTCGGACCATGCATATTTTTTCCTTCCTTTATTGATTGTCTTCATGTGAACATGAACGTATACCGCAAGCTCAGCCTGTCTGCCCGCCCCTCTTATTCTTTGTTGGTTATCTTCTTTTGGATGGGTCAGGAAAGAAAAGGGCTTTTATCTATCTTTTCTGAGATTTCTACCACTCTCAGCCCTGCTATTGGCAACCATTCACCTCTCTGCCTAGAAATCCTGGACCCATGGGTAAGGGTTGGCTTTCAGAGAGCCATGAAGATGTGAATGGGGAGGAAAAAAAAAATTATCTGATATTTTCCCATCCCTTTATTCTACATGATATCACTTCTCAAAGTGATATACAGACTTTAAACTTAAGCAGTAAACTAGTGAAAGGTAATTACAGTAGAAGAGCAAAACTTTAAGCCTACAAACTAATGTTTACTTTGTTTTAAGGGACAAGAGTTTCCCTCTACCCCACCCTCATCCCCAGCTCTGTTTGTTTCCTCTTCCCGAGTAAGTGACCAGAAAACATGGGGGACAGGACACACCTTTTGCTGGGAGTCAAGCTTCCCTTCACACACAGAAGTATTCTCCCAGCTCTCTGTTTCCCTCAGAAATGGGAAAAAAATATTGAACAGCATTTCCCAGCCTACTGCTGGCTAATAGCATCAACTGCTGATGTTTTATGAAATCCATCTCAGTCAGCGTATGCATTAAGCAGAACCCACTGGGTTAACACTTGCCCCCCTCCTGCTCTCTCCACATTGTTGGGCTTGTCCTGCTTTGTGAAGAGGCTCTGCAGCATCCAAGGCTCTGTGTCTGCCTGGCAACAGTAATGGGAAATGAATACCATCTTGAAGCTGCCAACTGCCCTTCAGGGCTGACATCTGATGGGCCTTTCAAAGAAAACTGAGTCTGCCGACACTGTGAATTTGGTTATCACCCATTTTTCTAGGACAAAACCCTGGGGCAGGCTCTAGTACCATTTGGCTGATATTAATTTCATCTATTTCTATTTCTTATGGTTAAAAACAGAAGCTGAGTCATTGGTGCTTTGGCATAAAGATGTCCAGTTTCACCCATGAGACATCTGGTCCTAGTAAATGGCAACACGTAGAGGGTAGGGAGGGAGCCAACTGCAAATCCATTCAGAAACTTGTAAAAATAGTCATAATAAATTTATCTGCGCTGTCTTAATGGATTCTTAAGTGAGGTGGGTATTTTTATCCTTATTTTAAAGATAAGAAAACAGAGGCTCAAAGACTTCAGAAGCTTGCCCAAGTCATATCTTGCTGTATAAAGTCACATGATTCTAGGCCTAGATGTTCCAGTATCTTAGGCTGGATCCTGTTTTTTCCCTCACCCAGGCCAGTGGATGCCATAATCCAGGAGAGTCAGTGACCAGGTCCAAGTGAATACGAAGCTTGTTTTTGAAGGAGACGTGAGGTTTTGCAAACAGGGAAGAGTGATATTTGTTTTGGGGATGGGGTGTGGTTTTATTAAATCCTGGGTACTAAATGCATCTGAGCTGGAGGTAATATTAACACTAAAGCTCCTACCAAGGGGGGAGGTCCTGCATCACCATTGTTCTCAGGGAACTTTCATGTTTCACCTGTGATCAGCTTAGCCTTATAGACAGTCAACCTCAGGCTCTGAACATGGACACAGCCTCAAGTACCATTGTCTCCAGTAATGTTAGGAACCAGGAGCTAAGGAAATCCAGGACTGAAACGGGCTGGATGGTGGAAATCTGACCCTTCCTCTTAGAGCTTGAAAGAGTAGCTGATGTCAAAACCAGGAGCCTCAGCTGGGCACCAAGGGGCTATTTGCAGCTTGACAGCCTCTGTTGAATTATTGATACCCTCCCTACCTCGGGACTGCCCCCTTGTTAACAAATCACATTCCGCATGAAAATTTAAAGAGGCAAATGCGTAGAATCTCTTGTCCTATTATTGCCCTCTTCTTTTGCCATCTGAGCTCTAATTTTTAAGTCAATCAGTCTGAAAGGCATCTCTGGGGAGAAGGCACAGTGCACAGAGCCAAGCCCAGGACAGGAAAACTGAAGGCCATGATTGAGACCATGACCTGAGTCCTGAGTCATTTAATGGAGCCCAACTGACTCTGGGCTGGGTTAGCACTGATCCTCTGAGTTATTGAAACACAATAGAGGAAAAAAAAAAAATCTGTTTTTTCCTAACTGGTACAACAATGTCTCTACCCCATTTGCCACATCTCTCAAATTTTCCTAAAGTAAAGGATAAAAACTTTTAAGTTAAAATTCAAATTTGGATTTGGGATACTTTGTTTGGTCTGCAGGGTAGTGGTATTATTTTTTAAAATGAAAATAGTTGTCAACGTTTTTCAAAGTAGGAGGTTTACATAAATATGCAATTTTCTGACTTCTCTTGAGGAATCAGAGGACTTGGGCTTTCATTTGCTCATCGCAACACTTCCTGGTGCCTGTGGTAGCTGCTCCTTAAGTGAGGGATGGCTTCTTTGCTTTGCCAAGGTTCCTACCACTTCCTTGAGGGCTTGCACCTGTGAAACTCGTCTCAAGAAAGATGGCGAATACATTTTCTATGTGCTGCTTCCAGCCTGCTAGTAGGACTGCCCGAGGGACCATGATGGGTCTCACCAGTTATGGTAGAGTGCCTTGTTGGCAATTATCCACCTCCCCTTTCCTATAAGAGGGGCTTTCCTGGTGGCTCACTTGGTAAAGAATTTGCCTGCAATGCAGGATCCTTGACCCCTGGATCAGGAAGATCCCCTGGAGAAGAAAAGAATGGCAACCCACTCCAGTATTCTTGCCTGTCCATGGAGAAGGCCATGGACAGAGGAGCCTGGTGGGCTACAGTCCATGGGGTCGCAAAGAGTCAGACAGGACTGAGCAACTAACACTTTCACTTTCCCTATAAAAGGATTATACACAATACCTCTGACAGTTGCCTTATGTGACTGTGTGCAGATCCTTCAAGCAGTGGCTAAGATGGATCGTGGATTATCACCAGCTCTCTGGCTCGTTCCCTCCACTGTGGGAATCGCACACCTCATGATCTTTCAGCCTGGATCCCAGCAGGAAAAGAACACATGCTGCAGACCAGCAGCTGACTTCCAGCTTGGAGCAGGGCCACATACTGGAACAGAGCTGCAGCCAACCCTCAGCCTTCAGTACTGTGAGTGAACAATAAATATCACTGTCAGCCACTGAGCACCGGGAGTTATCTGTTACTGCTGTAGAATTGACCAATGCAGTGAGACTTGGCTTGCTATGAAAGGGTACTGTGGTGAAAAAACAACGTTTTCCTATTTTCCGAGGAAAGAAAAAGGTGGCATTTAGGGAATTCTTAAACATTAATTTTAATTGTCTTAATTTTAAAAATAACTTTATGGAGGGAGGTTCAAGAGAGAGGGGATATATGTATACATATATCTAATTCACTTTGCTGTACAGTAGAAATTAATACAACATTGTAAAGCAATCATACTCCAATTGAAAAATTAAAACATTTTAGAGGATTCTGGAAAGATCATGAATGTGCAAGTTGCTCAGTCGTGTCCAACTCTGCAACCCCATGGACTATACAGTCCATGAAATTCTCTAAAGAGGCCAGAATTCTAGAATGGGTAGTCTTTCCCTTCTCCAGGGAATCTTCCCAAACCAGGGGTCAAACCCAGGTCTCCTGCATTGCTGCTGCTGCTGTTGCTAAGTCACTTCAGTTGTGTCTGACTCTGTGCGACCCCATAGACGGCAGCCCACCAGGCTCCCCCGTCCCTGGGATTCTCCAGGCAAGAACACTGGAGTGGGCTGCCATTTCCTTCTCCAATGCATGAAAGTGAAAAGTGAGAGTGAAGACGCTCAATCGTGTCCAACTCTTCGCGACCCCATGGACTGCAGCCCACCAGGCTCCTCCGTCCATGGGATTTTCCAGGCAAGAGTACTGGAGTGGGTTGCCATTGCCTTCTCCGCTCCCGCATTGCAGGCAGATTCTTTACCAGCTGAGCTATCAGGGAAGCCCTGGTAAGATCATAGCAGTGACATAAGATTAACTGGGTTGACTCCCTGAACCCACATTTAATGACCATGCTAAAAATTTTTAACAATTTTCCTTTTATTGTAGAGAATTATCTTTTAAAATCTCCATGTACTGGTTATATTTGCAGTTAAAGTTACATTTGTGATAGTAAGATGATATTATACAATATTTCTTCTATAAAGAGTGCCTAGCATCTGACAGAGTTTAAACTACTCTTATTGTGAAGATCCAGAGAAGGCACTGGCGAGCCACTCCAGTGCTCTTGCACGACTTAGCAGCAGCAGCAGTAGCATTGTGAAGATCAAAAGGCCTAATCTGAAAATACTTTGTCAGTATTGACAAATTCTCGTTCTGACTAGGTTTCTGGTGATGTGACATCTGTTTCTCAATTTCTCCATTAGGAGGCAGGGCAAGCATTACTATCCCCATTTGACAGATGTAAATACTGAGGCAGTAAGCAGGGAAGAGACTTGAGCTATTTCAGGGAAGAACTGAGGGAGAGTCAGTTTATCACCCATTCTCCAGACTGCCAGGAATCTGTCCTGTGCCTTACACAAAACAGGGGTGAACCTGGGACTTCTGAACAATGATGCTAATATACAGATTTCTAGTCTAATGTCAATTCCAATGAGATTTGGTTGGGGCTGATTTCTTAGAAGTAGTGAAAACCTAGTTATTGTCAAGATACTTCCGTATCTCTCTTCTACCTCCTCCTAACGTGGTTTCCTTGACTTCAGCCGCTTCCGGAGTGGGAAGGACTACCCACAGCTGGGGTCTGAGGAAGTGAAGGCACCCACCACTTTCAGCACCTGTCCAAGGCCTCGCTGCCGGGAAACAGCAGAGGCAGAAGACTGAAGTCAAGCCTTTCACCTTGGCTCTTGCTTCCCTTCCCTTGGTCAGCTTTCTCAGAACTGCGAAGCCCAGCCGCCTCTTCCGCTGCAGGGACCACCCTTCCGGTTGCTTCCGCTCCTCCTGTTTTCCCTCCTTATCCTTTCGTTGGTTCCCCTACCAGCCCCTCCACCTCTGTGCAGCCTCAGACAAGCTAAGAATCCTTCTACAGCTGTATCCTCTCTTTGCCCTAGACTTACAAAGTATATCTTTAAAAAATTCTGTTGCTTTTAGAGTCTTCTCTGATAGAGAGTACGGGAAGTGATGGCTTTCTGTCTCCCCTAATCCCTTAGCTCAGATGCTATAATTGTGTGAATTCTCATCCTCCAGACTTTTCAGTGACCTACCTGCTAAACTCAGACTCTAATTCAGCATGGAAGCTCTCCCTCCCAGCTTAGTTCTGTTCTTTCTTCTCTTCCATATGAATCTTATTTTCTAGTCATTTTTCTTTGGCCTGTGTCCCTACTTTCAACTCTGAATCCTGTCTTTTCACGGTTTAAAGGCCACATTTTACAGGTGCCTCCCCTGCCCCTTTCTTTTTCAGGCCCAGAGCACTTGGTCTGTGCCACATATAAGACATCACATTCTACGGTTATTTAATTGTATGTGTGTAACTGGAAAAGACTCTGATGCTGGGAAAGGTTGGGGGCGGGAGGAGAAGGGGACGACAGAGGATGAGATGGCTGGATGGCATCACCGACTCGATAGACATGAGTTTGAGTGAACTCCGGGAGTTGGTGATGGACAGGGAGGCCTGGCGTGCTGTGATTCATGGGGTCGCGGAGAGTCGGACACGACTGAGCGACTGAACTGAACTGAACTGAATGTATGAGTGAGCTCCACTACCAGTGAGGGAAGGAAGCCCACCCTGCACATCTTTGTGTCTTGCTTTACAGCGCTCCTTGCACAGAACATATGCTGAATAATTCCTGGCTAGATGATTGAGGGAGTAAATAATATTCATGACCTTGCCTTTGGCTGCTGCTCTGTCTCCTGGCAACCCATCAACCTGTCATGTGGCTGCAACTCCCACTATGAGCAGAGCTCAAAGAACATCAGCCCAGTGCCTAGCGCTCTAGAAGGGTTCCCTGTTTGTGTGTGTGTCTAGGGTGTGTGCAGCTGGTTGCAGAACCCACAGGTCTAGGTGTTCTCAGTTGCTCATAGATTATCCAGAAGAACAGGATACATATAAGAAAGGTTTAAAACTGTTTTTTGGTAGGGATTGTATTGAATCTGTAGATTGCCTGGGTAGAATTGTCATTTTAACAATATTGACAGTATTAGTTCTTCTAATCTAAGAACATGGTATATCTCTCCATCATTTTGTGTCATTTTCAATTTCTTTCATCGGGGTCTCATAGTTTTCTGAGTACAGGTCTTTTACCTCCTTGGGTAGGCTTTTTTTTCCTAAGCATGTTATTCTTTTTGAAGTGATGGTAAGTGGGAAGAATATCTGAGTAGGTCCTCAGGAAATGCTACTATTAGTAGCTACTATAATGGTGAATAAGACTGTAAATATCATGACCAGAGATAAAGTTAGAAGTCCAAGCCAAAGTTGAAGAGAGGAAAACCTTTCTTTTTTTCCCTTCTTTTACTCCCCTCTGCTAGAGGAAGGTAGGGGCAGAGGGGACCACGTTGCTTGGAGAAGACCTGCAGAGAGGCTGAGGCACAGGTGCATAAACACGTACAGTAATTACCTCATTAATATCAAAACCAGTTGGAAACAGGCTCATTCCAGAGGGCAGGACTGAGCCAGCCTCCTTCCCGAGGCCCCCAGCCAGCACTGCGGCTCCTCTGAGGCACGGAGCTGGCTTGAAACCTTTCTCCAACTTCTGCAGCCGTGGAGGAGGAAGAGGCAAGACCACCTGAAAGCCCCCATCTAATCCCTCCTCCAGTCATCATCTTTCTCTAATCACCTTAAGTGCTGACTTAACAGAGCCTCATGGTAGCCTTAACAGCTGTTGCCCCATTTCAGGACCAGTAGACCTATAACCCTACCTTAGAAATGAATGACTTAACAGGAAATTATGTTATCTGCCAAAGCTTTTTTTTTGCAATACAAGACAGTGAAAGGAAGAAAAGAGGGAGGAGATCAAGCTTTTAGGCGTACATACTCTCCCTGGAGGAATCCAGAGTACACTTGGTTTATTTTCTGACTCTTCTTCACGGCCCTCCTCACCTCCTTATGTCCAGCCTTCAGGAAGTGTAGGTGTCCCCAGACCCCTAGGAGGGTGAGAGTCCTCTAGAAGGCTTGTGCCATTCCTTCCAGACCACACTGATTTTCTTCTCTTAGTAAAAGCCCCTGTGCGCCTCTTCTCATGTAGAATGGCGCAGAGACCCCCCTGGCTGCAAGGAGTGACACTCAAAGTCACCAAGGACATTGCTGGCCAAATCAAGATTGATACCAGAAGTTGCTGATGAGAGAGTCTGTCCAACCACAGGCCTGGGTTGATAAGAATATTTTTAGAACATGCTTCACTCTTTGGCTCCCTTGACAACGCCTCACCAATGTTTTCTTATTTAATTACTTTCCATGTAATCTGCTCCTGCAGACTTGCCTTCAGTATTGCCTGCATGGACAGCTTCCGTCTTGCATTTCCTAGAAAATATGCATGCTCTGTCATTTGGCAAACACCTCCAGAGGCACGAGAGAGATCTCTCTTGTGTCAATCTTCTCTCCCTTATCACTATTAATTTTTCCAAATGAAATGGAAGTGTTGATACACATACCCAAAACCACAGGCTGAATGAAGACACTATTTTATCTTAAGAGCTGCTTTTCACTTGCTCAGTGCCAGGGCCCCTGAGGGCCAAGGAGCATTCAGTGGAGACCCAGGACTTCACTGTGACCTCTTGATTGACCTTCCAGTCATCTGATCTGGAAGGGCACAGGGGCACGAGCTTGTGGGGAGAGGTGAGGGTGGGAGTGAAAGAAGGGGTTTTGGATAGGAAAGGTCAAGGGGTTTAGTGGACATTGAATAGGATGTTACATAAATCATGTATCTTGACTATGCGTTAATTTATTCTTCGGTAAAATAAAGAGGGGGCGTCCCTGGTGGTTCAGTGGTAAAGAATCCACCTGCCAATGCAGGAGATGCAGGAAACACAAGTTTGATCCCTGGATCCAGGAGAGCCCCTGGAGGAGGACTTGGCAACCCACTCCAGTATTCTTGCCTGGGAAATCCCATGGATAAAGCAGGAGAAGGCTGGGAAATTGGTTATCCATATGGAGAAGTATAAAAACATATCAGACACCAAAGAATCAGATCCAAGTGCATGATAAAGCTCTGCATAAAATCAAAAACTTAATCCTTTCTTTTTGAGAAAGAACCATAATTTATACAAGCACTCTTTGTTTTGAACATTTTAATTACAATGTTTATAAAAATACCATGGTGCAGTAGCTTGATCAGCTTCTGCTGCTAAGTCGCTTCAGTCGTGTCCGACTCTGTGCGACCCCATAGACAGCAGCCCACCAGGCTCCCCCGTCCCTGGGATTCTCCAGGCAAGAACACTGGAGTGGGTTGCCATTTCTTTATATTCTTAATCAGTGTAGCTTGATCTTTGCATAAATCTGGAATTATTTTTTTAGGATTAGTTCCTTGAAGTTTCATAGATGGTTCTAAGCTAGCACCTGGCTTGATTCTTACTGATTGTCTACATATTCTTGATAGTATATACCACATTTTCTTTTTAAATTGAAATATAGTTGATTTATAATTTTCGGTTAATTTCTGCTGTACAGCAAAGTAATTTAGTTATATATATATATATCTGGAGAAGGAAATGGCAACCCACTCCAATATTCTTGCCTGGGAAATCCCATGGACAGATGAGCCTGGCGGGCTACAGTCCATGGGGTCGCAAAGAGTTGGACGCGACTGAATGACTAACACTTTAGTATTTATATTAACACTAACACTTTATTATATATATTCTTTATTTTCATTCTTTTCCAAATTAGGATTAATCACAGAATAATGAATGTAGTTCCCTATGCTATGTAACAGAAACTTGTCTATTCTGTGTACAATGGTTTCATCTGCAAACTCCAAACTCACACTCTGTCCCTCTTCCACCTCCCCTCCCCCTTGGCAATCCCAAGTCTGTTCTCTGTGTTTGTGAGTTTGTTTTTATTTCATAAAAGTTCATTTGTGTCATATTTTAGATTCCACATATGAGTGATATTATTAGTATTTGTCTTTCTCTTTCTGACTTCAACTTAGTATGATAATCTCTAGATCCATTTATGTTGCTGCAAACTGCATAGTTTTGGGGTTTTTTACGGCCACGTAGTATCCCATTGTTTATATGTATCACATCTTCTTTATTCATTAATCTGTCAATAGGCATTTAGACTATTTCCATGTCTTGGCTATTGTGAATAGCGCTTCTATGAACATAGGGGTGAATGCATATTTTTGAATTATATATTTTTTTGTCTGTATATATACCCAGAAATGGGATTCCTAGACCATATGGCAACTCTATTTTTAGTTTTTTGAGGAACCTCCACATTGTCTTCCATAGTAGCTGTACCAATTTACCTTTCTACTAACAGTGTAGGAAGGTTCCCTTTTCTCCACAACTTTTTCAGCTTTTGTTATTTGTAGGCTTCTTGTTTGTTTAAGTAAAACAGTTTATTTATTTATTTTTTAATTATTTATTTTAATTGGAAGCTGATTACTTTACAATATTGTAGTGGTTTTTGCCATACATTGACATGAATCAGCCATGGGTGTACATGTATTCCCCATCCTGAACCCCCCTCCCACGACCCTCCCCATCCCATCCCTCAGTGTCATCCCAGTGCACTAGCCCTGAGCACCCTGCCTCATTTGTAGGCTTCTTAATGATGGTCATTCTGACTGGAGTGAAGTGCTACCTCACTGTAGTTTGGATTTGCATTTCTCTAATAATTAGCAATATTGTATCTGTTGCTAAATATTAGCATGTATCTGTTGGCCATCTGTATGTCTTCTTTGGAGAAATGTCTGTTTAGGTCTTCAGCCCTTTTTTCAGTTGGGTTATTTGGTTTTTTGTTGCTGTTGAGTTGTATGAGCTTTTCTATATTTTGGAAATTCAGTTCAGTTCAGTCGTTCAGTAGTGTCTGACTCTTTGTGACCACGTGAATCACAGCACGCCAGGCCTCCCTGTCCATCACCAACTCCCGGAGTTTACCCAAACTCATGTTCATCGAGTTGGTAATGCCATCCAGCCATCTCATCCTCTGTTGGCCCCTTCTCTTCCTGCCCCCAATCCCTCCCAGCATCAGAGTCTTTTCCAGTGAGTCAACTCGTTGCATGAGGTGGCCAAAGTATTGGAGTTTCAGCCTCAGCATCAGTCCTTCCAATGAACACCCAGGACTGGTCTCCTTTAGGATGGACTGGTTGGATCTCCTTGCAGTCCAAGGGACTCTCAAGAGTCTTCTCCAAAACCACAGTTCGAAAGCATTAAGTCCTTGTCAATTAACTTCATTTGCAAATATTTTCTCCCAATCTGTATGTTATCTTTTCATTTTGATTATGGTTTCCTTTGCTGTATAAAAGCTTGTAAGTTTGATTAGGTCCCACTTGTTTATATTTTTGCTTTTATTTCTATTGCCTTGGGAGACTGACCTAAGAAAACATTGTTATGATTTATGTCAAAGAATGTTTTGCCTATGTTCTCTCCTAGGAGTTTTATGGTGTCATGTTTTACAAAAACATAATGCTTCTAGAAGGAAGTGTAGGGTTAGACATAAAATTAAAAAGAAACACAGTATGGGAATACAGTGACAAATTTGACTATATTAACATTAAATCTAAAACTTCTTTTTAATAAACAACACCATAAACAAAGATTAAAGGTAAGCCTGAGACATGGAGAAAATATTGAAAGCACAGATAATTGTTAAAGGCCTAGTATCCAAAGTTTACAAATAGGTACAATAAGAACAAAAGTAGAAAACAAGCAAAACATAAGAGGATAGTCATTACTTGTGAATAAACACATGAAAAGATGCTCAAAGTTCCCCCGAACTAATAAACTACAAAGTGAAACAACTAATGTACACCATTACTCACTCGACAAGTTGACCAAAATTTTAGAAGTCTTGTGAAAAGTGTAAGCATGGATAGATGGATAGATGAAAATTTTCCCCACACTGCTTTGTTTCTGGTTTCAATCACTTTGAGCTGGAAATTGCATGCAATCTAATAAAACAGTAAAAGCACATAAAGAAATGGGAGATTTACAGAAGAGTGTTGATTGCAACATTATTATAATAGAATAAAATAAGAAGAAACTAAATGACCATATACAGTGGATTAAGAAGTTATAGGATAAACTGCAATAAAATATTACATAAAATTTCAAATGAATAGACTAGAATTACAGGTGTTAACACGGGTACATCTCAAAGACATAGTGTTGAATGAAAAAAAAAAACAAATTACAGAATGGGTATGATAGGATACTATTTACATAAAGTTTGGAAGAATATAAAACAGTCCTACTTATTTATAGATTCACATATGAGACACATATTGTAAAGCAGTATAAAACACAAATGGGAGTGATAACCATCAAATTTATGATGATGGCCACTTGTAGGGAAGATTTCAATTATAGTTATAATCTTTAAAAAAAAAAAAACTAAAGCAAATAACTCACAAGATTTGATAGAGGTAGATAGTGGGCAGATAAGTGTTCATTGTGTTATTTTCTCTCCCTTTGTACATCTTTACAGAATTTTGTAATCCATTTTGAAAGGTTTAAAATTGGCTTTTACTTCCAACAGGAAGGAAGATGGAAGTAGAACAGGCCGCTGTTGAGTGGTGATGTATGATCTGCCACATCCTTCCAACAGCCTAGGACAGCTGTTCCTAGTACCGAGCCCAGTGCCCGGCTCCAAAAGAACAGGCAGTAAACAAAGATGGAAAGAATGAATGGCTGAGTGGGTTCGTGTTTGGAAATGGAATATGCCCCGTCACATGTACGCTGTGCCCTCTCTGTCATTAAATCACACTCGGAGGATCGTTTCCTTCCCATCCATCTCACTCAGCCAGACTGGCCATCTAGTATAATAACTCAGGGGAATTACATTTAGGGACCATTTTTTTGCAGGACAGCAAGGAGCTGCAATTCAGTCCTGGCTGTGCTCCGAATTCATTAGTGTTTTTTTCAGCAACGTGTGGTGCTCAGAAGTAGAATCCTCTCTCAAAGCAGGGCACCGCTGTCTTTCTCGTATTATAGTCATAATAATAACCAAAAACAAACCCAAGGAAGTAAAACCACCAGGGAGGCCTTCCTCTTTAATTAAGGCCTTCATTATGAGCCTCAATCTCACCATGCATGGGACTCAGCTCTCCTTTATAAACAGAAGATTATCGATGTGGGTGTGTTTTCTTTTGCAGCCCTGTTTGCAGCTGCTGTTTCTTCCTCCTTTCCTTCCCCTGGCGCTGCTGCTCCTCTCTGCATGCAGACGCACATGGGTGAAGGCTATGACATCAGGAGGATCCACACCTCTTTATTCACTCAGCCAGCTTGCAGTTCTAAGATTCTTTGGGTGTCAGCCAAGGAAATGTAATGTGGACCAAGTAGCTTAATTGGCTGGTAATTAAGGTAAAGTCTTAGGTTCCAGCCCCCAAAAGACAGCATAAAGAACTCTGTTCATCATTTGAGACAGAGCATCTCAAATATTGGCAAATGTATCGTTGTTTACGTGAGGGGCGAGGGTCAGATAAGGCAGGATGGCGTGAATCATGGCAAAGTACCACTACCAATGGAACTCAAAACTAGCCCCAATCTGGTGGGTCTGTGGATTCCTTTTATGAAAAAATGAGAGCATCTTACGTGGGTAAAAATCACTAGTCATGTCCTCCTAGCTCATTTACAAATGTGGAACTGAGAAAGTGACCAGGGTCAAGATTTCCATCTTTATTGCTAAAGAGTAGAAAATAGAGACTTGGTCTTTCTCCCTGTCATTTTTGTGATTTTTTTTTCTATTAATCTGAGGATACATTATTAGGAAATATGTGACAAACTCAAGCGAAGAGGAATTTGGGCTGTATCTATGGGAAAAGAAAATAATCATGGTGAGATCCATTAGACTGTGTAATAGTTTCCCAAGGGAAATGATGTAAACCTCAGAGTCACAGTCATTTAAATTTGACCAAACCATGCATTTGCGAGCAGACCCCAGGGAACAATCCTGCATTGAAGAGGGGATGGGAAGGTGATAGGTCAGACGATCTAATAGATCTTTTTCAACTTAATTTCTAGGATTGTAAGATCCTAATTAAAATGAACTATATTGCCTATTATGAGCTTGTTACATTAATATTCTGTAAGGTCTCCAAACAGGTCAAGGGGGTTTCGACCTTTTCTTCTTTCTGTGAAGCCAGTGTCCACTAACTCTCTTAACCATGTACCTGCCACTCACACACTGACTTCTTCCTAACAATGTTTGACTAAGTCTTTAAAAGAAATTAGAGCATATATTATGAATTGAAAATTTTACTCATAGTAGTCCAGTGGAATGAGAAGCATGCTTTAATATCCTTGAGATGAGCTGTGACAACAAATATTCTTCTGGCAAATAGCACAGTGGTGAGCTGGTTCTGGAATAGTGGAGTTGTCTCCACATAAGTTCAAGGACTGGGCTTCCCCAGTGGCTCAGTGGTAAAGAATCTACCTGTAGTGCAGGAGATGCAAGAGACGATCCCAGGGCTTGATCCCTGGGTCCAGAAGATCCCACGAAGGAGGGCATGGCAACCCACTCTAGTATTCTTGCCTGGAGAATCCCATGAACAGAGGAGCCTGGTGTGTTACCATCCACAGGGTCGCAAAAAGTTGGACACCACTTAAGTGACTGAGCACTCAGGCATGCAAAATCCAAGACTAAAATCTGATTGCTCACTTATGGTCCTGACTTTTCCCTTTAGCTTTAACTGATGATTGAAAGGGGATGTTGGTCCCTGGAGAAATCTTAGCAGTGGTCTGCTGTCACAGACCAACCCAGTTTTCCCCTAATGTTAGCCTCTCTTCCTTGACTATCCTCTCGAAATGGACTCCAGTGAGCAAGCTCAGACAAGACCATGGGTGGGCTGGCCAGGACTGGTCTGAGAACCACCGCTGAAGGTGCACAGGTCACTGTAACCCCCAAAGTAGTGACAGTTTAGGGCAGGTGGAAGAGCCAGGTGGTTCCATTGCCCATGTGGTGGTTCAGATGAATGTAGCTGCAGAATAAGAAGAAAGAGTGGTAACTTGACTCATGCTGAGGATTCCCCCGAAAGGTTCTTTAAAAAAAAAGGGAGCATAATTACTTTACCATGTTGTGTTCATTTCTGCTCTACAACAAAGTGAGTCAGCTAAATGTGTGCACATGTCCCCTCCCTCTTGAGTCTCCCTCCCACCCCCATCCCCATCCCACCCCTCCAGGTCATCACAGAGCACCCAGCTGAGCTCCCTGAGCTATATCGCAGGTTCCCACTCGCTAGCTTTCTTACACATAGTGTATATATATATATATATGTCAGCATGACTCTCTCAATTCATCCCACTCTCCCCTTCCCCCACTACGTTCACATGTCCATTCTCGGCCTCTGTGTCTCTATTCTTGCCCTGCAAATAGGGTCATCTCCTCTGCAAATGTCCCCAAAATGTTCCTTATAGACCACAGAACCCTAGACACTAGCATGCAGCAGAGAATATCAAGCTCTGTTCTGTTCCGTCGCTCAGTCGTGTCCGACTCTTTGCGACCCCGTGGACTGTAGCCTACCAGGCTTCTCCATCCATGGGATTCTCCAGGCAAGAATACTGGAGTGGGTTACCATTTCCTTCTCCAGGGGATCTTCCCGACCCAGGGATCGAACCCGGGCCTCCCTCATTGGAGGCAGACGCGTTAACCTCTGAGCCTCCGCCGGCGGAGCCAGCGCTCCCGAGCTATATCAAGCTCTACCTAATTTAAATTCAGAAACTGGGCTTTTATTAGCCTTTGGGGAGTTTCCGTGGAAATTGGAGAGATCACCTTGCAAGATCACAGGGCTGTGCCGTCAGGTAGGTAGGAGGACTGGGATGGCCCTATTCCTTCAGGAATCACCGGGTGTCACCTCACTATGCAATTGTCCCTGGCTCCTCCAGGCAGATCCCGGGAGCTCCCATTTCCATTACAGTATTTCTAATACATAGTTGTCAGTGTGCATAGCAAATCCTATGGGCAAGGGAGAGACCATTACTTCATCTGTTTTCCCCCAGAGTATGGCTCAGTTCCTGATATAGAAGGCACTTAATGAAAACTTGTTAGGTTATTACAGTGCTATCCTAGAACCTTGGCTTCTTCATCTGTGAAGTGGCATAATAATACTAACTCAAATGGCTGTTCTCAGGATTAAATGTCAGAATAGATGAAGTACTTAGGACAGTAGCCAGCACTTAAATAACATAGTTCATCTCCCCCACTGTTTTGGGTGTGGGAAGGTTATTTCTGGTTCTGACAGATAACAGGCAAAAAATATTTTTTTAAACAGTAAATAAACCAGAAATGTTGCACACTTGAATTTTGTGTTGTAGTTTTATCGGGCTTCCAGAATAAGTCAGCATTTGTACTCCACTTAGCATGGTAGAGGTGACACCAGCTCCGGCAATAAGTTCCAACGCATTCAATCTTCCCTTCATCATATACTGTGAGCAAATGAGGGAGATTTCTGAGATGTTCAGACTTGATTCTGTTTCAGACATCCGTGAGATAAACTTGGAGAGTGAGTAAGCACTTCTCATTAGTAATGACAAAAATGACTATTGGGAAGTGACCCTGTTGATTGCTGGTCAGAATTTCACTTTTATTGTCCTAGAATATCTTCAGGCTCTCCCTCTAAATGCCCCTGGAAGCATCTCCTTCTTTGCTTTATTGCTACAAAACAAAGAGTTCCTAGGGGGTGACTTGTCAAGCAGGTTTATGTGGTCGAAAGGCACCAGAGTGTGGTGCTGGGTTTGCAAGGCCATCCACGGACTGACTGCTTGGCAGGAACTCACATAAAGGATAGTCTGCTTCTAACCAAAGCCAAGTGGGTCTTAGGAAGCATCGCTATGAAGGCTAGTGGAGGTGATGGGATTCCTGTTGAGCTATTTCAAATCCTAAAAGAAGATGCTGTGAAAGTGCTGCACTCAATATGCTAGCAAATTTGGAAAACTCAGCAGTGGCCACATGATTGGAAAAGGTCAATTTTCATTCCAATCCCAAAGAAAGGCAATGCCAAAGAATGTTCAAACTACCACACAATTGTACTCATCTCACACGCTAGTAAAATAATGCTCAAAATTCTCCAAGCCAGGCTTCAGCAATACATGAACTGTGAACTTCTGGATGTTCAAGCTGGTTTTAGAAAAGGCAGAGGAACCAGTGATCAAATTGCCAATATCTGCTGGATCATCGAAAAAGCAACAGAGTGCCAGAAAAAACATCTATTTTTGCTTTATTGACTATACCAAAGCCTTTGACTGTGTGGATCACCACAAACTGTGGAAAATTCTAAAAGAGATGGGAATACCAGACCATCTGACCTGCCTCTTGAGAAATCTGTATGCAGGTCAGGAAGCAACAGTTAGAATTGGACATGGAACGACAGACTGGTTCCAAATAGAAAAAAGAGTACATTAAGGCTGTATATTGTCACCCTGCTTGTTTAACTTATATGCAGAGTACATCATGAGAAATGCTGGGCTGGAAGAAGCACAAGCTGGAATCAAAATTGCCGGGAGAAATATCAATAACCTCAGATACGCAGATGATACCACCCTTATGACAGAAAGCAAAGAAGAACTAAACAGCCTCTGGATGAAAGTGAAAGAGGAGAGTGAAAAAGTTGGCTTTTTAAAGCTCAACATTCAGAAAACTAAGATCATGGCATCTGGTCCCATCACTTCATGGGAAATAGATGGGGAAACAGTGGCTAACTTTATTTTGGGGGGGCTCCAAAATCACTGCAGATGGTGATTGCAGCCATGAAATTAAAAGACGCTTACTCCTTGAAAGGAAAGTTATGACCAACCTAGACAGCATATTAAAAAGCAGAGACATTACCTGGCAACAAAGGTCTGTCTAGTCAAAGCTATGGTTTTTCTAGTAGTCATGTATGGATGTGAGAGTTGGACTATAAAAGAAGCTGAGGGCCAAAGAATTGATGCTTTTGAACTGTGGTGTTGGAGAAGACTCTTGAGAGTCCCTTGGACTGCAAGGAGATCCAACCAGTCCATCCTAAAGGAGATCAGTCCTGAGTGTTCATCGGAGGGACTGATGTTGAAGCTGAAACTCCAATATTTTGGCCACCTGATGCGAAGAGCTGACTCATTTGAAAAGACCCTGATGCTGGGAAAGGTTGAAGGCAGGAGGAGAAGGAAACAACAGAGGATGAGATGGTTGGATGGCATCACCGACTCAGTGGACATGAGTTTGGGTAAACTCCAGGAGTTGGGGATGGACAGGGAGGCCTGACATGCTACGGTCCTTGGGGTCGCAAAGAGTCAGACACGACTGAGTGACTGAACTGAACCGAACTGAACCAAAGCCAGGTTTCCACTTTCCCACCAGTTCTGCATTTTACCTGTTACATCACTGCAACCCTGCGGCTCAATCCTTGCAGCCACCCTCTGATTGCTATACCAGGCAATGGAGCCATAAGAAGCAAAGTGGAGGCCGAGAAGAGAAGAAGGTGAACATCACCAGCACTCAGTTGTCACTTGAAGGCATTTCTGAGGCTGATCCCCTCTTGCTGTGTTGTGGGCCCGGTACCTGGCGATGGATCTGGCTCTCCACCCCCAAGCCCCAGGCCTGCCCTTGTCTATCATCCCTGGGTTCCCAGTTCTTCCACGGTCTCATCTCTCAACCATGTGAAATCTGTGGTGTTCTGGAGGCAGTGAGCTACTGCCTTCTCTTTTTCCTGCTTTTAATTCGAGCTGAACTCTGGACTTCTGATATTAAATCCTCATCATGGGAATTGCCTCCTTGAAGGGCAGAAATTCCCCTACTCCCGCTCTGTTGCCCCAGCTGCCCTCTGCTGGTCATCCATGGGTACTGTGGTCCACCCTGCGTCACCCCTGGCATGGAACGGGAAATCTGTCTTTGCTCTTTCCTCATTATCATGCTTTCCTAACCTTCTTTTAAAAAAATTTCGTTGTTCACTCTCAGGATTTTTCAAGCAACACTGAAACACCTTGTATCCCCATGCTCCCAATGACCATCTCCTGGATCTGCCGCAAAGCATTCCCCATGGCATGCAGCACTGGCCAGGCCCATGGTTGAGCTGATCCTTAGTGAGCTTGCTGAAATGGTTATGGAGCACTGCCTGGGGCTGGTGGGTGTGGGCTTTGAAAATTGGAGGATTTTATGTTGGAGCAGGGTTTCTCCAAATTGCATCATTGACGTCTGGGACCATCCCATTCTTTGTGGTGTGGCTCTCTCCTACGCCCTGAGGATTGTTTAGCATCATCACTGGCCTCCACCCTGCAGATGCCAATAGTTCCTGTCCCAAGTTGGCTGACCTCCCAGACAACCAGAAACATCTTCTCCAGACACTGCCAAGTGTCCCGTGGGGAGCAAAATCCTCACTGTTGAGAATCGCTGCATTAGCAGGGATAGAGCAGAAGGCCCACCTTCCTCCGAGGGACTTCTGAATGCTGCAGGTGCAGGTCTAGTCTCTGGGCCATTCACCTGAGTTTTCTGTGGAGATGGACACTCAGCTGCTGAATGTGCTGTGGGGAGTGGGGTGGTCTCACCGAGAGTCCTTCTCATAAAGGTTGCTGATGGATCCTCTTGGTTCCTGCCTCCTGTCCCGCTGGCGCGCTCAACTCTCTCAGGCCTGAGCGTTGCCTTCTGAGCCGTCCTGATCCTCACCACCCAGTCGCATCCTGCCTTCCCGTTCCTCTCTCAGCTGCCACCTCTGGTGCTCTGGGCAGCTGTGACCCCCAGCCTTCATCCCTCTTTTCCATCCGCTTTCTCATCACCGTTGATTGACAAAAATCTCCTGTCTGAAGGTGCTTCTCCCCTTTTCTACATCACTATGGGTTTATAACAAGACAGTCCCCAGAAACACTAGTTATAATCTCTCGAGAGAAGGAGAAGTTAACCATGTGGTGCTGACCGGTTTATCTTTAACTGGAAGTCATTCCTCCCTCTTGTCTTCTCCTCCCAGAAGCCCCTCATCTGTCTCCCTGGGCCCAAGCAGCACTCTGGACTTACAGCTTCATCGCAGGTGCTTAGCTTGTCTGTCTTTTGTCAGCCTTCCTGCCTGGACAATAAGCTCTTTAATTCAAGCATCCTGTCTTTTTCATCTTTAGCATCTCCAGTGCTGAGGCCAGGGGTGCTCACAGTGCATAGGACGTGCTTAGCAAAGGTCATTGAATGCACAGATATCTTCAGCCTTGGGGAAAAAAAAATCCCCTAATTGAAATTCAGCAGCAGCAGACTTTCTTGAACTTTAAGAAAGTGGAAGACAAAAGGCTTTGGATTTTTTGTCCACGTTTCTCCTCCTATCTCTGCTTTGTCAGAAGCTGCATTCAGCCTCTGGGGTTGCCCAGAAGCTCGGACTGGAAATCTCCTGATGTTTGTGATCCGCTGCGTTCTCCACTGCATTCTACTCTGCAGATGAAGTCCACTCCCCTGACGCCCCAGCTGGCATGCCCTGCTGACACTGACATAGCGCTAATGCTGCAGATTAACGACACACCCTGACAGAGACACTTTTTCCCAGTTGTGACTAATGCGATATTGATGGCGTCCCCTTAGACAGCCATCTAAATATAGATACAGCAGGATGAGCTAAGAGAAGAAAATGCAAATATCAGTTTCTTTGTGTAACAGTTCCATAATATTTTCTGGGAGCCAGCCCAACATTATGAAAATCACTAAGAATCAGACAAGCTTTTCTTCCGAGGGCACTTTTATATTTGCAAAACCACCATCACTGTCAGCTTTGATTAATATTTATCAGTACGGATCATGGTTCATTTTATTAACTCTTCCCCAGGACTATTAAACTCCAGAACAGTTACATTACAATTGAGGAAGCAGAGGTCTAAAGAGGTTTGGCAACTTGCTTAAGGCCATGCGGTAAATCTGGTATCAGATTGAGACTGGGAGGCACAGATCTTTAGTATTCAGTTATAAGCGCTAGTGGTAAAGAACCTGCCTGCAAGTTCAGGTAGATGGAAGAGACATAGGTTTGATCCCTGGGTCAGGAAGATCCCCTGGAGGAGAAAATGGCAACCCACTCCAGTATTCTCCTGGAGAATCCCACGGACAGAGGAGCTTGGCAGACTGCAGTCCATAGGGTTGCCCAGAGTCGAATACGACTGAAGCAACTTAGCACACGCGCACGCCTCTCTGAGAAGGGCTGCGGCTCTGGGTAATCTCTGGGGGGTGGGGGTTGCCTCACCTTGGTTCACCCACCAGACAAAGTGATGCTGTGTGGTAGCTCTCCCAGACTCTCACAGGGAGTAAGCTTTTGAAATGAAGAGGGAGCCATCTCTTTTTCCTGACATGCATCACATCTCTCACTGAAGGAAGAGACCCTCTGCTGCCTGGATTGTGCACTGGAGCATGTCACAGTCTAGACAGCATTGAGAGACAAAAGGCTCACTTGTCATCCGCCTTTCACTGGATGGAGAGACAGCCTGAAAGCTCTATGAGACGCCGCCCCACATGTGAACCGAGAGGAGCATATGTAACAGTTCTAAACCAGGGGCCATGTGTGGCTGTGGCAATAAAGGTGAGGCTAAACGGAGATTTGCTCAGGGTTTAGGAGACAGGTTCTAGGGTCAGACGCCAAGACTGAATCCATACGATCATCTTGCCTTCCTCCATCCAGCCTGGGCCCCTGCTCCTTGGTGCTTCCCTTTGCAGCCTGGCTGGGTCTCTATCCCATCAGAAGCTTCCTGCGGGGGAACTCACCTTCTTATCCTCTGCTTATAGCCCTTGATACAGGTGGGGGAGGAAACACACCTGCTACCTAGGGAGCAAGGACACATGCGCAGAGCAGTCTGGGATTTTGATGCACCCATCTGGAAACGCTGCTCAATGGTGAGACAAATCACATGACTGTTTCCCATCCCTGCTTCTGCCTTCTCCTCCCCTCTATGGATATGGCTTTCTGTGAGTGCTCAGGAAAGGAAAGTTATCCAAAGCCCGGGATGGAAGTTGAAGCCTGCCTGCAGCCTGCTGGTAGCTAGCTGTGTGACCTTAGGCAAGGTCCTTAAGCTCTCTGAGTCCTCATTAAAATGGGGATGATAGCACCCATCTCATCTATGATGAAGGATCAGATGAGCATTGTATAGAAAGGATGCTCCTCGAACATGAATGATGGTGATGATACCTTTACATCAGCTATGTCAGGTATACCCTTACTGTCTAAAGCTGAGGTTAAGAGACACAGAACCCCTTAGGCACCCCCCTTAGAAAAAGAGCTGACTTCCTTTTCATTTCAAAAGCTTGCTCCTTGTGAGAGTCTGGGAGAGCATCTGTGATTATGGATAATTATCATAACTGTGAGGATTTGCTGCCCTTCTTGTATCATTATGCTCTGTCAGAAAGAAAGACTGGGATGTGCCAATCTATCAACCTGGCAATAATTAAGCACTTATAACATTTAGGTAGACCTTGTGGAGCATAGAAAAACAGACCTCACACCATCCCTCCCCCTAAAGAATAAACTAGGAAACAAAGCAAGAGTTGAAAATATAACATCTTCTAGGGCCAGCAGTATTCAACCTTTTAGAAATGCCATAGTCTCTTGGGCACCGAAGTGTCTAGAAAGTACATTTTATGTTGCTCTGCAGTGCTGCCCCCTGAATACCACCCCTTAACAAAGGCTCTCTTTTCTCCTTAATGGAGGTAAGGACCAAAAGCAAGCCTCTGATTTCTTTTAAGTCAAGAGAACTCCTGCCCTCTTGCTCAAGACTCTCCTTGTGGATCCTCCTTTAATCTTGTGTTTGAATGGAACGAGCCCTTTCTCTTCCTAAGCCCATCATCCAGATGCTTCTGACTGCTCACTAGCCACGGCTCCTGTGTCTCCTCCTCACCGGTCCCCTGTCTCCAACTCCTGAAGCCAGTGCCCCACAACACACATCCACTTTCTCCCCTCTGCTTCGTAGGTGGCCTGGTTGTTCTCCAGCCCTATTAATAGCTTTTGGCCTGCAAAAGCTGAGACCAATTCAAGATTTGCATAACAGTCCAAAGCAACAGAGGATTTGTCATAAGGCGGCGGGTGATTAATCGCCAAATGAACTGCACAGACAGCCTCCTTGTTACAGGAGTGGAGCCTCCTTGGGTCCTTTTTGGGGAGAAAGCAGAGCATGCATCATAAACAAGGACAAATGAACAAGCTGACTCAGAGGAAAGGGGTCAGAATGGACAGAGGAAATCTGAGGAACTGGCTCCTGAGAGGTCAGTGACCAACTGTACCATCCAGGAAGTATTGGACCATGAAAAGTTACTGCCATTTTAATAAGTCAAAAGCAGTTGAATATTGATTATTTCACATGATTAAACTTAAACATTTTGGGATTTAGTGAGCATTTTTATTGTATTTTTAATTGGAGGATAATTGCTTTACAATACTGTGTTAGTTTCTACTATACATCCACATGAATCAGCCATCGGTATGCATGTGTCCCCTCTGTCTGAACCTCCCTCCCACTGCATCTCACCCCTCTAGCTCATTACAGAGCCCTGGGTTTGCACTCCCTACAGCACGTTCCCACCAGCCGTCTATTTTACATATGGTAACGCACGCACTTCAGTGTCCCTCTCTCAGTTCACCCCTCCCTCTCCGCCTCCCATTGTGTCCACAAGTCTGTTCTCTGTGTCTGCATCTCCACTGCTGCCCTGCATCGTTCCATGAAAAGTTAACGTGTCTCTTTCTGTCAATTAGAAGATAAGTCTGCAGCATAGTTTTCTTTTCTTGTTTGGCCATTAGTACTGATGAAAGTGAAAGAGGAGAGTGAAAAAGTTGGCTTAAAGCTCAACATTCAGAAAACTAACATCATGGCATCTGGTCTCATCACTTCATGGGAAATAGATGGAAAAACAGTGGAAACAGTGTCAGACTTTATTTTTTGGGCTCCAAAATCACTGCAGATGCTGATTGCAGCCAAGAAGTTAAAAGACGCTTATTCCTTGGAAGGAAAGTTATGACCAACCTAGATAGTATATTAAAAAGCAGAGACATTACTTTGCCAACCAAGGTCCGTCTAGTCAAGGCTATGGTTTTTCCCGTGGTCATGTATGGATGTGAGAGTTGGACTGTGAAGAAAGCTGATTGATGAAGAATTGATGCTTTTGAACTGTGGTGCTGGAGAAGACTCTTGAGAGTCCCTTGGACTGCAAGGAGATCCAACCAGTCCATCCTAAAGGAGACCAGTCCTGGGTGTTCATTGGAAGGACTGATGCTGAGGCTAAAACTCCAATGCTTTGGCCACCTCATGTGAAGAACTGACTCTCTGGAAAAGACCCTCATGCTGGGAGGGATTGGGGGTGGGAGAAGAGGACGACAAAGGATGAGATGGCTGGATGGCATCACTGACTCGATGCACGTGAGTTTGGGTGAACTCCGGGAGTTGGTGATGGACAGGGAGGCCTGGCGGGCTGTGACTCTCATTCGCAACGGTTCGGACACGACTGAGCAACTGAACTGAACTGAATTGATAGCTAACATTTGTCGCATCCTTTCTATGTACCTTACACACCACATGGTTTGCCTTATTTCAAACTCATGAAACCTGTCAATTAGGTCATTTTTATTCTTATTTTATTGAGGAACTGAGGCTCAGAAAAGTTAGTTAACTTGCCCAAAGTTATACAGTTGGAAAGTGGTGGAACTGAGAATGGGACTTGAACCCAGGATTCTTCTGGTTCCAGAGGCCATGTCTTTAAGTGATAGTGCTTCCCAGGGATACATCGTGGATGCTTTGTTGCTCAAACCTCAGCTGCTCAATCAGCTTTCCTATTTATAGTTGATGTTCGAGAAACATTTATTGAATCAAAGTAAACACACACATCCAAAGGTTCAGTCACTGTTTCTTCTTCCAAAGCACAGGTATATTAACTGCTTATGCAGCCCATCCAACTCATTTCCCTTTCCTGTACACAGTTACTAGGTATCTCTGAACCACATTTTCTCTTCCAGTAAATATTTAGTGAATATATACTATATGAAAAGCCTCATTCTTTCTGCTCTCATGTACTTAATTTCCTCAATTAAAAATATGCACATGCACACACATCTTTGCCAGCCTCTAGTACTCTTGCCTAGAAAATCCCATGGACGGAGGAGCCTGGTGGGCTGCAGGCCGTGGGGTCGCTATGGGTCGGACACGACTGAGCGACTTCACTTCCACTTTTCACTTTCACACATTGGAGAAGAAAATGGCAACCCACTCCAGTGTTCTTGCCTGGAGAATCCCAGGGGCGGGGGAGCCTCGTGGGCTTCCGTCTATGGGGTCACACAGAGTCGGACACGACTGAAGTGACTTAGCAGCAGCAGACTGTGAAAGCACAGAGTTGAATGAATGAGGTCTGTTGCCAGCCTCTATACTCTTGAAAGCACAGAGTTGAATGAATGATGTGTCTTGCTTCCCATGAACTCAGAGTCAAGTAAAGGAAGTAAACCGTAAAGGTAAACCAGTCACTGTCCAACAGTGTGAACTGGAGCAAAATAATAGAGGAATGGATGTCAGGCACAGGGTAAGATGTCAGGAGACAGGATGATCCATAAGGGCATCCAGGGAACTTCACAGAGAGCTACGCTTGACAGCTCTACAAGCCCCGGATGCAGTGCCAGGCATGCAGTAGGCGTGCAGTACATTTTGATAAACAGAATCACATTGACTAAACCTAAAGTTTGAGAGAGACGTGACATGGAATGTGGCCTGAGAGTTTATACTGTGGATTTTTCTCAGCTGAGCACTGGGGCGTCCTGAAGAAGTTTAAATAGAAGAGTTCAGGCTCAGATTTGCTGGGTATGGGTGACATAGAAGAAGAGATGAATGTGCTGAATGAGACCACTGCTTATCACCCAAAAAGCAGGGACAGGATGGAGGAGGGGTGCCTGTCTTGCAGGGGACGAGGAAAGAGAGGTTCCAGTGCCACTAGCCCACGGTATCTGGTGTTCTCTAGAACTTCTCTGATTGCTTTCTTTATTTCGGTGTTTATATTTATATCCTACTTTCTAAATTTGAGATGATTTGTAATACAAGAAACATGTATTATAAGTTTATTATTTTTGCTTTATTTTTAAATTAAATTTTATTTTTTTATTGAAGTATAGTTGGTTTACAACACTGTGTTAGTTTCAGGTGTACAGAAAAGTGATGCAATTATACATATTTTTTTCAGATTCTTTTCCATCATAGATTATCACAAGATACTGAGTATAGTTTGCTGTGCTATACAGTAAATCCTTGCGATTTGTTTTGTATATAGTAGTGTGTACCTGTTAATCCCATATTCCTAATTTATCCCTCTCATCTCCCTTTCCCCTTTCGTAATCATTAAGTTTGTTTTCTATGTCTGTGAGTCTGTTGCTGTTTTGTAAATAAATTCATCTGAATTAGTTTTTAGATTCCATATATAAGTAATAACATAGTATTTGTCTTTTTCTTTCTGACTTACTTCCCTTAGTATGATAATTTCTAGGTCCATCTATGTTGCTGCCAATGGCAATATTTCATTATTTTTATGGCTGAGTAAAATTTCATTGTGTGTGTATGTAGGTGAATGTATATCGCTTCTTGTAATAAATGTATTAAAATAGAAACAGGTTAGGTATATATCAGAAAGATACATTGTATATTGTGTATGTTGCTGCTGCTGCTGCTGCTAAGTCACTTCAGTCGTGTCCGACTCTGTGTGACCCCATAGATGGAAGCCCACTAGGCTCCCCCATCCCTGGGATTCTCCAGGCAAGAACACTGGAGTGGGTTGCCATTTCCTTCTCCAATGTGTGAAAGTGAAAAGTGAAAGTGAATTTGCTCAGTCGTGTCCGACCCCTAGCGACCCCATGGACTGCAGCCCACCAGGCTCCTCCATCCATGGGATTTTCCAGGCAAGAGTACTGGAGTGGCTTGCCATTGCCTTCTCCGATATTGTGTATATACATATATAAATAATATATCAAAAAGAGAGAGAGCCTGAAACCATAGGCTAGACCAACTCTCTACTATTACTGAGTATTAGGTTTTTCCTGTGGTCATGTATGGATGTGAGAGTTGGACTGTGAAGAAAGCTGATCGCCAAAGAATTGATGCCTTTGAACTGTGGTGTTGGAGAAGACTCTTCAGAATCCCTTGGACTGCAAGGAGATCCAACCAGTCCATTCTAAAGGAGATCAGTCCTGGGTGTTCATTGGAAGGACTGACGCTGAAGCTGAAGCTCCAATACTTTGGCCACCTCATGCGAAGAGTTGACTCACTGGAAAAGACTCTGATGCTGGGAAGGATTGGGGGCAGAAGGAGAAGGGGACGACAGAGTATGAGATGGCTGGATGGCATCACCGACTTGATGGACACGAGTTTGAGTGAACTCCGGGAGTTGGTGATGGACAGGGAGGCCTGGCGTGCTGTGATTCATGGGGTCGCAGAGAGTCGGACACGACTGAGCGACTGAACTGAACTGAACTGAAGTTTCCAAGCAGCCAAAGCAAAAAGCACAGACTATTTAGTACATATTGATTTTTAGGAGAGACAGCGTTTTTGTTGGTACTAAATTCTGAAAGGGATTTCCCAAGCTGGACCCTATTTGCGGTGCCAACAACAGCGCTGCGTCCGCACCTCCCTCCCACCCGTCCTTGGCCGCTGCCTCCCCTCAGAGCTCTGGTCTCCATCCCTTCTGAGTCTGTGCCCTGCGTTCAAGCGCTGAAGGAAATACGACCTCTGTTCGTGCACCGCATCTAGGTCTCGGTGTCTGCGTTGGCTTAGTTACAACTTAAGGTCATATTTTCAGTTCCTGGTGGGAATGGGTACAGCACAGGGAACTCTGCTCAACGCGCTGTGGTGACCTGAGTAGGAAGGAAGCCCAACAGGGAGGAGATGCAAGTGCAGGTCTGGCTGATTCACTTCACTATACAGGGCGAACTAACATAACCTGGGCAAGCAACTATACCCCTATAAAAATTATTTGAAAAAAACAAATGAATATGGACACTAACACGTGACAAGTCTATCTGTATTTACTGGAAAACTAGACATTGTCAAGTCTTCATTCTGCAAGTACTTACCGAGAAGCCACTCTGGCAGCACATATTTAGGCAAAGATTGTGCACCAGGGAGCCACACAGGTAAAGTTCTCACCCTATGGAGGCTGTATGTTTGTGAGACGGCAGACAATACATAAATAAATATACTCCATCAGGTAGGGACAGGTACTGACTGGGAAGGCACGGAGCCAGCTACAGGGACTGCGTGCGCTACTTTGGGGCTGGCTTGCTCAGGAAGCCTCCTTTACACAGCTCAGCTTTCATCCCATGACTTTCTATCAGACTACATCACCTTTTCCTTAGCAACAGAACACAGAATAAACATTACGGAATCAAATACCTTTCACCAAGTTGACCGCTAAGGATGGCAGGAAAATGTTCTGCTACTATTTGAGGCAGAGGTTTTTGCCAAATTGCTTGTAACAAAAATAACCATTCATACCAGTCCGGTCATTTCAATGGTAAATCTAATCTGAACCTAAGCTGCTGAATCCACGCTCTTTCTGAGTTCCCTTCCAGGGTGCCAGAATATTTATGCAGCACTTATATGGGTCATGGCCTCAACATATGCTAGCTTGTGGAAAGAGATTCTTAGTAATCATGAAAGGAAAGAGGCAATAGAGCAGACGGTTAAGAAGCTGGGTTTTGGGCCAGACTGTTTGGGTCTACACCTGAACCCTAAGAATTCTTAGCTGGTGATCTTAGGTAAGTTATTTGACCTGAGATTGGTCTTCTTACTTGTAATAATAATAAATACCACAGAAGGTTGTTGTGAGAATAAAGTAGTTAACATATAGGTATATGACATTTAGAATATATCTGGCATAAAACCCTTAACAAGTGTTTATGATTGTAACTCCAATTCACAGATGGGGATATTGAGGCTCTGAGAGATTAAGTAACCTTAGTTCATACAGGTAATGAATGGCAAATTTAGAAATTAAACCTAGACTTTTCTGACTCTAAATTCATGCTCTCTCTGCTATGACTGCCTCTATTACCATCAATGGGAATTAAAATAACATTTCCCAAAAGAGATTTAGATCCAAATAACAGTAGCAAAACAGAGGCACTCGTGAGAAACTGAGGTCATGTTTTACTGGTGGTGATCAGCCAGCAATATTGATCAAGAGCTACTACGCCCCTAGGCCTCCCACTCAATAAACAGTGGTAACTCAAAGTAAGTGGATTTAGCCTTTGCCTGAGTTTTCCACTTCATTCCTTCGTTTGTTTATATAACATTCACTGAGCTGTGGGGGATTCACAGGAATAGATGAAATGATCCCACTCTCAGTCTGGGGAGAAAAAGGGCAGAAAGCGTACAAATGACAAACCAGCAGAGAACATGGTCCTGTCACAACCGGACTGGAATAAGAAGTATGAACACTTCGTCCCAGGTGGGACTAGCCTCAGACAGTTTGGTCCAGCCCGTGCAGGAAGTGACCAACATGAACCAGCTTGGGTTCTCTGGAACTATCATGTCACATTTAAGTCCCAGAGAATGAAAGGATATGGAATAAACTTACGGGTAAAAGCATTACAAATTCAGTGTGTGTTTTAGAAATTAGGTTTTATGTGATGACTCCACATTTGTAACATGTTTTTACTCCATCAGTGTTTGTATGGGAAAAAAATCTGAATTAGAAACCTTCACGCTAAAAAAGCTCTTTGGTTCAGCAATTTTTATCAGTCAGGGTGAGGTCAGAAAATGTTAACAGGATAAATTTAACAAAAAAGAGTTGTTAACCAGATACATTGTTAACTAGGCAACTAAAGCTGTAAGAAAACTCTACAGTATCACAGGGACTTCCCAGGTGGCACTAGAACCCACTTGCCAATGCAGGAGACCTAAGAGACGTGGGTTTGATCCCTGGGTTGGAAAGATGCTGTGGAAGAGGAAAATGGCAACCCACTCCAATATTCTTGCCTGGAGAATTCCATGGACAGAGGAGCCTGGTGGGCTACAGCCCATGGAGCTGCAAAGAGTCAGACACGAGTGGGTGACTGGGCACCCAGCACAGCAGAGTGAAAGGAGGTAGCAGTTGCAGGAAGGAGCTCCCAGCTCTGTTGCGGGGGGGCAGGGGACGACAAGGGAAGAGGTTGGAATTATTAAAACTTAGAAGCTGAGAATTGGATTTTCTAGGCACTGGGACCCAGACCTCTGAGGAGAGGGTGCTGGCCCAGGCTGGTGTCTCCCTGGAGACACAAAGAGGCTGGTTCTGTAAGGGTTGGAGAAATTGCAAACTGGACTCCGCTGCCACTGTAGAAAAGTGAAGAAGCATTTCTGGACTGTTCCTCACCGGAACAGGAAGCAGACAAGGGCCAGGAAGCAGCAAGTCCCTTCTTCCTCCTCCAGTTTTCCTCCACTTTCTAGCGCTCCCTTGGGCTTCCCTGGTGGCTCAGAGGTTAAAGCGTCTGCCTGCAATGTGGAAAACCTCGGTTCGATCCCTGGGTCAGGAAGATCCCTTGGAGAAGGAAATGGCAACCCACTCCAATATTCTTGCCTGGAGAATCCCATGGACGGAGGAGCCTGGTGGGCTACCGTCACGGGGTCGCAAAGAGTCAGACACGACTGAGCGACTTCACTCGCTCACTCAATGCTGAACTAGTTGGCAATATGAATATGAACACAATACAAGGGTGAACATGGAGTCAGCCCTCGTTTTCAGCCTAGAAGGGAAGACAGACACGAAAGTCAGAAGGCACAATACGGTATATGTGATACCAGAAGGCTGTACAAGTCTGAAGGGAACATTGAATTAGAAATGATTATTCTCAAGGGAGCAGACAGGAAAGATTTCACGGCTAATTCCTGAACTGAGCCTTTAAAGGTGATTCAGGCAGTACTGGTCACTCACGAGAGCATTCCATATAAGAACAGCCTGGACAAAGACATACGAGCAGGAAGGAGTGGGGTGCATTCAAAGTTCATGAAAATAATGCTGCCTGGCTGGGCTGTGGGATAAGAAATGATGGATGTGGTAAGAGATACAGTTCATGCAGTAGGCAGGGGTCAGATCATGAAGACTTTCCTATGCTGGCTGAATTGTTTTAACCCTGTTTTACAAGCAGTGTAAGATTTCAACTAGGGGAGGAATGCGAACAGAACTGTGTGTGAATGACAATGCTGATTTATTAGTATCATGGGGAAGAGTAATAGGGGAGCAAAGGAGGACAGAGAGGAGATTGCTGTAATCCTCCAGACGTGTAACGGTGAGAACCTTACCGATGGAAATACCAGTAGGGATGGGGTGGAAGGGATGGACAGGAGAAATGCTGAGTGAGCAGAAATGAGAGCAGCAGGAACTGCAGAGAAAACAACACTGGAATCTGGGTTATTGGCTGAGATCACTGGATAGATGGCAGTGCCGTTCCCCACAATGGGAGGTTAGCGGAGGTTGCTCTATGGGTGAGGGATGATGATGACTTAAGTGTTGTGCGCATGGATATTTCAAATGATGAGGAGAGTTCCGTAAAAGGCAGTTGAGTTGATGCTGAACTCACCTTTAATAGGACTCTACAAACCGATGACATCAACTACTGCCTTCCTGAGAAAGTGTTGCTCATCAAGAGGATGGAAAACATTCAGTGATTCCAGAAAAGATCTCCAGGATCTTTGACACTTACAGAAGATGTAATCATCATTTCCCATATTATCGTATTTTCCTTCTGTTCACATGATAATAGCAAGTTCTCTGTTGTCAATATGGCATGTAACCACAAAGATTGACATGTGAATGAATTTGTCCTGGTGCTTAATGACTAACTCCTTAATGTAACTTCTGAACTGAAACCTCCTCCTAAGTAGATGTCCAGAAAATTCTTTTAACAATATATTATCTTGTGCCTGAAGTGAATTCAAATCTCAGGTGATGATGTTACTGCCATTTTTAAATTCTTGGAAGGAACTGCTGTTAATGCTGCTTTAGTCAGCTGCTGCTGCTGCTACTGCTGCTGCTAAGTCACTTCAGTCGTGTCCGACTCTGTGTGACCCCATAGACGGCAGCCCACCAGGCTCCCCTGTCCCTGGGATCCTCCAGGCAAGAATACTGGAGTGGGTTGCCATTTCCTTCTCCAATGCATGAAAGTGAAAAGTGAAAGTGAAGTCTCTCAGTCGTGTCCGAATCTTAGCGACCCCATGGACCGCAGCCCACCAGGCTCCTCCATCCATGGGATTTTCCAGGTAAGAGTACTGGAGTGGGGTGCCATCGCCTTCTCTACTTTAGTCAGCTACTCTTAATATTGGAGCCTATGTTTTCATTTTTTCGAGTTTCTGCATTGGCATAGCAAATATACACATGGAAGTCATCAAAAGACAGCCCTGCAATATAGTTGTTCTTTATAAGGATTTCTAGAAGACTGGCTCTTGGTCTTATTTTTATTTTCATTCAAATCATCTTCCTTTACATACAACATCGTCACTTGAAAGGAAGAGGCGGGAATAACTTGTGGACACTCAGGGGCCAGAGATGCCCCAGAACCAGCAGGGGCCGCCTCATCTGTCTTGTCCCTTCACTTCTGGGACTTCTCTTAATACACATCCTTATTCACCATTCATTCATACAACCATTCAGCACTACTCTGCAAAGCGCACTCAAAACCACCTCTTTGGGACTTCCCTGGTCAGGGAACTAGGATCCCACATGCCTCTTGGCCAAAAAACCAAAACATAACACAGAAGCAGTAAGGTAACAAAATCAATACAGACTTTACAAAATTGCTTTAAAACAAAACAGAAACCACCTATTTCTCCCCAGCTACTCAAACCCATAGCAACTCTGAGTTCCTGCAACATCAGGATTGTAGAGCTTTGCTAGCCCTGAAGTGTTAGTGTGGAGCGTGCTATAGCAACTTTCCAGAGGCATAATCTGTCCTCCTAAATAGAGTGCAAATCTCAGGAGGGCAGAGACTCTCTCAGCTACCTTGTTTATGTAACTTGTGCATACATTACTTCAATGATAGCCTTGACCCAAGGTTTCCTGGGCTCAGCCCTAGAGGTCACCAATGTTTACTTAGTGCCTGATCTCTGTCCTCTGCTGTTTATACTCTTGCCTCCTGTAACACAGCACTCGAGTGTTGAGTAAGCTGCTTCCTTTCCTTAATCACCCCGTTTATCTTATTTATTCCTCCCCACAGGTGAGCCACTTTTTAAAATTTGCACTATATTTTATTAACTCTCTGTCTCCCAGTAACATAAAACACATACCTCAAGATACACACCGTTTGATAAATGGAATATTCCACAGCTCTCGGAAGGAAATCAGCCACCATAAAAGTTAATGTGTTTAGTTCATAAAGAAAAACTCTCCCCACGCACAAGGGTAGCTTGGAAATTGGCGTATTCGCTTTATGACCTCGTTTATTAGCCAGAACGATGCCTTGTTTGGTCTCGGAAATTTGTTTAGGATCATTAGGAAAGGGCTGCTGGGTGTCCCTCACTGTCAATTTATACACTGGCCTTGCTCACAAACTCTGGAAATGAAGATGAAGGAAAATGCAGTTTTTATTTCTTCTAGGCTGTAATTTCTTCTTTCTGACCAGTTATAGTTACAGACATTCTGAGCATCTTTGCAAGACTGTGTTGGTTTATGATTCCCACTTTGGAAAGGGGAGCATTTTTACCAATAGTAAAAAGAGACTATTTAGGATACAATGGCTCCTTAGAAAAGTCAATATCATAACTGGGCTCTAGGGATTTCCTTGATGGTCCAGTAGTTATTCTTTGCCTTCCAGTGCAGGGGTGCAGGTTCAATCCCTGGACAGGGAGCTAGGATCCCACATGCCTTCAGTCAGAAAACCAAAACATAAAACAGAAGAAATTTTGTAACAAATTCAATAAAGACTCTAAAAACGGTCCACATTAAAAAGTCCTTTTTTAAAAAGAATTGAGCTCTGCAGATGCTGATTGCAGCCAGGAAATTAAAAGACGCTTACTCCTTGGAAGGAAAGTTATGACCAACCTAGATAGCATATTAAAAAGCAGAGACATTACTTTGCCAACCAAGGTCCGTCTAGTCAAGGCTATGGTTTTTCCTGTGGTCATGTATGGATGTGAGAGTTGAACTGTGAAGAAAGCTGATCGCCGAAGAATTGATGCTTTTGAACTGTGGTGCTGGAGAAGACTCTTGAGAGTCCCTTGGACCGCAAGGAGATCCAACCAGTCCATTCTAAAGGAGATCAATCCTGGGTGTTCATTGGAAGGACTGATGCTAAAGCTGAAACTCCAATACTTTGGCCACCTCATGCAAAGTGTTGACTCACTGGAAAAGACTCTGATGCTAGGAAGGATTGGGGGTGGGAGGAGACGGGGACGACAGAGAATGAGATGGCTGCATGGCATCACCGACTCGATGCACATGAGTTTGAGTGAACTCCGGGAGTTGGTGATGGACAGGGAGGCCTGGCGTGCTGTGATTCATGGGGTCGCAAAGAGTCGGACACGACTGAGCGACTGAACTGAACTAACTGAGCTCTAATATTACACTATCAAATATTATTTTCCCTTTTAAGTAGTTAGTTCCCTCTGCCCTGAAAATTTAGAAGTATACTACCTTCCCCCTCTGGTGATATGCTGGCTGTCAGAAATCTGAAGCACTTGAGAAAATATGAGAACTGCTTCTATCTCTTCAGGTCGTTTATCTCTGTCACAAAGGGTGAGTAGGAGAAAAAAAACCATATAACTTTTTAACTTCAACTCTTCACCACTAATGGTCAGACTACCTCCTCTCCCCAAACCACCACTCTGCAAACACAAACGTCATATCTTATCTTTGCTTCTAACCTTGATTTTTTAGCAAAATATATATTGGATGAAATGAATTTTCCCCTGCATCCTGTATTTTAATTGAGTATTGTCTATGTGCAAGAAGATATGATAGGAGAGCCTTTTCTAAAAAGCGGGTAAGTTTGCAGTATTAACTCTGCTAGCAAGACTTTCTGGGCTACCCCAGCCCTGTTATCACTTTGTAACTATTTACTAATGAGGCCAAATGTGCTGATTCTGGGGACTGTTTGAGCTTCAGAGGAGGCTGATGCAGTGGCTCTGTGTTGTCCTTGATGATCTGATTTTTCTGCCTTCCGTGGGTAAGCATCATGACAAGACTGTTTTCTCTCATGGCGTCAACAAGGTTGCTGTGGGTCCAAGCTTCAAATCTAAAGCATATCATCTAGGAAAGAGTCCTTTTCTTTCCAATCATTTCAATAAAGGTCATGTGGCCATCTCTGAACCAGTGACTGTGGTTAGGGTTACGCGCAGCGCTGGTCAGTTTCTCACCCCTGGCGCTGTGAGTCTGATCAGCTTCTCCTGAGATAGTTACCTGTCTGTAGTACTCAGGTCTTATTCAGTCATATCCTGTCATTCCAGACCAGGCCTTCTCGTATCATGCCTAGTCACTTTCTGAGAGTTTCCCAGCTGAACTCAGGGATCTCTTTTCTCCATTCAGTTTATTTAGGTGTTGCTCAAACGTCTCTCATGTACTGTTACCTACTCTTCCTCTTTGCCTCCTCTTCTTTGCCATGTTCTAGGATTCTGCTTGTTTCCCCCTACTCTTTGCAGTACCGATTAGACCTCTCTCTTCCTGGCAGGGTTATTCCTCAGTGTCTCTCTCTTTTTTTTTTAGCATGTTTTCCCCAGCTACCTGCTAATCCTTCCTTCCCTAGGACTCTCACAACACACCCGTCCTTCCTCAGAAGTAAAATCTCATGCCAGAACACACACAAGTGGCACCAACAGTAGATGTTCCATGTTTTACAGCCGCATGTAAACTGTCTTTACACTTCCAAAATGGCTATGTTATGTTTCTTCTACTTCATTACCTTTGCACCTAAAATTTAACCAGCACTGGCTTAGTATCTCTTTTCAACAAGTAAGCAAATAAATGAGAACCTTGATGCCCAAATCGTGAATTCAGGACCTTGAACCAGAACCATAAATCTCACAATGAAATCTCGTCAGTAATAAGGGAATGCAACTTGGGATATGTAAATTACCTTGTTATTCAAATAACCCTCAAGAACTGAGATGCTTATCCTATTCTCAAGATGGAAAGTATCCTTCTTAGGGTCTTAGTCTCCTCCAAGATTTGATCATCAATATTATTATCCCTCTGGTAATTGTGAGACAGATTTTGTACATTTTCCAAAATCTATCAATATTATCTTTTAGGAAATGTTCTGTCCACATATTTCTTTAGTTTGGGGTCACTTCAATTGGTGAATTTTCCTTACGATCTCTTCCCCATCATTCCAAAAGCAATTCTCTGGAAAATCTATTTTAGAGACATAGTTAGAAATGATAGGAATCAAGGAACCTGTTAGAAAGAACAGATGGTTACTTTTTGTAAGAAACAAATCCTTTAAAAAAAAAACTTTTTCTATTAAAAAAATTAACCGAGAGAGGCTGGCTCAACTCCAATGGTTGTTGAGATCTCTGTCAGTTGTCTCTTTGTTAACAGTGATGTCAAATCTTTAGGTTCATTGTAAAAAAAAGAAAATATATATATATATATATAAATCCATTAAGGTGCAGTGTTGTCAAACACGGGCCTGAATAAATACATGAGTGGATAGATGGATGGATATGTATGCCATAAACCAAATAACCTAAATTAAGAATGGTAAAATATAGATGATGTTTTTCCAGGTGTGCACTGTCTACTTTCAATTTTTCTATATGTTTTAAATTTTAAAATTGAAACGTGGAGAAACACAGGGCCTTGAACATTGAGATGAACCAGATGATAGAGTTAGTACATGGACAGACTGTTAGAGGCCTATATCAGTGGTTGGGGTGAGAATCTATATAAGCACAGGGATTATGGGGTGGGGGGTGGCAGTCACTAGGCAGGACAAGAGGAAGTAAACACTAAAGATTCCTGCAAGAGTTAATCAGAAGGCAGACAATAGAAGCAGCTAGTGGAGGATGTGAAGTGAAAGTCACTCAGTCATGTCTGACTCTTTGTGACCCCATGGACTGTAACCCACCAGGCTCCTCTGTCCCTGGAGTTCTCCAGGCAAGAATTCTGGGGTGGGTAGCCATTCCCTTCTTCAGGAGATCTTCCCAACCCAGGGATCAAACCCAGGTCTCATGCATTCCTGGCAGATTCTTTACCAACTGAGCCACCTAAATCCCCTCTAATATACTCTGCTTACTACCATAAATTCCTGTTTTCTGAATGCTCAAGCAGAATGGAAGAGAAAGCTCTACCCGCTGTGTCAAGAGATCTGCCTGAATTATCTCCTTTACGTTTTGCAGCATGCATGAAAATGGGTTTTATAGGGTTTCTTCATTTACTTTTTTGCATTCACAGCATCCCTTACCTCCTTTTCAAGTAAAATCATACTCATCTTCCTTGGGAGACCAACCCTTGAACACTGAGCAGAGACCTGGTGCCCTATCTTATCTGTTTAAAGGTGTGGATGTATAAGACAAGCAAGTGAGGTCAGGGAGGCTCCATCTCCAGGGAATTTGAGTCTTAAGCACAGTCAACCATGAATGGAAGATCAGAGCTGACAACACAGAAGCCTTGAACAATACATTCATTAGTTGCTGCCACTTGAATCCTTTAGAACTCTCTGGATTCCTGTCATTTTGTTTGGGTGATGGTGTTTCTGTTGCTTGCAAACAAAGAACTCTAACTGGCAGAGGCAGTGTCATTTCCATTTCAGAAACAAGGAAACCTAAGATCAGAGGGATTAAGTGTTTTGACTCAGGTCATCATGTGATATCTTTAGACAAGTCTCTCTGACTCCAAATCTGTCTTCTTTACTTATTTTGTTCTGTTCCCTCAAACGCCATGGACTGGAGTTAAATCTCATCTCAGCCACTTACTAGCTGGGTAAGTTTGGGAAAGCTATGTGCTAATTGGTAAATGTCAATCTCCTGATCAAAATAGTCATACATCTCATATAGTTGCGATAAAGATAAAATAAGCAAATTCATGTATTAAGGTACCTGGGACGTAAGAAGAGCTTGATCAATGTTAACTACTATGATGATGATGATGACAATGATAATGATGATGGTATCAGTCAGGGTTCAGGCAAGAATAAGGGTATATTTGAAGAGAGTTCAATGAAGTGTCTATTTAGAAAAGGGAGGGCAGGGCAGATTTAAGGGAAATCAAAAAGGGTTAGGTGAAGGACCCCAGCAAGCCATAGAGGAGGGCTGCCTAAGATGGGCTGGGATCTCTAGCTATGTTTTGAAAATAGTGGCTGTGACAGACGCAGTCAACTGTAGCCTCACAAGGAGGGAGCCAGGAAAATAAATACCTGCCCTTTCCCTCTCAGCTTACCCTCCAGTCTCTTGCCAGGGCCTCGAACTGACAAAAGCCAGCTGGTAGCCAGAGGACGAGAAAGTCTGGTTGATGTGGTCCATAGAGGTCAATGTCTCAGGATATAAAGCAGGGTAGAAAAAGGTGGAGACACACTTCACCTTAGCATTCTTTTATCTGTGAGAAAAAACGCGTGTCCCCAACACGGAGCATCCACAGCTACCATTCATGGTAAGTGATATAAATTCAGTCAAAATCCCCCCGATATGTAAAATTTTATCCACCACCAGTGTCTTTTATGAAGTGTAACATGGAAATAAAGTTGAAAAAAGAAATGATCAATATGAAGCTTAGCTGCCCAGGCCTTTTTCTGAGGCTGGTCCTGAGGACTAAGGTGATAAGCATAGCTTCCTTCATCTACAACCAACCCTGTGTTCTCCAGCCCTTCTACTGGGTTGGGGTACTTATATGCAAGAGTATTTTAAGAGAATTGCAGGATTCAAAGATCTTGGTCTTGCCTGTGTCTGTCAAACATTCCAATCCCACATCCAAGTTTCCCTTTTCTGCTCCTTAGCAAATCAGACTTTGATGTTGCAATTCTGATTCTAGATTGATCTTGACTCATATCAAACATAGGCTGAAGAGGATAATCAATGTTTTTCAAGCTGCCATAGAGGTTTTCTACTTAGCCCTGAGTGTACCTTAATAACTTTTCATTAGTACTTTTATCCATGCACATTGTTTAAAACTGAGAGAAACAGCCAACTCACGCCACTATCTTAATAGTTACTGCTGTCACCATAGCAACTAAGGAAGATTACTAATTGGTCTTGCAACACCTTGCTCTCCACTTGCACTGCATCCTAAGTTTTGTTATTTGTAGTAATTTGAATAGCATACCATGTGTTATACATAGTTCATTTTCCTTCATCGAGAAGTTTCTCTTTTCTCACCAAATATGTTGTAATCTGTGTTAGTTTCTTTTTCTTTTTTTTAACTTATTAATTTTAATTGGAGGCTAATTACTTTACATTATTGTATTGGTTTTGCCATACATTGACATGAATCTGCCCTGGGTGTACATGTGTTCCCCATCTTGAACCCCCCTCCCACCTCCCTCCCCATCCCACCCCTCTGGTTCATCCCAGTACACCAACCCCAAGCATCCTGTATCATGCATTGAACGTGGACTGGTGATTCATTTCACATATGATAATATAGATGTTTCAATGCCATTCTCCCGAATCATCCCACCCTCGCCCTCTCCCACAGAGTCCAAAAGACTGTTCTATACATCTGTCTCTTTCGCTGTCTCGTATACAGGGTTGTGTTAGTTTCTTATTGCTGCTATAACAAATTACCACAAACTTACTGATTTAACACATTTATTATCTCACAACTCTGCAAGTCAAAAGTCTGATATGAGTCTCACTAGGCTAAAATCAAGGTGTCAGAAGGGCTACATTCTACCTGAAGACTCCAGGAGAGAGCTTGTTTCCTTGACTTTTCCATTTCTAGAGGCTCCATGCATTCTGTGGCTCAGGTCCCCTTCCATGTTCAAAGTCAGAAACGGTTGGTTTGTCTCTCTCACTTCACACCACCCTGACACTGATCCTTCTGCCTTTCTCTTCCACTTTCCAGGGCCCTTGTGTTTACACTGGGTTGACTCAGATCCAATTCATGATAACCTCCCTGTCTTTAGGTCAGCTGATGAGCAAACTTAATTCCATTTGCAGCTTTAATACTTTTTTTCTCACATAACATAGCATATTCAAGGATCCCAGGGATCAACGTATGGACATTTTGAGGAAGCCACTATTTTGCCTACCAGTCAGTACAACCCTAATATACAATTTTAGAGGTCCATTTCCAGGAGGCCATTCATAGCAATATTCTGGGTCCTCTCAGAAAAGAAACGGTGCATTCAAAAGGGATTTTTGGAAAACTTTAATGGAAGGACAACTTACAAAGTTGTGGGCAGGATTAAAGGAAATCAACAAAGGATGAGAAAGCACATTAAAGATAGTAACAGCAGAAAGGAGCAAAGATTGAGGGAAGCAGTTACCAGAACCAGGTGAAGGCCATGGTTTTAGGTAGAGAAAGACAACCAGTGTCAAACCAGGGTCAGCAGGAAAGGAACCAGGAGGATAAATACCTCGACCTCTCTCCCTCCCACACTTTGATCTCTCCCCTGTGCTTCCTGTTGGCCAAACCAGCCCAAGCCAGAGGGCAACGGACCTGGGTTGGTTTGGCCAATAAAGTCAGCATCTCAGGACACAAAGGTTGAATAACTGGCGTTGCAGGGGCAGACAGACTGCAACGCCCATACTATAGTTACATAATTCTTACAAAAGGATGAATGGGACCTACCATCCAGTGGTGCATTTGTATTTTAAAATAGCCAGCTAAGCCCAAATTAATCGACAATTGAAATTATGGGGAAATAATTTTCTTTTATTTTATCAAATATAGTTGATTTACAATGTTGTGTTAATTTCTAGTGTACAGCAAAGTGATTCAGTCACACACACACACACATATTCTTTTCCATTATGGTTTATCACAAAATATTGAATATAGTTCCCTGTGCTATACAGTAGGATCTTACTGTTTATCCATCCTATATATAATAGTTTTCATCTGCTAATCCTAAACTTTCAATCCATCCCTCCCTCATCCCCTCTCCCCATTGGCAACCACAAGTCTGTTTTCTATGTTGCTATGTTTCTGTTTCAAGAGAAGTTCATTTGTGTCATGTGTTAGATTCCACACATAAGTAATTATCATACAGTATTTGTCCTTCTCTTTCTGACTTCACTTAGTATGATAATCTCTAGGTCTATCCATTTTACTGCAACCAAATGACATTATTTCATTCTTTTTGTGGCTGAGTAATATTCCTTTATATATATGCCATATCTTCTTTATGTATTCATCTATTGTTAGACATTTAGGTTGTTTACAAGTCTTGGCTATTATAAATAGTGCTGCAATGAACATAAGGATGCATGTAACCTTTTGAATTAAAGTTTTGCCCAGATATATGCCCAGGAGTGGGATTACTGGATCATATGGCAACTCTATTCTTAGTCTTTTGAGCAAATTACATACTATTTCCCATAGTAGCTACACCAATTTGCATTCTGTGGGGAAATATTTTTGAGCTACAAGCATAAACAAGTCCTGCTTATTAAGCCACACTACATAATGTGTACATCTCCAACTAAAATAAAATCAATAAAATTTTAAAATATAAAATAAACTAAAAATAAAATTAAAAGTATCATATAGCCCACAGAAGTATATGAACCTGGAAGAATTTTATTCCATCATAGTGATGACAGCAGTGATTCAAAGGGTGTAGCCATGAAGGAACCATAATTTTTCTGCCATTTCACCAGGCCTTTATAAATAAACATAACAGTGGTCATCACATTTGGGACAAAATTCTAGTCTGTCAAACCATACAAGTTATATATCACTATTTCATCTTCCTGTGGTTACCACAGACACATCAAGCCATATTTTCCAATAACTACAACACAAATATAGGCCTAAAAGGTAGGGAATGCAAGGAAATTAATGAGTGTGAGTCACTCACATGCTATGTGCATAAAAACATTACAAACCCAAACCAAAAAGTACCAACTTGGATAAATACTGTTCAGCGAAGAGTTTTCTTCACAGTTGAAGTTTCCAGTGAGAGACAGACACCATTGTCTGTCAGAGAGAATCTTGGTAAATGTAAAAATTTTCCAGGGAAGACTCAGTGCAGAAGAAATTCATTTTCCTTCCTCAAACCACAGAGGTCTATAAATTTCTGCCTCCAAAGTGTCTAGAAAGAACAGCTGCTCTCTTATTCCAAGAGAAGTTCAGGAAAGAATCACGTTTCAAGGCTCTGCACTGTATATACCTACAGAACAATTTCATTGGTGAAGATGTAGTGGAGCTAATAGACATACAGTAACTAAGGTCTGGGTTAAGGTCAGTTCAATCGCTCAGTCGTGTCCAACTCTTTGTGACCCCATTAACCGCAGCACGCAAGGCCTCCCTGTCCATTATCAACTCCTGGAGTCCACCCAAACCCATGTCCATCGAGTCGGTGATGCCATCCAACCATCTCATCCTCTGTCATCCCCTTCTCGTCCTGCCCTCAGTCTTTCCCAGCATCAGGGTCTTTTCAAATGAGTCAACTCTTCACATCAGGTGGCCAAAGTATGGGAGTTTCAGCTTCAACATCATCCTCCCAATGAACACTCAGAACTGATCTCCTTCAGGATAGACTGGATGGATTTCCTTGCAGTCCAACGGATTCTCAAGAGTCTTCTCCAACACCACAGTTCAAAATATCAATTCTTTGGTGATCCTCTTTCTTTAGAGTCCAACTCTCACATCCATACATGACCACTGGAAAAACCATAGCCTTGACTAAATGGACCTTTGTTGGCAAAGGAATGTCTCTGCTTTTTAATATGCTGTTTAGGTTGGTCATAACTTGCCTTTCAAGGAGTAAGCGTCTTTTGATTTCATGACTGCAGTCACCATCTGCAGTGATTTTGGAGCCCCCCAAAATAAAATCTGACACTGTTTCCACTGTTTCCCCATCTATTTGCCATGAAGTGATGGGGCCAGATGCCATGATCTTAGCTTTCTGAATGTTGAGCTTCAAGCCAACCTTTTCACTCTCCTCTTTCACCTTCATCAAGAGGCTCTTTAGTTCCTCACTTTTTGCCATAAGGGTGGTGTCATCTGCATATCTGAGGTTATTGATATTTCTCCCAGTCTGGGTAACTGAAGCCAAAGTAACCTCCTACTCTTGATTTTCTTAAAAAATGTTAAGAACAATGTGTGTTTACTCTAAAACATTTAAGCAGTATGTGGATGTGTGTGTGAGTTGCTCAGTTATTTCTAACTCTTTGCAAACCCATGGACTGTAGTCCGCCAGGCTCTGCTGTCCATGGGATTTCTCAGGCAAGAAGACTGGAGTGCATTGCCATTTGCTTCTCCAGGGGATCTGCCCGACCCAGGGATAGAACCCAGGTCTTCCACATTGCAGGCAGATTCTTTACCGTCTGAGCCCCCAGGGAAGTCTGGTATAAGTATTTTTCTTATATATATAAATAAAGCAGTATAGAAAAATATAAATTTCCAAGTGAAACTTTACTTCTTTTCATTCTTTTTCTCTTTCCCTCCTCCATCTCTCCCTTCTAGTCTCTCTCTCTCCATATTAATATTTATCAATATCTATCTCTATGTGTGCATATACACATATGTATACATAACACACAAAGAGACACCTACACACACATTTTGAAAGACACCTAACAGTCTGCCTAATAAACTTAAGTAAAAAAAAAAAAAAGGAATTTATAGAAGGATATAGGTTCAGTTCAGTTCAGTTCAGTTCAGTCGCTCAGTCGTGTCTGACTCTTTGCAACCCCATGAATCACAGCACGCCAGGCCTCCCTGTCCATCACCAAATCCCGGAGTTCACTCAAACTCATGTCCACAGAGTCAGTGATGCCATCCTGCCATCTCATTCTCTGTCGTCCCCTTCTCCTCCCACCCCCAATCCCTCCCAACATCAGAGTCTTTTCCAGTGAGTCAACTCGTCGCATGAGGTGGCCAAAGTACTGCAGTTTCAGCTTTAGCATCAGTCCTTCCAATGAACACCCAGGATTCATCTCCTTTAGAATGGACTGGTTGGATCTCCTTGCAGTCCAAGGGACTCTCAAGAGTCTTCTCCAACACCACAGTTCAAAAGCATCAATTCTTTGGCAATCAGCTTTCTTCACAGTCCAACTCTCATATCCATACATGACCACAGGAAAAACCATAGCCTTGACTAGATGGACCTTTGTTGGCAAAGTAATGTCTCTGGTTTTTAATATGCTATCTAGGTTGGTCATAACTTTCCTTCCAAGGAGTAAGCGTCTTTTAATTTCCTGGCTGCAATCAACATCTGCAGTAATTTTGGAGCCCCCCAAAATAAAGTCTGACACTGTTTCCACTGTTTTCCCATCTATTTCCCATGAAGTGATGGGACCAGATGCTGTGATCTTTGTTTTCTGAATGTTGAGCTTCAAGCCGACATTTTCACTCTCCTCTTTCACTTTCATCAAGAGGCTTTTGAGTTCCTCTTCACTGGTGTTATCTGCATATCTGAGGTTATTGATATTTCTCCCAGCAATCTTGATTCCAGCTTGTGCTTCTTCCAGCCCAGCGTTCCTCATGATGTACTCTGCATATAAGTTAAATAAGCAGGGTGACAATATACAGCCTTGATGCACTCCTTTTCCTATTTGGAACCAGTCTGTTGTTCCATGTCCAGTTCTGACTGTTGCTTCCTGACCTGCATACAGGTTTCTCAAGAGGGAGGTCAGGTGGTCTGGGATTCCCATCTCTTTCAGAATGTTCCACAGTTTATTGTGATCGACACAGTCAAAGGCTTTGGCATAGTCAATGAAGCAGAAATTACTCTCTTGCTTTCTCCATGATCCAGCGGATGTTGGCAATTTGGTCTCTGGTGCCTCTGCCTTTTCTAAAACCTGCTTGAACATCTGGGAGTTCACGGTTCACATATTGCTGAAGCCTAGCTTGGAGAATTTTGAGCATGACTTTACTAGCGTGTGAGATGAGTGCGATTGTGCGGTAGTTTGAGCATTCTTTGGCATTGCCTTTCTTTGGGATTGGAATGAAGACTGACCTTTTCCAGTCCTGTGGCCACTTCTGAGTTTTCCAAATTTGCTAGCATATTGAGTGCAGCACTCTCATAGCATCATACAGCATCATCTTTCAAGATTTGAAATAGCTCAACTGGAATTCCATCACCTCCACTAGCTTTGTTCGTAGTGAAGCTTTCTAAGGCCCACTTGACTTCACATTCCAAGATGTCTGGCTCTAGGTCAGTGATCACGTTATCGTGACTATCTTGGTCGTGAAGATCTTTATTGTACAGTTCTTCTGTGTATTCTTGCCACCTCTTCTTAATATCTTCTGCTTCTGTTAGGTCCATACCATTTCTGTCCTTTATCGAGCCCATCTTTGCATGAAATGTTCCCTTGGAATCTCTAATTTTCTTGAAGAGATCTCTAGTCTTTCCTATTCTGTTGTTTTCCTCTATTTCTTTGCATTGATCGCTGAGGAAGGCTTTCTTATCTCTCCTTGCTATTCTTTGGAACTCTGCATTCAGATGCTTATATCTTACCTTTTCTCCTTTGCTTTTCGCTTCTCTCCTTTTCACAGCTATTTGTAAGGCCTCCTCAGACAGCCATTTTGCTTTTTTGAGGGCCTGAGAGCCAGGAATAGAAAATAAGCAACACTTAAGGGTTCCCAAGCTGCTGCAAACCCAACCTCAGAAAGAGTCCAGTGAAGATACTGCTGCTGGTGTCACCACTGGATACTTGCTGTATGCTGTCTGAACGAGCCATAACTGGGCACTTACTGCTCTCATTTCATCTTCTAGGCCACTGCTGGTGTACAAACCACCACTGCTCTTTCCGCGTCTTCACATGATGGCATTCATATCTGAAAGGTAAGTAGGAGAGTCAGATTGATGAGATTCAGTCTGATTGGCTAAGTCCTAGCTTCCAGAGGGTGAGGAGAGAGAATGTTTGGCTACTAGAGTGGGTGACAGGACCCTGCTTCCTGCTGAGGGTCCCACAACAGAGATCTCAAGTTGGAAGAAAGTTTTTAGCTGCTGAGCAGCCCAAGAGAGACAAACACCTACTAGCTACACTCTGTGCTTTCGATGGGCAAGGTGTCTGTCAAGAGACCCAGTTCATATCTTTCCAGTTAGCAACCCCAACCGAAAGAGAATGTCTCTCTAAAAATATTTGTTTGTTAAGCCCAGGGAAGACTCTGACTGACACTGTTGGGTGCTCATTTCTGCACCAATCACTGAGGTCATCAGCGTGGAGCATTTGGGGTTTTGTTCATTTGTTTTGGTTTGTATTTATTTGGCTGCACGGGTCTTAGTTGTGGCATGTGAGATCTTTGATCTTCATTGTGGCACATGGCATCTTAACTGCAGCATGTGAAGCCTTGGTTGCTGCATGTGGGATCTAGTTCCCTGATCAGAAATTGAACACAGGCCCCTTGCATTGGGAGTGTGGAGTTTTAGCCCCTGGACCCCAAGGGAAGTCCCAGCTTGGAGCATTTTGATTGGCTCCACCTGGGCAAACATGCCTATACTTGTGACTGGGAGTGGTTGGGCAGGCACTGTAATTGAAAGTCATTTATAACCCAGAATGTGGGAAGAGGTTGAATGTCCCAAGGAAGATAAACTGGAAAACAAACATATAATGTACATTTTAGGAGGTCTATATTTTGACTCACATTTTCTTTTTTTAAATTTAGTTATTATACCGTCCTTTCTCAGTCACTTGACTATCACCATAAATACTCAGATGGTCAGTATTAATGGATCGCAGATTTCATTCAGTGTTTCTTCAAAACTGGAGATAAAACTTCAGCCAAGATAGACTGACTGGTACGGGTTTAACCCTCCTTCCATAAATAGGTATAAAACTGTGTAAAATGCATGAGGCAATTGTTTTCAGACACTGAACAATGTCACATGAGACTGTGATCCTTGAGAAAAGAAAACTCACAAGATGATTCCCACAGCTGCCATCTCTCTCTGCCTGGGGCTGTCTTCAGAGTTTGGAGATACTGAAGAGGTTAGAACCTTTAGGGCAAATAAGACTCAAAAGTCTGGGTGAGGGTTTTTCATGAGACCTTGTCTAAGGACTGGGCTGTGTATGTTCCAGGTGAGACCATGTGCTAGATGTTCCAGGGAGTGGCTACTATGGGGTTGAGAGGAGAAAGGGATAATAGAGATCAAGCAGTCCTGGGAAATATTAAAGGTCTGGGCAGCCAGAGGGTAGAGACCTCGCTAATACTACGGATATCCAGCTAAGACACCAGAAAGGCCAAGCTTTAGGAATATGGACCATGCTACCGAAAGGCCTACAATAGACCTACCCTGCTGCTATTGCTGCTAAGTTGCTTCAGCCGTGTTCGACTCTATATGACCCCATAGATGGCAGCCCACCAGGCTCCCCCGTCCCTGGGATCCTCCAGGCAAGAACACTGGAGTGGGTTGCCATTGCCTTCTCCAGACCTACCCTAACAGAACCTAAAAACAAGGCTTAAAAAAAAAAAAAAAGATCTGTAGGGGTATCAGAGTTTGGAAGCTGACTCTACCCAGGTTAGAGGGTCTTAGGAAAAAAAAACACATTTTCCTCATGTCTGCCATAACAAAGTATAAAACAAGTCAATATAGGTTCCAGGTGTTCAGCCAATAATTAAACTACCTCCTGGAACAAAAATCGACAGTCTTCAGAAGGATATTATGAACCCCAAGAGTCTGTAATATATTACTCACAATGTCTATTATACAGTTAAAAATTACTAAAAATTTAACAAAACAGGAAAATGTAAATCATAGTCAAGAAAAAAAGCAGTCAATAAAAACTGATTACAGTATGATTCAAATATTTGATTTGTAGCAAAGACCTAAAGCAGCAATCATAAATACTTTCAAAGATTTGAAATAAACTATGGACGTAATGAGTGATCAATTAGGGACTCTAAACAGAAAAGTGAAAACTAGTTAGAAAAGATAAAAACTCTAGAACTAAAGTGTACAATACCTGAAATGAAAAGTTTATTGGAAAAGATTCATAACTGAGTGGAGATGGCAGAAGAATTAATCAGTGAACTTGAAGACATATTAAGAGCAGTTATCAAATATTAAGAGTACTAAGTGAAATATTAAAAAAAATCTAGTCTTAGGTGTATGTAGGATAATTTAAAACACTTTGACATATGTGTAGTTGAAATTGCAGAAAGAGAAGAAAGTGAGAAACGTGCATAAAAAATAATTTGTAGAAGTTATGGTCTGAATTTTCCCAGATTTGATGACTAACATTAACTTATATATCCCAGAAGCACAATCAATTCCAAGCAGGATGACTCTAAAGAAAACCACACTTTGACACATCATGATCAAACCATTGGGTATGATATGTGAAAAAAAATCTAGTGAATAGTGTTAGAAAACAGATCAATGCTTCCCTGGAGCTGGGAGTGGTGGGAGAAGACTGAATGGAAAGGAGTACAAGGGAACTTTTGTAACAGTGGAAATGCTTGCATTTGTCAAAACTCACTTGAAATGTGTATATTTTATTTTATGGAAATTATTTCCATATAAAGTTGACCCACAACACTAGAGGTAATATTAATACTTTTGATAACACTTCAAACACTTTCACTTATTATTTTCTGTCTTATTTTCATGGCTTTTGTCTATATTTTTATTCATTTAATTATAGATTTTGTTGTTTTCTGTAAAAAACTGAACCACAAATAAAAATTGTCAACACTCAAATGACTGACATATGTTATTTGCCATTTTCTCCTTATTAAGTAACAGGCCTCAGCCTATTCAAATTTACTCACCCCAAATCCACTTGTCACTGAATACCGAATCTCTTAATAGGATGCCTCGGTTTCTGCATGTGTTCATTTGGACATTATATATTACTGTTACTATATGTTAAAATGCAGATTAAATAAAATTTCACTTTTAGAATAGTCATACATTATAAATGAATGTGAAAATGCAATAAAAACAGCATGTGTTTATAATTTACCATTTTGTTTCTCATGGAATTATTTAAAAAATTAAAACCAATATTTTGAATGTGATGTAATCTTTCATCTTATTTTTTAAATGTGTGCTAAGAATTTTATCCAATGTAGATAAATTTAAGATAATTCATGTGGGAGTAAAATGTTTTAAATTATTTAACAGTCATGATTGTTTGGAATTAGTTCTTCCTTTCCAAAAGAATCGTTTAGTTATAGATGAAGGCAAATTCTGGTTGAGGTTCTGTTACATGAAATTAATGATTAGCAATGTGCTAGAAAAAAACAGAGGAGATACATTCTCAATACATAAAACAACGGTAGCAAATATGCCTGTGAAGCTATTTTGGTCAGTTCTACTAAAATTTCTTTGAGAGGATGAGACTATAGGAATAAAACAAGGTGATACAAATAGAGAAAAATACTACATTTGATAAAGTATCTGCTGAGGTAGAGATATTTTATGTTAAATAATACAGAGCAGGAAAGAAATGATGGTAAACTCAAGCTGCAAGGCTTACAGTAAACTGGATAGTCCTTTCAGGATTTGGAACCAGGCTGATAGGCTTAAATCTAGTTTTTATTGCTTAATACCTATTTGACTTCTCTAAGTTGCAACATCTTGTTTGAAAAGTAGATCTGATAATAGCTCTTGCCTCCTAGAATTATTGTGAAAATTAAAAGAAATAACACATGCAAATTGCCTAATGTAATACGTGGCACATAGATGCATCCCTCTAAACAGACTAAAAGAAAATGACCAATATCCTTTTGAGAAACCTGTATGCAGGTCAGGAAGCAACAGTCAGAACTGGACATGGAACAACAGACTGGTTCCAAATAGAAAAAGGAGTATGTCAAGGTTGTATATTGTCACCCTGCTTATTTAACTTATATGCAGAGTACATCATGAGGAACGCTGGGCTGGAAGAAGCACGAGCTGGAATCAAGATTGCTGGGAGAAATATCGATAACCTCAGATATGCAGATATCACCACCCTTATGGCAGAAAGTGAAGAGGAACTCAAAAGCCTCTTGATGAAAGTGAAAAAGGAGAGTGAAAAGGTTGGCTTGAAGCTTAACATTCAGAAAACAAAGATCATGGCATCTGGTCCCATCACTTCATGGGAAATAGATGGGGTAACTGTGGAAACAGTGTCAGACTTTATTTTTTGGGGCTCCAAAATCACTGCGGATGCTGATTGCAGCCATGAAATTAAAAGACGCTTACTCCTTGGAAGGAAAGTTATGACCAACCTAGATAGTCTATTAAAAAGCAGAGACATTACTTTGCTAACCAAGGTCCGTCTAGTCAAGGCTATGGTTTTTCCCGTGGTCATGTATGGATGTGAGAGTTGGACTGTGAAGAAAGCTGATCACCGAAGAATTGATGTTGAACTGTGGTGCTTGAGAAGACTCTTGAGAGTCCCTTGGACTGCAAGGAGATCCAACCAGTCCATTCTAAAGGAGATGAATCCTGGGTGTTCATTGGAAGGACTGATGCTAAAGCTGAAACTCCAATACTTTGGCCACCTCATGCGATGAGCTGACTCACTGGAAAAGACTCTGATGCTGGGAAAGATTGGGGGCAGGAGAAGGGGACGACAGAGAATGAGATGGCTGGATGGCATCACCGACTTGATGGACATGAGTTTGAGTGTACTCTGGGAGTTGGTGATGCACAGGGAGGCCTGGCGTGCTGTGATTCACGGGGTCGCAAAGAGTCGGACATGACTGAGCGACTAAACTGAACTGAATATCCTTTTAATAGATTAACTCTTGGTACTGGGTGTGGCACAGGACTTTCTTTCTGGCTTCTACGGACTTGTAAAACTCAAGATATATGGAAAAGATTTCTGTCATTGGTTTTGTTAAGCTTCAAGAGGCCCAAATGTCCCAGAGGGAAACTTACATTCTAGATTTTCTGAGACCAAACCATTTATGCTATAAAAGGAAGGGGAAGCAAGGTGAATTTCTTCTGAATAAGAGGAAAGCTGGTTTTATGTGCTATGATGATGGTAACAATGACAGCCATTTCCCTAACCAAGTTGACTATTAACTCAGACGTGAGATTAAAAACTACACATTTTTTTCCCCTGAGTCTTGAAATCCTTGAAGTGAGGACTAAGGAAAGGAATGGGCTTGAGTCTTGAATATCTACAGAATACTCTTCTAATTGTTACATTACTACAAACTTAATGCTCACAATGTATGCACATTTTTATTTCAGACATGAAATAATAATTTAATAACTATAGTAGGCAATTAAAAATGTTGACTACCATTTTCTGTTCAGAAATCTGAATTGACCAGCTACTAGTAAGGAGATTGAATCTGCAATCAACAAATTCCCAACAAACAAAAATCCAGAACCAGACCACTTTACTGGTAAATTCTACCAACTATTCAAAGAATGTGTAATACCAATCTTTCTCAAACTCTTCTAAAAAATAAGAGGAAGGAACTCCTGCAAACTCATTCTCTAAGGCCAGGAGTACCCTAATACCAAAGTCACACTAGGACGCCATAAGCAAATAAAATTACAATCCAGTATCCCTGATGAACATAGATGCAAAATTGTCAACAAAATATTAGCAAACTGAATTCAGCAAAATATTACCAGGATCATACATCATGATCAGGTGGGAATCATTCCAAGGATGCAAAGATTTTCAGCATCCACAAATCAGTGTGATACACCACAGTAACAAAACAAAGGATGAAAATCACATGATCGTCTCAACAGATGCAGAAGTAGCAGCTGACAAAATTCAACATCCAGTTATGACAAAAACTCAATGAAGTGGGTATAAAAGGAACATAACATAATAAAGGTTATATATAACAAGACCACAGCTAATGTCATTCTCAACAGTGAAAAACTGAAATCTTCTCCTCTAAGATCAGAAACAAGACAAAGATATTTTGCCTACTCTCTCCAATTTTACTGAACATGGTATTAGAAATCCTATTTGGAGCAACTGACCTCCCTGGTTATTACTTTTCTTTCAAATTGAATTTTTAAAGTAATAAACCAAGGAGAATAAAAAGAAAAAAATAAACAAAACATGTAGTACAATGATATAAAAAAACACACACATGGAAATAAGCAACAGTGGTAAAGATAGTTACCTAGCTAAATATGAGAATCAGTATAACACACTAATATAACTTCATACTGTATAATAGTATGTAGAATAATAACGGGCTTTCCTGATGGCTCAGATGGTAAAGAATCTGCCTGCAATGCTGGCAGGCATTATTCCCTGGGTCGGGAACATCTTCTGGAGAAGGGAATGGCTACCCAATCCAATATTCTTGTTGAGCCTGTCCTTTGAGTTCTATGTGATTATTTTACAGCATGCATAATGTATATAATCTAGTTTAATAAATACAAGATGTATAATATCAGTTGAGACAATAAGAGTGTGAAGGAGGCGAGAAGCTGTGAATGCTGGGATTTAGCCTCCAATGTAAATTAAGTTGGAATGTGAAAAAAGTGGTGACTACTCTATTTGTGTCTCCTTAAGAAACTTGCCAGTTTTCTTATCCATTCTGGCATATTGTGTATGTGTGTGAGAGAGAAAGAAAGAGACAGACAGACAGATTGAAGGAGAGACAGACAGAGGAGGAGGGGGCGGCAGGGGAAGACCTGAACGCAAGTTAGGCAACCTTCTGTCACACTAAGGGGCCAGAGAACCTAAAAGAACCTAAAATAGACTCTTCTAGGAACTATGGCAAGCCACTCCAGTACTCTTGCCTAGAAAATCCCATGGATGGAGGAGCGTGGTGGGCTGCAGTCCGTGGGGTCGCTAAGGGTTGGACACGACTGAGCGACTTCACTTTCACTTTTCACTTTCACACATTGGAGAAGGAAATGGCAACCCACTCCAGTGTTCCTGCCTGGAGAATCCCAGGGACGGGGGAGCCTGGTGGGCTGCCGTCTATGGGGTCACACAGAGTCGGACACGACTGAAGTGACTTAGCAGCAGCAGCAGGAACTATATGTTTTTAAATTTCCATAGCAACCCCTGTTGCCTTAAAAAATACAAGTTTAAGGCTTTTCTTTTGTTTTTAACTTTAACTCTTTTTTATCAAAATAGTGCTTGTGCTTGGTAAAAAAAATCAAATAATACAGAAAAACTCACAAGCACTGATAGTTTCCCAGCCAGCTCTGGATATATTGTAATTTCTTTTAATTGTTTCTGTACGTAGTTCTTTGGCTAGTAATTTCCACAAGTATTGTTACTATAATTATAACTATATATCTTGATTATCATTTATATTTGTCAGCTAACTCATGAAAATTGAGAAGTCATCTCACATTAACTTCTTCTTTCCCATCATCTTGCCAATATTTTCTCCTTGCTTTCTCATGGAGAAAGCAAGAGAGTTCCAGAAAAACATCTATTTCTGCTTCATTGACTATGCCAAAGCCTTTGACTGTGTGGATCACAATAAACTGTGGAACATTCTGAAAGAGATGGGAATACCAGACCACCTGACCTGCCTCTTGAGAAACCTGTCTGCAGGTCAGGAAGCAACAGTCAGAACTGTACATGGAACAACAGACTGGTTCCAAATAGGAAAAGGAGTACGTCACCTTGCTTATTTAACTTATATGCAGAGTACATCATGAGGAACGCTGGGCTGGAAGAAGCACAAGCTGGAATCAAGATTACTGGGAGAAATATCAATAACCTCAGATATGCAGATGACACTACCCTTATGGCAGAAAGTGAAGAGGAACTCAAAAGCCTCTTGATGAAAGCGAAAGAGGAGAGTGAAAAGGTTGGCTTGAAGCTCAACATTCAGAAAACAAAGATCATGGCATCTGGTCCCATCACTTCATGGGAAATAGATGGGAAAACAGTAGAAACAGTGTCAGACTTTATTTTTTTGGGCTCCAAAATCACTGCAGATGCTGATTGCAGCCATGAAATTAAAAGACGCTTGCTCCTTGGAAGGAAAGTTATGACCAACCTTGAAAGTATATTAAAGAGCAGAGACATTACTTTGCCAACAAAGGTCCGTCTAGTCAAGGCTATGGTTTTTCCTGTGGTCATGTATGGATGTGAGAGTTGGACTCTGAAGAAAGCTGATCACTGAAGAATTGATGCTTTTGAACTGTGGTGCTGGAGAAGACTCTTGAGAGTCCCTTGGACTGCAAGGAGATCCAACCAGTCCGTTCTAAAGGAAATCAATCCTGGGTGTTCATTGGAAGGACTGATGCTAAAGCTGAAACTGCAATACTTTGGCCACCTCATGCGATGAGTTGACTCACTGGAAAAGACTCTGATACTGGGAAAAGTTGGGGGCGGAGGAGAAGCGGCCGACAGAGAATGAGATGGCTGGATGGCATCACCGACTCTGTGGACATGAGTTTGAGTGAACTCCGGGAGTTGGTGATGGACAGGGAGGCCTGGCGTGCTGTGATTCATGGGGTCACGTAGAGTTGGACACGACTGAGCGACTGAACTGAACTGAACTGCCAATATTTAGTATTTGCATTATTTTAAATTCTATTAGTCACTTTTGTAATATTAAATAATACAATTACAAATTGTGTCCACCAACTTTTGACGGTTCATTCCAACTTGGAAAATGAGCCTACCCATCCTCTACATACTTTCCCTAATCCCACAGGCCACCTTCCACGAGGTACATATCATTTTACATCATCAAATGTTTTTTGACAATTACATGTTGTCCTGAAATTTCACCAGTATTCCTCCTGTGTCCTTGAATTGACTCAAATTTGAAAACTAAAAAAATAATGTTTATATTAGATTAACGATGCAAATATTGCTTACTGTTTGGCTAGGTAGTATATATGGTATTGCTTTTCTATAGGTTCTGTAGTTCCAGGGTTGAGCCACTATCAAGAGGCTGTCCCTAGCATCACAGCCAAATAGATTTTCCTTTTTTCCTCTAGATCATTTGCTTAAATTGACACCATATTTGATTTGCCTCTTACATCACCCCACTTTTCTTACAGTTTTTTTTTTCCCAGAGTCCTTTCTGCCCCTTTTATTTGATAGGGAGGGGAGTTTCAGTCTCTTATTATTCCTTATTTCAATCACATGTTTTATTTCAATGCCTCTTTTCTCCTGGTCCTGTCTGGTCTCTTCTTCCAGTCAGGACTGGAGCTCTCTAGATCTGCTGCAAATAGCCGGAAATTCCCATCTTGTTTTATTTGGTTGAATTGACTGTTTCTTGAATCCTCTGTCTTCCCTTTTCTTTTTTATTCTAATTGTGCTGGAGCACATCCTCCAGTAACTAAGACAAGTTGCTTACAAACTACATTTTCTGAGTGCTTTCATGGTTTAATCTTCTCCCATTATTGGCCAGATAGAGAGTTTTAGGATGAAAATAAATTTTTTTCAACATCCTCAAAGCACTGCAGCTTTTGTTTTCTAGCATCCAGCTGCTCTTTAGAAGCCTGATGACAGAGTGATTCTCATTACTTTTGCACACAAACGGTTGTATCTTTCTGAAAGCTTTGGGGAATCTTCTCTTTTTAGTGTTTAATGATTTTATGAGGATGTAGGTCTTTTTAAATTCATTGTGCTGACCACGCTACCCAGTTTTCAGTTCCAGGAATTTCTCCTCTCTTCATAATATAATTTCCTTCCTTATCTCTCCTCCCCTTTTCTGAAGTTCTTATTAATAGGACAATGGCTTTCTTGGATTGCTCTTCTAATGTCTCACTTTAAAATTTTGTATATTTTTTATATCTTTGACTTATTCTACATTTTAAGATACTTTCTCAATTTTGTGGATCCTTCAGTTGAATGTCAGTCCCTTTTAATATCTGAGGGTTCTTTCTTCTTTGATTGTTCCACTTTGTAGACCATCTGTGTCAACTATGGAGGTGCCCTGTTCAAATCTCCTTTCAAGAAGAATCTGCTGGAAAGACTGCCATTTACTAAGAGCCTCTGGGTGCAGTACTGATGGAGTCCACTGCAGCATTCAGCCCCAGCCCCTCTTCCTGGGAAGCTCTCAGGCAATGCCTGAGCACAGTGAGGTGGTCACTCACCCCAGTGGGCTGGCTGAGACCTTATTAGATTGCACTGCAGTCTCGAAAAGGAACTCTTTCTCTCCAATCCTCTATTCTTCCACCTTTCCTTTCAAAGTTGGTGAAGGTTCTACATCACAGACTGAAGCTTCTCTCGGCTTATTCCCTCTCCCCTTTATCTTTACCTCCACTGCATCTTTTACATCAATACTTCTTACTTCATCTTGGCTTCTGCTTCCCTGAGGACTGAGGTTGGCAGAGCATCCTTTTCTTGCTTTATGGATATACTATCTTCTCATAACTCTCTGAATATATTTTACTCATTCTTATAATGTCCAATACAGCTAACAGAATGCATTTTAGCTAGTAGGCGCGAATCATATGTAGTAAACTGAAATTAGGAAAAAAGGAGCCACTAACACATCACAAAAAGTAAAGAAGTGTTGGTGAAGTGCACACACACCCCAAGTTTCCAGAGGAGGCAAAATTTTTAATAAGCCTAAGAGATGAAATAAAACAGCAATAGTATGTGAAAGTATGATCCTGTTCCATCTGCTACTACATACAATTTCCAGATTTTGTGGCAAGAGATGCTGGTACCTCATTCAGATAATTTTCAGCAGGAATCGCGCAGTGCCTTGCACTTCTAGTTACCGCAGTCCTTGCCTATGTCTTGTCTTGCCACTGAATTTTAGAATTACTGAAGGCAGGGGCCTCGTCTCCTCTTCAGTGCCCTGTAATACTAGCAGTGATTATTGTTGCTCTCAATTGTCTGCTAACCATCTGCCAGGTAAGGCGGTAATACTTTACAGCCATTGTTTCAGTGAGTCCATGCAAATATTCAAATTTGCATGAGAGAAACACTAAATCTCAGAGAGGTTATGTAAATGGACCACATTACACTAGTCAGGAGGAGACACACACCTGCTCCCCCGGCCTTTTCTCTGAGTCACATCAATGCAGTGAGTCTGCCTGTGTCCAGCACACGGAGGACACTCAATAGCTTCACCCATACGTACAAATAGGTCATCAAAACCTCATTGAAATCCCAGAAATAAACCCATGCACCTATGGGTACCTTATTTTTGACAAAGGAGGCAAGAATATACAATGGGGCAAAGACAGCCTTTTCAGTAAATGGTGTTGGGAAAACTAGACAGCTACATGTAAAAGGATGAAATTAGAACAGTTCCTAACAGCATACACAAAGATAAATTCAAAATGGATTAAAGACCTAAATGTGAGACCAGAAACTGTAAAACTCTTAGAGGAAAATATAGGCAGAACACTCAATGACATAAGTCAAAGCAAGATCCTCTATGACCCACCTCCTAGAGTAACGGAAATAAAAACAAAAGTAAGCAAGTGGGACCAAATTAAAGCCTTTTGCACAGCAAAGGAAACTATAAGCAAGGTGAAAAGACAACCCTCAGAATGGGAGAAAGTAATAGCAAATGAAACAACTGACAAAGAATTAATTTCCAAAATATACAAGCAGCTCATACAACTCAATGCCAGAAAAACAAACAACCGAATCAAAAAGTGGGAAAAAGACCTAAACAGACATTTCTCCAAAGAAGACATACAGATGGCTAACAAACACATGAAAAGATGCTCAACATCGCTCATTATTAGAGAAATGCAAATCAAAACTACAGAGATATCACCTCACTCCTGTCAGAATGGCCCTCATCAAAAAGTCTACAAACAATAAATGCTGGAGAGGGTGTGAAGAGGGAACAGTCTTGCACTGTTTGTGGGAAGATAAACTGATACAGCCACTATGGAAGACGATATAGAGACTCCTTAAAAAACTAGGAATAAAACCACCATATGACCCAGGAATCTCACTCCTAGGCATATACCCCGAGGAAACCAAAACTGAAAGAGACGCACGTGTGTGTCCCAGTGTTCATTGCAGCACTATTTACAGTAGCTGGAACATGGAAGCAACCTGGATGTCCATCAACACATGAATGGATAAAGAAGTTGTGGTATATATACACAATGGAATATTACCCAGCCATAAAAAAGAACACATTTGAATCAGTTCTAATGAGGTGGATGAACCTAGAGCCTATTATACAGAGTGGAGTGAGTCAGAAAGAGAAAGATAAATACTGTATTCTAACACATATATACAGAATCTAGAAAAATGATTCTGAAGAGTTTACTTACAGGACAACAATGGAGAAACAGACATAGAGAATGGACTATGGACATGGGGAGAGGGGAGGAGGGGGTGAGATGTGTGGAAAGAGTAACGTGGAATTACCATACGCAAAATAGATAGCCAACAGGAATTTGCTGTATGGCTCAGAAAACTCAAACAGGGGCTCTGGATCAACCTAGAGGGATGGGATGGGGAGGGAGAAGGGAGGGAGCTTCAAAGGAAGGGGATATATGTATACCTGTGGCTGATTCATGTTGAGGTTTGACAGAAAACAGCAAAAATCTGTAAAGCAATTATCCTTCAACGAAAAATAAATAAATAAACCCTCACTGAATGTCACGTAACACATCCTCAATAGATTTGTGATGGGGTGGGTAAACATGAGTAGGGCTAAGGAGGCCGCATACATTTTGAAATGATCTCCCTAAGAAGCACACTGTTTATCTTACCTCATTTGAAGTTTCCTAACCCTGTGGAGCTTGAATAATGAGTCGCTTTTTAATCTTTGAAATGCAGATGCAGATTAGATGGCGGACCATAAAAAGTCTTTTATTTTCCCTCTTCTGTCATGTAGGGCCTTGGTGAGAGAGGAGGTAATACGTTAACACTCACATAACATATTCTCTTATAGAAAACCATCTCTTCATTTATCTGAGCTTCTCCCCATGCCCCTGGAGAAGTAATTAGACCAAATCATTAACCTCTTCTGGAGCCATTAATGAGTCAGTTTTCTTTGTATGAAAGAAAAGTTTTGGGAAAAAGAAAATGTCACTGGTTCAGAATCAGAATAAATAAGTTTATAAAGAAAATATGCACGGGAGATTTGGCAGCAGCTTCTGTGATCTTTCCCCCCAATGTTCACAAGTACGAGCATTAATAAAAATAAATGTTTTCCTTGTTCTTGGAATTCCTTTGTGCAGCATACATAGCTCATCAAGCATTGCTTATCATGACAGTTACAACTTTGCATCTGCTGTTTATTAAAAGTTAGGATTTGCCCAGGAATTGAATATGTGTCTCTTCTCTCCTGGAGTTGTATAGTTATTTGGAGGCAAAATTGCTTTTGTTTTTCCTCCTAATCTTTGTTACTCCCAGCCCATAATTTTCCATAACATGTGTATTCAGCTCCTTTAACTCATTCCTTCAGAAGTTAGCAGAGATTAGTAGTCATAACCCCAGAATATGAAGTGGTGATTCCAATCTTTAGAATTGAGCCGTGACTTGGACAAGGGACTGGTATGCAAGGAATGCTTGGAAACTAAGGCAGGGTAGTGCCAGGGTGCTATTTCAGTTGTGACCAACCGAAGGGTCCATGAAAAACGTATATACTAATGCTCTCTTGACTCCGATTGTTGATGTTTAGCTTGTTTGTTTGAAAGTATCACATGCCCTAGTATGGAGCCAATCAAAGTTGCTTTTCCCAAAACTGATTTAATGCCAACAAAACTTTCAAAGTTTAAAATATTTTAAAAAAGTATTTATTTTATTTTTGGCTGTGCTGGGTCTTTGTTACTGGGTGGGCTTTTCTCTAGTTGTGGTGAGCGGGGGCTACTCTAGTTGTGGAGCACAGGCTTCTCATCGCGGTGGCTTCTCGTTGCAGAGCACAGGCTCCAGTCATGCAGGCTTCAGTCGTTACAGCACATGGGCTTAGTAGTCGCCGTGTTTGGGCTCTATGGCACACAAGCTTCAGTAGTTGTGCCAATACAGACTCAGTTGTGGCTCATGGGCTTATTTGCTCCATGGCATATGGAATCTTCCTGGACAAGGGATCAAAACTGTATCTCCTGCATTGGCCACAGACCGGGAGAAAATATTTGCAAAAGACACATCTGATAAAGGACTGTTACCCAAAATATACAAGGAACTTTAAAAAACCAGCAGTAAGAAAATGAACAGTTCAATCACAAATGGGCAAAAGATCTGAACAAACAATATCACCAATATAGATATACAGGTGGCAACTTAGCCTATGAAAAGATTTTCAGTGTCATCAGATGGTTTTATTTGCAAATTAAAACAATAATTCACAGAATCACATAAAAAGTAGAGATGCTAAAGGTAAAAGGAGTATTAACAGACTTCTACAAGGAGAAGCAAGATTTTGTAGTACACAACATATTTTGAGATATGCTGTAAATATATTCCCTATAGGAGTCCTTTCTCTTTGCTGTTCTCTCTAGGCATCTGACTAATTAAATTGTAATTAATCAATAAAACAATAATGAGATACCACTACACACGTATTAGAATGGCTAAAACCTGAAACATTGGCAACACCAAATATTGGCAAGGATATGGAGCAATAACAATCTTCATCCTGGTGGGAATACTAAAATGGAGCAGCTACTTTGGAACTTTGGAAGGTAATTTGGCAGCTTCTTTCAAAGCTACACATACTCTCACAATATGATCCAACAATTTCTCTCTTTGGCATTTACCCAAAAGAGTTGAAAGCTAACGTCCATACAAAAATCTGCACACAGATGTTTATAGCAGCTTATCATAATTACCAAAAGATGAAAGCAACCAAGATGTCTTTCAGTAGGTGAATATATAAATAAACGTGTGGTATATCCAGACACTGGAATGTTATTCAGTACTAAAAATAAATGAAGGCTTCCCTGGTGGCTCAGATGGTAAAGAATCTGCCGGCAGTGCAGGAGACACTGGTTCGATCCCTGGGTCCTGAAGATCCCTTGGAGAAGGAAATGGCAACCCATTCTGATATTCTTGCTTGGGAAATCCCATGGACAGAGAACCCTGGCAGGCTACAGTCCATGGCGTCACAAAGAGTTGGACACAACTTAGTGACTTAACAACAAAATAAATAAATAAATGAGCTCTCAAGCCATGAAAAGACATGGAGAAAAAAGTCAGTATGAAAAGGCTGCATACCATATGATCCTAAAGATATGAAATCCTAGAATAAGGGAAACTATAATGATGGTAAAAATATCATTTATCAATGGACATTAAAGTTGTTCCCACATGTTGTTATTACAAATAGCATTAATGCTGCAGTGAAAATGAGAATGCAAACATTTGCACTTGATGTCAAGATCCTGATTTCAATTATTTTAGATAAATATTTAGAAATGCAACTGCTGGATCATATGGCACATTTACTTTTTTAAAGGGCGTCCATACTGTCTTCCATAGGGACTGCACCATTTCACAGTCCCACCAACAACTTACAAGGGTTAACTTTTCTCAACATGCTCATCAATACTTGTTACCTCATTTTTAAAACAGACTAAGTTGCTTCAGTCGTGTCCAACTCTTTGCAACCCTATGTACTGTAGCCTGCCGGGCTCCTCTGTCCATGGGATTCTCCAGGCAATAATACTGGAGTGGGTTGCATGCCCTCCTCCAGGGGATCTTCCTGACCAAGGGATCCAACCTGCATCTCTTAAGTCTCCTGCATTGGGAGGCAAGTTCTTGACCACTAGCACCACCTGGGAAACCCCATTTTTGAAATAGGATTGTTTTTATGCCTTTGAATGGAAGAACTTCCTTGTATACTTTGGATCACAGCCATTTATCAGATATACGGCTTGTATATATATTCTCCCATTCCGTAGGTTGCCTTGCCACTTTGTGTGTTATACAGAAACATTTCAGTGTGATGTAGTTTCACTTGACTATTTTTGCTTTTATTGTCTGTGCTTTTGGAGTCATGTCCAAGAACTCATTCCCAAGAGCATTGTTTAACATTTTCCCCATATATTTTCTTGAAAGAGTAACTTTTTCAGGAGTTCTATTTGTCTTTAAGCAATTTGTATAATGTTCAATAAGGATCTTTATCAAAAAACTGCAAACTTTCCATTCTGTGTCTTAAACACTGCCCCGTTTCTGTGGCAGTGAAACCTCTGCCCTGATTCTGGTCTTTTTAGATATCCTGACTTGCTTTACATCCTTTTTCCTTGATTCACTCTTGTTTCCATATAAATCCTACTCCTGGCTTTAGGATCTTAACTTCAACCCTACCTCCGACCTTTTGGACGAATGTTTGCATTTGTTTACTATTTGAACTTTTATGGTACTTAAACTTGAGTGTGAATCCCACCCTAGCTTTGTCCTAGGAAATCACCCCTAACAAAGTACACTTGCCTATCATAAGGGCTATACCAATACTGGCTATCCCATAAATTAGGGGAGGGGGTGGCAGGTGGGAAGTTAAGATGAGTCACATTTTATGCAGAAAATATATTTATTGGCACAATAAGAGAGTTGTCATCTGGGCATGATTTCCAACCAAAGTATGGAATTTATAAAAGAGCCATTTGACTTTCTAATGTGACATGATAAGCATGTCTCCTTGTAAAAGCATTTTACAGAAAAACAGAATGGCACAACACCAGGATGACAGTAAAGACAGTTCTGTCAATACCACTGGAGCTGTTCCATGCAGCATTTAAGAACTGCTTGGTTCAAACATGCAAATTATATATATCCATATATGTATATATATGGATGCAAAAGCCATACTATTGGTTGGAACACTGAGGAAAGAAGGGCATTGGGGTGCATTTCCAGCCTAAGGGGCACATGGATTTGACAACCAGAAGTAACTCGTCCTGATGTTTGGTCCTATCCAAGGTCTCTGCATTCTGTGCATTCTCAATGTTTCCAGGAGGCAGGGAAAATGAGGTATCATTACTGTGTTTTATATTAACAGGCAGAATTTGTGCACCCAGACATGCTTAGCATTCGAAATAATTCACTTTACATTGACATAGAAAAGAGAAAAGAAAAGATTTTTAAAAAGTGAGTATGTCTCCTGACTAGAAAACTCTATAACCTGGCATTTCTAGCCATTAGCATGGAAATATGTACCTTTGTATCTCTCAATATCATAGTTCTGCTTATTATTCTAGAAAATGCTTAACTTTAGATTGGTAATGTAATGTTCTTTTCTTACAAGTATATCTCCCCCTGGAATATATGTAAACCCATATACTATGAAAGCAATAAAGATTTTTATTTCTTTTCCTCCTCCTCTTCTTCCTTTTACTTCTTCTTTCTAATGAGTTTTAGAAAAATCAATAGAAAGTATGCTTAATATAAGGAATCAAGATCAAGAGAATACAAAGTCACACAAATTCAGTTTTGATACTCAGCTAATGATCATAGTAATAATTAATCAACAGTTTCAAAATGCCCTGTAAATGGCCCTATGTTACTCTTATACGTGGACTGGATAATTTATTTTGCTTCACAGCTATGTCTTAAGGGTCCTCCAAGGAGCAACAGCAAAAGCCACAAAAGAAAAGATTAAAGGAAATAACATTTACAAAGTACTTATATATACCAGCCTTGTGCTAGATGTATTATATACCTTAACACTTACTCTTCTCAGGGCCTTATAAGATGAGCACTAGTGTCCCAATGATGATGAAAGCCATGACAATGACCGTGGTGGCGATAATGGAGACAGTTATTAAGACTGTCTTTGTGACAGGCACCGAACTATCTTCACTGGACTGATACTCATTTATTCAGGGCCCACATTGTGTGCCAGGCACTGTTTTAGGCACTTGAGATACATCAGTGTACAAAACACACAAAAGTCCTGCCCATCATGAAGGTGTACTTGGGGCAGAGAGTGACACTGGAGACGTCCAGGCAAGACACATATACATAGGGAAGCAGAGAATATGTTAGAAGGGGAAGGGCTTTGGAAAAATAATAGATCAGAGTACAGTGGGCCAAGATTGTGAGTGTGGGGTTCAAGGTGCAATTTTAAATCAGATGTTGGTTGTGGTGGTAGGCTTACTGAGACCACAACGCTTGAAGCAGCTGAAGAGGCTGGCCACGTGAGTAAAGGAGAACTCCATGCGGAGGAACAGCCGTGTTTGGAAAGGAAAGGAAAGGGTGTTTGGAATGCCCAGTAAATTGCAAGGAGGCTAGTCTGTCTGGGCAGAGAAGAGCAGTCCCATAGGCTAGATCCTATAGGGCCTTGCAGGTCAGCAGGAGGAATTTGACTTTTACTATGAATGAACTAGGAGAAGGCAATGGCACCCCACTCCAGTACTCTTGCCTGGAAAATCCCATGGATAGAGGAGCCTGGTAGGCTGCAGTCCATGGGGTCGCTAAGAATCGGACACGACTGAGCGATTTCACTTTCACTTTTCACGTTCATGCTTTGGAGAAGGCAATGGCAACCCACTCCAGGGTTCTTGCCTGGAGAATCCCAGGGACAGGGGAGCCTGGTGGGCTGCCGTCTATGGGGTCGCACAGAGTCGGACACGACTGAAGAGACTTAGCAGCAGCAGCAGCATGAATGAACTGATACATCACTGGAAATATCTGAGCAGACAAGTGTCGTGGCCGAATATAAATTTTGGCAGAATCGTTAAAGTTGTCATGCTGAGAATAATACGCTACTTTACAATAGTTCTCTGGGGTTTCTAGAATTCCCACTTTACAAATGCTAAGTTGAGAAGTGGAAAAATCAAGTAACCTTTAAGTGAGTGATAGAGCCAAGGATCAAATCCAAACCAAGCAGTGGCTGTCTTCCAGACCTGGGCTCAGTTTAGGGCCACCCCGAAAGAAGAGCTTCTAGGTTCATGTCAGTTCAAGTTCATAATGACTGAAATACAGGTTTCAGGTATAGGATGAGGCCGTCTGATCTATCTGGCCTAGTAGACTGAAGGCAAAAAGAAATATGTATTATTTCAGCAAATGACTACTGAGTTCCTATGTTTTAGTCATCATGTGAAGGATTGGAGACACAGACTTAGCCTTTAGGTAGATTTTGGTCTGAAAGGGGAGAGATGGACATTAACAAATACTTTCAAAAAAATATTAGAGGCATCATTTAAAAAGAATCTACAAGCTGCAGTTGAGACCAAGGTGGAAGATGAAGACTAAGTGGGTAGGCATAGGGTGTGGCTCTTGGCAGTTGTCAAAACCCTTTCTCATATTTAATGTTTTGTATTGTCTCATTGTCCACTGGCTCTGAGTTTGGTTTGAATAGCTTGAGAAGAAAGATTTCTTTTCTCTTGGGGGACTTTCCAGGGGAAAAAGTGGAGATTTTCTCATTTAAAGCTTCCTCTCTGGGTGCTGCTACTTACTAGGTTTTCAATTTCAGTCTGTTGAATTCTTCTGTCTGGGATACATTGCAGACTGCTGGAAATCGAGAAAACAGAAGGGAACAGAAGGCTGTTTGAGCCTTTGATGTCAGTGAACTCTATTTCATGGTGTGTGTGTGTCTGTTTCATGGTGTGTGTGTGTGTTTGTGTGTGTGCGTGCGCATGTACATACATCTCACATTCTTAGAGAGTCTGCCAGGGCCGAGCAGTCCATCCATGGGACTCCCCGAGGAAATTTCTTGGTTTAAGAAGCTTAAGTGGTGTTATATCACCATGTTGGAGCTGGTGCTCTGTTGGGTAAAGCATTCATGTTACCTTTACAATTACCTCTGAGTGAATTCTTGACTCTCTGCTGCTTTTCCATCCTGCTGCCTTGGTGATGCCTTCAGACATACTTATTCCAAGATTCCTAGCCAAGGCAGCACCATGAAATGGAAACAAGATGGCTTGTGGACCCCTGGTCTATGCTGGGGTAGAATTCCCAATCGTGAAATTTATTAAATTTGGTGACAGGGAAACCCATTCTCATCTGTAATTCAGACATGAAAGTACCTACTTCACAGGGTGGTCTTGAATAAGATAACCATGCATTGGAACTGGTTCAATGAGTGTTAGTGAGTTGTAGGATCATTTCAGGGACAATGCCTTCTCACGTATGAACTGGCGGCAGTTCTGATCACTGGATCATACATAGCCTTAGCTGACAATAATAGTAAGCCATCCCCACGAGCAGGACTTCCAGAGGGCTGGCTACTGGCTTGACTTATCTCCCTGCCAGAAGGGAGCGGGTAGAAGGCAGAGGAACTGCAAGCCCCCTGCTGAGGTTTCACCTCAGCTGCTTCCATCAGTAGCTTCACCCCAGGGATTGTGGAAATATTTTTGTGTTCCCAGAACCTCGTTCTGGGCACCATCCCAAGAGAGCTCAGTGTCTAGAATGCTGTAGAGCTCAGACATTACAAGGCAAGAGAACTGCACAGTGGACGGGAGCCTTCCTTGGAGAGTTTCTAAGGAGGGTGTGAGAAGACCATGGCCACAATCACTGACACACACTGACTGAGCGTGTCCTTTCTCTGTCCAGTCCTTGGAGTCAGCTTCAGTTCAGTTCAGTTCAGTCGCTCAGTCGTGTCCGACTCTCCGCGACCCCATGAATCACAGCACGCCAGGCCTCCCTGTCCATCACCAACTCCCGGAGTTCACTCAAACTCATGTCCATCGAGTTGGTGATGACATCCAGCCACCTCATTCTCTGTCGTCCCCTTCTCCTCCTGTCCCCAATCCCATGCTTAGTGCTTACTTATTCCCTGCTCCACTCTGCGGTAACAGTTGCTTAGGCAGCATCCCTTTGACATGAGATAACAGAGACAGACGTCAACCCCAAATGTCTGCAATGACTCCTCCTTGGAAGAATCAATCACCAATTCATGGGTTTGAGGATGAAGCAGAATCCAAACTCCTCAGCAGAACCCACAAGCTCCATACAGGGAGTGCTTTCTGTCTTCCTAGGATGCACCCTTGGGAAAGCAGAGTCAAGGTACCCAGATGTGGGGGTGGGGACCCACAGAGGGGGCTTTCTGGAGCATGCGTTCATTCCACAAACAAGAATAAAGTGGACCATCTCCATTTCCTGCAAGCTGTGGAACTTCTAGCCTGGAGTGGGGAGGAGGAGCACAGCAGGCGAGACAGGTAACTGGGTACAAGACAATGAGACACACACAGCGACAATAAATAAGATGCTCGGGGAACACAGTGGAGGGCCTTATAGGAAGGTAGCTTGATAGGATCGAGAATAAACAGGTTCCCGCAGTGATTTAAAACTTGCTGACTCACAAACTCTTGAAAGGGCAAGGCTCAAGCATCTGAAATTTGCTTTGTATCTTATCTGCCATGGAGTTGAAAGCATGTGAGCCATGAATGTGGAGGAATTGCCTCGACGGTGAAGAAGGAGGCATTGGCTGGCAGTCGTGAGCAGAGCAGGGGAGGGGTACCCTAAGTATGGAGTGATTGATTTGGTGCCGAGTAGGGATAAAGTGCCCTCTCTGCCCTCCAGAATAATTTTCTTCCATCTTCATAGATGATTCAGGCTAACGCAATTTAACTTTGAATTTTAATCTTTCTAACCACAGAGTTGGAATTTGGCGGTCTCCCTTCCCCTCCAGAATCATCAAGGAGGCTTTGAATCGTTCTTAGAAAGGTGCTTTGTGTTTCCAGAAAGATGCTTTGAGCATCTGAGGTGTTATCCTCTGCAAGGCGTGCTCACTAAAAGCATCATTACACTTGGGAAGAAAATCAGACCTGAGACATATGAGTCAGGAAAGAGGATTCCAGCATGTCAAAAATAGAGTAGAAGGTCATCCTCAGAAATAAACCCATGGAGCAAGCGGAGCACTGGAATGGATACCTAGAATGTGGGAACGCTAAAGCAATCTTCTGTTTATGCTCAGATAACATCGGGCCCCTCTGGGGTCATGTGTCTAATCCCAGGAACCTCAGAGAAAGGGCAGCAGAAATTGGACGGGCTTCAGAGCAAAGTTGTCAGGATGATTGAAGGGCTGGAAAAGAAGACCTACCAGAAAGGTTAAAGGAGGTAGATCTGGTACCAACTAGCTGTGCCACTTCAAAGTCACCTCAGTTCCAAGGAGCTCCGTTCCCGCTTCTGTGAAATGAGGATGGCGGACTGGCTGAGCGCTCAGGACCTCCTAGGTTTCACAGTGCTTTTGTAGTCCCGAAGGAGAGAGAGCTAGGCAGCAACTTTCCCATTCGTTTGAATTGTATGCTACCTGTGGCACAGCTCTGTCTTCCTTGCAGAAACTGAAGAAGAGAACAAAGTCTGAGAGGGCAGGAAGAGAGACGCAAACACAGGGAACAAACTTGTGGACACAGGGCAGGAAGCAGGGGGTGTGACAAGTTGAAAAAGTGTCATTGATGTATACACATTACCATGCGTCAAACAGCTCGTGGGACGCTGCTGTACAGTACAGGGAACTCAGCGTGGTGTTCTGTGATGACCTAGAGGGGTGAGAGGTTGGCTAAGAGGAAGGGGACACACGTATGCACATAGCTGATTCATGCTGTGGTACAGCCGAAACTAGCACAACATTACGAAGCAATTATACTCCAATTAAGTAAATGAATGTTTTTTAAAGTTACTTTGTTGAAACAAAAGCAATGCAGTAGAGGGCTTTTCCCAAACATAGCAGAATTCAGAAAAACGAATGGAGCTAACCTTTGAAGTTTTTGTTTAAAATAACCTTTCAGTTCTTATGTCTTCAGAAATGATAAGCCAATTTTCTCACATGGAACCCTTTCCCCTGGTCCTAACCATGCTGCCATGAGAGCTTCCAGTTACCTCTGCATGGGTCAGGTGAGACAGGAATTGATTTTTTATTTATTCCCAAACAGATGCCAGTCTTCTATGCCCACAGGCAGAGACCACGGGTCAGCTTAGGGCAGGAAATCCGTGTAAAAGCGAGAGGGGAAAAGCTCCTACAGGAAAGCCTTGCCCTTCCCTTAATGGTGCTCCCACAGTCAGAGGCCACCTGCTCCCTGCAGTCAGCATGCCTCATGGCACTAGCCTTAGAATTCTACCCCCAATCTCTACCCCTAATCTCTCCTCTCTGGAGGAGCCGTGGATTGAGAGGGAGAGCAGGAGACAGCAGGAAAAATCTGAGACTCAATGGAAAACTAAACTCTAGGGCCTACGGTTCCTGCTCACCACTGACGTGGGTGTGAGGGACTCAACCTGACGTGAAGGCCCAGGGTCATGTTGCCTGGAGCCCAGGCTGTGCTGATTGGAGCCAACGCCCTGGGCGTCCCTGTCCATCTACTGGTCGTGCTCTAGGTCAGAACAGTGTTCAACCTTGGCTGCATTCTGCAATCAGCTGAGGAGCTTTTAAAAAATACTGATGCCCAGGCCTATTCAGAGATGAATCAAATCAGGATCTCCTGGATTCCAGGAGGAATTGCCTTACAGTATAGACTGGACCATGAACCACTATATGCTTCCAGTGGCAAATGAACTTAAAACACACAAAACATCAGAAGAATCACAAAGGAATAGAAAATCCCCAGTTTATAATATCCTGTTCCTAACATATATGTAACACTCCTTTAAAAAATCCTCTTCTGGAGAGGTTATAGAGAAAAGGGAACTTTCTTACACTGTTGAGGGGAATGTAAATTGATACAGCCACTATGGACAACAGTGGAGAATAGAGATTCCTTTAAAAACTAGGAATAAGACTACCATATGACACAGAAATATGACACAGAAATCCCATTACTGGGCATATACTCTGAGAAAACCATAATTTTAAATGACGCATATACTTCAGTGTTCAATGCAGCACTATTTACAACAGTCAAGACAGGGAAACAACCTAAATGTCCATCAAGGAAGATGTGGTACATATATACACTGGTGTATTACTCAGTCATAAAGAGGAATGAAATTGGATCATTTGTTGTGATGTGGATGGACCTAGAATCTATCATACAGAGTGAAGTAAGTCAGAAAGAGAAAAACAAATATCATATATTAATGCATATATATGGAATCTAGAAAAATGGTGCTAATGAACCTATTTGCAGGACAGAAATAGCCTTGCAAATATAGAGAACAGACTTTTGGATACAGAGTAGAATGGAAAGGAGGGGAATTGAGACAGTAGATATACATACCGTGTGTGAAATAGATAGCCAGTGGGAAGCTGCTGTATAGCCCTGGGAGCCCAGTTCAGTGCTCTGTGATGACCTAGAGGGGTGGGGTGGGGTAGGGGGTGGGAGGGAAGCTCAAGAGGGAGGGGATATATGTATACATATACTTGATTCACATTGCTGTAAAGCAGAAACTAATACAACAGTGTAAAACAATTATCCTCCAATTAAAAAGCCTCTTCTTGTGGAGATGCTATATTTGTTATGCCGATAACGACCATGCTTTTACACAGTATCCTTTTATTAGCTTTGATTATCTGAGGTACCTGAGGGACACATGCTCTCACTGAATTGTCTGCAAAAATAATTGGTTACAGACCAGTCTTGATAACCACTACCTTGTTGCTTTCTCCCAACAAATGTGATTTCGTCAAAGAGCCTGGCACTTAGTAGGAACTCAGTATGTTCTTGATAACTGATGAACAGTTCTTGATCTTGCCCCTGAAAATCTCAGCTCTCTAAATGCTTAGATGCTATTAGAGTAATTTATTCAGAACTTAGAATGGTGGTAGCACTAAATCAATATTTCATATCCATAGGGGCTACTGGCTGTAGTGTAGATTTACAGAATTTCATTTCCATCTACAGTTTTCCTGCCCTATCTCATCTATCAGACAAAGGGCTTGCATTTGTATTCTCACTGCAGGATGTTTTCACCTTGTCTGTACATGCATCATTACATAGTTCAAGATCAATCGCAGAAGAGGTAAATAGCAATCTTTCTCACTGTTTATGGCAAATTTCAGAGCTGCAGTCTTTGATTCCACTTAAACCTGTTTTTTGTTGTTGTTGTTGTTAAACATTCCTTTTCAGCTCTGCTATAGGTGCTGGATGATGGATGGAGCCAGAGGACCATCTATCAAAGCACCCTGCTGGCATACAGGTTGCAAAACCTATTACGCCCATCATCAGTACCCACTTGGAACCCCTGTTTCTCAGCTCTATTCATCTTTGTTCAAGTTTCCGTCTCTTGAAAGGCTTCATTCACAACCACCCTCTTTGCCCCACCATCTCTTGATCATTCATCTTGGTACCTCCTTTCAGAAAGCCTTCCTTAGGAGGTTTTATCCTGGTAATATGTGCTGTTGCTCCCTAAGACCAACCTACCACTGATTTTGAACTCACTGAGGACAGAAAGTGTGCTTATTCACTGCTGAATTCACAGCACTTAGCAGATTCTAGACATTTGATAAGTTTTTGGTTAATACGTACACCCCATATATAATTGTTCAGCCATTGTGCAAAATACTATCTTCTGAGAAAAAAGCACTTTCTATCTCCTAAAGATAGAAGCAAGTCACTATTCTTTGCTATGAAAGTCCCCAGGCTGAAATGGTGGTTCCTCTCCGAATCCTTTCTCTTCCCATAGTGAGTCCATCCTTTTGCCTAGGAGTTGTCCCCAACTCACCACACAGTTCCCCGCCAGCCTGGCTCACCTTCCTCTTACAGTTCTGTTCAGGATTAACTTCCTCACTTGCCTTCACCATTGGTAGTCTCTCTCATCACCCAATTTTGCAACCAGCTTTCAGCTAATCTTCCCAAAGGAAAAGGCTTGCTTTTGCTTCGCACTTGTTCGAGAACCTAAAATGGCTCCCAGTTTGTGTTTTTCTCTAGAATTCTTCTTTTTGTCATTGTCTGATTTCGTTCAAACCACTTATCCTAAATCTGTGTGCTCCTCTCCCCCTTGCTTCTCCCACCCAACACAGACCATCCACTGTCCAATCCTGTTCAGTGGGTTGTCTTCTGTCCCCTCCCATCAGCAGACCCTCCACTCACTCTGACTTGCATCCTGTGAAACTGTGTTCAGTTCCTCCCTCAACTTGACATGGCCTCACCTCCACTGTGTGCCTGAGAGCCAACCTACCCTTAAGGCTCATCCCATGTTCATTTCTTACAGGACACCTACCCTCACCACTCCAGTTTCCACTCATCTCCTCTTCCGCCGGTTTCCTTTTGCATTAGTAGGTGGTACCATGGCTATTTAGGGTTCCCTAAATATTACACAGGTTTTAGTATCTTTTCCTCCACCGCATTGTAAACTTCTGAGATCACGTATAACATTTCTTTTGTGTTCTTCACTTTGCCTGTCATAGTGAATCCAGCAAACTTGTCCATGCTTATCATCTCTTGGTCAGTGTGATCGATGGGAATTTTAGGAGAGGTCAAGCTGAAAAGGTATCAAACACCAAGAAACAAACTCTGAATTTGTGTGGGGAAAATTAAATTGGTCCACACAAATTATTTTTTATATAATTAAGATACTTATAAGGCCAGTTATTTTGATGGTGCTAATCATCATCCTAGAAGCTGAAGTTCCAATCATTTGACCACCTGAAGTGAAGAACTGACTCACTGGAAAAGACCCTGATCCTGGGAAAGATTGAAGGCGGGAAGAGAAGGGGACGACACAGGATGAGATGGTTGGATGGCATCACCGACTCTATGGACATGAGTTTGAGTAAGCTCCAAGAGTTGGTGATGGACAAGGAAGCCTGGCGTGCTGCAGTCCATGGGGTCACAAAGAGTTGGACCCGACTGAGCGGCTGAACTGAGTAAGCTGTAACCATTATTTCAATTTAACTGAACACACATGATGGCATTTAGTGAGAATATACCATGTGCCAGCCTTGCGGTGGGGTAGAGCTAGAGGATCCCCAAGTGAATAAACTGTAAGCAGATAACAAGAACACTGGGTAAACTGTGGGTGAAATTATAACAGGGGTAAATAAACGTTTAAACGTATTTTGGCTTATAGTTTATGGAAAAACTCAAGGACTTAGGGCTTGGATATAGGATGTAGGAATTTTAAGGGAAGAAGGTAACATAATGGGGACTGAGGGAGGAGCAAACTGCGTAGAATTTGACATTTCAGGATACTTTTAGAAAATCGTTGGTTAAATGCCATTTCGTTGGAGCATAAGGTATTGGAAAAGAGAAGGTGTGGCAGAAAATTTGAGGAGTAAAAATGTTCACTGGTACCAGGCTGCATGGGCTTCAAGGATTTGGACTTTTCATGTAAGAAAAAAAGAAGCCACTGAAAGATTTTAAGCAAAGTCCCGATGGCAAATTCTTACAGAATTCTGTGGCATAATCCCTTTAGGATGTTGGAGAAGTAAAAGCTTGGCCTAAGGCAATGAATTTCCTTTTCACTTGAAATGCTAGACTTGAGAGAAATATGTCATATGAAGCTAGAAACTGTTGAACATCTCAGACAGCCAGGAGTTTGCTCTCTAATGTGTGGGATTTTGCTAAATGTATAATATTTGCATGTTTTCAGGGTTGTCATAGAAGCAAATGGCATGTTTTTGAGAATGTAGCTCTCCTGTGGTGTTTCCTGGCTTGGACAGGATGTACTTTCACTTGGAAGGTTGGATATCTGGATCCCAAACTGGGGTGGACTTTTACCTTCCAGAGTTGAAAGGCAGCCACCATCTCCAACATGAACCATTCTTTCAATCTTTAGCAAGAAGGCCCCACTAATGGAAAAGTACATCAGGGAAGCTGAAGTCAAAAGGACTTCATTTTCGCCAGCAATTTCGTTTGCATTCATTTGTTCAGAATTAATATTTGCTGGAAGTGGAAACTTGTGCTCATTTTCTTTGGATCGTTAAAATGTGCTCATCTGAGCCATACAAAGCCAACCTTGCCCAGATATCAACTAGAACAACTCGATTAGTGATAATTGCCTCACAGCTCTCCCGTGTATTTTCACGGAGGCTCATTTGACTACACTTACTAAACACAGTCTTGGCAGGTGGAGGGGGGAGACAAGTAGTTTCCACCTTCAGACAGACTTGACCAAGAAAGGGTGCAGCTGTACAACTGCTCTCCCTCAAAAGCATTTCATTACCTCTGCTAGGCTGATATGCAGAATACAGTATTGGTTTAATCGTGGTAAATTTTTAAAATTTGCGTTTTAGCTATTGTTAGTGGAAATACCCCATAATAAAGATCAGAGCCTTTGAGACAAGACACAAAATTTTGAGGAAAGAGGTAGGATGCTGTGGAGTATCAGGGAATGCAGAAAATGGTGGAGTAGATTAATAATGTCATGATTCAAGGAGCAAATGACATGGGATTTGAAAGCATAGGATCAAATAAGCAAACAGAAAATGTATAGTTATTAAAGTCCAGCTTTAAGCATGAACACTTTAAACAGGGAACTGGTGTCACCAATCGGAGCCCCACGAATTGTATTGTGAGAGCCATTTCTCACGTAACTGATAAACGAAAACCAAATTGGAGAACTCTAATAAGCCAAGGAGAGGTGAAAGGATGGGTGAGAGACGACCAGGGGCTCGTTTTGGAGAGAACAAGCCCAAAGAGTCTGGGTGCTCGGCGCTTCTTGGAACGGAGCACTGTTGATCTTGACTTTCAGATTCTGGGCTGTAGATGCTGAGACATACCGTCTTTCTGTGTGATCACTGAACCCTTCAAGTTCATGCATGTAGCATGTGCTCAAAGATCCTTTCCTGAACCAATCCCCATGGACACTTCAACCTCACCCATTTAAGTGAATCTTACTGAAGGCAGGAGGAGAAGCGGACAACAGAGGATGAGATGATTGGATAGCATCACCGACTCGATGGACTGGATAAGAGTTTGAGCAAGCTCCTGGAGTTGGTGATGGACAGGAAATTCTGGTGTGCTGCAGTCCTTGGGGTTGCAATAAGTGGGACTCAACTGAGCGACTGAACTGAACTGAACCTGAGTGAAGAGATCTCCCTGTCTGCTTAGGGTCCCTGCCCCATTTTCAAAGGGCACAAAGGGTGAATTTCTCTCTCTATTAATTTGTTCATAGACGTTATCTGTTTTATGAATGTTTGTTTTCCCATGTTTTTGATAAAGCTGAATTGATTGCAAAGGTAAGATAAGAACTTTCTTTCCCCAGGGCTATATTCATTCTTACCAACTGAGCTGGAAAACACTATTATTAGTTTTACCAACCCTTGAAAGAACTTCTCCCTAAGATATTGTTTCTAGGAGACACTGGGAAATTCTTAAGCCTGGGTAACCACTATGAAAGATCTGGAAAGAATCAAGAATAATGAGAATGTCTGAAAGAATTTGGTCTCTTGAGCAAACTAGCCTATTCTAATAATTTCACTTTTTTTTTTTTTTTACTAACATGATATTTTTGAACTTCTAAAATGAATGTGTACCATAGTCATCTCCTCTCCTTGGGACTTTAGAAATAATATCCACCATTTATGGAGTACTCATTATGTTCTGGTCACTCAACGCAGACCTAATTTGACCTTTACAATAATCCTATGAGAAATGTGCCAGAAACTGAGGATCAGAAAAATTGAATGATTTGGTCACATCTACTAACGAATGGAAAAGGGATTTGAACTCAAGGCAAAATGAAGCTAAAGCCCATTTTCCCACCCTACTGGGCTACTTCCCTAAGACACAAGTACACCATTCTGTAGCCCAACAGAAATGGAACTCAGTTAAAAATAAGCACACAGCCCAAAGACTGATCTCTCCCAGGGTAGATTGCTCGGTGCCTCTCAGAAAATTTCAGCTTAACACCCTGAGATTAGTTAGCCTTGCATCTCTGATCCATGGAAGTCTGCTTAATTCAAGTCACATGTGGGCATTTTGACTCCAATTATAACGTCAGTTCTAAATCTGTTGGTGTGTCACAGAGGCGCAAGTTAAAACCCAGGAAAGAACTTGAGCCGTTACTGTTCCCAAGCAGAAACATCCTTGGAAGCTTATCTGAACAGAAGGCCTATCTGAAACCTTGGAGGTTTGCCCAGCCTTGGTTTCCTGTCTAACTGAAAGCAGAGAGGCCCAGACTTGGAGCCAAGAAGTTCACACTTGTGGGATCAGCAACCTAAATTTGAGGATTTGGACTCGTAAGGCCAGATGCAGCCTGCAGCCAGGACCTTGCCGGCATCACCATTGCAATGCACCCAACAGCACGAGGAAAAACTTGCAGAAAAAGATGTCATAAATGAAGTAACAATACAGCAACGCGAACCAACCTCCCAAATGGCAGAGAGGGGAAAACACATCCCCCCACCCAGGATTATTTTTATAGATTATTCCGCTATCCTTGGCATCCAGAACATATCTTTTGCGATCTGTGATCATGCTGGGAACTAACGTGTACTGAGCACTTGCCATGTTTGTGATGCTCTACTTAGCACCTTGCACATATCATTTCAGTGGTGAGGGATTAGAAAGAAAGTGGCTGAAAAGCCAAGTGCCAAGCGCAAGGGTTTCTACAGAGAGTATGTTTTTGGCACAATCTTTGCTAAGAAGGAGCCAGCTCTGTTTTTAGAGCTGCACCACCTCACCTGCCTGCACTGTCTTCTAGACCCTAATCTAGTCACCTTGAGTCAAGATGCTTTGCTGTCAGGCCACGGCCATGACTGCAGGAATGACCCCATCACCTACTTTGGGAAGCAGAACCTCTGAGGCATCCAAGGTCCTGCAGCAGACATTTCCGGCCGCCTCCCAGTGATACTTCCTGCTTTGGCTACACTTAACCCCACAATCAAACCATATCTCTTCCCGGCTGAACACCCTCCCTTGGATTAGAGGAGTCATGGCAACATCTGTGGGAGAAAAGGGAACCTTTCCTCATGTGTTGTTTTCTTAGGAGGGAGGAAATTTCCTGGATATTTCACAGGAGACTTCCTGTCTCATTGACCAGAATTTATCATAGCCTATTTCTAAATCCAGGGGAAGATCCCCTGGAGAAGAGAAAGGCTACCCACTCCAGTATTCTGGCCTAGAGAATTCCATGGACTACAGTCCATGGGGTCGCAAAGAGTCGGACATGACTGAGCAACTTTCACATTTCTAAATCCAGCCTTCACAGGAATGTGATTATCTTGGACTCATTGGGATCTACCAGTGAGCTGGGGATGGGAGTGACGTCTCCAGAGTCATGTGAGCCGAGGTAAACATCACAGTAAGTGGAGGCTGGAAAGGGAGAGCCACAGGGACAAGACCCTGTGCAGCAGCCACCTGTGTCCTACACAGGCCTCCGTATTTTACATATGGGACTGTCCTTCCCACCTCTACCCCAGACAGAGTCTTACGTTCCTTCCAGTATCACCACTCCAGAGCTGTGTCTTGCACTTCTTTTTTTTTCCCCACTGAAGTATTACAATGTTGTGTTAGCTTCTGCTGTACGACAAAATGAATCAGTTACGTGTATACACATAGATGCCAACAAACACATGAAAAGATGCTCAACACCTCTAAATGTTAAAGAAATGCAAATCCAAACCACAGTGAGGTATCACCTCACACAGGTCAGAATGGCCGTCATCAAAAAAATCTACAAACAATAAATGTTGGAGAGGTCGTGAGGAAAATGCAACTGTCTTGCACTATTGGTGGGAATGTAAATTGGTACAGCTCCTATAGAGAACGGTAGGGAGATTCCTTAAAAGACGAAGAATAGAGTTATCATATGATCCAGCAATCCCAGTACTGGGCATATACCCTGAGAAAACCATGTTCCCACTGTTTTTAAGGAACAGAAATCTGTCCCTCTTTATATTTCCATGCCACTCTGTACCCTCGTGGGTTTTCCTCGTGGCTCAACTGGTAAAGAATCAACCTGCAGTGTGGGAGACCTGGGTTCGATCCCTGGGTTGGGAAGATCCCTTGGAGAAGGGAATCTTCAGTATCTCCACTCCAGTATTCTGGCCTGGAGAACTCCATGGACTGTATAGGCCATGGGGTTGCAAAGAGTCGGACAAGACTGAGCAACTTTCACTCTCACTGTACCCACCTCTATCACAGCACTCACGTCTTCTTCTTTTTTACAGATACCTTCTTTTTTTCCACTCATTCGTTTTTTTTAATTTATTTATTTTTAATTGAAGGATAATTGCTGTACAATATTGTATTGGTTTCTACAGCAACATGAATCAGACGTAGGTTTACCCATGTCCCCTCCCACTTGAACATACCTCCCTTTTCCCTCCCCATCCCACCTCTCTAGGTTATTACCAAGCCCCAGTTTGAGTTCCCAAGTCATACAGCAGTTTCCTTTTGGCCAGATACCTTCTTTTTACACATATCTGTTCCAGATGGACTAGGAGCTCTCTGATCAAAAAAGCCATATATTAGTCAATGTTGTATTTCCAGCATCTAGTTGAAATAAAATAGGTGCTCAAAAAATGTTGGCTTGAAATGATTTCTGAATCTTCTCTGTGAAAGTCTATTTCATCATTACTTAGAATGGAGGGTGAGGATGCAGGCTTGATTTAAAAAGTGGAAGAGAATAAAGGATGACTCTGTTGTTGGTTTGTTTGAAATAATTTTTAACCTGACTAATTAAAAAAAAAAGAGGTGAGGGAGCAGGGGCGCCAGGTATCATGTATTGTGCCTCGCGTCACTGTGCCTATATTCCCCACTGCACACAAGAGAGGGTGGGCTACAGCGATTCAGGCCTCATCCGTCTATGCTCAGATTCAAAGACTGACACATTTCCTAACTTGCCCAAGGCTCTGGCAGGGAAAACTTGGCTCCCCAAACCCAGGTCATTCTAGTGCAGCAATAACCAGCTGGGTTTTCAGCAACTTGGATGGAGCCATCTGTTTTCCCAGCCCACATAAAAATATGCACAAGAAAGGTGCAAATCAGCAAATCCACAGCTTCCAGGGGACCCAGCTGGGATGCGCCCTCCCTTTGGAGACCGCTGCAAGGTAAATCCGGTGCTGGAAGACAGAGGGCCGGCAGCAAGGCTAAGGGGGCTAAGCCAATCCAGACTCCAGGGTCTTCCCTTTCCTGCCCATGCCTAGAATAGAGCCCATCTGGCTCCCTGGCCACGTGGCCATTGTGCCTGTGTGAGGGGCACCGCTGAGCTTGCTGAGAGCCCGGAAAATTACCAGCGGCCTCACGCAGTTCCCACCGGGCCACCGGGAACTTGCCACAGAGGAACTCCCTTCTGTGACACGCCTGGGTCCTCTGACTGTCTGGTCAACCCTCGCCTTCCCACATAGCCAGCGTGGTGAGCCCGGGTGGTCGGGAACAGAGGGGCTTTTTGTGTCCGCTCTTAGAGAAGAGAGTGCCTTAGCTTTTCCCACATATCTCCCTTCCATGGCTGCGGCTTCTCCTTTCTGGCCGCGCCACATCACAGAAGGGGATTTAGAGCTGTCTTGGCTCCCCGGCAAAGCCACAGAGAACAGTAGATTCCACATGAAAAACGGAATAAAATGGGGGTGCTGTTAGCCAGCCACCCAGGTGCAGGCAGCTTTTGGCAGCCCAGGACCCAGCAGCGATTTAGAAGCGTCTTTCTCCAAGTCATTACAGTTAATTGTCACCGAGCTACAGATTCATCAGCAGGCAAAGAGCCAGCTCCAAATCCCCAGGGAATTTCAGATGGATTAATAAGCAAAGTGGCATGCATGTAAGGCATCTGATCCTCTATAAAGAAATGATTTCATTATTTCTTTATGCCTCACTCCGGGATCCCGTGCTTATTATATTGCTCTCCTCCACATCGTGGACGGCATCTGTCCAGCAAGCCTCCGGGTCAGAGGAAATTACTGTGCTCCTTGTTTCTAATTTAGCAACACACTTTCACCACGGGATTTAGTGCGCTTTTCACGACTCCTGACTCATCTCAGAAAGATGCATTTCAACCTGATCACCTTGTAGACTCAGTGGTATTTCGTTGTTGAACCAAAATTCTGCGTAGAGACACTGATGCAGTCCTAACAGCATGAATGACAAACCCACAGTTTGCGTATAGAAAGCCGTGTGCGCAGTTGGGAGCCAAAACAGTAGTTTAATTGACATCATGCACAGAAACAGGGGATCTGTTAATTAGAGCTGGTGCTGAACAAAAAAGACATGTTCTGAGCTTTGAACATAACTTCCTCTTACAGTTTCCTTTTCTTTGATTTTTGTGCTAAGGTCTCTATCATTACTCCTGAGAAGAAGGAATCTCAGAATTATCCAGAAAGTATACTGCTATTTGGCATAAACTGCTCCTGGCTCACTCTGCCCCACAAACCCTGCTAGTCCAGAGGTGAGGGAGAGAGTTGAGTTTTGGCTAAATTCTACTTCATGGCAAATGATTGGTGTCTGGACTCGTCTTTCTTTGCTGCTTGTGAATTTTCACTCTAAGCCTTCTCTCTGTCACATTAACCCAAGAAGCACAGGTTAATGAAAAACTGAAGAGCTTTACTTTATAAATGAAACATTCTCTAAAAAAGCAGAAACAAAGAGAACTAATATCTGTCCTGGAAAAAGAAAAGTTTGTCTGAATTGTTTAAGAATAATGATTTAATGACCATGTTGCTACTTGAAGATATTCATCTTTTGCTCATTATTGCCATTTCCTATTTAAATTTTTCAACATGACTGAGGAGTCTATCATACCAAGCCCAAGCTTCCAGTATTTAAAAATTACATAATAATAATGCAAGTAGAAAATAATCCACTTGCTCCCAGCTCATAAACTAGTCAGGCAAGACTGGTGGACTAATACTTCGTGGCAGGAGTTGGCAGACTTCTTCTGTATAGGGGGCCAGAGAGTAAATATTGTATGTTTCATGGGCCATGCAGGTTCTGTTTCGGCTGTTCCATTCTGTCTGTGTTCATACAGGAGCAGCGATACCCAATACATGAATGAATGGATGTGCCTGTGTTGCAATAAAACTTGTATAAAAACAAACCACAGACCAGATTTAGCCCCTAGGTCATAGTTCACCAAGTTCTGCTTCATAACGAGGCCCTAATATGTTTTCTTCTTTGGCTAAACAGTGAGTGGGAGCTGGCAAAATCAAAACCATTCTGAGGGGATAACACATCCGCCCATGAGATGGTAGCCAGCATACAGCAAAAAATTGGATTTCTTCCTTCTGCTGCTGCTAAGTCACTTCAGTCATGTCTGACTCTGTGTGACCCCATAGACGGCAGCCCACCAGGCTGGCTCCCCCATCCCTGGGATTCTCCAGGCAAGAACACTGGAGTGGGTTGCCATTTCCTTCTCCAATGCGTGAAAGTGAAAAGTGAAAGTGAAGTCGCTCAGTCCAACTCTTCGCAACCCCGTGGACTGCAGCCTACCAGTCTCCTCCATCTGTGGGATTTTCCAGGCAAGAGTACTGGAGTGGGGTGCCATTGTCTTCTCCGTTTCTTCCTTCTACTTTCTAACAATAATAATAACTGACAATTTAGCAGCTGTTTTCAGCTTAGAAAGTACATATTATCTACTTGAAATGCAATTTCTGTGAGATATTAGTAGTATCATCATAATGCAGATTGGTTATTGTCTTGGACTTCTGGTTTCTGGGACTAGCAGGTAGGTTAGCCAAACCAATTATCCTATGGAAAAAAACTATAGAAATGCTGACTATAATACAAAAAGCATTAATCTAAAAGCATCTAAGAGCTAACAAGGTAGGAAGCAACTACCAGGCCTAAAGGGAGACAAAATATTAAACTAGTGTCTAGTACTCTTGCCTAGAAAATCCCACGGATGGAGGAGCCTGGTAGGCTGCAGTCCATGGGGTCACTCAGTTGGACACGACTGAGCGACCTCACTTTCACTTTTCACTTTCACGCATTGGAGAAGGAAATGGCAACCCACTCCAGTGTTCTTGCCTGGAGAATCCCAGGGACGGGGGAGCCTGGTGGGCTGCCGTCTATGGGGTCGCACAGAGTCGGACACGACTGAAGCAACTTAGCAGCAGCAGTGACAAAAGCAACTTTTGCCCTAATAATATTTGCTGATCCTGGCAAAGTTGAACTTTCTTTTTGGTGACTTTATCAGATGATCAGGACAAAAATCAAAGCCTAGGTCCCATAAAAGCTAGAAAATCTACTGAGAAATCACCACTACAGTAAACACGAACCTCAAAGGAATAATCCCTGGGGTAAGAGACCCAGAAGTGAAGTACCCTTCCTGAAAATTAACAGATTTCGCATCCCCACCTAGATCAGACCCTGAAGCCGTGAACTTGGTTTAAGGTGATAGCTCCTCCAGCCATCTTTCCAAAGCAAATGTAAATTATGTCTGGAAGAAGACACATATAATTTATCCTAGGCCTCAAATTACTCCAACAATTTTCCAAGTACCAGGATCTAGCATATGTCAAGAAAATTAGCTAATAGTTAAAGTATCAGCACATCAACTAAAAATAGATTTGCCAATTCTTCAACTGTGAGAGTTACCAGAGACAGTTTAGAGAGCAAGAATATTCACTATTCTTAAAGCGAAAAAAAAAGGGAAGTCTTGATAACCGAAAACTATAAAAATGACAGGGTACATTTTTCTTTAAAAAACCAATTGAACATCTTAAAAGGGAGAGAGAAATGAAACTTAATAAAAGTTTTTAATAGCGGATTAGACATATTAAGAAAGAAAATCAGATGTTAGTAGCTTCATATTTGAAGGAGAGGTACCCCAATATCCCACAATTAGCAAGTGTTCAAAAGTGATGTTGATTACTTTAAATCGGAAGTCCCAATAACTTTTCATTATGGTGCCAACTTTGTTGTTATATGTATTTATATCACTAAGGGAGAGAAAAACTTAACTTAAGCTGATAATTTTCAATCCAGCTTTAGAGCCCCATCCTGCCCCCTAAAACAACAAACTCTCCGTCGGGTCACCAAGACATTGATCCTTTTGTCCTATCTAGGAATTTTGGTCTTGTGAGCAAATTCACTTGATCTGACACAATAGAATTCAAGTTCTTACTTTTAGTTTTAATTTGTTCTAAATAATGAAATGAAGAAAGAACAGCCTGCTTCTCATCAGGGGGCCCTCGTGTTTAATAGCGTGCATGCTCACTTGTGTCTGACTCTTTGCAACCCATCAGTCTCCTCTGTCCATGGGATTTCCCAGGCAAGAATACTGGATTGGGTTGCCATTTCTTCCTCCAGGGAATCTTCCTGATCCAGGGATCGAACCTGCATCTCCTGTGGCTCCTGCATTGGCAGGCAGATTCTTTGCCACTGAGCCACCTGGGAAGTCCGCTTGTGTTTAATAACCAAACATTTAAAAGTTGGGAATTGAGGAAAAAGCATGAAAGAAATGTTAATAAAGTATTTCTTCATCTAAAATCATTTAAAATTCTATCAATGAGAGTATTAGATCTACTGGTATTCCCACGGCCGAGAGAGAGGGCTTTGGAATCTTGTAGTCAAACAGCCCTTGACCTTAGCCTTTAGCCTGATGCTCCAAAGATCCCTTGACCCCTTTTGTAACTAACTTTACTGTGACTGAACTCTGCCCAGATGACTTCACAGGGATCACAAAGTCTTGGCCAAATTAATAAGATTGAGGTTTTTGGGGGCTTCCAATAACAGATGATGGCTTCCCTGGTGGCTCAGAGGGTAAAGCATCTGCCTGCAATGTGGGAGACCTGGGTTTGATCCCTGGGTTGGGAAGATCCCCTGGAAAAGGAAATAGCAACCCCCTCCAGTATTCTTGCCTGGAAAATCCCATGGATGGAGAAAGCTAGTAGGCTATAGTCCATGGGGTCACAAAGAATCGAACATGATTGAGCTACTTCACTTCATTTCAACAGATGATAGTCCAAACAATATCCCTGCCCTGATTTTGTGTTATAGTTTTCATGAATTTTAAGCTCCACTAAACTAACAATATGCATTGTATTTATTGTCTACTCTTTCTAGGCTCTTCATTCCTTTTGGGATTTCTGGGATAACTTTCCTCCTGTCCAAAGAGTTCCTATTAGCATTTCTCTTAGTGTAGGTCTTCTGGTGGTGAATTCCATGTTTTTGTTTGTCTAGAAAAACACTTATTTAACTTTCATATTTGAAAAGTATTTTCACTGGGTAATCAATTTCTGGTTGATATCTTTGTGTTTTCTTTTGCACTTTGGAGGCATCATTGCATTGTCTTCTGGCTTTTATTTCTCTTTTGAGAAAATAACTATCAGTCTGATTGATGCTTCTTTAAAGGTAACGAGTCAGTGTTTTCTGGATGGTCTTAAGACTTCAGTTTGCAGAAATTTTACAATCACAAGCTTCGTCAATTGTGACTTCTTTTGTTCTTATCCAGCTTGGAGTTTGTAGCACTTCTTTGATATATTTCATCAGTTTTGGGGGAGGAGGAAACCTTAGTTCTTGTTTCATATATTGCTTCTGCACTGTCATCTCTTTCACTTCTTCTGCGACTCCAACTTTATGTACACTGAATCTTTTCTCCGTGTTCTATGCATCTCTTATGTGACTTTGTACATTCTTCAACCTTTTGCTCTCTGTCCTTCAATCTGAATATTTTATCATCTGATTAAATACAAATCATCTGATAAATACTGCTTTATCATCTAGTTAACAAGTACTCTTTTTCATGTTCAAATATGATTAAATCTTCTATTTTCATCCTAATTTCAGTTATTACTTTTTTCAGTTGTAGACATTCCATTCCATTTGATGTTTTTATAGACTTTAGTCCTCTAGTGAAATTCTCCCTTTGACATCTATTTTTCTCAAATATATTAATCAAGTTTTTAAAAAATCCATGTCTCATAATCCTGATATTTAGGGGCTTCTCTGCTGGCTCAGATGGTAAAGAATCTGCCTACAATGCAGGAGACCTGGATTGGACCCCTGGGTCAGAAAGATCCCCAAGAGAAGGGAATGGCAACCCATTCCAGTATCCTTGCCTGGAGAATTCCATGGACAGAGGAGCCTGATTAATATACTAATCAGGTTTTTTTTTTTTTAAAAATACATGCCTCATCATCCTGATACCTAGGTTAACTATAGATCTGTTTCAATTATGAGATTTTGTTTAGCATTCTGTTCCTTTGTCTGTCTGGCAATATTTTATTGACTGTACAACATTGTTTATGAAAAATTGCAGATTTTAGGATGATGTTATCTTTCTCCAAAAGTGACTTATCCTATCCTTTGGCAGATAACCATAGTAAACAAGAAACTGGGCTGATTCACACAGCTTGTTGTCTCTATAAGTCTTTATATACCTCTGGCATGTAAACTGAGAATCTGGGGTATTTACTAGTGAAACTGACGGTAGTCATCAGTTGGATCCACTAAACTATTAACAATAATTAAGTTGTTATTAAGAAATAACAAACTGCAACCTGCCTTCAATGATAAAGCTCACTGCAGTTGTTTTTGCAAAAAACATATCCTCCAAGTCTCATATAGTGTAAACAATAAGATGTTTGCCTGTGATTTTTCAGGAACCAGGAGTCAGCAGTGTCCAGGTCAAGCTGCTGCTGCTGCTGCTGCTAAGTCACTTCAGTCATGTCCGACTCTGTGTGACCCCACAGACGGAAGCCCACTAGGCTCCCCCATCCCTGGGATTCTCCAGGCAAGAACACTTGGAGTGGGTTGCCATTTCCTTCTCCAATGTGTGAAAGTAAAAAGTGAAAGTGAAGTCGCTCAGTCGTGTCCGACCCTTAGCGACCCCATGGACTACAGCCTACCAGGCTCTGGAACCACCAACCTAACACGTGGGCATGTGTGAATGTCTGATTCATGACCTTTTGGTGTTGAGGGCTCAAAACTCCATCCTCAAGACATGCTAACACTACCATTTTCTGAATATGCATCCCACGAAGAAGCAAGTATCTTAGCTGTGTCTGCACGGAACGACTGCCTCATCTTTCTCTCACCTCCAATCACCTTTCCCCGCCACGCCTCAGCCCACCCTGCTTCTTTATCCCAGAAACATCCCAAACCCCTCACCTACAGGGAGATAGATTCAAGGTTGGTTCTCCTGTCTCCTCACTGGGATGCCGCGTGAATAAACCTTTTCTCTGCTGCAAACCTCAGCCTCTCAGCATTTGGTGTGCAGCACGCCAGGCAAACGAGCCTGGTTCTGGAATACAGGAAGTCCTCCCAAGCAGACCTTGACCTCCAGGTTTTATCTTCTCACCCTCCCAAAAATGCTCCAAACGCCCTTTTGCTTTTAACCTGCCTGCTTGACTTTTTAGTCTCTTGCCGGTACACCTCAAGAATTTAACAAATGCCTCTAGATGAACACCAGAGTGCCCTCTACGTCTCTCTTATCTCAGGAGATTTTGGCCTCAGGTCCCATCTTCCTAGGCAGTCCCGAATTCCAATTTTTGTCTCCCTAGCTGTGTGAGACTGCTGGAAGCTCTGATGGATTCTCTGCCTCTTACTATCTACCTTCTGCCCAATTCTCAGCTTTTCCTTCTATGTCCCAAATTGGCAGATTCCCTGAATGTGGCCAGAGAATACTGTGTATATTAGTCGCTTAGTCGTGCCTGACTCTGCAGCCCCATAGGGTGTAGCCCACCAAGCTCCTCCATCCATGGAACTTTCCAGGCAAGAATACTGGAGTGGGTTGCCATTTCCTTCTCCAGGGGATCTTCCTGACCCAGTGATCAAACTCCTGCATTGCAGGTGAATTCTTTACCAGCTGAGCTACTAGGAAAGCCCAGAAAATATTGGATTTATCTTAATAATTTCTCTCCTTCTGGGATCTTGACTCCTTAAATCCTGGATATTTTGGTTGCTTTTGATGTCTTATTAAAAAACTGTGTACTTTGTGTTTTTATATGGATTTTCTAGGTCTTTTTAACAGGAGACTTGATCAGCTGTGAGATACTCCATTATAGTCAGAAGTAGGATAAGCTTCCTATAATAGAAACATAAAATTTTTCTCTCTCTGTTTCATCTTTATGCTTATATCAGGTACAAGAAAATTAGGCTCTAGATCCCTTTTCAGATATATTAGAATCTTCTTCCAACACCGCTTAAATGTCTTATGGCCTCATTACTTTAGGGCTAAGCCTACTTGGTTTATGCTTCTGAATACACCCAGATCTTCAAGTAAGAGACTGTATCTATCATTTGTTTCCTGGGGTGTGGGCTTCTAGTTCAATGTCAGGGCAGTCATAATTCCCTAATCTTTGTTTTCAAGATTTAGGCTAATCTCTGCTAACTTCTAAATTTCTCTAATTTAGTGAGGTTCTTCTTAATGTCTAGAGATGGGATTTCCTTATTTGTTCTGCAAAAATTTACTTGTCCCTGATCACTTCTTGGTCCTTTGCTTGTTGAGCCTATACATTCATTATAAAATACCTCAAAAGGAGGAAAATATGAGACAATTCTATGTAAATTTGCTCATATGCCCATTGCTATTCTTCCATTTCTTTTGTAACTCTTTTTTTTAATATCTTTTAACTATATTTAGAATCTATCCAGCGAAGCTCATTCATTACAATCCCATTAGTCATTATTAAACCAATTAAAATATATCATTCAGTAGACATTGTATTGAGCCTCATTTCAAATGCATATGTTGGAACCATAATGGATCACTGTGTTGTCAGATATGGTGGCTTTTCATCTGTTGCTGATAAAGATGAAACTGTTTTTTGAAAAGTAAAAGCCATCTGCAGCTGCTTTGAAAGTCAATTGACATTTTGTTAATTAGCATTTATTTACAGTAGTTGAATAACAATATCAAACTACAATAAGAAATGAGCAGTTAACATTAAAAAAAAAAGCTGGTGACATTAAGTTTCATCATTTGGCATCAAGTTAAAAGCACAAATTCTTTCAGAGACTAAAAGGGGTGTCGCTGAAGTCTGTTTAAATGTAAAACTAGAAAGGGAAGGGGAGATCTCACAGAGGTGGAGTTAAGGTATAGCTCTTGGGTCTTAGAATGGAGCAGATGAGCTAACCACCAGTTGAGTAGCCAGTTAAGCCAAGGGGGAGGATAAGAAGTAGACAAAATTATTTCCTTATTTAGTGGCTTTTAAACACAAGCCAAATTATCACTGGGATTTTGGTCGAGAGCAGATTCCATGACTTGATGATCAAATTAAGATGTCACACTCAACTCAGGTCCTGAACTGTTAGCATCAGCCTCTGGACGTTAAGTAACTAGAGAGTGAGAGGAAAAGAGGGGCTGGTTTTGTCAGGAGCACTTTGACATGTTAAAATTAGGCGTCAGGAAAAAAATGCCCACAGTTCTTTTGACTTCTTGCTTGTTTTGTTCCCTCCATATGACTCCTAGAGTATGAAAGTCAAAACTGAAAGCAAGGAGATATTTCATAAGAGATAGCCAGTGCTATGTTATCAACAAACAAATCACAAACCAATAATCCATAGAGACAGACATTCGCCTCTTCTATAGTCATCCCCATAACTGGCACCAATTCTAAATGTTCATTGAAGAAGGAGAAAAAATAAATTATTCTGCTGCTTTATCTTTTAGGAATGTTAATGTACTTTCTAACACAGGTCCAAAGTGTCTAAACTTTTGTATTGATAAACAGGGCTGTTCACTGTTTTTTCTTTCTCAAAAGTGCTGGCGTTGCCTCACAATTTCAATACTCTGCAGCATTACTTTTTTTTCCAGAAGACCAACAAAATAAAGCGTATTTTAAGTTAATGATTTCTATGATTGTAAGCATGCAAATGGCCATGCATTTATGGATCTAGACATCCATTCTCTCCTACCTCTGCAAGTTTCGTATAATTTTGCTACCCAACCATGATTCCAACTCCGTGAAATAGGATGGGTAATTAGTGATTTGGGAGAGTGCCTGTCAGTACTGGGCAGAATCTGTGATTCTGCCTATCTTAATGGTTATGTACCAGTTAGGAATACCAATATAGAACATTTTAACAAAGAAAAAAGGCGTCAGCTTTTCCACTCCCCAGCTCGCTCCAGCCAAGTGACACTGATGGATGAGCTCTGACCAGGAGTTCAAAACTAGGTTTTTCAACCACCCTCATTTACTGACAAGCAACTGATGAGAGACCGTAAAGGCCAGTTACTCAGAGAATTTTCACAGTACTGAAGGCAATAACTGTAGCTTAAAAAGAAGTGGTGGCTTTATACTTGAATTATTAATCTCACTTTCAGCAGATGTGTTCTATATCTGGCCACCTACCTGCTGGCTTCAGCCAAGTGAATTATTTCCCGTTTTATGCGTGCAGAATGCTAGTGAATAAATTATTGGTACTATGAAGTAGTTCTCTTATAATAAATATGACTAGCTAAGATCCATTAGTTTTCCTAAAGATGTGAGGTAGGGAGATTAGGAAAAAGCCTGAGCTGTGCCACGATACAGGGGCACCATCTTATTTCCTTCACTGGCTCTTCATTTAGTACTAATATTATTCCTGTTACCTTTTGACTCCAAAACATGGAAAGGTTTGCTTTTTTAAATTCAACATTTCCCCTCCTTATCAGTAACTTTATTTGAGATCTAGATAGCCCTGAACTTGCTTGCCCTTGTTGTCTCACAGGAAACCAGTTACATGAAAAAGAAAGCATTTTGGGACTTCCCTAGTGGTCCAGTGGTTAAGAGTTTGCTTTGCAATGCAGGGGATGTGCATTCAACCCTTTGTCAGAGAACTAAGATCTCTCCACATGCCACGGGGCAACTAAGCCTGCACCCACTAGAGAGCCCTCATGCCAACTAGAGAAAACCTGTGTGCCAAAATGATGAGGTGGCCAAAAATAAAAAAGCGTTTTTTTGGTAGTGTATTACCAACAACTTCATATTAAATAAAAGAGTGCCAGGCACTCTAATATATACCTTCTTCTTTAATGTAATTCAGTTCTTCAATAATCTTATACATTCGGCATTATTATTTCCATTTTATGTGTTAGGAAACTGAGGCTCAAAAATGTTAAGACAGGAGTTCAAAGTGACACAGTTGAAAGCAACTAATGACAAACCTCATTCCAGGGCTTCATCTATCTTAGAACATTTGTCTCATTTCATGAAGACAATTGGAAAGATAGTTGATACTATTAAGACGGTGCCCTTATCCCTAAGTTTTTAGCCCAATTTTGAGCTACCCTATCTTTATTTCAATTAGACCGCTTTTCTATTAAAACTCAGAACTAATGCCAAATGCTCCATTATCATTAGAACGTCCAGAAAAGGCTGGCTTAGTCTTCCGCTTCACCTTTTGCCAGTTTAGGAATAAATTAGGCATATCTGCTACCGAGCTGTCAAATTCCAAAGTCAAAGTAAGAAACCCAAAACGATCTGTGGAAGTTAACAGAAACTTTCCCATCCTTGAGCTTCCCTGGTGGCTCAACCAGTAAAGAATCTGCCTGCAGTGCGGGAGGTCTGGGTCCAATCCCTGGGTTGGGAAGATCCCCTTGAGAAGGGAATGGCTACCCACTCCAGTATTCTTGCCTGGAGAATTCTATGGAGGAGCCTCCTCACCAGAGGGGCCTGGGGAGCTAAAGTCCATGGGGTCGCAAAAAGTCAGACATGACAGAGTGACTAACACTTCACTTTCTTATCCTGCCCTAGCTCATCCATCTCTCTTGTTTTGTTTTAAGGACCATTTCTTTCTGCTTTCTCTTCCCACAGCTGAGTAGTATCTGCTTTTTCTTAGGTGTTCCTCTGTCTGGAGTTATGAGTATTTCAAACTCAGTGAAAACTGGCCCTTTAAAGAAAGTATTGTGTAAAAGAGAAGACAGGCTTTGTCACAGACAGACTTGGCATCAAATTCTTTATGTGATGACGAAGAACAGACTGTAAGAATAGTGACCACTGAGCCTTGGTTTCCTGATGTTATTTGACCTGCAGAGTTTTTGAGGACTGAGATAACATTAACTTAATATCTGAGATAGCAGGAACCCGTTACTGTAAAAATTACTCCATTTCCCTGAGTTAGTTCATCTAAGGCAGATTATTTTTTCTAAAGCCATTTTCTCCATTGCTGCTCTTTCTAGCCAGGACAGGTGATTTTATTATTATCATTGTGGAGCTGGTGGTGGTAGTAAAACACACGTAACACATAAAATTTTCTCCTGGGACTTCCCTGATATTCCAGCAATTAAGACCCTGTGCTGCCACTGTAGTGGGGTGTGAGTTCAATCCCTGGTTGGGGAACTAAGATCCCACATGCCATGCAGCATGACCAAAAACAAAATTACTCTTTTAACAATTTTTAAGTCTACGGTGCTGTGGTATTAAGTACATTCACAGTGTTGTACAGTCATCACCACCATCCACCTCCAGGACCTGTCTTCCCACACTGAACCTCTGTACCCGCTAAACAGCAACTCCCCATTTCTTCTTCCCCTCAGCCACTGGCGGCCATCATTCTATCAACACTTTCTGTCTCTGCGAGTCTGACTACTCTAGGTACCTCGGGTAAGTGGAATGTCACAATATTTGTCCTTATTTCTCTCGGCACAGGGTCCTCGGGCTTCATTCATGTTGCAGCATGTGTGAGGATTTCTTTCTTTCTTAGGGTTAAATGATATTCCATTGTATGTATAGACCACATTCTCCATACACATTCACCTGGACTGATAATTTCAATAGCACGGATGCCTGGACAAAAAAGCGACTGAGACCATCTTCTTTCAGAAAGGATGTGTAGCTCATTCTGGGGTTGGAGAATTTGAGAAAGAGAGGATCCCCCCAGAAAGACTAGCGTGAGGTGGGTGAGCACCTCCCCCCCCCTTTCTCCTCTTATTATTCAGCACTTTTTGCTTATTGTCCTTCCCTGCCTCTGTATTTGTTACATCATTTAAATAGCAATAGCCTAAATTAGGAGGATGAGATTAACATACACACTACTAAATATAAAATAGATAACCCACAAGGACCTACTGTATAGCACAGGGAACTCTACTCAATATTTTATAATAACCCATATGGGAAAAGAGTCTGAAAAAAGAATATACATATATATTGTGTACATATATACATGTGGATGTATATATATATATATACATATATATATATGCTGAATCACTGTGCTGTACATCTGAAACTGGCATGACATTGTAAACCAACTGTACTTCAATTAAAAAACAAAAGCACTGGTCTAATCCAAGCCCTAAACCCATACTGTCATTTCAACAATGAATTAAGAAGCCACCCATTGTGAGGACAAGGTAAATAACATTTTCTTTGAGTTTGAAAATCTCCCAAAACAAAGCTTGGATATGTGTGACTCAGGATTTTTATGGCTGCGAGATTAGCAAAGAATCCATTTTCAAGCATCTCTTTCTCTGTCCCCCTTCTCTCCTCTCTCTCTTTCTCTCCTTGAACCCTCTTTCATTTCCTACCTTCAAGACATTTCTTTTGCTTTTGTGATACATTTGAGTCTATGTTCTTTCCCTGAAATGGCTGCAAAGAAACGTAGTACTAGCCTAATAAAATATTTGTCTAGTTCAAAAATTCGAAGAAATTCTCCCTCTTTTGTTCATTTCATTTTGTATCTCTGGACCCCCAAATCACAGGAGGAAGAGAACAGTGAAACACTAAATACCATAGCACGATATTGAGTAGTTTAATGGGAATTTAAAATAAAGGAAAATCTGGTACAAATACAATTTACTATATCAAACTTCCAGGTTTGTCCTCAAGACATATATCTTTTAAAAGAATTGTTTCTACCTCAAACCCTCTGTGAGTAAAAAGAGCACATGGAACATCATCTTTCTCTTTAGAAAATGGAGAAGCATAAATCAATCTTAGTTTCTTACCTTCAGAACACTGTGAAAAGTCACTGTGGGAAATGTGTGTCCTTCCCAACCTTTGCAGCTCTCTAATTCTCTCTTTAATAAAGGGCAAGAGTGATTTTGATCAGAAGCTCTTTAAAGACCAACTTGCAAAGCAAAAATTTTTTGAATCAAACCATCTCTAGAAACACATCTACCACAAACACTGGATGGTTTGGTGCCACAAAAAGAACTGTAGGATTTTAGAGTTGAAAGTATCTTGGTCCAAGCCTCTAAATGGATGCTTCTTTTCTGGTCCACAAAGTGGAAGAGACAGCACCATAAGGGTAGGGACTATGGCTTGTGTGACCCGTGATCACTGGAGAATGCCGGAAGTAGGATCAGTGTATCTGTGCAGCATGAAGGTGGAGGAAAGAAAGGGGGTGGTGGGAAGGAGGGTAAAAACAGAGCAACAAGGCAGGGAGGAAGGAAGCAGAGAAAGAGAGATAGGAGGGTCAGTAGGTAAGTAGTATTTATTACACACACATATACATACATACATACATATATATATATATATATATATATATATAAAATTTTGGCCAAGAGCTTTTACTGTTTAGATTAACTGATTGAATTATCTCAGCAAACCATGAATAAAGATATTAGTATCCCACATTTAGTGTTGAAGAAGTTTAAGTTCAAAGAATGCAAACTCGTATATTTCTAGCTCATTGCAGAAAGGAGGCACTGATTAAAGAGGCAGGATTCCTCTTGAAGGGGACACAGGGTGAGAGAAAGGCAGGGAGGATGTGTGGTAGACCCACACTCATGAAACGCTTCCTTATGCTTCCCATAAATCCACACTTAGGAAATAATACTGCAATGAAGAGATTGCGGCCATGCCAGTGAGTTACATAGACCCTGAATTAATATTGACGGTAATTAATCTCCTCCTTCTTTGCCAGATATGACAAAAGAAAAGGTGACAGGATTTGCCATGTTTTCCTTTCTTCAATTTCTAGTACGCCACTCATGTCTCCATGAACCTCTGACCAGTTGCGATGTATGCATGGGTGCTCAGTTGCTCAGTCGTGTCCGACCCCTTGCAACCCCATGGACTGTAGCCCGCCAGGTTCCTCTGTCCATGGAATTCTCCAGGCAAGAATACTGGAGTGGGTTGCCATTTCCTATTCCAGGGGATCTTCCTGACTCAGGGATCGAACCCAAGGCTCTTTTGTATCCTGCATTGGCAGGGGGATTGTTTACCACTGCGCCACCTGGGAAGCCCACTTGTAGTGCAGAGTACATTATAGAAACCTAGGAGGAAATGGCCTAATACCAATATGTAATGCTAAAAAGGAAGAACACATCTCTTTGAGCCAAGCAGTTTGTGACCCAAGATGTGGGTTTTGGTTATTCTGATTTCAGCTTCTAGAACAAAGGGTGCTACAAACAGCTGGGCTAATAACTCATTTCAGGAGTAAAGAGAAGAGCCTTGAAGTGCACTGCATCTGATTTGTAAGCAGGCCTTTGCTGACACATTACTTAAATAATTTAGGGAAAGTATAGGGCTCTCAAATTCACCAGTGACTCTGGCCTCAAGGTACACAAATCTCTTTTCAGTGTCTTAAATGTAATGCTCTAGGGCTTCAGGCAGATTTCTCTGGCAAATCATTTAACTTTCTGTACGTCTCAGTTTCCTCCACAATAAGACAAGAAAGAGAGGCTGGTCTCCAGGGCACATGCCGGCTCTGGCTTTCTGGGCACTTGTGATTCCTTGTGCACGGAGTGTTATCTGTGTACAGAGTATTGCATTCACTCTTGAATATTCTGTACCAGTGAAAACACTTAAACACAAATTTTCATCACTACCATTGTTATCCCAGTAATCTTCACAGAGTATGCTAAGAATTATTTCTATTTCTGATTCTTACTGTAAAATCCTTAAAATAGGCATTATTACCTGCAATATAATGATGAAGAAATTGCATTCACTCAAGAGTTATCCTATATTAGTGATTAATTTAGGGTTGCTGCAGAAGTGCTGTAGGATGTTTTCAAAGTTGACTTGTCAAAACAGATTTCTGTTTGTTTGCTTTGCTTTGTTTATTTTGCTTAATTCTTTTTCTTTATTTAAGATTACTTCCTCAGGCTAGCCTCACAAGAGAATAATCGTATTTTCAAAGGTACGAAGGTCAACTCCTCTTCAAGGCAGCAGAAATCTCATTCTTTCAGATAGCTTTTGAGTTTAACTTACCACAAACCAAATGGACCACCTTTTCCTTGATGTCCTTTCTGGACGCTGAACATATTTCTGTCACAGCACCTGTAACACTTTATCGAATTTAATCACTACATGCCCATCTCTCCTTATCAGATTCTACCTGTGGGTCACTAAGCGGATTACTTTTATCCTCATTGGAAGAGAATTTTTTTATCTTTACTGTTCCATCAGTTCAGTAGTACTTGAGACATAATAAGCACATAAAAAATATTGACTGACTGAATGAAATGTTAATAAATTAGCTTTCACAATATTGTATAAATTTAAAATACAAGAAAACAATGTCTGTGTTTTATCTTTTCTCTATTTGCATCAGCGTGGTGGGCAGGCCGGGAAAATGCCCTCTAGGCACTCTTTCCTTTCCTGAACCCCACCCTCTCTATAAAATTTTCCTGTCATTACTCTCCCTTCTAGTTCAGAAACCTGGAACTTCTCTCTGATCTTAACTTTAAATCACACAATGTCCAGAGTTTCTGCTCATCCCGTCCTGTGCCCTTGCTCTTCACCTATCACCTCAGTATTGACAGCTAGTTGGATGGTTAAGCGTTGCTCTACAGTTTTTTCACTTGTTTGTTTTTTAGAGTTTGCATTTTTTAAGACTTTTTGGTAATATAGACCATTTTAAAGTCTTTATTGAATTTGTTCAGTATTGCCTCTCTTTTAGTTTTTTGGCAGATCTTAGCTCCCTGACCTGGAGAAGGCAATGGCAAGCCACTCCAGTACTCTTGCTAGAAAGTCCCATGGATGGAGGAGACTGGTAGGCTGCAGTCCGTTGGGTCGCTAAGGGTCGGACACAACTGAGTGACTTCACTTTCACTTTTCACTTTCACACATTGGAGTAGGAAATGGCAACCCACTCCAGTGTTCTTGCCTGGAGAATCCCAGGGACGGGGGAGCCTGGTGGGCTTCTGTCTATGGGGTCACACAGAGTCAGACATGACTGAAGTGACTTAGCAGCAGCAGCAGCAGCTCCCTGACCAGGGCTTGAACCCTCACCCACTGCAACAGAGGGCCAAGTCTTAACCACTGGACTTCCAGGGATGATCCTGCTCTACAGTTTCCAGTTTGTCTTGTCTATGACAAGATCATAAACATTGAAGATGGAGATGGTTAACACGATTCTTTGATTTATACCGGTATTTCTTGATTGATCAACATTAGCAATGGATCAGTTGTTGGCTTTCTGCTGAAGTAGGCCTACAACATACCTCTTGTCCCTTCTTTTTGCTACATGCTTGTGATCGTTAATTTCACATGTCAACTTGAGTGGGCCATGGGACATCCGGATATCTGATTAAACATTATTTCTGGATTTGTCTTGGAGGGTGTTTCTGGAAGATATTAGCATTTGAGATGGTGGCTTCAGTAAAGTGGATGGTCCTCCACAATGTGGGTGGCCATCAGTCGATTTGTTGGGGGCCTAAACAGAAAAAAAAGGCAGAGGAAGGTTGGATTGCCCCCCCCACCCACACACACCTACCTGTGGGCTCGACTTGAGGCATTGATTTTCTCCTGCTCTCAGGGTTCCTGCTTCTCAAGCCTTCAGACTACATCGCCAGCTTTCCTGGGTCCCCCGCTTGCAGACAGCAGCTCATGGGATGTCTCAGTCTCCATAACCACATGAGCTAGTACCTCACAATAAATCTCTCTCTAGGATATATAATATCCTGTTCGTTCTGTTTCTCTGGGGAACCCTAGTACTGCACTTATTTTTATTTCCTCTATTGGATACATCTAAACTTATTTTTCCATCAGTACCCTTTCTTAGTTTATACCCTCAATCTGTTGAGGAGCACATCTTCAAGTAAATTCCTAAGAAGGATGCATGGGACGTAGATGTTCAATATACTGATATATTTGAATATGTTTTATTATTGGAATGACCGTTTGGTTGAACAATCTGCTCTCGATTGAAAATAATTTCCCTCATACTTCAAAGATATTCTTTTAGCATCACTGTTACTGTTTAAGAAGTTTGATGTCAGTCTGGATCTATCCTTTTGTATGACCACTCTCCTACCCCTATAGTCTTGCTGCCATTGGCTGGAAACTTCATGATCTCACATCCAGAACTTCACACAGGTATGTCTAGGTATGTAATCATTCACAAACCTTTCTCAGCATCTAGTAGACTCTTTTTAAATAGGAAATTTATGATTCTCTAGGGTCTCAAATGTCACCATCTGACCATCCAACTCTTTTTGTCAATAACTGTCAGTCTCCAAAATATGGGATAATTCCCTTACCTTTTTTCCCTCTTCTATCACTAGAATGTAAGCACCAAGGAATTTTGGTGTTTTTCTAATCACTGTTGCATCAAGAACTGTGCCCAGAATCTCGTGGGTATTTAATAAATACTTGTTAAATAAATCTTTGTTTCATATTTAAGACAGAAGCATTAAAAGTTGCATCTGCCTATCGAGCTCTTGTCAACAGGCAGACTTCGCTTTAGACTGAGTGTATGGGCAGCTGTCCACCAGGAGAGCCAGCCATTGCACTAGGAACTCTCAGGGAAGAGATTGGAGAGGAATTTATACTGGGGTATAAACACCCAAGTTCTTTTCAGAGACTTAATTCTGAAAAGTAATTGTGATACAAGATTTTATCTGGAGTATTAAACAGATATCTTTAATAAGGATGGAGTCTGCAGAGAGAGAAAGAGAATAGAAATCAGAAATAATTCCACTTAATAGATGGTAGGATTATTGATGATCTTCTTTACCTCTGTATTTTCCAAAATCTTTCAGTTTTTTCTATGTGTTAGAGAAATTAACAAAAATCAACATAATGTGTTTACAAGATGCTCTAATGAGGATTATTTGATTTCTGTATGATGTGAATTGTTCATGTGAGTATCTATTCAGGACTTCCTCTTCATCCCAAGTTGCCACCTAATTCTTCTCTTCAGTTTTTCCCACTTCCTTTTAACTCTTTAACCATTTGGATATATCACTTTAATTTAGGCACAGGTTTATTTAGAAATCTTCTATCTGATAGAGTTGCTAGCATTTCTGCTACCTAGGCAACAAAGCATGGTTCTGTCACTAACATCTTTTCATTTTTAGCAGACTGAAATCATAAACTCTTCTAACAAACTTATAGAAATCAAAGCCAAACTTAAACATATTCCTCTCTCTCTTGAAGAAAAGATGGAGAGTAGAAAGAAGTGTTCAGTTCAGTTCAGTCGCTTAGTTGTGTCCGACTCTTTGCAACTCCATGAACCATAGCACGCCAGGCCTTCCTGTCCATCACCAACTCCCAGAGTCCACCCAAACCCATGTCCATCGAGTCGGTGATGCCACCAAACCATATCATCCTCTGTCGTCCCCTTCTCCTCCTGCCCTCAATCTTTCCCAGCATCAAGGTCTTTTCAAATGAGTCAGCTCTTCGCATCAGGTGGCCAAAGCACTGGAGTTTCAGCTTCAACATCAGTCCTTCCAATGAACACCCAGGACTGATCTCCTTTAGGATGGACTGGTTGGATCTCCCTGCAGTCCAAGGGACTTTCAAGAGTTTTCTCCAACACCACAGTTCAAAAGCATCAATTCTTTGGTGCTCAGCTTTCTTTATAGTCCAACTCTCACATCCATACATGACCACTGGAAAAACCATAGCCTTGACTAGACGGACCTTGGTTGGCAAAGTAATGTCTCTGCTTTTTAATATGCTGTCTAGGTTGGTCATAACTTTCCTTCCAAGGAGTAAGCATCTTTTAATTTCATGGCTGCAATTACCATCTGCAGTGATTTTGGAGCCCAGAAAAATAAAGTCAGCCACTGTTTCCACTGTTTCCCCATCTATTTCCCATGAAGTGATGGGACTGGATGCCATGATCTTGGTTTTCTGAATGTTGAGCTTTAAGCCAACTTTTTCACTCTCCTCTTTCACTTTCATCAAGAGGCTCTTTATTTCTTCACTTTCTGCCCTAAGGGTGGTGTCATCTGTATATCTGAGGTTACTGAGAGATAAGTGTAAAGAACTACACATATGACTGTGTTTCTTGGAGAAAGCAGAATGAGTTTGGAAAGAGACAGAAGAGTATATATTTCAAAATAGAAGAAAAAAACTTGTGGAAATATAAAAAAATCCACTTCTAATTTCCAAAGTGTGATTAATGTCTTAAAAAGCATATTGAATGACCACATATTTTGTACCTTAAATACATGGACCCACATACACTATTCTTTTATTATGGAAGTGATACATTTTATTATAGAAAAAAGGAAGTATTAAAAATGCAAATAAAGATTCTGGTTAAAATACCCTACCCTAAATTCTAGAGCTAAGTTCTTGAGGATGCACTTTTGAATTCTGTATTTTTATTTTAAAATTATGTTGTGAACATTTGCATATCATTAAAGTTCTTCAAAAATCAGAATTTTTCATAACCCTCAATGTACGATAATCCACCATTTCAATACAATTTTTCATTTAACTTTGTTCCAGTCTTTTATATCATAAATAGAAAGTAAAGAGCATCCTTGTGCAGAAAGTGTTGTCCACATCTCTTTCTCATTTCTAATGACAGAATTCTAGAAGAAGAATCCCTGGGTCAAATGACCAGATGTTTTTAGGCTTCTGAAATATATAGCCAAATACCTCCCAGGAAGATGGTAATACTAAACATTCCTTCCAGGTTACTTGACAGCATCCATCACCTGACCATCTCTCACCCTGAACTGGCAAATAAATAGGTTTAAAATGATGTTTAATAAGGTTCAGTTCAGTTCAGTCGCTCAGTCGTGTCCGACTCTCCGCGACCCCATGAATCACAGCACGCCAGGCCTCCCTGTCCATCACCAACTCCCGGAGTACACTCAAACTCATGTCCACAGAGTCGGTGATGCCATCCAGCCATCTCATTCTCCGTCGTCCCCTTCTCCTCCCGCCCCCAACCTTTCCCAGCATCAGAGTCTTTTCCAGTGAGTCAACTCGTCTCATGAGGTGGCCAAAGTATTGGAGTTTCAGCTTTAGCATCAGTCCCTCCAATGAACACCCAGGATTGATCTCCTTTAGAATGGACTGGTTGGATCTCCTTGCAGTATAAGGTAGATAACTAATAAAAACCTACCGTATAGCACAGGGAACTTAACCTAATACTCTGCAATTACTTATATGGGAAAAGAATCTAGAAAAAATGGATATGTGTATATGCATAATTGATTCACTTTGCTGTAGACCTGAAACTAACACATTATAAATCAACTATACTCCAACAAAATTTTTAATATAATAAAATGATATTTAGATTTGTGAGATTATCAGGAAAGGTGAACTTTCCCCCTTCTTTGTTGAACATCTATAATTCCTCTTACCTGTGTCTTTTAATCCAGTTTTTTTCCTATAGATGTATTTGTATTTTTCAGATTTATAACTCTTAGAAAAAAAGTTACCTATTTGCCTATCATGAGTGGTAGACATTTTTCCAACATTGTCATTTCAATGTGTCCCATGGTATTTTCTTTTTTGTTTAAGAAATGATAGTTTTAATATACAGTGTTTAAGACTTTATGTCACCAGTTCTATTGCTCTTGCTGAAAGATTTCTTCTCTTGTGAGTCATTTTTATTTGCTTCTAATATTTGTGCTGTTTGATTTACTGTATGCATTGTTTTATACAGACATCTCTAGAATTGATTACTGTGTGACATATGGGATAAGGTAAGGACCTAGTCTAAGGTCTTCCATAAGTCATTTTTTGAGTAATCTGTCCCTTACTTTGTTCTGAGGTCACCTTTATAGCATCGCAAGCCATTGTACATCATAGGGTGCTTTCTTTTTTGAGGACTAGTCTCTCTTATTGATCCATACTTGTGCAAGCACCACTACTGTAGCTTGGCAATATATCTTCTACCTGGTAGAACAAGTTTACCCTTCCTCATTAACTTTCCTTTCCAAATTTTCTTTTGCTATTCTTATGTGGTGCTGAAGCTGAAGTTCCAATACTTTGGCCACCTGATGTGAAGAGCTGACTCTTCATGACCCAGAGCTGACCCTGATGCTGGGAAAGATTGAAGGCAGGAAGAGAAGGGGAAGACAGAGGACAAGACAGTTGGATAGCATCACCAATTCAATGGACTTGAGTTTGAGCAAACTCCAGGAGATGGTGAAGGACAGGGAAGCCTGGTGTGCTACAGTCTGTGGGGAGGCAGAGTCGGTCATGACTGAGCTACTAAACAATAACAGCAACAAATTCTTACATACCTATTCCTCCAGAAAAAATACTGAAGAAAAAATCCCATTGAGAATACGTTGGGTTACATTAAACCTAAAAATTAATGTGGATAAAACTGATATATTTATAATAGTCCACACAGACACACTGCATGGCTTCCTATTTATTTAAGCCTTATTTTATGTTTCTTGGTATAATTCTGTGGCATTTTTCACAAAGGTCTGACATATTTTTTATTAAGCTTGTATTTCTAGGTGTTTTATATTCCTGTTACTATTGTGAAAGAGTTTTGTTCCTCGTTATACTTTCTGATTGTGCCTGGTGTGTTTGAAATCCATTGACACTTATATTTATTCATCTTGCCAAAGTCGCTTGTAATTATTTTTTAGCTGGTTCTCTAGGGTTTTCTAGATATACGATGATATCAGCTGCAAACAATGATAACTTTGTTTTTCTTTTTCTGGTAATCACACTTCTTATTTTTGTTCTCTGCTGCAACCAAAACTTATAAAATAATAGTTAACTGTAGGGAGGAGAGCAAACATTCTTGGTTTGTTCCCGATGTTCATGGAAATGTCTCCATTTGTATTTTGCTAACAAATTAAATGAGCTCTCAATATGAAAATGTTCCTTTATGTGTTAAGGAATTATTCTTATATAGATAACAAAAAGATTTTTCTCATTAGAAATGATTGTAGGGCAGCTGGTCACACGGTGAGGTTGGGGGTAAAGGGAGCTGCTCTAGCCTATGACCTCTGTCTATGGCCTGGCTGTTACCATCCAGCAGCCCAGGACAGACCTGAAATGTATGGTGCTGCAGAAACCAGCTCCAGGATCCGGATAATCTGCCACCCAAGTAGCTCCCAATCTCCAGAGACCTGCAAGAGTCTCCTCTGCTCTGAGAATGACTACTCCTCCATATGAGCCAATGGTTGAATTGGTGTCAGGGCCTATGAGACAGTGTACAAGGCCCGTGATCCCCACAGTGGCCTTTTTGTGGCTCTCAAGAGTGTAAGAGTCCCCAGTGGAGGAGTGCTGGAGGAGGCCTGCCCATCAGCACAGTTGGTAAGGTGGACTTACTGCCATGTCTGGAGGCTCTTGAGTATCCCAGTGTTGTCCGGCTGATGGACGTCAGTGCCACCGCCTAAAATGCCCGGGAGGCCAACGTGACCCTGGTGCGTGAGCATGTGAATCCAGACCTAAGGACGTGTCTGGACAAGGCACCCCCACCAGGCTTGCCAGTGGAGACTATCAAGAATCCGATGCCCTGGTTTCTAAGAGGCCTGGATTTCCTTCCTACCAACGGCATCGTTCACCAAGACCTGAAGCCAGAGAACATTCAGGTGACAAGTGGCGGGACAGTCAATCTGGCTGACTTTGGCCTGGCCAGAAGCTACAGCTACCAGGCAACCCTACACCTGCGGTTGTTAACACTCCGGTACCATGAACTCCAAAAGTCCTTTTGCAGTCTACCTATGCGACGCCTGTGGACATGTGGCGCATTGGCTGTATTTTTGCAGAGACACTCTGAAGCTGACCAAATAGGCAGAATCTTTGACCTGATTGAACGGCCCCCAAAGGATGACTGGCCTCGAAACATGTCTATATCCCCAGGAGACTTCCCCTCCCCTGGGGCCCCACCCAGTGGTCCCTGAGACAGAGGAATCTGGAGCACAGCTGCTGCTGGAAATGCAGACTTTCAACCCCCACAGGCAACTCTGCATTCCAAGCCTCGCAGCACTTCTACCTACACAAGGCAGAAGGTGACCCCGAGTGAACAACAAAACGGCTGCAACAGATCCAAGAGGAAAGACACCGACATCTCCCTTCCTTTGAACACTTGAGTGAAGAGACTCCCGCTGAGAAGGTGCCCTCTGTTTTCATCTCTGATGCTGTGGAGGCTCCTCCTCCAACTTTTTTCAGAGAATGTTTTGCTGCCTTAATGAAATTCCCCTCCCACCCCTCCTTTTGAGGCTTATCCTTCTGCCCCGCTGTGTCCTTACACAAAGGGGTATGTCCCTTGTTCGCCTCTTCCCTATACCTTGATGTTGGGATCGTTTTTCATACAGGAAACACAACAAAAATGATATCATTGCAATATTTTATCAACGCCTTTTGAAAACTAACGATCTTATGAATATTTTTTTTTTAATTTGACCTCTCAATATGATATAACACAAGAATTTTCTAATATTAAGCCAAACTGGGGCTTCTCTGGTGGCTCGGTGGTAAAGAATCCACCTGCCAATGCAGGAGACACGAGTTTAATCCCTGATCCGGGAAGATCCCACATGCCTCGGGGCAACTAGCCCTTGCCACAACTGTTGAGCCTGTGCTCTAGAGCCTGGGAGCCACAACTACTGAAGCCCACACACTCTGCAGCATGTACTCAACAAGAGAAGCCGCAGCAATGAGAAGCCTGCAGCCTGAAACGAGAGGGTAGCCTGTGCTTGCTGCAACTAGAGAAAAGTACTCACAGCAACAAAGACCCAGCACGGCCATAAGTAAGATTATTAAAAAAAAAGAAACTGATGGCTTCTACTTGGTTGTGGTAGATTATTCTTTCCAAATAGTTTTTTGAGTCCCATTGGATATTACATTATTTAGAGTTTTGAAATATATGGGTCTTCTTATCCTATCTCTGTTAGGCTTTAGTAATAATAATAGCAGTTGTGATCATTTTGTACACACATACAGTGTTTCAAATACCACATTTTCTCCTGTATTTTCTTACAACATTTACAAATGAAATACAGCATTACATATATTTTGCAGATAAGGAACTGAGGCTAAAATTATACAGTTTGAGGGAGGAGCCTGTCTCACTAGGCTCTGCTACATGGTTTTGAAGAGTTAAAAATGAGTTAAGTAGCTTTCCATGTTCTGGAATAGATTATATAGAATAGAAAAAATCTGTTTCTTGAAAGAATGAAAAGACTGATTCATGTATGCACAGGAGACAAAATGATGCTGTGAAAGTACATGGGTTTTAAAGTCAGACAAATGCTGGTTTGAATTCCAGCTCTGTCCATTACTTAGTAACCCTGAATAAGTAGAGATGATGGTCATTATAAAAACATCCTGTCCTGAAGACTTCTATGACAATATTTTCCAGTTGTGCCTGGGTCTTTTTCTGATATTTTTTTCCATAACACCTTGTTGCCCCAGGAAATCATGTATTTCTTCTAGATAATGAAATATATTATTTCATAGTCATATGTACAACTCTCTTATATTTTAGAAGGCCAAAGCCTTATCTATTAGGCGACCGAGGCTGATACTCTCTTATATTTAAAAATCTCCATATAAAGATATTTTATATCTTTTGTTGTATTTCCTGTTAGTCTTTGGTATTTAACTGTGTGCTCACTTTTGTCCCAGCTAGACTTTCTAAATATTTGTTTGTTGTTTTTCGAAAATAAGCTTTTAATTTTAGAGTAGTGTGCATGTATGCATGCTAAGTCACTTCAGTCGTGTCTGACTGTGCGACCTTATAAACTGTAGCCCACCAGGCTCCTCTGCACATGTGATTCTCCAGGCAAGAATGCTGGAGCAGGTTGCCATGCCCTCCTCCAGAGGATCTTCCCAACCCAGGGATTTAACCTGCGTCTCTTATGTTCCCTGCATTTGCAGGCAGGTTCTTGACCACCAGTGCCACCTGGGAAATCCTTAGAGTATCAGAGTACGCTGAGTAATAGCCCCACAAAATGTCAATGTCCTAACCTCCAGAACCTGTGAATGTTGTATGGTCATAGGTACTTTGAAAGTGCAATTAAATTAAGGGTTTTTATGATGGGGAGATTATTCTGGATTATCCCAGTGGGCCATGTATGATCACAGGGTTCTTATAAGAGGGGTCCAAGAATGTCAGACAGAGGAGAAGGCGATATGACAGCATACAGAGAGACTGAAGTGATGTGGCCACAAGTCAATGAATGCTGGCAGTCTCTAGAATCTGGAAAAGACAAGGAATTGAATTGCCCCTGGAGCCTCCAGAAGGAACCAGCCCTGCCAGCTCCTTGATTTTCACCCTTCTAAGATTCCTTGCTGGATCAGTGCTAAAAAAGTAAACCTGCCAATGCAGGAGACACGGGTTTGATCCCTAGGTCAGGAGGATCCTCTGCAGAAGGAAATGGTAACCTACTTTAGTATTCTTGCCCAGAGAATTCCATGGACAGAAGAACCTGGTGGGCTACAGTCCATGGAGTCACAAAGAGTCGGACATAACATAGCAACTAAACAACAAGACTCATTTTGGACTTATGACCTCCAAAACTTTTAAAGTTTGCATTATTTTAACCCAACAAACCTGTGATAAATTGTTACAGCAGCAGTAAGACACAAGCATTGTTTTAGAATGACAGAAAAGTGGCAAAGATACTATAGAATTTCCGTATGCCCCATCCAATTTCCCCCATTGTTATTATCTTACTTTAGGATAGTTCATTTGTCACAATTAATGAACCTACACTGGAAAAGACTCTGATGCTGGGAAGGATTGAGGGCGGGAGGAGAAGGGGACGACAAAGAAAGAGATGGATGGATGGCATCACCGACTCGATGGGAATGAGTTTGAGTGAACTCCGGGAGTTGGTGATGGACAGGGAGGCCTGGAGTGCTGTGATTCATGGGGTCGCGGAGAGTCGGACACGACTGAGCGACTGAACTGAACTGAACTGAAGACACCTTATTATTAACTAAAGTCCATACTTTTTTTTTTTTTCAGATTTCCTTAATTTTTACTGTGTGCTATCTTTCTGTTCCAGGAGGGCATCCAGCTTCCCGTATTACATTTAGTTGTCCCGTCTCCTTTGGCTCCTCTTGGCTGTGACGGTTACTCAGACCATGTTTTGGATGACCTTGACAGTCTGAAAAGTACAGCTCAGACAGTATTTTACATGCCCCTCAGTTGGGATTTTTCTCATGACTAGGCTGAGATGATGAGTTTGAGTGACGAGGACCACAGAGATAAAGTGTCGCTCTCATCGCATCATTCGTGGTTATATATTGTCAATATGACATCATTGTTACCGTTGAGTTTGCTCACCTGGCTCAGGTAGTGTCTGTCAGTTTCTCTACCATAAAATTACTCTTTTCCCTTCCCTTGTCTCAATTCAGTTTAGTTCAGTTCAGTCACTCAGTCCTGTCTGTTTGCGACCCCATGGACTGCAGCATGCTAGGCTTCCCTTTCCATCACCAACTCCCAGAGTTCACTCAAACTCACCTCCATCAAGTTGGTGATGCCATCCAGCCATCTCATTCTCTGTCGTCCCCTTCTCTTCCTGCCCCCAATCCCTCCCAGCATCAGTCTTTTTCCAGTGAGTCAACTCTTTGCATGAGGTGGCCAAAGTATTGGAGCATCAGCTTTAGCATCACCCAGGACTGATCTCCTTTAGAATGGACTGGTTGGATCTCTTTGTAGTCCAAGGGACTCTCAAGAGTCTTCTCCAACACCAGAGTTCAAATCATCAATTCTTCACAGGCCAACTCTCACATCCATACATGACCACTGGAAAAACCATGACTAGTAAAAAACTTGACTAGACGGACCTTGGTTGGCAAAGTAATGTCTCTGCTTTTGAATATGCTGTCTCAGTTCAGTTCAGTTCAGTCGCTCAGTCGTGTCGGACTCTCCACGACCCCATGAATCACAGCACGCCAGGCCTCCCTGTCCATCACCAACTCCCGGAGTTCACTCAAACTCATGTCCACAGAGTCGGTGATGCCATCCAGCCATCTCATTCTCGGTCGTCCCCTTCTCCTCCCGCCCCCAACCTTTCCCAGCATCAGAGTCTTTTCCAGTGAGTCAACTCGTCGCATGAGGTAGCCAAAGTATTGCAGTTTCAGCTTCAGCATCAGTCCTTCCAATGAACACCCAAGATCGATCTCCCTTAGAATGGACTGGTTGGATCTCCTTGCGGTACAAGGGACTCTCAAGAGTCTTCTCCAACACCACAGTTCAAAAGCATCAATTCTTCGGTGATCAGCTTTCTTCACAGTCCAGCTCTCACATCCATACATGACCACGGGAAAAACCATAGCCTTGACTAGACGGACCTTGGTTGGCAAAGTAATGTCTCTGCTTTATGCTGTCTAGGGTGGTCATAACTTTCCTTCCAAGGAGTAAGCGTCTTTTAATTTCATGGCTGCAATCAGCATCCATAGTGATTTTGGAGCCCAAAAAAATAAAGTCTGACACTGTTTCCACTGTTTCCCCATCTATTTCCCATGAAGTGATGGGACCAGATGCCATGATCTTCATTTTCTGAATGTTGAGCTTCAAGCCAACCTTTTCACTCTCCTCTTTCACTTTCATCAAGAGGCTTTTTAGTTCCTCTTCACTTTCTGCCATAAGGGTGGTGTCATCTGCATATCTGAGGTTATTGATATTTCTCCCAGCAATCTTGATTCCAGCTTGTGCTTCTTCCAGTCCAGCGTTCCTCTCATGATGTACTCTGCATATAAGTTAAATAAGCAGGGTGACAATATACAACCTTGACATACTCCTTTTCCTATTTGGAACCAGTCTGTTGTTCCACGTCCAGTTCTAACTGTTGCTTCCTGACCTGCATACAGGTTTCTCAAGAGGCAGGTCAGGTGGTCTGGGATTCCCATCTCTTTCAGAATGTTCCACAGTTTGTTGTGATCCACACAGTCAAAGGCTTTGGCATAGTCAATGAAGCAGAAGTAGATGTTTTTCTGGAACTCTCTTGCTTTCTCCATGATCCAGTGGATGTTGGCAATTTAATCTCTGGTTCCTCTGCCTTTTCTAAAACCAGCTTGAACATCTGGAAGTTCATGGTTCACATATTGCTGAAGCCTGGCTTGGAGAATTTTGAGCATGACTTTACTAGTGTGTGAGATGAGTGCAATTGTGCGGTAGTTTGAGCATTCTTTGGCATTGCCTTTCTTTGGGATTGGAATGAAGACTGACCTTTTCCAGTCCTGTGGCCACTGCTGCGTTTTCCAAATTTGCTGGCATATTGAGTACAACACTTTCATAGCATCATCTTTCAGGATTTGAAGTAGCTCAACTGGAATTCCGTCATCTCCACTAGCTTTGTTAGTAGTGATGCTTTCTAAGGCCCACTTGACTAATACACAGTAGGAGTTCACTAAATAATTTTTAGTAAATGACTGCAAAAATTTCATGCTTTCAGTTGGGACAAACGAAAATGTCTCTAGACATGGCCAACTGTTCCCTTGTGAACAAAATCAGCAAGTGAACCACTTTAAGATGATAAAGTTATCTACATAGAAAATTTGAGAGAATCTGCTCAAGAAGTATCAAAATTAATTTTTGGATTCAGCAAAGTTAGTTGATAGATAAAAAAGTCAATATTAAAATAAATTACATTCCTATAGTATAGCAGTAATAAACCTTTAGAGAATATAGTTTTAAAGTCAGTATCATCAATGATAAGAACACAAATTAAAAGACTAAATCTAATAAAAGGTGTGCAAGAGCTTTAGGAAGAATAATATAAAATATAATGAAAGATATTAAAGACATAAGAACAGAGAAATTTATAAGAATACTTTTTTTTTTCTTCCCAAACTTGATCTATAACTGCAATGCAATTCCAATCAAAATCCAGTAGGGAGTATTCATGGGATTTGAGAAACTGATTCTAAAATTTATACTGGAGAATATGGAATAAAGGTAGCTAAGGCACTTTTGCAGGAAATTAATTTGGGCGCTTGCTGTATCATGTATCGAAGTTTACTCTAAAGATACATGGCCAGCAAACACATGAAAATATTGCTGATTTTTAGAGAAATGCAAATCAAAACTACAGTGAGGTATGGTGACCTCACATTGGTCAGAATGGCTGTAATCAAAAAATCTACAATTAATAAATGCTGGAGAGGATATGGAGAAAGGGGAATCCTCTTACACTGTTGGTGGGAATGTAAACTGCTACAGCCACTATGGAGAACAGTATGGAGGTTCCTCAAAAAACTAAAAGTAGAACTACCACATGACCCAGTAATCCCATTCCTGGGCAGATACCTGGAGAAAACCATAATTCAAAAAGATACATGCATCCCAAAGTTCATTGCAGCACTATTTACAACAGCCAGGATGTGGAAGCAGCCTAAATGTCCAACAACAGAGGGATGGATCAAGAAGATGTGGTACGTATTGGGTTGGCCAAAAAATTGGTTTAGGTTTTTCCATGAGTTGTTACAGAAAAAACTTGAATTATATATATGTATATATACACACACACATATATGTATGTACCTATACATACATGCATATATATTATATATATAATAGAATATTATTCAGCCACAAAAAGGAATGAAATAGTGCCATTTGCAGAGATGTGCCTAGACCTAGAAATATCATACAGTATGAATTAAGTCAGAAAGAGAAAAACAAATATAATGTATTAACACTCATATGTGAAATCTAGAAAAATAGTACAGATGAACTTATTTGCAAAGCAGAAATAGAGACACAGATGTAGAGAAGAAACATATGGATACCACGGGGAGAAAGGGGAGTGGAATGAATTGGGAGATTGGGATTGACATATATGCACTACTATGTATAATACAGATAACTAATGAGAATCTACTATATAGCACAGGGAACTCTACTCGATGCTCTGTGGAGATGTAAATGGGAAGGAGATCTCAAAAAGAACAGATATACGTATACATATAACTGATTTACTTTGCTGCACAGCAGAAACTAGCACAATATCGTAAAGCAACTGTACTCCATAAAAATTAATTTAAAATAATAAAATTGTAGTAATCAAGAATGTAGGCAAATAGAAATAGGAAACAGAATAGATATATTGTTTGTAGAACTGCAGATACATGGAAAGTAAATATATGACAGAGGAGGCTTTCAAAACCATTGGCAAAGGATATAATATGCTAAGATAACTGACCTTGTATTCTGAAAAATCATTTTTATTTATTATCTGTCTTTTTCCACTACAAAGGAAGCTCCATGAGGTCACGGACTTGATCTGTTTACTTCACAGTTGTATTTCAATGTTGCCTCAGATAACCATTGTTCAGTTACATCAACATAAATATTTTGTTTTTGCTTTTGAATCTTTGTGGCTTCTAGTCTCAAACTTTCCCTTGCATTGTGGTAATCCCAAAGAACAAACTGGTCCACATTTAGTTCTCCTCCACTGCCTTCTGACTGGATAACCATGGTTCCTGTCATTCTTAAACAGTGGCACTTTATGCTACTGAGCAGTTATGTCCACCTACAGGTTCTCTGGCCAGGCTGGCTAGAGCCTGGCTGTCATCAGGCCTGCCCCAGATTGAGCCTCTAAATGGCCAGTCACTTAACACAGAGGAAAGATATCCACAGTCACACGAAGTGCCTCATCCAGGCCCCTCTCTCACATGTAGGGATCTCAGAGAGTTTTTGCCTAAGAGAACCAAGTGATATAGGTGGCTCTGGATTAACCCTCCAGGAAACTTAAATAAATCTGCCTGCCTCTCAGGCATCACTCATTCATTTACCATGAATTTGCGAGCCCTATTATTGCTGCTGCTGCTCCTGCTGCTAAGTCTCTTCAGTTGTGTCTGACTCTGTGCGACCCCATAGACGGAAGCCCACCAGGCTCCCCCGTCCTTGGGATTCTCCAGGCAAGAACACTGGAGTGGGTTGCCATTTCCTTCTCCAATGTGAGAAAGTGGAAAGGAAAATTGAAAGCGAAGTCGCTCAGTGTGTCTGACTCTTTGCGACCCCGTGGACTGCAGCCTAGCAGTCTCCTCCACCCATGGGATTTTCCAGGCAAGAGTACTGGAGTGGGGTGCCATTGCCAGGCACTAGCAAATAATTAATACTTCGGAATCTTAGTTCTCTTTTCCATTACAGGATCTGAACTCCTCAGCCAACTGACTTATCATGTTCAAGATCTGAAGCAGTAAGTAGTGGCACAGGTATTTGCCAAAGTCTTGAAACAGCTCTCTGAGCCTTTCCAGTGGAGAACAACCCCTAGTATTCAAGGGCCTTCTTCATCTTGACACAGCAAACCCCCTCCCCAACACACACTGCACAATAGGCCACTCACATGCCAATCTCTCCATCCCATCACTATCCAGCAAACAGGCCAGCATGCCTCCTGGCTCTGACTCCTTACTTTTACCCTGATATGCTCTCAGTCTGCAAAACCCTCCACATCCTCGGTACCCATCCAAATCCTACTTTTCTTCAGGGCCCAACTGCCCCAATCAGTGTATCTCCCATTGAACACAGGACACTCTGAAGGCCTAAGGGTAGAGGTTGGCAACCCCACCTAGACCTCTGTCTGGGATTGCTCTTTCAGTGCCTCAGGGGCTGGTCTAAAGATGATATAGAATGAAAGTCCAGGAAAGAAACCTCCGCATTTTATAGTCTAAGAAACTAAAGCATGGGATGACTAAGTGACTTATCCTAGGAAACAGATTAATGCACTAGAAATACAAGGTGGTGGAGCACAGTGGAAATCACTTGGTTCCCTAAAGTTAGAAACATCTGACTGTGAATCCTGCTTTGGCAATTTACTGGCTGAATGACCCCAGGCAAATTACTTCACCTTCCTGTACCACTGTTTCCTTACAAATATTGGGTTCGCCAAAAAGTGCAGATTTTTCCAGAAGCTCCTATGGAAAAACTCAGACAAACTTTTGGTCAACCCAATACATTGGGAGAATAATAACTTCTTTGCAAGATTGTTGTGAAGGTAAAAGATAAAGTGCATAAAATACCTGACATCATAAATTAAATTGCAGGTTTCCATTCTTTCTTAATTTTATTATGCTGCCTCTTTCTACAAGACCAACCTCCTTGAAAGTAGGTTCTATGCTGTGTCAGCGCCCATATTCCCCATAAGACCCAGCACAATTCAGAGCATACAGTGGGGGGTTTCAGAAATCATTTTTTAAGTTTAGAAAAAAAAAGACTTTTTTTCTGAAAGATCAAGATTCACTTAAATGAACAATGAATTTAAATCTAGATCTCTTGCCTTTTCCATTCTTATTACTCTGGTATGCTCTTATCTTTTACATATATTCCCATATGTGACAAAATATTGCATAAACAACAAAATTGTTAGTAGTAAATGAGATTTATAGCGTGTAAGAGAATAGTGTTCTACAAGATTTAGTTTTAATCCATGAAAAATAATGAATTATTTCCAATGTTAATTTATATTATAGTATAAAAACTCCAGATGTCAGAACTGAAAAGATTTCCAGAATCATGCCAGAGGGTAGTTTCTAAGTTTATTATGGCTTGATGCCACTTAAAGGGTGAGAAAAAGTTCATGATTTCCCATTGTGTGAAGTCACACGTACAAAGTCCTTTTGTCCAAGTGGCCTTGTCATGTGACATTGTTAAGTATTTTTCACTTGGCCTTCTAATCACATCCAAAATGTCATACCCCTAGAAGCAATTTGATGTATGAATAAATGGAAATTTGAGGTGAGGCTCAGCGGGGTCACCAGAATCGGAATGTGACTAGCAAACCAAACGCAGACATCTCTGAGTTTACTCAGAACATGCACAATGTGAAAATTTAAATCAAGAGTTGAAATCTTATCAGGGCTAAGAGGTAAAATATAGTAGATGGGTCAGGTTATTGGGGGACAAAGAGTGAGTGAGTTTCTTTTGTTTGAGAACAGAGTTTGCATCAGGATGGAGTTCACAGCATTTGAGGACCTGTTCATTCTACCAAAAGGAAGCAAAAGCCGACTGATGACTTGGCAGAAAATAGAAGACAAACAAATTGGGATTTAATTTCTCAGATGGCATGAATACAAGCTTGTTAGATTTTTCTTGTTTTGAAAAATCACCAAAGGGTTCTTTGGCAGGAATATGATTTTTAAATTCCTGATTTGAACTATTCATTTTTACCTTCTGAAGCAGTCTTTGTCTCTTGCACCAGACCCAATTCCCCTATCGCTGTTAAATCACAGGCACCCACAAAAGCCTGTGTCTGCTTGTTTCATTCTGTAGATTCTCAATCAGCCCTCGTGAATGGTTGTTTTGACACTGTCCTGTTAGCAATTCTGTGTGCACTCTCTGGGCTCCTCCTTTCTTTCAATAACAAATCTTCATTAGACATCAGTTTTTCAGCCGTTTAAACCCTGACTACACATTTTAGAATATTATCTAGCTCATCCATTTGCCAAAATTATATGGTAACTTTTTCAATAAAAGATCCAATTGTTGTGACATATCTCTACCATTCATACATGTTAAAACAATATTCTTCTAATGACAATATTAGCACGCTTTTATAGGATTATTGGGCGGGAGGAGTGTTATTTTCTTTAAGGATTTCTTGAGAAGAAGCCATGTGCCAAGTCTGTATTACACTCTCTAACAGAAATAAATGAGATGAAAAGAAATTGTAAGTGGATGGGATATTCTTCTAGAGGTGTTAGTTATGGAAATGAATTCTGGAGCCTCTGATAAAACCTGCTTTATTTCATTTGCTTTCCTGGCTAGAAGGGTCAATAGGTCTAAGACCACTTTAATGGAATATTGTGAAGTGAAATCGCTCAGTTGTGTCCAACTCTTTGCGACCCCATGGACTGTAGCCTACCAGGGCTCCTCTGTCCATGGGATTTTCCAGGCAATAGTACTGGAGTGGATTGCCATTTCCTTCTCCAATGGTAATGGAATATCACCCAGCTATTAAAAACAATGCATTTGAATCAGTTCTAATGAGGTGGATGAAACTGTAGCCTATTATACAGAGTGAAGTAAGTCAGAAAGAAAAGCACCAATACAGTATATTAACGCATATATATGGAATTTAGAAAGATGGTAACGATGACCCTATATGCGAGACAGCAAAAGAGACACAGATGTAAAGAACAGACTTTTGAACTCTGTGGGAGAAGGCGAGGGTGGGATGATTTGAGAGAATAGCATTGAAACTTGTATATTACCATGCGTGAAATAGATTGCCAGTCCAGGTTCGATGCATGAGACAGGGTGCTCAGGGCTGGTGCCCTGGGATGACCCTGAGGGATGGGATGGGGAGGGAGGTCGGAGGGGGGTTCAGGGTGTGGAACACATGTACACCCATGGCTGTTTCATGTCAATGTATGGCTAAAACCACTGTCGTAAAGTAATTAGCCTCCAATCAAAATAAATAATTTTTTTTTAAAAAAAAAGAGTTGAGCAAAGGAAACACAATATAGGTCTTTAACAAATCTCCAAAAGGGCTTCCAGCATCCCGAATCATCTAGTTTTTTGCCATTACTCAGGAGTCTTAGGGAACCCTGATTGTCCTTTCATGGTGCCTTTGTGAATACTGGTCTTATTGATTTAAAAATGATTTCACTGGAATTCCTAGAATGGTGGTCTGTGGACTTCCCTGGAGGTCTGGTGTTTGACTCCAGACTTCCAATGTAGGGGACCCAGGTTCCATCCCTGGTCAGGGAACTAAGATCTTGCATGCCATGCAGCACAGCTCCCCCCAAAAAAGACTTTGTTGTTGTTGTTTTTTTTAAGAAAGCAGGGTTCTGGATAGAGAAACTGACATTTTTTGAAGCTGCATAAATGTACAGTAGATAGCATGTTTATCCTTTTACCAAACTAAACTTAGCTTAGACAACTAAGGCTTGGGAGGTTTAGAAATTCTCCAGATCACTTTCCCACTTTCTACTTGACAAGGCCCTTTCTGACTGCTGCTCCATGTGAGACTTTCGTTTACAATGGTTTCCCTGGTGTGGCAGGCTGAATAATAGCCTTCTAAAATCATCCACATCCCAACCCACCCCCACCCCTGAACCTGTGAACACCTTAATTTACATGGCAATAGGGTTTTGCAGCTGGGATTAAGTTTAGCATTTGGGGATGGGGAAATGATCTTGGATGACCCACGTGAGCCCAGTGTAATCACAGCATCCTTGTGAGAGAGAAGCAGGAGGATCAGAGTCAGAGGAAGGAGATGTAAAACTGGAGAGGGTCAGAGAGGACAGGAAATCCTACCCTGCTAGCTTTGAATATGGAGAAGAGTCTAGGAATGCTGACAATCTCTAGAAGCTGAAGGAGAGAAGGAAGTAAAGACAAGAAAGCAGATTCTCCCCGGAGCCTCCAGAGTGGAACACAGCCTTATCAACATCTTGATTTTAGCAAGGTAGGACTCATTTTGTGCTCTGACCTCCAGAGAACAATTTTCTGTTGGGTGAAGCCATTAAGTTTGTAGCAGTTTGTTACAGAAGCAAGGAAATTAATATACCTGGTAAGGCTCTGATAGTCCCCAAACTTTTCTCTAATCCTTGTGTCTATTATTAATGATATCACCTTGTGGTATTATTTTAATACTGTTGATCTATCACAGTGTTACCTATACATAGTTTTTAGTTCTACTGAGAGCTCCATAAATTTTTAGTTTCATCAAAAGACAAATGGACAAATGTGGATGAGAATGTGGAGACATTGGAACGCTTGCACACTGCTGGTTGGAATATAAAATGGTGTAACCACTGTGGAAAACAGTTTGGTGGGTTTGCATTGTTAAAAATGGAGTTGCCCACGACCCAGAAACTGCACTCCTGGGTACACACCCCAAACAACTGAAAACAGCTAGTCAAGAAAAACTTCTCACAAATGCTTATAACAGGGCGATTCACAACAGCTAAAAGGTAGAAACAAGTCAAACGTCCATCAGCTGATGAGCAGGAAAACAAAATGTGATCTGTTCACCAATGGAATATTACTCAGTCACAGGAAGAAGAGAAGTACCAGGGCTTGCCACAGGGTGAGTGGACCTTAAAAATGTGCTAAGTGAAAGAAGACACTTTCCAAAGGCCATATATTATTCGATTCCATTTATAGGAAATATCCAGAATCAGCAAATTCATGAAGACAGAAAGCAGATCAATGGTTGCCAGGCAATGGAAGGAGAGGAGATGGGGTGACTTTTTAATAGGCAGAAGATTTCCTTTGGATCAAAGAAAATATTCAGAGACTGAAATAGTGGTGAGGGTTGCACAACCTTGTGAACATACTAAATGTCTCTAATGGTTAGTTTTATGTTACATATACTTTATTACATGTTTTTTTTCACAGAGACAAAGGGAAATAAATAAAATTTGAATCAAAGTGAAATAAGCTTCCAGATCCATGCCTCACTGATTTCTAACTTCTAGTTCTTCAGTCCAGAACCTTCCAGTTAAAACTACTTGGCTTGGGGGTAACTAATTATTTGGATATTTGCTACACATTTCCAAATAACATGCTTATTGTGCACTGCACTGTACCTATTGATTTATATATTTTTATATCATCCATTGACTTCCAGCTATAGTGGATGAGTATTTAGCTCTATTTTCAGTAATTGTATATTTAATAACCAAGAGCTCTTTCTTATTCTCTGATTTTGTGTTTTCACAGTACACTTCTTCCTAATCAATGCAACATCTTTCTTCTCTCTCTGAGAACGTACACTATAATTATTTTACATTCTATTCTGCCCCCTGCTATGCCATTTTCATTCAAGTTCTTTCTTCCTGTTTATTTGTTTTCTTCTCTGTCCTTTATATTGATGACTTTCTTCAAATGTCTGTGATCCTGAACTGACTAATCACGTTTAGGAGTGAAGCACTAAAAAGCTGGCTGGCAGTTGATATCATTGCAGAGTAAAAGGCCACATGAAACTTTTATTAGGGAAACTCATCTGTTAAAGTCTTTTCTCTGGGAACACTTGGTTTCTGCTGAGAAAAATTCTTTCAGTTCCCACCTGGTTTATATCCCTGTTTGTGGAAGGAGTGGGGTAATGTATCTACTTGCTGAGCCTCCAGTGTTCCACCATGAATTCTTTCCTTCGTCCTCCACTGTGCACCCTTTTTGGTTCAGTTTCTCCAAATAATGAACTAATGGCCGCCTGTAGTCACCTGACTGCTCCTAGAGCAGGCCCAGGAGTTCAACAGGCTTTCCCCCAGTCCCTAACTCCAGCCTAGGGCTCTGTCCCCACCTTCCCCAGCCCCTGGTGCCTCTCAGCCTTCCCCTTCCCACAGGTCTGCCAGGCAACCGAGTATCTTTCTCAGTGACATTCCTTCTGTTAGAACTTAGTCACCACTTCCTTGTTTCCTTTATCCTCTACCAGCAATTTGCTGGCTTTTTTTTTTTTTTTTTTTTGCTCACATTTTTATTCTTTTACTTTAGTGGAGTTTCTCTAGCGAGGTAAGATAACTTTACACTTTAATTCACCATTTTAACTGAAAATAAGATATGTTTGCTTCAGGTGGGATATACAGCACTTTTATTTATCCTGTCTTGTGCATTCCTCACAAAAATTCTGTAAAGGTGGGTCATGTGATTGTCGGTAATTCTGTAGCTAAGCAAATGGAAATTCAAAAAGGAAATTAACTTGCCCAGTACCACGTGGCTGTGATGAACCAGGATTTGAATGCAAGCCTTTTAACTCTACGATCTCTCTCTCCTGCATTGTGGCTCAGAGGTTAAAGCGTCTGCCTCCAATGCGGGAGACCCGGGTTCGATCCCTGGGTTGGGAAGATCCCCTGGAGAAGGAAATGGCAACCCACTCCAGTGCGCTTGCCTGGAGAATCCCATGAATGGAGGAGCTTGGCAGGCTACAGTCCACGGGGTCGCAGAGTCGGACACAACTGAGCGACTTCACTTTCACTTTCTTTTAACTCTGCAAGTCCTTAACTCTTTGACTCAAGTCTTAGTAATAATAATACAAAAAAAAGGCTAATTTTCTATGTGTGGTAGGCAGATACATGGAGAAGCATTAAGATTGCAGATGGAATTAAGTTTGATAATCATATAATCATCTAGGAAGATTATCTCAGGTTATTTGGGCGGGCCCAATGTAATCACAGGATTCCTTAAAAGTGGAAGAGAAGGATACAAAAGGGGAGAGTGTCAAAGAGAGACCTGACAGCAAAAGAAAGACACAGAGAGATACATTGATTTTGGCTTTAAAGACAGAAGAAGGGGGCCCACAAACCAAGAAATGCAAATGTCCTTTAGAAGCTAGAAAAATTCCCTCGGCCCAGAGTCTCTGGAAAAGAACACAGCCTCAACAGCAATTTAGTTTTAACAAATTGTCAAATATTTGTCCTACAGAACTGTAAGATAATAAATTTTATTGTTTATGCGTTTAAGTTTCTGGTAATTCGTTATAACTACAGTAATAAACTAATACACTACATTCCAAGATTTGTTTAGCTGCTTTTACATATATTAGTTTATTTAATCCTTATAAAGATGCCATGTGGTATGTATAATTATCTCATTCTTTTTTTCAATTATTTTTCTGATGAGCAGACTAAAGCATGGAAAGAATTAAAAAACATGTCCCCTAAACTTGAATAGACTCTTTACAGAAGATTAAAGTGTTAGCAGCATATAAAAAATCCTCAGCATCACTGCTCATTGAGAAGTGCACATTAAAATAATAATGAGGTACCCACATATGAATTTGGATGGTTAAAGACAATATTAAGTGTTGATAAGGTTATTGAACAACTGCTGCTCTCATATTGGCATGGGTGCAGTATGATAAAAATCACTATGAAAACATCTTCACAATTTAAGGTAAGCCTATATTTAGTGACACCCAGCATTCCCACCCACAGGAATTTGCTGAAGAGAAGTAAAAACATATGTCTACACAAATACTTACACATAAAAGTTCCTAGCAGGTTTTATCACAGTAGCCTAAATTGGAAATAACTCATAAGTCCATTAATAGATGAATGAACAAATTCTGGTATATCTATATAACGGAATACATCTGGAAAATGAAAAGGAATAGCAAAATGTGCAAAAAACCCCACAAAAAACATGAATCTCAAAACCATGCCAAGTGAAAGAAGTTAGATACAAGAGTATATACTATATGATTCCATTTACATAAAACTCTAGAAGAGACAAATCTAATCACTATTGATAGAAAGTAGATCAGTGATTCCTCGGATTAGAGGTTTCAGGTTAGCTGAATAGTACAAGGAAGCATTTTAGGGTGATGAAAATGCTCTTTAGCTTGATAGTATTGGTAGTTACACAGGTATACAAATTTGACAAAATTTATAGAAATTCACACTTAAAGTGGGTACATTTCACTGCATATGAATTATATCTCAATAAATCTGATTTTTAAAAAACTTACAAAGTCACATAGCTGAAATCGTAAGTCTTGGATTTGAACCCAGGCAGTTCAACTGTAGAGTCCATGTTCTCACCACTAGAAAATACTGTCCATCAGTGTTATTTGGGTATTGTAACAGCACAAGTAACCGTCCCCTATCGTTTGGGTTAAAATTCCTTGACACTCCTCCCACTCGGAGGTGGAGTCTAATTCCCCTTCTGCCTGTAATTTGGGGCTGGCCTGTGAGCACCTGGACCCATAGAGTAAAGCAGAAAGGGCATTACTCCAGTTCTGGGATATTCTTTGAGAGGCTGGCAACTTCTCCATTGGTCTCTTGGAGTCCTGGGATGCCTTACAAGAGGTTAAAGTACACTGCTTGAGAGACCAAAGGGAGAAGCCCTGAGACTTCAGAGAGGGGAAGAAGAATCCAAAAGAGCCCAACTTCCTGCCATTTTCCAAAAGACACCAAGATGAGAGTGAAAATGCCTTAGACCCTCCCGACCAGACAACCCTTCTTGAGTACTATGGAATGACCCCGCATGACACCATATGGTGTAGTAGAATTGCCCAGCTGAGCTCTCCCTGCATTCCTGACCCACAAAATCATGAGATTTAATGTAGAAGCTGAAAGTTAAACACTCAGTTTTGGGGTAGTCTGTTGTGCAGCAGTTAACTGGAAAACTGATCAAAGGGATTATTCCCATTTCTGTTGCTACAGAGGTTTTTCTGTGCTTCATGGAAACTTCTCTCTCCAGTATTCCAGATGTGGTTCTATAATTGTCCCACTCATGGGCTTAAAATGAACATTCGGCTGAAAGAATTATGGAGGCCCATCATCATTTGTTACAGCAAGTTTATAAATAAAGAGAAATGTGAAATTAGAACCACCAGGATCCCCTCCTCATCTTTCACAGCTGGGCTGCTGGAGGTTCTTCATTGTATTCACGGTGAGGTATAGGCTTCCCACGTGGTGCAGTGGTAAAGAATCTGCCTACCAATTCAGGAGACACGGGCTCAATCCCTGGGCCAGGAAGATCCCCTGGAGAAGGAAATGGCAACCCACTCCAGTATTCTTGCTTGGAGAATCCCATGGACAGAGGAGCCTGGCAGGGCGGCTGTCTGTAGGGTCGTAAATAGTCGGATACAACTTGGCAATTAAACAATAGGTGATGCATAGGACTCTGAACCCCAAAATTAAACAACCTCAAACTTTTGCTCAGTGACTAGATATTTACATCATTCTTCTAAGAAAGGTAGCCTTTTCTGGGACACTGTATCATCTACTGGATACAGAGACGCCATTGAATGCAACAGAATGAAGATTATTTTCTGAAATATTAGGCAACATGTGGCTTCAGCATCTGTGTAAATGTAGTCTGATAAATATAAAGCACTGAGGCGTCCCTATAAGGGCTTCGCTAAAAAATGCCAGCTGTCCCTAGGCTCCAATCGCTTACTACTCAAGAAAAGTCAAAGTACAGAAAAGAACTATGCCCAAACTGGCAGAGAAACCCTTGATGACAATGCAGACTCAAGAATCATCAGGACTATCCTAATGCCATTCAGCTAAAAATGCTTTCACTTCTTTTAATTTCTGAGCATATTCTCATAGAATCAAAGTTTTACATTTGTTTGTTTGGTCTTATGTGTGTGTATGTGTCTTTACAACATCTCAGACTTTATCTACATTTTGAAAAAAACAATCTTGAATGCTAATGCTTAAATGATCTGCCAATACAATTAATAATGCCAGGTCACATCCCTCTGGCATAACAGCCCCTAAAAGCTACTAACTGAAAGTTATTCATATTTACCTGAAGTAAATATTCATATTTAACTGAAAGCTATTCATATTTAAGTTGGATTTAGAAAAGGCAGAGGTACCAGAGATCAAACTGCCAACATCCGTTGGCAACAGAGTTCCGGAAAAATATCTACTTCTGCTTTATTGACTATGCCAAAACCTGACTGTGTGGATCACAACAAATTGTGGAAATGCTTAAGGAGATGGGAATACCAGACCACCTTACCTGCCTCCTAAGAAATCTGTATGCAGGTCAAGAAGCAACAGTTAGAACTGGACATGGAACAACAGACTGGTTCCAAGTCGGGAAAGGAGTACATCAAGGCTGCATATTGTCACCCTGCTTATTTGACTTACATGCAGAGTACATCAAGAGAAATGTTGGACAAGATGAAACACAAGCTGGGAAAAATATAAATAACCTCAGATATGCAGATGACACCACCTTTATGGCAGAAAGAGAAGAAAAACTAAAGAGCCTCTTGATGAAAGTGAAAGAGGAGAGTGAAAAAGTTGGCTTAAAACTCAACATTCAGAAAACTAAGATCATGGCATCTTGTCCCATCACTTCATGGCAAATAGATGGGGAAACAGTGGAAACAGTAGCTGACTTTATTTTGTTGGGCTCCAAAACCACTGCAGATGGTGACTGCAGCCATGAAATTAAAAGACACTTGCTCTTTGGAAGAAAAAGTTATGACCAACCTAGACAGCTTATTAAAAAGCAAAGACATTACTTTGCAACAAAGTTCCATCTAGTCAAAGCCATGGTTTTTCCAGTAGTCATGTATGGATGTGAGAGTTGGACTATAAAGAGAGCTAAGCACCAAAGAATTGATGCTTTTGAACTGTGGTGTTGGAGAAGACTCTTGACAGTCCCTTGGACTACAAGGAGATCCAACCAGTCCATCCTAAAGGAAATCAGTCCTGAATATTCATTGGAAGGACTGATGCTGAAGCTGAAACTCCAATACTTTGGCCACCTGATGGGAAGAACTGACCCATTTGAAAAGACCCTGATGCTGGGAAAGATTGAAGGCAGGAGGAGAAGGGGACGATAGAGGATGATAAGGTTGGATGGCATCACCAACTCAATGGACGAGTTTGAGCAAACTCCAGGAATTTGTGATGAACAGGGAGGCCTGGCGTGCTGCACTCCATGAGGCCGCAAAGAGTAGGACTTGACTGAGCCACTAAACTGACCGATTCATACTTAGCACAGCTGAAAAATTCTGACACGATCGTCAGTGCCAACCTCTTTCACCTGTTGTTGTCTTTCCCTTCAGTGTTTTCCAGTCACAGCGTCCCTGCTAATATAGGCACATCCTGCTTTCTGAATTTCATCACTCAAATGGTAGAAAGTTTATGATAGCTAATGACTTTGAGCATCTTTTATTTGTCATAGCACTTAAGGTCTCCCCTTCCGGAAATTACCTGTTCATGGCATTTGCCTATTTTTTCCACAATGATTATTCCACTTGCTGATTTTTGCAAAAGCTCCCTTCTAATGCTGAATATAGTTGCTTGATTCATGTTAGACAATGAAAATATTTTCTCCCAAACTATCATCTGTCTGCTAACTTTATCAATGTTATATCTTGTTGAACAGCAAATTTTACCTTCACAGAATTGAATTCAGTTTTTTTCCTTTATGATTTATGCTTCTGAGTTTTTTTTAGGAAGTCATTTGTCACCAAGGGGCAGGTGATAGGGCTTTTTGTTTTTCCCTTTCTATGCTTACAGCTTTGTCCGCATCTCTTATTGCTTGAAAAAGACTTCCTGTTTATGTTACATAGTAGCAATGATAGTATTTTTTTCTTCTTCCCAATTAGAAAGGAACTGCATCTTCAGTTTTTCCATAAGTATAGTTTTGTGAGTTTCAGTTAAAGTGAGTCCCTGCAGTTCCTTGTTTCCTGAGAGACTTATAAATAGATATTGACTTATTTATGTTTTATCAAATAATTTTTCTACATCAATTGAGATTAATAATATTTTAATAAATATAAATGTTTTATGTTAGTCTACTCATTGGTGAATTATGTTGATAAACTCTTCTCTTGTTAAACCATCTCTTCAGGGTTAAAGGGATAATTAATTTTTTACATAGTTTGGCATTTATGATCATAAGTGAAACAGACCTATCATTTTCTATTGTGTATTTTTATGTGTTATTCCTATCTCCTTCTGAAGTGACTACACTGGCCTCACAGAATAATCTGGGCAATTCATATCCTATGTTCTGTAAGTACTTTTATAAAACAGAAATTGATCCTTCCTTGAAATGTTAGTAACACTAATGCAAAAAACCATCTGTACTTGAGATCTGAGGGGATGGTTTGCGTTTAGCCACCCTTTCAGCTAGCAGTAATTGATATTTAAGTACTCGTGTTACTTAACTGGTATATCTAAGCTATCTATATCGTTTTGTGTCAGTTTTGACATCTTGTAATTTCTTGGTGTTTGTTATGTATAGGTTTTCAAATGCTATAATATTCTTTTATTATTTTTTTAAATCTTTTTTGAGGCTTACCTTATATCTTTTTAATTTTGATTTTTATTTGCATTCTCTTTTATCTTTTATTAAGTAAATATGTTACTGAAGTGTAACATACATGCAAAAAATTAGAAATCATAGATGTATAGCTCTATGAATTTTTGTGAGGTATATATCTAGGAACAGAAATTATGGATCAAGCAAACATACAAAAATACATGCACAAAAAATATTAGAGTAATATAATTTGTAATTGCCAAAAGTGAAAATAAATGTTCATCAGTGATAGGCTAGATAAAGAAACATTGGTATGTTTATATCATGGAATACTATAATGCAGCAATAAAAATATAATCTACTACCACACACAAGAACATGGAAAAAATGCACAGACATAATTTGGCAAAAGAAATGACACACAAAGTGGGGGTACACCGTATGACATGGGGCTTCCCAAGTGGCACTAGTGGTAAAGAACCCACCTGCCAGTGCAAGAGACAGAAGAGATACAGGTTCACTCCCTGGGTCAGGAGGACCCCTTGGAAAAGGGAATGGCAACCCTCTTCCGTATTCTTGCCTGGAGAATCCCGTGGACAAAGGCGACTGGAGGGTTACAGTCCTTGGGGTCGCAAAGAATCAGACATGACTGAAGCCGCTTAGCACACACACACACGCTGTATAACATCTTTTATATAAACTTCAAAATAGGCAAAACTAAATTATGCTTGTGGGGGTCAGAACAGTGGTTAACTTTGGGGTTCAGGGACAGGGAGCGGCTTTAGGGAGGGTTCTGAGGTGCTGACATTGTTCTAGATCTTGATCTGGGTAGTAGTCACAGATGTATTCGCTTTGTAAAAATTCTGTGAACTACATGCTCTTTTGATTTACGCACTTTTCTATGTGCATAACAAACTTAAAATTACACTCCAATAAAAAGGGTGCTTGTTAGAATTTAATATGAGTATACAAGTAAAACATTTGGCATGATGGTCGATCCTAAACATAACTGTATCTAGAAGAAAGCAAGTTTTATAATTAAGCTAACTTTTTTAAAAATAAACCACCCTAACTGAATAATTAGATAAGAATAGTTAATGGAAAAATAGAAAGTTCTTGTCTTTGCTTTTTAAGAAAATGTTATATTTTAAAGCATTCTTTTTATCAGAGTGTAATTTCAATGCTGTGTTAGTCTCTGCTGTACAGCAGGGTGAATCAGCTATATATATGCATTGTCCCCTCCCTCTTAGACATCCCTCCCACCCCTAATCCTTTCCACCCATTTGGTCATCACAGGGGCTTCCCAGGTGGCTCAGAGGTAAAGAATCCACCTGCCAATGCAGGAGATGCAGGAGGTGCAGGTTCAATCCCTGGGTCAGGAAGATCCCCTGGAGGAGGAAACGGCAAACCACTCTGGTATCCTTGCCTGGACCCACTCCAGTATTCTTGCCTGGAGAATCCCAGGGATGGAGGAGCCTGGTGGGCTGCGTTCTATGGGGTCACACAGAGTCGGACACGACTGAAGCGACTTAGCAGCAGCAGCAGTAGCTGCATCCTTGCCTGAAATCAAATGAACAGAGGAGCCTGACGAGCTGCAGTCCATAGGGTCACAAAGAGCTGGATGCGACTGAGCACGCAGGTCATCCCAGGGCACCAGGCTGGGCTCCCTGTGCTATATGGCAGGTTCCCACTAGCTATTTTACACATGATAATGTGTGTTATGTCAATCCTACCTCCCAGTTAGTCTCATCTTTCTCTCTTCCCCTCCAGGGTCCTTGGGTCCATTTTCCACATCTGCATTTTTATTCTTGCCCTGAAAATAGGTTTACATGTACCATTTTTCTAGAAATTTCACAGAAAACAAGTAATTTTAATCTCTATTTATTGAGCCTTTTAGGGCAAATTTAAAATGTGTTATTAGAATGAATCTTAGGTCTTTCAGGGGTGTTCCCTGGTGGCTGAGATGGTAAAGAATCCATCCGCAATGCAGGAGACCTGGGTTCCATCCCTGGGTTGGGAAGATGCCCTGGAGAAGGGAATGGCTACCTACTCAGGAGAGCTCAAATAAGAAGGCTGAATAACTGTAAACTTGGTGAAATCTAATTGTGTTTCTGTTTTGCAAAATAAACTATTTGCTCCCTCCCCCGAAAAAATAAAGACATTGACAGTTACAAAACTAATTCATGCAAACAAACAAACAAAAGGAGTGGTAATATTAAAATTGGGCAAAGAGGAATTTAAGGTTAAAAGTACTGATAAATGTAACACAGTGATACAAGTACAGATGAATATAATGTGATTATTAAAAGCACAATATTTATGAAGCTATAATAGCCATACGCTTTCTTCACCTAGTAAAATAAGAGCTTAATACACAGAGCAAACCTCCTAGAATGTACTTAAAATGCAATCAGAGGCAGAAGTTAGTTCACTTCTTTTTGAATTGGAGAATCTGATACTTAAACATAAGGAAAAGGAGAGATTGACTAGTATATCAACAAATTCAATTGAATAAATCTTTAGAATAATTTTGGAAACCTCTAGTGGAAAATATGCAGTCTTCATATACCATCAGATATTTATAGAAATCATTAATCTACATGTCCAAAAAGGAAGCAGTACAAATTAAGACTATTAATAACCTAATAAAATTAAGAATAAATAATAAAATGTTGATGCAAAGTAGAAACTATTAACAACTTGGAAAGTAAAAATACATACTTCTAAATAGCCATTAGATCAAGGAGATCTCAAAACTAACATGATAAACTGTATAAAAAGCAATGTAAAAGGAAAACATTTCATACATGAACTGACAGCACACAAAGATGTCCTTAGAGTTAAGAAATAATAATATATGGTCATGATGCCTTTATTACTTTAATTCAGAAATATAAAAAAGAAGAAATTTTCTGCCTGTATAGGAAATTTTAAAATATTAGGAAACTTTTTTTTTTGCAATTTAAGAAAAGAGAATTTATAGAGATAAAACCTTAATCTAACAAAATGAGAAAATTTAGTAGAATGCTTAATGAATCCAAATGCTGGTATTTCAAAAGAACCAATAAAGTACATAACCTACTACAAACTTGATTAAGAAAATAAGAGAAAGCAAAATATTAAAAACTGGGGATGAAAGGTGACAAATTACAATGTAAAAGAGTTTTTAAAAATGTATAAGACAATTATATGAAATTCAATGGTAACAAATTTGCAAATCTAGAGGACATGGATAATTTATCAGATAAATATAAATGGCCAAAATTAACTCAAGAAGACATGAAAATTTTTGAATAGACCAATTACCAGAGAAGACAATGGAAAGGTCAAAAAGATTTTCTGCTGAAAATGCTACCTACTGGTTTCATAGCTGAAATCTATCTAACCTTTAAAGAACAGCTGGTTTCTGTGTAATTTAAATGATTCTCAGCCATAGAAAAAATACAGAAGTTCCTAATTCATTTTACAAAGCCTGAACAACGTTTATACCAAAACTTTGTGAATAAGAAATAAATGACTGTAATCTCACTTATGTGTACAATTGCAAAAAAAAAACAACTTTATAAAAAAGCAAATAGAATCTAGCTGGATAACTAAAGAATAAAGCAACATGAATAGGATTTTTCAAGGAATATACATTGGAAGTCTATCAGAGTAATTTGTTGGAGCAAAAAGGGAAAATTTTGATCATATCAAAGATGCTAAAAAGGCATTTAATAAATTCAATAATCATTCTTATAGCACTCCAGGTCGGGGGGAGGGAGGTGTAGAATTTCCAGAAGGCCTCAATGAGGCACTCAGAAGATATACCCCCCAAAGCAATGATAAAACTTAACAAAATTGTCAAAAACAGTAACTTCAAACTCGAGAATTAACCAAAGCATTAAACAAATTTAAAACTATTATTAACTGCTAGTTGCATCCCTTGTTGTGAAATCTCTCTTGTCTGATGTTAATATAATCACTCTGCTGCTGCTGCTAAGTCACTTCAGTCGTGTCCGACTCTGTGTGACCCCATAGACGGAAGCCCACCAGGCTCCCCTGTCCCTGGGATTCTCCAGGCAAGAACACTGGAGTGGGTTGCCATTTCCTTCTCCAATGTGTGAACGTGAAAAGTGAAAGTGAAGTTGCTCAGTCGTGTCCGACCCTTAGTGACCCCACGGCCTGCAGCCCACCAGGCTCCTCCATCCATGGGATTTTCTAGGCGATATACTGGAGTGGCTTGCCATTGCTTTCTCCTCAGTTCAGTTCAGTTCAATCGCCATGAAATTAAAAGACGCTTACTCCTTGGAAGGAAAGTTATGAACAACCTTGATAGTATATTAAAAAGCAGAGACATTACTTTGCCAACCAAGGTCCGTCTAGTCAAGGCAATGGTTTTTCCCGTGGTCATGTATGGATGTGAGAGTTGGACTGTGAAGAAAGCTGATCGCCGAAGAATCAGTGCTTTTGAACTGTGGTGTTGGAGAAGACTCTTGAGAGTCCCTTATACTGCCTTCTCCTAGCATTCTTCAAATCAGTGTTTTTAGCTTTCCTATTTTTATGGTATTTGTATCTTTATATTTAATGTGGACTTCTTATAGAAATCTCTTGTGTCCTTTACACAGAATGCAATTAGTAACACGGTTGGGTTTTGCTATTTGTTTTCTGTCTCATCTAACTTTTGCTTCTTTTTTCTCCGTTTCCTACTTTATAAAGTTAAAAGATTAGTATTCTATTTTATCAATGAGGCTGACTTATTGATACACCTTTTCTTTGTGGCAGTTGCCCTACAGTTCATAGCATCTACATTTATCTTATTGCCATCTGCCTTCAAATAACTTTCTAACGCTTCCTACATATTTTGAGGACCTTACATCCATGTACTTCTACTTCTTCTCACCCACCTCAAACACACTGTTGTCATATATTTTAGTTCTACATGTTACAAACCTCTACATGCATGCTTGTTTTCTTTAAATAGTCAATTATCTTCTAAAGAGATTTTTTTAATGAAAAAAAAAAAGTATCTTTGTTTGACTGCGTATCTACCATTTTCAGTGCTCTTTTGGGTAGATCCAAATCTCTTCCAGTATCGTATTCTTCCATCTGAAGAACTTCTTTCAACATTATTTGTAGCATAAGCCTGCTGGAAATAAACATTCTCAGCTCTTATTTATCTTTTTAAAATCTGGGAAAAAGAATTTTAATAGAAAATAAAAATTGACATTTAACTTTCATATTTGAAAGAGATGTTTGTAGTTGATGGAGTTCTTAGTTGACACTTTTCTTTTGACGTTTTGAAGATGCCACTTTACCATGCTCCGGTTCTGCTAAAAGTCTACTGTCTTCCTAATCTTTGCTCTTCTCTCTATACTGTGGTCCCCTCTCCCCTGCCTACTTTTACAATTAATTTTCTACTTACCACTAGTACTTTTCAACAATCTGATTGTGATACATCCAGCTGTGACTTTCTTTGTATTTTATCTGTGGCTCCTTGGGCTTCTTGTATTTTCAGGTTTAGAGTATTTATCAAATTTAGACATTTTCCAGCTATTACTTCAAAAAAAATTTTTTTTTTGTCTCCTTCCCCATTCTAGGATTCCAACCACATATATTTTTAGACTGCTTGGAATTGTCTCATTACAGTGGTGTTTTGCTCAAGTTGTCCTCAGATTTTTTCACTTTATGCATTTTATCTGAACTTATATCTTTTTCCTGTGGTGTCTAAGATACTGATAATTCCATTCAGTGTATATTTCGGGTATTGCCTGGAGGAAAATAAAGTAGGGAAGGGAGATAGAATCCAGGTGGATATTTTAAATATGGACATCAGGGAAAACCTTTCTGATAAGTGAAATTTGAGCAAAGTCCTGAAGATGGTGAGGTCAGGAGATTCAAGTCTTCATTATCCTCCAAAACTTTTTCTATTATACATTTTGCACCTTTTCCTATTAAACCTATTCTTTTCTTCTAATAGAGTAAGGATAGTTTTCCATTATCTTCTGTATGTTCCTTCTTGTCTCAGAGTCTATTTAATTTTTTTTTTTTGCATTTGTCTCTCTCCTGTCTTCTTTTCTCTCATTGATTTTGCTGAGTCTCTTGAGGCTACTGTGGCTCTAATGTTTTATTTTACTCTTTCATCCTTCCCAAAGCTTTGACTACTCACTCTTCACCTCCTCTCAGCACATATTTGAATACTTTTATCTCCTCTTTAGTTTCTTATCTCTAGGGGCCACATTTTTTAATTAATTGTGATCGGGGGAAATATTCTGCGGTACAAGTCTTCATCTGGTGAATATCATTTACCTGGTTTTTGTTTGCCATGTACTTTTTTCTGTGTGACTGCTTTTTGATTATTACTCAACTTTGAATGAGACCAGTTCCTCGTGAATCAATTATTTACAAAAGGTTGTGCAGGAAGTGTTCATGAGCTGAGTAGAGACAGAAGGCACCTTGGGCTCAGGGCTTTCTCACACTCACCCACCGTGTGCATGTCTATACTGCATATTCTCAAAGTCTAATGTTCTGGAGCCACTTTCGGGGTAAGTAAAAAGTGCACTTGTCTCTAGTATGCAACGTTTCTTTCTTAATGGTGACTTTCAGTTCAGTTCAGTTCAGTCGCTCAGTCGTGTCCGACTCTTAGTGACCCCATGAATCACAGCACGCCAGGCCTCCCTGTCCATCACCAACTCCCGGAGTTCACTCAAACTCATGTCCATCGAGTCGTTATTCCTCATTATTTTCTGACTTAAGTTTTTATTAAAGATATATTTCTACAGTGCATTTGGATTTGGACACAGTTTATCTTTTTTTTAATTGGAGGCTAATTATTTATCTTATTGTATATTCTATACAGTTTTCAGAGCATGTCACTTAAATGTTTATTAATACATCAACTTAGAAACATAACAAAGCATTCTTCAGAAAACTTTCAGTAGACTATATTACCTAGACTACTTCCTTATCTGGATTTGCTAAAGAGAATGCCTACTTGTGAATGTAAAATGTTCCTCATTATCCACTTTATCAGCAGCAGCAGCTGAACTGATTGTCACATGTTTGTTCACTCACTCTTGTTGACAGCCTTTTCTTGTAGAAATGGCAGGTCCATTTAGTTTATCATTCAGCTCCTCATCTCCTTTCTCTCTCTGGTGTTAAACCAGGTTTGGGATACTCCCACAACCACACCTGTACCCTGCCAAATCTACTGATACAACAAAGTAAACACGGATTTGGTTCTGAGCGTGGCGAGCTACTTTGAAGAAATGCTTTTGCTTCTCAAATCTGTCAAGGCATGTGCCCATCCTTGGTTGTGTCCTTGTATTTGGTACGCAAATTACCATACTTGACAACTACTCATCATAGAGTGTTGTTCCCTAGCTTCGCTTAATCCTTATTTCATATTCTTTTCTGTGGTTACTATTGTTCTTTTGGTATTGCTGTTGGCAGTGTTGGTTTCACAGAGCAGAGTGAAAGAGAACCTTTGATTCTAGTCTATAATTGGAAGTCTCAAGAGTTTATTTTAATTCAACTCAATAAATATTTATTGCATGACACAAGGAATAAAGGGCTGTGTTTAATGCCAGAAAGAGTAAAAAGATAGAGGTAGAAAATCATAGCAAGTATCTGAAAAAACACAAGTAACATCATTTTTGGAACATAACTATGAAGAGAGGAATCCGTATCTATCACTATAGTGGCCATAGGAGTGCTATTTCAGCAAAAAAGTCTTTGCAACTTTATCTCAAGTGGAATAGTCCTATTTATGTTCTGGGAACCCTGGGGACTAGCTTAATAATAACAGTCCTTGGCATTATTAATAAATGATGCTGAACCATCCCAATAATTATGGTAGCTAACATTCAGTATGTTTTTTGGGCGGTACTTTCAGAATCATGTGAGCCACTTAACAAAATAGAATTTTAGGGAAAAGATATCAAATTTAGGATAGAGTTCTCTGAAGTGGCTCCTTGCCTAGCTGGGAGTGTGGCTGTGCCCTGCAGACTTAAAGTAATTGTTCTGTGGTAATTAAGCCAAAAAAGACTTTGTGTCGCTTCAGGAGGCCAGGTAAAAAATAAATGGGATCAAGGGCTTTGGGGACCCTAATGATGCTGCAGGCAAGGAAGTGAATTTAAATACAACAAAGCAGGGGTGGGAGTTGGTGGCCACTTTTTATTCTCCTTAAATCTGGGGATATTGAAACCAAAAATTAAACTGCAAGATTTCATGAGGTTAAATTTCTTCTCCCTTCTGCCCCAAATCATGACAAAAAGCTTTCACCTCAATGACTCTCAAAGCATTTGCTCATTCCTATGGCCCCTCTGACCTTCTTGTTCATCCCATTTTCTCTCTCATTTATTTATGATTATATTCCTCAACAATCATATTTTTCTAAACCTCTAAATTCTGGTAAGGAGCCAAACAAACTCTGATCTGCTGTTTGTAAGCCAGATCTTATGAGATAAACAATGGACTCTTTTTCTCCTTGTGAATCTTGTAGGATGTCCTACAGATGGACTAGCTCTGGGAGCCCTTAAATTGGAGAGGAATCTGGGATGAAAAAGATTAAGTCCTGCTGGCCTAACATCAGCTCTTGGCTTTCAAAAACATTGGCATATGCCCTTGTCAAATCTGTGAGAGATGGTTTTAGATCGGAAATAACCACATATAAGTAGATTCCTAGAGAATATATTTGGTTACTTTAGCAATAATAACTAGATGGATCTTACTGGGAGATACCGGGTAAAGAATTGACAATTATGGAGCTAAAATTTCTTCATGGAGCAAGGGTTCTCTGAAATGTGGTCCCCAGACCAGCAGCATCAGCATCACCTGGAAATTTGTTAGAAATGCAAAGTCTCAAGACTCTCTTCAGACCTAACGAATCAGAAATTTTGCAGGTGGACCTGACAATCTGTTTTAACGAGCCATCCAGAGTTTCTAATGTATGTTAAAATTTGAAAACCAGTGCATCAGGGGAAGAAACAGAAATCATGGTATAGATCAGTATTTTTCAAAGTTTATCTAGCATCAGAGTCTGGAGAAGGCAATGCACCCCACTCTAGTACTCTTGCCTGGAAAATCCCATGGACGGAGGAGCCTGGTAGGCTGCAGTCCATGGGGTCGCTGAGAGTCAGACACAACTGAGTGACTTCACTTTCACTTTTCACATTTATGCACTGGAGAAGGAAATGGCAACCCACTTCAATGTTCTTGCCTGGAGAATCCCAGGGATGGGGGAGCCTGGTGGGCTGCCATCTATGGGGTCGCACAGAGTCGGACATGACTGAAGTGACTTAGCAGCAGCAGCAGCAGCATCAGAGTCATCTAGAGAGCTTAGTAAAACAAGGATCAGCAAACCTTACTCTAAGAGTTTCTGATTAAGTAGCTCTGGCTAGAGGGGAAGATGCTTTGCATGCTAACAAGTTCCTAGGTGATATTGATGCCGCCAGTCCAGGAACCACACTTTGAGAACCACTGGTCTACATTAAAAAATTATGAATAAATGCAAGACTTCCTTGTCTCCAGGTTAGAAAAGCGTTTTCTGGTCTGAAGAGTTGGGAGTCAGTAGGGGAGGGAAGGAGCAATGACTGCATACATGTGTCAGTGATTTATACAAAGAAAGGTTCAGCAAGATTTGGACTCTGGGGAGGCAGTGAGGCCTAAGAAGTCAGGGATACAGTTTCATTCACCAGGTTTCCTGCTATCCGAGTATGAGAGAGGTAGGAATGTCACAGAAAGAGCCAGCAGTCCAGAAAGGACCAGGAAGACAATTTTCAAAGTGGCTTTATGAACCAAGGCCCAAGGACCAACCATGGTGGTGACAGGTCAGTAGATACCTACCAGGAGAGATGAGCTTGTAGTGTAGAACCCCCAACTCAGACCCTGACAACTTAGTACCTCCAGGATCCTCCAGAACTCATTCGTGAACTGAGGAAAAGTGGTGAGATTCCCAAATGGACTTAGATTGTTTTCGTCACCATATAGGAACAGGGCCACAGCCATCCCTGAGAAGGTGAAGGATCTAGGGGAGTACAACCAAGACAGTATATTTGAAAGGGTCCATACTATTAGCATCTTTCATAGGTTCTCTGAGATACTCTTAATAATAGAGAATTTGGAAATTTCATCCCAATGGTACTTAGTCAACAGGGATAAGGTACAGTGCCTAATGATAAAGCCTTCAAGCTTGGACCTGAAATGACTGCCTCAGTTCCCCTACCCAAGAGACTGGCCTGATGGAGGCATAAAATAGAAATTGAATTCTAAAACATAAAATGATTAATTATAAGGAAACAATTGGGGAAATTCACATTGAGGGACCTTCTACCTAACAACTGGCTCATACATTCAAATTATGTACTGCATTTTAGATTATGGAATGGTAGCTACAGTTTTCTAAATTTGAACAAAAATGAACATGTCTTTGTCTATGGATATGGCAGGTATAAATCTCAATCCATAGACTAGAAGAGTGAATTTCATAATTCATCACAAAAACTCACACAGCATGAACAGAAATTGTTTGCTTTTCAGTTTTAAATTATTTTAGAACTTTCAAGAATCCATAGTTGATTTCCTTCTCTGGGCGGTGAGTATGCTGTTCTCAGAGTGCCATGTGCTGGAATGGTCCATGGCAGGTGTGGAATATCACAGTGTTGATTTCATTCTTTCCCAGGGTGCTAAGAGCCAGAATTTACTGCTGATGTCTGAGGCAGGAAGAGTGGCTTCTTGCAATCCCTTTCAAAGTGACTGCTCTTTGATTTCTCTCCTCCTGTGATCTTTCTTGCTTCTGAATTTCTATAGTGCTTGCAATCTGAACCTAGGACCCTAACACTTGATTTTATCCCCCCAGTATTTTCCCCCACTTGTTTCATGTACCAATCAGTCATCTCCCAACCTGGATGTAACCTTGTCAGAGGAAGAAACTGTGTCTTCCATTACTTTTGCATCCTGAATAGCATCGCCCTGTACCAGACCCATGTAAGCACAGAAGGAGCATGGAGCAATTTATTCACAGAATGCAGTGAATAAATAAATACATGAGCAGTACTGTCCATTTTTTCCTCTTATGCCAATTAAAAAACCAGCTCCTCTCAGAAATATGTCTGTTGGGTTTGAGAGAAGTTGAATAACAAATTATCTGCTAGAAATTTAAGAATTCTCCATCCACATATAAGTTAGTATTTGATCATTAAGGGTTGCCTGTATATTCCTTTTAACTCCTGGTTAGAGAATTATTTCATTCCTCATTATTTAGGGCTAATAATGATGTGTCTGTAAGCTTACTCTTTGCTTATCTCAAGTGAGCTGCTGGACTAAACCAGGCAAGATTGTGAAATAAGCAAAATCTAGCTCCTCCATCACCTGCTTCTTCTGGCTTCTCATACCCTCCTGCTGCTGCTAAGTCACTTCAGTCGTGTCCGACTCTGTGTGACCCCATAGACGGAAGCCCACCAGGCTCCCCCGTCCCTGGGATTCTCCAGGCAAGAACACTGGAGTGGGTTGCCATTTCCTTCTCCAATGTGTGAAAGTGAAAAGTGAAAGCAAAGTCGCTCAGTCGTGTCCGACCCCCAGCGACCCCACGGACTGCAGCCCACCAGGCTCCTCCATCCATGGGATCTTCTAGGCAAGAGTACTATATCCCACTTATCCCCACTCTCCAGCTTCTTCTTAACTACCAATCAACCAACTAATTCTCTGGTAAAAGCTAAAGTGTTACTCTTCTGTAGCAGCAGTCCCCAGCCTTTTTGGCACCAGGGACCAATTTTTGTGGAAGACAATTTGTCCACAGATCAGAGGTGGGGGTATGATTTGGGGATGATTCAAGAGCATTACATTTATTATGCACTTTATATCTATGATTATTCCATCAGCTCTAACTCATTCGGCATTAGATCACGGAGTCTGGGGACCCCTGCTGTGTAGGACTACTTGTCTTTTAGTTTAGGAGTCAACAGCAGCTAGATTTTAGAATCTAAAGAAATGTATCTTTAGTTGCACACTTTCATATATTGAAAAGCTAGTGGGAGAGAGATTTAGGGGCCAGATTCTTTAGATCAAGGAAGAATCGCATTTTACCTATTCTTGAAGCCAGTGCTAGTCAGATTTATGAAAAAGAGCCCATTTCTACATGAAGCTTAAAACTCAGTATTTTTCATTTTACGTAGGTGAGGTCATGCTTTGGGGAATGGATGTGGGCTAATGAAACTTATAAATCACTGATTTATAAATCAGAAAGCCATTTATTATCTTGTTTATGCTTGCTTGTTATCAGAATAGTCATGTATTCTGTTTAAGACATAGGTATCAAATACCTGATAGAAGGGCCAACAATTTCTCCTACCGTGCTCACGGCGGACATTGCTAGTTAAGCTATCGTCCTTTCCCTCTTAACACAGTGCTCCAGGCAACCATTGCCATTGCTGTGTGCTGGCATGCAAGGAAAAACTTTTCTGCCATTGCTTTTTTAATATCAGAACACCTAGGGAGATGTGGAATATAAGACATAAAACAAACTAGGGAATATAACACAAAAGAAACAGACTCACAGATACAGAGAATAAAATAGTTATTACCAGTGGAAAGAGAGAAAGGAGGAAGGGCAAGATAAGAGGAAAAAGACTAAGACCTCAGAACTGCTATGCATAAAATGAACACACCACGAGGAAACATAGCCAATACGTCATAATAACCATAAATGCAGTATGACCTTTAAAAATTGAATCACTATGTTGTACACCTTAAACTCCTATAATATTGTAAACCAACTGTACACCAATAAAAATAAATAAAATCAAGATATATAAAAACTTTTTAAAAATACCTAGGAAGTAATAATTTATCAGAATATTATTTTGTAAGAATTGAATCAGAACGAATGACCTATTACCAAAAGAAATACAAACAGGAAATAAAACAACACAAGTGAAAATAAACTAAAACTCAGTTCAGTTCAGTCGCTCAGTCGTGTCTGACTCTTTGCGACCCCACAAATCACAGCACACCAGGCCTCCCTGTCCATCACCAACTCCTAGAGTTCACTCAAACTCATGTCCATCGAGTTGGTGATGCCATCCAGCCATCTCATTCTCTGTCGTCCCTGTCTCCTCCCACCCCCAATATTTCCTAGCATCAGACTCTTTTCCAGTGAGTCAACTCGTCGCATGAGGTGGCCAAAGTACTGGAGTTTCAGCTTTAGCATCAGTCCTTCCAATGAACACCCAGGACTGATTTCCTTTAGGATGGACTGGTTGGATCTCCTTGCAGTCCAAGGGACTCTCAAGAGTCTTCTCCAGCACCACAGTTCAAAAGCATCAATTCTTCGGCGATCAGCTTTCTTCACAGTCCAACTCTCACATCCATACATGACCACGGGAAAAACCATAGCCTTGACTAGATGGACCTTTATTGGCAAAGTAATGTCTCTGCTTTTTAATATGCTATCTAGGTTGGTCATAACTTTCCTTCCAAGGAGTAAGCGTCTTTTAATTTCATGGCTGCAATCAGCATCCGCAGTGATTTTGGAGCCCCAAAAAATAAAGTCTGACACTGTTTCCACTGTTTCTCCATCTAGTTCCCATGAAGTGATGGGACCAGATGCCATGATCTTCGTTTTCTGAATGTTGAGCTTCAAGCCAAACTTTTCACTCTCCTCTTTCACTTTCATCAAGAGGCTTTTGAGTTCCTCTTCACTTTCTGCCATAAGGGTGGTGTCATCTGCATATCTGAGGTTATTGATATTTCTCCCATAAGGAATTACAAAAATAATAGGAAGCCCAGACCAGGAGACGGGCCTGGCTTTCTGTAGTTAATATCATTAGAACTGAATGTAAATTAACTGAATTCAGAAGCTTAAACAAAGAAAATGAAAGAAGGGCGGAGGGAAGGGAGGAAGGGAGAGAGGAAGTTTTTGGATGGAATGTCACATGAGCCGTGAGTGAGTTGTTAGACAATGTCCTTACTTCTGTGACACATGCAGCAGTGGAATTCATAAGGCTATCACAGTAAATGCCAAGGGCACAGGCCTCAGGCATAATTCAGTGAAGGCTGTTTCACAGTGGGTCAAGATAATGTGTTCTAAGTTGATACCAAAAAAAGAACCTCGACATCTGAGAAGTGTGGGTGGATAACCCCAAAGGGAATCTGATGGTTTTGCAGAATATTTTCTACCTTTGGGAAATTACTGCCAAGCCACTACATAACACAACTTTGCCAACTCACTGCATAGTATCACTTTCTAGTAACCATAATACCAAAATCTAGTATCATCCTTGGTAAAATCTTCTTCTTCTTCTCTTTAAGTAATTTTTTGAGTTTGCCAGAAACTTCAGTCATTGCATTCCCTCATAACATTGCTATGTTCTATAATAAGGCATTTCTGAATTAGCTATATTTTAGAAGAATTGCATCTTGCAAACATATGAAACATATTAAGTTGACAATGCTTTACTACTCCATGGTGTAGCATATACGGGTGCGATGTCTTCAGGCATAGCAGTTGTAATTCCAGTCACTTCCCAATCAAGAACAGTTCCTGGTTCATGGAGGTGATCAATAAATTTGCACTGAATAAATAAATATCAAGGGCCCTCTTATATTATTTTTTTCCATATGCTCTAGGTTTTGAAACAGTTTATCTAGTAAACAATTTGCATTTGACTAATAATGAATTTGCATTTTCAGATTGGTTTAACTTTGGCTGTTAATTCTGATTTTTTGTGCTGTTTGATTCTTCCTTGCAGGTGGGACCCAACAATCTGAATTTTGCTCACAGAGAGTGAACAACATTTCCCGAGCTTGGAACACTGCCTTCTCTTTGAATCTTCTCTCAATAATATGTGCATGATCCTTACTGCAAACCATAAACTAAACTAAATTCCAAAGGGATTTAAGAGGTAAATGTAGAAGGTAAAAAAAAATTTTTTTAACTAAAATAAAATTTAGATGAATAGTATTTACAGTTAAGAAAGGAATCGCAACATAAAAACATTAAGAAAAAATTATAGATTTTATTTTGTAAAAGTTCTGCACATAAAATAATCTAAACCCAAAAACAAGACTATTTTCATTAATATGTAAAGATTTAATAGCCTTCATTTGTAAAGCATTTATACAATCAATGAGAAAAGTGATTTCTCAACAGAAAGATTGGCAAAAGACCCTGACACTTTTAAGAATAAAATGTAAACATAGCTATGAAAAACATTTTCTAATGGTCAGCACTACAGTAATAAATGGAAATTAAAATGAGATACTCAATCTGACCTGTTACTTTTGTACATATTTCAAGAATTATAATACTTAATACTGGCAAATGTATAGATTTTCTGGAAAGCATTTTGGCAATATGTGCCAAAAAAACTTTAAAGTTTCCAGGCAAACCAGGACAAGATTGTATGTATAATATTATTTTTTATCATGCTATTTACAATGGCTAAAAACTAGGGAAAAAATTAGATGTCTAAAAAGAAAGGTATGGTTAATGTAATTAAACCTTGTCATGGAAAAGATTTTTGATGAAATTGTGAAATCATAAAAAAAAATGCATGTGAAATAATATTAAATGATCAGAAAGAAACTGTGTATAGATATATATAGTGTCATTTCAATGATCTGAACCTGTATATCTGTATGTATAGGGCTTCCCTGATAGCTCAGCTGGTAAAGAATCAGCCTGCAATGCAGGAGACCCCGGTTTGAGTCCTGAATCTGGAAGATACCCTGGAGAAGGGATAGACTACCCACTCCAGTATTCTTGGGCTTCCCTGGTGGCTCAGATGATAAAGAATTCACCTGCAATGAAGGCGACCTGGGTTCAATCCCTGATCTTCTGGAGGAGGTTGTGGTAACCCACTCCAGTATTCTTACCTGAAGAATCCCCAAGGACAGAGGAGCCTGGCAGGCTACAGTCCATGGGGTCTCAAAGAGTCAGACATGACTGAGAAACTAAGCACAGCATATATCTGTATATGCGCAGAAAAAGTTTAGAAGCAAATATAACAAAAGATTAATTCTCTGTGGTACTAATTTTTTCTTCTTCATGCTTCTTTATTTTCCAAAAATTTTGAGAATGAACACATATTGTTCTCCCAAGTTTTAAAAGGTACCATATGGAATAAAAAATGGAATGATTGATCTAAATGGAAAATTCTAGAATGTTTTCATATAACCCCTCACCTCCTTCTAGATGAGTTATCTTCCAGGACACTCCCTTAGCTCTGTGTTCTTATATTTCAGGCTCTGACGTTGTTCTCAACTTATTTCCCCAGGGGTAGGTGCACTTCAGTGATGGATGATAAAATTTCTCCAAGACTATATACCTAAGTTACTAAAGGTCAGGTCAGATCTCATTGGTCAGCTGTGTTGTTTGCACTAAGAAAAGTAGATAGTCTGTCCCAAAGAAATAGTCAAAGGGATCCTCCACAGACTTTAGAGGCAAACTTTTGGCCCAGCACAGTCCTGCCCAGGAGCCTTTTTAAATCCTAATGGATGGTTAGGGGTTCCTTTTCTAGCTTCTCCTTCCTTGACATCAGCATTCACTTCCCTGTACTGAGATCATCTCTTCATGTGCCCTTCTCCCCTCCCTCCCAAGGCTGTGAATTCCTTGTGCACAAATCTCTGTATTATTCATCTCTTTGGCCTCAGGTGGCTCAGTGGTAAAGAATTCACGCCTGTGATGCAGGAGATGTGGATTTGATCCCTGGGTCAGGACAATCCCCTGGAGGAGGAAATGGCAACCCACTCTAGTACTCTTGCCTGAGAAATCCCATGGACAATGGAGCCTGGCAGCTACAGTCCATAGGGTCCCAAAGAGTTGTACATGACTGAGCACACACACATGACAAAACCTCAGAACACAGTAGTGGTCAATTAGAAAAGCATTTCTTACCCAGTGCTTCCATCTGCACTCGACCCTTAAAAACAAATTCAAATGAGAACTGAAACTATTAGTCTCCTGAAACTGAGATCAAGGAACAAAGCTGAATCCTGCTTGCTTCTTCAACTCAGCATGGCAAATCACACATGTAATAAAATTGGTGGTTTCAGATTGTTCTGGCCAAAAGTGGCTGCAGGAAACCCAATCCTTGGATCATTACCACATGTTCACTTACAAGTCTCCTCATCCAACAGACTAATCATTAATTTTTTTAAAAACCCTTCTTTTAATAACTTTGCTTGGAAATGACTGCCTAAAACCATGAAATAGATTTGAAAGTTTCTCGTTTCGCTGAAATTGGACCAATATTTCCTGTCACACACTGACCACTGTGGTCAGTGGCTGTTCCTAGCCTGTTGAGCTGGGGGCCTCATCTCTGTTAGTTGCCCAGTTGTCTCGTTCACACAGCCAGAGGCTAAGGAAACAGTAAGCTCTGTGGTCTGCAGGAAGATTTTGTAAGCTAGTAAAATCCTTCCATTTGGGACTTGCCTATACTGGAAGATCAATGCTGTCTGCTCTGCTCAGAAATATTCCCGGGCCTTGTCCATCTGGGGCACAAGCATACTTAAAGGACCTCTACTCTGTGAAGCTGGCCTGACGGCTCTGTTCTTTAGATCCTTTTCTGACTTTTCATGGGGTTTCATCCCATATCTGTTTCTCTCACCAGACTGTAAGTTCCTTGAGGGCAGAGATAATGGAGCATGTATTTTTGTAGCACAGTGCCTAAAACACAGTCAGTAACAAATTGAATTGACCCACTGAGGAAAAAATAAATGCTTTTGGTGCTTATTATATTTGTAGAGCTTGGCCTGGCATGCTGCGGTTCATGGGGTCACAGAGTCGGACACAACTGAACGACTGAACTGAACTGAACTGGTGGCTCAGTGGTAAAAAACTCACCTCTGCCAATGTAAGAGATGTGGGTTCCTTGGGTTGGGAAGATCTCCTGGAGAAAGAGATGGTAACCCACTCCAGTATTCTTGCCTGGGAAATACCATGGAAAGAGGAGCCTGGCGGGCTGCAGTCCATGGGGTCGCAAAGAGTAGGACACAACTTAGCAACTAAACAACAAAAAAGTGTTTTTAGAGTCACTGTGGGAGACATCCATTTCTAATCAGAATCCTAAGCTTTTTCTAGGACAGTGTAGTTGACAAAAATCTTTGATTCATACTTCTATCCTCTACTAACTTTGTGTACTAGTCAGTTAGTATCTCTTGAGCTTCAATTTCCTGACCTATAAAACAAGAATGATAATAGCATTGTTGTTAGAATAAATGAAATTCTCACATTCTCCTGGCACAGTAGGGGGTTAATAATCTTTCAGCTGTTCAGAGTTTCCCCCATGCCTCTGGAACCCTTGTTCCCATCAAAGTGTTTCTCTTGTCTTTCAGGAGTCTTGCTTTTTTGCATTAGACTCCAAGATCCTCTAGAGTAGGAGTCAGCAAACATTTTCTGTGAAAGGCAAAATATTGAATATTTTAGGCTCTGAAGGCCACATTGTCTTTGTGGCATATTCCTTTTTGTTTTAATTGTTGCTATTTCGTTTTTGCTTCTTTACAACTCTTTTAAAAATGTAAAACCATTCTTAGCTCATGGGCCACACAAAAACAAACTTCTAGCCAGATCATCTAAATGGACTTATGACCTATATGAGTTTATGTGTTTGCAGAATAGTGCTCTAGAGTGAGGGTTCTTAAAGTGTGCCCCTCCAAGCAGTGGTGTCAGCATCTCCTGGGAATTTATTAAAGCAAATTTTGGGGTCCCACCCCAAACCTACTGGATCAGAAACTCTGAAGTTTGCTCCAGCAATCTGTGTTTTTTTTTTTTTTTAAAATCTCCAGGTGATTTTGATGTAGTAGTTTAAACTTGGCTTCACATTAGAATCACTTGGAGAGCTTTAAAATATTAAAAAGTCAGTATCTGGGCTTCCTATCAAATCAAAAACCCTGGGAATGGAACTGAGGCATAAGTGTTGAAAGCCCTGCAGGTGATTCAGTGTGTAAGCAGAGCTGCGAACCTCTGGTATAAACTTGAGGGATAGCTTTTGCATCTGGAAAGAAAGCTTTGATGCTAATGTTATCACCAAGGTAGCCAGTACTCAGGTCTCTTCCTATTTTGGTAACCTCACAGAGGAAACTCATAGTAATCCACTGATCAAAACATAGTTATTCATACTATACATGAAGCAGGAAGTTTGGGACACTAGGGGTATTTTTTAAAGTGTATTAATTTATCTACTTTTGAAAAATTTGCATATAAAAAGCAAATGTGTCCATTTCAAAGAAGCTCATAATTTCAGTTTTACAAGGAAAGAGCAACTCAAGAAGCACCTCTCATATTTCCTTTTTCCCTGAGTTTAAACCTGGTCACTCCCCTCACTGTAACTGCAAGGGACTGGGTCTGTTACTCCACTATTCCACATGGAGTAAGTTCTAGGGTGTTTCATCCTTATTTCCAAAAGCACATTTTCCTATAAATATTCTGTGGGAAAGCTTTTGCCTGGTTTTATATTGGTAAGATAATTCTAGAGTGCCACATTTGACAAATGACATCAGCTAGCCTACCCTAGCCATAAACCATTTTAGAACTCTCATGCATAATTTGGCTTCAGGTCAACGTGGTGTAATATGAACCAGCAGAATATACAGCACAGGGTGTCCTTAGCAGCTCTCCTCAAGATCAGCAAAACTCATTCCTGTAAGAGAAGCTCATCTGTGAAGCAAGGTTGAGCCCAGTAGTCATCAGAGAAGGTCCTTGATGGAAACGCTCCTTGCCTGGAGGTACTTCTGCTTTGAAAGTCTGCTGCAGTGGTCCTTCCAGTTGCTTACCTTATATCCATTCCATCCCACCACCAACTACAGCCTTGTCTTCTTTGCTGTAGGTATTTCCATTCTGCTCAGGAATCAGAGAGTCATATTTTTCAGAGGGTGTTGGCTTCCTCTCCAGCCCCTGGGGTTCAATCTTGATGGTTTAGATGAACTGTGGTAATTCAATTTCCTTTGCCAATGATTGGTTTAGGAACAAGCATGTGATTTAAAATGCTGGCCAGTTATGAGAGTAGAGGGAGATTTGGGGAAGATCTTATTGTTCAAAAGGGTTGATGCTTCTAGTTAGGCCACTGGATGGTGATTTGTGAGGCTATGAAGCTTAGAGCTACTGTAACCATCTTGTAACCGTGAGAGAATATGTCTGGAGCCAAACGCCAACACAGTGAAAATGGCATGATAGGAAGAAGGGAAGAATCTCTATCCCCCCATGAACTCCTTGAGTTGCTGAATTGAAGACCTGTCTACCACCTGACCTCCGTATTTCATTGTTACATGAGATTATAAACATCTTTCTTATATAAACCACTTTGGGTGGATTATCAGTTCTTACAGCCCAAAAGATCCCAACAAATACATCCGTGTTAGCCATATAATCAGATGTGAAATAATCTTATATTAAGTGCTTGCTTACTCCAAAAACATGCATCTTAGTACTGGGGATTTTTCTGTTGGGAGGAAAATTTTTTTACTCATTCTTTTCGTAGTTTCTTCCCTTACAGACATAGCTGTCTCCAACACCAGGCTATGTCTCCCTAAGAACTTTGCCACTCACTCATGAAGACGTGAGTCATCAGCCTAAAGAAGAGTGGTAGTGCCTTTCACACCAGACCCAGACACAAGGAAAGATGGTTCTTAATAAGCCACTGCTGGCAAATTTTAAGCTGTTGTTGTTAACATTGACACTAGGCATTACCATAAGCACCAGTTTGAGCTCCTCAAAACCTTCTCTATATACTCTACACATAGCAGACTTTCAATACATGTTTGTTGGATAAATGCATGAATAAATTCTAATTATTTGCCAATGGCATGTCATGGAGCATTTAGAGACTTGAAGATATTTTAAGCTCCATTTTTGAGATGGAAACTCAAGTCCTAACAAGTCTTTTTCCGCCACATCTTGTTAAAACCAGAGAGTGCTGGTAGTGGAGCTCCCTTTTTAAAAATGAGGTTCCTTCTCTCTTGCTCAGATCCTCATGCTTGTCTCCCTGGAAATTTCAGAGTTTAAGTGGTCGGATCCTGTGAATATATTTTAAAAAGCAGATATTTTCATGTCTGCAAGCAGATCTTTCTTTGAAGCCCAAAGAACTCCATCATTGCTCATTAAGAGTTTCTGACACACAGGGCTGTGTGTGTGTGCATTTTAAGAGGATTCTGCAGTCCTGTCAGTTCTGCAGTAATTAGTTTATTGGATGACTTCAAAGGCAAGGGACTGTATATAACAGTGCTTTGAAGAAGAGCCTTCGCTGAAAATGTTGCATTCGGCAGACTGACTTTGGGATCTGGGGTAAAGATGGACTTTGTTCGACATCCAGTGTACTTTCCCCCAGGGAAGGGCAGATTTGTGACATTCAGGCTGAGCCTGGGCAGAAAGAGTCCTCCTAAATCCTTGTGGAAACGTCATCATCTGTCTCAAAGAAGGGAGTCACTTCATGCTGAAATGAAGTGTCTTCAGGTGCTTCCCTGGTGGCTCAGTGGTAAAGAATCTGCCTGCCAAGGCAGAAGGCACAGGTTTGGTCTCTGGTCTAGGAAGATCCCACACGCCACAGAGCAACTGACCCCAAGTGCCACAACTTTTGAGGTTGTGCTCTAGAGCCCAGGAGCCACGGCTCCTGAAGCCCATGTGCCCTAGAACTCATGCTTCTCAAGGGAAACCACAGCAATGAGGAGCCTGCACGCCACAGCTTGAGAGTAACCCCCGCTCACAGAAACTAGAGAAAAGCAGCAACAAAGACCTAGCAAGCCAAAATAAATAAATAAAATGACTAATTCTCTCCAGAACAAGATCCTCCCCCTGAGAGAGACTGAATGACCTCAATGGAGAAAGAAGAGCATCATGCTAGAATCAGTCTTCTCTGAAGTTCATGCTGCTTCAGAAATTAATTTTTCAGTGGTAACACTTCTCCAATAGTCCCGTGAAGGAGGAGAAGGTGCTGAAGCAAAGGAAAGCTACGGGTTAAATGTGCTTCCTGCAGTCCCTTGTCACCTGTGCAACGATGCCAAAATTATTAGCTAAAGCCCATGATTAGTACTGATCCCCCCACAGCAGAGTTGCTTGAATCTCTACCTAATACTTGATATTTCCCCTGAAATAGTGACTTGCTTATGTCTCTGTCTCTCCCATTAAATTTTAAGTGCCTTGAACCCTGGTCTATGTTTCAAGTCATCTTTGAACCCGATGCCTGTAATACTTAACAGTAGCAGGTACTCAGTAAATATTTGGAAATGGAACTAACTTATTATGTAACAGTGAAAAGGCCCAGGCTCAATAAGTTGACAAGTATTTACCAAGCCTAAAAGAAATAAGGTAGAGACTGGTAAATAGAGGTCTTTCGCTTATATGATGAGAAAGAACTGGAATTTGGAATCAAACAGACCGCGTTTTGAATCTCAGCTTTGCAAACCCACTGGTTGTCCTACTTTGAGTTTGTTATTTAACTTCCCAACCCTCAATTTCATCCTTTGTGAAATGACAATTAAAAAAAAAAAAAGATGTATTTATTTATTTGGTTGTTTTGGGTGTTAATTGCAGCATGTGGGCTTAGTTGCCCCTTACCATGTGGGATCTCAGTTCCCTCACCAGGAATCGAACCCGAGTCCCCTGCACTGGAAGATGGATCCTTAACAAGGGGACCACCAGGGAAGTCTTAACAAATTTTTAAATGAGTTATTGGGAAGGTTAAAGGAAGTGGTATTTGTGGTTGAATTGTGACCCCGAAATTCATATTTGAAGTCCTAACCCACAGTGCCTCAGAATGTGACCTGATTTGGAAATAGGGTCCTTACAGATGTAATTAGTTATGGTTGAAGTGAAGTCAAGTCACTCAGTCATGTCTGACTCCTTGTGACCCCATGGACTGTAGTCTACCAGGCTCCTGCATCCACAGGATTTTCCAGGCAAGGGTACTGGAGTGGGTTGCCAGATTAGTTTGTACTAAAGTAGGGTGGGCCCCTAAAGCAGCATGACTGGTATTATAATAAAAACGGGAAATTTGGGAATTCCTTGGTGGTCTGGTGGTTTCAGGACTGTGTACTTACACTGCAGGGGACCTGAGTTCAATCTCCAGTTGGGGACTAAGAGCCCTAAAGCTGCATGGTGCAGCCAAAATTAAATAAATAAATGGATTTTTAAAAAAATAAATAGATAAAAAGGGGAAGTCTGAAGGCAGACACACACTCAGCAAGAACACCATGTGAAGATGAACACAGCGATCAGGGCGAAGATTTGAGATGCTGAAAAATACCCAAAAAATGCCAGGAAATCACCAGACAATGGAGGAGATGCTTCTCACAGCTCTCAGGAGAAGGCAACCCAGTCGACACCTTGTTCCTGGACTTCTTGGCCTCTACAACTGTAAGACAACACAGTTCTGTTGTTTAGACCACTCTAATGGGAGAAATATCAATAACCTCAGATATGCAGATGACACCACCCTTATGACAGAAAGTGAAGAGGAACTAAAAATCCTCTTGATGAAAGTGAAAGAGGAGAGTGAAAAAGTTGGCTTAAAGCTCAACATTCAGAAAACTAAGATCATGGCATCTGGTCCCATCACTTCTTGGGAAATAGACGGGGAAACAGGGGAAACAGTGTCAGACTTTATTTTTTGGGCTCCAAGATCACTGCAGATGGTGATTGCAGTCATGAAATTAAAAGACGCTTACTCCTTGGAAGGAAAGTTATGACCACCCTAAATAGCATATTAAAAAGCAGAGACATTACTTTGCCAACCAAGGTCCATCTAGTCAAGGCTATGGTTTTTCCAGTGGTCGTGTATGGATGTGAGAGTTGGACTGTGAAGAAAGCTGAGCACTGAAGAATTGATGCTTTTGAACTGTGGTGTTGGAGAAGACTCTTGAGAGTCCGTTGGACTGCAAGGAGATCCAACCAGTCCATTCTAAAGATCAGTCCTGGGTGTTCATTGGAAGGACTGATGTTGAAGCTGAAGCTCCAATACTTTGGCCACCTGATGCTACGAACCAACTCATTAAAAAAGACCCTGATGCTGGGAAAGACTGAGGGCAGGAGGAGAAGGGGACGACAGAGGATGAGATGGCTGAATGGCACCACCGACTCGATGCATATGAATTTGGGTGAACTCTGGGAGTTGGTGATGAGGGAGGCCTGGTGTGCTGCGGTTCATGGAGTCGCAAAGAGTCAGACACGACTGAGAGACTGAACTGAACTGAACTGAATGGTAGACCTCTGTTTTCAGCAGCCCTCACAGACTAATACAGGTGGATAAAGTAGTGTAGAGGGCAGTGCCTGGTGTGATAGGTTTTCAGAATCTGTGTTTACTTATTATTCTCTCTATATTAGACCTTCATGGAAGTCTCTCTTTAAAAATGACTTTGGCTAAAGGTAAATGTTTGATTCTGGTAGGGACAACTGAAAACAGTAGTGAGTGATGATATAACAATTTCTATTAGGAAGGCAGTGATGGGCTAATAGCAGTCAGCGTAAACATGTGAAAAATGCCATTATGTAGGCCTATGTTACATGGTTTGAGCAAAATATCCCTCTTTACTTTTTAATAATAAATTATAATTTTTATTTTATTATTTGGCAGTGCCACTTTGTATGTGGGATCTTAGTTCCTCAACCAAGAATCGAACCCGCATCTCCTGAAGTGCATGTGCAGAGTCCCAGTGACTGGATCACCAGGGAAGCCCCGAAATATCCCTCTTTAAATAATCACATTTTCTGGAAGTTATTAAAAATTGCCTTTCCTTTTTTTTTTATTTCCCTAGTATTTTCTTATTTGTTAAGCTAGAAGTAATGATAACTTACAGTCTTCATGGTATATCCTTAGGGCTAAAGCGACTCAACCAACCAAAACCAAAATCAAACAAAGCCAGGATGTCTTAAAGAGTGTACGTTCTTATAGGTTGAAAATGATTCCTTCTGTGTCTTTGACGGGAAAAGTACAGAAAATATTTCCTCTGTTTCCCTAAAGAACAAATGCCTTTTCTTCCTAAGCCCGAAACCAAAAGCAGCGGACTTCAGATGGAGCCATTCAGAGAGAGGTGTTCATCCAGCAAGGCATTCTGAATGGGCCTTTCACTCCACTACACTGGGACGTGTTGAGGTCCTGGAGTCTCCTCCCTTGAGAAACTCTCAAGCTAGTGAGAGAGACAGATGGACAAACAAATAATTTCCAAGAAGGGAAAAGAGCATTGAGAGATTCAGGAACATGATCCTGGGAGAAGCAACCCTGCCTGAGAAAGGGAAGGAGAGCTTCACAGAGGGGCTACAGCGAATTTCCATCTTGAGGGATGAGTGGGAGTTTATCTGTTTAAGCAATACGAAAAGATCAGATATGGGGAACTGAGTTAAGCATGAGGAGTCAAGTTGGAGGGACTTTGGAAGAGGAAGCCTGAGCTGAAATTTGAAGGAAGGAGGATGGCGTGCAAGTCCATGGTGACAGAAAGGTAGTTCAAATGCCTTATCATAGTCAGGGAGATATGTGGCAGATGAACCTGAAAGTATTAACGGAGGTAAGGACATGGAGGTCTTATTGGCCATGCTAAGGAGTCTAGACTTTATCCTGTTGACAGTAAACAATATTTTCATTATAGAAAAATATACATAGCATAAAATTTGACATTATATCATTTTTAAGTGTCCAATTCAGTGGCATTAAGTACATTCACAATGTTGTATGTACATCACCACTATCCATTCACAGAACATTTCATCAACCCAAACAGAAACTCTTCTCATTAAGCATACATTCCGCCACTTTCCCTGCCCACCACCAGCCTCTATTCTACTTTCAACCACTACTCTATTTTCAATCCCTATGAATTTATCTATTCTAGGAAACTCATAGAATATAGAACTCACGCACTATTTGTCCTTTTGTGCTAGTTCACACAGCATAATATTTTTAAGGTTCATGCATTTCTGACATGTATCAGAATTTTATTTTTAAGGCTGAATTTTATATATCTGTATCTGTATATCTCTCTACATATACACACAGATACTCTTTTTAATGAATTCATCTGTTGATGGCAAATGGGTTGTTTTGGGGCTTCTTTACTCAGTTGGTAAAGAATCCATCTGCAATGCAGGAGACTCTGGTTTGATTCCTGGGTCAGGAAGAACCCTGGAGAAGGGATAGGCTACCTGCTCCAGTATTCTTGGGCTTCCCCTGTGGCTCAGCTAGTAAAGAATCTGCCTGCAATGCAGGAGACCTGGGTTCAATCCCTGGGTTGGGAAGACCCCCTGGAGAAGGGAAAGGTTACCCACTCCAGTATTCTGGCCTGGAGAATTCCATGGACTGTATAGTCCATGAGGTCACAAAGAGTCGAACATGACTGAGCGACTTGCACTGCCCTTTCCACCATTTGACTATTGTGAAGAATGCTACTCTAAACATCAGTGGGCATGGGTTTGTTTCAGTTCCTGCTTTTAATCTGTGGGGTATATTGTTGCTGTTGTTTAGTTGCTATGTTGTGTCTGACTTTTGCAACTCTATGGACTATAGCCTGCCAGACTCCTCTATCCATGGAATTTCCTACACAAAAATACTGGAGTGTATTGCCATTTTCTTTCTCCAGGGGATGTTTTCCACCCAAGGAAGAAGAGATGCATATCTTTTGTTTCTCCTGCATTGGCAGGTGGATTCTTTACCACTAGCACCAACTGGGAAGACCCAAATTTCTGGATCATGTGGTAATTCTATGTTGAACTTTTTCAGGACTCATCAGACTATTTTTTACAGCAGCTATACAATTTACATTCTCTCAACAGCAACTTGAGTTTCCCCACATCTCCCCCTTTGTTTTTGGTTTTTGATAATAGCCATCCTGAAGGGTGTGAAGTGGTATCTCACTGTGATTTTGAGTTGCTTTTCCCTAAGCATTGGTGATGTTGAGCATCTTTTCATGTGCTTGTGGGTTATTTGCATATAATCTTTGGAGAAATGTCATTCAAATCCTTTGCCTATTTTTTAATCGAGTTGTTTGCTTTTTTGTTGTAGGATTATAGGAGCTCTTTATGAATTCCATAGGCAACTACATATAGAATCTATGCAGTGTTATCTATATGCAATGTCAAATGCTTGTCAGATATGTGGTTTACAAATATTTTCCTTCATTCTGTGAGTTGCCTTTTCATTTTTTGGATAATATCCTTTGATGAGCCAAAAGGCAGTAAATAATTTTATTCAGAGAATTTATATCTTTCAATTGATATGTGGGAGGTGGGTTGAAGCAGATTGAGGGCAAGAGACAGAGAAGGTTAGATGGCCACACTCTCCATGGCAGGGTCTGAGCTGGAACAGAGAAGAAACTGAAAGGAAGACATTTAGGAAGTGGAAGCAGTAGGATTCTGGTGACAGTGTAGAGAAAAGACGGACAGACAGAGGGAGAAGTGTTGAGTCAGCGGAGCCACTGGGGGATCCCAGTGGTATATACCTAGAAGTAAAATTGCTGAATCAAATGGTAATTCTAATTTTAACTTCTTCAGGAATCATCAGACTATTTTTCACAGCAGCTGTACCATTTTGCATTCTCACCAGCAATGCACAGGATTCTAGTTTCCCATGTCCTTACTGAATATCCTACTTCCATATCCAGCAAGAGATGATGAGGACCTGACGGGGGGAACGGCGATGAGAGCAGAGGAGGAGGACAAATTTGAGGAGACTAAAGACTCTGATGCTAGGAAAGGTTGGGGGCGGGAGGAGAAGGGGACGACAGAGAATGAGATGGCTGGATGGCATCACCGACTCTGTGGACATGAGTTTGAGTGAACTCCGGGAGTTGGTGATGGACAGGGAGGCCTGGCGTGCTGTGATTCATGGGGTCGCGGAGAGTCGGACACGACTGAGCGACTGAACTGAACTGAACTGAAGTTCTTATTGGACAGGTGTGAGAAAGGGAGGAGTGATGAATGACCCAAGCAGGTGTAATCCAGTGAAACATTACCCTGGTTTATAGTTAACAATCTAAATCAAATTAGCCTCCAACACAAGACTAACCCTGGATGTATTGGCTCCTGTGGTGACAGGGTTTAGTGGAGCCTGAATCACCCTTCCTTTGCTAGCATCATTTCTCCTTATAAAAGTATCTTCTATGATTTACCACTGTTGACAATGCCAACCTCCAATCCTATCTGGAAGAATATGGGATAGTAAAAAAATGTAAAATAACTTAAGCCCAAGTTGAAATCTGGAGCTTTGTGACTTTGAATAAGGACCTAAACTTCATGAGCTTCCACAGGCTTCCCTATACTCACTTTGTTAAGTGAGTATAATGTAATGGCACCCTTCCCATGGAAATGAAGTGAGGATCAAACGGAAATAATTCAGATCAAACCCTCAGAACTGGGCCTGGACCCTGGAATCCTCAATACATGCAAACTGTGGTAGTCTTTGCTATTCGACCTCCATACCGATGGCCAAGTCTGGTTGAATCTAAATCAGCTTGAAGGCTATGCGGAAACATGTAGCAGAGTAGTGAGCAGCACAGGCAATCTTTGCAGGCCAGGAACTTCCCTGTAGTTCATATGGTAAAGAATCTGCTTGCAATGCAGGAAACCCAGGTTCGATCCCTGGGTTGGGGAGATCCTCTGGAAAAGGGAATGACAACCCACTCCAGTACTCTCGCCTGGAAAATCCCATGGACAGAGGAGCCTGGTGGGCTACAGTCTGTGGGCTCACAAAGAGTTGGACACGACTCAGCGCTGAGTACAGCCTCTGGCTTCTCATCCAGTGAAGACTGTGGTAGAATCACAGCCCTAGAATCAGAAGATCTTAATCCCCCAGTGATTAAGAATCTGCCTTTCAATGCACGGGATGCAGGTTCAATCCCTGGTTAGGGAACTCAGTTTCATGTGGGCTTGCAACTAAGCCCACGCTGCAACTAGAGAAGCCCACGTGCCATGACAAAGACCTAGCACAGGCAAAATTTAAAAGAAAAGAAAGAAAAGGAAACCCTGGCTCAAAATCTTGAATCTTCTGTTGATCAGCTTTATGGCTTCTTCCTCTTAGGACCTGAGAGAGGGTGACAGCAGGTCAATCCCAACGGTGAAGGGAACACTGGTGCCTTCTCACGGAAAGTTGTCACTGCGTTGTGTCTGTCTTCAGAGGCATGACATCCAGTGGCAATAGTAGCTCCACTCACTTGGAGCCCAGATCTACAGAGTCAGCATTGAATCTCCTACCTGTAGCAATGTGGTGGTCTACCCGGACGGCACACAGGATTGTACTCCAGAATGTTTATGGTGCTGGTAAGGGGACTAGCATGTAATGTGTGTCAAAGCCCACTGATCACAGTCACCTACAAGATGCATCTTCCCCTGCCCTCACAGGAAGTGACACTGTGCAGGGCTCATCCCCAGCTTCTTGGCCACTTCTGAACCTCAGAGGTGTGGGTTAGAGCCGTCTAACTGTAACAGTGCATTGCAAGGTGATTTCCTGACAGTCTGACTCTGCCAACAAAAGGCTGAAGCTCTACTGTAGCTAACAGTGAGAAGGACTTTGACATGACCACATTTAAATAAGCATTTTCTACCCCATGGATTCTGTTAGCAATGGTGACATCAAGCCTTTAAAGGTGTTGTGCCCCGTCTGGCTCTATTTCCACAGGAAAATGTTAAGGAACAATGCAACTCTAAGTGCTCAGAGAGACATGGAAAAACCATGGTCTGAAACCACATGCTTTTAATATTTCTAAAACAGGCTAGCCCAAGCTTTGAAGAACATATGACACCCCCACTCCCCTTACAAAAAAAAAAGGAAAAAACAGCATGGCAGCTTTTATGATTTTATTGTTTAATTCTCTTACTAATGCTAATTAGCTTGTCACTATATTTTGTCTGCCTGTAAAGGAGTTAAATACAGTGGAGAGTGCTATTTACAAACATGTATATTCCACAAGCTAACACTGACCTGTACATGTTTTAAATCTGAATTAGTTGCTGACATTAAAAATTAAAGTGGGCAGCAAGATTAAGGATTTCAAAAGTTATGTTTGCTTGAGTCCTCTGAGAAAGCAAATGCCAAGATGGGAATAAATATGCAAAATTTTATTAGGGAGAATGCTTCTGTGAGGAAAAAGTGGGGAGACACCCAGAGGAGGCTGGCAGGGCAAGTTTGAGCAGCAGTGAAGGAGGGAGGGAGAGAAGATTGGGTAGAAGTGTTCTAAAGGAACTTTAGAACTGAGGACCTCTCTGGGGGTCCACTGGTTAAGACTCCACACTCCCCATGCAGGGAGCACAGGTTTGATCCCCGGTTGGGGAACTAGGATCCCACATGCCACACAAGGCTGCTAAAAAAATAAAAAACAGAGGGATTCTAGGTTGCCGAACAGTTTGAGGAAGATTCAGCAAAGAGCAGAGAGTCCTGGGGACAAAGCTGGCTATTGGAGGAAAAGAAGGGCCCTGTGTCTCCCAGGAAAGGGTTGCCAGTCACCTTGCTGCACTCAGCCATTGCCCAGGCACAGCACTGGGAAGTATGACCTCTGTACAAACACAGCCATGGGTTTCAGACTGCAGCAGCTGGGGACTTGGGCCACTGAGTTCTCTCTAGTTGGAAGTCTGCAAGGGCATTCTGATGGCTGCCAGAGAAGCCATCTCCTGGTATAGGATGTTTAACAGGCTGTTAATCAACCTAAAAAAGTATGGCCAAAATACTCTGCCAGGGAGCAAAGACTTAAAATAGCCAGCCACTCTTTTCTCTCATCCTTAGAACACTGTGTCTTTACCTGTCCAGATAGGTCTTATATTTGTGTGACCCTCCTCTGGAAACACTAGAAAAATAACTATATATATATATAAGAACAATCTCAAAACATATTAATTATACTATAAGTAGAAGTGCTGAATGAGCTTCCAGTGAGCAGAATGGGAGTTTGAACTAAAAATCTTAAAGGTCACTTTGAGTCCCAATAACTGTACTTCTTTAATTGTTCTCAGGGAAATATTCTTAAAGGAGTAGACTCCATTTTCTATACTCTTTTTCTCTAACTATAAAAGTAAATTGTGCTTTTTGAAAAATGGAGAAAATATATAGAAATTCCCATTAATATTTTAATATTTTTCAAAGCACCTATGTATATCTTTCAACTTGTTTACATTCATGCTAGCATATAATTTTGATATCTTCTTTTATAGTATGAGGTATCATAAATATTTCCCCATTTGATTAAAAATTCTTTGGTATGGTGTATATTAGCATACATCTCTGAATATTTCCTTATAAAGGGCTAGTAGTTTCTAAGGCACAGGGCATATAACCTTCTAATGATTTGATATATGTACTGATTAAATTACTTTATCAGTAGCATATAAGGGTGCCTGTCTCCCTAAAACTTCCTTAACTCTAGAGACAGTATTTTTTTTTTTAATCCTTTGCCAATTAGGGAGAAAATGGCATCATATTTTTTAAATTTTCTTTAAACACTAGTAACATTTAACTTGGAGAAGGAAATGCAACCCACTCCAGCGTTCTTGCCTGGAGAATCCCAGGGACGGGGGAGCCTGGTGGGCTGCCATCTGTGGGGTTGCACAGAGTTGGACATGACTGAAGCGACTTAGCAGCAGCAGCAGCAACATTTAACTTATTATTTATTTTTTAATAATTTATAGTTCATCTTTGATGAATTATTTCTTCACATTCTTGACCAGTTTTCTATTGATTTTTTGTCTTTTTGTTATTGGTTTACAGGACTCTTTACATATTAATGACCTAACTAGTTATCTATCAAACAAAATACAAATATTACCCCAGTGTGTCATTTACTTTTTGTTTATGATGTTTTTCTGATGTACAATTGTTTTGTGCATTCAAAACTAGTAATCTTTTCATTTATGATTTCTGCTTAGATAAGCCTTGTCTATTTCAAGATTATATACAGTTTTACCTATGATTTATTTATTTTTCTACCGAAAAGAAAATGAAAGTGGCTTTACCTTTCACATTTAAAAATGTCAACCATCTAGGATTTGTTTCTGTATATTTCTCAAGGTAGGGAATCTAATTTTGTCATTGCAAATTGTTACCCGTGGGTTCCAGCACTATTTATAGCATGATCTATTCTTTCCCATTTATTTGAATTTTCATCTTTTTTACACACAAGGATAGTACTTTTTAAGTTTTTTGTGAGTTTTAAAAATCTCCTTTTGATTCATTTTCAATTTTGTTACATTGCCATCAAAGAATGTGGCCTATACATTTCTCTACTCTGGGAGAAATATCCATCTTTCTCCTTTGCTGATCACAAGGGATTTCAGCCATGTGAAATACTGTGTGGTATTTTGCAAAGTAAATTGCTACTACTCATGAAATATTTAAATTTGTGACTGGTGTACACACAAATCGGGGCTTCCCAGGTGGCTCAGTGGTAAAGAATCTGCCTGCCAATGCAGGAGACACAAGAAACCCCTAGGTCTTGGAGATCCCCTGGAGAAGAAAATGGCAACCCACTCCAGAATTCTTACCTGGAAAATTCCATGGACAGAGGAAGCTTGCGGGCTATAGTCTGTGAGGTCGCAAAGAGTTGGACATGACTGAGCACACACAGAGGCACGTGCACATGAATTCAAATCTATCTGACATATCACCAACAATGATATCCTTCTAGTTCACTGGCACTGCAATTTATTTCCCCGGTTTTATTGAGATACGACAGTGTATAAGTTTGTTACACTGTAATGACTTGACTACTTATATTGTCAAATGGCCTCAAAAATTTTAGTTAACATCCACCGTCTAATCCAAAAAAAAGAAAAATTTTTTTTTTTTCCTTGTGATGAGAACTCCTAGGAGACATACAGTTCTTCACAGTGGGACAGACAGCTGTGGGCAACATGGAACCCTGTCAGTACTAGGTCACTGCTATGAGGCCTTACATTGGTGTCCACGAGGCCCCACCATTATAGAGTCCCCATTCTTGAATTTCCAGAGGGGCTCTGCTTCCTCTGATGCTTTCAGGAATCTTACAGTAATTTTTCCTGGTCCCTCCAACTCAAGCTAGTATGATTAAGATTCCATTCCTTATGATGAAAAAACCCTAACTAAAACACCACCACATTCTTCAGCACAGAAGAAGGGACAGGTTTACATCAATCAGGGGAGTAGCCTGACATGGTGGAACATGGAGCGCTAAGGCAGGCAGGCAACCCTGGTGAGTGGGACCTTCTACAGAGGGTTACCTGTTGTGGGATACCCCCCGCCATTGCCTGGGCTAGGCTGTCTCTCCCACAGTCTCCCTTAGCAGCCGGGCCTGAACACTGCAGTGGGCTCTGACTCTGCACTTTGCTTCTGGTGCACTTCCAGGCGGTTCGTAGGGATGACTCACTCCTCCCTGGCAACTCCAGCTTCTGCCTCTCTGCGTAGGTGACAGTGAGATTCCATCACAAACTCCTTCTTCTAGTTCCTTGGGGCTTGCTTTTGCATTTAGTGAGTTGAGGGTTGCCTTTATTTTCTTTCAAACGAATCTCACTTCATTTAAACAGGGTATCTAACAAATATTTTTTAGATTTTTCTAAATTGTGATAGCATCTTCATTGAATTTCTCAGATACTTACAGATTTCCTTCTATTAAAAAAATGCTTTGGAGGAGCCTGAAGGGGTTAAGTTTGAAAATGACATTTTCCAGTTTAATTCTTTTTCTTCCCTCTCTCATCTAAAATAAAAAAGTCTTAATTTTGGCATAATACCTCCTTACTGAATCTGCCCTAGTAATGAAGGAAAAACTGTGATGAAAGCAGATCACCTGGTAGAAATATCAGGACATCTTTAACAGCTATAAAACATTATTCAGTACATAATTTGGATACTCTCAGGATAATAAACACTGTATTCTTTGGGGTTTTTTTGCTCTATTCTTTTGTCCACACTTTCTTTGTTCTCTCTCTTCTCTCCATACTTCATATCAGGATACCTCCTGGGTGATATTAGGAATAAATAGCTCATTCATGAAACACGTTTCAAGCCCCACAGTTTACAGACTTTTGAGCAAAGGGTTATAGGAAGTGTAAAGAGTAAACAGGTGCTTGGTCTAGCAACTGCCATCATAAAATTATAAGCAAACTTCAAGAGAAGAACACATGAAAAGATGTTCAACATGATTAGTCAATCGGGAAATGTAAATCAAGCCTACAATGAGATCAAGCCTACAATCAAGCCACTTCACACCCACTAGGACAGCCAGAACAAAAAAGACAGGCAATAACAAGCGTCTGTGAAGATGTGGTCAGATTGGAACCCTCCTCTTCCTTGAGGTGATAAAAATGTTCCAGAATTACAGAGTAATGATGGTTGCCCAGTCATGTAAATATTCTAAAACTGACTGCATTGTACAATTTGCAAAGTATATATTTGCATGACATTTTTTAAATTTCTAATGCTTTCATGTGTGTGGTCACTAAGTCGTGTCTGACTCTTTGCAACCCCATGGACTGTAGCCCCCCAGGCTCCTCTGTTTGTGAGATTTCCTAGGCAAGAATATTGGAGTGGATTGCCATTTCCTTCGTCAGGGGATCTTCTTGACCCAGGGATCGAACCCGCAGCTCCTGCCATATCTCCTGTATTGGCAGGCGGAGTCTTTACTGCTGTGCTATTGGGGAAGCCCTTTAAACCATGAAATTTTGAATCAGTTAGATTTAGATGCTATGCATTGTAAGGTAAAGACAATAACCTGTGCTTTTTCCTTGGTACTTTACCCAGTTGTCTTAATACCATTTACTGGATGAGCTCACTTTTCGGTACATACACGTAGGTCTATTTCTTTTTTTAATACAGCATGTGGAAAAACCTGAATGAACTTTTTGGCCAACCCGATATTAGTGAGACTTAGTTAACTAACAAATAAACCTAATCTCAAAGGCTTTTGAAACAACCCCAAAACTGCAATAGGAAGAGCTCAGTTCTGATAAGGGGGACTGTGGAAAGCGTCTCAGAACAAAGAACATCTAAGCCAGACCACAAAGCACAAGTGATAATATAATAGCCACTTATAACACATCCATATCTGATCTCTAAGGGTGCCGAACGCCAGGCCTTTATTTCTAGTTGTGTATGTACGTACGTATGTATGTATTTTAATTGGAGGATAATTGTTTTACAGTGTTGTGTTAGTTTCTGATGTTCAATAAAGTGGATCAGTTCTCTGTAAACATATATCCCCTCCTGCATGAGCCTCCCTCCCACCCACCCTCTAGGTCATCACAGAGCACCACCAGGCTGTGCTTCCTGTGCTATACAGCAGCTTCCGACTAGCTATTTTATATATGGTCCTATATATATGTCAGTTTTACACATGGTCATGTATGTATGTCAACTTTACACATTGGTGGTGTATATTTCACAATTCGTCCCACCCCCTCCTTCCTCCGCTGTGTTCACAAGTCCATTCTCTATGTCTGCGTCTCTATTCCTGCCCTGCAAATAGGTTCATTGGCACCATTTTTCTAGATGCCACATCTTCTCTATATACACGGTATGGTCCCTCTGCTGCAGATGAAGAACCCGAGGCTCAACCAATGGTAAAGATGGTTTGCCCAGTCACGGAGCTAGTAAGTGGCAGAGAAAACTGGGGTCAGCTGAGGGACAAGCTCTTGAGATGTTTAGGGGTTGGAGTAGTCTACACAGAGGGACAGGCCCAAAGTCACAGGGGTTGAAAACAGCAGTAGTGAATGGGAAACAGCAAATCAGCCAGGGCCTTCATCCGTACAGTCTGCAACTAGAACTGGGAATCAATCTGAAAAGGTAAGCAGAGGCCAAATTATGGAAGGTTTTGTGTCATGATGGAGAAGTTTAGAATTCATTCTGGACTCATCAAAGAGCTGGAAGCATGTACGGTAAATGGATCTGTGCTTTAGAGAAGGGATCCTGCAACCACAAGAACAGTGCTCAACCAAAGAGATGGAAGTCAAGGTGACTGACTCAGTCCAGCAGAGGGGGACTGAAACCTGGACTGGGGTTCAGAACTAAGCAAGGAGGAGAGGAAGCGGTGAATAAAGCCACCATTTCAAACTGGTGAAAGCATTTTAAATGTTCATGCTAATGCTTACTTTACATCGCCACTGAGCATTCTGAATAAGGCAAAGCTGTTTACTGACAGTTATTTTGGACCTGATTTAATTAAACGGAGTGGTGAAGCATGGAAATGTCATCATGTTTCAAGCCTTCTAGCCACCTTTGCTCTGTAATCTCCTACCTCCATCAATAGTCTTCTGGCTAGAAGAACTTCTAGAAGCATCTAATTAGCCAGTGGGTGTCATGTCTGACAGTGCTAACCCTTTTTCTCTTGTTGTGGCTCCTCACAAGTGATAAAGACCACTCTGGAGAAGATGGAAAGTGTACTGAGGCTCCCCACCATTCAGCAGATTCCAGAAGATAAAACTGTTCTTTTCTGTGCCCAGTGGCCACCATCAATGTGCTTGGCGTAGTCTAAGCACCAGGTATAAGAGCAAATCCCAGCTCTGTCACTTACTGGACAACCTTGGTGTTGGCTGTGTTATTTAAGCTCGCTGTTCTTCAGGTCTTGCCTCTAGAAAATGGAGATATTCATAACAATTCCTTTATATCATTGCAGGGGGACTTAAAACAGTTAAAACATGCAGGGGAGGTTAGAACACTGCTTGATATATGCTAACACCCCAAAACCTCTTCAAACACTTATTTTGGAATTTTCCGATTCCTCCTTTCCTTTTAAGAATATGATGTGAAAACAGGTTGTTTACATCTCAAGGCAAGAATATTTTCCATTAGCCTTTAAAAACTTCAACTCTCAAGGTTGTATCTGAAGTCAGTCCATAACATCAGAAACAATGTTTCTCTTTATCAGAATAATGAGAGACAATGACTTACTAGCTATTTTAGGGGTTCTTGCTTAATTATGGTGAAGGAAATTGCAACTTTTTATTGTCACCTTCTCAATACTGTTTCACTTTCTGAAAGAGAGTAAGGAAAGAGAGGGAGTTTTCAAAGAGGAAAGGCTGCAATAGAGATGAAAATATTTTTTTGTTTGTTTCTCTTTCTTTCTCTCTCTCTCTCTCACACACACACTTTCCTTCACCACATTCCGTTGGTTATATCACAGTTTCTGAAATTTCTGGATGTCAATATTTGCTTTCCATTATCACTAAGTTCAGTTCAGTTCAGTCGCTCAGTCGTGTCCAACTCTCTGTGACTCCATGAACCGCAGCATGCCAGGCCTCCCTGTCCATCACCAACTCCCGGAGTTTACCCAAACTCATGTCCATTGAGTCAGTGATGCCATCCAGCCATCTCATCCTCTGTCGTCCCCTTCTCCTTCTGCCCTCACTCTTTACCAGCATCAGGGTCTTTTCAAGTGAGTCAGCTTTTCGCAAAATGAGTCAGCTCTTCGCTGACTATGAGGAAACCACATAGTGACTTAATAGCTACTTAATTAATTGCAACTCTTACCTCTAAGGTTGTATAGAATTCCCACTGTTTGGCTCCATTGTGATAGGAATAACAAGGTCTTCAGTTCTCATAGACCTTACAGTTGACTCAAAAGACCAACAAACATGTGAACAACAACACTATTAGCACATGTAAGTTAGAAGGAAGATCGGACTGTAAGCAGATACCAGTGAGAACCAATGACTTCAGCATCTGGAGATCCATCTCTTATACCCACAGTGGTGGAGCTTTTGTGTGACCTGGGAAAAGAGGTTCCAGGCTGGAAAGCTAACCTCCACTCTCTGGAGAAGGCCATGAAACAAGGAGAGAAGGCAGACAGCCTGGGAGGCTTGGCTGACCCCTCCCTTCAGGGTACCTGGAATTCCTCTCCCTCTGCTCCATTCTTCTTTTTGACCTCTGGCTGAATCCCACTCCTTGGTTACTGGATTCCTAACACTTCTTCCTCCAAGTGACTATGTTCCACATTTTCATCTTCCACCTACCCCAATTTTGAAAATGAAATAAAGGAAATACATAGCCTAAGTGGAAACCTGAGGAAGGAAAAAAAAAAGGATGTAAGAATTGTGCATCTAGAAAAGCGGGTTATCAGAATAATTCACACATAGTTGAGAGACCGATTAGAACAATTAGCAGGTTGTTAGCACTGACTTTAAACTCTCTTCTCTGAGGTAGCCCCAACCATTAGGAATGAGCTGGGTAATGTCACTAATATTAACCACTATGAACAAATAATAAAAACAACACTCAATCCACTACTGCTTATTGGGTGTGTTACCTGTGTGTGCATTGTGGTACCCCAAATAAGACTGAAACACACACATGCACACAACTGTCTAGTCTCAGCCCAATAGCTACTGATCTTGATGGCACCATAAATACATGGAAAGACCCCCAATAGTGTAAGGCTGTAAAATTTCAGCAAGTGAGGGAAACTATGGATTCTCCATAAATTGAGACACTCAGGGGCTGAGTTGCTCAGAAAAGCTTCACTGTAAGAGTTAGACTGCAGTAGGAAAGTTGAAGAGAAAATATACTTACAACAGTTAAGAATGTAGGCTCTGACGTGACTAGTGAGAACTGATCTTGGCCTTGTACTAATTATTTCACCCTCTGTGTCTCCATTTCCACATCTGCATCGGAATGGTGATAGTATCTATCTGATTACATTGCTGGGAAGGTGAAGTGAGTGAGCTCACGTACCTTGTGAGTGACATAATGCTGTGCTTACCATACAGCAGACAATCGGTATTAGCTGTTCTTCCATGGAGCAAATAACAAAGAAAGCACTCTTCAGCGTAGGACTCATTTTGGGATCACTGGTTTCTGAATAATCCTGCCAAAGCTAGTTTTGACTTGATTATCTGGAAAAGTTAACCTGATTGGAAGCTTTTTAAAAGTAAATCACGTAACATGAATTCATTTAGGTTCATATAAGAAATTACAGGTGGCAGCAGTGTACAGTTTTTACTGTCTTGTATTCAATCAATCTGCACTTCCATTGGTTTCTTTCTTACAGTCAATGGTTAAAGGGAACCTATATGTCACAGTGGGTTTGGGCTGCTATAACAAAATACCACAGGCTGGGTAACTTAAACATGTATATATATAGTTGACTCAAAAAATAGTCACAACCTAAAAGTTGAGAGTTATGTTTTATTTGGTGGAAATTTTTAAGACTTAAGCCTGGGAGGCAGCATCTCAAAGTAGCCCTAAGAGAACTGCCCTGAGGAGAGGGAGGGAGAGGGAAGCAGTCAGTTTATATAGAAGTTTGGAACAAAGAGCAGGTAGTCTGAACGTCAAAAGTATTTCTGTGAATTAAAGAAAACCCAAAGTCCCAAGTTAAGGAATTTAACACTTGTCTATGTATGGGAAGATGAAGTGTCTGGGGTCACTGAACTCTTCCCTTTCGTGTGCATCTCAGCTATCCTGGAGCCACTATCCTGTGCTTTTTAACATCCTGAGTCTCCCAGGGTTCACCGTAGGGAGTGGCTGAAGCCTAATGGCTAGCAGACCACGCAGGTATTCTTCTCCTTCCTGAGTGCCCTAGAGGGCTGGAATCACCTATGACTGTAACACCATTGTTTACTGACATGGCAGGAAATACTCCATTTCTCAATATATATTTATTTCTCACTCTTCTGGAGTCTGGAGGTCTGAGATCAAAGTGCCAGGATGGTCAAGTTCTCGGGAAGGGCCCTTTTCATGGCCACCTTGTGTTCTGGGTAGGGAGAGATGGAGTAGAAGAGAACTCTCTGGTCTCTCTTATAAGGGCACTAATCTCATCATGAGTACTCCATCACCCCCCACCCCAACTCATGACCTCATCTCTCAAAGGTCTACCTCGTCCCAATACCATCAGCATTAGGGATTAAGCCTTGAACATATGAATTTGGGGATACAAACACACTCAATATACAATGTTTAACTCAATGTCTACTCAAAAGAAATGTAAGAAACAAAGAATTTAAACATGTTATAAATGGTTCTATAGAGCCAAACTTTATAAGTTAAAGCTTTAGGAATAAAAAAGAAAATAAATTTTCATAGAAGTGACTTTGAAGGTTAAACCATAACTATTCTGGGCAATGAAGATATCTTTTTTAAAAAAAAATATACTTAAGAGTGTTTAAAGATATGGAACACTCAGAGATTCTGGTGGTGGAATGGCAAAGAGAGACTGGTTTTATTAGTTGTGATGAGGATGTGATTCATGTTTTTCGTTTTCAAAAAGTATGCTTATAAGTCATCTTAATAGTTAATAGTCATCTTAACAGCAAGAAGGCTTCCCAGGTGGCTCGATGGTAAAGAATCTGCCTGCTATTGCAGGACATGCCGGTTCAATCCCTGGGTCAAGATGATCCCCTGGAGAAGGAAATGGCAACCCATTCCAGTATTCTTGCCTTGGAAATTCCATGTACAGAAGAGCCAGGTGGGCTAGAGTTCATGGAGTCACAAAAGAGTCAAATGTGACTAAGCATGCAATAGCAAGAGCTATTATTCTGTTTATAAATGTGTAGTAGATTTAGCTTGTGCTGACCAAACAGATGTGCAGGCAACTCGTGCTGTGTGGTTTGCTGTGTGCTTTATAACCAAGGAGCCTCTCTAGCACCTCAGTGCCCCATCCTGTCTGCCCCTCCCCTCTCACTGGACCCTGCCTACTCTCTCTTCTGTAGCCCTTACCCACGACCCCATGGGACGACTGCCCCTGATGTGGCTATGTTAAGTAAGTGTGTGTGCATGGTGATTGTGGTGGTGATGGGCATCTCCATTCCCATCTCATCCAGATTTGGGGGGGAAAGGAGAGGTACCCCAGGAATCCCAAGTAAATGAGATATGAATTTTCACATTAAACCAGTGTTATCGGAAATTTCCTAGCAGTCCAGTGGTTAGGACTCTGTGCTTTCACTGCCAAGGGTGTCGATTCAGTTCCTGGTTGGGGAACGAAGATCTCATAAGCTGTGTGGTATGGCAAAGAAAAGAAAACCCCAAAACCAATGTTTATTGAAGCAGTTAATTTGTACAGAAATTCCAGTGCTGAAGAGGGTTTACTGCGTGAATGCATGCTCAATCGTGGCTGACTCTTTTGTGACCCTGTGGACTACGGCCCACCAGGCTCCTCTGTCCATGGGATTTCACAGGCAAGAATATTGGAGTGGTTTGCCATTTCTTCCTCCAGGGGATCTTCCCAACCCAGGGATGGAACCTGCATCTCCTGTGTCTCCTAGAGTAGCAGGGAGATTCTTTACTTTTTACCACTGTGCCACCGGGGAAGCCCAAGGGTTTGCTGAAAGGCAAAAGGGGCTTACTTTCCATGACACCATATTCATATGAGCCTTTCCCAGGGGCTTTTGCACTTTTATCTTCCTTATTTGGAAGGTGGCTCCCCAAATTGTAAGTGATTCAAGCCCTACAAAACCTGGATTGTTTCTGGCCAGCACTGTAGTTTCATTATGGAATTATTTTCATAGACTTCTGGTAGACTATCCTGAGAACCTTCAGTTCAGTTCTGTCGCTCAGTCTACCATATAAAGTGTTGCCTCTCAGGAGTAGTTTCTAGAGAGAAACAAATACCACTAACAACATACAACGTATTCTCAGCCGTGGGAAGTTGTCCAGCCCCATATACTAGGTTCTTAACAAACATTTGCTGATTGAATAATCATGAAATAAATGAAGGGTAAATGGGTATAGCAAGGAGATCCAACCAGTGCATTCTAAAGGAGATCAACCCTAGGTGTTCATTGGAAGGACTGATGCTAAAGCTGAAACTGCAATACTTTGGCCACCTCACGCGACAAGTTGACTCACTGGAAAAGACTCTGATGCTGGGAAGGATTGGAGGCAGGAGGAGAAGGGGACGACAGAGAATGAGATGGCTGGATGGCATCACCGACTCGATGGACATGAGTTTGAGTGAACTCCGGGAGTTGGTGATGGACAGGGAGGCCTGGCGTGCTGTGATTCATCGGGTCACAAAGGGTCGGACATGACTGAACAACTGAACTGACTGAACTGAACTGAAGCACTTATTGAATTCTTCTCTCTGGAGGGTAGGATTATGGTGATTTTTATTTCCTTCATACTTGGCTGAGTTTCTACAAGGAATAAGTATTTATTTTGAATAATTAAAAACTTGCTTTAAAAGTTCATAGTGTGGATTTTTAAAACTCATACATGTTTGAAGTGCTTGCTCTGTGACCTTCTGTTACTTCTGAGGATATCAGTTCAGAGGAGACCTTCATTGCTTTGCCCTCAAGAAGTCTGCATTGCCAGTCACTGTTCTGACCCATGAAAGGATAGACGATATCACAGGCCAACATTTATAGAGCCTGGTCTATTCAGGGTAGCTTAGTGAGGGAAGGAGAGACGTAGGGGAAACAAAATCTTGTTATCCTCAAGGATCCTTTTATACAGACTTCTATGCAAATAAACTCACACACATTTACTTATATACTCCTTTCATCTTACCATAACCCACCAGGCTCCTCTGTCCGTTGGGATGAAGCTTTCAGGAATGACCTAAAAACACCACAGAAAGGTTGACTTCATTTGGATAAATCCAGAAGATGGATTTGCAACCCCAACTTTAAGATGGAATGCAAAGGAGGGGGAAGCCTACTAAATTTGAGATTTAACTATACATTTGAAAGAACAGCTCATACCATGTGTCAGGCTTTACACAAAGTTTTTTATGTACACTGCCACCTCATTTTATTTTTCTTTTATTTTGACAACATGCCTATGAGATAGAAACTCCTATCATCAATCCCATTTTACAGATGAGGGAAGGAAGGCTGAAAGAAATGAAACAAGTCATTTAAGGTAACAGATGATGGCTGGCAGTGCCTCCTTGGAATCCTAATTAGCCTACCACCCCTTCTAAACTACTCCTCTTCAGGAGGCTAGACTAGAAAGAGTTCTGGTTCCAAAAAGGAAACAGATAATTTTAAAAATGGAATACAAGGGGGTTTCAAAAACAATGTGATACCAGTCTTTTAAATCGGAAAACTGAGAACACTGTGAAACATTTTCCACCCCCTCCTTCCCCAAAAGACTGACTTCCTAGCTATTATGGGTGGGTTATTAACTCATGTCAATAAATTATGAATTTGCTTTTCAGTTAGCTGTCTCATCACTGTCGCAGCTCTGATGTGTCCTTTTCCGTTTTTCAACTTCGTCTCAGCCTAAAGAGAGAAATGATTCCGTTGTGTGTGTGTAATCCACGGGGCCCAAGGAGGATCTTTTTGCCCCTTTTGTTTTCTTGGGTGTCCTCACTCCGGAGGCCTGGCATTCCTCACGCGTCTAGGGCAATGCAAGAGCAGCGAAGCGCGGGGAAGCCACACAAAAGACCGCTATCAATGTTGAAAGATCGATTCAGTGCGCACACGAAACACCCAATATGACCAGGAAAAGGAGAAAACACCTTTTCCCGGAGGGTGAGATTGGTTGACCTCTTGTGGGTGTCCACAAAAAAAAACCCCAGCAGGTAAAGAGGTGGGCGGCGATCTTTGTAGATTCCCCGATCATCCCAAACGCGCCAGGAGGCGCGGCCTCCGCCCTTTAGTCCCAGGCGGCCGGGAGGGGCAAAGAGTGGGCGCCGGGCATCTCAGGCGGTGTCTCCTTCCCTCCCCAGTGCAGCTTCTGTCCAGTGGCCGACGCTTCATTCATCTTGCAGGCGCCGCGGCTCCCGGGCAGGGTGGAGGCGGGTTGGTGGCCGCGCCGGGCGGGGGAAGCTGGGCAGCGCCCACCGGTCCAGCGAAGGGAGGGGCTGCGCGGCGCGGATGCCGGGCCTCGCCGTCCCCTGCTTCCAGCAGGCGCAGCCCCTCGGCCGGACCCAAGGGCTGGCTTGGGTCTCCAGCGGAGCTGGGCCGTCCGGGTCTCCGAGCGGTCCAGCGGCTCCTCCCTGGCCACCGCCCGGGTGTCAGGCCCAGGACGCAGCTTTCCCGCCGGGGTCTCCCCTCCAGCGGCGGGACGCGCGCGCGCACACACACACGCCCGTCCTCGCCCTCGACTCCTCCCCGCGGCCCTGGCAGGCGCGCAATCCCGGTCCCTTCCTCCGGGGTGCGCGGCCCCTCCCGGGGGCGAGGCGCGGGCAGGACGCGCGCGGGAGCCGGGCGCGGGGAGGGGCCGGCGCTGGGGGAGTGTCTGGCTGCCCCCGCCCCTCGAGCGAGCGACTGGGCGACGAGGTCCCCTCCCTCCGTCCCCCTCCCTCCTCCCGGTCCCCTCCCTCGCTCGCTCGCCGCCAGCCCCGGCTCGCTCCCTGCCCACTCCCGGGGGGGACGTTCCGTGCCGCGGCCGCCGCTTCTTTCACACTTTAGTTGGGAGCCGCGCGCCGCGCTCAGTTACTGGGAGAGCTGGCCGCGCGCCGCCGCCTCCTGCGCGCACGCACCCGGGCCGGGCTTCGGGGGCTTCGGGGCTCTTACCCCCGGCCTCGGGGAGGAGGGGGCGACCGGGACTCACCGTGGGGAGGAGGAGGAAGACAAGGAGGAGGGAGGAAGAAAACCCGCGAGGAGGACCGGGGCGGGGGGCGGGAGGCTTGCCACCTTCAGCCCCCCCGCGAGCGCCCAAGGTAAGCGGGAGCCCCGCGCCGGCCCGGGGGAGCGGGGAGTTGGCGGCGCGTCTCGGCCCGGCTCCGCTCCGGGGCGCGCCCGGGTGGGCTGGGAGGCAGGCCTGCGGGTGCCTGCGGCGCGGCGGGGATGGAGCCGCGGTCGTGGCGCTGCCGGCGCGCGGCCCGAGCCGGGGAGGCTGCTGCTGCTGCTGCTGCTGCGGGGCTGGCGGGGACGGAAGCTGGGGTGGGGGAGCCGCCGGGGGCGTCTGCCGGCCGGGACGCAGGGGCTGGGATGCGGTCGGGGCTGCTGACGACTTTCGTCACATTGAGGCCTGGGTGGTTGGGGTTCGACACCCCTGCTTTCCCACCCGCCGCCACCCCCTCCAACGCCGCCCTCAGCCTTTCCTGCTCCTCTCGAGCTTTGCTCGTAGCCGCCGTACTTTTTGCAAGCCAGAGCTTGAAAGCAAAAACCAAAATGCAGAACCTTTGCTCGGTCTCCGAGTCTCTCCGCTCCGACGGATCTGTGTGTTTGTGTGGGTGCCGTGGTTCCCCGAATTTCTGAAGTTTTGACCTTTCGGGGAGGGGGCTGACTTGTCTCTGTGCCGCGGTTTGTCCCCCTCGATATATTTATTATTCGTGCCCAGGCGAGGCAGCCTGGGAGTGGGGCGCTCCGTTATTGTACCTGGGGAAGATTTCACTCCCCTCTGCGGGCAGTTCGCGAAGTGCGGCCGCCTGCAGCTGCCTCTGGTCGGCTGCTGGGTGTCCTTCCCCTGCCTTCCACCCTGCCCCCCACCCTCTGCTCCGACGGATTTGTTTTTCTCCCCTCGCTTACTGTTTGTGCGAGAGAAGCCCTCTCATCTTCCATTCATCTCTTTTCCTAAGGCTCTGGATTGGCTCAGGCACGATGATAAAAATTAGGGTGGCTTTTCTCCGCTCCAACAGTTGCACGGTCAAAGGTAAAAATATATCCACATAATCACGCATTAATCCTGGGAGGTGACAGGCACCGTTCGAGATAGAAGTGTTCGGGTTACCAGTAGGACGTTGACGACCTATGTATAAGGTAGCTCCGGTCGCGTGTGGGTTAGGAAAATTGTTTTAAAATAGATAGTTAATTCTGTTGTGGCTGGAAGACAGCCTTAAGTTCAGCTATCGGAGCAAGTCTGAAAGGGAGCCAGCTTGGTCACCCAGAACTTCAGGAAAGACACACATGCTCTGACTCAGACTTTGGGAGTGGGACTGACACACCATAGATTCCATGTAGTACTTTTTTTTTTTTTTTTTTAAGGAAACAGTTGGGCTGTTCGGGGAAGTGACACGTTCATTACACAGACAGATACTATGAACACTTCCTTACTTCATGGGCGGCTGGGCTCACCTTCTACCTAATGAGAATAATCTTTCTGTTGGTAGAATTGGGATACATCAGGATAGAAAAAAAACAAATCATGGGTAGAGTTGGTCTGGCATGCTGTAGCTTTCGTCCATCCAAGTACTAACCAGGCCTGACCCTGCTTAGCTTCCCAGATGAAAGGAGGTTGGGCGCATTCAGGGCAGTATAGTCCTAAACACTATAGCTTTCTTAGAGGGGAGGAGGTAATGTTTCTTAAGGGTCTTTAAGTCCAAGGTGCTCAAGTTGGGGGATTTCTCCCCTTTTTCATACTTCTAGAGCTGGATTGTAGGATCAATAGAACATGTTCTGTGTTGGCTGTTTGGAAATGCATTTGATCAGATGCGGAAATTAATTTAGACTTGGTTATTTTTCTTTTGCTGCCTATAAAGTAGGAAGCGCTGGTGATGGGACAGCTGAGTGTATTTGTCTCTGCATTAAGCCAGTGCTGGGACTAGCACTTCACAGATCAGAAATGCAGTGTGGAAATCCTCCCCTAGTGTTTCCTGCTGTGTAGACTGGGTTCTAACAACAGCTCAGGATGGCTGTTCGGAAAAGCATTGAAGACAAGCAAAGTCAGCACTTGGACGAACAGAGGGCTTCTAGAAGGAGTGGGGTGCTTCTGTTGTCAAGTTTCTCTCTTTAGGGCATTTTTCCCAAGAAAAGTTGGCCCTGGTTTGTAACTTGGTCTTATATCCAATGCCGATATTTCATCCTAGAAGGCCCCTAAGGTTCTAGGTTCCCTCTTCAGCTGACTCAGTTAAACTGGTCGAGTTCTTTGGGTTCTTTGCTAGTGTTGTTTGTGTTCTTTATCCTCTCACCCCTGATCTCACTTTATCATCTAGCATGGATTTCTGGGGGTGCTTCCCAGGTGGCCCTAGGGATAAAGAACCTGCCTGCCAGTGTAGGAAACATAATGAGACAGCGGTTCGATCCCTGGGTCCGGAAAATCCTGTGGAGGAGGGCATGGCAACCCACTCCAGTATTCTTGCCTGGAGAATCCCCTGGACAGAGGAGCCTGGCGGATGGACAGGACTGAAATGACTTAGCATGTTCGCACACATGGATTTCTGGGAATTAATAGGCTACTGTCTGAAGTGGTTTGAGCTTCTTGAAGCATCACAGGGTATAAATCAAAAGCCTTTTCATTAATTGGTACTATTTGCTGTGACTCTACTCTACCCAAGAGGAAGGTGATGTCCCCCATTGTGGGTATCATTTCCAGGTTGATGGTGCCTCAGTGCTGTGTTGATTTTTGACCAGGCAAGACCTGACTGTCACTTAGTGATTTGCTCCAGACTCCTAGTGCCCGCCCTCCCTCCGCTTTTTCTAAAGGGGAAGTTGTGCTTCTTTTTTTTAATTAATTTATTTAATTAAAAAGCACTGGGTCTTCATTGCTGCAAGCGGAGTTTTTCTGGTTGCCGCGAGCGGGGGCTACTCTTCATTACACATGGGGCTTCTCGTTGCGTTGGCTTCTTTTGTTGGGAGGACAGGTTCTAGGGTGTGAGGCTTCAGCAGTTTCAGTTAACAGGCTCAGTACTTGTGGCTTAGGTGCCCCATGGCATGTGAAATCTTCTCGCACCAGGGACTGAACGCGTGTCCCCTGCATTGGCAGGCAGATTCTTATCCACTGGCCCTCCAGGGAAGTCCTGGCCCCTTTCTGGTAGCTGTTTTCTGTCAGGGAACAAAACAGTCCAGGTTGGAGAAGGAAAAGTTTGGCATCTCCCTTTAGAACAGGGGTGGGCAGGATATCGTTCACTGAGGGTCCTAAGTGTATCACCAACTTCACGGGAGCTTATCAGTAGAACCTGGAGCTCTGAGAGGCACCAGCAAGTGCATCTTGGGCTGTCTTAGATTCCTTCTTTGGAATTACAGAAGCCTCAGAGCTTAAGAGAAGTGAAAGTTGTGATTAATTAGGCTCTCGTTAAAACATGGAAAGCAGATTGCAATAAATCAATGTAAAATACTTGGAAAACTGAGAAGAGGAGAGAGGGTCTCAGGGAGAAGGTCTGCATGCAGGGAGAACTACTACCCTGGAACTGTATTTTAAAACTGGTGACAGTTGTGACTTTAAGAGATCATAATTCAAGAGCTTATCTGAAGTGACATGTTAATTATATACATACATATTTTTAAAGTAGGCAATTATTTAGCTCGACTCCCTCAGTTCTGAAGTTTAATTTTACAACTTACACTGGCAACAAGAAACAACTTGACATGCTGTGGTTATGCAATCAGGACAAGAGTGGTTGTGCATAAACTGGGCGAGGATGAACCTGGAAATGAACACACAGCAGTGTCTGCAGTCACCAGGTAGTAAGCGCCTTCCCCTCCTTTATTATTGTTTTTTTTAATTCAGTGTGTTCCTGGAAAATGCATTTCCTTGGTTGCAGGCTAGCCACATAATGTCAAAGATTGTTTTCTCTATATACTTATGAAAGGAGATGCAGCTGCCTCAATCTGAATGGAAACCAAGATGAACTGACCAAACTAGGTAGTTAGAGGCAGATTATCTTGCTCGTCTCTGCAGCCTCCTTGGCAGCTGATGGATTACATTGCACTTACTTGCAAGTCACTCAATGAATGATTGGACTGAATGGAATTCACCTAATTAGTTAAGATCTGTAATGTGTCAAAAACCTCTTTGGAAATACATTAGATGTGGATTTCCATTTTCATAAATCAGTACGGTAGTTTATCAAGAGCTCCATATTATGCCGCAGGTAGGATTTTTCGATGTGGAAACATGTTGGACAGAAAAGTAAACATATCAAGCATAATGTCATCTCAAATTACTGGAATTTCTACTTAGGGTCATCTTCATTCAGAATATACATAATATTTGTTTTTGACAGATATTTCTTCACTCCTGATTGTGACTCTGGTCTTCATCTTTTTTTGTCCCAGGCGTTCATTGAATAACAGTGCTTTGTATTTAAAGTGCTTTATAGTTTTCAAAATTCTTTCACGTACCCTTGTCTTACTTGACACAGTACTGTGGTCATGGCACACAAGGTTTTCCGTCCTGGGATCGCTCCCAGAATGTGCCTGCAGCAAGGAGTGGAGAGAGGTCCTGGCGAAGCTCAGGTAGCCCCACCTCTTGGTTTACTGGATTTTCCCAAGGGAGGCCGTCATAGATATTCACTGCTGTTCCCTCTAAAATAAAGTAAAACAAGCAAAGGTGAGACCTGCCTCATGCAGCGAGCACACTCAGCCTGCCAGCATTCATTCTGTGGCTCTGCCCCGGCATCTGTCTGTTCCCTCTCCCTTTTACATTGCTTCGCCAGACGTCCCTTTTACCTATATCTCCTTACTAAAGCGTTTCTGTCCCATAGATGTTCATCCATAGGCCTCCTGCTTCTTCTCCCACCACCTTACTTGTGTCTGCAAGACTTGGCTTGTGTGTATCCCAGTGATCTTTTCCAGTCCTTTAACTGTGTCTTCGGGCCCCCTTTCCCTCTGACAGCTCCCACCTCTCTGCGCAAGTGTAGATTTTCTGCTTCCAGTCACTTCCCCTGTCTGCCCTCAGGGCCTCTCTTCCTAGTCCTACTTTGCCCCACATGCCTCCCTTATTACCTCCGCCCACTGCTCTCCATCAAGCCCTCAGATCTCTCAGCCCATACCTGCCTCTGCCTGTTTCACAGGCTCACACCATATCAGCAGACGTGTTTACAGCATTCATGAGTTGAAGTCTACATGCTCTGTACCTTGTAGAAAAATGGAGTTAGAGCATTCTCAAGTTTGGGAATCTTTCTGCCTTTGTGTTCACTTTTTTTCCAAAGATATATATATACATATGCTATGGTTAGTCACTCAGTAATGTCCGACTCTTGGCAACCCCATGAACTGTAGCCCTCCAGGCTCCTTTGTCCATGGGATTCTCCAGGCAATAATACTGGAGTGAGTTGCCATGCCCTCCTCCAGAAGATCTTCCCAACCCAGGGATCAACCTTCCCAACCCAGGTCTCCCGCATTTACCATCTGAGCCACTGGGGAAGGGGATTCTGCCAGGCCAAATTCTGAAACTCATCAGGACAAGGAACTCCTTTCTATGTCTGTTCCATTTCCTTCCTTCTGGAATAGGAGTGTCTGTAACTATTATCATGTGCCTACCCCATCACTGCGTATATATATTGTTAGATAGATAGATAGACGTGGACCGTTTTTAAAGTCTTTATTGAATCTGTTACAGTACTACTTCTGTTTTATGTTTTGGTTTTTTGGCTACAAGGCATGTGGGATCTTAGTTCCCTGGCCGGGGATCGAACCCACACCCCCTGCATTCAAAAGCAAAGTCTTAACCTCTGGACTCCCAAGGAAGTGCTTGTTTTCACTTTTGATTCCACAATGTTTTTGACTTTTAAAGACTCTTAAAGCTCTTTAATAATAGCTGGTGCACTTTGCCTCATCATTTCACTTAGCTTTTACATTTTATGTTAGATAATAGATAAAGAAATAATCTAGGCGATTCCTGTTATTTTTAAAGATTGGATGAACATACCTTGAGAAACATTTCAGAAATTTTCATAATGACACCGTCGAAAGGCTCTCCTATACACCAAAATCTACTTTCTGGGCTTCCCTGGTGGCTCAGTGGTAAAGAATCTACCTACAATGCAGGAGATGTGGGTTCGATCCCTGGGTCGGGTAGATCCCCTGGGATAGGAAATGGCAACCCACTCCAGTATCCTTGCCTGGAGAATCCCATGGAACCTGACGGGCTACAGTCCATGGGGTCCCAAAGAGTGAGATGCAACTGGGTAACTGAACACACAGATACATTTATGCTGAGCAAGGATTCTTTAGCTGAGACCTAACATTGTTGCCTTCCCTTATCAGTTTATCACCTATGTGGCCCTATTAGTAGGATCATGGGGAGAAAAAGTATTAAACTGAGGACTACTACTGGAAAAACACAGCCTATTGACTCATGACATATGACGAACTTGGATTGGTCTTTTTATAAAACTGCTTCAAAAGTAGATCCAGCACTAGTTACGCAATATCCTGAGGGCTCCAGGGCTTTTGGAAGAAGGTGCTTTAAAGCAGAGCAGAGAGAATGGATTTTAAGAAAGAAGTCCTCTCTTAAGTGGATCTGTGTTTTATTTGAGTGCCATGGACGTTGCAGTAGTTTCAGTTCCATATATTAGGACATTTACCACCTTCCTTGATGACATACGATTTTCCCTGCCAGAGTAGGGTAAGGAAGGAGAAGGAGGGGTTGGTAGTCTTTGCTGGAGTGTGGGGACATTTTTCATACCCATCATACCCATCAGATTCTGGTGGAGTAGGGTTCAATCCCTGAGTCCGGAAGATCCCCTGGAGGAGGGAATGGCAATCCACTCCAGTATTCTTGCCTGGAGAATCCCATGGATAGAGGAGCCTGGTGGGCTATAATCCACAGGGTCACAAAGAGTTGGTGACAACTTAAGCGATAGAGCACACACATAGGCGAGACCCACTCAGCAGTCCAAGAGATGCAGTATTTATCATCACAAGCACTCTGAAAAGCTTATCCCTGAACCCCAGGGTTGGCACGGAGGCCTATACTCTTTGTTTACAGTATAGGGGAACCCCTGTGTTAACCCTGTGATTTCTTTCAGGAGAGGGTTGAAAGGCCAGATGTGAACTAAGGAGATGCTGCGAGGCTGCCCTGCTGAGATTTTCAGAGAACTTTTCAAAGACACAGATAATTAATACATGCCAAGGGGTGACTTCAGCAGTTCTATCTGAAAGTTCTGCCAACAGCAATTTTCCTAAGATAATTTTGTAACAGTTCTTCCAATTAAAAGGTTATAAAGGAGCCAGCCACACATATCTCTATGTCTCAGGCAGATACTATTACTGTTTTCAGGAAGGAGGTGAGAATCCAGGAACCTCTTTTTTTCCTATTTACTGAAAATTCAGATGTTCTGGTCTCCATGCCAGGAATCCATTACAGTCTGGGGACAACTCCCAAAACAAAGTTTCTGCTTACCCTTGGTGGCCGCACCAACACACACCGCCAGGTGGCCTTGGGTTTCCCTCCCTCTGCCACTTCTTTTCAGGTCCAATCCCTTCTCCTCCAAAGAGCTTCTTTGACCATCTGAGTGGTGTCTTTCTTAGCTTCCATGAACTCCTGCAGCACTTGCTAAGTCACTTCATTTGTGTCTGACTCTTTTGCGACCCCGTGGTGTAGTCAGCCAGCCTCCTCTGTTCATGGGATGTTCCAGGCAAGAATACTGGATTGGTTAGCCATTTCTTTCTCCAAGGGGTCTTCCCAACCCAGGGATAGGACCCATGTCTCCTGCATTGGCAGGTGGATTTTTAACCACTGAACCACCAGGGAAAAGGTCTTGCAACACTTATTTGGTGTTTATTTCTTTCACTATTGGTTTTGATCTTGATTTATGTTTTTTTGGTCACCCCACCAAATCATCAGCTCTGTCATGCCCACTGGGTCTTAAGGGTGTAACATGCAGAGTAAATAGCTGTTGGTTGATTGACAGCTGGTCATTGGTCTGAGGCTTAGAATTTTTCTCTGTGAAGACCTTGCTCCCATTTAAAACTTTTTAACCAAATGAGGAAGTGGAGTTTCTCAGGGATGAGAAAAGATAATGGGAATTTTTTTATTCCTTTGTTGGCCAAGGTTAAAGCGTCTAATCTCTCTTACTCATGAAGATAATGTACTAAACAAACATTTGTTGATGATACTTTGTGTCATCTCTGTGCCTGGCACAGGGGAGATGCTGGAGATACAGATAGAAAGGCCTGGCCCTGACTTTGTGGACTTCTCAGAAAAGCATGGGAAGTGTCAGGCAAGCACATGGTGTTTGGGGAAGAATCAGGGTGCTTTGGAAGCTGGGGGAGAAAGCAGCTGACTCTGTCTAGAGGTAGGCTGACTGGGTACCCTGTCTCCCTGGGACAGTCCAGGCCTGTGCCCATCGTTCAATGTAATTATTAATGCACACCCTTTGCCCTCAGAAGTCTCCCAGTTTGGACAACAAATATTGATATAAGATCCCCCAACGTAGAGAAGTCATGGAAGGGTTCACAGAGAAGGAGGTATTTTGGAGGACACTGAAAAGCCAAACAAGGGTCCCTAGGGTATTGTTTACATTTCCTAAAGTATTGGAGGACCAGCATTGGTTTGCTGACCATTTTCCTCATTTTACTGTGGATTTGCATACTAGTTCACAGACTGGCATTTGGGGATAATAGGGATATGAGGGTCGATGGAAGGTGAAGTGGCTTCCCAGGTGGCACAGTGATAAAGAATCCACCTGCCAAGTAGGACATGTGGGTTCGATCCCTGGGTCAGAAAGATTCCCTGGCGAAGGAAATGGCCACCCACTCCAGTATTCTTGCCTAGGAAATCCCATGGACAGAGGAGCCTGGGGGGCTACAGTCCATGGGGTTGCAGAGTCAGATAGGACTGAGAGACTGAGCATGCATGCAAGGAAGCTGCAGTAGGGCGTTCCAGCAGAGTTCACACACCAATGTGGAGACATGCGATGTCAGTCGCTGTGACCTGGAGCACATGGAAGATGAGACTGATGAACTATGCAAGGCTTCATAGCGCTAGAGTTTGGACTCATTGCGCAAAATAAGATGCACTGAGAGACAATGAGAGATTGTAAGCGGGGGAGAGACATAATTTGCATGATAGATGGTTCCTTTGTGAGTGTGGGAAAAGACTGGAGGGGGACTGAGAGAGTGACCCCAGGACACCTACTGCATAATTGGTGCCCAGCACATTTTTGTTGAATAAATGAACGAAAGAGTTTTTGAATATGGGGTAGTTGAAGCTACATAGCTTTATGTGAGATTGCTTGGGGAAAGTAAATAGAAGGAAAACTCTGAACCCTGAGTTCCAGAGAACACTGACTTTCGTGGGCTGTGGATGGAAAGGATAGTGGATATTAAAACTATAGGCTCTCATCATGGTAAGAAAACCAGGCAAGTGGTGTCAGGAAGAGAGGATGGATCAAGAATTGGTGTGTGCTTCACATTGTCACATGAAGGAGTAAAATAGCATTGAAGGGTTTTTCCTCAGAATTTATAATTCTGTTATAAAAATAGAAGTGGAAATATTTACCTTATGGCAGATATCAAGACATAGGTAATTGATTAACCAAAAAGTTGATTTGGATTTTTCTGCAAGCTGTTATGGGAAAACCCAAATGAACTTTTTGGTCAACCCATTACTTAGCAGTATAGAATAAGCTATGGTTTTTCCGGTAGTCATGTACAGATGTGAGAGTTGGACCATAAAGAAAGTTGAGCGCCAAAGAATTGAAACTTTTGAACTGTGGTGTTGGAAAAGACTCTTGAGAGTCCCTTGGACTGCAAGGAGATCCAGCCAGTCAATCCTAAAGGAAATCAGTCCTAAATTTTCATTAGAAGGACTGATGCTGAAGCTCCATTACTTTGGCCTCCTGATGAGAAGAACTGACTCACTGGAAAGATCCTGATGGTGGGAAAGATTGAAGGCAGGAGGAGGGATGAGATGGTTGGATAGCATCACTGACTTGATGGACATGAGTTTGAGTAGGTTCTGGGAGTTGGTGATGAACAGGGAAGCCTGGTGTGCTGCAGTCCATGGGGGTCGCGAAGAGTCAGACATGACTGAGCTACTAAACTGAACTGATATATAACACTGGGGAAGAAAATGGCAACCCACTGTAGTAGTATTCTTGCCTGGAGAATTCCATGGACAGAGGAGCCTGGTGGGCTGCAGTCCATGGGGTCACAGAGAGTCAGACACAACTGAGTGACTAACACAACACGTAGAATTACTATATTCATGCTGCATGCAAGGATTGAAGTTTTATCATTGTTAGTTTTATACATTGGGGTTCTGAGGTTTACCTTATACCATTTATGCCACTACCGGGTGTAGTAAAAGTCTGAGGCCATGTTCTTGGAGGATGATGGAATTACACAATATTTAATCATGGTGAATTTACAGGTGTGCATAGTGACGTATAAAGGGGTTAGAATACATGATTGTTAATGGCAAGCCACTCCAGTACTCTTGCCTAGAAAATCACATGGACGGAGGAGCCTGGTAGGCTGCAGTCCATGGGGTCGCTACGAGTCAGACATGACTGAGCGACTTCACTTTCACTTTTCACTTTCACACATTGGAGAAGGAAATGGCAACCCACTCCAGTGTTCTTGCCTGGAGAATCCCATGGACAGGGGAACCTGATGGGCTGCCGTCTATGGGGTCACACAGAGTCGGACACGACTGAAGTGACTTAGCAGCAGCAGATGTGGAGCCATCTGTGGGGGAGGGACACATTAAGTTACAACATTTTGTTACAAAGGATGGCTAGTTGTAGAAGCCAGGCTGAGTAGCAGTGTCACTGAAGGTTTGTGGTAAAAATAAGAGACGATTGTTGCAGAATAGATTGTTACTTGTCCTCAGTCTCTACTGAGAGACCCCAGGTGGAGGCAGGGGGTATCATTATAACATATTGGAGGGAACTTGGACTTTGGATTCAGCAAAATTATCCCATTTCCACCACTTCCTAACTCTAGCTTCCTGGTCTTGAATAATTATGTAATAATTGACAATAGTAATAATAAAAGCTAACATATATTGAATGCCTACTCTGCATCCAGGTGCTGTGCTAAGTACATTACATGCATTGTCTTTAATGCTTGCAACAACCTTATGAAGAACCTATGACTATCACCTCTATAGATAAGGTAGAACTGAGGTTTAGGGGTCTCTAGGACCTTGCCTGGAGAATCCCAGGGATGGCAGAGCCTGGTCAGCTGCCGTCTATGGGGTCGCACAGAGTCGGACATGACTAAAGCGACTTAGCAGCAGCAGCAGCAGGACCTTGGTCAAGGTCTTATAGCCAATAAATGGTGGTGCTGAGACTGGAATCCAGGCTCTCTGACTCCTGGGCAAGAGTCAAGCTTTTAATTATCAACTCCTGGGCAGTTCTGTTTTATGCCTTTCCCACTACACATATACATTCCCTTCTCCTCACCTATTGGTTCTTTTTGAAGCAAATAGCAGACATCTTGTCTGTACATACTAGATTATATTTCTAAATGATAACATCTTTTTTTTTCTTTTAATACAGCCAAGTATTATCATTCCTTAAAAATATTAACAATAATTTCTTATTATCTAGGTAGTAATCAAATTTTCCTGGTGGGCCCATATATTTTTTAATGATTAATATATTTTGTTCAGAATCCAAACAATATTCACACTTGAGAGATGCATCCATCTTTCTTTATAGACTTCCTTTCTCTATTTTGGGCTTCCCTTGTGGCTCAGCTGGTAAAGAATCCACCTGTAATGTAGGAGTCCTGGGTTCAATCCCTGGGTTGGGAAGATCCCCTGGAGAAGGGAAAGGCTACCCACTCCAGTGTTCTGACCTGGAGAATTCCATGGACTGTATAGTCCACGGGGTCGCAAAGAGGTGGACACAGCTGAGTGACTTTCACTTTTTTTGACAGATTTATCTGTGGGATTCTCTACAGTCTGCAGTTTTCATCTTCATTTTAGTATTCTTCACTATCTTCTTCAGTTTCCAATATTTCCTGTAGTTTGGTCAAGATTGGAAGCTTGATCAGGTGGTTTGGTAGGAGTGCCTCATAGAAAGTGCTCTGTGGGAGGCACACATGCCTTTTTATTTGTTTATTTGTGCGGTTAAGACTCACTGGACTAACAGGGTGGTGATGGGGGCTTCCCTGGTGGCTCAGTGGATAAGAATCCACCTGCCAATGCAGGAGACATGGGTTCAATTCCTGATCCAGGAAAATCCCACATGCCCCAGAGCAACTAAACCCGTGAGCCACAACTAGAGGCTGCACTCTTGAGCCCGTGCTCTGCAACAAGGGAAGCTGCAGAGATGAGAAGCTTGTGCCCTGTAACTAGAGAGTGGCCCCCACATGGCGCAAGTAGAGAGAAGCAATGAAGACCCAGCACAAAATAAATAAATTTTTTTAAAAGAAAGACTAACTGGTGGATTTAGGTGTTGTCAGCCTGATCTTTCCGTTGGAAAACTTCCCGAGGCCCTTCAAAAACCACTTTGGTTATTGCTTAGATATATTATTTCAGAAATGGTTGAAAAATGATAATATTCTGTCATCTCTTCTGCATTTGGTTAGCTGGAGTTTTTCTATCAAGAAGAGATTTACCACATCAATTATTTGGTCACTTCAGAGTGTAGTCCATTTAGGACAATTAATGCTCAGTTTTATTCCCTCTATTTTAAATAATGTTCAGAATTATGAGTTGATTTTCTAACATTTTTCAAAGAAGACCAGTGGATATCATTATGAACTCATGGATTTTAACACAATTCATGTGTTTATAGTCCTTTGCAGTTATTTCTTTTTAAGTTGAAGTTATCTTTGGCCCAAAGGAGAATCTTTAAATTGGCTTCTGAATCCTTTTGACATGACTATACTTGTGTTTGAGGATGTCCTTACTTTGTGGTATGACAAAGATATTTCAGAATCCTCTAGTTCATTTCCTGTCCCAGATCTTTTTATTTCTAACTGATATTTAGAGACCACAATACAGGTGTTAGGAGTTCTCATTGTCTTTGGACTGGTCATTGTTCCTAGGTCTGTTCAAGTGGACAAAGTTAAAAAGTATAGATATGTATGTATATCTAGCTACTGAGACATGGATATATATATGTGTGTGTGTATGTATATGTTTTTGTAAAAATGTGTGTATGTATGACGTGTGTGTGTGTGTGTATATATATGTGTGTGTGTGTTTGTTTATGTATCCATATTGTTTCTGTTTAATATAAGCAAGGGCTTCCCCAGAGGCTCTGCAGAAAAGAACCTGCCTGCTAGTGCAGGAGATGCAGGAGACACAGATTAGATCCCTGGGTTGGGGAGATCCCTTGGAGCAGGGCATGGCAACCCACTCCAGTATTCATGCCTGGAGAATTCCATGGTTGGAGAAGCCTGGTGGGCTACAGTCCATAGGGTTGCAAAGAGTCAGACATGATTGAAGTGACTGAGCACACAATGTAAGCAAATGTATCTATTTTTTCTCTTTTTTTCTAAAAGGTAGCATACTATATATGGTACTATATATATATATATATACTATATGTGGTACTATATATATATACACTATATGTATATGGGGTAACTATAGTTACCCACCTTGCTTTTTGCACTTACTGGTATTTTTCAGAGATCACTCTGAACTCATATATTAATATAAACATTTTTCAGTAACTTTTACAACGGCAGAGACTCCATTGTGTAAATATACCAAACTTTATTTGTTTGGCTACATGGCTATTTTCAGTCTTTTGCTTTTGCATTGTAATGGGAATAGTTTGTTTTTGGTGGTGGGGGTTTATTTGCAAATCAAACATACAGCCTGAATGGTTAAGTTTTTCCTTAACTAAATGGACAGCTGAATGAACAGTGCTGCAGTGAATAGCCTTGTGAATATTTATACATGTATTCTTGCCAGTTTATCTTTAGATAGATGCCTAGAAGTGAAGTGAGGTTGCTGGGTCAAAGGATAACTGGATTTACAGTTTTGTTTGACATCACCAAAGTCCTTTCTGTGGGTACTGTACAATTTTGCATTCCCCAGCGGATAATGAGAGTTCCCTCTTACCCCACAGACTTACCAGTAGACATGTAAAAAACCTTTGGGTCTTTGCCATTCAAATGGTGAGAGATGATACTCTAGTGTAATTTTAATTTGCATCTCTTATTATGAGCTAGCTTGAGTTCCTTTTCTTATGTTTTGGGGCCATGTGCATTTCTTTTTCTGTGAATTGTCTCTTCATATATTTTGACCATTGTTATAGGATTTTAGGTCTTTTCCCCCTTTATTTATGAAGCTTTTTATACATTAGGGCCGTTAAATACTAGGCATATTATCCCTAATATTTGACACTTTTCCCTAGTTTATCATTTGTCTTTTCCCACTGATTATGATTTTTCTAATGTAATTTTTCCCTTTGACTTACTCAGTTCTATCAGTCTTTCTTTATTCCCTCTTGGATTTGAATCATGATTTGGAAAAACTTCTAGCTTGTAGAGCAGCACTGTTCAATAAAAGCGTATTGGAAACCACGTATGGAAATTTTTAGCAGCCGCCATAAAGCAAATAAAAAGAAAGGTGTAATTAATTTAATAATATATTTCATTTAATCTGTCAAAAATATTGTTATTTCAACAAGTAATCAGCATTTTAAAATTAGTAATGAGATATTTTACATTCTTTTCATGCTGAATTTTTCAGAACTGATGTGTATTTTATACTATAGCACATCTCAAGGTGGTCACTAATTTTTCATTGTAAATACTTAGTCTGAAGTAAACTTAATCTAAACTTTTATGAAATCTTAGATTTCATAAATTTAAAGTTTAAAAGTAAGTTCACATAATAGAGTTGTTCCAAGTGTACATAAAAGTCTTTCAATAGCTCTGTTGAGTGTATTTTTAAATTTCAGTTTAAATTATCTAAAAGAAATTAAAACTGCAAATTCAGTTCTTCGCTGGTTTCAGGTGCTTGGTAGCCATGTGTGGATAATGACTACCATCTTGGACAGCACAGTTATAGGATAGTCACCCGTATTTTCTTTTGGTATTTGTGTGGTTTAATCATTAACATTTAAATCTGTGACCATTGATTGGAATTTACGTTGGTGTATGGTATGGGGAATGGATCCAATTTTCTTTGTTTTCTAACATGTTTATTTGGAAATCACAAACCACTTATTTATTAAAAAATTCATCTTTTCCCCACTAATTTGAGATGTACCCCTGTCATATAGGCTTCCCTGGTGGCTCAGATGGCAAAGAATCCACCTGCAATGTGGGAGACCTGGGTTTGATCGCTGGGTTGGGAAGATCCCCTGGAGAAGGAAATGGCAACCCACTCCAGTATTCTTGCCTAGAGAATCCCATGGACAGAGGAGCCTGATGGACTACAGTCCGTAGGGTTGCAAAGAGTTGGACAGGATGGAAGTGACTAAGGACAGCACAGAATACTTACCATATACATAATTGTTATAAGTAATTAATAAGCTATATTTCTGCATTTTCTATTCTCTTCTGTTGGTTTGTCCCTGCATATTCCAACACCCTACGATTTTCATCATAGAGAACAGATAAATATATTTTAATATTAATACCATGTTGGGATACCATTTCATACCAAACAGATTAGTAAATGTCTGTCAGCATTAAGCACTGGGCAAGAATGTGGAGCAGAGGGAATATATGCATACATTGGTGGTGACAGTATAATTTGATATATGATTTTGGAAAGAAATTTGGAATGCCTTGTGAGATGGTCATCCCCTGACCTTTGCCTTCAAGATAGCAGAGCAGATCCAAACCTGCAATGGGAACAGTTTTGTCTAATAACTTCAGTTTGCCATTCTAATATTATCAATTTCTGTAGGAGCTGGATTGTGAAAAAAGGTTGGGAAGCAGTGCCTTAGAGAAACTTACACATGTGCAAGAATGTTCAGAGATAGCAACCCTATTCATAACAGTCGAACACTGAAAACAACTTTTATGGCAATCAACAGTATACTGAATACAGAAACTGTGATGTGTTTATAATAGTCCTGAGAGTAACCTGCAACTGTGTGTAACAATATGGAAGAATCTCACAAGTATAACATTGAGAGGAAAAGGACTGTAGAAAAATGATACATTGTGATCCCATTTATGTAAAATTCAAAAAATACTAAACCAAAGCAGTACATTGTTTAAGGACTGAGTCATATATGAGATGACTAAAGAAAAGCGAAGGAACTGTTGTTAATATAAAGTGCTGGAAGATAGTGACTACTTCTGAAGGCAAAGGGGAGGGGCACAGCCACATGGAACTTCGAAGGTGTTTTATATAAGGTTCTGCAGGCAGGTTCTGAAGTATGTAGGTAGGTACATAAACATTTTTGTTTTTATACATTAAATTGTATGTGTGTTATGTGACTGCTATTTTATAACAAAACAGAAGCAAAACAGCAGCAAAATTCCAGACTCAGGAATAGGCTAACCAAAATTCAAATAATTAAATTTATGCTCGAGGAAAACTTTAGATGTAAAACACTTTGCTCTGTCTGTCTCTTGTTTAGTGACTGACTTTTTAATTGGCTGGCAGAACAGTTGAAGACAGATTTGCTTTTATTGTCTGGGTCAGGCAGCAAGAAATATATCGTTGTGTTCTGCACACAAGAGTGACTGTCATATTACCAGGTACAACTACAGGTTCTTTGACACTGAGGCAATTTGTTTTGGTACCAAGCAATTAATTTTGGAACCATTTTTTGCATTTTAAACCATGGCCAGCTTTAAACTTTATTCAGAGAGAAGATTTTTGAAGAGACAGCATCATAAATAGCAAATGTTCATCAGGTATATGCTGTACACCGGATGCAATGTATACATTAAGTCATTTAATCCAGATAACAGTCTCCTATTAAGCCATACAGGTTATACATATTGCCAGAGAGTCAACACAGGATAAACATGATGAGATTTTCATGAAAGCTTGTCTGGCCTCGAATCCCATATTCCAAAACAGCTTTTTAAGAGCTTCAAGAACTAATGCATCCTTTCCTCAGTGCAATGCATCCTGACTCATTCCAGAAGGAGTATTTCTAGCCTTAACATTTCAGAGAAGGAAGTGCAGGTCTTCAGAATGTCTGTGAATTTTAACATCTGTTTAAGTTTGCTGTCTTCAGTAGCATTAAGCAGCTGCTCTTTACCCCTCTGTTTGATGGTCCTTTCATAGGCTTGGTGACCTTAAAGAATTTGATTGACTGAGCAGTGGAAGACCTGCCAGGGTTTCTGTTGGTTTTCTGATGTGAAAATTTTGCATCCCCAGGATTAGCCCAAACCCCAAAACCTCTCTTCACCATGCCTGTGCAAAGCCTTTGCAGCCTGTTGCACCTTCTGGCATTAAGATTACATGTATCTCTTTCTCCAACTTGTCAAAATTTTAAAACCATTACCCCCTCCTTGGTTCTTCAAGAATTACCTTATGTATCCCAAATTGTGCTTTCAGCAAGTGAAACTTATTCCTGATCTTTTATCTGAGTCGTTATTTATATTATTATTATCAGACCCAGCACTGATAATTGTTATTATGCTTTGAAGTTACATCATATTTAGCTTCAGAGTTCCCCCATACCCCTTCTTTCCACTGGTATTTTCTGGAGAGAACACAGCTGAGGAAGGCAACAGGGTGGGAAGGAGTATTTAAATGAGCATTTGGTTGCTAGGTAACCTGGCTTACTCAGGATTTGTGACTTCCTAAAGTTATACAGAAATTAACTGTAGAGCTATTTGGAATCTCTGTCCAGTGGCACATTCCTCTTTAGATTAGTGTGCATTCACTTTGGAGCTGACAGTAGCTTCTAAATCTACACAGCCTCTTTAGGAGCTATTAGACTTACTCTTTCAAGGGAGTGAATATGGCCAAAAAACCCCCACTTTTTTAATATAAAAATGAGGTCAGTGTACAAGTGAAGATGGTGAGTCCCCATCACATCCTGTGATCTGTGGATGTCTGAAGTGCCTTTCCAAGCCCTGGGAAGATAGTTTTCATAGTGATGCTGAAGCCAGCCTTGTATCTTCCGTCTTCATTATATTTGAGTTTCCACTGAGTTTGCTTTAGGTTCTAGTGTCAAGAAATATACTTGTCCTTTGTGTAATCTCCAGTGAGAGTTATATGGTGTTTTGTGTGAAGATAAAATAGCTTGCATGTGTTAGATATTTCACTTTTTAAAAAGCATAATATCTAAGATTAACAGAATTTAAAAGGAACCAAATAGAATTAAATAATCGTCTATGATTTGCAAGGAAGTTAAGTATGTCCAGAAAATGAAATGCATGTGAGACTTATACTGGTTTTCTACTACTTGATTAGATCCTATAATATGTTTTGAGGGCTCTTCCTTGGATCTTAGATGTTGTCAGCCACAAAGGTGGAATCAGAGTGAGGATGAGGGAGTAATGGCCTTGAAAGGAAATAAAAAGAAGCAGTGATATTTACGATCAAGTGCTGTTCTTTGGAAAATAACATTTATTTTCAAACTTGTAGCAGGTTATTTGTTAAGGGGCAGAGAATGTCCGAATTCTGGGGGAAATTCAGTTCAGATGATACTGCTTATCCTCTGCACGCAACCTGAAGATAACCTTGTAATTTACAGCAGCACATTCAGACTGTATTGTCCTGATTGCTCCTTTAAAGGCCTGTTCCGGAAGGACTTGAGCCTCTCTCTCTGTTACTTTGTGCTTTAATGGGCCAGCTGCGTGCATGTGAAAGCAGGAAGGGAAACTTGGAGAGGCTGTAGTCTTTTGGATGCTTCCTTGAGATTCAGTGGGTTTTTTCCTCCTTTCTACACTGCCCTCCTTCCCCTTTCTTGAACTAACACATGTGGCTATAACGTTTTATATGTTTAAAATGGGTGGGAAAAAAATTAAATACATGCCTAAATGGTCTTTCCCACAATTGAATGAACTACAGCTCCATTTGGTAACATTTAATATGAAAAACTCTAAGAATCTCTCAGGTTAAGATTTTCTCTCTAAGCTAAACACAGCTTTCCCGAGGTCGCAGCCTGTGTCCTGCCACCTCCCCTTAGCGCCGTGAATGCATCTATTAAACAAATGCGTGCACAGTAGTCCAGAAATCCAGAAACGCTGTTTTCTCTCCCTAAGTAAACAAAACGCTGCATTGGCCAGAGGGACGTTTGGGAACTGAAAACCCGAAGGAACATTTTGGCCACCCCAGTGCATCATCTTGGGTTATTTTGATAGCTCTAAGCAGTATCTTACCTGCTTACCTTTGAAGTATCTTGCCTTTTTTAGGGCAGATGGTGGGACTGGGGCACTTCGGGAAATGTGCCAGGTCTCTAGCAAATCATTCATGATGCCAAATGAACATTGTATTTGACATGGCTATTTATTATTTTTTTTTATCAAGTGTAAAGAAGTCTTAAAAAGTTTTGTCTCTTCTTTGCGTTGGTAAGTCATGATGAGGCCATGAGAAAGTCAAGATGAAGAGGACTCGGTCTGGTTTGTGCTGCATGGGTACAGGAATGCCGTAGCAGAAGTGCTGATGGGTGTCAGGTGGGGAAAAGAGCCATGAGCTTCCAAGACTAGGGTTTAGAAACCATGGAGTGGGCCTCGGGGAGCTGGAATCCTCATTTTCACTAAACTGGTTCTCCCTTTGTTACCTATGGTCAGCATAAGAAAGAGCAGTTGGAGAATTAATAACTCACTGATCATTATTAATACTGCGACAGGGCAGCTAAGAAGGAGAAACATGTCCTAAATCGAACTTGTAACAGTTCAATATTTCCTTGCTGAGTGGGTAGATGACTCAATGCACTTGGTATAATACATTAGAATTGCTCTATTAAAACTGGAAAATGTGTCTTAATATTGTAACGTCGCAGTCAGGAATGGTTTATTTTTGTTGGTGGTAGCTTATTTCCAAATCAAACTTAAAGCCTGAACTGAAACATTACTTGTCATTTACTGGACAGACAGCTGAATGAACAGAGAAGGTAACTGAATTTATTCTACAGCCGCCGAAGCCCTGGGTATGACGGCTTTGTGCTTGTTGGCAAACCCTGCTGCCAAAGAGACTTCAGAGAGACTTCAGTGTCTCAACAGGGGGACCCACTCTGTCGGTGAGAAAATACTGCTCTACTGGGCTTTTTATTAACTTGAAATTTTAAATTCATCATTCCTTGTTTTGAATCCAGTTCAACAAAGGGTTATTGTTTGGGTCCTTTGCTAGGGCCTGGAGCTTTGATAAATTGAGCTATAGGTTAAAATGTTTATCATCAAAGAGGAAATTTTGTCTATGTTAGGTATTTGTGAGGAATGAGAAATCCCTGATAAGTGCTGAGAAATAGGAATAGTCACTCAGCTGCTGAAGAGATAGAATGAGAAGACACATCCCCCTGAAGGCTTTGCCCATCCTTTGGGGATAGTCTGACCTTTGAAAAAGCTTTAGTGGTCAGATTTCACCACCTTTTCTCTAGCATCCCAATCTGATGAAGTCTCATGCATAACAAAAATGGCACATTAGGGTCCTTTTATTTAATTCTGACAATGCCCCACTAGAAAATTGTAGAACAAAGTCTGTTCCTTAGCCACAGGGCTATTCTTCCAGTGACCTAATGGGTTTGAATGTCAGTCCTCTTTCAGTTGCTAGACTACTAAGAATTGTTTCAGCTGAGAAGGTGAAATATGGGTAGCTTCCATCTATTCAGCACTCTTTTTTTTTTTCATTCTTACACAACTTTCAAAGAAAGTTTCCCTTGATGTTTGTGGTGTTGGGATGACCCGAGGCCAGCAGTTGGCTAAACTGCTGTAGTTTCGCCTTGGGCCAGGTGAGTCACAGCTGGGGGGCCAGGAATCTGCTGTTTGTATTTTTCAGTGAGTGGGCTCTTGTGTTGGAATACACTAAGGTCAGAATTGATCCTGACCTCCAGCCTTTGTAGAAAGAGTTATCTCACAGTATTGGGAAAAAGCAAATGAAATAGGTTAGTGGTGGAGTGTATGTGGGCTGTGGAGTGTGGACTTGAGATGGGGGCTTGGACGACTGCAGAGAGTGACCTGCAGATGGGTTTTTAACACAACGCCTTTTCAGGTCTCTGTGCTCAGTCACTTCAGCCATGCCCGATTCTTTGGACCGGAGTCGTCTGTCCGTGGACTTCTCTAGGCAAGAATACTGGAGTGGGTTGCCATGATCTCCTCGACCCAGGGATTGAACCCATGTCTCTTGCATCTCCTGCATTGCAGGCAGATTCTTTACCGACTGAGCCACCGGGGAAGCCCTGCTATCGGAATAAAGGGATTGATAGAGGATTTTGGTGAATTAAAACAGAAAGAGCAAGAAAGGAATCTATACCAAAGTAAAATATACCTCTTAATCATGAATTAATAGCTCTTTTGCTGTTGTTTAGTTGCTAAGTCGTGTCCAACTCTGTGACCCCATGGACTGTAGCCTGCCAGGCTCCTCTGTTCATGGGATTCTCCAGGCAAGAATACTGGAGTGGGTTGCCATTTCCTCCGCCAGGGGATCATCTCAGCCCAGGGATCGAACCTGCATCTCCTGCATTGGCAGGCAGATTCTTTACCGCTGAGCCACCACTTTGCAGAGAGAGGATTTCAGTCCACCTGGCCTACCTCAACTTTGAAGCTGACTGTCTTCCTAGCACACTGCCTGGTTCACCGCAGGCCTCAAAAAATTGAGTTAAATGTTACGGTGACTCCAGGGCCTCTTGGTATTCATTGTTTCATTTACCTTCTCTGTGGGTTTCTGAGTAATACCTTACTGTTCTAAACTGTCCTGTCAGTTGGCTTTACTTTTATTTATGCCCTTTCTCAAGCAGCACTGAAGAGTAGCTATCAACAGAGGAGAATCAAGACATCTATATAAATTTGTATAATGGCAGGCAAAGACATATAACAGAATATAAATAAAGTATAAAAATTGGCAAACTTTTAAAACATAAAATGATAAGACTGTGGAGAAGAAAGTGTAAGGACACTAGGAAATTTAATTTTTTCTATATAATGGAAATAAAGCATCTGTTCGTAAATTTTTAAATAATATCTAATAAATATGCTGCAAGTGTCTTCTTTTCAAAGAATGTATTGTTCTGGTCAGGAAAAGAAAAAAAAAGAACTGTAATAGTTAAAATGTCTGTGAATAGTGTGTTTATATAGGAAATATGGCTTTGGAAGCAATGTTCAGATAATTATGGGTGTACCTGGATAGGTAAAGATGTTTCAGGCCATTAGAATTTTTCTTGGAAGGAAGAGTTATACTAAGATCAAGGAGGTTTTTCAAGTGGACATATTGGATTTCATACTTTAGTCATAACTCTTGAACACGTTGAATAATTTTGACTAAATTTGTAATAGCACAAGAAATGTCTTAGATTCAACCCTGTGGTTTGATGTGCAGTATTTAAACAACCAATAAAAGCCAGTCCATTTCCAAATGAACATTTTTCTGTGAATTAAAATGAATTACAGTATACTTTAAGTGGATAAGATGGCTAGTGTATATGTCCATATTGAATGAGAAGGTGTGGTCAGTTTTCCAATCTTCTAATATACATTTTGGATTAATTTTATCTGAGATTATGAAAGGTTAATTTACCAAAACTGTTTTTTTCCCTTAAGTCCCTTCGTCAACTAGAGTTGCTTTTCTCAGGCAATTCTAAAATCCTACAGAAAAAAATATAAATGAAATATTTTCAATTGGAGAAAGTGCCTTATTGATTCTCTAATTTTATTTCCATTAAAAAAAATTCAAAATATATGAAAGCTTAAACATGAATATACGTGGCTTCTGGGGAAGTTTATGATCAAATACACAATCAGTGGGGTCCTATTAGTTTTCAGGGTTGGTGTTAAGTAGGCTTAGAAAAACTACTGGCTTCTCTGGTCTTCAGAGATCTCTTCTGCAAATGGGCTAGAGGCTGTTACTCCCTTCCTCATGATTACAAATGAATTATATTTATCTGTTTGTGTGTGTGTGTGTGCAGTAAATTGTGGCTATTGGGCAGCTACGTACAAACTAGGGTGTGGAGAGTTCAATGTTATCTTTTTCTTAAAGCCAACATAACTAAAAGTTATTGGTTAAGTGAGTTTCTTTTGAAATGACTCATACTGAGTTTATTATGAGACATTAGTAGGTTCTGTGTTATTTCTGTCATAAGCTAAAATTTGTCTTTAAGTCCACTAAGCTTGCCTCACTGTGCCAGACCTAGTTGCAGGATTCAAAACTTATTTGATGCCCTCCTGGTGCTAATCATATAGTCGAGAAGATACCTAAAGTTATGCAGAGATGACTATTTAGAGACTATTTGATATGGCTGATCATCATTGAATTAAATTTCCGAGAGAACTGGGATGTCCAAGCGTTCCTCTAGTTCCTGTTGCACAAGTACAGATGGCTTTTTAGTGGGATGGATGCTATGGCAAAGATAATATCGTTGGGTGCTTTTTATATTTCTTTGTTTTTAGTTTAGTTATTTCACTTCCCTAACCCCTGTTTTTCAGTCCCTGTCAGATAAAGCAAGGGTTTTCTTAGGAAATAATGCAGCCAGGTTTAATTGCCACTCAAATCAAGACAGCACACAACCCACAGTTAAGGCGAGAGTATCACCCTGGGGGTTGTCAGCAGACCAGTGTGGGTTTTCCTGCATAAGGAATGAATGCTTGAAGATGCAGTATAAATTATAGACTCTGGGTAATGTGAACACATCTCCATTGGATGGGTGCTTGCAAACATCCTCACGGTTGGAGAACACTTAGAAGAAGCCTCATACAGGGGTAAATAATGCCCAGGTACTACTTTGTCTACTTAAAGAAACACATTAGTAAAAACAAAGAAATCAGAATGAAAATGGCAGAGGGATCAAACTGATGAAGCTAGATGAGAGTTAAAGTCCAGAAATGCATTCTGGAAAGCTCTGCCTAATTACATTACAGATATTTTGCAGATTTAGCCCTGTGTTTCCCTGTAGCCACAGGAGAGGAAACATAATCAGTTACAAGATTCAGTTATAAAATAAATATGTCATTTCTTTGCACAAGCACAATTGTTGCAGCTACTCCTATGGAAGAAATTCCTCCTCGTGACGGGTCAGCTGGGTGATGACAGTTTAACTTTGCTTTGGAAAATCCAGATTTCTTCCTGAGCCTTTTCTAGAAATAGTTCTGTTGATTATTGAAGGTGGGGAGCATTGTAAGACATCACACTTTACACGTCTAGAGGGATTTCCTGGCTTTCCTCCTGGGAGTCAGTCGTCTAAAACCCCAAGAGCAAGGGAAAGAAACATAATCTCTGCTGTTTATCTGTTGTCTCTGTGGTGGGTTTGTGATGCTGGGTGACCCTGCAGGGTCCACCATGAGTCATTTCATAAATTCTGTAAGGAAAAGAATGAGGGACTTCCCTGGTGGCCCCATGGTTAAGAATCTGCCTGCTTAATGTAGGGGACACAGGTTTGATCCCTGGTTTTCAGCTAAGATCCCACATGCCTGTGGGCCACAACTACTGAAGCCCGCAAGCACGTGGGCTGCAGCAAGCACTGCAGTGCTCTGCAACAAGAGATGCTACCAAAACGAGAAGCCCCCGCTCACCACAGCTAGAGAAAACCCAGGTGCATCAACGAAGACCTGGTGAAGCCAAAAATAAATAAATAAATGGGAAAAAAGTTTGTTTGTTTTTTTTAAAAGAAGGAATGATTGTGGCTTTGTGCATGTTGAGATGTATGGATATGACAAAATCTATGTAGGAGAAATTCTTAAAACCCTAATATTGGTCATCAAACTCCAGAGGTGAAGCTCATCCTCACATCCTGATAAAAATTATACAGTCTCTGTAGGCAGTTATTGAATTTATCTGAACTAAATCTCACAGTGTTAATGACGACCAAGGTAAGGGAGTGAGTCGCTGCTTTGGGTCAGGATAGATGTCCTGTCTAAACATCTTAATGATGCCAGAGTTGATTTTCTTTTTAGGTTCTTAAAAGCCTTTGAAATCTGTAGGATGTTTTTGGATTTTTTTCTGGTTTTGATCAGCTGCAGAGCTTGCCAGTCAATCTCTGAAGGAGCTCTGGTCAGACCTGAGTTACCAGAGGAGTATGTTTCTGAAAAACGCCCAGTAACCCGAGGCACTGAATCTGTAGCCAGGGTTGGCTGTCTCACCAACCACTAGTTTCGAGAGAAGACTGCAGGGAATCTCGGAGAGGGGTGTAGGAAATGGAGTGAGAGTGTGTGTCAGGTCTGCCCTGACTCCCAGAGCCTTGTGAAGAATTCTTTCTGCCCTTGAAGTGTGGTCTGTGTGTATGAGCGTACATGTGGTGAGGACAGCTTCAAACCTCTTTTTTCATCTATATACTTTGACAGAGAAGTGGAAAGGAAAGAGGAGCCTCAAAGTCAGAGAGGAGTGGCAAGGGAAAGTCACTCTGCCTCACATTTGAATATTACCCTGGATAAAAAAAGGTCCCCTTGTGTACATATCACAGCTGCTTCCTCCTTCCTTTCAGGCAAATCCATTGGCCACTGTGGAGCTGCTTGTGTGATTATTAATAATAACCTTCCACTTACACACACACTGGGAAATCTTTGCAATGGAATACGTGACCTGAGAACTACAGAGTCTGGTCGTATCTCCTCCCACTCCCCGATAACCTAACACTAGACCCAGAACTTAATAGTTGCTCGGTGAATGCATATTGGATTGATTTGATTTTAGACACTGGGAAAACAGTCCTTGGGCTGTTTTTGGAAGAGGGGGCAAACATCACTCAGTGGAATCCTCAGAGAGTGCTGGTCATGCCTAGGTATTCCAGCGACTGTGACTAAAGCCTGACACATGTGAACCTGAACTAACTGGAGGAGCCCTACAGATGGACAATTTGATTTTAGTAAAAAGAAATCAGAAAACCTAACCAAACCATGGATCTGGGAGTAAACGTCCTAATTAAGTAGTCTAGTTTTTATTCTCTTACATAAGACCCAAATTCAGTCCCTGAATCGGGAAGATCCCCTGGAGAAGGCCGTGGCTACCCACTCCAGTATTCTGGCCTGGAGACTTCCATGGACAGAGGAGCCTGGTGGATCACAGTCCACGGGGTCGCCAAGAGTCAGACATAACTGAGCGACTAACACTTTCAGTTTCACTTATTTAGTATACAAGATTGACTTGCTTTTTGTTGATATTGTTCTTTGATTAAAATCTGAGAAAACCATGTGTAAGTTTTCTGATTTAGGAAGGAAAACGGATGCTTCTCATTACTAGCTTAGATGTGTTTGATGAAGATCAGTGCTTATTAAACAATGTGGGATTGGCCATCTGTGTGATTTTGCACTCTGGTGTTCTCGGAACTTTACTTTTCAGAATGGTGAGACATACATTTCTGTGGTTCTTCCTTATTCACACCCAAGCATGGCACTGTGCTGGGCACTGGGAGTACAGCAGTGAGCGTGACGTTGAGTGAAGTTGTGGGATGCATGCATGCTCAGTCAGTCACGTCCGACTCTTTGCTGCCCTATGGACTGCAGCCCGCCAGGTTCCTTCATCCGTGCAATTTTTATGGCAAGAATCCTGGAGTGGGTTGCCATTTCCCCCTCCAGAGGACCCTCTCAGTCCAGGGATTAAAACGGAGACTCTTGTGTCTCCTGCATTGCAGGCAGATTCTTTACCTCTGAGCCACCAGGGAAGCCCAAAGTTGTGGGATACTGGATCACAGATATGTTCAAGTGGTCTTTGTGTATTTAAAGAACACTACCCAGGAATACCCTGGAGAAGAAAATGGCTACCCACTCCCGTATTCTTGCCTGGAGAATTCCATGGACAGAGGAGCCTGATGGGCTGCAGTCCATGGGGTTGCAAAGAGTCAGACATGACTGAGCAACTAACACACCCAGGAATACAGAAGGCAAGGCTCCACACTGTTGGCTCCACTACCAATTAGCAATGTGATCTTGAAAACACGAAGCCTCTTTGGACCTGTTTGCCTTATGACTCATGACTGGATTGGGGTCTAGATGAGTTTCCAAACTTCAGTGCATGTCAGAATCAGCTAGAAAACTTATTTAAATGACAGTTCCTGGGCTTTGCCAACAGATGATCTGTTGGCAGTAGGTCTGGGGTGGAGCCCAGAATTTTTTTTTTTTTTTTGCATGTTCTATTCTGATGGTCTGTGGGTCACACTGTCAAAAACACCTGGAATAGGTCAGTGATTTTCAAACCATGGGAGGTGTCCCATTAATGAGTCATGTAATCAATTTACTGAATTATGAAAAGGCTTTAAAAATGAAATAAAAGAGTAGAGAAATTATCCAAGGTAGCTTCCCTGGTGACTCAGATGGTAAAGAATCTGCCTGCAATGCAGGAGACCTGGGTTCACTCCCTGGGTGGGGAAGATCCCCTGGAGAAGGGGATGGCAATCCACTCCAGTATTCTTGCCTGGAGAATCCCATGGACAGAGGAGCTTGGCAGGCTACAGTACAGGGGGTCGCAAAGAGTCGGACACGACTGATCAACTAACAATTTCATTGAGCAAAGATAAATAAAATTAGAAAGCCATTATCTACATTTTGAACAGTTTGTTAAAGCAGAACCCAGTTCCAGGAATCTAGAAAACTATTCAGCCTATTCTCTGCTGATTGATTTGAATGTGCAAATAGATCTGGAATTCATCTCATTCCTGGAGCACTAAATATTTCAAGAAGATGAATTTATCTGGGTTTTAATGTGCACAGTGCCATCTGACCTGCCCTTGGATAGAAGTGCTGATCTCATTCTTGCAGGGGAAACTTTTCAGTATCATATCATTAAGAAGGTCTTTCCTAAGTCTTGTCCTCATGAATATAAGAAGAAACCCTACTCCCTTCCACTTGTTGAAAATGACTTGGATGATATGGAAATTACAGTCCCAGGTCAAAAATAACCCCAGAGGCAAACTCACAGCCAAAAGATCTTCTTCCTAAAGAGAGAGTTTATTGAGAGGAGCTGTCGATGGTTACTCTGGAAAACTGAACATCTCTCTTTGCTAGTATCTGCCCAGTGTGTGCCTTTTAGATGGATGTTCTGTTGGACCACTTCAAGTCTAAGATGCTAAGTAAGACCTTTCTTTCATTCATTGATCACTTATTCCTTGAAGGAATCATAGCTTTTAATTTTTAATTTTTCCCATCAGTGAATGATTTTAACTGATGAGAATGATAATAGGAAGAGAGTAAAGTTTTGTGAAAATAAGATGTTAGATTTGGAGGCAATTGGCAGAAATCAATCATTTAATTTATTATAGATACTCATATATGTGTGTCCAAATGGGAAACACTGTCTTCAGAGTAACTTTGCTGATTTTGTACCCATTCCAAAGATCTTGTCATGGCTTAAAAACCGGAGTGTCTATAGCCAAACACTATTAGAACTCTTCTTTTTTATTTGTATTTGCCTGCAGAGTCTAGTTATGAGCCTGCTAAGAAAACCAGTTTCATTACTTTTATGGTCACACCTCATTTTTATGAAAAACAGTATTACTCAACATGATTACCAGCCTAACTTGGCAAGCATGGCTCTGAGTGTCTGTTGATTGCATCCCGGAATCAAAGACAGCTTCAAAGAAGGACAGTGTACTGTCACTGAGCTATTGAAATAGGAGTTCAGAAAGAGGAGTTTCAAATGTACACGAGCAGCCCTCTCCATTGTGTCGCTGGAAGAAGTACAAGTTTCTAAAGATGACCATTCCAAAAGGCTGGTACTCTTAAATATAACATTTCTCAAGCATTTGTTTTAAAGCAAAACTTAGTTACACTTACTCCATTTTGACTGACAAGCTGCCAACGAGAGTCCAAAAAAGACCCAAGAAATGGTTGGAATTTAGGCCAGTTTCACCAGTGACAGAAACCCGAACAGGCTTTGTCTGTTATTCCTCCAAGGAATGAATGCTTGGTGAATAAAAATCAACTTTTTCTTTTGCTGGTGAATGCTGGTATACTGTATGATCTATTCTCTAGCTGCATGTTTGTGGCTCAGCTAAAATCATGGTGCCTGAACAGTAAGAGGGAAGGGGGACTGCCTAGGCAAGACAGGGCTTGCTTATAAACTAGGTAGATTACCATCAAAGCCCTTTCCAGTGAACAGAAAAGATGCATATAATGAATATGGCCTTTGCTAGCATAAGAAAAAACAGTCAAAATTCATAGCTGCTTCCATAGCGACAATGCTATTTTTCAAGTATTGTTAGATCCTAAGTATACCCTTCCCCCATAGACATCCAAGTGTCAAGACAGCTCTCAGAGTAGTTATGGAATACTTGTGAAGGTTTTTAATTAAAAAATTTCCCTAGAGATAGCCTGTTTGATTTACATTATTAATAAAGTAAAAATGTCTGCAAATAAGAGGTCTCAAAAATTAAGGCTTTAGGATATCACTTGTATGTAGAATCTAAAAAAAAAATAAAGCAGTACAAATGAACTTATTTACAAAACAGAAATAGAGTCACAGGTGTAGAAAACAAATTTACGGTTACCAGGGGGAAAAGCGGTGGGGGTGGGGGGGGAGGGGGGTTGCAAGGGAATGATAAATTGGGAGACTGAGATTGACATATATACACTACTATATGTAAAACAAATAAGGACCTGCTGTATAGCTCAGTACTCTATAATGACCTGGATGAGAAAAGAATCTAAAAAATGTATATGTGTATATATATATGTATGTATAACTGATACACTTTGCTGTACAGCAGAAACTAACAGAGGATTGTAAATCAGCTACACTCCAATAAAAGTTAATTTAAAAAAATAAAACTTATAGGATTGCCATCTTAATTGAAACAGTTTAAGCAGGGATTTTAAATTGGGGACTTTCAACAATTCACTAAAGGGATTCTTGGCATTTATATGTGTGATCTAATTTTAGATATTTGAGCTCACAATTTAGAATGATTAAGTAAAATAAAAACTTCAGTTATCCATGGGATACACTGAAGTTTCAGCAGACGTTTCATGTGAGAGAGGCCATTTCCAACATCAGCATCTGGTAGATCCTCATTTACCTCTGTCCCTAGCCCTTGTTGTTGCCACCTCCCATTTAGGAAGGATGAAAGGCGATGTTTTGTTAGGCAGCGTCTGAATTTGGGTAGAAGGTCTAATGAGCTGTGTTAGAATAAGGCCAAGTCTGACCGGGGACAAAACATTGTCGTGCTCTGAGTATGGGAGGCCTCAGCTGGTCTTTCTCCCCGTCCCTCCCAGAGTCTGTAGTTCAGGAGTTGATTAAGGTGGTGACAGTAGCTTTGGGCCTTGCCTAACCACACAGCCTATTCTGAGCCATACCAGTGGGTTTGGACTGTTCCCCCATGGTCTGAAGAGAAGCTGACCCTTCCAGAAACTTTAGCTCACAGACCCTGTCTCCTTTGTGGTGTGGTGGAGACTTTGGTCCACCACTGAGATGATTCAGGGAAAACAGCCTCCATTGGAGTTACTGTTTCTCTGCCACTCTCTGGGGACTGCTGGACTTAGCTGTCTGAGTTTGACATAGGTTTTGCTCTGTTGGGTTTGGGTAATGGCCCTCAGACTTCTCCTACCCATCTCGGAAATGGTGATCAGGAGGTAATTGAACTTATCGAGTGCTTTTTTTTCTTCTGTAAATTCGTTCTGCAGATACGAGTTCTCTCATTTCGTTTCAAGATCTGCAGGCAGTACTGGGGCTGGGGTGACTTCATGCCAGCCGGTGGAGGATCAGTGAAGGGGCTGGATCGTCCTGGTTTCACAGCTAGTCTTCAGGGAGACGAGTGGTGAAGTTACTTGGTCACGTCATCTCCCTTTCTTGTTCTGTTATTGCTGGTTTGATTGTAACAGTAAGAGAATGATTTCATTCGAATGACTCTGTTTTATTATAAAACTACAGCTCCTTTTATTTTATTGTGTATGTGTTTTTTAATAGTCAAAGTTTTCTCTCTATAATTAACTGCATTGTGGATTCTTTCCGGAACACTTCCATGGGGGCCCCTTTGTTATCGGGTGCTGTCAAAGAGGTGAATCCATTTTAAATATTATTTATTTATTTTAAAATTTATTTGTTTATTATAATTGGAAGATCAATATTGTTTTGGTTTCTGCCATACATCAACCTGAATCAGTCACAGGTATACGTATGTCCCCTCCCTCTTGAACTTCCCTCGCACCTTCCACCCCATCCCACCCCTCTAGTTTATCACAGAGCGCCAGATTTGAGCTCCCTGCATCATACAGTACATTTCCACTGGCTATCTAATTTTACATATGGTAATAAGATCCAACCAGTCCATTCTAAAGGAGATCAACCCTGGGTGTTCATTGGAAGGACTGATGCTGAAGCTGAAACTCCAATACTTTGGCCACCTCATGCGACGAGTTGACTCACTGGAAAAGAATCTGATGCTGGGAGGGATTGGAGGCAGGAGGAGAAGGGGACGACAGAGAATGAGATGGCTGGATGGCATCACCGACTCAATGCACATGAGTTTGAGTGAATTCCGGGAGTTGGTGATGGACAGGGAGGCCTGGCGTGCTGTGATTCATGGGGTCGCAAAGAGTCGGACACGACTGAGCGACTGAACTGAACTGAATGTATATATTTCAGTGCTACTCTTGCAAGTCATCCCTCCCTCTCCTTCCCACCCTGTGTCCACAAATCTGTTCCCTATGTCTGTGTCTCCATTGCTACCCTGCAAATAGGTTCATCAGTACTATCTTTCTAGATTCCATATATATACATTCATGTGCGATATTTGTCATTCTCTTTCTGACTTACTTTACTCTGTATAATAGGTTCTAGGTTCATCCAACTCGTTAGAACTGAGTCAGTGCAGTCGTTTTTATGGCTCAGTAAAGATGGCAACCCGCTCCAGTGTTCTTGCCTGGAGAATCCCAGGGACGGGGGAGCCTGGTGGGCTTCCGTCTATGGGGTCGCACAGAGTCGGACACGACTGAAGTGACTTAGCAGCAGCAGCAACATTCCATTGTGTATATGTACGACAATTTCTTTATCCATTCATCTGTCAATGAACATCTTGGTTGCTTCCATGTCCTAGCTATTGTAAATAGTGCTGCAATGAACACTGCAGTAAAGGACACCATAAACAAGTTTAAGAGACAACCCTCAGAATGGGAAAAAATAAAATAGCACACGAAACAATTGACAAAGGATTAATCTTCAAAATATACAATCAGTCATTCAGCATAATACCAGGAAAATGAACAACCCAATCAAAAAGTAGGCAGAAGACCTAAACAGACATTTCTCCAAAGAAGACACGCAGCTGGCTGATAAACATGGAAGGATGCTTAGTGTCACGCATTATTAGAGGTGCAAATCAAAACTACAATGAGGTATCACTTCACACTGGTCTGAATGGCCATCATCAAAAGAATCTACAAACCGTAAATGTGGGAGAGAGTGTGCTGGAAAGGGAACCCTCTTGCACTGTCAGTGGGACTGCAAATTGATAACAACCACTATGCAGAACAGCGTGGGGATTCCTTAAAAAAAACTAGGAACAAAGCTAACATATGACCCAACAGTCCCCCTACTGGGCACAAACCCCGAGGAAACCATAATTGAAAAAGCTAAATGGTGTTCATTTTCTCTGTGCTGGGTCTTTGTTGCTGTGCAGACTTTTCTCTAGTTATGGCAGGTGGGGGCTCCTCTCTAGTTGTGATGTGCGGGCTTGTCACTGCTGTGACTTCTCTTGTTGTGGAGCACGGGCTCTAGGCACACAGGCTTCAGTAGTTGGGGAGTGTGGGCTTTGTAGTTGCTGCTCCCAGGTTCTAGAGCACAGGCTCAGTTCTTGTGTACAGGCTTAGTGGCTCCACAGCATCTGTGATCTTTCTGGCCCAGGGATCAAACCCATGTCCTCTGCACTGGCAGGCAGATTCTTTACCACTAAGCCACCAGGGAAGCCCAGGTAAATCCATTTTAGAACGAAGGAGGCAGAATAGAACATCAGACCATCCTGGATCTACAGGAAGGACAACACAGGCACTCATAGCAGTTTGGTCTTGGATTACTTAATCTTTTTGAATCTGAATTTCCTTAGGCACTCTAAGACAATAGGGAGGAATGGAATGCCTTACTAACTAGCTTTTGGCGAAGATTAAATGAGAAAATACATGTCAGAAATGGTATCTGGCCTGTGGCAAATTCTCAATACATGGTACAATTAATCCAGAGTTTAAATTTAGGCTTTGTTAAATCAGTTTCTTGGGTTGATCTCTGTGGGGGAAATAACTGTTTACTAGGGCTTCCCTGGTGGCTCAGAGGTTAAAGCGTCTGCCTCCAATGGGGGAGACCGGGGTTCTATCCCTGGATCGGGAAGATCCCCTGGAGAAGGAAATGGTAACCCACTCCAGTATTCTTGCCTGGAGAATCCCATGGACGGAGAAGCCTGGTAGGCTACAGTCCATGGGGTCACAAAGAGTCGAACACGACTGAGCGACTGAACGGAACGGAGCTTACCAAGCAGGAAGTGCTGAATATTCATGGAATCATATGAAGTTAGAGCAAGAAAAGATCTTATTCATTCTGCAATTATCTGTTGAAGATCTGCTACCTACTAGGCTCATGAGATGTGTCAGTGAACAGCACAGATAAATTCCTGCCCTCAACGAGTATTTACTCCAGCTGAGGGAAACAGACAATAAGTAAGAAACACTTTAGTAAATAAGTCAATTATGTCATTTGTTGGAAAGTGTTGTGCCATCGAGAAAAGTGGAGGGGGGGATAGAGCTTAAAGGACATGTGCTTTTACATCTAATTGAAAAGAATACATTTATTCAAATATTTGAATAAATATGTATGGTTAGCCATATAGATATTTGGGGGAAGAACGTTCCAGGTGGAGGGAAGGGGACCAACCAGTGCAGAGAGAGACCAGTGTGTCTACAGGAAGTGAGCAAAGGGAGGAGCAGGACCTGAGGACACAGGGGCCCGAATATGCAGCTTCCTGGAAGCCGTGGTGGTTGCTGTTCGGTCGCTAAGTCGTGTCTGACTCTTTGCAGCCCCATGGACAGCAGCATGCCTGGCTTCCCTGTCCTTCACTATTTTCCAGAGCTTGCTCAAACTCATTGAGTCGGTGATGCTATCAAACCATCTCATCCTCTGTCGTCCCCTTCTCCTCCTGCCCTCAATCTTTCCCAGCATCAGGGTCTTTTCCAGTGAGTTAGTTCTTCACAGCAGGTGGCCAACATTTTGGAAGTTCAGCTTGAGCAGCAGTCCTTTCAATGAGTATTCAGGACTGGTTCCCTTTAGGATGGACTGGTTGGATCTCCTTGCTGTCCGAAGTTTTACTCTGATAGGGAAGGTGAAGGGAGAGTTTTGAGGACAGGATTTATAGGATCTGACTTAGTTTTAATAGGATCACTCTGGCAGATGCTCAGAGAGCAGCAGAGATGAAGAGAGAGCATAGATCTTGGAGATTATCACCTTTAACCCCTTCATGTTAGAAGAGAATTTGGACTCAGGCTTTCAGTCTGGGTCTGCAGCTGTGCCTATCACATGGGTATCAGAGATCCCTCAGGTAAGGAAATTTTCCACATGTCCTATTATTCTTTGAGAGCCAGGATTAAGGCTTTGCAAGAAGGGTAAAAAAAATGCTGATTTCATTTATTTCACTAACAATGTATCTTTGGGGTTAGAAAGCTGAGGAAATTTTTGTAACCTAAAATTACTTTGGGGGCATTGATCCATAGAGCTTTGGGTTGATGGATATTTCAAATAAGAGATGAGATTTCATTAGGTTGGCTGCAACATTTTATTAGACTCAAATGCTCTAGGTCTAGTTAGCTGTGAAGTTAGCTGTCAAGAAGTTGTGGAATCAAAATACTTCAGTGGTGTTAAAAAGGGGAGTTTGTGATAATGTATTGTTTTTACCTAAAGAAAGAAAACCTTGCTAAAGGTATCTAATTTTAGACTGTTAGGAGGAAAAAATAACCTAGTTTGGTAGACTTGCCTTCCTGTTAAGCCCTGCTATTTTTAACCTTGGTCAATATTCCATCCCCCCAGTCTTTCTGCTTTGGAGAACCCCAAAATGTCTTCAGTTCAGTTCAGTTGCTCAGTTGTGTCCGAGTCTTTGCGACCCCATGAATCACAGCACGCCAGGCCTCCCTGTCCATCACCATTTTGCATCTAAATGTACTTTTGTCTTCTCTTTTGCTTAGCATGAAGTTGTTAAAAATAAGCTAATGTCTTTTAAAAAAAATTTTTTCTCCTTCAGTTCTAATAAGCCCATGATTTTTTTAAATAAGGAGAACTGTAATAAATAAAGATTAATCAGTGCTCAGAGGCCAAGTTAGTTCTTTGAAGGAGGGCTGATTATCTAATTTTGGATCTTCTTGATCTTTCTACTTCTTTTCTGTCATTTTGACTACATTGTGACCACAGATCTGCCTGCCCCTTCTATAATTAGATTGAAAGAAGGAAAGAAATGGAATTTATATTTTTCCATTTCATCCATTAATACAGTTTCACCATGTTGGGTGCATTTTCCTTCTGACTGGCTATTACATTTTAGCTTGATTGCATTCTTGCGGTGTTTGATCAAAAGTTGGCCATGAGAAAAACAAAATTCCTTCAGTCTTTAAAATAAAGCAATATTTGACATAGACTGTCATTAGGAAATTTTTATTATGCTGCTGATAATTTTTAATATAAAATTCCTTCCCAGTTTTTTTCCACCCCAGCTTATAAAGAAGCCAAGAAAGTAAATATGACAATTTCAGATAAACGTGTATTGGCGAGTATAGAAGTTTCTTTAGTTTCAAGTTCTCCTTGTCCATTTTTTTAACTGTTTAGATGGAGTAGCAGTTTTAAATAATAAATCAGAATTTGCCTCCCCCATATGTGAGATATTCATGATAAGTTCGGATGAGTAGGCAATATTGTTTACAGTGGAGCTGTCTGCAGTTTGAGAATGGTTTCTAAATTCAGCTCTGGAATGGTAATTAGTATAACAAATCTCTCTGAACTTGAGCTGATGAGCATTATCTGTGGGGCTTTAGAAAGTATCTGTTCCATGAGTGTGAGGCATTCAGGAGGCCTGGAAGGTGTCTATTCATATACACGCATGTGTGTACATACTTGTATGGGTGAAAGTGGGTAACTATCAGCTGCATACCCAAGACCAGAGAGGCATCAACCAAGTACAGGGAGAGGAGATCAGAGGCACGCTTATGGATGGCTTCGTTGGCTGATGGGTCGGATCTCAGGGGGTCAGGGTTGCTGGAGAAGGAACGTCAGGTAGAGGAAAGAATGAGCAGAAGTGCAACAGTAAGGTGTGTGGAATGTTGGTTGTTCCCATAGCTGATCATACCCTCCTTGCTCTTATCCCTTCAGTGGCCTTTCAAAGCCCAGCTCAAGCATCACCATGTCTTAGGTGGGTTCTGAAGGAAGGCTCTTGTGGATGGATGTGGGTGCTGGAATCAGGCATTTACTTGCATTGCTCTGGGTCAAGTTATTTAATAATAAGTGAAATTTATGTAACAGTGTGTACCAGGCGGCATTTTTAGTGCCTTGCATAAGTTTAGTCTTTAAAAATGAGAGCATCCCTTTGAGGTAGGAACTCCTATTATTCTCGTTTTACACATGGGGAAATTAAGGGGCAAAAAGTGTGAGTAACTTGCTCAAGGGCTCACAGCTAGAAAGTAGCAGTACCGAGGGTAGAAGAGCAAAACTTGGACATAAGAAAGTACTGTCTGAAGCACCAGTTGCACTGTGACCTTGATCAGCCTAATTTGTAACCGTGATCACAGCTTATATGTAAAGCCTTGTGATTGGATTTTCAGCACACTTCTTTAGCGTTCAGTGGACACTTGCTAATTGGAAATCATTGCTATAATTAATAGTTCCTATCTCCTCGATTTGATTGATACCTACTTTCTTATGGACTTCCCATGTGGCTCAGTGGTAAAGAACCCACCTGCCAGTGCAGGAGACATAAGAGACATGGGTTCAGTCCCTGGGTTGGGAAGATCCTCTGGAGAAGGGCATGGCAACTCACTCCAGTATTCTTGCCTGGAGAATCCCATGGACAGAGGAGCCTGGCGGGCTACATCGCATAGGGTCACAAAGAGTTGGACACGACGACTTAGCGTGCATGCGCATACCTCTCTTGTAGCCTGCTTGCACTGCACAGTCATTGTTGATTTGTCTGTTTCACACGTTGAACTGTAAACTTCTTGAAGGTGGGATCTCTGTGTACAGGACCTGTCCCTTAATGACTCAGTGAATACTTGCTGAACGAGTGAATGGACAACATGTTTGGACTGTCGTGGATGGTCTTGCTGCCCAGAAAGCAGCAGAGCAGTTCCTATCCAGGACTTTACAGTATGCAGTACAAGATTTGAATCCAACTGCTACCATCTACTTGACTTTGTGTCTTGTGCAAATTATTTATCTTCCCTTCAGTCTTCATTTTCTTCTTTATTTAATGGAGACCACAGAGTTGTTATAAAGATCCAAGCAGATAGTATATCAGGGATTTAACAGAATGCCTGGTTTCAGATAAATAAGAAGTAATTCCTATTTCATTAGTATTAAATAACTGTTGAAAGGCACGTGCTCTGCTATTAATTGGAAGCACAGAATAAAGATTCCTCCCCCATGCAAGGGCTTCACAGCTTCACAAAAGAGAAGAAATTTCACCAAATGCGTTATAATGGGGTGTAATAATATTCAGCAGTGACACGGTTCAAATTATGGGGAAAAGGAGAAGACTGCTCATTTTCTTGTTGGTGGATATATCCAGGTTGGGTTTTGAAAAATGAATAAAAGTCCTTAAGGCCAAGCCAAATAAGGCCCTCAGACATCAGGTTTGTGGACTTAATTGAATAGGCAATGGGGAAGTAGTAAATTTTTTGAGTAGGAGGGTGACATCAAAAGAACTGTCCTTTAGGAAGAGCATTCTGACAGAATTATGTAGGATGAGTTAGTGGGGAGAAAATGAGGAAATAAATATCACATAGACTTTTAGTGGAACCTCCTACGCGGGATAGAAATCCATTCTGCAGCACCCCTTACAGACGGTCATCTAGTGGTCTGTGTCTGAACACACCCAGCAAAGGGAGGTTCACTACCTCTTAAGGCAGCTCCTTCTTTCCTCTTTTATCCCCTTCTTCCTTCGTATCCTTCCATGCATTCATCCACTTATCCACCCAGTATTCACCTACCCTTCCATCTGTCTGTCCGCACATCTACTCTCCGATCCGCCCACCCACCTGCTCTTCCATGGACCCACCCACCCATCTCTCCATCATTTCTTCAGTGTTTCCTTTGTGCCAGTTCCTGGACTTAACAAGAGTACGAGGTGAATACAGTATTGTCTTGCCCTTGAGGATCTCAGAATCTTGAATGATCACATGTCCATTATTGAATAATTTTTGTTGTTGGAAAATTCCTTTTTCCTTAGCTTAAGCCAAAATCTGCTTTCTTTTGAGCTTCTCTCTGACTGGGCCTACTTTTCTCAGTGTTTCTTCTAAAACACATTAAATGTACTCTTCCTTTATGTGACTGCTTTTATTATTTTAAAAACTGTATCGTGGAGCTTCTGATTTCTGTCTTCCTTTGGAAAATCTACTTCCTTTAAAAGGTTCTCATTAGGCAGGATTCATAACATTTAAAGACTTTTGGAGATGAATGGTACTTTAGAAGCCAATTAGAATTTATATCTTAACCCTCATCACTTTACAGGTAGGAGCTAAAACACAGGTAAGTTGTGCCTTGCCTAAGATCATAGAGGCAGGCAGTGACAAAATTGGGAAGATTCAGACTTTAGGTGTCCATGCTCACAAAACTACTGCCTTCTCAAACCTTGTCTCCTAATAACCCTTCCCAAACATTTTATAAATTTTCTCGATCTCTCACAAAATGTGGAGCCAGAAGTTGAGTGTGGTGTCTAGAATAACAGTGTTCTGACCTTGGGAGAGAGCTGTAACAAGAGTTAATAAAGCCCAGCATTAACAGAGTGTGCCAGGCTTTGTGCCAGCCTCAATACCTGCATTTTCCCATTCAGTCTCCCAACAGTCCTTCCAGGATGAGTTTACTGCTGCAGTTGGAAGATGGGGAAATTTCACTTGAGAGGGAAATAATTTCCAGTCCATGGCCAGGCAGCTAGTAAGTGGACGTGCTGGAAATGAAACTGAGGTCTTTCTGACTTCATGGTCATAGAAGGGCCATTATTGACCATAGTTTCTTTATTATATATTCACCTTTTTTTAACTTTTTATTTTGTATTGGGGTATAGCCAGTTAACAATGTTGTGATAGTTTTAAGTGAACAATGAAGGGACTCCACCATACTATAAATATATCCATTCTCCCCCAATCTCCCCTCCAGTCCAGGCTGCCACATGACATTGAGTAGCGTTCCCTGTGCTGTACAGTAGGTCCTTGTTGGCTATCCATTTTAAGTATAGCAGGGTATACATATCCATCCCAAACTCCCTAACTATCCCTTCTCCCCATCCCTCCCACCAGCAACCTTAAGTTCATTCTCTAAGTCTGTGAGTCTCTTTCTGTTTTGTAAGTTCATCAGTATCGTTTCTTTTTAGATTCTACATATGGGAAATGTCATACAATATTTCTCCTTCTCTTTGACTTACTTCATTCAATATAACAATCACTATGTCCATCTGTGTTGCTGCTGATGGCGTTGTTATTTCATTCGTTTAATGGCCGAGTAATAGTCCATTGTATATATGTACCACATCTTCTTTATCCATCCCTTTGTCCATGGACATTTAGGTTGCTTCTGTGTCTTGGCTATTTTAAACAGTGCTGCAATGAACATTGGGGTTTGTGTATCTTTTAGGGTCATGTTTTTCTCTGAATATATACCCAGAAGTGGGACTGCAGGGTCATATGGTAGCTCTGTCTTTAGTTTTTTAAGGACCCTCCATACTATTCTCCATAGTGGCTGCACCAATTTGTCTTCCCACCAACAGTGTAGGAGTCCCTTCTCTCCACATCCTCTCCAGCATTTATTATTTGTGGATTTTTTGATGAGAGCTATTCTGGCTGATGTGAGGTGATATCTCATTGCAGTTTTGATTTGTATTTCTTCAATAGTGGTGTTGAACAACTTTTCATGTGCCCCTGGGCCGTCTGTATGTCTTTTAACTAAATCTATATATTGAAGAAGCAGTGGCTGAAGCATAGTATTTGTGAGCATATGTGAACTTATGGTCATCTCACATTTCTAAAATTAAAAGAACAATGTATCATAGTCTTTATTTTTTTTCTACTAAGTGTTGCATTGTGGTTTTTATCTGGTCTCACTGAGTGGAACAAGGCTCATGCATGCGTCCTGAACACTTGACTGTGACTGGTGGCTCCATCCCATGTGATTGGGTCACGTGTTCTCAGATGTCAATCCCAGTCAGTCCTACTGACCTTACTGTGGATGTGAGATTAAATTGGACAATATATGTGGAAGAGCATTGTAAACGGGCAAGTTAATGCTAATCCTGATCTTTTAAGATATGGATTGGGGCCTGCCTTGCCACCGAGCTCTAGAAAGCTTGCTCCTCTCTGTTTTAACCTTACTCAGGTTTTCCCCCCTCCCAGGAATACCTCTTCCCTGCCCTCCTCTACCCCCCAAAATAGGACCGGGTTGTCCAAGTTTAAATCCTGGCTCAGTGTGTGACCTCTGGCAAGATACTTCGCCTCCTCTAAGTCTCAGTTTCCTAGTCTGTAAAATGAGGATGATAATAGATCCCACCCACTTCAGTGGGTGTTGTGAGGTGTTAGTAACCCCCCTGAAGACAGTAATTTACAAAGGATGAGCATGCCTTAAAAGCTGTTTTTAGTATTTGTGACTTTTTTTGTGCTTTAGTCATTAGAATTTCCCCCAACAAACTTACACTGAATTCTCTAGCTGCCCCATATGATATATCACTGTAGAAGATTGTATAAAATTCTACAAATTTGCTGCATGAAGCAGCATTTAAAATCAGGGCTTTAATGCAATGTGTAGCTTTGAGAAGGACGAGGATAGGAGGTTAAAAGGGACCAGGAGAAATGATTCTTTTTCTAAATGCTGTGGGAGATGATCTGCCAGATAAGTTACATTAGAATAGCTTTAGATGGGAAGGAGGAGGGAACATGGACAGGGCTGGTCATACTTCTTGAAGTGAAGTGAAATGAAGTGTTAGTCGCTCAGTTGTGTCTGCCTCTTTGCGACCCTATGGACTATATTTCGTCATGCTTTTCTGTCCATGGAATTCTCCAGGCAAAAATACTGGAGTGGGTAGCCATTCCCTTCTCCAGGAGATCTTTCCAACCCAGAGATCATACCCAGGTCTCCTGCATTGCAGGCAGATTCTTTACCATATGAGCCACCAGGGAAGCCTGGTCATACTTCTTTGTGTATGATAATTAACAAAATGTACCCTTATCTTTGCAAAGAGTTGGTCACGACTGAGCGACTAACACAACACTCTTATCTTATGGAGCTTCCCAGGTGGCGCTAGTGGTAAACAACCTGCCTGCCAATGCAGGTAGATGTAAGAGACGTGGGTTTGATCCCTGTGTTGGGAAGATCGCCTGGAGGAGGCCATGGCAACCCACTCCAGTATCCTTGCTTGAAGAATCCCATGGACAGAGAAGCCGGGTGGGCTGCAGTTCATTGGGTTGCAAAGAGTCGAACGAACACAACTGAAGTGATTTAGCACTCATGCGTGTACCCTTATCTTATATTCAACCTGATTTATATTTAACTGACATCACCAGATGGTCAGTACCGAAATCAGATTGATTATATTCTTTGCAGCCAAAGATGGAGCTCTATACAGTTAGCAAAAACAAGACCAGGAGCTGACTGTGGCTCAGATCATGAACTCCTTATTGCCAAATTCAGACTGAAATTGAAGAAAGTAGGGAAAATCACTAGACCATTCAGATATGACCTAAATCAAATCCCTTATGATTATACAGTGGAAGTAAGAAATAGATATAAGGGTCTAGATCTGATAGAGTGCCTGATGAACTCTGGACGGAGGTTTGTGATACTGTACAGGAGACAGGGACCAAGACCATCCCCATGGAAAAGAAATGCAAAAGAGCGAAATGGCTGTCTGAGGAGGCCTTACAAATAGCTGTGAAAAGAAGAGAAGTGAAAAGTAAAGGAGGAAAGGAAAGATATAAGCATCTGAATGCAGAGTTCCAAAGAATAGCAAGGAGAGATAAGAAAGCCTTCCTCAGCGATCAATGCAAAGAAATAGAGGAAAACAACAGAATAGGAAAAACAAGAGATCTTTTCAAGAAAATTAGAGATATCAAGGGAACATTTCATGCAAAGATGGGCTCGATAAAGGACAGAAATGGTATGGACCTAACAGAAGCAGAAGATATTAAGAAGAGGTGGCAAGAATACACAGAAGAACTGTACAAAAAAGATCTTCACGACGAAGATAATCACGATGGCGTGATCACTCACCTGGAACCAGACATCTTGGAATGTGAAGTCAAGTGGGCCTTAGAAAGCATCACTACAAACAAAGCTAGTGGAGGTGATGGAATTCCAATTGAGCTATTTCAAATCTTGAAAGATGATGCTGTGAAAGTGCTGCACTCAATATGCCAGCAAATTTGGAAAACTCAGCAATGGCCACAGGACTGGAAAAGATCAGTCTTCATTCCAATCCCAAAGAAAGGCAATGCCAAAGAATGCTCAAACTACCGCACAATTGCACTCATCTCACACGCTAGTAAAGTCATGCTCAAAATTCTCCAAGCTAGGCTTCAGCAATATGTGAATCGTGAACTTCCAGATGTTCAAGCAGGTTTTAGAAAAGGCAGAGGCACCAGAGATCAAATTGCCAACATCTGCTGGATCATGGAGAAAGCAAGAGAGTTCCAGAAAAACGTCTATTTCTGCTTCATTGACTATGCCAAGGCCTTTGACTGTGTGGATCACAATAAACTGTGAAAAATTCTGAAAGAGATGGGAATCCCAGACCACCTGACCTGCCTCTTGAGAAACCTGTATGCAGGTCAGGAAGCAACAGTTAGAACTGGACATGGAACAACAGACTGGTTCCAAATAGGAAAAGGAGTACGTCAAGGTTGTATATTGTCACCTTGCTTATTTAACTTATATGCAGAGTACGTCTTGGGCTGGAAGAAGCACAAGCTGGAATCAAGATTGCTGGGAGAAATCTCAATAACCTCAGATATGCAGATATCACCACCCTTATGGCAGAAAGTGAAGAGGAACTCAAAGGCCTATTGATGAAAGTGAAAGAGGAGAGTGAAAAGGTTGGCTTGAAGCTCAACATTCAGAAAACGAAGATCATGGCATCTGGTCCCATCACTTCTTGGGAAATAGATGGGGAAACAGTGGAAACAGTGTCAGACTTTATTTTTGGGGGCTCCAAAATCACTGCGGATGCTGATTGCAGTCATGAAATTAAAAGACGCTTACTCCTTGGAAGGAAAGTTATGACCAGCCTAGATAGCATATTAAAAAGCAGAGACATTACTTTGCCAACCAAGGTCCGTCTAGTCAAGGCAGTGGTTTTTCCAGTGGTCATGTATGGATGTGAGAGTTGGACTGTGAAGAAAGCTGATCGCCGAAGAATTGATGCTTTTGAACTGTGGTGTTGGAGAAGACTCTTGAGAGTCCCTTGGACTGCAAGGAGATCCAGCCAGTCCATTCTAAAGGAGATGAATCCTGGGTGTTCATTGGAAGGACTGATGCTAAAGCTGAAACTGCAATACTTTGGCCACCTCATGCGATGAGTTGACTCACTGGAAAAGATTCTGATGCTGGGAAGGATTGAGGGTGGGAGGAGAAGGGGACGACAGAGAATGAGATGGCTGGATGGCATCACCAACTTGATGGACATGAGTTTGAGTGAACTCCGGGAGTTGGTGATGGACAGGGAGGCCTGGCGTGCTGTGGTTCATGGGGTCGCTAAGAGTCGGACACAACTGAGCGACTAAACTGAACTGAACTGAAACTGATGTGAGCATTGAGCTGCATTTTTTTGTTGACTTAAAGTAATGTTTTGTAGACATTTAGGCAAACATTTGCTAATTTGGTAGTTCTCATTTCTTTTTGTATTCTGTTCATTTCCCACCGCCCACCCCACCCCACCCCCCACACCCTCAGTTTGCAGTTGTTTCTGTAGGTCAGTGAGACCTATGGGCTACTACCCATGCCTGTAATGGGTAAGGAGAACCCAGAGAAGGCAAGCAGCTGGGGCTGAGCAGACACTGGGCTGAGATCAGGTTGCCTTCTTGAAAACCCACAGGCAGGGAGTGTGGAGATCTTCACACCACTGTTGGGAGACCAGACACACAGAAGGAAGGGGGCCCTGGGGCAGGAGCCGGGATGATCCTGCCTTCTCCCATCCCCCTGCCCTCAGGCCTCCCTGCCTTCTGCTTTTCCCTATCTCTCTCTCCCCAGCCAACACACATTTGATATCAGTGACTTAAGACTATACACACCATCACTCATTCATTCATCAAACATCCATTAAGTGCCCACCAAATGCCTAACTCTCGGGTTACACAGATGAATTTAATACCCATTCTGTCCTCAAGGAGCTCACAGTCCAGTTCTCCTTTGCTTATATCACCACTTGTGAAAAGGGCCCTGAACGAGTTGTTAACACTGAGAAAATAAATAAATTCTGGGACTGGAGGGGCCCTGGAATCTTCTTGGCTCTTCTGTGGTTAATTGTGGTGCCTGCATCACTCTTCTCACTCCCACGTTGGTAACTGGTTGTAGGAAAGTTCTTTGCACTGGGGATGACATAATTTTTTTTCTTAAAAAAAAAAAGAAAAGGAATCTATGCAAGTCTCCAATTCTAAAATTCTGTGATTGTATGATTCCAACTTAAATTAGGAAAGCAGGCAGACAGTTTCTGAACGTGTTGCCATGGACACTGTGGATGTTGGGTTGAGGTGTCTGCTTAGTCATATTTAGTGCCATCTGGCATGAAAGAGTTTCTGGATTTTGGTCTGAGGGCAACTCAAGGTAGCTAGAGGGATTTGCTATTCTTCCAGTATTCAGTTGGAATGTCCTAGCGACTTAGCAGACCACCTGCCAGATAGAAATACAGTATATTGTGAAATACAATATAGTATTTTAAATACAGCATATTAAATATATGAATATTTTTTTAGTGTAAGTACATCATGTGGAATGGGATGCACTTATACTAAAAAATGATCTGTTGTTTATCTGGAATGCATATTTAACTGGTGATTTTTTTGGAGGGGTTGCTAAATCTGGCAGCATCCACCTGTAATCTGTGATCTTGGGAACATTTTGGTACAGGTAATACTAAACAAAAGTGTCTATCAGAAAATAAGAAAGTTTCCAGTCAATCAAGTCTGCCTCCTGTTTCACTGAATGTTCTGCACTCGGAGTTCCTCTTCACATTTTACTGTTTGCAGAACTATGATTAATGTTTCTCTTTCCTGCACAGCTAATGAAGTGATGAACAACCATTCTATTAAAATCCTTAAAATGTCCATAAATGTAATTTATATTTCAATTAGCAGTCAGTTTCTTATATTTTGAAAACCAGGCTTCTTTTGACTAAAAAATATTTGGTGAAGTTTGAATGTACAGTAATTTATGAATACTTTGTGGCTTTCATTTTCTTATCTGATAAAATCGCTCTGGAATTTACATGAGGTCAGGACCTGTTAACTCCAGCACATGGCAGCAGCTCTCCCCAAATACCAGATTTTTCTGCAGTTCATCTTCGGTTCTCATTAGCCTTGGAGTATTTATAACTATACCCATTCATCATTCTTTCTTTTGAGAGCTGGTGCATCTGCAAGGAAGAAGGGAAAATACAGCCCTACATTCTTGCAGAATTTCTAGGCTTTTGGTGAGTTAAGATACTTGGTGAAGATAAATGGAGAAGATGAGAGTTTTGCAAAATCTTTAAGATTATTAGTATCTCTTCTGCATTGCTTTCCCTGGTTTTCATGAAGGAAAATAGAGTATGGGATAATGAACTTGCTGGTTTTCATGATTGTATTTGATATCAAAAGACAAGTCTCAGAATAGTTTTTTACACCTTAATTCAGTCACGGAACTTTGGCACTAAAGCTCAGGATCAATGGTATCCAAGTCAGAGCCAAGAGGCTCATGCTTTTGTTCGCTCGAGTTTGTAGAGTGAGGAACCATGTGTAATGCTCTATTTCTGAACTGTCCCCAGACATAATGGGTGAACTTTTTCCACAGCCCTGGATTCACCCTTCCTCCAGCCGTTCCTTAGGCAGGTAGCTGTCTGCAGCAGCCCACGACAGCAGTGCCTGGCCGCCTCCTCTTGGCCTCTAGAGGAATGGCAGAGGTGGCAGCCCTTCTGGTTGCAGCGGAAGGTGGGATGGGGTGGGAGGTGTGTGCACGGTAATCCTATTTGCCCTGGATCTTCCCTAGATGTTAGTCACTTCAGTTGTGTCTGACTCCTTGTGACCCCATGGACTGTAGCCTGCCAGGCTCCTCTGTCCATGGAATTCTCCAGGCAAGAATACTGGAGTGGGTAGCTAGTCCCTTCTGCAGAGGATCTTCCCAGCTCAGGGAGTGATGCAGGCAGATTCTCTGCCATCTGAGCCACTAGGGAAACCCCTGCTCTGGTCCAAAACCATAGCCAAGGAAAACCCTTTGCCCCCTGCTCAGGCGCCAAGAGTAGTGCTCATTGCTTTCTAGTGGGCTGGCAGAGAGAAAGTAGGTATGCAGAAGACTTTCTTTTCCAGTTCTGTCTTTTCAAGGGACTGAGAAAGGACTGATTTAAAACATGTAGTGCATACGTGGTGTCCCTTGTCTTTGTAAAGTGCAGATCTGAACGTACTACTTGCCTACAAAGATGCTCCCAATGACTCCCATTACCTATGGGAAGAATTCGGAAAATCTAAGGATAGCAGCATGGTGGGAAGCAAAGCCCAACAAGGCTACAAGGGAAAAAAATAGAATGTGAAGATGAGAATGATCTAACAGAAAGAGGGGTGCTGATGATTCAAGAAAAAGAGAATGATGCAGGAGAGATAGCATTGGTAGACGAGAAGGGGTGGGAGGTTGGCCTTAGCAGAAGGAATACTGTTGGCATTGTAACCAGCTGGAAGGCAGAGTATGTGGAATAGATGCAGCCAAGTTGGTGGAGTTATTGTTGTAAAGACAGGGTAATTCTTTCATCGTGGCATCTCTTTTCTTTATTATGTAGGTAATAACTATCAGTTGAGAGTAAAGGTTGAATCTGAGATGTGAAGAAATGGGAGTGGTCAGCGTGGAGATTTGGAAGGTGCACACACGTGGGGAGTGTAGCAGAGTGTGTGGCAAAGTTGACTGCCCAATAAAAATACTCAGCATAAAGAGAAGTCATCACTTGTGTGGTCTGAGGCAGAGTGGCTTTGAACCCAGCCCTGCCCACCCTCTAGGAGCCCATGACTTAGCAACAGGCTTCGGTGAAGGTTGAAGAATCAACCTGACCTGTGCCATCCTGCTCCGTTGCCCTGTTGACTCGTTGTTAACCACTTTTTGCCTTTGCCTCCCCTCTGCCTTCCTGGGCCTTGTCCCACTCCCTTACCCCATCTAGCTGTCTCTCTCCCTTGGTCGTTTATTGATCATTCAACAGTGGCAGGCTCCGGTCTGTGTGCTGACAAGGCAGACGAGGATCCTGGGAACATCTGTTCTCAGAAGGGGCAGCTGCCGTCATCAAGGAAAAAGAAGCTGCCCACAAGATAGCAAGTGCTGGAATTCAAGAGACTGAGGCAGAGAGGCTGAGTGACTGGGGTGTGGAAGGAGACGGAATCTCAGAAGGTCCCTCCCAGGACAGGGCCTCTGAGTTGAGACCCGAAGGGTAGGAAAAAGCCGGCCATGGGGCATCTGTCCTTGGTGGGGAAGAGGAGACGAGATGAAAGAGCAGTCCTGTGGGGTGGGTGTTAGCATAGGCTGAAGAAATCCTCTGGCCGTTTTTGTTCAGGCGATTAAAATATTAAAATGTTTCAAGACTTCCCTGGTGGTCTAGTGGCTAAGAATCCACCTGCCAGTACAGGGGACACGGGTTCGATCTCTGGTCCTGGAAGATATGCCTCGGGGCACCTGAACCCGGGAGCCACAACTACTGAAGCCCACGCTCCTAGAGCCTAGACTCCGCAACGAGAGAAGCCACCAGAATGAGAAACCCGCGCGTCGCAACTAGAGAGTAGCCCCCGCTCACCACTAGAGACGGCCTGAGACAGCAGCGAAGACCCAGCACAGCCAGAAATTAAAAAATCAATAAGTGAAATTTAAAAAAATATACTTTAAAAAATGTGTCGGCCTCATCCGGGAAGGGATCTCTCTCTTCTCCCTCCTCTCTTTCCCTCCCTCTGCTGCATTTCAACAACTGTTTATTTCAGGAAGCAAAATCACCCTGGCAGCACAGAAAGGGATTTGGTCTTCGGATCAAGCCCACTCCAGGCTGAACTCAGAAAGTGGACCAGTGACACACAACCAAGGCTCTTGTTTCAGTAACACAAACAAACAACAATAGGGAGCTACTTTCTCAAGTAAGAAGTTGCACCCGAACCTTCTCCTGGCTCTTGTTTCCCTCCTCTCTTAACTTAGTATGTTGGTTCTTTTCATGCCCGAGAATCTTTTTCATTTTTTCCTCCTGGTGTCACACCCCAAATGTAAAGCCAGACAACGGCTGTGGGTGAAGGTGGGTTGGAGGGCTGGAGCTATCAGGTTGTCTGTGTGCTTGTTGGGTGGAGCCCAGAGGAACTGAGGTTTAATTTGCAGCCATAATACCATTTTATGGGCTTTTCACAGTAGAGGGGGGAAAAAAACAAGCCAGGAAGGCTAGAAAAGGTCACGTTCATGGGTGCTCTCAAAAATAGACTCTCTTCCTCATTGCTGATGCGTAGAACTTGGCTTTAATTCCAAACTCTGGGTTACCCTGGGAGTCCTGAGCAGGTACCATCCTGAGAAAAGTTTCATCCATCAATTATATTTCACCTTCCCCTGAAGGTGGGGGCCAGAAGGGATCTCGGGACTTGTCTCGGTCACCCAGAGAAGTCCCTCGGTTCTCCTTGGCAGTGCTTTGTCTGACTGACTTGTTGTGGGCAGAGCAGACCAGCCTCTCTTGCTGGCAGTCCCTCCGTTACCATGGTGAACTGCTTCCCAGCCTTTGCTCACTTCACAGGACCCGTAGAAAATGATCACCTTGGCTAGGCACATTGGGGTTCATAGACAACTTGCTCAAGAGTAGCGATGGCAGGGGAGCTTGGGTTGGCGCAGATGCACAGAGCAAGGGATTTGTATCTTGGCGCATGTAGAATCCATTGGTAGTCTCTGGTTGGGAAGCACTCCTGATAGCCTGTACTCCTTTATGTGGGCCCCTTGAGGGTAGGTAGTCTGTGCTTGGTTGTTCTTGAATACTTTAGGCCCTTGAAAAGTTCTTTACAACTGGGAGAGAGCCTAGGGAATATTGTTGCTTTCAGTGCAACAAGGATGTCTTCAGTGAAAAATATTCAACAACTACAGAAAATTCTTGCTAAGCTTTATTGATAAGTTACATCTTTGGGTTGCCTGGAGTCGCACTGCTCAGGTTTGAGTTCTCATTGGCTGTTCGATCCTAAGCAGATTTCTTCATCTCTCGAGGGCATTTCCTCATCTTGGCCATGAGGATAACACTATTTGGTATGTGACAGAGTCCAGACCCTACCCCAGAGCTATCTGACTTCAAAAGCCTTTTTCTACGTCACTCCATTGAAAATCTCTGTGTGGAAGCCTTTTATTAACACAAACACATTTATAAGACACTGGACAAGTCAGAGGTTGCATTTTTTGGAGGAAAGATTTTGTGATTTAGTTAAAATAGATATTGGCCAATAATGCCTAGATTTTTAAAGTGTTTGATATTCATCATATCGGTACATTATTGGACTTAAGAGTTACAAAGGTCATCAAAATAAAGATGGTATGAAAAAGTAGGAGAAGAAGTGAGCCTGATGATTTCTTAAGGTTTATGTGATTGTTAACTTAGCAGAAATTTAAATGAAATATATTAACATGTATGTGTGGAATGCAGAAGAATAGTATAGATGATCTTACTCGCAGAGCAGAAATAGAAATACAGACGTAAAGAACAAATATATGGATATCAAGGGAAGAGGGCGTAGGATGGATTGGAAGGCTGGAATTGACACATATACACCACTGGTGCTGCGTGCATGCTAAGTCTCTTCAGTTGTATCCAGCTCTTTGCAACCCCATGGACTATAACCTGCCCGGCTCCTCTGTCCCTGGGGTTCTCCAGGCAACAATACTGGAGTGGCTTGCCATGCCTTCCTCCAGGGGATTTTCCTGACCCAGGGATCAAACCAGGGATCTCTTACGTCTCCTGCATTGGCAGACGGGTTCTTTATCACTGGCGCCACCTGGAAGGTATAAAATAGATGACTGAGAACATTCTGTACCGTGCAGGGACCTCTAGTTGATGCGCTGTGGTGACCTGAATGGGAAGGAAGTCCAAAAGGGAGAGGATAGACGTATGTGTATGGCTGCTTCATTTTGCTATGCGGTAGAAACTAACAGCGATGTAAAGCAACTATATGCCAATAAAAATTAATTTAAAAAAATGAATTCAGCTTGATTACAAATCAGTTTATCTAAAGAAACCACTACCTCTCCCAAATAATGTTAAACTTGTTTTTCACTTCTGATTGGGGCTGAGTCTCATAAGAGTGAGGGTCTACTATATTGGATTTTTAAATTATTGTTAGGAGAGGAAGTGATAACTAATTTCTCCACAGTGGATTTTGTTTGCCTTGGTAGAAATTAGCATAATTGAGACTTGCCTTAAGATGATTCAGTTCAGTTCACCAAAAATATGTCATTATTTTCTTTTTTTTAGTAATAGAGGAAACTGTCTGGATATTTGCCTTGAGGAAATCTGATAGATTAAAAAGCTTCTTTGAAAGAAGTTTACTAAGAAGTTGAACAAACATATTCTAATATAATTAGTTTGGGAAAACATTTCTGACATTTTAAAGGTTATCCCATGAATGACAAATATCTATATATGAAGGAGAGAAGAGTACTTTATAAAGTTTGTGAAGTGTACATCCCTTAAAAGTATGTATTAAGTTATGCATTAAACATTTATGTTTAAAAAAATTACCTTTCCCAATTAAAGAAACCTGTCTGAGAGGCCAGCCAGATTCTGCATTTTCCAAGAAAATCAAGTCCTAGAAATTTTGCATTTCCTTTTGAATGTTGATGGCAAAGATACATCAGAGATACCAGGGGAAAATCTTACCAAGTTCTCCCTATAATTTGAACTGAAGGGTCCTATTTGATGTTTTTGTTGTTGTTATTGTTGGACCCAACACCCTGGGTAAACTGAAATTCCACCCACTCCTTTTGGAGAGGCATCAGAGAAGATGTACCTCCTTAAAATTCTGAGTCTTCTAATAGAAGAAAGCTTCCTCTTTCGGTTGGTGGAAATTTCCATTCCCAGGATACATATTCATTTTTACCTCAATGCAGCTTCCTCTTGGTTTTGTGATTGAGTTATTTTTAGTGAGTTACCATGCTTTTCCTCATTCCCTGCTTAACTATGCTGCATCTTTTACTTTTCTTTCTCCATTAATTAATTCCCACAGTGCTTTTCTTAAATTCTTCCTTCATACACTGAAAAATATTTTAATTTTTTTATGCATGCGTGCATTAAAAACAAAAAGTCATGTTCGACTTTGTGACCCCCATGGTCTGTAGCCTGCCAGGCTCCTCTGTCCATGGGATTCTCCAGGCAAGAATACTGGTGTGTGTTGCCATGCCCTCCTCCAGAGGATCTTCCTGACCTAGGGATCGAACCCACGTCTCTTATGTCTCCTGCATTGGCAGGCATGTTCTTATACCACTAGTGCCACCTGGGGATATATCTGGTTTGTCTAGAAATCAGGTATCAGACCTGCCTAAAATCAGATGTTTGATTCCAGGCTTCTACTTCTGTGTCTTATGACACAATTTTAATTAGTTCATTTGTGTCTTAGATTTTTATTCTTACTTGACCTGAAAGACCCAATTCCAAAAGAAGAGGGAAGTAGCAATGTTGTATGCCAATCATGTGTCACTGTTGTACAGATTTATGATAAGCGATGTCATCCCCAGGCTTCCGTCTATGGGGTCACACAGAGTCGGACACGACTGAAGTGACTTAGCAGCAGCAGCAGCAGCAGACAGAGCTAGTCATCTTAACCACCCTGCTTATACTGCGTGGTAATACTGTTTGGGCTTCCCAGGTGGCTCAGCGGTAAAGAATCCACCTGTGATGCAGGAGACACCAGAGATGCAGGTTTGATCCCTGGGTCCAGAAGCTCCCCTGGAGAAGGAAATGTCAATCTACTCCAGTATTCTTGCTGGAAAAATCCCATGGACAGAGGAGCCTGGTAGGCTACAGTTCATAGGGTAGCAAAGATTCGGACACAACTGAGCACGCATGAGCAGCACCGTCTAGTAAAAGTACAATTCTGAGCTAGTTGGAAATTTATTCATGTAGTTAAAGCTGCTGTAAATCCAAGATAACATTCAATCTTTTGTCGTGGTTTTAGTTCAGTTCAGTCGCTCAGTCGTGTCCGACTCTTTGCGACCCCATGAATCACAGCACGCCAGGTCTCCCTGTCCATCACCAACTCCTGGATTTCACTCAAACTCATATCCATCTAGTCGGTGATGCCATCCAGCCATCTCATTCTCTGTCATCCCCTTCTCCTCCCGCCCCCAATCCTTCCCAGCATCAGAGTCTTTTCCAGTGAGTCAACCCTTCAAGAAATGGATAGGGTGCATTGTGCAATGCTTCATGTCCAGCAGGTGTTTATTGGGATTGATATTCATCTTATGAGTGGATATCAGCGAATGACACAGCCAAACCCTTGGACTCCATTCAGTTATACTGTGGTCAGTGGATGGAATAGTCCTAGTAGAGGGCACCATGGATTTTTAGGTCAAAGAGAACTTGATTTGAATCCCAACTTTTCCCCTACTCTTGGATGACCTTGCAAGCTGCTTAACCCTTCTAACCTCAATATATTCATGTGTAAATGGAATATTAACACCTCATATTGCTATGGTAATGATTAAATTAAATGAGAAGATGTTTGTAAATTGCTTAGCTCCTTACACACAATATTCAGTAGAATGGCAGGTGTGAATTAACAGTTGTAATCACAGAATCTCTGAGTAGAGAAGGATCTTAAGGTCAGATGGACTGAGTACCAGTTCTGATTCTACGAGCAGTGGCATTAGCCGAGTCTATCAGCCTCTCTGAGTTTCTATTTCCTCGTGTGCACAACGGAGATAATATTTAACAGGAGATTATGATAAAGGTTATATGAAATGTGACATCTGTAAAGTGCCTAGCACTAATTAACCCTCATAAATGGTGATGACCCCCTCCCTTTGTGCTGACAACTGTGAGGGGACAGGGTAGCTCTAGTTAGAATTGTTACAGCTTTGCTTACACTGAACCTTAGTTTCCCTATGACGTTTGCCAGTTTGGCTCTAATCCCATGACCTGATTGGGAAAGTTAATTTTGCTCTCAGGGTCATGATTTTGATTAGATCTAGAAATACCGTTAGGACCCTAGCCCACTTGTTTGATTGTTAAGATTAAAATTCTTATTCTTCTACAGCTGATCTTTATCTCCACCTTCCTGGATACATTCTGTGCTGAACAAAAATATTTGTGTACATGAAAAAAATAGTTCTAAATCAGAGGAATGTGACGAACAGCCTTATCAGTGGATTGGATGGTTCAGTGCTCTGTGCGTGTTGCCAGTGATTCAGAATTTAATATAGAGATCAGTGTTTTAAATAATTTAATGCTAAGTGTGACGTTTTCATTTATTTGGTCTCTGCTCCATTCTCCCTTTCTGTCTACCTTCCTGTGAAACACTACAGTTCAAAGTCAGTAAATAACAGTAGTATTATGGTGGGCTTTAAATGCGAAGACAACATGAATAAAGCAGCTGAATAAAGCATTTTCCTGAAGGGAGGGCCCCTTCCTGCAGGGTCTTCCCTGCGGTTTAGTTGCAAAATCCCTTAATCATATACTTAGCGTTTCTATACTCCTTATGTGCAGAGTTATTTGATTTCTGTGGGCCGTTCCTGTGTGCCCTGCATAAATAGCTCTGGGTGAGATTATTACATGTAATGCTAGATCTTACCTAACCTGCTTTTCAGTGTTTTGGAACTGAGAGTGCAGTAGCTGTTCTGATGTGAATAGTCACCTGGTTTTAACATCCAAAGTTGTGTTCACCACAGGATGCCAGATTTTATGTTCCACCAGCTTACAAGTCTATAAATACCACGTTAACTTTCTTTCCTTCTCTCTCAGAAGGAGACTTCATCTCCAGTACTGATCACCATGGGCATATGCCCAAGGGTGAACTCCCGGAGCCCTCGAAGCAAGATTTCCTTTATAAACACTGTGCCTGTTAAACAGAGTTTGCCTGCTTGGTGTTCTTTCAGGAGCATTGGGAAAGCGTTTTGCCTCAAGTTCTTTTCTCTGCTAATGATACAGTTGATTGCTGTGGGGTCCACATCTCTCCCTCCCAAATCCCATGTTTCTGTGGAGAGACAGTACTTAAGTCCCTGCTACTTGATTATTATTCCATTCAGTCCCTTTAACGGGCCCCCTTTTCCAGAGCTACAGAAGGGATGGTAAGGCAGGGGTGGGTTCCCATTGGTCTGGAGTCCCTGAAACAAGGGTATCAGGCCCAGAAATCCAGTTAGAGCCTGAAATGCTGGGGTTCCACTGTGTTTAGAGCCTTTGGGTAGGAGGGGACAAGGTCCAGGCCTGAGAAGTAGGCAGCATTTCCCATAGTGATCAGATATAAGTCACAGCCTTCTCAGATGAGCTGGTAATTGAAAATTCTTTCAATTATAAAAATACTGCTTTTCTCCTTCTGACTTACTTCACTCTGTGTAACAGGCTCTAGGTTCATCCATCTCACTAGAACTGGCTCAAACTCATTCATTTTTATGGCTGAGTAATATTCCATTGTATATCTGTACCATATCTTTTTTATCCATTCATCTGCCAATGGTCATCTAGGTTGTTTCCATGTCCTAGCTATTGTAAATAGTGCTGCTATGAAAGTGTATGGCAGAAACCAACACAACATTGTAAAAATTAAAAAAAAAAATAGATACTGCTCTGAGGTGGGTGTGGGGAATTACAGCCGCCAACAATTTGGAGTGCACAGCCTCCTATCCCACTTTGTTTAACTTGTGTCTCTTTGGAGGGCTCTGCCTCTCAGTGAGGAGAGTCCTAGAAAGAGATGCCAGCACCCACTTGTCACAGTCTCTGCAAAGGAGGATTCTGTATCTTTTACCTCCACCCGTATGTCTTCTTACTTACCTACTCTCAAAATGGACTGGGTTCCAGGTATCCACTTACTCGCTGTGAGACTTTAGGGAAGTCACAGTACTTTGAACCTGATTTCCTCACATGAAAATGAATATGTAGTATTCCTACTATCCACCTTGCCAGGTCGTTATGGGAAAACTGAGACTAGTGCTTCATCTGAGCATTTGACAAACACGTAACAAACCCCAAGAAGGACTTATGCTAGGACAAAGACATGATGTGGTCCCCTATCTAGGGAGAGAAAGAAAGCAGTCTTCTAAGCAAAGAAGATTCTGTCTCGCCTGTCATAAGCTCAGTGTGTGGGTATGTGTGGATACAGTATTTGTTATGTGTGGATACCAGTATTTGATATGTGTGGGTACCTAGTGTGGATGCAGTATTTGTTCAGTGGTCACGTGTGGTGTGTTTTGTGCTGTAATGTTAAATGTGACTCCACTGGGGACAATAGAAAGATGGCGGATGAGTACTTCTATAATAAATGCAGAAAGACCTCCTCACAGAGATAATGTTTGAGTTGGACCATAATGGATGAGTAAAGTTTTATGAAGAATTTAATACGTTGCCTGTGTTTGTTTTTCTTTTTCTTTTTGCATTTCACAGTGGGCTGTTAACTGGTCGACAGACTGGCATCTGAGAAACACTCTTTGGTTTTTAACTTGTCCATTCATCCTCATAAACTCACCTCACTAATGTGTTTATAGATGTTTTTTAGCAGGCTTGTTTTTAGATGAAAGTTTTCAGAATGTAAAATTTTATAATGAAAAGCCTTCTAATTTATCTGAGCCCTTTTTAAAACCCTGATACTACTGCACTTTAAATTAAGCCCTGCTTTGTTTTCAGGGCTGGCGTTTGTTCCTAATGGCAGGGTAATTATAGTGCACGGGAACACTCAGTGAATCGGAACATACTTGCTATAGATGTTGAAATAGAATTTGTTCTTTTGAGGCAGGGACAGGAGAAAAGTCACAGACAATGAGATAGATTTTTCCAGAGGGCAGGTTGACGGAAGGAATGTGTCCCTTAGGGGGCATTGGTTAATGGACTCTGTTTCTTACAATTGCATTTTGTAAAAAGTTCTGGTCCTTAGAAAAAAAATGTCATGTGAGGAAAATGGCAAAAATTAATTCAAAGGGAATACATAACCTTAGATCTTGCTCCTGATTACTGTTTTATGTCAATGTTATATTATTGGCTAAATATTTCCCTTGTAGGGTTGAAGGATGTGATTATATGGACTTTTTGTGTTTATAAGACAAAATAGTTACTCATATGAGTTATATGGTAGAGACCCCTCTTCAATGGATTTTCTTGGGAGATTAATTCTTTAAGCACAGAAGCTTCTAATTCTGAACATTCTAATAATAGACACTTTAAAAATCAGGAAATGCTTCACACTTTTGATCAAAGTAAATGCAAAATAATTTAGTCTTTTCTTCTTGATGCCTTTAGGATTATTATGATGGGTGTCAGTTACTACCTTGTATGCTCTGGAGAGATGCTCAGGGTTGCTTGAAATGGTCCACGAGTGTGGTGGTTTATGAGTAGAGGAAATGGTTGGTTTTTATATTTTTCTGTTTCTTTTTTATCATCCAGTGTCTTTTATGCTATGCTTTTTCCTGTTCCTCAACCTTGCCTTTTTCCACTGACTTCTTTTCCACAGCAGATAAGCATGATTTGTCAGCCCCATCTTTTGCAAAACCCTGCTTATATGTCTCCTGATGGAACCAACACTCCCTAGGAAATATTCTTTCTAAAATATCAACCCTGAATCTAATCAAATCTCTACATCCAAGTACCAAGATACAAGATGCAGAGGAATAAAGTAAATTTTAAATGATACTTCAAGGATGCAGTCAGCAAAATTAAACAAAATGAAACAACTTTACAGAATAAATAAGTAAGGGAGTTTAAAAAAGAAAAAAGACAGACATGCAAGGGGAATCTGTAGATTAAGAGACTATAGAGCCTCATCAGCCAGTACAACCTGTGCACTTTGTTTGGATCCTGATTTAACTGAACTGAAAATAAAATGAAAAACTATGAGGCAATTGGGGCAAGTTGAATACTAACTGGATACTTGATGATTTTAAGGATTTATTATTATTTTTTAAGATGTGATGATGCTGTCATGACTACGTATTTTTAGTATAGTCCTTTTATAGGTAGATACTGATACTTAGGAGAGCGCCAAAGAATTGATGCTTTTGAACTGTGGTGTTGGAGAAGACTCTTGAGAGTCGCTTGGACAAGATCCAACCAGTCCATCCTAAAGGAGAAGTCCCGGGTATTCATTGAAAGGACTGATATTGAAGCTGAAACTCCAATACTTTGGACACCTGATGCGAAGAGCTGACTCATTTGAAAAGACCCTGATGCTGCGAAAGATTGAGGGCAGGAGGAGAAGGGGATGACAGAGGATGAGATGGTTGGATGGCATTACCGACTCAATGGACATGGGTTTGGGTGGACTACAGGAGTTGGTGATGGACAGGAAGGCCTGGCGTGCTGCGGTTCATGGGATCATAGAGAGTCGGACACGACTGAGCGACTGAACTGAACTGAACTGAAATTATATGAGTTTACAATTCTTGAAGTTCAGACACAGGTTACAAGGGGCTCCATTATACTGTTTCCTCTGCTTTGAATATGTTAGAAATTTTCCATAAAATTAAAAAAATATAAGCCACCAAACTAAAACTCTGCTTTGTATCCCAGTGCTGTCAATCTATGCTACCCACAGTTGCATGTACATTTATAGAAGGAGTGATATGCAGTCACTGTGGAGGCATAGTTTTTCTTGGCAGTTCTTACAGTTTCTTTTGGACCCTATTTTTTAATTATCTCCTTCCTAAGCCCTCTTCTCTTCTTACTTTATACTAGGAACACTTAATCTGTGAGTTCACAGATGAATTTCCTCTAAATCATGCCTTTTCTGTATTTGCAAATGTACATTTTTAGGGATTAGACTCATGGCATCAATCAGCATTTTAAGGGTCCATGATTGTAGAAAGTCAAACACCCGCTACTGTCTGCTTTGCTCAACAGTCACATTCATGGCATTTTCTTCTACTTGCGTGTATCCTGGCTTAGGTCTGTTCTCTGGGCCACAACTTTGTCCTGTGCTTCAGTCCTGTCCATTCGTTTGTCTCCTGTTTTTCTCCACTACCACCTCAAAGATAACATTTGGGTGATGGTTTTACCATTCACCCAATTGCTCTTCATGCCAATTACCTCTCAATTAGCCTAGATTTCACTTTCTTCCTTAATGAACATCTGCATGTAAATAGTCACCAAACTCCTATTATTTTACCTCCTAAATGATATTTTTTGTGTCCTTTTCTTACTTGGGTCAGTGTTTGGATGTGGATGCTCACCATCTCTCATCTGTCCATTAGATTACTACTGGAATCCTTCATACCAATCTCCTTGCCCTTAGCCCAGCCCCTTCTGTTCCCAGAAATGACATTACTAATACAAAAATATGATCATTTCACCCTTGTGTTGGCATCAGTGATCCAGCCCCTGTCTCCCTAAGCAGTCTCATTTCCTGACTTTCTCCTCAGACCTATTTATTTACAGCATGACATCCTTGTCAGATCTCCTAAACTTTGCTCATATCTTCACTCTGCATGGAAGTTAGCACCCCTTCCACCACCCTACCTTGCTCATCTTGTCAACATGAGAAATGCTGCTTTACTCTTCAAGTCCTTAGGGCTCTTCTCTGAGAGGTGTCCTGATGGTCCTCTTAGAGTACTTGGTACCTTCTTCTCAAATGTTCAATCTGCCATTTGTACAAACTGCCATTAAGTAGTGTTGCTTTTAGTTGCTTTTTAATTGCTTACAGGGTATAAGCTAACCTTGTAGTACCTTCATAGCATCTATTTTTAGGAATATGATTAGTTTACAATGCTGTGTTACTTTCTGCTGTACGGTGAAGTGAATCAGCTATCTGTTTACATATATCAGATCTCTCTTGGACCTCCCTCCCTCCCCAAGCCCACCCCTCCAGGTTGTTACAGAGCACTGAGCTGAGCTCCAGGTGCTCTACAGCAGCTTCCCACTGGCTATCTGTTTTACGCATGGTGGTGTATGTCTGTCCTTCTCCATCTCTGAATTCTTCCAGCCACCACCCCTTCCGCTACGTCCACATGTCTGTTTCCTGCATCTGTGTCTCTATTTCTGCCTTGGAAATAGGTTGATCTGTACCATTTTTCCATATTCCACATATATGTGTTAATATATCATGTTTGTTTTCTCTTTCTGACTTCACTCTGTATCAGATACCCTGTAGCTTTTGCCCTGTCCTGGGGGCATGAGTGTTGACTAAGTGCTTGCTGAATGTGTGCTGACCTGGGTCTCCAGAGACTGTCTTCCGTTCACATGGCTACCACCTCGAGCTCTTTTGAGATTTTGAGAGGGAAACCTCAGGCCTCCTTTTCTCTTGGATCCCATTTCCTGAAGAGAGAGGTGTCCTGAGTGGCCACTGGGAGGGGTAAACTTTCCAAGGAGAAGTTTTCTCTTTGGTGACTTGTCTTTCTAGGTTCTTCTGTTCCCTCCCACTTCTTGTCTCCTTTAAAAAAAAAAAAGCAAAAGTGAGGTGTAGTTGATGTGCAGCTTTATGTAAGTTATGTGTGTGTTAGTCGCTCAGTCGTGTCCAACTCTTTGCAACCCCACGGACTGTAGCCCACCAGGCTTCTCTGTCCATGGAATTCTCTAAGCAAGAATACTGGAGTGGGTTGCCATTCCCTTCTCCAGAGGAACTTTCCAACCCAGGAATTGAACCCTGGTCTCATGCATGGCAGGCAGATTCTTTACCGTTTGAGCTACAGGGAAGTGTTATAGATGTACAGTATAATGATCGACAATTTTTAAAGGTTATACTCCACTGATAGTTGTTATAATATATTGGCTCTACTTCTATTCTTTCCCATTTCTTAGTGACCTCTTTGAAATATGTGACCATTGGGTCTGAAATAAGACTACTCTCTTCCTAAACTTCCTACCTACATATATATATATTTTTAAATGAATTAAGGTGATTGAATTTTATTTTTAACCTATTTGGTAGCATTTTTAGGGTTTAACTCTCTTACTACCCAGGAGCCACTGAACTCAATATTGGGGAGTGTGTGTGTGTGTATGTGTGTGTGTGTTAGTCGCTCAGTCGTGTTCAACTCTTTGAGACCCGTTGACTGTAGCCCACTAGGCTTCTCTGTCCATGGAATTCTCCAGGCAAGAATACTGGAGTGGATTGCCATTCCCTTCTCCAGGGAATCTTCCTAACCGAAGGATCGAACCCGAGTCCCCTGGATTGCCGGCAAATTATTTACCATCTGAGCCACCAGGGAAGCCTCAATATTGATAATGGAGCCTTTTTCCGAGCAAATTGTTATTTGAATTTTCTGAGAACAGTTTTAGTCAGAAAGCTTTGCCAATGACCACATCATCGTCTCAAAATTAAGATTTCTATTGCTAATATATTTATGAACCAACATATTAGCTCCTGTGAGTTTGTATCTAACTGTGACTCTCCATACACTTTTCCTCCAGTGTTGCGTAACCTCATTCTGCCCGGTCCATGGTGGAAAAGACAGGGTCTGCTGGCCCTTAGGCATGAAAATAAGAAAGCAAGGCTTCCTTGGGATCTGGGGCATCACATAAAAGTCTTCCTGCCTGGTGTGCAGGGTGTAGGTAAAAGGGAGAATACAAGATGGAGGGAGATTATCTTTATGGTGGAGTTGGAGTGTGTGGCAGTTTCATTCCAGGCGTGTGAGTCAATTGTGCAGTGAGGCTGTAGGTGGGTACCTGGTACAGTCATGGAGAAGATGGTGCAGAGAGGTTGCACAGAAGGTTTATCACTCAGGTTTCCATCGGAGAAGCACCCCTTTACCAGATTCCCTGGGGCCAGTGAAACGGAGAGCACAGTCTACACTGTGTGCAGGCCTCTCTGGGGCCCTCCAAGCGCAGTACTTCTCCAGGTAGGGTGCTCATCCCTGCCCTTTCCTGGGTTTCCCCCGATCCCAAACAGAACTTGCTAGGTCTCTAGCCAGGTAATGTGGAACACTAAATCAGGGAAGGGTATCAATAATGGTAGAGTATGTTGTTTGTCCAAAAAAATATGTGCATTTAGTGGTTGTCAGCAACGCTTTAGGGACTTCCCTGGTGGTTCAATGGCTCAGATTCTGCATTCCTGATGCAGGGGGCCCAGGTTTGATCCCTGGTTAGGGAACTAAATCCCCCATGCTGCAACTAAGACCCAGTGTAGCCATATAGATTAATTAACTTAAAAAGATGAAAACAAAACAATGCTTTAATGCAGTGTATGAGAAATCTGGAGTTTAATGGTGATAAGCAGCAGAGGTGATATTCCCAGTGAAGTACCCACCTTGTATTTTGTGACATGCTCAAAATGTGTATAGGCACACACACACAGCTAGACAAAGGTTACCAAAACAAACATATAACCAAATTGCCTGTCCTTTTGCTTTTAACTTTCCTGTCCTCTGCTATGTCTATATCAATATTAAACTTAATTAAATTTCATCTGGATGAAAGGCTTCATAAAGGTCAGGAAGAAAACCTAACTCAGTTTTCTGTGCTAATGAGTTCTTTTATCCTTAAAATGAGAATTGAGGATGGAGAGAAAAGAAGTGTCAGTTGATCTCTGAATTCACCAGCATAAAAATTGCTTGTTAAAGCTCTGATTTGAAAAAAAAGAATTACACAAGAATAATCACCGTGCCCTTTTCTTTTTAAAATAGTATATCTTTACCCAGTTTTGGAACTCTGGTTTTAATCTCAATCTGCTCATCCAGAGTTGTAATATTGTGCTTTGTGGCTCTAAAAAACTCTACACATGCACAAAATAACTTAGGCATGGATACACAGTATATTCAAAAACAAATGAATTAAAAGTTAGCAGCTGTATTTACCTTCAAGTTCTTGCACACTGGAGGCCTATTCTGCTAAGTTCACCAAAAGGGCATTAGCAAATGATAAGCATCTGAAAGCTAAAGTCTTCCATGATTATAAACTTCATGAGCAAATGCTCTATTGAGTGATTTCATGCTTTATAAATAATTTTGGTTTTAGAAATAAATGTTAATGTTAGTCTGTTATTGGAGATGATTAAAAGCACCAGTCAATCCCCACGTGATCTTTGGCTGTCCTTGGAAGGTGAAATATTTTGTGACATTGACATCAGAAGTTGAAGCCAACTCCTTATATGAAATTTCCCTCTGGATAGTGTATAGAATGCATCTTAAACTCCTAGATATGTGTGTGTGATGCAAGTGTTCCTGGTGAAAATTTTATGGAATGCTTCTTGGATGGAGCTTACTTCTCAATAAGAGATAGACGGTTTGATTGGCAAGAGTGATGGTATTACTATTTTGTCTCCACGCATGCGTGCTTAGTTGCTTCAGTCGTGTCCAACTCTTTGTGACCCTATGGACTGTAGCCTGCCGGGATCCTCTATCCATGGGATTCTCTGGGCAAGAATGCTGGAGTAGGTTGCCATGCCCTCCTCAAGGCGAGCTTCCTGGCACTATCTCCTATGAAAGGCTCATTCCCTTTACAAAGATTCTGGTTTCTGGACTCCCCAAAGCCTAGAGCAGAGCAAAATCCCCCCTCTTTGCAATTGTGGGAGTGAGACCAGCTTCTTAGCAGTCCAAAGGGAGAACGTACTTCTCACGTCATTGGTGGGGTCACCGTCAGGTATGGGTCATTAGATAACATTGTATTTGTCCCAAGCAGCAAAATTAAGGGTTGCCCCCAAATTAAGTTCTGTGGTTTTCTGCTTGTGAAATCAGATCATATTTGCCTTGTGTATTCTTAGTCTGACCCCAGCATAGCCAGGTGGCAGGAGAGGGTGTGACCACCACATGTGTTGTTGGCACGTAGGCAGGCTGTGATTTGTGTACCTTTTCATGGTCATGTCTGTGGTGTAGCTGATGGCTCAGAACAAACTTTGATTGGCCTTTTTGTAGCTAAATAATACACGAAAAGTTCTGTGAGTCACTTTATTTATGGTGTCACACAGGATCGGTGGGATTTTTCAGGTTATACAAGGTAGAAACAAAATCTGTATCTTGCTTGTTGATTTTGCCTGTCCTTTCTTGAGCTCTCTCTGTCTTCCTTGTGACCCAGAAGAGTTTTATTATAAACTGCTCTAGCTAATGAGCAAATTTGAAGGCCTTTAAAACATATAGTAGCTTTGCCTCACCTCTATTGTTTGTGCCTTAAAAACTTTCCACGGCGTCATGAGTGGAAGACTTTCAGTTAAAAGGAAGCATAAAGCCCTTTGCTGAGAGGATTACTGTGTTTCAGGTGCCACTGGCCCCTACTCAGCTAGGATCATTTCCCTCCCCAATGGTAAACCAGCTGCATTAGGAGCCTGTTTCTAGAAAAATCTTAGCACTGGGAAATATACTCTGAAATGTTTCTTAAGTGGTGAGGACCATAGCCCGCATCACTTTGGGGCTAAGAAGCCCGAGTTGTGTTGTAGCCAAATTCATCTGGAAGAACTGAGCCCCATTCAGTCTTCCAGCAATTCTACCAGCAGAGGTGCGGACTTTGTATTAACTGATGTTTGTGCTTGTGGAGCCCCGGGTAAGCACAGCATTGCCTGGAGTGCAGGTAGAACGCAAAGCCACGCTTCTACCCGTGTTTTGCTTTTGTTTTGCGGTTCTTTCTTTGCTTTCCGTAAGATTTTAAAGTATTGACTTATAGTTCAGTAACACATTTTTGCTAGATCTGCCTTTTTCAGGAAGCTAGTGTTTCGTTTTCCTAAAGGAAACAACCCAGGGTAAACATGGGTCCACCTTTCAGTGTTTCTGTCTTTTCCTTCATTTGCTGAACCTTTGTTAATATCCTCTTTTGTTCCAAAGCCTTGACATTTCTTGACATTGCCACCTAGTTTAGTTTTTAATCTCTTAGGAAATCTCAGCCCAAACTGGTTTCTTATTCGGTTATTTGTTCATAACTGCAGTGTTTGACTTGCTCTTCAAGAAATAGCTGTTCGTTTTATGTGCGAAACTTCGGGGATTAAGGGACAGCGAGTGCCAGGTATTCTACAGCTTTTGTCTACCTGAGTTAGACTTTAAGGAAGCTGCTCCCCTGGTTTCCCCAGAATGTGCTTTTAAATTGCAATTTTGAAAAGTCTCAACTCTGAAAGAGAAGAGAGATTATGTTTATTCTTTCTGGCACTTGGAGAAGGATTGAATTTCTTTTGAAACTTGAAAACAAGAAACAAAGTGTTGTATGGATAGAAGGTTAAGATGCATCATGTCAGGACTCCAAGTGCTTTATATTAAATAATATACCATGAGCAGCAGATCCATGAGGAAAACTCTAAAAGTTGTGTATAGGGTGAGTTTCTTTCATTTTATTTATGCTTGGAAAGACAGTAAGTGGGAAATAGCATGTATTTAAAACTCAATACTTATCCAGTCATTGAAGCTGAGAATCAAAGAACAGACTAGGAATATTTCAAGTTTTGATACATTGGATAGACTTCATTCAGTAAGATATAGTTGAGTAGATTAGAAGCTTTCAGTTTTGTATTGTTGTTGTTCAGTTGCTAAGTTGTGTCCGACTCATTGTGACCCCATGGACTGTAGCACGCCAGGCTTCCCTGTCCTTCACTGTCTCCCAAAGTTTGCTCAAACTCATGTCCATTAAGTCAGTGATGCCATCCAACCATCTCATCCTCTGTCACCCCCTTCTCCTCCTGCCTTCATTTTTCCCAGTATCAGGGTCTTTTCCAATGAGCCAGTTCTTTGCATCAGGTGGCCAAAGTATTGGAGCTTCAGCTTCAGCAGCAGTCCTTCCAACGAGATAATCTATTATCAGAGTTGATGTAAATCATCAGTAGCTACAGTCACAGATACGTGGAGGTCACTTTAATGGTAAGTCCAGCAGCAGTGGCAGCATAACCCGTGTGAAAGAGACAGGATCTCTCAGTGTTCTGGTATCATGGTGTGGTTTCTCTAAATTCCTTAGAATTATAAATTACTGATCCCAAGCAAGTGAAAACTGTCCTCAGTACTTGCATTCTTTGAAGGGATTACAGGGTAGTAAATATATTTCTTTTATATAGGCTCTTTTTAGGTAGTTAGTTACATCCTTATTTCAAAACAGTCTAGCATCTGAAAGTGGGAATTAGAATTTAAGGGAGTGTGATATATTGTGTATGTCTATTATTCTGTCCTGTGATCTGAATTTTGAATTCCTCAAAGTTCCATTGTTAAAGATCATATGAGTATTTGTAGGTTTGCCCCTAAGCTGACATTTTAAAAGACCAAGAGAGCCCTCTCCTTGGTGTCAGTGTCATTGTATTGTCTCAAAGTTTGGAAGGAACAACCTCTAAGGTAACATTCAGCCACAAATATAAGGTGACGTGTCTTGTAATTCAGCTTCTAAATAATATCTGTTAGACTAGCACTTCTGAAACTTCTACGTCCATAGGAGTCACTGGGGATTTTATTAGAACTGCACATACTGAGATCCAGGGTGGAGCCTGAGATTCTGTTTTCCTGAAAAGATCCCCAGTGGATCCCAATCCTGTTGGTCCCTTGATCACATTTTGAGAAACAAAGTCTTAGAAAGTAGCTGTGAGGTGGCCACCTTCCCTCCCCCACACCCAAATTGAAAACTTTATTTATTTATTTATATTGAAGTATAGTTGGTTCACAGTATTGTGTTAGTTTCAGGTGTATAGCAAAGTGATTTGGTTTATATATATATATATTCTTTTTATGCATTCTGCCTATGGTATTTTGTTGGCTCCAGTATTTTCCCTCTTTGGAGAAGGCAATGAAAATACAACTATAAATGGTTACCTTTTGGGATTGCTAATATTAGGATTTACCGTAAACTCTTTTTCACAGTGACCACTTAAAGCTCCATGTCATTCTTGTTCCCGTCAGATCTTATGCACCTAGAGTGACTCCTGACCCATGATGGGCCTTGAATAAATATCCACTGAATGAGGTCATCATTCGATGAATGCATAGCATTCAGATTTGGGGATATTGTGAATACGCTTCATTTTGGATTTTCACTGTTGCATTTTCACTAGACCCTGGGAACACATCAAGAAGCTACGCCGTAATTCTCTGATGTGTGTAGTGTGTTTAGTTACTCAAGTTCTTTTTCCCTCTTACAGCCTTCTGTCCCCTTTGGCTATACAGATTGAAGAAGACTTATCTTATCAACCTTTCCAAAACTCAGCCTTTTCATTTTGTTCTGTTTTGTTCTGTTTTTTCTCTGTTTATACATTCATCATGTCATTTGTGTTTTGATCAGCGGAACTGATAATGCTGTATCACAAATACGACAGTACTATGGCTTGCACACGATGAGGTCAGAGCATAAGAAACCCTTTATGCTGAATTTCCTATTAACTTTTTGGTGATAACCAAAAAAAGCAGGAACATAATTCTGTGTGTATATGCTAGGGGGTGTGTGTGTGTGTGTGTACATACACTGGAACTTGGTTCTTACTTGCTGTGAGTTGTCAGGTTGACACCTGATCTCTTTTCATAGCTTCCTGCTTAAATTAACTTCCTCTTTTATTAACACAGTTAGGTGATTTCATTATCATAGCTAACAACTTGAAGGCAATGTCAGGAGTTTACTTCTGCAATAGAAACTTGATGATCTTCAGAAAGGTTATGATATGTTTATGCTTTTTTGTAATAAAATATGGGGCTTCCCCAGCGGTTCAGTCAGTAAAGAATCTGCCTACAATGCAGGAGACACAGGTTCAATTCCTGGGTCGGGAAGATGCCCCAGAGAAGGAAATGGTAACCCACTCCAGTATTCTTGCCTGGGAGTCCCATGGACAGAAGAGTCTGGCAGGCTACAACTGCATAGGGTTGCAAAGAGTCAGACAAGACTGAGTGAGTAAACTAACCATCAGCACCATAATAAACTATTCCCACTCTTCCTTCCCCTTTAGAAACGATGAGGATAACACAAGTCCCAGATTTGATATTCTTGTGTTAAAATTCTCCAAGTATCCACTCAGACCCCACCTTCTGCATAGTCTTCCTTGAATCCATCCAGGCTTCCTTTGCAACTTGGTTTAAATGCTAGCCATATCCACCATCTTACAGTATCGCAGTTTCTTACTCATCTTTATTATTCTTTAACAGTCACTCCATTAGAGACAAATACTGTGATCCAGGTGTGCCCAGTCCAGTGCTGGCCCACAGCAGCAGTAAATGTTGATTGAAAACCTGAATGAATGGTCACAGTGTTTGGAAAGAGAGAGAAGACTAAACCAAGCAGAAACTGTCTGGGACAACTTTCTGTAGAAGGTGATGGTCATTTGGTTTAATGTTATCCCTTTCCTTATTGTTATGATAACATTGCTGCCGGTATGTTAGAGTTGTTCAAGTAAATACTCCACAAGAAAATGAGGTTGCTGTATAAATCAGTAAGCTGCAGATATTTACAGTGTGTTCTCAATTTAATTCTTACTCATAGGAAAAAACCTGTTGGGGACACAGAAGTGACTAAAATTGTATCTGTCATCTTGAGAGGAAAATTGGCACATTCAGCAAACACTTACTGAGCACAGGTGAATAACACTGCTTACCTGCTTTTAAGAAGCTTATGCTCTCGTGCCTTGGAGACTAACACCAAATAGGCTGTAAAGGGCTCTGTGTTGAAAAAGCAAGCAAAATGCTGCAAGAACCCAAAGGAAAGACATGGATTCCAGCTGCGAGGAGCAGAGGCCAACTAATAGAATAGAGATCTCTCTTGCTTTCTGAAGTGGGGTCAGTATGGCACAGGCAGTCTGGCCTGTCTGTGATCATCCATGTGAACACTGGTTTGGAGGCTCAGTCACCTGAAAGCTGCTGTCCCTGTACTGCATTGCTCAGACTCTTCTGGACTCTTGCATCTGCTCATAGTTCTTTTGTGCCTCTTTGATGGGAATCTTGCCAACTGTCAGTGTACTTACTTCCCCATCTTCTGTCTGATTTGTTATGGGCTGTAACAGATAAAGGGAAAGTGGGATTGCATCAGTTTTGAGTGTCCTGAAGCAATTTTATGGGACTGAAGCTTAGTGTAAATATTCTTTAGGCAGTCATAGCCATGTTTATCATCTAATGGCATGTATACTTCCTGCTTCGTATTCCCTTATTTATAATGAGAGTTATCTTCTAGTCAGTGCTTGGTAACATGGTGGTTGCTTTGCAGACATTGCTTTGAATGTTCAGAGCTACCCTACAAGGTAGATGGTGTGAATATATTCATTTCATAGGAGACTGAAATTTACGAGGTTAATTAACTTTCTCTGGGTCCCACAGCTGGTAAATAGCAGATCCTATTTGCTTCCTAATCTGTCTGACTCCAAAGCATAGGTTCTTTTAACTGCTCCATCCTGCCTGTGGTGGAGTTGAGTGTCCTGTGCTAGGTGAGGGGAATAGTTGGACTCAAGGAGACTCAGGGATCTGCCCTCATGGAGCTTTGACTAGGGACCAAAGTATAGTGACTCATATGGTTAAGAATTTGCATGCAATGCAGGAGATCCACATTCGATATCTGGGTTGGGAAGATCCCAGGGGGCAGGGAATGACAACCCACTCCAGTGTTCTTGCCTGGAGAATTCCATGCATAGAGGAGCCTGAAGGACTACAGTCAGTGGGGTCACAAAGAGTCAGACTCGACTAAGCAACTAATACTTTCAAAGTATTTGAAGCCTAGATAACTGATCCAAGCACAGGAACTATTACTATTTTGTGGTAATTACAGCAGAGTCAAAACCATATCCATTTACAAATCAGTACAGATTGTCCCAGTGGTGTTTGTCCGTTTGTCCATCTCCTGCTAATATTTGCTTCTCTTTGGGAATTTACCCAACGATTGATAGGGGAAAGGGTTTGTTACAACCTTCTCATCACTCATTCATCTGTGTTAGTCCCACTGAGCAAAGAGACGAAAGGAATCTTCTCTCAAGGAGTTAACATATATACTGCTAGATCTAGACTATTTGAAGCAATAAAAAAAAACCTATTTATTATGCTTTGCACGTGTACACTGAATAGTAAATGGATATGGTTTTGACTCTGCTGTAATTTGAAACAACTCCAAGTATTCCACTTTAACATCTTCATTTATTTACACCAACTCTGGCTTTTACAACAATCTGGCTTGTTGCCAGTTATCACAAGAGATTGGAAATTTCTCATAGCAGAATTAATTTTAATTCATGACTAAATATATGCCATGAAGAGAATTTTAAAAGAATCCAAATTAGACTAATTCAGAATTTAAAGAGCCTTAAAGTTTGTGTCAGGAAACAAAATGATGGTAGAATTTTGGAACTTCAGAAAGAGTGAGAAATTAACTCTTGCATAAATGAGTCTGCATCAAAGAGGCGGGACTTTGCTAGTGGTTCAGTAGTTAAGACTTTGCCTTCCAGTGCAGGAGGTATGAGTTTGATCCATGGTTGGGGAGCTAAGACCCCACAGGCCTCACCAAAAAAACCAAAACTTAAAACAGGAGAAAGATTGTAACAGATTCAATAAATACTTGAAAAATAGTCCACACCAAAAAAAATCTTTAAAAATGTATTAGAGTAGTATTTGTATTTTTATTAAGTTTCTCTGTTTTAGAGGGGAATTCTATCAAAGATTTTGCCATTCCTCAAATAAAGTTAAGTATACGTTTGAAAAAAACCCAGGGAATCTTATTAATAATCGTATCTAAACCTTATTTGCTGGCGTTCTATGTTTGCTGTGTTGGTTGTTATGAAAGACTTCTGTTTCAGTATCTTGATTCCTTTTAGGGGAATGTTGACATGATAGACTTTTCCAGGGTCCTAAATTTTTCCTGCCAGCTTAGACCATCTTCGTTAGAAGGGTAGATCAGGAAGTAGACTGGGGAGTAATTTGTTTTAGTGAATAGCTTAACATTTAAGAAATTCATTACCTGAACAGAATGGGCCATATTTTTTCAACAAATGAGTTGTTCCTGGAGCAAGTGAAGAGCAAGTCAGACTCTTTTAAGGTTTGCCTTAACACTCTTAGGTCAAAGAGTAGAACATGTGAAACCTGTACCCGTAGAGAATTGATGCCAGCTATAAAAATGCCTCATTTGGACTGTGGAATACTAAAGAAACTGCACACAGCTTTCCTTGTTTATTTCCCAGCAACTGAATGACTTTCCTTTCTCATCAGAGGGTTTTATTACTGTTCGTTGTGCTCTGTGTAGGTCTTAAGATCCCAAAGCTGCTCTAGGATTGTTATAGCCATTATCTACATCTTCTCCATTTTCAAGATTCATGCTACTTGGCAAACATGTGTGGAACACCTTCTGTGTATCAGTCACTAGGCTAGGAAATGAGGAGGGTTTTTTTTTTTTTCTTTTTTTTTTTTTAGTGAATAAGAGTCCCTCGTGGATAGTTCGGGAGACAGACATAGCAGGCAGTGCGGTCATGGTGTGGAAAGTACAGGAGTTGCTGAGAGAGCGGTGGGCAGAGATCACAGAGGATTCCTAGGAACTGGACACCCGAGTGGAGTCTAGAAACCGAGTGGACCTTGCAAGGAAAGCGGTCATAAAAACTTTCACATCCTTCCGCTTCTCTTTCCTTTTTACTTTTCCCTTTTCCTCTGGCTGCTGCCAGCCTCCTCCACCCCAACAGCTGCTCAACCTGTCTGTTCCCTGCACCCCATCTCTCTCCGGCTCTTTCGGCGATTTTTCAGGACTTTTCCACACTGGGACTCCCCAAGCAGCTCCGTCCACAACAGGGAGAGCAGAACGTGCAAGGGAGCAGGAGAGGACCATGTGTTTCCTCTCTTGTGATGCTGGAAGCTGTCACTGCTTTTCTCTAGATGTCTCAGCCACACATTTCATTCCAGGTCATCTTGGTAAGGTAGTGACAGAAATAGATTAGGGGTGGGGGACTGGCAAGCCGTGGAGGGAAGTCACTCAGTGTGACCCCCAACCCCAGTGTTCGCTCTGCTCCTTCAAGCGGCTGATACCATTGTCAGGAGAAGCAGGCTCCTTTGTGGGTGTTCACATCCCCAGTAAAACATAGCTTCAGTAGACATTCAATAGAAACTGAGTTGCGCAGGTGCCAGCAAGAGGTGATAAGGTCAGCGATGCTATAAATGCCATTGAATATGCTCTGATGCCCTTATTGATTTTTTTTTCTTCACTAAAACCCTATCACTCTCAAGCATAGGAAATAAAAATGGGGTGACTATCACTTTATCTAAAGGAGCATGCCCGCTTTTTCACCTCTCCAGATGTGCCCAAACCTGGATTTGCTTTATTGGCATCTAGAGGTGTGTTGCGGAGAAGGCAATGGCAAGCCACTCCAGTACTCTTGCCTAGAAAATCCCATGGATGGAGGAGCCTGGTAGGCTGCAGTCCATGGGGTCGCTAAGGGTCAGACACAACTGAGCGACTTCACTTTCACTTTCACACATTGGAGAAGGAAATGGCAGCCTGCTCCTGTGTTCTTACCTGGAGAATCCCAGGGACGGGGGAGCCTGGTGGGCTTCCATCTGTGGGGTCACACAGAGTCGGACACGACTGGAGTGACTTAGCAAGAGCAGCAGCAGAGGTGTGTTGGGAGAAGGCAATGGCACCCACTCCAGTACTCTTGCCTGGGGAATCCCAGGGATGGAGGAGCCTGGTGGGCTGCCACCTATGGGGTCGCACAGAGTCAGACACGACTGAAGCGACTTAGCAGCAGCAGTAGAGGTGTGTTGTCAGAGTTTTCCGAATCATCTGCTGAAGATCCTGGCAGATTGACAGAGCCCAGTCTGCATGTGAAAGGCTTCACAAATGGTGATGAAGTATACGAGCATCAGTTCTTTTGTGTCTGTGATACCAGGAAGGGCCCTGAATTCCTTAGCTCTCCATCACTGTTTGACATTGAAGAGGAGTTTCCTTCCTGTCTCCAGCTTGTCTACATTTTCCTTGTCTTTTCTTAAAAAAAAAAACAAACTATTTATTTGACTGTGCCAGGTCTTAACTGCAGCACATGGGATCTTTGGTTGCATTGTGCAGGGTCTTTCATTGCAGCATGTGGGATCTAGTTCCCTGACCAGGGATCGACCCCAGGTCCTCTTCATTGGGAGCCCAGAGTCTTAACTGCTGGACCACCGGAGAAGTCCCATCGTCCTTGTCTTCTTTGTCTTGATTTTCTCCCCTGAAAATGTTGATGCTTGCATGCCTGCCATCATCTGAGCATCACTGCTAGAGGTAGCATTTTCAACATTGGCACATCACCCTACTCCCATGACCCAGGAGCACTCACATCGCCCATTCTGTTGACCAGACCTCTTGCTTAGGACCTCAGAGCTCTCAGTCAGTCAAAGCTTGAATTGGTGTTCTTTGAATGCCACTGTGATGGCCTTGTCCATCTAACCAACTGTCCGAATACTAGTGGACAGGGCTCCCCCATGGCTAACATACTCTGGTTTTCTTGACAGAATGTTCTTGGTGTCCACCTTCTAGTAATAGGTGGTAGAGTTGGAGGGGAGAAAAGCACCCCTGAGTACTCCTTATTGGATCCTGTGAGTCTAAGATTTTTGACCCTAAGCATACAGCATAGGCAGGCTCCCTAGATGGCTCACTGGTAAAGAATCCGCTTGCCAAGGCAGGAGCCACAGGAGATGTAGGTTCTATCCTTGGGACAAGAAGATGCCCTGGAAAGAGAAATGCAACCCTCACCAGTATTCTTGCCTGGGAAATCCCACAGAGAGAGGAGTCCAGCAGGCTACAGTCCATGGAGTCGCGGAGAGTCAGACACGACTTAGCAACTAAACAACAGCAACAGCACAACACAGGCAGCCACCTGGTGTCGAGAACCTTGGCAGGTTTGGGTCTCCTTGTCCTCGGCCACTGGTGCCATTTAATCCTCGTGATCGTTGCTACTGCCCAGAGACATGTCTTATCGGTGAGCCCGTTTCCTGCACAGCAGACCCAGAGGCCCCAGCCAGGAGTCAGCTAATGTTTAAAAGGGATACAAGTCTGGCTGCTTCATTTCCTGTCTCTTTGGATTGATGCTCTTTGGCTATTTTGCTGATGTCATTGTACATCTGTTTTTTGGGAGTGAGTGTAACAAGGAAGGAGAATGGTTAATCTAGCAAAGAGCTCATTACACCATGAATGATGAAGGGTAGGCTCCTGTTTTATTCCTGTTTGATTTGTTTGCTTCATTGGGGAAAACAAATGATCATGTCACCCTATGGAGAATTTCACTTTCTCTTTGACATACAAATAAACAGCCTCCCACGTTTCATTTATTTTTGCCACTGCTGGAATGGTTGATTAAAAAAAAAGCCATATTGTTATGCCGCTTTTCTGTATCATGACCTTCACTACTGGATAGGGAAAGAAAACCAACAAAATATATTTTTTTAAGAAATGGAGGATACTTCACTGCCGATGCCCTTATAGATCCAGGTCCATTAAAGCGAGATAGATGAGGTGATGACGAAACCAAACTAAACAACAGCGAGGAGGGCCTGAGTCTTCATTTTCTTTCTGGTAATATGTCTCAGAGATGAGGATTCAGATTTCATTAATTTACTGAAAAAAATTAAAGTATCCCTTTCTCTTCTTCGTGTCTTCATCTAGGAGAACATTCCTGGTAGTGGAACTAAAATTCATTTTCTTGATGTGTGTTCAGTCTTCGGCATATAAAACACATGGGAGGTGAGGGTTATTAGAGGGTTCTAGATGCTGACTCACTTGGATTTTCCCAGAACCAAATACTAACTGGCAACTCTGTGGCCTCTATTTCCTAGTAGTGTGTTCTTTTTCTATTTATACTCCTTTGCATGGATGCTACCTCACTGCAGTCATGTCCGACTCTTTGCGACCCCATGGACTGTAGCCCTCCAGGCTCCTCTGTCCATGGGATTCTCCAGGCAAGAATACTGGAGTGGGTAGCCATGTCCTCCTCCAGGGGATCTTCCTGACCCAGGGATCGAAACCGTGTCTCTTGTGTCTCCTGCATTGGCGGGCGGGTTCTTTACCACTAGTGCCACTTGGGAAGCCCTTCTATTCCTTTATTCTCTGGCTTTTGGAGCCCAACAAAAAGGCTCCTTTGTTTTGGGATATTTCCATTGCTGGCCACTATCAATTTGTGTTCAGCCAGACCTGATTTGAACAGTGGGTTTGCAGACCCGTCTCTTGAGGGTGTGTGGATATTTAGCAGTTGAGGGTACAGATTAGGAGGTCTTGACATTCTGTTGCTAGGTTACTGAACCCTGAATTACTGATCCCTCAACACAGTGTTTGTGTTCTAAAATTGCTATTTGTGGTTGAAAGCAGCAGCTGTATACATTGGTGGGGGAGGGTGGGGTGAGGTATTGTGAGATAAAATGAATGGTTAGACATAGTCAATCAAAAAATAATTACTGTAAGGAAATATTTGTGTCTAACTAGGAAAAAGAGATTGCTACTCCTCCCTCCTCCCCCTGCAACACTGGAAGAGCTATTTTATTCATGTTCAGGGAGTTTCTGGGCAAGCATTTATAGAAGGCTGTGATGATAACTCAGTCATGAACTAGACCTTGTAATAAACATCAACGGATACCATTGTGGAAGCTGCAGCCAGCCCTCCTGATCTAGGGGTGGGGATAGGGGATGTCAATCTCGGGTATGTTTTTCTTGCTTTCCTTTTTTATTCCTTTTCTGTTAAGTTTTCTCTTCTATTCATACTTTTAAAAAATCTTATGGACAAAAGTTTCTATTTAAAAATAACCTTTATTCAGAGAGTAATTTTATCAAATTATGGTGTAATTACACTATCACCATTTGACCTTCTTAAACAGACTTTAATAATCAGAAATTTCAACTGCACTTTTGGCAAAAGTTATTTTCTGTAATTCCCGTAATTCTCTCCTCCTATACACTTTTGCTTCTTAGCTAACACGTCAAGTAACAAATATTTATTAGTCTCCTACTTTGTGTAAATAATTGCATTGGATCAAAGACATGGAAAGCATGACTTGCCTTGAAAAATTAAAGTGGGCTAGGATATCAAGACAAAAATGCACAAAAGTTAGCAATATAAAACAGCAGCACAGGAGATGTCCCAAGACCATGTATGTAATTATGTCCTAAGAGGAGAGGTAAGTGCTGACTTCAGAAGAAAGGGGATTCCCAGAGGCCAGGTTACGCTAAGATGGAAAGGTAACTGTGGACTCATAGGAACATAGGTGATGAATAGGCCATGTGGACACTTGCTGATGAATTTAGAGCAGAAGATCTGTGTGGCCTGGAGCAAGGTTTCTTAGAGGTGATAAGGCTTGTTCTGGACCTTGAAGGATGGGTAGAATTTGAATAACAGGTGGAGATGAATAACAGAAAGGCTTTCTATCTAAGGTGAGACTATGAGCAGAGGCATTTCGGATTAGAATATGAAAATATGTTCAGGGGTTAGTAGCTAGAGACTAGACTGGCTAGAGCTATATGCCTGGAGGAAGCTGGATGAGATTGCAGATGTGGATGGAAAGCCTTGATTCCCATGAGGAGTTCAAACTTTCTTCTGGAGGACAGCTCCATTCCTTATTTATTGCCTGAGCACATATCCTCAGCTAAGCACTGTTGGAAGCTAGGGATACAATAGGAAGCAAGAAACATCATCTGTATCCCCCACGGAGTTTATGCTCTAGACTTATGGGACCAATAGACAGACAAGAATTAAGAATATTCTGCCCTTTATGACAGCTATGAAGGGGGCTGTCAGGTCTTTTGAGACCTTTGGGCAGTGACAGCTCATGCCAACCAGAGTTTAGCCAGGCACAGGTGAGGAGAGAGAACCTTCTAGGCAGAGGATAGCCAGCACAGAGATGGGGAGACAAGGTCAGCCTGCTGGCCACTGTTTTGAAGAGGGTTTACTGAGTTCCTACTCTGTATCCAGCCGGGCTTTCGATATAACCGGGGAGACAAATACAGAAGGTGGTTTCTGCCTCAAAGCACTTAGTGTCTATTTAGAGAGAGAGGCCTGAGAAATGCAGAAGAGTTGACTCTATGAGTAAGAGTTTAGGAAAGAGAACATTGATGGAAGGTGTGAAGTGGTGTGAAGCTTCTTCCTGGAAAAGTGAAGGCTGAAGCAGAAGCAGAGAGGCGGGCTTGTGAGCAGAGGTCTGAAGGAGAAGGGTGGTCTATGAGACCCACTGATGTGATGAAGAGCTTGTTACTTTGGAGCAGTCCGAGGAGGAAACAGTGAGTCAGTGCATCTGGGTCCTGAGGGACCCTGAGTTAGTCACCTAAACTCCTCAGTCTTCCGTCTTCTCATCTGCGAAGGTCAGAACCTTGACCTCAGTATCTAGCTTGAAAGTCCGGGTTTCTCAGGCTTCACCCCAGAGGCGTTAATGAGCCTTGGAGGGTTTGGGGCCAGGGGAACGACTCGATGGAATCAATGCGCTGAGAATCTTAATTTGTCTTTATCGTAGAAAACTAATTAATGGATAATTACTAACTTATGAGAAGTACAATTTTTTTTTACTAAAATTTTTAATCATGTTCTGATGTTTTTAAAACTGCCAATAGGACCATCCTAATGTCCACTGGACATGGCTTTTTAAATTTTTTCCTTTCTCAGACCAGCAAGTGAAGTGAAGTACAAATCGCTTAGTTGTGTCCGACTCTTTGTGACCCCGTGGACTATATAGTCCATGGGATTCTCTAGGCCAGAATACTGGTGTGGGTAGCCTTTCCCTTCTCCTGGGGATCTTCCCAACCCAGGGATCGAATCCAGATCTCCCACACTGCAGGCAGCTTCTTTACCAACTGAGCCACAGGGGAAGCCCTTGAGCAGCAAAGACACAAACAAAAACTACGACCTAAAGATGCTGATGAATAGTGAGAAGCTGAGTCCAGAACATGGTTTACAAATACAAATTTGAGTTTGAATCCTAAAAATTCTTTACAATTTTCAGGGAGATCTTGGAATGAGAAAATTGATGTCTTTTACACACTTCAGTATTTTTGCCTAGAGAATCCCGTGGACACAGGAGCCTGGCTGGCTATAGTCCGTAGGGTCGCAAGGAGTCGGACACCACTGAAGCGACTTAGCGTGCACACACATTTTTGTAGTACCATGCCTGGGGTGGTAATGGTAGTGATGTAATTTAGGTGATGTGGAGTGACATCTCCCCCAACACAGGGATATCAAGCAGCCTACCAGATATGCCCTTGTCATATCCAGGACCAAAACCCCCTCAGCCTGGTCCCCGCTAGAGATCCCAGCCTGACCATCCCTAGACATGACAGCTGAGTAAAGGCCTTGTTAGAATAGAGTGTGGTCAGGTTCTAAATGTAGTATTTCTGCCGTATCTCTCTCCAGTAGAAGAGTTTCTCATCAAGCCATGCATTTAGTTCTTTATTCAGATGAAGACTTGAAACCTTCATGTGCCATGCTGGAACTGAAGGTGGATCTCTGGAGAGCGTTAGTGCCCAGAGGTGCTGGCTGGGGCAACTGGACACTGAGCCTTCGTCTTCTGTGGACAGGCCCCAGTTTGGTGGGTCCTGTGTTGTCTGGTCCTACTGAGCTTGTAGCTCTGGTCTCTTTTTTAAGTTCATTTTTCTGGATAAGTGGGAAGGAACATCATGTTCACTAATTATGCTACTTCAAATGGGCTGATTTCAAATAATTTTTAGAGTAGATTACAAATTTTGGTAACATTTGCAAGGTCATCATAGCTCGTAACCTGTGACCCTAGATGTTCCTTTATTAAGGAACTTTTCAGTGACTGACGGTGAGCGTCAAGGCTAGGGAAGAGCTCCTTGTCTTCTCTTTATGTGTTTGTGGTCTCAAACCCCACTAAACATCACTGAAATGATGGTAGGTGCATGGAAAGACCCCCCCCTCCCCCCCCCCCCCGCCCAGTGCAGAGTCAGAAGCCAGAGAATAGCATCCACTGGTACATCAGGGAGCAGTGGCTATTTCTCCCATGACTTTGTCTTCCTGGGTCTCTTCTCTTAGCTTCTTACCTTTTAAGTAGATGATCACACAGAATGTATTTTTGACCAAGCTCTACACAATCGATGAAGTTCCCAAAGTCTTGTGCCTTTCTTGAGAGCAGCATGAGAACTGAAGTGTTTTTTCTTTGGTTTTTTAACTCAGTAGGTTAAAGGGGCATTGATTTGTGCTACCTGAAATGGTATTTATACTTTCAATTTGTTTGGCCCTCTGAGAACATCTTCCGTAAATAGTTCTTTGTCATAAAAAACTCAGCAGAGATTTAAATTACAGCAAAAGCAAAAACAAACCTTTGATTTTTCAGATGATTGAGTTTTAGAAGCGCTGCTCAACATCTTTGGATTCTAATTGACAGTCAGGAAATGCACATCAAGTTCTGGCTGACTTATCCATTTTGGAATCTCCGGTCCCTAGTGAAATGTTGAGAACTAAACAAGTTACCAAAAAAAAAAAAAAGATGTTGAAATAAGTAAGCAGCCCAATTTTTTGGGGCAGATTAGGGACAACTATGGGTGTTTGTGCTTAGTCACTGAGGCATGTCTGACTCTTTGCAATCCCATAGGCTATAGCCCACCAGGCCCCTCTGTCCTTGGGGATTCTCCAGACAAGAACACTGGAGTGGGTTGCCACGCTCTCCTCCCAACCCAGGAATTGAACTGGGGTCTCCTGCTTTGCAGAAGGAGTCTTTACCAGCTGAGCTACCAGGGAAGCCCAGGGACAACTGTACAAATGCCAAATGTTTCCAGAATTCCATTCTACTAGTATTACATATAACTCTCTGTCTTTTTAGGGATCAGATACTGAACATAATTTTAAGTGGTCTGTAATAGCTCAGATGAACACTTTTAACTGTAGCTATTGGCGATATATGCTAAAGAGGTCACTGTCCATGCAGGTGACCTAGGACCTGGGGTGGAGGAGAGCTCCCTCCCTTAACAGTTCCCCATGTCTCTTTGTGAAAAGAAGTTTCCAAGAGAATTCATCTGCTCAGCATCTATTGCAGACCTACTGTGTGCCTGACCTGTGCTGGAAGGAATATAGAGAGGAATAATTAGGACATGGTCATGACCTTGGAAGCCTGTCTGGTAAAGGAGAGAGGCACATAAACACGTAAGAGGGGAAGATGTGAGAGGCAGTCATCCAGCTGTGACCAAGCTTAGGGAAGCTCGCTGACCTTCAGCTTGTCTGCACACAGCGGCGTCTGGCCTCAGAGCCCTGGGATGTCCACACGGGGGCTGGCCTGCCCACCCCCAGCGCTGTAGAGACACGGGCACTGCTTGGGGCACTCCGTGCAGAAGCTGTAGTGAGGCCATGAGTCTCTTCTGCTGCAGAGCTGCTGTCTCTTGGTTTCCATCTGTATTCTGTCTGGCTGCTTTGGTTTTATTCCTTAGAAGAGCTGAGCTGCCACAGTTGACCTCTCTCATCTCTCTGTGTCTCTTCTTTCTGGTCTCTTTTGCTCCTGCCCCTTTCTTTGCAAAGTTCATCACCATCACAGTCATGATGATGGCGGTGAGAGGACAGTGACTGTCGTGTGTGGATTACTTACTGATTGCCAGATGCTGTGCTAATATCATCTCATCTGCTCCCTCAAAATTTGTGTGCTCTTATCCATCTCATAAATGAGATCTCAAGGCGTTCTGAAGTCAATAACTTGCCCAAAGCCACCCAACTCCTTTCCTTTACAAAATCACAAAATACTGGAGGTGATCTTTGCATCACTAGAATTTTTATTGTGTATGTGTAAGAGAGAAATTGAGCCCTTCACCAACAAAGAGTTTTTATCTATTTGCCTTCTCTAGGTTTTCAGGGCATTTCCAGAAATGGAGCTGTTCTGGATAGAACTTGAAGGTTCTAGCAGGCAGCCAAAGCTTTCTCTTCAGTTCAGTTCAGTTCAGTTTAGTCGCTCAGTCATGTCCGACTCTCTGCGACCCCATGAATCATAGCACGCCAGGCCTCCCTGTCCATCACCAACTCCCGGAGTACACTCAAACTCATGTCCACAGAGTCGGTGATGCCATCCAGCCATCTCATTCTCCGTCGTCCCCTTCTCCTCCCGCCCCCAACCTTTCCCAGCATCAGAGTCTTTTCCAGTGAGTCAACTCGTCGCATGAGGTGGCCAAAGTATTGCAGTTTCAGCTTTAGCATCAGTCCTTCCAATGAACATCCAGGATTGATCTCCTCTAGAATGGACTGGTTGGATCTCCTTGCAGTCCAAGGGACTCTCAAGAGTCTTCTCCAACACCACAGTTCAAAAGCATCAATTCTTCGGCGATCAGCTTTCTTCACAGTCCAACTCTCACATCCATACATGACCATGGGAAAAACCATTGCCTTGACTAGACGGACCTTGGTTGGCAAAGTAATGTCTCTGCTTTTTAATATACTATCAAGGTTGGTCATAACTTTCCTTCCAAGGAGCAAGCGTCTTTTAATTTCATGGCTGCAATCAGCGTCTGCAGTGATTTTGGAGCCCAAAAAAATAAAGTCTGACACTGTTTCCACGGTTTTTCCATCTATTTCCCATGAAGTGATGGGACCGGATGCCATGATGTTTGTTTTCTGAATGTTGAGCTTCAAGCCAACCTTTTCACTCTCCTCTTTCACTTTCATCAAGAGGCTTTTGAGTTCCTCTTCACTTTCTGCCATAAGGGTAGTGTCATCTGCATATCTGAGGTTATTGATATTTCTCCCAGCAATCTTGATTCCAGCTTGTGCTTCTTCCAGCCCAGCGTTCCTCATGATGTACTCTGCATATAAGTTAAATAAGCAAGGTGACAATATACAACCTTGACGTACACCTTTTCCTATTTGGAACCAGTCTGTTGTTCCATGTCCAGTTCTAACAGTTGCTTCCTGACCTGCATACAGGTTTCTCAAGAGGCAGGTCAGGTGGTCTGGGATTCCCATCTCTTTCAGAATGTTCCACAGTTTATTGTGATCGACACAGTCAAAGGCTTTGGCATAGTCAATGAAGCAGAAATAGATGTTTTTCTGGAACTCTCTTGCTTTCTCCATGGTCCAGCGGATGTTGGCAATTTGATCTCTGGTGCCCCTGCCTTTTCTAAAACCTGCTTGAACATCTGGGAGTTCACGGTTTACATACTGCTGAAGCCTGGCTTGGAGAATTTTGAGCATGACTTTACTAGCGTGTGAGATGAGTGCAATTGTGTGGTAGTTTGAGCATTCTTTGGCATTGCCTTTCTTTGGGATTGGAATGAAGACTGACCTCTTCCAGTCCTGTGGCCACTGCTGAGTTTTCCAAATCTGCTGGCATATTGAGTGCAGCACTTTCACAGCATCATCTTTCAAGACTTGAAATAGCTCAACTGGAATTCCATCACCTCCACTAGCTTTGTTCGTAGTGATGCTTTCTAAGGCCCACTTGACTTCACATTCCAAGATGTCTGGCTCTAGGTCAGTGATCACATTATCGTGACTATCTTGGTCGTGAAGATCTTTTTTGTACAGTTCTTCTGTGTATTCCTGCCACCTCTTCTTAATATCTTCTGCTTCTGTTAGGTCCATACCATTTCTGTCCTTTATCGAGCCCATCTTTGCATGAAATGTTCCCTTGGAATCTCTAATTTTCTTGAAGAGGTCTCTTGTTTTTCCTATTCTGTTGTTTTTCTCTATTTCTTTGCATTGATCACTGAGGAAGGCTTTCTTATCTCTCCTTGCTATTAGGGACACTCATTTCAGTGAATAGCTGTCTACCCAGCAGGAAAGTGATGGATTTACTCAATCACTAGATCATTGCTGGCTTCTCCTCAGACCTGGGATTGTGTGGCCTGAGGCAAAGCACAAGGAGAGAGATCTTAGGCCAGAGTTTGTAGTGGTCTCTGATGGATGGGTTCACTTATTGTGGCAGGGAGGGAAAAAAAGAGGAAAGAGGTTGTTGTGGAAGGAAAGAGGGATGTGCCTTTAGATTTTGAGAGAAATACTTTTTCCATTTCTAGCATTCAGATCTTATCAAAGTGTTACTACATTACTTTGCTGAAAGTTTTTATAGTTCTGAGGATATGAAACATACACATACTCAAATATTAGAACCAAAATCCACAAATGAAATAGCAGCTGGCTTTTTTATTTTTAAATGATTCTTACATTTTCTCCTAATGGTTCGTTTAGATAATTTATATCTTATGTGTTGGTTGGTCATATTTCTTTTTTATCTACCACAGTAATCTGTTTAAGGCTGAAGTTTAGAGATTAAATTGAATCAGAAATGTGGAACACACTAGCCTTGTATAAAAGTTGTCTTTGTAATTCAGTGCAGAATTACACTGCATGTCCTTTCCCAGTGTGTGCATCAAAGAACAGTGGCATTCAACTCTTGTCTTCAGCACCACAGAAAGTAAGACTCAGATTTCCAAGAAATGCTTCCCTGGTGGCTCAGCTGGTAAAGAATCTGCTTGCAATGTGGGAGACCCTGGTTCAATCCCTAGGTCGGGAAGATCCCCGGGAGAAGGGAACACCAGCCACTCCAGTATTCTTGCCTTGAGAATTCCATGGACAGAGGAGCCTAGCCGGCTGCAGTCCATGGGGTCGCAAAGAATAGGACGTGACTGAGCAACTATCACGCAATCCAGCTGCGGTTCCGTTGTAGCTTATGGTGTTAGGGGAGCAGCAGCTCACAACACGCGTTTCACTGTCCTCTTCGTCAGTAAATGAGGGTCTGTCACCCAGGGTCTGCTGAGGGTAGCACATAATGCTGGGTGTTTTTACATCTCTTGTTGCATTAAACAAAGCTGAGAACTTCCCTGGTGGTCCAGGAGACTCCGGGTTCAATCCCTAGTCTGGGAAGATCCCACATGCTGGAGTGCAGCTAAGCTTGAGAGAGCCACAACTACCAGGCCGATATGGCCTGGAGCCCATGCTCCCCAACAGGAGAAGCCTCCGCAGTGAGAAGCCTCCACAACTAGAGAGTAGCCCCTGCTGGCTGCCGCTGGAGAAAGCCCACACACAGTGACAAAGACGCAGCGCAGCCAAAACTAGGTAAATAGCTGAGACAAGCACTGACTTAATTAGCTTGAAATACGCTACGACTTCAAAGAACATCTCCCATCATTTCTTCCCCTGCAGTGTACATTAGTAGTTGGAATTTTATTTTACTTTATTATGTTTATGATCCATTAGCCCTGTCTGAACGCTAGCCCTTCAAAGGCAGGAATCATATCTGTTCTTCTACAATATGTCTCAACACACAGGTTACCCAGTTTGTCGTTCACTGGCCATTTGAGAAGAATCATGATTTTTTTGTGCTTAGATTAAAATCAGATTTGCCCTTTTAGTCCTTTATACTTAGAACTTACATGTTCTAGTCATTTTTTTTTTATCTTTATTCTTTTCTTTCCATCTGTTTTTCTCTCGTTTTCTCTAGGGCCACATATGGGATCCCTCTGGGCAAACTGACTGCACCCAAAGCTCCTGAAAAGCCATGAGGCTGATAAGTAATGGCAGGCACGTGGCAGAGCAGAGTGCACGCAACAGAAGATTACCTTGCATTTATAAGAGCCTTGCAAAGCATGTCATCATCTACCTAGGTTTCCAAAAAATCCGTAAAAGAGGGAGACAGCTGTTATTATTAGGATACTGACAAGGAAGTCACATAGATTTGTCCCAAGTGACATGATGAACCCGGTAACACAGCTGGCAAAACATGCCTGTCATGGGTGTCTTGGTATGGAAGGTTCCTCTTTACCAAGAGGAGCTGACACAGGTTGGCAACTGACACAGGTTGGCAACTTCCTGGAAATCCCTTTGATATTCCAAGTGTTGAAAGTGGGAAAGGGCTTCCCAGGTGGTGCAGTGGTAAAGAATCTGCCCGCCAGTGCAGGAGACTCAAGAGACGTGGGTACAATCCCTGGGTCAGGAAGATCCCTTGGAACAGAAAATGGCAACATGCTTTAGTATTATTACCTAGAAAATTCCATGAACAGAGGAGCCTGATGGGCTGCAATCCATGGGGTTGCAGAGGGTCAGACACAACTGAGCATTCATGAACAAAGAAGGGGGAAAAGGTAGAATTCAAAGTCCGGGAATATCTGCCGTTGGCCTTGATCACAGAGGAACAAATCCAGGAACAGTGTAATTCTGCATAGGTTCACCCTGGTGTGGATGCGGAGTCTTTATTGGGATCAGGTGTTTTCCTCTCTTGTCTTCCCAGAAATAGTGTCAGCCATGCATGAGTTTGTGTGAACACATATAGTCAATACAGGAATAGAGTTTTTAACTACAGGGTAAAGGCACCAAACTCTAAAATCCTTAGCTGAAGAACTGTTATACCACAAGCTTTTTCCATCCACCTCTCTGTAAGACACATTTTAAAAAATTATTTTTGTCTATGAAAGGCAGAATAGAAAAGAGAAAATAAGATGGCCAAGCCCTGTTCATTTTTTCACTGGATACGCAATTGAAATCAACACCCTTGGGCCAGAACATAATTGGCAATAATCTTTAGACTTCAAAGAGCTTCCTGAAATATTTGGGGGAAAAAATTGCAAGTATATCTTAACTGGGTAAGTGTTGAAACAAAGTTTGTAAATAAATTGAGTCTAGGTAAGAAATGGCCTTTTTATAAGTGCTAATTTCAGTCTTCAGCATCACTTGGATTTATGTTCAGGTAGATCATAGAATCAAAGGAAAAGGCTCAGAGAGGGGAAGCCCAGCCTTGGTACTGCGAGAGGTGTCTGATGCCTGAGACCAGAGCTCAGCATCCTCACTCGCCCTCTGATTCCCTTTCCACTTGTCACCTTGCCTCCGTGTCCCAATCCCCCACTGCACAAATCCATCAGAAATGTATAGGACTTACTGTCGTTATGTTTCTGAGAGACATCTCTGTACAATTATTATTTGAAAACGTGAGAGTTTTCCCATAGAGAAAGCAGAAGCAGATATTCCTATTTCTTTGGCATTAATGCTGCTGCTGCTGCTGAGTCACTTCAGTCGTGTCCGACTCTGTGTGACCCCATAGACGGAAGCCCACCAGGCTCCCCCGTCCCTGGGATTCTCCAGGCAAGAACACTGGAGTGGGTTGCCATTTCCAGCATGTTGTCAATTGCCATGTCACCAAATGAGTGCGAGGCGAGGAATGAGTATCTTTTGTGATGCCAGAAAATCCTGGGCAGTCGGGAGGTTTGACTTTTCCAGACTATCCACATGTCAAATGTGGCATCTCTTTGTGTATTGTCTTTAACATGCACAATGAAATGTGAAATGGTGTTAACAGTAGCCCAAGGATACCAGAGCTTCAAAATGAGAAATCCCTTTTAGCAGCCTTTCTTCTTCCCCCCAGTGGGCCGCCGTATTAACACTCATTACAGCGAAGCAGAACAGATGGGCACACAGACTGATTAGTTATTTATATATATATTTTTTCTTTGTGGAGCTTGGATGTTGGCTCTTTCTTCAATAAAAGAAAGGAGTTTTTAGATGTTGCCTTGTCTTGATTTCCCTTTTTAATCAAAGAAAGAAAGGGGGGACACTTTGCTCCTGATCTATTAATAATGTGCCTATTATCTTTTTCTTAACTGCTGACTTCATAGCTCTCTGTGTGCCCATTGCAAGCAGAATTCAATTTTTCTCCAGTCCTCCAAGCTCCACATGGTGCCTTTGCATTCTTTCTGGCCTAGGATTTCTTTATGGAGTTTTATCATTTTTAATTCATTTTTTAGAAGTATCTCTTTTAACAAGAGAACTGTCTACAATATTTTGACTTTTCCATCCAAAATGAAAAAAATCCATGATTAGTTGGTGAAAAGTGAAATTATCCATAATATTATGTAAACAGAAATATTTTGCATAACCTTTGTTTAAAAAAAGGTCAGATATTTCTCTGATTTTTCTTAAAACAGATCTTGCCTATTTTATTCCTTCCCAATTTTTCTCTGATAAAGTTATGCTTCCAGTTCATAAAGTTAAGGTAAAGAAAAAAGCCATCCACAGTCACAATTCTGAATATATATGTAATTATTATCTTAAAGGGATATCTGCACTTCCATTTATCGCAGCATTATTCACAATACTCAAGGTGTGGAAACAACCTAAAAGTGTCCTTCAGTGAATGAATCAAGAAAATGTCATACACACACACACACACACACACCCACACACGAATATGATTCAGCCCGATTATGAAGGAAATCCATCCATTTGCAACTATATGGATGAACCTGGAAGAAATTATGCTAAGTGAAGTAAGCCAGAGAGAGAAAGACAGATACTGCATGGTATTACTTTTGCGCAGGATCTTTTTTTTTTTTAATCTATTTATTTTGGCTATGCTGGATCTTCCTTACTGTGCAGGGTTTTCTCGAGTTGTGGTGAGCGGGGGCCGCTCTTTATTGCAGTGTGCAGGCTTCTCATTGTGGCGGCTTCTTTTGTTGCAGAGCACGAGCTCTGGGGAATGCGGGCTTCAGTACTTGAAGCACGTGGGTTCAGTAGTTGCAGCTCCCAAGCTCTAGAGCACAGTCTCAATAGTAGTGGTACACAGGCTTAGTTGCTCCATGGCACATGGGATCTTCCCAGACCGGGGATTGAACCTATTTCCTGCATTGGCAGGCAGATTCTTTACCACTGAGCCAGGGAACCCTGTGTAGAATCTTAAAATTTAAAAAGTCAAATTCATAAATGGAAGGTAAAATTGTGGTTGCCAGAGGCTGGGAGAAATAAGTTGAGACTGATGAAAGGGTACAAACTTTCAGTCATAAGATGAATAAGGTCTAGGGGATGCTGGGAAAGGTTGGGGGCGGGAGAAGGGGACGACCGAGAATGAGATGGCTGGATGGCATCACCGACTCTGTGGACATGAGTTTGAGTGAACTCCGGGAGTTGGTGATGGACAGGGAGGCCTGGCGTGCTGTGATTCATGGGGTCGCGGAGAGTCGGACACAACTGAGCGACTGAGCTGAGCTGAGCTGATAACATGGTGACTGTAGTTGATAACACCATATTGTATGATTGGAAGTTGCTGAGAGAGTAGAACTGTGTTCTCATTTTAAAAGAGTAAATATATGAAGTGATAATCGTGTTAATTGGTGGGAATCCCTTCACAATGTATATAGTATATTGAAGTATTCCCTTGAATGCTTTCAGTAAATTGTAGTTTTGTCAATTGTTCTGCCATAAAGCTGGAAAAAATTAAAAAAAATAGAGATACCATCTGCATTGAAAAAAAGAAAAAAGTCATCATAAATCCATAATCTTTTCTTATAAAAGGGCAAATGTATCACATAAAAAAGTAAGGACTTATGTACAGGAAAGAACTTCCTCATGTTACAATGTGAAGTGTCCTGGCACAATAATTCCCCTGTGGATATCTAAAATAGTACCCAAGGAGCCTTGAGGCGTAGTGTAAGGAGGGGAGGGGTAAACACACATGATTACAGATTTGTGAGTTCTTTTGAAAATTTTTGAATTGGATTTACAGATTTGCCAATGTACCTTATCAAAGCATGAAAAATATCCTGTAAGGATGGAGAGAGGGTTTCCATGGTGGCTCAGTGGTAAAGAATCCACCTGCCAAAGCAGGAGACACAGGTTCAATCCCTGGTCCGGGAAGATCCCACATGCCAAGGAGCAACTAAGCCCATGTACCACAACTATTGAACCTGTTCTCTGGAGCCTACAAAACGCAGTTACTGAGCCCAGGTGCCACAACTGCTGAAGCCCACAAGCTCTAGAGCCCATGCTCCGAAATAAGAAAAGCCACCACAATGAGAAGCCCTCACACCACATCTAAAGAGTAGCCCCCGCTCACTGCAACTAGAGAAAAGCCAGTGCAGCAAGAAGACCCAGCACAGCCAAAGATAAATGAAAATAAATAAAAAGATGGTGCGATATTAATTTAGTGCATAACATTGTGGCTAGGGATTTGTAGCTTCTAATTTCATGATATAGGATAACATAACCATTCAGCCACTTGGGGAGATTTTTACACAAAGTTTTTGCCTAAAGAATTCCATGGACAGAGGAACCTGGTGGGCTACAGTCCATGGGGTTGCGAAGAGTCAGTCACAACTGAGCAACTAACACACACTCAAGTGGGCTATTAATTGGACCCCATGTATTTGAGTTGCCTGATGTTCTTACATCTCCTAAAGGCAGGAGGAGAAGGGGACGACAGAGGACGAGATGGTTGGATGGCATCACCGACTCAATGGACATGAGCTTGACTAAGCTCTGGGAGTTGGTGATGGACAGGGAAGCCTGGCGTGCTGCAGTCCATGAGGTAGTAAAGAGTCAGACACGACTGAATGACTGAACTGAACTGATGATCTTACGTATAGATTACTTAGTTTTTAAAAAGTCATCTTCAGTGAGATTTGGTATTGGAAGATCCCATCAAAGAGATGCTTCAGTTTAATTCTCAGCCTGTGATCTGTGACTTCAGAAATAAATAACATGCTGTTAATGACAATATGTGCGAACGAGACTGTCTACTCGGTGCTCGGGTCTCTCCACGCTCATTTGCACTCTAAGCCTTCCCTAGGTGGGGTAGTTTCAGGGGCGTGAATGAATAGATGATGTGGGAGCTGGCAGAGAAAAGCTGAAGAAAACTCATGGAAAAGTGGAAACTAAAAAAATATACTTGGATTTATGTGAAAGGTAGTAAGTAGAAACTGAAGGGAAGCTTTCTTTTATTAAAAAAATTTTATTTAGTTAGTTAGTTTTGGTGGCACTGGGTCTTCAGGTTTTCTGTAGTTCAGGTGATTGGGGGCTACTCTAGTTTTACTCTCTAGTTGCGGTTAACAGGCTTCTTTTTGCAGTGGCTTCTCTTGTGACCAAGCACAGGCCGAGTAGTTGTGGCACGCAGACTTACCTGCTCCATGGCACATGGGATCTTCCCAGACCGGGGATGGAACCCACATCTCCTGCATTCACAGGTGGATTCTCGTCCCCTGGACCACAAGGGAAGCCCCAGGAAAACTTTGAACAGATGATGGTGGCAGTCGGTAGGGGTTCATTTCTGAAGGTCTCCTCAATTTGAGGTTGCAATTGGATCCACGTAAGTAAGAGAATTTTCAGTAGAAATGAAACCTTGACATTACATCAGACTATAAAAGAAATGTAGTTTGTAGGGGAGCGGGGTGGTTTAGTGATGTTTATTCAGCTGTGGTCAGATCTCAAATCCAACTTTTCTTGACATTCATGATTTCAAGGCTGCATCAGGTACCTGTGGGGTGAATTCCCCTGTCATCCTATATTTGACTGGCAGTTGCGGTACCACATTGTGAAACTGGTCTTTCTCATGATCTCCTTTGTCTGAGTGTTCATGTTCTTATAGGGACAGGGAGGAGACTGGTCCTGACTATGTTTCTATACACAGCGTCTTCCAAAAATGTGTCTGTCACTTAGTATTTTTCAGTAAATATCTATTGAAGGAATGAATGAGTGCACAATGGTTTATGTGCGGAATCCTGATGACATAGTAAAAAAACTTTCCCCAGTACCCCATGGTTCATTTTGAGAATTGTAGATCTTCTGCCTTTCAGATAATTTCATAATTATCTCCTTTGAAATGGACAAAATATTAAAGTATATTCCTGATGAAGCTGTAAAATTGGAAAACTTCACTCTTAAAATTAAATTACTGTAATAAAATACGTAGTGTGTGTGTTTCAAAAACAAAATCTGCACCTAACTGTGATTTGGAGAGAACTCATTTTGATTGATCGTGCTTTTTAAAAAATACAATTATATGAAGACTTCCCGAGTCATCACTTGAATTTTAAGTGACTAATTAGAATCATATCTAATCTGCTTGTTAACATGCCTCTCACTTCCATGCCTGAGTAACAGAGAAGTCCTTTGACAAGTTTTAAAATATGTTTTATTTTTGTTTGCCCTCTGCAATGTGAGTTTCATGTGACTTCAACTTTTCAAATTCAAGTAAGATTTGTTGCTACAAACAAACACAGCTATTAAAACAGAAGAAACAGCGCACAATGCTTTTGGGAGAAGCAAAGCGTAATTCACATCTTAGATTCTTACATTAATTTCTTGAGTAGCTTGTGAAGGTGTCCACACGAAATAGGAATGAGGAAAAGAAAAGCAAGAGGACTCCCAGAGAGGAGGATTGTAAACTGGCTCTGAATTCCTACTGTCCTTCAGGATTTCGCGAGGGTTTCCCACTCTCCTTCCTGTTTTCACTTTGTTTGTTATGAGGAGGTGGCAACAGACTGGAAGGGGAGGGGAGGTTTCCTCTCCACTTCAGGTTGCTCTCTTGTGTATGCGTGAGGTTGTTTTCCCACATTCCGTTTTGGAAAGTAAGGAATTCATTCTGGGAACCCACCCTGTCACCTTCCCTGATGATGCAGAATGAGGTGGAGGCGGTTCTGAGAGAGTGCTGCCCGGTAGGGCAAAGCCGCAGCCCTTGGCAGCTGTCTGCTTGGAGAGGAGTTTTCTCCCTTCTGCCTGTGGAACTGAGTCCTGTCTCCGCTTCTTCTTGTCTCGTATTTCAGCACTGTTTCTTTAAACTTTGCAGTGGGTTGACAGAATGGATTTGAATGCTACTAATTCAGTATCTCTCAAAGTGTTCTCAGATTTGGATCAAAAGGACTCCCTCTATCTTGCGACATCTTATAGTTTATCTTTATTCAATTGGGTAAAGTTAGCAAGGCTTCCTCCAAACCCTTCACAAGCCTCAGCAGTGCAATCCTCTTCCCTGCCCCACCCCTCTTGACCCCTCTGAACACACATGCTCTTCCACATTCCAGTGTCTTAGCTCAGGCAGTTCTTTACATTTGGATGATGCTACTATCCTTTCACGGAGAAGGCAATGGCAACCCACTCCAGTACTCTTGCCTGGAAAATCCCATGGATGGAGGAGCCTGATAGGCTGTAGTCCAGGGGGTCGCTAAGAGTTGGGCATGACTGAGCAACTTCACTTTCACTCATTGGAGAAGGAAATGGCAACCCACTCCAGTGTTCTTGCCTGGAGAGTCCCAGGGACAGAGGAGCCTGGTGGGCTGCCATCTATGAGGTCGCACAGAGTTGGACACAACTGAAGCGACTTAGCAGCAGCAGCAGCAGCACTATCCTTTCAAGCCTGGCAAGTTTCTACCAAACTTTAAGACCCTACAAAATATCACTTCCTCTTTTAATTTCTGCCTTTGCCCGATCACAGTTTAATCTATTTTTTTTGAATTCTGCATTGCCATAGATTCCTGTGATATGTTTATCATGGTACTTAATACACTGTATTGTATCAGTTCAGTTCAGTCGCTCAGTCATGTCCAACTCTTTGTGACCCTGTGAATCGCAGCACACCAGGCCTCCCTGTTCATCATCAACTCCCGGAGTTCACTCAAACTCATGTGCATCGAGTCTGTGATGCCATCCAACCATCTCATTCTCTGTCGTCCCCTTCTCCTCCTGCCCCCAATCCCTCCCAGCATCAGAGTCTTTTCCAGTGAGTCAACTCTTTGCATGAGGTGGCCAAAGTATTGGAGCTTCAGCTTTAGCATCAGTCCTTCCAATGAACACCCAGGACTGATCTCCTTTAGGATGGACTGGTTGGATCTCCTTGCAGTCCAAGGGACTCTCAAGAGTCTTCTCCAACACCACAGTTCAAAAGTATCAATTCTTTGGCGCTCAGCTTTCTTCACAGTCCAACTCACATCCGTACATGACCACTGGAAAAATCATAGCCTTGACTAGACAGACCTTTGTTGGCAAAGTAATGCCTCTGCTTTTTAATATGCTATCTAGGTTGGTCATAACATTCCTTCCAAGGAGTAAGCGTCTTTTAATTTCCTGGTTGCAATCAAGTGTTTTTAAAAATGTCAATACCTCTCTCCCATCTGACCTGGAAGCTCTATAGACAAATATGAGTAGACCATCAATGAAAATATTGTAGCTTCAATGACAGTACTGCTGACTACCATCAAAATAGTTGTGTGTGTATGTATCCCATATAGTTTAAAAAAGGGGAAGGGACGTATTAACATGAGGTTACCTGATAGTGTTAAGAAACTGATGAGGATTAATTAGGGGAAAAAAATCTTCCTTGTTTATAAAACTTTACCAACTATCTTTATATGTAACCCAACTATACTTTCTGTTAATGACATTAACTCAGAAGCAGTGATAGAAAATAATCTGAAGGACTGTACAAAGACATGGCTAATGTTAACAGCCATGGAGTCGATGTTGCAATTCATGTTTGCTTGGCATAATTTAAGATCATTACCTGTATTATCTAAGTTCTTTATTAGATTGATTTAGAATTATCTTTTAGTGTTGGGCTAGTTTGAAAAACTTCCTTTTCTGAAATTAGACGGTTTAAATGATAGAATTTCTACATCCTTAGATGTTGTAAGTTCTCTAGGAAGAAGGGCTTAGGTCCAGTGGGAGGGATAGAGATGAAGGCATGTAAGTTGTTTCGAAGTAAACATGCATAGGACTGAAATGGCTTGATAAGGATGATGAAAAAATAAAATAAGTAAAAATGAGCAAGTTGAGCGTGACAAACCTTGAGAATTTGGGTGGCGACCTTGAATGGGGCAGGGGAAGGTGAATTCTCTCCAGTTAACCAGTGGATTATCTCCTTGTGGTTTATCCCATACTCCTTCACCCTTTAGTGGCAATCAGAAGAGATACAGAGGCTCTGAAAGAGGGGGATGACCACCTCTTTTTCTTCTCTTCATATTCCTACATCTGCTCAGTCCTTAAAGCATTCAGCTAACTAAGCAGAAAATTGACAAAAGTATGTTTAAGTCTTTGCCCCCATCTCCTTCCTTCCCAGTGTCCCCTCGCTGATAAAATATTAAATCATTTATAGAACCTACCAGAAATGCATAAACTAGCCCATGTACCAGCTTACTCCCTCCTGGTGAAATTGGAGTTGCTGGAAAGAGCTGGCTACAGGGCCAGATGAGAAAGATGGAGGACTTTCCCCAGCCTTCCAAACTCAGTAGATCTCATCCATGTGCTTCCCTTCCTCTGAAGGTTTCTGAGATTCCAGAACATTAACAAACCAGATGGCCCTTCACATTTGTATGTGGCAAGTAGGAGCGCTCAAATATTTATTAGGATAAATAAAGAGAAATGTTTTATCTCCTCAAAATGTCCAGCCACGTGTTGTGCAGGGCGCAGGCCTTCCAACCCTGCTTTCCGAGCAAAAGGTGAGATGAGAATGACCCATGCTATTTCCTCTGCAGTGCCTGGTCGCGCCCCCATCCAGCGGACTCAGGCGAGAAACACTGGGGACACGGAGACACGGGCTTCATGTTATACATTCTGATCTAGCACTATCTTCTTACAGGTGCACCCATCTTGACCGACTCAGCAAGAAGGTGGATTTTCCCTGCGTCTAAAGGAAAAAAAAATGTCCCCGTGTCTGTAGAGATGATTTGCAGTGCAGCCCGGCTGAAGCTGACCGAATGAGACTATGGGCTGTGCCTCCGCCAAGCATGTTGCCACTGTTCAAAATGAAGAGGAAGCCCAGAAAGGGAAGAACTATCAGAATGGAGATGTGTTTGGCGGTAAGTGCCACTGAACTTCATTCTTGGCCCCCTTGATCTAGGCCTTCTGTGCTCGCAGGAGTGAGTAACTGCAGTGTCATGGTGCTGTTCCATTTGACAGGGGGAGCGGGTAAAGGGCCGATGAGATATGATAAAAATTGATGCAGATCTTTGCCACTGGACAGTTTCATCACAATTTATACCTGGAAGACTTTGAGGAGGACCATGGAGGTTTTATAGAGAGCTCACAATTAAATCAAGCTTTGCAGAACTCATAGGACTTAGGTGCCTCGGACAGTGGCCACAGGTGTTCTGGTCCAGAATTGTGGGACTGAAACGTGAAGGTCCAAAAATGGGTGAAGATTTTTAACTGAGGGAACATGGTGTTTCTTGGAGTTTATTGTAAGTTTATGTGAATTATAAATCCTCGGATCCAAAAATACAATTGCAGTGAATTTAGAAATCATCTTTTAACCATCTCTGATGATTCATAGTGAGTTGAGACTGTGCAGTGCAAAGGTCACAAAGTGCCAAGCCATGGCCACATCTGGATTTTCTTTGGCCTCCAGAGAATTTTTAAAATAAAAAGAAAGACAGCCTTTAAAACTCAGGATGTTCCACACAAAACCCCAGATTTCTTGAGAAGATCTGGCAACAAAGATTTTCCATTTCCTGAGGCAGCAGTTGGTGGGGTGGAGTAGAAGTTGCCCACTCAGTCAGGCAATGTCTCTAGTAAACCGCTAAGCTTTCCCTGTGAATGCACAGCAACCCCAGTTCACTCGCTGATGTTCCATGCCTGGCCATTCCTAGGTTTTGAGTTTGCCTAATCTTGAGTTTGTCAAGATCAGTGATTACCCTGATGAAGAGTAGTTATGTGTTTGTACCAGATTCTAGTTAGTCAAAGAAGATGAAACTGTTTTTGCTGAATTACTATAACAATAATACCCATTGACATTTGCATGGCACTTTTATTCATAAGAGCATTTCTTCATCTCTTATTCGTTAAAGAATCTTATTGAAATAATGTTTACATGTAAACAACTCAAGTTGCACTATTCAGTCTCTGGCAAGAGCTTCTGTGGCATTTTAGTCTCTAGCTTTTGATCCATTGCAACGATTGCTTCAGTTCCCTGGGGAAGAATTGGGAACACTGTGGAAGTGTTCTACTACAAGTAGAACTTGTACACTGTGCTCTACTACAAGTAGACTTGTGTATATGGAGGAGGAAGGCCTCCCCTTAGTTTGTTTTAAGGAGATGTATTTGTTGCCTGGAACAAACTTGCTTCTAGTGTTCCCTACCTGTAGAACCGAGAACTGTGGAGTGATATATGAGCATCTTAACTCATTATTGACTGGAGACATTACTGCATTTTTAGATGGTGATACAATAAACATCACTGTGCAAAACTGTCAGACCTTAAAATTGATCAAGGGCTCTTTATACAACTTGACTGTCTTTATCTTCCATGTATTGCTCCATTAGGTTTTTGTTCCAACCTTGTGTATATCATAAACATAGAATTTTCAAAAATTACACATTGAAAAATTTTGAGTGAAGAGGATTTTTTCGGTGAATTTTATGCAGATACTTTCTCTGATTATCTGAGCGACATATATGCTAAGTGTCTCGGAAGATCATAGTTCTTCAGAATAGGGTTCTGATTCAAATGATGTAAATATTAGACCAAAAAAACGACAAAAAATACTTAGTGATTCATTCTGATACAGAAAATGAAAAATGAAACCCATGGTGCTGGAGAACGTTCCTTTGCTTCTACAGAAGAGTGGATTGAGGACAACATTTCACAAAAATTAGAAGGCTCTACAGGTGTGTCAGTTCTAACTATTGAATGAAATAACCTGTAAAGTGTTAGTGAGAAAAAATTTCGACCAGCCCCTCACCCCCAAAAAGAATGCCAGCCGCAGTGTTAGTTTCTGCAAAAATCTCTTAGTCAATAATGAGTTAATAAAATTAGAATCTAGATCTTTGAAACTACACCGTCTGGGAAAATGGCTAATAGGAACTAGACTTATTACTGTCACTCTCAAAATTGAACGTTAAAGAGGAAATAATTGAATATCAGGGATTTGTTTAAACCAACTTCTATGTGAGATTCTGTGTCATTGTCATTTTTGCAATTAGAGCTACCACTTATGGAGCCTCCACCATATGTCAGACAGTGAGACACATTTGCTTTCAGTTTCATGTTGAATTTTCACAACAGTCCTGTGAAATCTGTGCCATCCCAATTTTACAGATTTGGGAGCTGGAGCACAGTGAGACTGACTGGTCCAAAGCTGCTCAGCTACTAAGTGATACAATCAGATGTCTCTGACGGCAAAGTCCACGAACCCTTCTCAGTGTCGTGGCTACTTCCTATCCGTCTTCCATTCTTTAGTGTGAAAAATTATTGACTAGCTGGTACATGATGTGTCAGACCCTTTGCTAAATGCCATGGAGGATACAGAGATAAACCTTGCTTTCTAGGACTTTATAAGAGGATGAGGAAGTGTTATGAGGCAGAATAAGCCAAATACCAGAAGGGGAAAAGACATACATATCGTGATAAGAGTCAGAAGGAGGAGAGACTGCCTTAAAAGATGGAATCAGAACAGATTTCTTACAGAGGTGACAGCTGAATTGCCTTAAAGGATGGAGAATCTAAATCTGTTGGATAAAGGGTGTAGGAAGGAACTGGATGAGGAAAGGCTGAAGGTGGTGTGACATATTCAAAAATTACAAGTAATCCAAAAAAAATTACAAAATCAAGTAATCTGGTTTTTTTTTAATTGAAGTATAATTGCTTTACAAGGTCGTGTCTGTTTCTGCTGTACAACAAAGTGAATCAGCCATATGTATGTATATATTTTATATATATATTCCCTCCCTCTTGAGCTTCCCCCCATTCTCTCAGGTAATACAGTTTGAATTAAATATGAAATATAAGTGAGAGGAAATTGGTTAGAAAACTAAGTTAGGATTATATTATGGAGAACTTTGAATATCAAATCATATATTATGGAGAACTTTGAATATCAAATCATCAAACCTATAGAAAGAGAATCTTAGACTTATAAGAGAAAAAATTTAATGATAGTCTATATATATATAACCTTTATATATATAACCTTTTTATTTTGTATTGGGGTGTAACCGATTAACAAACAAGGTTGTGTAGCTTCAGGTGATCAGCACAGGGACTCAGCTATACATATATATGTATCCATTCTCCCCCAAATTCCCCTCCCATCCAGGCTGCCACATGACATTGAGCAGAGTTCTGTGTGCTATACGGTCATTGTTGGTTATTCATTTTATTTTATTTATTTTTTTTTATAAGTAATTTATTTTTTATTGGAGGCAAATTATTTTACAATATTATATTGGTTGGTTTTGCCATACATTGACATGAATTCGCCCCGGGTTTACATATGTTCCCCCTTCTGAACCCCCCTCCCACCTCCCTCCTCCCTTTATCCTCCCTCTGGGTCATCCCCGCATGCCAGCCCCGAGTATCCTATAACATGCACCGACCCTGAACTAGTGATTCGTTTCACATATGACAACATACGTGTTTCAATGCCATTCTCCCAAATCATCCCACCCTCACCCTCTCCCACAGAGTCCCAAAGACTGTTCTATACATCTGTGTCTCTTTTGCTATCAGGGTTATCATTTGCATCTTTCTAAATTCCATATATATATGCGTTAGTATACTGTATTGGTGTTTTTCTTTCTGGCTTACTTCACTCTGTATAATAGGCTCCAGTTTCATCCACCTCATTAGAACTGATTCAAATATATTCTTTTTAATAGCTGAATAATACTCCATCGTGTATATGTACCAAAGCTTTCTTATCCATTCGTCTGCAGATGGACATCTAGGTTGCTTCCATGTCCTGGCTATTATAAACAGTGCTGCAGTGAACATTGGAGTACATGTGTCTCTTTCAATTCCGGTTTCCTCAGTGTGTATGCCCAGGAGTGTGATTGCTGGATCATATGGCAGGTTATTCATTTTAAATATAGCATTGTGTACATGTCAGTCCCAAACTCCCTAACTATCCCTTATCCCTCTCTTTCCTCCCAGCAGCCATAAGTTTGTTCTCTAAGCCTGTGAGTCTCTTTCTGTTTTGTAAGTTCATCTGGTGATACTCAATATATTGTATTTTATTTTGCTTGGCAGTGAAAACATCTAACCATTCATTTGCTAATATGGTTACAATTTTTATAACCAAGAAGACTTTCTGTTGTTCTAAAGTATCGTGTGTAGTTTGCAAATGTTGGCATCTAATAAAGAAGCCTTGTATTAGTCAACTATTGCTGGGTAATAGACAGCCTCAGGATCTCAGTGGCATTCAACAATAAGCGTATCTTTCTTGATCACAAGGCAGTTGGTCAGCTGGAGTGGCTCTTCCTCATGTCTCAACTTCCTCCTGGGATCCAGGAGTCAAGGGGAACATGCTCTTTTTTTTCAGAAGGGTAAAAGTGAAGGCAGTACACATGATGCCTCTAAAGCTTGAACTTGGACTTGGCACACTGTTGTTTGCACCCACATTTTATTAGCCAAATTGAATCACAAAGAGGGTTCAAAGACAGGGCAAAGAAGTTCATCTGACCATAGCACATTGATAGCAAGGGTGTGCTTGTAGAAAAGGGTCAAGAATTGGGGCTAATAACCCAGGCTACCCCATGCCTGCCGAGTCACTGCTGTCTGTGTGACTGCACACAGGCCATGCCACCAAGTGCGTTTAAGGTCTGTGCCAGCTTCTCTTCACCCCCCCAGTACTCACAGTGAAGTTTTATTCACTCCAGCATTCATCTTCTTATTACTGTTTCTGATGTCAACGTTTGTAGGTTTGTGGCATGGTGTTACATAAAGAATACAGGGAGAGAGAGAGCTCTGTGTACCAGTCAAGGAAGATAGTTTTCCTACTCCTTTCGGGTGCTGGGAGTATAATTGTCAGAATCCAGGGTGAACATCAGTACCAGTAACCTAGATGTTACTGAATGCTAGAGTCTGAATATGACAAGAGGAGGTCCTATCTGTTTCTCCACTTGAGTTAGCTTGTAAGCAGAAGTCTACAGAATCCCAGTAGAATCACAGATGGTCACAGGTGAATGGTAGATCAGACTCACTTTCAGCCACTTGATATCTTTTGTCACCCATTGTTTCACTAATCTGTTATCACCTACAAAGGACCCCAAACTTAGCAGCGCTGATTTATTATTTCTCCTGATTCTGTGGGGTTGCCGGGGTTCATCTGCTGTTTTTCTGCCAGGGCTCCAGTCATGCTTCCCTTGTGGCCCAGATGGTAAAGAATCTGCCTCCAATGCAGGAGACCCAGGTTCAATCCCTAGGTTGGGAAGATCCCCTGGAGAATGGAGTGGCTGCCCACTCCAGTATTCTTGCCTGGGAAATCACATGGACAGAGGAGCCTGGTGGTCTACAGTCCACGGGGTCACAAAGAGTCAGACACGACTGAGCAACTAACACTTTCTTTCAGTCATGCAGTTGCATTCAGCTGGGAGCTCAGCTGGGCTTAGCTGACCATGCTGGCTTCAGATCTCTCTTTCCATCAGGTAGTCACATTTTCATGAGGCGGCTAGCTGCCCGGAGAAGAAGTAGAAGCTGCTAGCCCTCTTAAGGCCTGGGCTCGAAAGTCCAAGAATGTTAAATGTGCTGCATTCTGTTGAGCAGAAGCAAGTCACAAGACCAACCCAGACTCAATCAAGGGAGCACAAAGGCTCTCCATCTCTTTATAGGCAGGGGGAGAATTGTTGGGAGCCATCTTTGGAGACCCGTTATGACACCCATTACCAGAGGCCATGAGAACTCATGACTGGACTGTATTCCATTCTGGATAGTTACATTCTGCATTCTAAATCATGCCTCTATTTGCCACTGAATAAAGAGACCTCATCCACTTTTTAAAAGCTTAATGTTTTAAAATGTTTGAAAATATTACTACCACATGTTGTGGGAGATTTGACAAAGTCTGTGAAAGGTGGCATATTTGGGGATGGCTCTGAAGTATGTGTACACACACATATTCGATCATTTTCCTAAAAGTGCTAATTGAATTTTACAGCCTCTAAGGACATACTGGGGAGCATGATAAGCTGTGTGTTTTTACAAATGATTCAGTTCAGTCGCTCAGTTGTGTCTGACTCTTTGCGACCCCACGGACTGCAGCACGCCAGGCCTCCCTGTCCACCACCAACTCCCGGAGTTTACTCAAACTCATGTCCACTGAGTCAGCCATCAAACCATCTCATCCTCTGTTGCCCCCTTCTCCTCCTGCCTTCAATCTTTCCCAGCATCACAGTCTTTTCAAATGAGCCAATTCTTTGCATCAGGTGGCCAAAATATTGGAGCTTCAGCATCAGTCCTTCCAATGAATATTCCGGACTGATCTCCTTTAGGATGGACTGGTTGGACTTCCTTGCTATCCAAGGGACTCTCAAGAGTCTTCTCCAACACCACAGTTCAAAAGCATCCATTCTTTGGCGCTCAGCTTTCTTTATAGTCCAGCTCTCACATCCGTACATGACTACTGGAAAAACCATAGTTTTGACTAGATGGACCTTTGTTGGCAAAGTAATGTCTCTGCTTTTTAATATGCTGTCTAGGGTGGTCATAACTTTTCTTCCAAGGAGTAAGCGTCTTTTAATTTCATGGCTGCAGTCACCATCTGCAGTAATTTTGAGCCCCCCAAAATAAAGTCTGTCACTGTTTCCACTGTTTCCCCATCTATTTGCCATGAAGTGATGTGATCAGATGCCATGATCTTAGTTTTCTGAATGTTGAGTTTTAAGCCAACTTTGTAACTTTCATTTATGTGAAGCTGTTTGTTGTCTGTGATATTTTGGTTATTAAGAGACCGACCAGTCCAAATGTATGGGACAGAATCTCTATAGAATATTCCACCATCGAGGATCAAGTGATGGATGGGCATCTTGCCTTGTAGATTTCATAGGAGTTTGTTGACAAAAAACTTTATTACTGACTTATACCTATAGACTTTCCTTCACTTTAAATATAGAGCTATGTGCATGCATCCGTGCTAAGTAGTGTCCAACTTTTTGTGACTCCATGGACTGCAGCCTGTCAGGCTCCTCTGTCCATGGAATTTTCAGGCAAGAATACTAGAGAATGGGTTGCCATTTCCTGCTCCAGGGAATCTTCCCAACCCAGGGATCAAACCCATGTCTTACATCTTCTGCTTTGGCAGGCAGTTCTTAACCACTGTTAACCATGTTTTAAATCTGAAGTTGTGTCTCAATACCGTGGCTTTTTCAGAAGTAACATCCAGACCAGGAAGTTCCATGTCCAGATTGGAAATTTCCTTCCTTCAGTGGTGGGATCAGACATGAAGAATGGTCAGCAGATCTTCTGAGGTCATTCAGCGGACAGCTGAGCAGATTGCCAAGACCAGCTTGCAGAAAGCAAGTGACCAGCAGGCTCAAGTTATCAGAAACTAGTTAAGCAAATTCTGAGGAAAGCCAAGTGCTTATTGGATTTCTTTCAACTGTCATTCACTTAAACTATTAAAGTAGATGCACAGAACAGATTCAGACCTTATTAGGGAAATTTACATGTTAAACTTGTTAATCATTACATGTTAATCATTATCTCTTCCAAAGCCCACCTTCCATGGGGAAAGCTGTTTAGTTATATTGACTTTCCCTATTTGCATGAAGGTCACCACCATTCTTCCAGTAATGTAGGCTTTAATCTTTAAAAGGCTTTAAACTTGAGGCCCTTGTCTCTCCCAGTTCCAGATCTGTAAATCTCATTCTCCTAACCTCACTTTTCCTACCACTAGCATCATTTAGGTTGTTGTAATCCATAACCCAAAATAGTGCAAGGTCCTCTGAACTCATGCTCCATTAGCCCTCTTTGTTTGCCTGCTTCTTTGCCTTGTTTTTAACTCCATTTTTTTTTTGCACTTGTAAGTTGTCAAACTGTACCAGGTTTTCTAAAGTAGTCCTTTGTCCTTGTTAATTTTCCCACTCTAGAACTTTCTGTTCCACTCAGTTATTAGACTGTAACATCCTAAAACCTTAGTGAACATTCAAGACCTCTGAAGATGGCTTTTACCCTCTTACTCACTTTGGCAAACTTGTTCCATGCTCTGTCCCTCATGTTATGTAGCCGGAGGGGACAACTTACCGTGTAACCACTTTGCACACCTCTGTGCCCCAGGTCAAGTACACTGTGATCTCTGCTTGGCATGGGCCCTTTCCGCACTTTCATCTGTTTAAATCCTGCTCTTTTTCCAAACTTGTGTGAAGCTTGTCTGATATCTTCAGAAAGACTCCCTTTCCTGCCATCCCAGAATACATTTTATATACTTATGTATTTGGTTTACTTGTTTATATGTCTGGTCTCATTACTTGTGTATGTGTGTCTTCTCTCTTATGAGCCCCTGGAGGCAAGGACTTTTTGACCTTGAGAGGATGTGGGGTTCCAGAATGCCCAGAGCTGGAGGCAGAGAGACTGTTCAGGAACTGGGTTGGGCCCTGACCATGCCAGCTCCCTCCTTATGATGAGGTAGCCTTGACTTCTTAAGGACCAAGATGGTCCTGATTATTATATATGTTCCCTTAAGTGAAAGTGCTTAGATTATTAAATTCTTCTGGAATGGTGGTATATAAAAGAGCATCAATAAAGCAAGAATCTGGCTGCTTTCTTTCACATGGGCTCTATACTGCTGTGTGGCTTCAGTTCTGGTCTGGTCCTTGGCTATATGAATTAAGAACATGTAACAGGTGTATGCATGTGTGTGTCTGTATGTGTGTGAGAGAAAGGGCAACCCTGTTATGTCCGTCTGTTACCTATCTAAAATACAGTTGGGTCCAACTTCATGGGTTATGGTAAAGATTAAACGAGGAAATAGATTTTTTTTGCAGAAATTTAAAGCAATTTAGAGCAGGTAATAATTTGCTATTTCTTTCTATAATAATTTTGGTTGCATGAAGTGACGATTAATTAGAGATTCATTGATCTGTGTTTGTTTGTGAGACAGAAATGGAGATAATCATGTTTTAAGTCTGTGCCATCTAACATAATAGCCACTGGCCACATGTGATAATTAAGCTTGTTAAATAAGATTCGTTCTAATTGAGATATACTAAAAGTATGAATTGGGAGTTGGTGATGGACCGGAAAGCCTGGTGTGCTGCAGTCCATGGGGTCACAGAGTCAGACACGACTGAGCAACTGAACTGAACTGATAAGTATGAATTACACATGAGATTTTGAGGACTTAGTGTGAAAAAAAGTATAAAGTAGCTCACCAGTTTTCTTTGGATTACATGTTGAAATGATAATATACAGAGTTAAATAAAATTTATTATTAAAATTAGTGCCACTGTTTTATTTTTATTTATTTAATGTGGCTGCTGGCAACGTTTAACTCACCGACATAACTCACATTATTTCTATGGGATGGTGCTTGTTTAAGTCACTAGAAGGTAGTGTTGGTGTTTACAGTTTCCTTCCCACTCAAGTTTCAGTTTTGAAGTTGATTTGTTACTGAATCGAAGAGGAAAGGGGTTCGACTGAGAAAGCAGCCCTCCTTTTCTGCTTTGACTCTCCAGATGGGAGATACACACAGGTGAGGGCCCGGGAAAATCAGAGAGACAAGACTGGGAGCCAACCTGGCAGAGGAGGAAGAGCAAATTCTGACTTGTTCATCTCTCAGTGCCCATTTGCGTTAGTCTTAAGCTGCATCCCCCGACATGTTGCTGCTGGCCCACAGAAGCTTCTTTTGCCTTCTGAAGTTATTTCTCAAAGATCAGAGAGGACATCTTCCCCTCACCACGTGCCCACTTTTTTTTTTTTTAAATCAGTGAATGGGTAAAGAACCTTAAAAGGAAAAATGTTTGATGAATGTATGATAGAGCTGGGTCACGGTCTTAAAAGCTGAAAAAAAATTGAAAAAAATTTAAGTCAGGAAAGCAAGGAACCTGATTCCTGGCTTTAACCACCGAAGATTCCAGAATGTCTTGTGCTGAGCCTCAGAAAGGTCTTAAAGGCGTTCAGTGTACCTGGGGCTTGTGAAATGCTAGAAGTCAGCCCACCTCAGTCGGGAGTTTCTACCTCACACTTCCGAAGGGAAAGGGCTTAGGCCAGTGTCTGACTCAGAGAAGGTCTCGAAGTAGCTTAGTTTCATTTTCTGCTGTTTCTGGGCCCTTCTGATAGGTGTTTATCACTTTGACAGGAGAGAGGAGACAAGCCCAGACTTTGAGCGTGTAAAGGATTGTGAGTTCCCACCTGCCAGCTGGGTTCTTTCCAGCTGCCCCTCTTCCAGTGCCATCTTTGACAAGGAGCCTCGTCAGTGGCTGAGTTTCCTCATCTGCAGTGTAGAGGTGGCAGTGGTGTCCTCCACTCGGAGTTGTGTGGAGGAGCTAGTGAGTTAACGACAGAAAGCACTTAGAAAGACGCCGGGTGCCATTAGCGGTCGAGCATTGGTTGTACACAGGAGCAGACTGATCCAGCCTCTTCACTGTGGCCCCGCGCCCAGCTCAGAACAGACCGCACTGGAATGCCACGTGATGCAGAATTTAATCTAGCCAGTCAGTCTGAATTTCTGCTTGGAAAAATTTTTTTATGACAGAAAGTCTCGAAATGTGCTATAGTTTCTATATTTAATAAAAAAGAAAAATCCAAGTGCTATTTTTCCTTCCCTTGCCAACCACATCATGAGCCCGTTCTTTTAATATTAGAGATAGAGGTAAGCTGACAAGTAGGACCATTTGTCACTGATTGCTACGAAGCAGCCTGATTGCAAGATGAGGGAGCCTCTGAGTTCTCAGGTGCCTTCAGCAGGAACGTGCTGGCAGGGCCCTTGGAGGTGCCTGGTCTTCTCTGTAACTGCCTGGAGTCCTTCCTCGGGTAGGAAAGGAGAAGGCAGTGGAGATGCTGCCCGGTGCCTCTCGGCCTCCTGGTACCGTCCAGCAGAAATACAGAGGACTAGAGCTGTCGGCAAGGCCTGTTCTCTGCCGGGGGAAGTTCTAAAACTGTGACTCAGCCACAGAGAGAAGGTGGGAGGGTTTCTGTACCCATAGCACTTCTCCTCGGAGTTATTTTCTCCTGAATGACGTCACGGAATTCAGAAATTCAAAACAATAGCCTCTTCCTGGAATCCTGGCTGATGTGGCAGAAAGAACATGTTTTGCCATCAGCATCTGCCAGGTAGCACTCTACCTGCAGCACCTGCTTGGCAGCGGCCACCTGCAGGGCACGCCTGGCCATCCCTGTCTGGGACTTAGACCTCACTTAGGCCCTTGCTGTCTACGAAGCAGCATGGTACCTACCTTCTGCACCTGGAGCCTTACAGGTGGCTGTTTCCTTTGCCCCTGAATTGTTACTTGGCCTCAAAAGTGCCGACTCACACTTTACAGTTTAGAAGACCTTTTTGCAAGCAGTTATTATTGTAATCCCTACTAGATACAAAAGGAAAACTGAAGAGCCCTGCCAGTTCACTTAAGTAAAGAAGTAGAACTGTGGCTTAGAATTGAGGATACAGGCTCTTGACAAAGGGTGATTCCCTCTCAGGAACAATGTATCGTCTTTGTCCTTAAATCCGAACCCACTTTTGCTCAAGAGTCTTTGTGAAGTGATTGTTAACTGGCTGCCTGAGCTCAGTCTCAGTGGTTTATTTTTTTTTACAAGAGGATGTCAGGAGAGTCTATGGTGGTTATTAAGGCTGTTCTCAATGGACTTGAAGTTCACCGTGCACAGGCTTGAAACCTGACTAATTGGTTTCAAAGCCTGGCTCAGTTACTCACTAACGTGTAGTCTTAGCAAATCACTGAGGCTCTCCTTGCCTCAGTTTCTGTATAGTTTGGAGAATATAGTACTAGTAGTTACCTGCCGTCAGAGGGCTTGAATGTATCGAAGTACGGAAAGCCCTTAGATTAGGACTTGCCACATGATATGCACTGAGGGAAGCCCATTTATTACCACTATCATCTGAGCAGTCTTTGTTTCCCTTGACTATGCTGGGGAAAAGAAGAACGAGTTCATTGCAGATCAATTAATTATTATTTTCTACATGATACTTAGCTCTTTACCTTGTATTTTAGAATATTTGTGTTCCTATGATTTGTTCATTCTCTGTTTTGACCCAGACTGGCTTCTGTTCTGTATAACGTATGAGTATGTGTCTTTACATCAAAAGACTGTATGATTTAAGAGTGGTGGGTGTGCTGTGCCTTATTGCTATAAGTTGTTGTTGTTGAGTTGCTCAATTGTATCCAACTCTTTGCAACCCCATGGACTGCAGCACACTAGGCTTCCCTGTCCTTTACCATCTCCCAGAGCTTGCTCAAACTCGTGTCCATCAAGTCAGTGATGCCATCCAACCGTCTCGTCGTCTGTCATCCCCTTCTCCTCCTGCCTTCAATTTTTCCGAGCATCAGGGTCTTTTCTAATCCGTCAGCTCTTCGCATCAGGTGACTAGAGTATTGGAGCTTCAGTTTCAGCATCAGTCCTTCTAATGAATATTCAGGATTGTTAGCAGATATATTTTCATTTATTAAACATAAATCTGTGTGTGTGATGTAATCCAGCATTTTCCTACTCTTGGATTTATCACATACAGTGAGAATGTTTACGGAAGGAAGGACATTTCTTTGTGAAGCACTGTGGAGAAGCCAGGAGGCAAAAAACACAGATTATAATTGGATATATAATGCATTCAGAGCTGACAGAGCTAAGAAAAAATACACAAACTAGATACTATTTCAATTCATATTTTATTCTTTATCCATATTCAATTCTATTTTATTCTTTAAAATATGAATCATTTTATGGAATTTATATGAAATTATATTCATAAATATAATATTACATTGAATTTCTAACTGATCCCTTCATACTAGAATTTTCCAGATGAATCTAAAGAGCGAACTGTGAAATATGAAACCATAGAAGTATTATAGAAAATATGGATACTTTTATAATCTTAGGTTGCAAAATGTCTTCTTTGTAATGCCACACAATCCAGCTCCCTAAAAGAAAAAGTTGACTACATAAAAATTTTAAATCTCTGAGCATTGCAACAAACACACCAACTGCCGTGAACTAGTTAAAAGACAAATGTCAAGGTGAGTGAGACTAATATTTGCAATACAAATAGGGTTAAAATGACTAGTATAAAAAGACTAACATTTTTTTTTCTTAAAATCTATAAAGGAAGAACTAATACTCCAATTGAAAAATGGATGATGTTTGTGACAAGGCAATTGAAAAGGCAAAAATTCAAATGGCCAATAAACATGCAGAAAGATATTCAACTTAGAAATCAAATAAACCACACCAAAAACCTAAAACAAAAGAAGACATTTGTCACCACTCAAATTGGCAGGAACAGGCATCTATCTGTCTTATGCCACAAGTGGGAATGTCAAGCCAGAACAATTTTTCTGGGGTACCAAGTGGTAATGTATACTATATAAAATTGAAATGAGCATGACCTTTGCCCCAGCAGCCCCATTTCTAGGAATTTATCATAAGGAGATAATTGGAGAAGCACGCAAACGTGTATGCTCAAGTGTCTTTCTCACTGGTGAAACATATATTGAATGCAGCCATTAAAGATTAAGGTACTCTATATTTATTGAGATGGAAGGAAGTTCACAACATGTTGATAAAGGGTTCTACACAGCATACCTTGTTTATAAATTTCACGTGTTTAAAATATACATAAAATTCTGTGCAAGTACATAAAAGAAGTCTTTGGATGACTCTTCACCAAAGCCTTAACAATGGCTGACTCTATTGTGGAGATTCAGGTGACTACTAGTTACTTTTTTTCTTTTTTCCTGTATGACTTAAATCTTTTATTGGTTAACATTTATCATTCAAAACAACCATTTATTTTGATAAACAGAATTTTATGTTTCCATCTTCTGAAGGCCTTTAATTGCACTTTACGGGTAATGTGAAATCTGTCCCAGAGGAGAAAGTTCTGTCACTGGGAATAGCCCCAGGGCAACAGGGATTCCTCTGATAGACTTGTTTGTCCAGGTAAATAGATGGAGTCTGATCAGTGGTGCTTTTTGGTTTCATTTGAAACCTAGCTGTTTGTTCAGTCTACTAAGCATGTACTATCTCACGTCGCTTAGGCACTGTGCTAGCCACTGAGACTATAAAGATGGATTAAACGTCAGTCAGTCAGTTCAGTCACTCAGTCGTGTCCGACTGTTTGCGACCCCATGGACCACAGCATGTCAGGCCTCCCTGTCCATCACCAACTCCCGGAGTTCACTCAAACTCATGTCCATCAGCTCGGTGATGCCATCCAACCATCTCATCCTCTGTCGTCCCCTTCTCTTCCTGCCCTCAATCTTTCCCAGCATCAGGGTCTTTTCCAATAGTCAGCTCTTCGCATCAGGTGACCAAAGTATTAGAGTTTCAGCTTCAACATCAGTCCTTCCAGTGAACACCCAGGACTAATCTCCTTTAGGACGGACTGATTGGATCTCCTTGTAGTCCAAGGGACTCTCAAGAGTCTTCTTCAACACCACAGTTCAAAAGCATCAGTTCTTCAGCGCTCAGCTTTCTTTATAGTCCAACTCTCACATCCATACATGACCACAGGAAAAACCATAGCCTTGACTAGATGAACCTTTGTTGGCAAAATAATGTCTCTGCTTTTTAATATGCTGTCTAGGTTGGTCATAACTTTCCTTCCAAGGAGTAAGCGTCTTTTAATTTCATGGCTGCAATCACCATCTGCAGTGATTTTGGAGCCCACAAAAATAGTCAGCCACTGTTTCCACTGTTTCCCCATCTATTTGCCATGAAGTGATGGGACCAGATGCTATGATGTTAGTTTTTCTGAATGTTGAGCTTTAAGCCAACTTTTTCACTCTCCTCTTTCACTTTCATCAAGAGGCTCTTTAGTTCTTCTTCACTTTCTGCTATAAGGGTGATGTTATCTGCACATCTGAGGTTAGTGATATTTCTCCTGGCAATCTTGATTCCAGCTTGTGCTTCCTCATTAAACGTGGTCCCTGCCTTTTAGGAACTGATACTGATGCAGCAGATGAGCATCTCAACAAAAAGTATTAGTATCCTATGATGATAATGCAGAACAGTCTTATCCTAGGAGTAGGAAGAGACTCATAAAAAAGATGATTAAGGCTTCAGCTGAGTCTTACAAGATTAACAAACAGACAGGAGTTTCAGGCTGAGAGACAGTGAAAAGGCTCAGAGATACATGATGCATTAGGCATGCTAAGGAAAGACTGGACTGCTTTACCAAACCAGTGGGGAAATAACTCTAGAAAATATCATATTAAGGCAAGTATCTTCAATATTTGGAAATATTTTAACTGTAATGTTTTTCAAAATAGCAAAAAGCTCACACAGGCAATATAGGAGTCATCATTATGTTACCTGGAAATTGGCTGAACATTTAGAAAACACCAGACAGATAGTGTAGAAGATTTGACACTAATTCCTTAAGCTGTTGAAATGGTCAACCTCACCTCAGGTTAGATAATTATAGGCCTTGAGATACTAAAGCTAGTACATGGCCTTGCATACATGTTAAGACTGTATTATCATTAAAGCATCATAGAACTGGCCAAGACATAGTATGGTGGTATAATGTTTGTCCCACGTGGGGATCAGAACATGATAGTTATTTATTATTACACACTGGTGATGTCTCCAAAGTTGATTTTATATGCATCGTAAGTGAAAAGTGAAAGTATTAGTCGCTCAGTCATGTCTGACTCTTTGTGACCCCATGGACTGTAGCTCACCAGGCTTCTCTGTCCATGGGATTCTCCAGTCATGGGTAGTGGAGTGGGTTGCTATTTCTTTCTCCAGGGGATCTTCTCGACCCAGGGATCAAACCCAAGTCTCCACTTTGCAGGCAGTTTCTTTACCATTTGAGCTACCTGGGAAGCCCAACATATATGCATATATATGCATCATATGTCTTGTGTAAATTCTTCATATCTGGTGAAATAAGAAAGACAAAACGATGGCAATAGTTACTGCCTTGAGAGACATGTAGGATGTCATGGTGGCACATGAGTCCTGAGTGTTTGCCCCAGATTTTAGAGAAGATTGGGACATGGTGGGAGGTAGCAATGGCAGGTCCATCACCATGAGCAGAGCAGAAGTAGGTGTACCGTTCGTTCAGCTGCCAGAGCTTCCTCGGCATTCAGCTGCAAAATATTTCCAGGTGAGCAGTTTGTGATCACAAATCAGGGTCACAGGATAATTGTGTTTCTGATAACACATTTTAAACAGTGAGGAAAATTGCTTCAATCTATTAAGTACTCCCAGGATAGTAATCCTCATTCAGTGGATTAGGCAGTTACAAGGTCAGAATGGCTCCAGTCGAATCAATGTTTATAAACAGGCCCTGTGTACTCCTGGGTGATGGATACACAAGAAACAAAATCAGGTGACCTTGCCATCAAAGAATTTACCTTATTTTAGAAAATATACCATTTATGTATGGGAAAAATTCAGCAAGAAAAAGAGACTTGAAAATGTGTAGCAAAGTGCTACCCTGAGTGTCTGTTGGCAGAGAACGCCCTGGTATTCGCAATACCATGGATAATGGGAAAAATTAATATAGGCCAGCATTAGGGGTAGAGAGAAGAGTGAAATGTGATGGGAAAATGAGGACTTTTCCTCTTAGAGAAAAATCTAGTCACTCCAGTAAATCATTGTTATTTTATGATCATTGACTTTGAGCTCCTTAAAGATTATGCTTGTAATTTAATCATACAACACACTTGCCTAACATAACATAGTGTCCAATATGTAAGTTGTTCAATAATAATGAACTGATACTAATGATAGCTGTCATTTATCAGAGGCTGCTTTGCCCTTTTACAGGTGAAGGGTTGGAGACCACCATGAGACATTAAACAATGTCCCTCAGTTTACACAGGTTATCTTAGGGAACTTGGTTGTGTCTGGTTTCAGAACTTAAGTGAGCAAATGTGTGCTTTAGGAAGGGGAAGCAAGGGAGGCACTCTGTTAGGCATATGAAGGGATTTTTTTAATGTACAAAATACAGTGCCTCTGTTCTAGGAACTTTCAGTCTAATGGAAGAACAAAGCCGTAAATCACCTGCCTCTTCCTTTCTCAGCCCGGCTGTCCATCCACCAGGCACTGGTTGATGGAGACCTAATACACTTGGGGCCCTTTGGTCTTGCCCCCACCCTGTGATCTGATGGCAGTCCTCTGGCCCAGTCCTCTCAGAGCCATCTTCACCTCCATGGTCTTCCCATGACAGTGAACTTTGGGGTTCCATAGGAAGAACACACAGATGTGATGGGCCACGTTGTGCATTGAGTTTCTTTTTGTTGTTGTTGGCAAACAATCATTGACTTCTGGTAGGAAAACAGCCCCTCCTACTGCACCCTGCTCCTGAGCCAGCGCCTGTTGACTAGGGTCTGGGAAACTTACCTCTGAGCCAAAGGACAGTCAAGGGCACCTCTGTTTTAGAGGCTGGGAACTCGTCTGCATGTCTGACTCTGCAGTTCCTTGAACCAAATGAAAACCTAAATATATTAAATAATCCTCAACTCTCTAATTTGGGGATAGGAAGACTACAGAGTTTATGATAGTTGATGTTGCACTTCCTTGTTTGGATATTTCTATTTGTTTGTTTCATTGTGTTAAGATGCTCTGATATTAAATGGGGAAAAAAAACTGGTTGTGACACTTGTATATATAGAATGCCATTTATCAGATGATGAAATATGTATATGTGCATGGACTGAAAACAAGTCTCTGGGTGTTTACCAGGAAGGGTGAATAATGATCCCTAGGCGGTGCTTTGTATTTCTGTTGTATTTCCAAATATCTACATCTTCTTTTCTTCTAAAAGAAGTTTTTTAAAAAATTAAATAAAATTTTTTTTCGAAGCATACTATGATGACAGACTTCCCTGGCGGTCAGTGGTTACAACTCCACACTTCCACAGCAGGGAACTATGATATCATTCTCTCTCTGAAGTCTATTTTTAGCTAATGGGCCTTGTCTTGCTCTTCATTTCAAAACATAAAGAGGAGACATCATGTGGGGGTTGACAGATTACTAATGCGAATTTGAGCCATCTTCATCCTTTGTGACTTGAGTCTCAGTCTCTCACTTCCTCTCACATTTTCTACTCTAAGTAATTATTTGCAGAAGTCGCTGTCTTCGCACCGTGGGCTGCTGCTGCTGCTGCTGCTAAGTCACTTCAGTCGTGTCCGACTCTGTGTGACCCCGTAGATGGAAGCCCACCAGGCTCCCCCATCCCTGGGATTCTCCAGGCAAGAACACTGGAGTGGGTTGCCATTTCCTCCAATGCGTGAAAGTGAACAGTGAAAGTGAAGTTGCTCAGTTATGTCCGACTCTAAGCGACCCCACGGACTGCAGCCCGCCAGGCTCCTCCATCCATGGGATTTTCCAGGCAAGAGTACTGGAGTGGATTGCCATTGCCTTCTCCGAGCACCGTGGACTACATACCTTGTAAGGTTTTATTAAACAAAACAAATGACTGTGGCCCAGAAAGCCCAGTTTACAGAGGAGTCCTTGACTCACTGGCTGGAGATCCTGGGTGTGTTTGGGTTTTGTTGCAGAGCAGCTGCTACAAGGCCATCGCTGCCATTCTCAGTTCCACATCTTGGGAGCAAGTGGGTTGAACTTAAGTGATCGCTGCTGGAGAGTATTGAACATTCATGTTCAAAGGTTCTGCTTTACCTGTTTCCCAGCCTGTGGACAGTTCACATGACTCTGTGGTCTCCAGAGAGACCGTGGTTTCTCTCAAGCTACGGGGCCATTGGAAAGATTATACATAACAGTATTTGATGATTTTTTTTTTTATTTTAAGAAAAATGATGATGGTGGTAGTGGTCAACAAGTGTTGATTGCTTTATACTTTTTTCCTTCTAAAATGTTGGAAGTATCCCCCAACATCTTTTGTCGCTTCAAAGCATTACAGGAGTGTGTATGTGCTTAGTTGCTCAGTCGTGTTCGACTCTTGGTGACCCCGTGGACTGTGGCCCTCAGGCTCCTCTGTTCATGGGAATTCTCTGGACTAGAATATTGGAGTGGGTAGCCATTTCCTTCTCCAGGATTACAGGAGTAGAAGACAAGACAGGTGGAAGTGTGGGTATTACTACCCCTCTTTCCATCTCGGCTGGCTGCTTTTTAGTTTATCTTTAATGTATCAGCGCTTGAATTGGTCCAGTTTAGTTGCTGGACAACGTGAGATTTGTGTTGCTGACTTTCTGTTTTAAAGTTCTGTTAGAAGTGGTAGTGGGATATGTTAGTTGTTATTTGAAAAGGATAATAAAATGCATGATAAGACATAGTTTTAAACAAAATTTAGGCAAAAAGGGAACATTTAATTGTCCAGATTGATGACTTTATACTGTACTATACTCTAACCTGGTCTCTTTCAGAGTGTGATTTTTTTTTTTTTTTTTCACTTATGGCAGCTATAATGTGTTGGCCCTGCCAGATTCTAAAAGAGCAAGAAAAAGTCACAACTTAAAGTCAGATTCTGAGGAAAAACAGAGATAAGCATCTCATGGCTGTTGTATTAAATCTATATGTAAATACTATTCTACTAACATATAATTAACAATACAGTTTTAAATAGTGAATGAAAATGGCCTTTGGTTTAGAAAGATTGAATAATTAAATTTTTTATCAACATACAGGTGATTTACAATATTGTGTTAGTTTCAGTTGTATAACACGGTGATTCAGATAACATATAAATATTTTCAGATTCTTTCTCTATTATAGGTTTTTCAGTTCAGTTCAGTCGCTCAGTCGTGACCGACTCTTTGCCACCCCATGAATCACAGCACACCAGGCCTCCCTGTCCATCACCAATTATAGGTTTTTACAACATATTAATTAAATTTTTTTAAGGAAAAAAGGGCCATTGCTGGGAAAGGTAGTTAGTGGAGAGAAAAGTCCAGGAGGGACGAAAGTATGCAGTTCACCTCCTTAAAAGTAAGAGTCCACACTTAAATCTTAATGTAAATAGATTTTACATTTTCACTTAGAATATATTTTCAAAAGCTATGTGCATGGCTATTAAGAATTGAAAGTAAATGATTAGGGGTGAAGTGAAAAAGCATGGTGCTAAAATACCAATCTGTGAAACTAATGAATTCTTTCAGATTGTAAAACAAAGCCAAACTGGTACAAATCTCTATTTAGATTATGTTTATTTCCATTTTGAACGCCACACTCAAGACAAGCTAAATTGCATTTAAATTTCCTTCTAGCTACAGGCACCCGTGCTTCACTGTGTAAATGTCACTGTTGATTTTGATCTATAACCAAAGAAGACATAAAGTGATCAAATTATGTATGAAATAAGATTTTATTTTTAATGTTGCACCCAGCATTTTGGTCTGCATTGTGTCAGCTGTTGAACACGATATTTTTTCATTAATCGTTTATTTCCCATTGCCTTCTTTCACTCCAGAAATGTCTCTATGTTTAAAATGGATAATCAGTGAGGACCTATTGGATAGCACAGGGAACTCTGCTCAGTGTTATGTAGCAGCCTGGATGGGGGGGGAGTCTGGGGAGAATGTTACAGGTATATGTATGACTGAGTCCCTTCACTGTCCACCTAAAAGTATCACAGCGTTGTTTGTTAATTGGCTATACCCCAATACAAAATAAAAAGTAAAAAAAATAGAAATGTTTAGATTCTGAATTTTGACCATGGCTTTTCTCCATCGTTCTTGTCTTGTTTCCGCTAATGCAGTTGTTCACTTGCCAAATGTTAAAATGAAAAACAATATGCTTTTAGCTCAGATAGAACTCTGAAAATCACAATTATTCTTTCAAGAAGTATTTATTGAGCAATTGCAAGAAACTGGCTTTTACTAGAGGATGCAGCAGGTAAAAAAGACAATGACCACCCTTGTTTCGTTTACATCCTAGGGAGGGACCCAGGTAAACCGAGAGACATGTACTACACTGTCAGGTGGCGATGAGCAAAATGAGAAAAGTAACGAACAGGAGAGAGAGTGACGCAGTGGCTGTTTTAGACTCGCAGGTCAGAGAAGGTCTGCCTGAGCAGTTGACCTTTTGGAGCAGAGACCTGAAAGAAGGAGCAGGCCAAGAGAAGAACCAGGAACAGTGCTTCAGGCAGAGGAACACCCGGCCCAAATTCCCGGGAAAAGCCCCTTAGCTTGGGAGAGCGGTGGGTGATGAACTCAGAGGCAGCCTGGGCTTAGAATGTGTGTTGTCCTGTAGCTCAAGCATAGACTCTGGGTTCTATTCTAAATGTAACAGAAGCCAGAAGAGGATTTGGGGAGTGATTAAAAACCAAACTGACTTTGGTTCTAATTTAGAGGCTGACTCTGACTGCTCCATAGGAAATAGATGCTAAGACGCAAGAGTAGAAGCAGGTGACCAGTTAGAAGCTGGTGGAGACAAGTGATGACCGGGGTCTGGACTGAGGGGCTAGCAGTAAAGAGAGATGTGGTCAGGTCCAGGGGGTGATTAAATGCGAGCTTCCTTAGAGCACATCTTATCCTCGAACTTCTTAGTGAGATACTGGGAGAGGTGAGGCAAGTGGAATTTTATACCAACAGAGGCTTCTCCTCGTTAGTGGTTTTCAAGTTCTGAAACCAGACCGTGCTTTGAGGCTTAGTTAGCACCGTGGGGTGAAAAGAGAAACAAGTATTGTGAAAGTAAAGACTTTCTCAGATGGGGATATAGGGATTAACAGGGTTCAAATTTTACAGTAATGTGTTTGACCTTGTTTTTTGTTTGTTCTTTTTTTTCTTTAACCTTCTAGTGGCATATTCATTGATGCAAGCTGGGATGCAGGGAGCAGTGTTCTGACTCTAGTTTGCAGTTCATGGGGCATGGCCCTTGTGAAGGGAGTCACTTCAGGGCTCCAAAACCTCCTGGGCTGAAGTGCATCCGTTCAGCATTTCCTCTGCTTGAGTAGAAACCACTGTTTCGTTTCACTCAACCTGAGTAAAAAGGGATCTTCAGACATGACTTGTTTTTATTTTGTAGCATGTTGGTGGAAGGCTGGGGGGCCCTGAAGGCGCATTTTTGGTCACCCCTCTCCCGTCCCCTGATAACCACAGCTCCCCTTTCACAAAGCTCTTCCCTTCCCCCAGCCCAGACTCTTCTCATGCGGCACTCTTTGTTCCTCATAGAACCCTGGGCTCCAGTTTCTTCTTTTCCTGACCTTCTCTGAACTTTGGGCCCTCTGCTTCAGACCTAACCATCACCCCACTTCAGTTACCTTTTTACCTCTTCCTGGAATAGGAGCCATGTGCTTTGAGATGCAACAACAGATACACAAATAAAACACAGCTTTCTGTGGGGGCTAATGAAGGTCCCAGAAAATTTCCCAGTATGAATTTCTATTCCAGTTTTCATTGTTAACTTTTAAGGAAAAAACAGCGTCACGCTTACTCACCTTCCTGCCCTCCCCTTCGCTCCTGCACCACTGTGTGAACGCATCGATGTTCTCCAGGATGTGCTCGGTAGACTCTTACAGAGGAGGAAATCATCTATGAAAAGTTACGGTAAATGTGTAACCTTTTTGAGAGGTACCCTTGTTTTTTTGTAGGAAGTCGGGCTTTGGCAGGTTTGATTTGCCTCCAGAGATGGTGGTGAGAAGAGAAGTTGACAATATGGAAGATGAGGTTATAAAGAGAGTCAAATGGCTGAAAAGAGAAAGAAAAGGGAACAGGTAGCACGGGGTGAGCAGAATGGGGTTTGGTAAGCAAAGGCCAGTCCACCCACAGAGCATCCCAAAGGAGGCAGTTGAGTCATCTTTACACCCTTCCCAGTTAAGGAGTGGTCAGAAGGACTTCGAGATCTGAAACCCACACCTTGGAGTGGGTAATGTGGCTTGTTCCATGGGGAACAGGTGATGGCGGCTGTTTCTGGAAACCGACATGGCGGTGGTATTAGAAGGGTGAGCCTGCAATTCGTGCCCTTCTGGTTTGGCAGATATTTTGCTGGGTGTGCGCTGCCAAGACCCCAGACCTTGGGTGTACCTCTGCCAGACCCTGCAGGAGCAGTTTGGAACCTTATCACCCATGACCTGATCAGGTGAAAGGCCTCTTTACACTATGTAAAGGAAACTTTGGAACACATCCAGGTCATGATGCATTATACTTGAAGATTTTTGAACTCTTGATGTTTTATATAACTCGGGCCCTTGAGTGCAAGCAGCATCTCTGAAAAGGAACTAAGAGAAAACATTATAAAAGATGTGCCAAGGAAGTATGGCTGTTCTGTATCTCTGTATGAACCATCCTCCCAAATTCTCCTTTGATCTGTTTGTATAGAATTGTGTGGGCCATTTCATACTTTGCTATATGTTGAAAATGTCTGATTTGAATCATTCAAAGTCTCAGAAATTACAGCAGCTCTTTTTTATATAAGGTATAAATTTAAGGTATACTGTGTGGTGATTTGATATACATTGCAAAATGATTATCACAATAAGATCAGCTAACACATTACACACATAATGACCGTGTGTGTGTGTGTGCACGCGCGCGCATGTGTGTGCATTGGGAACATTTAAGATTTACTGATAGCAACTTTCAAGCACATAATACAGAGTAGTGTTATCTGTAGTCACCATGCTGTACATTATATCCCCAGAACTTAACTCATACCTGGAAGTTTCTAGTCTTCGACCAGCATGTCCTCATAGTTTTTGATCCTACAGCTGCTGGCAGCTGCCTTTCTACTCTCTCTTTTTGTGAGTCTAACTTTCTGAGATTCTGTATATAAGTCATATGCAATATTTGTCTTTATCTGACTTATTTCAATTATCACAGTGCCCTCAAAATCCATCCACACTGTCACCAATGGCAGGATTCCTTCTTTCTCGTGGCTGAATACTATTTCATTGGGTATATATACCACATTTTCTTTATCCATAACTCCATCAATGGACAGTTAGGTCATTTCTGTACTTTGGCTCTTCTGAATTAGTGAGAGCGTGGGAGTGCAAATATCTCTTTGAGATGCTGATAGCGTTTTTTTCGGGTGTATACCCAGAAGTGGGATTGCTGGATCGTATACATGGTAGTTCTGTTTTTAATTTTTTGAAGAACCGCCATACTGGCTTCCATAGTGACTGTGTTAAATTACAATCCCACCAACAGTGCAAGAAGGTTCCCTTTTCTCTACATCTTCACCAGCATGTCTAATCTCATGTCTTTCTGATGCTAGCCATTCTAACAGGTGTGAAATGATTTAGCAGTTCTTTTTTCTAGTAGACCTCCCTCTTTTAAGGTATTTATTTCTTTGGCTGCACCAGGTCTTAGTTGCCGCATGCAGGATCTTTAGTTGCAGCCTTCAAACTCTTGGTTGTGGCATGTGGGATATAGTTCCCTTACCAGGGATTGAACCCAGGCCACCTGCACTGGGAGTGCAGAGTCAATTGTCTTAGCCACCAAGGAAGTCCCTGTACATCTCTCTTGAGGAAGCAAAATGGACCCTTAAGAACATTCACTGTCTTTCAGTTCAGTTCAGTTGCTCAGTTGTTTCTGACTCTTTGCAACCCCATGGACTGTAGACGCCAGGCTTCCCTGTCCATCACCAACTCCCGGAGCTTACTCAAACTCATATCCATCTTATCAGTGATGCCATCCAACCATCTCATCCTCTGTCGTCCCCTTCTTTTCCTACATTCAATCTTTCCCAGCATCAGAGTCTTTTCTAGTGAGTCAGTTCTTTGCAACAGGTGGCCAAAGTATTGGAGTTTCAGCTTCAGCATCAGTCCTTCCAATGAATATTCAGGACTGTTTCCTTTAGGATGGACTGGTTTGATCTTGCAATCTAAGGGACTCTCAAGAGTCTTCTCCAACACCACAGTTCAAAAGCATCAATTCTTCGGTGCTCAGCTTTCTTTATAGTCCAACTCTCCCATCTATACATGACTACTGGAAAAACGATAGCTTTGACTAGACGGACCTTTGTTGGCAAAGTAATATCTCTGCTTTTTAATATGCTGCCTAGGTTGATCATAGCTTTTCTCCCAAGGGGAGAAAATTTCATGGCTGCAGTCTCCATCTGCAGGGATTTGGGGTGAGTGTCACTGAGGACCATTTCCCCATCATCTCTGTGTCCTCCCTCAGACTCTCACTACTGAGCCTATCTCACAATTGCTACACAATTTGAATTTAATCGAGCCATTCAATTGCCCTTATGCATCCTCTTCCAAAAGATGATAATACCAAGCAGCTCCCATTTCTTGCAAACAAATTGAGCAAATTGTGTTACTAAAATCATTCAGACTGACCAGGTTGTGGAGGATGCTGTGTTCTTATTTACCAGGCTGCTCACCATTAAATTGTCATCAAACATGCTGTTGCCTCAACTCACCCAGACACTTTATTCCTAAAGAGCTATTCGTTGTTGCTCTCAGAGCACACTTTAGTCTCTAAGGGGAAGATAACTTGGTGATTCGTTGCAAGTAGAAATGATCTTTTGCTTTATGTGAAAGAAGCTCTTGTGAGAAGAGGTACAGACTTGTCAGAAGGAGAGAGAATGTGCGAGAACCCTCTTCACCCCTCACATACACGTGTGAGTGAGCTCTCTCGCCTCGCCTTCCGGGACCTTTCTTCATGACATCTGCAGTGAAAGTCAAGTCATGAATATTTTTCATAAGTGGGGGAAGCTGTACTCTTTTATTACAAATTGTATTTTAGCTGTGTTTTTCCATTTTAAAAATTCAGTGGCAGTGCTTGTAGCCTTGGGAATTGCTTCAAATGAAAATGGCTCTATCTAGTTCTTTCCTATTCTTGCTAATAATTTCGCCGCCACTGAATTATTTCTAATGGTTGTAGAACACAAAAGCCAGCTTCAGTCCAGAGGCATAGTAAAAGAATCACCAAAGATCACTGAAAAGCAATTTAAATTTTTACTGAATAACCTCAAAAAATCCCAAAGAAACATCTCATTATTAAACCTACTTCACTATGTACTGAAATCTATTCCCATGAATAGAGCTCTCTGCCACTCTAGTGACTTTCTGTCTGCCTTTCTTTGGACTACCTGAAAGATCTCCCCTCTCTGTCTCTCTAATCTTCTGCAAAACTTTCCTTTCCAGCCCAATTCATCTCTTTAGCTCTGCTGTTTCTGGTCTAAATTCAGGCTGCTGCAGTTTCCCCACTGCCAGACTGCATCACAAAAGAGCACAAGCCAGGCCTGCTGGTCAGGTGCCTGGAGAGAGGACAGGACTGGGATGCTTAAGCATCTGGATTATAATCTAAGAATCTTTTCTTTAATAGAAATCCATTTAAGTCAGAACCCAATTAAGGGAATTAAATCCGATCAACATTAAGATGTCCTTCTAACACATACACATGCACGAGTGTGCCATTGGTCAAATTGCTCCGTGTTTCAGATGACTCTATGGCAGCCACACTAAATGGGGAAGAATTCCTGGAACGGTCATGAATTTCCTAATTCTGACCAGCCATCCAGCAAGTTCACAACCATTGACCCTGGACAATAGTGAAGGGCTGACTATGGATGAATCAGCAGAAATTTATTACCAGTTTTAGAAAAGCAACTCTTGATGACAGTGGAGTTTTATGAACTCCATGTCCAAAGGAAGGAAGGCATGTGAGCCATTCTGTTAGTACCTGTTTGTATTTGTTGTTGTTATTTAGTTGCTAAGTCGTGTCCAACTCTTTTGAGACCTCATGGACTGTGCCCGCCAAGCTCCTCTGTCCCTGTGATTTCCCAGGCAAGAATACTGGAGTGGGTTATCATTTCTTTCTCCAGGGGATCTTCTCAGCCCAGGGATGGAACCCCTGTCTCCTGCATTGGCAAGCAAATTCTTTACCCCTGAGTCACCAGCATTTGCTGTTACCTAAAAAGAAAATCACCGTTTGCATTTATTTTAGATCTTATTTTATCATAATATATATTTTAATGTCTGACCTGAAAAAGTTTGTCTTAAAGATGATTTCCACTCAGGAGGAGGATACACATTGTGATAACATGTTGTAATAGTTCTGTAACAGAGACCAGCAAAGAGAATTTTCAGTTTTATCAGAAATTCAGTTTATGACACATTTGTGGGAAAGTTGAGTAAGAACAGGGGGTGTCTGAGTCAGACTGCCTGGGTTCAAGCGCTGGCCCCAGTCCCACAGCATATTCGATGGTACAGCTGGATGAGTGAACATTTCCCGTGATGGAGACAGGATTCTCTTTCTTAGAGCCCTGGGAGTATTAGATGGGTTGTGGTATAACAGATTTTCCAAACTGCATCTGGGACTCGACAAATGATAGCTCTCCTCCTCCGTCTCTCCTCCTCCTCCTCCCCACCTCTCCTGCCTTCAGTCTCTCCTCCTCCTCCTTACTGCAGTGAAGGAAGAGACCCTTGCTTGATCTTATTGCTAAGATCATATGTCAAAGTCATAGTGTATAACAGAAGCCTTAAAATGAAGTTTTCTTTCAAAATACAAAGTTTTTTGCAAAAATACTGCAGTATTTACTGTGTATTGGAGAAGAGCTTTAGTTTTCATCCATTGGATGCAGTGGCGATCAAATCACTATTGTAATGAAGGGTCTTGCAACCCTTACTTTGGATGGCATATTGATTCCTGACTTAAGGAGCACAGGGGTGATATCTTCCACCAACAAAGACTCCTGACACCTGATGAGGGAGGGTCTGCTAGTTTCCCTGATGTTACCCATGAACTTTTGGTTAGATATCTGTATAGCTTTTATTTATATCGCTGTGATTTTCAAATACGTTCAGATCCTTTCTGAGTCCATTCATACTTTATGCCTGTATCATTTCCCAAAGTGATTGTTTCCTGTGCTTTGTGGTTTGAAAAAAAGAACTGGCTTAGTGGTTAGGAGCCTGGCCCTGGATTCCAAGCAACCTGGGTTAGAACCAGCATTGCTACTTGACCAGCCAATCAAGGACTGATCTCTGCAACTGTGGAAAGGGGCTTGTAGTACCAGCCTCATCGGACTGGCATGAGGATTAGGGAAGAGGAGAGATGGCTGGACAAGCTTTCTCTTGAGTTGTTATCAAGGATAACAGGAGCCCCACCAAGAAGAGCAGAGAGGACTTAGCTGGTCTCCAGCTTTTCCGTGGTCGGCGGAGAACCAGCACTCCTGAAGAGACAGACCAGGGCTCTTGAGAAGCTGAGTGAAAGGCTCTCAGAACCACCATGCCTGCCTTTCCTCTCTGCGAGGGACTCGCCACTCTTTCTTGATTGGGAATTATTATCGTATGTTATTAAATTAAACCCCCTCTCCCTCGGAAAGCCTTGGTTTGCTAACGCTTTCCTAAAGGAACCCAGGCTGGATTTGGACCTGGTACGTGTCTTTAGTCAGAGTACGTCAAAAGATGAATGTCCGGGACCTTTAATGACTGGTTAGTAATTCCCTGGTCATTGAATGTGTGCTCAGTTGCTCAGTCGTGTCTGACTCTTTGTGACCCCGTGGACTGTAGCCGGCCAGGCTCCTCTGTCCATAGGATTTTACAGGCAAGAATACTAGAGTGGGTTGACATTCCCTTCCCCAGGGGATCTTCCCCACCCAGGGACTGAGTCCAAGTCTCCTGCGTCTTCTGAATTGGCAGGCAGATATTTTACCACTAGCGCCACCTGGGAAGCTCCATCACTGAATAACAAGCCCCAAATGAATGGAGGAGACGTGCTGTCTGGCCTCTGAAATGATGAAATGATTCAGGAATGGGACCTGCAGGTCCAGTCTTAATTATTAAAGGCGTTACAGTGAGGGAAGCTTTACCACTCTCGCATCCGTGCAGCTGTGGGCACCTTCAAAGACATGAACAAGACCCTCAGAATGCTAAGAGGCCATAGCACCCATGCACACGCATTTCAACACACTCAGCTCACTCTGGCCCCTGCCTCCACGGCACATAGCCGGAAAGTAACCGTGCCAGGTCCAGAAGAGAAGGGCCCTTTGAGCCGATGCTCTGTCCCTTCTGATTCATTGCTGTCCCGCCAAAGGGGAAGCAGCTGGGGTCAGGTTCACTGGCAGCTCCTTTGCCCTAGGATAGATCACAGCCCATCCCAAACACTCCCTGTTCTGCAAGCTTCGGTACCTCCCCATCCCCAGGTGAAGGCATAACTCTCCAGGAAGCAGCAAACAGGTTCTGGCAGATGTTGTACTTAAGCTCCAACCCCACCAGCTGACTCCAGGTGAAGACTCCACCTTCCTGAGACTCCTAGTGGCCACGCCCGCTGACTCTTGGACAGTCTTCTCCTCCAGATGTTGTTCTTCCACACCTTCCTCGACTGACTGGTCCACCTCCCTTGGTCCACATGTGTTCCACCTTCACTGAGTCTTCTTCAGAGAGGCAGAAAGCCTTGGATTACGATGGTTGGGTCTCTCCAGAGGAGATGGCTGAGGACAGAAGCTTAGGCTGTAACGGCAGCTTCAGTCTGGTACCTGGTGGGGGAGTCAACACACCCTTGGCGCGGAGGCTGACTCTAGTGGGGTTTGCATCCCAATTCTTCCTGCACTTGCCCCACGGCCTCCTTTCTGTACATCTGTCTAGGCAGCAGCCCCCTCCTGCCCCCTCAGTTCTGCGTGTTGGCTGTACTAGAACTCTCACTGTTACTCCTGTTGGCCATGTTCTCTCTGGCTGTTGGACTCACTGTCCCCTTACCTAGACCTGTCCTTCCCACCCACCTTAGTGTTCCTTAGTACTCTTCTGAGTTATGTCACCTCCTCCAAGACTCTCCTCAACCTTTCTTAAGGGGTCCCTCCTTTCTGTTCTTCCTACAACCACTCTGTGTGTTCATGCTAAGTCTCTTCAGTTGTATACAACTCTTGGCGACCCTGTGGGCCATAGCCCACCAGGTTCCTCTATCCATGGGATTCTCCAGACAAGATTACTGGAATGTGTTGCTGTACCCTTCTCCACAGGGTCTTCCTGACCCAGGATGGAGCCTGTGTCTCCTGTCACTCCTGCATCACAGGCAGATTCTTTACCGCTGAGCCACTGAAGAAGCCCCACACTTGTACTTTATGGCTGCAGATGGTCTGCACTCTCATTGGCTCATTTTCTTAAATCTTTCCTCACTGGCTGTGAGCTCCTTGAGAACAGCGTCTGCCTCCTTTCCCCAGGCATAACCCCAGGACTGAGTACTCCGTTCTCTGGCATGTAGTAGGTGCTTAGTGAATGCTGCTGAAGTAAAGAAGGATAGTGTAGGTGATACCCAGCATTTGACTGGAGAACAGAAGGCAGTTAGTTCCTTCTGCCTGCTCATGTCTGAATGAAACTCAAGAGGTGCTTTTGCACAGTCCTTTTGGGGCCAGAAGTATATCCATAAATTGGTATAGTTTGCAGACAGCTCATAGCAGTCAATAAGAAAAATGCTACAACTCCAACTAGAGAAAAAGGGCATAAGATAGCAGAAAGAAGGGAGTACACGTGAATTGAATGATCCAAACAGGGAAAAAGTATTCAGTATCACTAGTAAATTTTGAAACATCAAACTAAAATGAAAACCAGATACTGTTTTCTCCCCTCAGTTGATTGCATATTTTTAAAAAAGATAGCACCCTTTATTAGTGAGGGTGTGCTGAAATGAGTTTTATAAGACTGAAGCAAGACTGTATCTTCTGTCTATCTCTGGTTTTCAAATATGTCCCAGCGTTAGGTTTCACTAGTGAGTAAGAATACAGTAGGCATGTAAGACTTGCTCTCTGAGTGACATTAACAGTTTTCAATTATGAGATATCATAAAGGGGGATGTCAGCAGATATATGGGCTTCCCTTGTAGTTCAATTCGGTAAAGAATCTGCCTGCAATTCAGGGGACCTGGGTTCTATCCTGGGTCGGGAAGATCCTTTGGAGAAGGAAATGGCAACCCACTCCAGTATTCTTGCCTGGAGAATCCCGTGGACAGAGGAGCTTGGAAGGCTATGGTCCATGGGATACAAATATATACAGTCTGCCTAATTCCCCAAGTGGAAACCCAGCGGCCAGGGTTTAATCTTCCATAAATATGAAGTGAAGTCGGAAAACATAATTTCCCTTTTGTAATTTTTTAACAGCTTATATTCTTAGACCTTGAGCACTTAATGTATCAAACAATCTTATTTCGAAGTTAGTTTTCCTTTATTAGGTTGATTTGAGACACACTTTGAAAAGAACCAAGAGCATTTAGTATTAAATGCACCAAAACCTTATTTAGAAATGTTCAAAACGTTTAGAATGGGCACTTCATAATTATCCTAGAAATTGCTTAATGATAACTATGACATTGGAAAGGGCAAAATCATTTTCTGCAAGTGAGGATGTAGTAATGATCATGAAGGGACCACCTGACTCAGAATTGCTAGTGGTCTGTGAGGTCCTTCAGCTGAGTCTCTGCTTTGTGTATAAAGTCTTCCAGGTTTAGCACATCCTGGTGGACTGTAGCCAAGTGGAATATGGTCAGCCTAGTTACGTGGTCAGTCTAGGGTCAGTCTAACCTGAGGAATATGCTCCAGGTAGTAGAAAGTTTCCCAGAGCACAAGCCTGCTCCCAGGACAGTGGTTTCTCTTGGGCACTGTTTCCTAGCCTCTTCCGTTCCCTCCCTTCAACACCGCCTGCCATTGCTCAGCTCAGAGCCAGCCCAGAGTAAGTTTTCAGACTGTCCTGAATAAGAGCTTTCCAGGTGAGGAGGGTTGAGAAGTGAATGAGGGTGAGATATGCTGTGGGCATCAAAGCCTTTAATGCTTCTGCGACAAAATTCTCTTCAATCCAACAGCTATTAGGCACTGACCTGTTGTTGCAAATCTAAGAACCACAAAGCTGTATCTTGGAGATTAGGACGATGGGAGAGGTGAGATAAGTAAGCTCCAAAGCATATCCCAATGATATCACAGTGAAGAGTGGGTTCTGAAGTCAGGCAGCTCCCCATTTACAAGCTGTGTAAAGACAGGAAGGGAGGCATGGAGAATATTAGCTGAAAAATTCCCAGATATGATCAACAGCAGCAACCCACAGATTCAAAAGCTCAACAGCTCCAAAAAGATAAAGGATGGATGAGGCTGGATTGCCAGCAGTGACTTTCCTGCCCTATTAAGAAACTATGGCTGCTCACCCAACTCCTGGCCAGAACACACCTGGTCAGGCCTCACCTGGTCAGGCCTCAAATTTTTTCCTTTATGTTGAATGTCTTAGAAGTACCCCAATTAGTGATTCCTGATTTAACACAAATCGTCTTTATTGGGGCACCAAAAAAAAAAAAGGCTGAGGTGTACGTTTGAAAAATAGGCTTTAATACATGCCTTAGTGGAATGCTACAGGAGAAGTGGGGAGAGGCAGTAGGGCTGAGAAAACTGCAGAATGGGGAGGCTTGGGGAGAGGTTTACATGGAGGTGCAAGTTGGGTTCAGAAGAGGAGGTTCTTTGACATCAAACTACCCATTTAAAGCTTTGGTTCAAGTCAAGCTTTACATCAAAGAAAAGAGAAGAAAGTATTTCCTTTCTCCTTCTCCATCTCCTTGGATCACGTGACCACCCTACTACTGAGGTTGCTGGTGCCTATATTGAATGATTCAGCTACATGAAATTAACTGGGTTTTCCATGGAGTAGCCTGGAAATGAAATCATGTCTTTGCTTGGAGAAGTTTACAATTAGTTGAAATCACTTCACATGTGAAGGAAATAACACTAAGGGTGTTTGGGGCAAATTTTAAAAGTGAAAAGAACTTAGAAATTTGGAGACAGAAGAGATACTTGTAGTCCAAAGAGATTGAAGATTTCATAAAGATAATGAAACTTGGACTCAGATAGTCTTTGAATCAACTGAGGGACTAGGAAAGAAATTCTCAATAGGGGAATGATACAAGTTTTAGCTCAAAAGCCTATATATAAGTCAGCCAAGACTTCCACACTGAGGACATCACAGCGAGAAGGTCAAGGTGAAATAGCAGTTTGTAAAATGTAAAGAATGGCATTGGGTTTTTTTTTATTAGATATCTTTTTTCTTCTTTGGAGAATCCAGCAAGGGGAAAAGGGACACCTCAGACAAACATAACTGAAGCACTGATTGGGGTAAATTTTATTCATCTGTGAACTGAAGTCAGGTCTCTAGGTTTTATCTCTTTAAAAAAAAAAAGGTTTTATTAAACACCAGTGTGCCAGACACTCTGAGTGAAAAACCAGATACCTCGTCCACCCAGACAGCATCCAGTGAGCCCCTGAGAAAGACCACGGCTTAAACACAGCAGACGTTAGGTGAGTGTGGAATGAAGAAGCAAATAGAGGCATGAACAGCTGATGGGTGGAGTCCTCCAAAGTAGGAGGCCACATTTCCCAGTGTAATTGACCCAGCTTGCTTCCATCTTTGTTTTATAGTGCCATAGAGTTCTGCCTTCTTGTCCTTCCAGAAAAGGGTTTTCCTTCCAAAGTTGCTTTTTTTTTTTTTTAAAGCAACCTCTGTCCTTCTTTCTTTAAAACAATCATCCTGCCTGTTCTGAATTGGAACCTACCCCGTTCACTCTTATGCCCTCGAGGAAGGCTGAGACAAGCTGTGCCAATGGCAATAATTGAGTTAGGATATACAGGAAGATAGAGGAGCATTATTTTATTGTAACCCTGGTTTCACTCAAATAATGACCACTCTTCTTTTTCCTATCATAAAAGTTATTGTTCTTTGAAAATCATGTTATGTTTTAATTAAAGCACTATTTATGTACATACTTAAAAAAATACTGAAGGCTTATCATGGACAATTATACCCCCTTATCACTTCCTCTCTTATTTGTCAACATAGTTAAGTCACCATTTTGATTAAATTAATTACTGATGTTTCCATGATGCTTGTTGTTTTTATGTGCTGTGTGCAAAGTTGCTCCGGTTGTTTCGACTCTTTGCGACCCTATGGACTATAACACACCAGACTCCTCTGTCCATGGGCTTCTCCAGGCAAGGATACTGGAGTGGGTTGCCATTTTTGATGGATTTTGTGCATTAGAAATAGTATTCCCTACAGAACCAGCTGAGTTTTTCTAAAGCAGCAGCCAGTAATTTTTGAGCATTTGTTATGGGCTAGGCACTGTTTTAAGTGTATTCATGTGTTACTTTATGTGACCCCACGTGTGAGATTAGGTACTGTGAGTATTCCCATTTTACAAATGAAAAATCCAAAGCACAGAAAGCATTGAGGAAGTTGCCCAAGATCATATGGCCAGTCATTCTGTTAATAGCTCTTGAGGCTCAGCTTTTAGCTACCGTGAGTACTCATCTCTTGAAGAATATGTATGTGTGTATATCTATGAATACATGCTGGTCATGGTGGTGCTCAGTTGTGTCCAACTCTTTGCAATCCCATAAACTGTAGCCTGCCAGGCTCCTCTGTCCATGGGATTTTCCAGGCACGAATACTGGAGTGGGTTGCCATTTCCTTCCCCAAGCTACCATGTGTAAAATAATTAGTGGGAAACTTCTGTATAGCAGACTGAGCTTAGCTCGATACTCTGTGATGACCTAGATGGATAGAATGAAGGGGATGGGGTGAGAGTGGGAAGTAGGCTCAAGAGGGAGGGGATACATGTATAAATATAGCTGATTCACTTCATCGTACAGCAGAAACTAACACAACATTGCAAAGCAATTATACTCCAATAAAATTTTTTTTTAAGTTTTTGGAAAAAGATCTTAGGGAAGAATCTGAAGTTGTGCCAGGATTTGGGGACTTGAATTTAGTTAGTTTGGTAGACAGGATGCTCAGTGGGAAAAACCTAGGGGGAGTGAGTTTATATTAAGAAGCAGAATAGTTTAGTCTTTTAATTGGTTTATTTTTGTAAATACTTCTTTTTACCTCTTTTCCTAAGTCCTCATGTTTTCCTGAGCATATAATAATAATTAGTCTGCTAGAGAACCTTCAGGCAAATTCTGAATGAAGAAGCAATCCAGAGCATTCAGTGAAGATGCCCAGACAGATGTTAGATTTTGATAGGAGGACGTTAGCACAGAGTTTTTGAAATTGAAACAGTCCTGGGAAAGATGCGGTTTATTTTGATACATATGTCATTGATGAGAAGACGGAGTAAGAAGGTGTGAAAGTAGGTGCAAATTTCACCATTCTAGGAAACAACTGTAAGATCCATTCTTACCTCAAAGAGCAGCGTTTCTAGAACTGTTGCCTTTCTTCTTCCTTACCTAATATGTACTTTTATGAGAAATGTTAACTGTTAATAATTTTGGCATTATAAGCTCACTCCAGCACTCACCTCCGTCTAATTGTCTCATGTTAAAGTCAGTTCCCTTGATTATAAGTGTGACCTTGTAGCAGATCTTTGCTGCAAAGCTTGAGAGAACTGTTAGGGGCCGGTGAGTTATGAACAATGGAAGAATTGATAGGATCTAGAAAGTGGTGATGATTCCATACCATCTAAAACCAAGTCAAACCATGTATTCCCTTCTAGCTCTAAAAACTTGGTTCTGTATGCATATTTGTTGTTGTTCAGTCGCTAAGTTGTGTCTGACTCTTTGTGACCCCGTGGTCTGCAGCGCACCAGACTTCCCCATCCTTCACTGTTTCCCAAAGTTTGCTCAGATTCATGTCCATTGAGTTGATGATGCCATCCAACCATCTCGTCTTCTGTTGTCCCCTTCCCCTGCCTTCAATCTTCCCCAGCATTAGGCTCTTTTCCAGTGAGTCGGCTCTTCGCATCAGGTGGCCAAAATACTGGAGCTTCAGCTTCAGCATTAGATGAATATTCAGGGTTGATTTCCTTGAGGATTCATTGATTTGAAATCCTTGCATTTTATATCAAAAGTGGGGTCCAAAGATTTGGTGGGAAACAGTTGTCTTTAGTTTGATTGGAGCTGCGCCTGTCTGGTGTGATCTGAGGAATATGATACTATCACCACAGCAGTCCTTCTACCCCAGCTGTATTTTGACTGGCACAGCCTGCAACTATTTACACAGTGAGAAGGGGGAGCAGGTTTGAAATGGGGTGTTAGCCTACTGTTTCTGACGTGCATTTTAATAAGCCACCTGACAAGATCAACAAGAAAAATAGTGAACAGGTGTGAGGGAGCCGGAGGAAGACGGTCTGCTTTTCACTCCTCTTAATCAAGTTGGCACATTGTTCTGTCACCAGGACTCTCTGGTTGTTAATAGTGGCGCTGCTAATTCCCTCCAGTGTGGGATCTGATGAAGGGGGCCTAAAATCCGTCATGGATTCCCCTGTGCCCCAAATAAAAGGGAAAATGGATTTCTGTGATGGTCATGTCACGGCCATAGCCTGAAATGCTCTGTTCATCCACCCAGAGTGTCATTCATGAAGGTGGCATTGCCATGGAAACGTGTGACACATTGGTTGACAAGTTGTCTATTTCCAGATGGGCATCTTCATCCCCAGCATGAGCCTTTGAGAGATTTGACAGACCGTTTTTAAGTCTTGGCTTTGTACAGGCTGTGGTTTATCTAAGGGCCTTGCTGGCTTTTTTGTTTCACACTGTGATGGATTTTGTGCAGTGTGTTGTGTAAGTAATAATGATAGGTCTGGCTTTGCAGACGTGGCTGTTTGTTTTTTTTTTTTTCTTTTTTATCCAATCATAGCGTGTTCCGTGAAATTGGCATTGGCTAGCAAGCCGTGTTTGCTAATGACACACTGAAACTTATCCTCTTTCTAAACTGGTGATGTTATAGAAAGTCTGTATGTGGGATAATGCTGCCTTGAAAGTCATGTAGCCAGCAGCTTTTCTTCATTGAAGAGAAGTATTAGAAAAATATTAATAGTTTTTCTACTACTTTCAATGTGTTTCTTGGATGGATAAAAAGAAAATGAAGGTTGAATGTCACTCCCCTGTTTAGAGAATGTCTGCTGTGAGCTGTTGCTTGGTATGGGAAGGGACAGCTGGCAAGGCCAGGGCAGGTCCCCTCTAGGAGAGACCTTTTACTGTGCTGCAGGCAAAGGGCCTTCTTTTGGAAGGCTCTTTCAGAAGGTTCTGCTTAGAACCTAAAACGTTGTGCTTTCCCCATCTTATCACATGACATTGTGTGTCCTCTAGACAAAATCATAGAGTCTGCTGGAATTGTGTTTTAAAAAAATAGGTATGTGTGTGTGTGTAATTTAAGTAATCAGAGACTCACCGTAAGTTATTAACATCATAATTTAGTTAAGTTAAATGTTAGTAATTATCCCAGTGAACTATCATTTATAAATATTAATGTTCCAAACTGAAGTTAGGGAGTCCCTCTTTAGCTATTTTTTCCCCTTTATTTTTATCTCTATATAATTGTACTGGAGGCATAATTAGTCAGTGTCTTCTTTTCAGTGAACAAGTGCTTTTCCAACTTCTGAGTAAATAATTCCTAATTAAATGCACCAATTTTATTGATTTACTTTCATTTTTTTTTTCTCTTCTGTATACCAAATTGAAATATGAAATTCTTACAAACTGTAATTGTGGATCAGAACCCACTGATTAACTTGTTAATACATTTAGGATGTGGTATTCCTAAAGGACTCATTACTGTAAACTTGTACCACTCTTTCTAATTTCTTTAGAAAGAGTCAGGATCAATAACTACCTTGAATTGTCAGAAGGAAAAAACAATTGGCCTCTGAATAGGGAGTCTTGATTCAGAAATGTGTAAATATGTTACTTTCATAAGGATGATAATTTTGAGAAACATTGGAACAGCATAATTACTAAAGAAATATTATCATAACAAACATCTTTGGGGTATAGCATATTGAGGGATAGTATGAGGAAGCCTGAAACTATTTTGGAAATGGTATTATAAATAATAAGGTAAGAAATTATGTAAGAATATAGACATTGTAGCAAATTAACTGCAGACAATAAGAAACTATATTGCAACTTCCTAGTGATAGATATCTATCTATTAGGTAGCCTGTTATATACATTATTCCATGCCCTTTGCTAGGCAATCATCATTTTATTGGTTGATGAAATTTTCTAGTTCCCAAATGTCTGTGATTTTTCTCCCCACATACTAAAGATGACTCAAAGTCACGCCTGTTTTTGACCTTAGTGTACCCAAGTCATTTCCTGGTGACAGGAATCTGGTGAAAGTGTCAGCATTGTGGTCACCAAACCTCTATCCTGGAAAAGAACTTTAATTGCAAGTTTTCCCAAGTTTGACCTAAGCTGTGTTTCGATATTGGAATTTGTTGTACTGTCTTTCTCCGGCTGTTGCAAAGTCCAGGTCCTGTCCATAGCCCGCTCTACTCTCCAGCCTTGACTGATAGACCCACCAATTAGAGCCATGCTCCTCTCCTGTGTGACTTTACAGAGAGGTTAAGAAAAAGTCTGTATATATCATATGAAATTGTTGCAGATTGTTGCACATTTAATATGTGAACCATCAATAGGAAAATTTCAACTTCCGTTTGTTTACATCTGCTTGTTGATCAGTCAAGCTCATTGCTTTTACTTTGGTTTTTTCCAAAGAGAAAAATTTAGGTGTGAATGTACTGTATAACACTGCTGCCACAGGTATTTTGAGCTGATATTCTCATGGAGGAAAATCTCCATAGATCATTATGTGATATCCCCTATTACGTATAAATTCCAAATAGTCTTTGGAGATGGAACAGCTTCTATTTCCACTGACACCATCTGCTCTCTGTAAAAGGACCAGGCAGTGCCACTTTCGTTAGCTGCCTGCATGATGCTGAACTTTTCCCAGTGGACAGAGGAGAGCACTTCATAAAAAGAGGCTAGTTAAGCATCTTCCAGATTGTTTCAAATGAACCATATATAGAGGCCACAGGGAAAAAAGGCTCTAATAAATTGTGCTGTTTGGCTTTTCTTACTGGCACTTTCTACCATTGTGAAAAAAGTTATAAAATGTCTTTTCTTTTTTTGGCACTCAGATGAGTATAGGATCAAACCGGTGGAAGAGGTCAAATACATGAAAAATGGGGCAGAAGAGGAGCAGAAAATAGCAGCCAGGAACCAAGAAAACTTGGTAAGAACTGCATTTCTTGTATAACAATGAATTTTGGAGACAACTTTATAATAAAATCTGCACTGCATGTTTAAACTGCAACTTAACACACCAGCGCAAGATTTCTTGAAAATGCCATTGCTGTTTATAGTTTGCCTGAAAGCTGCACCATTAACTCCTGTATCCTGTTTGTTTTCAAATAAACCCTTCTTTAATCTTGATAGAGGATGCTCCAGGAGAAACAGTAAAATTTTTAATGTTTCAAAATGATTAAATTTAAAGGAAAATCATGATGTAGGATTGAGTTTTATTGGGGGGGAGGACCTTTTTTTTTCTTTGCATCCTTTAACTCTTAATGCAGATCAGAGTGAATGGCTAAGTTTCATTATTGTTGATATGTAGTGTTTTAAGGAAGTTGCCTTTCAAAGGAAAATAAGGTACTTGGAAGGTAGGTCTTTATCAAATAGTACTTCACATTCACAGTGTTAAGGTATTAAGGGTTTTGAGTTAATGTGAGAATTCTAATGATCTGAAACAGATAGAAACCTCTTCCTCTAAAACAAAAAAATAAACATGTACCACCTTAATATTTCATCTCTGAAAAAACATTTAGTACATTTTCATATTAGCTGATTTCTTAAGAGATTACAGATTGTTAAGAATATGCATTTATTCAGTTGTGTTGGAGCAACATCATTTTTCTCTTTTATTTTGGGATTAATTACTGCTATTTTTTCATGTTTCAGTGAAGACATTTTTAAGAAGCTTGCAATGTCATAAATATTTTCACTTGACTTAAACTCCTTTTTCCGTGTTGTGCTTTGGTTTTGTTTTTATGATTTCTGCTACAGCAGAGGGAGTTGGCAGAATGTTAACCAGTGCTCATGAGTATTTAAGGCTGTCATTTTCCATGATACACTAATGAACATAACAGGCTCATTCTTTTTTCTCTATTCTTTTCTGAATATATAGCCTATGACTTGCAATACTCAAGTATCAACAACTGAATATTTTAGATCATTTTAAAGGAGCCAAAATACTTTGACAAAATTTTACTTCATAAACGGGATTTGGATTTTAAGGTATCCTTTAAGTCACAGAGGTTCATCATACCTTATGTTTTAACATCAACACTTAAATCGGTCCTGGGTGTTCATTGGAAGGACTGATGTTGAAGTTGAAACTCCAAAACTTTGGCCACCTGATGCGAAGAGCTGACTCATTTAAAAAGACCATGATGCTGGGAAAGATTGAGGGCAGGAAGAGAAGGGAACAGCAGAGGATAAGGTGGTTGGATGGCATCACCAACTCAATGGACATGGGTTTGAGTGGACTCCAGCAGTTGGTTATGGACAAGGAGGCCTGGCGTGCTGCGGTTCATGGAGTTGCAAAGAGTCGGACATGACTGAGCGACTGAACTGAACTGAACTTAAATCCAGAAAAAGGTAGCTATGACTGAACAGTGAAATTAATATTATCAGGCTTTTTATATAGAAATTGTTGTGCTTTGAATAGATACATAGAATATTTGAGTAGTTGAAGCATCAGTGGTCATTTTTCTACTCTGTTTTACTGAAAATCTGAGTTTGTCCTTGCTTGATATAATTTCATCTTAAGTTATAAATCTCATCTTTAGTAATAGTATTTCCATTGAATGATAAAGAGACACTGGTGACCAGTTAGCCAGTAGCTGTTTCTTAGAGGTAACTGTCTACTTTCCATGTTTGCATCTCTGAAATCCTGAAGAAAGCAATGACTTTTGTCTCACAGCTTGTGAATTCTTCCTCAGTGTTGTTAGGGCCAATACAACTTTTTTCGTTTTTCTTCCAGTTTCATAATCTATAGACTCCTTGAAGCTAGTATTCTTTTTCAGCCCTGTGGCCAAAATTGGTGCTAGGGCTTTTCCATGCAGACTAAATGGGGAGATTCAGACAGATAAATCTCTGGTCTTATTTATTCATGGATTATCTATATCAACCCCACACCTTTGGCCTCTGCCCTTCAATCAGAGTCCAGGCCCATAAGAGGAGTTTTCAAGTATCTAAAGATTTAGAAGGAAATGGGGAACTAAACGGTTGTTTTTGGTTCTGAGATTTCTAGACTGCTTCACAAAATTAAATGATTTTCAGTTATCTGGAGATATGTTACCCTTATCACCTCCATGTTGGGGGATGCATAATTAATTACTAACCATGCATATCATTTGAGAAAACAGCCTCCTAAATTTGAAGCTTACATTGGAAAGTGGATAAGAAAGACTTAGCAATTCTTTATTTTTACACCCATTAAAATCATCTGAGAGTCAAGATGTTCTTACGTTTCAAAGCATGAGTTTAAGATGTAGCTTGAAGTATTTTTTTTTAAAAGATTTTTTGTTTACCCAAACTGTTGAGATTAAGGGGAGTTGGCAAACATAACCAAGGCATATGGCATAATGGTGACAACCGTGGGCTCTGGAGGCAGAAATTGCTTTGGTTCAAATTTCAGCTCTGCCACTGACTCGTTGCAGAATCCAGTCACTTCACTTCTGTAAATCTCTGCCCATCCATTGAGGGAGAAGACAGTGTTTCATGGTGTTCTTGGCAGGATTACACAAGATGATGGTTATAAAATTTTGAGTGCAGTGTCTGGGACAGGTGAAAGGTGATTAAGTGAATATTTTAGGTTAATGCCAGTGTTATGTGTGTTTTTGAAATCTCTTGCTCTGGAAGTATGAAATTATTTAAACGAATTAAGTTTTGAGTACCTGTTATGCACAAGGTCCTTACATGTATTGAGAGACACTGTGTCCTTAAGGTCATTGTTCTTAAGGAGATTACAGTAAAGTTGAGAGGAATGTTCAGGTCGACCAGTAGTTTATTGAGTGCCTCTGTGTACAAGACTCTGTACCAGACTCTTCAAACAATCACAAAAATAAGGAAACCACTGTCCCTTACCACAAGGACCTTATACTGCAGTAAACAAGATGAGTGCCAAATCAGTATAAATAAAGCAGGGTTGGATACGCATCTGAATGCAGAGTTCCAAAGAATAGCAGGGAGAGATAAGAAAGCCTTCCTCAGTGATCAATGCAAAGAAATAGAGGAAAACAACAGAATAGGAAAAACAAGAGACCTCTTCAAGAAAATTAGAGATTCCAAGGGAACTTTTCATGCAAAGATGGGCTCGATAAAGGACAGAAATGGTGTGGACCTAACAGAAGCAGAAGATATTAAGAAGAGGTGGCAGGAATACACAGAAGAACTGTACAAAAAAGATCTTCACGACCAAGATAGTCACGATAATGTGATCACTGACCTAGAGCCAGACATCTTGGAATGTGAAGTCCAGTGGGCCTTAGAAAGCATCACTACGAACAAAGCTAGTGGAGGTGATGGAATTCCAGTTGAGCTATTTCAAGTCTTGAAAGATGATGCTGTGAAAGTGCTGCACTCAATATGCCAGCAGATTTGGAAAACTCAGCAGTGGCCACAGGACTGGAAGAGGTCAGTCTTCATTCCAATCCCAAAGAAAGGCAATGCCAAAGAATGCTCAAACTACCGGACAATTGCACTCATCTCACACGCTAGTAAAGTCATGCTCAAAATTCTCCAAGCCAGGCTTCAGCAGTATATAAACCGTGAACTCCCAGATGTTCAAGCAGGTTTTAGAAAAGGCAGAGGCACCAGAGATCAAATTGCCAACATCTGCTGGATCATGGAGAAAGCAAGAGAGTTTCAGAAAAACATCTATTTCTGCTTCATTGACTATGCCAAAGCCTTTGACTGTGTCAATCACAATAAACTGTGGAACATTCTGAAAGAGATGGGAATACCAGACCACCTGACCTGCCTCTTGAGAAACCTGTATGCCAGTCAGGAAGCAACTGTTAGAACTGTACATGGAACAACAGACTGGTTCCAAATAGGAAAAGGGGTACGTCAAGGTTGTATATTGTCACCTTGCTTATTTAACTTATATGCAGAGTACATCATGAGGAACGCTGGGCTGGAAGAAGCACAAGCTGGAATCAAGATTGCTGGGAGAAATATCAATAACCTCAGATATGCAGATGACACTACCCTTATGGCAGAAAGTGAAGCCTCTTGATGAAAGTGAACTCAAAAGCCTCTTGATGAAAGTGAAAGAGGAGAGTGAAAAGGTTGGCTTGAAGCTCAACATTCAGAAAACAAAGATCATGGCATCTGGTCCCATCACTTCATGGGAAATAGATGGGTAAACAGTGGAAACAGTGTCAGACTTTGTTTTTTTGGCTCCAAAATCACTGCAGATGCTGATTGCAGCCATGAAATTAAAAGACGCTTGCTTCTTGGAAGGAAAGTTATGACCAACCTTGATAGTATATTAAAAAGCAGAGACATTACTTTACCAACCAAGGTCCGTCTAGTCAAGGCAATGGTTTTTCCCGTGGTCATGTATGGATGTGAGAGTTGGACTGTGAAGAAGGCTGATCGCCGAAGAATCGATGCTTTTGAACTGTGGTGTTGGAGAAGACTCTTGAGAGTCCCTTATACTGCAAGGAGATCCAACCAGTCCATTCTAAAGGAGATCAATCCTGGATGTTCTTTGGAGGGACTGATGCTAAAGCTGAAACTGCAGTACTTTGGCCACCTCATGCGATGAGTTGACTCACTGGAAAAGACTCTGATGCTGGGAAAGGTTGGGGGCGGGAGGAGAAGGGGACGACAGAGAATGAGATGGCTGGATGGCATCACCGACTCTGTGGACATGAGTTTGAGTGTACTCCGGGAGTTGGTGATGGACAGGGAGGCCTGGCGTGCTGTGATTTCATGGGGTCGCGGAGAGTCGGACACAACTGAGCGACTGAACTGAACTGAACTGGATAAATAAAACAAGACTGACTCCAAAAAGGCAACACGATGACCTGCTGATATCAAACGAGGCAGCTGTCTTGTCTGTGTGGTATCAGGACCTGCTTCATGAAAGAGCTGGCCTTTAAAATGGGCCTCAAAGGATAGAATGAGGAAGAGTCTCCCAGACGGAAGTAACAGAGATGGAAAATGCAAGATGTATTTAATAAAAAGCACATCGTCCTGATTGACTGTGCAGTGGGAAGAGGCAGGAGAAGGCATCAGTATATGAGCAGTGGTGAATTAGAATCAAAATATAGATGGGGTCATACATAAAGCTTTGATGTCCAGTTAAGAGATCCAGAATAATTCAGTGGATTCATGGGAGCCTTTGAAGGTTTGAAGGAAGAGATTGGCCACGTGAGATTATGATTCAGGAAAGTTATGTGACTTCAGCAGGTATAATATGGATCAGTGTGGGGAGCCTGGGTGGGAGATCATTCATCATAGTTTTTGCAAGCGATAATGTGCCTGAACCAAGGTTGTGGCAGGGAGACTAGAAAAGATTTAACAAGGTTGTAATAGAAGCAACAGGATTTGACAGCTCATTGCCAGTATTAAAAGAAGGCAGAAGAATCAGGAGATATGATAATAACAAGACTGTGACGTCTGGAAAGATGAACAGTGGCGGTGAGAATAACTAGTGATCTCAAGGAAATGATAAAATTACTAGGAAGACTGTGTTTGATGAAAATATGAAGCGTTCATTCTTTCATTATTCATTACTCATTCTTGCTCACCCTTGAAAGATCAGACATGGCCCACAAGACAGAAAGGGAAGCCTTCATACGTACGACAGTGTAATACAGGCAGTCACTGCTACCAGGGTCTCATAAGCTCTGTGCTTTGGGGGCTTCAGAGGCACATGATGCAAATCTCACCCTAAGGAGCTCACTTGCTGGTCGCAGATAGAAGGCACGTGACCTCAGTGACCACAACTCAAGGTACATTGCAAAGGTAGAGGTTGATTTTGAGCTAGCAAAGATTTAGGAACTTTTGGAATATCCATGCAAAGTTATCTAGCAAAGTCCACACCCATGAGTGCGTGGAGCTGGTCGCCAGAGACATGTTAGGTATTCAGTATATTTTTGTTTGCTTCAGTGGCTGGAGGAGTATATGAATAAGAGTCACTGGACCTCTAGGTCCAACTGTAGTTTGTACCTAGTAGTTGCTCAATAGTATTTAGATTTCTGGGTCACTTGGGCACTTTGACCACATTTTCTATGGATGGCGGAGATCCTGCAAGTTTTCTGTAGCTGATGATGATTCATTTATTTATCAGTCATTTATGTCATCAGTACAAAGATGTGCATTCATGCAATTTTCACCATTGTTGAGCACCCATGTATTTCACTTTAGTTCTCTCAGGTTTTAATTCCTTCTTCAGGAAGGTGGTATAAAGTAGTAACATTGGCTTTGGAGATTATATATAAACATTTATCGATATGGATCTTAGCTTATTTCTAGCTTTAGAATTTTCGTCAAATATCTGAGTCTTCTGAACTTCAAGTTCCTCATCTGGAATCTGTGGGAGTTATGAAATTATTGAAGTATTAGAAGAGAACATAGGAAAATATGTTTAGAATAGGGGGCTTTCTTAAAACATAGAAAGTAAAAGCTACAAAGAAAAAAAATAGTTTATTTCATTAGATCAAAATTAAGTACTTTGTATGACAGTCTAACTACAAAAAAAAGTAGTTAATAGTCTGAGAGAAAATATTTATGACATAGAAGACAAAGGAGTTCAGTTCAGTTCAGTTCAGTCGCTCAGTCGTGTCCGACTCTCCGCGACCCCATGAATCACAGCACGCCAGGCCTCCCTGTCCATCACCAACTCCCGGAGTTCACTCAAACTCATGTCCACAGAATCGGTGATGCCATCCAGCCATCTCATTCTCCGTCGTCCCCTTCTCCTCCCGCCCCCAACCTTTCCCAGCATCAGAGTCTTTTCCAGTGAGTCAACTCGTCTCATGAGGTGGCCAAAGTATTGGAGTTTCAGCTTTAGCATCAGTCCCTCCAATGAACATCCAGGATTGATCTCCTTTAGAATGGACTGGTTGGATCTCCTTGCAGTATAAGGGACTCTCAAGAGTCTTCTCCAACACCACAGTTCAAAAGCATCGATTCTTCGGCGATCAGCTTTCTTCACAGTCCAACTCTCACATCCATACATGACCACGGGAAAAACCATTGCCTTGACTAGACGGACCTTGGTCGGCAAAGTAATGTCTCTGCTTTTTAATATACTATCAAGGTTGGTCATAACTTTCCTACCAAGGAGCAAGCGTCTTTTAATTTCATGGCTGCAATCAGCATCTGCAGTGATTTTGGAGCCCAAAAAAACAAAGTCTGACACTGTTTCCACTGTTTTTCCATCTATTTCCCATGAAGTGATGGGACCAGATGCCATGATCTTTGTTTTCTGAATGTTCAGCTTCAAGCCAACCTTTTCACTCTCCTCTTTCACTTTCATCAAGAGGCTTTTGAGTTCCTCTTCACTTTCTGCCATAAGGGTAGTGTCATCTGCATATCTGAGGTTATTGATATTTCTCCCAGCAATCTTGATTCCAGCTTGTGCTTCTTCCAGCCCAGCGTTCCTCATGATGTACTCTGCATATAAGTTAAATAAGCAAGGTGACAATATACAACCTTGACGTACACCTTTTCCTATTTGGAACCAGTCTGTTGTTCCATGACTGGTTCTAACTGTTGCTTCCTGACCTGCATACAGGTTTCTCAAGAGGTAGGTCAGGTGGTCTGGGATTCCCATCTCTTTCAGAATGTTCCACAGTTTATTGTGATCCACACAGTCAAAGGCTTTGGCATAGTCAATGAAGCAGAAATAGATGTTTTTCTGAAACTCTCTTGCTTTCTCCATGATCCAGCGGATGTTGGCAATTTGATCTCTGGTGCCTCTGCCTTTTCTAAAACCTGCTTGAACATCTGGGAGTTCACGGTTTACATACTGCTGAAGCCTGGCTTGGAGAATTTTGAGCATGACTTTACTAGCGTGTGAGATGAGTGCAATTGTGCGGTAGTTTGAGCATTCTTTGGCATTCCCTTTCTTTGGGATTGGAATGAAGACTGACCTCTTCCAGTCCTGTGGCCACTGCTGAGTTTTCCAAATCTGCTGGCATATTGAGTGCAGCACTTTCACAGCATCATCTTTCAAGAACAAAGGAGTAGTACAGAGATTTCTAAAGAACGCTTGTAAATAATTAAGAAAAAGATAATCCACTAGAGAAATAGGTAAATGAACTGAACAGATGGTCACAGTAGTGGATATTGGGTAATAACATAAGAAAGGATGTTCCACATCACTAGTAGACTACTTACTCCCTTAGCCAACTTGCTGGATTAGAAGACTCTGAAAAATGCTGACTTCAATCCAGAGTGGGCTCACTGGATGGCTGGTGAGCTACTCTCTAGGACACCTCTGTGCTTTTGCTCTTTGACTTAAATATGAGCTTTCCAAGAGCCAACGTGATGCTTTCCAAACCTGTTTATACTGGTTGAATGTCATTGTAATTATGCAATTCAGTTAAGTAATGTGTAAACCAGTGAAACACAAGTGTGGAAAGAGAGCTCTTTTTGTAAAAACTAAATGCTTTAGAAAATGTTGATGAAGGTACATTACTAAAAACTTGTGGCTAAATTAAATTAAATTCCGCACTCAGAGTATTTCACAAGGCTTTTACCTTCTCACTTTACTTAAGATACCAAACCACGGAGTCTTCGATGTACATTCTAAGGGTGTGGCTAATGCAGAAAGCATATGTATGGCCCCCGACAGTGATCCCTTACTTGAGAAACTTTGTTCCTATATCAGAAGTTGGAAGGGGAAATGCACAACTGTGTATTTTAAAGCAAAGAGCATACTTAATGTATATATACATTTTTTATATTGCCCTACTTTAGCTCACTTTATCATTTAATTACCCGTCCAGGTGGTGTTGCCTAATACAATTTGTATTGTAATGAGGAGAATGCATACTAAAACATGATTCCTTAGCTTGGAAAAACTTTGAGACTGATAACATCAGATTTTGGCATGGCTGTAGGAAAGTATTTATTCACATACTAGTGGTAAACATCTTAGAGGACAGTTAGCAGTACCTATTCAAACTTAAACATGCGCTCAGCATCACCCAGCACTTCCATATCTTGATATCCACCCAAGCAGCTGCCCTTGTGAATAAGAAAGCTTGCATAAGACTTCCACTGCATCATTTTTATTAGTGAAAAATTGAAAATAACTTTCATGCTATCCCTGGAAGAACACTACAGGTGTAGTACGTATTCAAGCGTGCTTAGTCATGTCCTACTCTTTGTGACCCCATGGACTGTAGCCCACCAGGCTCCTCTGTCCATGAGATTTCCCAGGCAGGAATACTGGAATGGGTTGCCATTTCCTTCTCCAGGGAATATTCCCAACCCAGGGATCAAACCTGCGTCTCTTGCAGCTCCTGTATTAAAAGGCAGATTCTTTACCACTGTGTCACCTGAGAAGCCCAAAGCTGGCATTAGACAGCAATTTAAAAGAATGAGTTAGAACTTATGAACTGTCAGGGGGAAATACGAATGGTAAATAGGATGTGTATAATATGGCACCGTTCACTTTTTTTTTTTAAGTGAAGTACGATAGCAACACTCCACAGTTTCTGTAAGTGCTCATAAATATATAGGGGTCCATAGAAAAACCTGCATGGATATGTCACCAACGACTATTAGTGGGCCCCTGAGTTAGTAGGGGATATAAGTATGGCCAGGCTCAGTATCCTCCTCTATAAAATGGGGATAATAACTGAACCCACTTTAGCAGGAAGTTGTGAAAATTTAAGTAAGATATCCCAGTAATCGCTAAGCACAGTTTCTGGCATAGAAGACACCACTGTTGGCTGTTGTCAACAGTGGAGTTGGGTTGGGTGGGAAGAATGAGAAAGGACTGGGCATGTTGGAGAAGGGGGTTTGTATCTTTCTATTTAGTATTTTAATTTTTAAAAGAAAATTGTTGTTCAGTCACTCAGTAATGTCTGACTGTTTGTGACCCCAAGGACTGCAACACACCATGCATCCCTATCCTTCACCATCTCCCGGAGCTTGCTCAAACTCATGTCCATTGAATGGGTGATGCCATCCAACCATCTCATCCTCTATTGTCCCCTTCTCCTTCTGCCTTCATTCTCTCTCAGCATCAGGGTCTTTTCTAATGAGTTGGCTTTTCACATCCAAAGTATTGGAGCTTCAGCTTATAAAAGAAAATATGAGTATATTATTTGTGTGATTTGAAATTTATTTTGAAGGGGATAATAAGAAAACTTCAGTAACAACTTGGATATTTGGGAATCTGTAATGTTAGTAGGATTATGTCATTTTCTCACTATCTTAAATATCCTCAGTTTTTTACCATTCCCCGATATCTGATTAATAGCAGACAGGCACAAAGAGCTCAAGGAAACTCAAGGACTATCCAGCTTCCTTTTATGTAGGTTAATAGTTTTGCATATAAATAATTTAAGAGTAAATTATGCCAGTCTTGACAGTATTCAGTCCCCTTGCATCTCTAAAGACAAAAAACATTCTAGTTTTAGTTTTGAGGATTTCTCTCTCACTGTGTGCTAAAACATGCTCATATTTTCCTTGATTAACGTTTGTCATTCCTGAGCTGTTCTTCCTTCAATTGAGTTCAGTCACTCAGTTGTATCCAATTCTTTGCAACCCCATGGACTACAGCATGCCAGGCTTCCCTGTCCATCACCAGCTCCCGGAGCTTGGTCAAACTCATGTCCATCGAGTCAGTGATGCCATCCAACCATCTCATCCTCCGTTGTCCCCTTCTCCTCCTGCCTTCAGTCTTCCCCAGCATCATGGTCTTTTCAAATGAGTTAGTTCTTCGCATCAGGTAGCCAAAGTATTGGAGTTTCAACTTCAGTTATCAGTCCTTCCAATGAATATTCAGGACTGATTTCCTTTAGGATGGACTGGTTGGATCTCCTTGCAATCAAGCATCAATTCTTCGGTGCTCAACTTTCTTTATAGTCCAACTCTCACATCCATAATGGAAAAACCATAGCTTTCACTAGGCGGACTTTGCCTTTGTTGGCAAAGTAATGCCTCTGCTTTTTAATATGCTGTCTGGGTTGGTCATAACTTTTCTTCCAAGGAGCAACTGTCTTTTAATTTCATGGCTGCAGTCACCATCTGCAGTGATTTTGGAGCCCCCCAAAATAAAGTCTGACACTGTTTGCATTGTTTCCCCATTTATTTGCCCTGAACTGATGGGACCAGATGCCATGATCTTAGTTTTCTGAATATTGAGTTTTAGGCCAACTTTTTCACTCTCCTCTTTCACTTTCATCAAGAGGCTCTTTAATTCTTCTTCGCTTTCTGCCATAAGGGTGGTGTCATCTGCATATCTGAGGTTATTGATATTTCTCCCAGCAATCCTGATTCCAGCTTGTGCTTCATCCAACCTGGCATTTTACATATAAGTTAAATAAGCAGGGTGACAATATAGAGCCTTGATGTGCTCCTTTCCCGATTTGGAACCAGTCTGTTGTTCCATGTCCAGTTCTAACTGTTGCTTCCTGACCTGCATATAAATTTCTCAGGAGTCAGGTAAGGTGATCTAGTATTCCCATCTCTTGAAGAATTTTCCACAATTTGTTGTGATCCACACAGTCAAAGGCTTTGGCATAGTCAAAAAAGCAATAGATGTTTTTCTGGAACTCTCTTGCTTTTTCGATGATCCAGCAGATATTGGCAATTTGATCTCTGGTTCCTCTGCCTTTTCTAAATCCAGCTTGAACATCTGGAGTTCACAGTTACATACTGTTGAAACCTGGCTTTTAGAATTTTGAACATTACTTTACTAGCGTGTGAGATGAGTGCAATTGTGCAGTAGTTTGAACATTCTTTGGCATAGCTTTCTTTGGGATTGGAATGAAAACTGACCTTTTCCAGTCCTCTGGCCACTGCTGAGTTTTCCAAATCTGTTGGCGTATTGAGTGTAGCACTTTCACAGCATCATCTTTTAGTATTTGAAATAGCTCAACTAGAATTCCATCGCCTCCACTAGCTTTGTTCATAGTGATGCTTCCTAAGTAAGGCCCACTTGACTTCGCATTCTAGGATATCTGGCTCTAGGTGAGTGATCACACCATCATGGTTATCTGGATCATGGAGATCTGTTTTGTATAGCTCTTCTGTCTATTGTTGCCACCTCTTCTTAATATCTTCTGCTTCTGTTAGGTCCATACCATTTCTGTCCTTTATCATGCCCATCTTTGCATGAAATGTTCCCTTGGTATCTCTAATTTTCTTGAAGAGATCTCTAGTCTTTCCCATTGTATTTTTCCCCTCTATTTCTTTGCATTGATCTTTGAGGAAGGCTTTCTTATCTCTCCTTGCTATTCTTTTGAACTCTGCATTCAATCATTTGATGCTAGTTTTTGGGGGGGGAGGTTGGGTTTGGAGTCTTGATATGTATTTCCTAGATTTATGTGTATAATAGTTTTGTACTCACTATTTCCAGATATCTTTGTATAAATAAGTACACTCTTTTCTATCAAGTGACACATGTCATGGGTGGGTAAATTTTGATTTTAGTCTTATCCATAGAATTAAAGACTGAGTTGAAACATGCTTTTGTAAGTCACCAATTCCTGAGTACAATCAAGTGACAAGATAAAAAAATAGAGCATTCTAATAGGCTTTAGTGGAAAAGGAGAATGGAGTCAAGTTTTAGGTATGCCCTCTTCTTGCCTATTGAGTTTGTTAGAGCTTCTGTACCTGTCTCCAGTGCATTATATTTCCAGTAAAAATCAGGACATCCGGTGGCAGGAATGAAGACCTAGAGGAATGAGAGGAAATGTTCCAGAAACCTACCAGAGCTGTATTTGGAGCACTTACATTCAGCTGGTGAGAATTGGAAAGTGGCCCTGACACGGAGAATATGCCGTGGTTGAAGCAGTCCCCTGGAGGAGGTTGGTGTTCTCCAAAGCATTGGACTGATTGACAGCCTGAAACAAACCAGAGCAGTCTGCAGTTTCTTCAGTACCTGGGTCAATAAGAAAGCTAAGTGCTCAAGACTGCCATCACTATACGCCTGTGAGGAACAAAAGGCCTGTGAATGAACATTGTAAACTTTGACTCCGTAATGTTTATTCTGATAAGGTATATGTGCTGTGCTATGCTCAGTAGTCTGATTGTTTTGTGACCACGTGGATGGTAGCCCACCATGCTCCTCTGTCCATGGGATTTTCCAGGCAAGAATGCTGGAGTGGATTGCCATTTCCTACTCCAGGGGATCTACCCAACCCAGGGATTGAACCTGTGTCTCTTGCATCTCCTGCATTGGCAGGCAAATTCTTTACCACTGAGCCACCTGAGAAGTGCAATAAAATATATGCTTCTCATCTAGACACTGTCATAATTAAGAACCCTCAAAGAGTTGATTTAAAGTTGTCTTTTTAACAAATACTACAATGTTTACTTATCCCATGACTCTGTAGAGCAGCTAATATAATAGCAAACTGACTTTTCTGTTTAAAGGTTGTTCTTGGTGATCTTAGGAATAACTATTTATCTTTTGAATGCTTGTCTCAAATGGAACGTCAAGTAATTATTTTTGGAAACCAAATAATGCAAAAGACCATGACTTTGAATTGAACCAATCTCCGAAGTCATTTAAACATACCTAGCAGCAGCAGCAGCCCTCTTGAGAATAAGGCAAAATAAACTGACAAGGGTCAAGCTAGTATTACGGACATAGAGTCAGGCTTTACAAAGCGCCTCTGTTCCCCTACCCTCCCTCCCTTTTCCCCTCCTTCCTTCAAGGTGCCGATTGGATTTGAGCTCAGGCTGGGGCTGGAATGGGTTGTGAAGGTGGGACATTGGACTTGAAGGAGTCCTGGTTCCCAAACCAGAGTGAAGATAGGGGGTGGTCCTGAGAGCATCTGATTTAGACAAGAGAGACCTCGCCCTCGAGCAGCTTCATAAGTGTCGCTTTAGCACAGGACTCATCCCCAAAGATTCCCAGCTTCTAGCTTAGTGAGTGGTCTCATTGTCACTTCCTGTTCTCTCATGCCTATGACATTGACACCAGCCTCGTGTTCCTCCAGATAACAAGAGACAGCATCAGGCCCTCAGATGTTTCTGAAGGGAATAACCTCTCACGTGAGCTTTAGTTTTGGGGATTCCATCCTTTTTCATGTGTTGTGACACAGAGGGAGTGGGAAGGAAGAATGCTGTCTCTTCGCTGATCTTGGAAATCATCCTTTGTCAAACTAGTATTTTCGTGTTACTTGAGCCAGGCACATTCAAGGTCTTAAAGATTCTCCTGGCACTGTGGTTAATTTACTTTAGAGTAGAATGGGAGTAGAGAGGCTGAGGGATTTGTTAAATCGACCTTCTAAGATTTAAGTGTTGAACAGAAGCAAAGTTCCTGATTAAGGAACAGAATGTTATGAGAACAGAGGAAGGCCCACAAGGTGCTTTGTAAACATAAAGTCCAACACAAATTATAGTGATTATTGTTGTCCCTACTTAAAAGGATACCTGGATTTGTTTCTGAGATTAGTTGCTACTTCAGGTGGAAACAAAGCTAACAAACTGCATTCTTCTGGTTCCAAGTAAGAGTTAATACCTATTCCCTTGAAGAAAGACATATTATCATGTGTATGTGTGTGTGTGTGTGTTAGTTGCTCAGTTGTGTCTGACTCCTTGTGACCCCATGGACTATAGCCTGCTAGGCTCCTCTGTCCAAGGAATTCTCCAGGCAAGAATACTGGAGTGGTAGCCAAATAGGAAAAGGAGTACGTCAAGGCTGTATATTGTCACCTTGCTTATTTACCTTATATGCAGAGTACATCATGAGGAATGCTGTGCTGGAAGAAGCACAAGCTGGAATCAAGATTGCTGGGAGAAGTATCAATAATCTCAGATATGCAGATGACACTACCCTTATGGCAGAAAGTGAAGAGGAACTCAAAAGCCTCTTGATGAAAGTGAAAGAGGAGAGTGAAAAGGTTGGCTTGAAGCTCAACATTCAGAAAACAAAGATCATGGCATCTGGTCCCATCACTTCATGGGAAATAGATGGGGAAACAGTGGAAACGGTGTCAGACTTTATTTTTTTGGCCTCCAAAATCACTGCAGATGCTGATTGCAGCCATGAAATTAAAAGACGCTTACTCCTTGGAAGGAAAGTTATGACCAACCTTGATAATATATTAAAAAGCAGAGACATTACTTTGCCAACAAAGGTCCGTCTAGTCAAGGCAATGGTTTTTCCAGTGGTCATGTATGGATGTGAGAGTTGGACTGTGAAGAAAGCTGATCGCCGAAGAATTGATGCTTTTGAACTGTGGTGCTGGGGAAGACTCTTGAGAGTCCCTTGTACCACAAGGAGATCCAACCAGTCCATTCTAAGGGAGATCGATCCTGGGTGTTCATTGGAAGGACTGATGCTAAAGCTGAAACTGCAATCCTTTGGCCACCTCATGCGACGAGTTGACTCACTGGAAAAGACTCTGATGCTGGGAAAGGTTGGGGGCGGGAGGAGAAGGGGATGACAGAGAATGAGACGGCTGGATGGCATCACCGACTCTGTGGACATGAGTTTGAGTGAACTCCGGGAGTTGGTGATGGACAGGGAGGCCTGGCGTGCTGTGATTCATGGGGTCGCGGAGAGTCGGACACGACTGAGCGACTGAACTGAACTGAGCCATTCCCTTCTTCAGTGGATCTTCCCTACCCAGGGACTGAACCTGGGTCTCCTGCATTGCAGGTGGATTTTTTACCATCTGAGCCACTGGGGAAGCCCTATATCATCATAGTACACTTTGTTCTCTCATAGAGAAAGGACAGTATTAAAGTGTACAGTTTTCCCCTGCTATCTGAAAGTAGTGCTGCTATGAAGCCTGTAAGCTGGAATGGTGTAAAGTGAAAAAGCAGTTACCTTAGGACACATCTTGCTAATGGAGGCACACTAAATTGAGATACAGCACAAATGTCCACAGACACATCTACAAAACTACAGCAGCTTCAGGCTGAGATGCTGAGTGTAGCTCCCAGGAAAGGAAGTTGGTGGCGCCACTCTCACTGTGTGGGGGACCCACTGCCTTTCTAACAAAACTTGAGCAAAACAAATGCTGAATGTTGTTTTCCTATTTTCTCCTTTTCCCCTAATAACAAAAATCCTCTTCGGATTTCTTTCAGCATCCAAAACAGGTACTAACATAGTTCTTTTGTAAAGGCAAAGTGGTATAAAGCAAACTTGGAAAGCAAGGGATACCTGTACCCAAGAGATACAGAAACCCATGAATTGAAGGTGGTTTCTGGAGCAGCTACTATTGTCATTCCAACAGCTAAGCATAACAGAACATGACTAAAACCCTCTTTCAAATACCTTTTCTTCTTTCCATACTAATACACTGACCTGACCATAGGCAGGCGAAAATGGTGTTAGGGGACTGGTACAACATATCATTTTTTTTTATAACCAGTTTTTAAAATGAAATATAGTTCATTTACAGTGTCATGTTAATTTCAAGTGTACAGAAAAGTGATTCAGTTGTACAGACGTGTATTTTTTTCAGACTTTTTTTGCATTATAAGTTAATATAAGATATTGAATATATCTCCCAGTACTGTAAAGTAGGCCCTTATTGTTTATCTGTTTTATAAATAGCAGTGTGTATACATTAATCCCAGACTCCAGGTTTATTCCTCTCCCTCCTTTCCTTTGGCAACCCATACAAGTGTTTTCTATGCCTGTAAGTCTATTTTTGTTCTGTAAATAAGTTCATTTGTATCATTTTTAAAATAATTTTAATATAATTTTATATAAATTTTAAGATAATTTATATAATGTCAAGTGATATCAAATGATATTTGTCTTTCTCTGGTTTTCTTCACTTGGTATTATTTTCTCTAGGTCCATCCATGTTGCTGCAAATGGCATCATTTCATTCCTTTTATGGCTCAGTAATATTCCATTGTGTATATGTGCCACATCTTTATCCGTTCATCTGTCATTGGACGTTTAGGTTGCTTCCATGACTTGGCTATTGTGAATAGTGCTGCTATGAACATTGGCCTGCATGTATCTTTTTGAATTATAGTTTTGTCGAGGCATATGCCCAGTATTTTAGTTTTTTACAGCATATCTCTTGAATAAATTCCTATTTCAGTGTACTCAGTTCTTACTGTCAGCTAGATATTATCTGGGCGCTGATGGAAGAAAAGAATTAATGAGATACTGATGTAACTCGGGAAACTCAAGGGGCGACAGACACGTACACCAGGTCTCTAGTAGAGGCCCTAATGAAGTCTTTTGGGAAAATGGGAGTGGAACAGTGGACGCTGATTGGGAGATCTGAGGAGATTCACGGAGAGCTGGCATTGCAGCAGGGTCTTGAATGAAAGCAGTTTTCATCGGTATGTGAGGAGGGGAAAAGGGGTTTCGAGCAGAAGGAATCGTATGAGCCAAGCCCAGGGACGTGACGTGAATAGTGAGTGGATTAGGAGACTGACGGAGCACATTGTGAAGTGTTTATTGGGTAGTTAATGTGCGTTAGGTGTTTTTTAAACAAACCAGCACTTTAATTTCTGGTTTACAGACAGCCACATTCTTTTAGCCAGTTTACAGCTACAGAATAAATAGAACAGACCTCTGCTCACCTGATTCGAAGATTGAGGGTGTTGATAATAACTTCCCCTTTCCCAGCATTGTTGCAAAATGTGATCGTTTTTAAATATGCCTTCCTTGGATGCAAAGTGTTGTCTTGACCTTCTCTGCCCAGTAAAGCATAGCTTCTGATTTATCCTTTAAAACCTTCCTTGTTTAACTTTGGAAAGTACAACAAACTGTACTTTTCTATTTAAAATTTTGGCCTCTTTTCCAAGAACCATACCATGATTTTTAAATACAGAATGGAAAAAAGCCCTTTTCAAACCCTGATTCTTTTTAATCCACATGATCATTTTAGACATTGGATTTATTTGTCTCACTGTTTTAGAATGGGCATTTTTTACTCAAAGGGTCCAGACACAGTAGTGGAGTAGGAGGAAATGAGTGACAAGTGAGAGGATCCTCTACAGCTCACACCAATGACAGTATCTAGAACAGTAACACAGGTATGTGTCTTTTCTGCAGGTTGTTTGTATTTCTTTCTTATCTCCCCTGTGACGCTAAAAATAAAACCAAAGCATATAAGTTTCACTCCTCGGTTGGCAAACTCGGTGAGGTAGCTTCACCCAAAATTAATAATTTATGCCCTAGAGGTGAGAGTATCAAAAGAAACCGTGATAATGTTTCCAGGAGTCTGGGCTTTGAGTAGTGTCTCTTCTGATAGACTTTGTAATTAATACTTAATACTAACAGAGATATAGGACTCACTGGCCTTTAGATGTGTTTCTAAAAGGTTCTTTCTTGGTATTTTGACAGTGGATTCTATACCTGTCATTCAGAAAAGATAGAAATAAACAACCAGGAATAAAAAATTCATGCCTCTTCTTTGGAAAGGAGAGAATGCATTGTTTAGCCTGTCAACATTATAATAGATATATGGCGATGCCATTGTTACAGCCTGCTTCATGTTCACAATGCATCTAATTTATTTGCTCTGTATGATAATAGATGCCAAATTTCTTCCTTCTTTGAAAATTAAAATAACTGGTAATGACAGATATATTTTCTAAAACTTAATGAGCTGGCTTCATTTTTTTGTTCATGTCAGAGTGTGATGTTATACTGCAGATTTTCATTTACTGACAAACTTCTGCTCGTAACTAGATCATTTGAGGGCATGCTTGATTGGAGGCACACCTTTTTTTTTTTTTTAATACGTTATGGATTTGTACAGTTGAGGGCACTTCAACCAGAAACAAGACAGGAATCTGGTGACTAAAACTGGAAGATGAGGTCTAAAAGTTGGTCTCAGAAACAAGGCAGAAGAAAGCCCACAATATGGGAGCCCTGGGTTCGAACCCCGGTTTGGGAAGATCCCCTGGAGAAGGAAATGGCAACCCACTGTAGTACTCTTGCCTGGAAAATGCCATGGACAGAGGAGCCTGGTAGGCTATAGTCAGTGGGACTGCAAAGAGTCGTACACGACTGAGCAACTTCACTTCTCATATATATGTGATTATGTACACATATATATTAATATATCTGAATAACTTTCCCATATACCTAAAACTAACAAAACATTATAAATCAACTACATTTCAATTTTAAAAAAATTAAAAATAAATACATAAATAAAAATAGGAACAAGACAGAAGGTTCCTTATTAGAAGTGGGGTGCAGGCACAGTGATGGGAATCTGAACCTCCCAAATGCTGACCAGGGATCCTTTCCTTCTCCTGAGTCTGAGTTACATAGAGCCTGAAATGAAAGGCAGGAAACCCCAGCTGTAGGCAAAGAATAGAGAATCTCATTACAGTGAAATGCCTTACGGCCCGTGCGGTGCCTTCACACTCACAGTATGTACGCTCACATCAGAGCATCCCCGCTGGCCAGGAGCGGGGTCTAGAGAAGCAAGATGAAACAACACAGAGCCATTGCATTTGGTTCCCTCCTGTTACTCTCTTACTTCATTGTACTTTTTAAATGAATTTTCCCCTGATTAGAAATGTACTGCTCACTTGAATTACTTCAAAACAGCTTGGAAAAAATATAAAAATGAATAAAAACGTAAATAAAATTGGTCATAAATCCTATCACAACTGTTTGTTTTATGCTAAATGCATAGAAGTATAATCTTCTTCTGAACAAAAATGGACCCGAATTTCTTACAAAGCTATACATAGTCTTACCATATGTCCAGCACCCATGCTTCTAGGATATTTGAAAAACTATGATCCCACAAAAACCTTCATGTGAGTGTTGATAGTAGCTTTGCTCAGAATCACCAAAAACCTGGAAGTGTGTAAGATGCCCTTCTGTAGTGAGTGAACCACCCATACTGCGTCTACACAATAAGGTATTATTTAGTGAGAAAAAGAAATGAGCTCCTAAGTCTTACGTGTGTGTTGCTCAGTGAAAGAATATAGTCAGAAATGTACAATAATATGATGTCATTCTATCTATATGACATCTGAAAAAGGCTAAAGCGATAAATCAGTGGTTTCCATGTGTTTGAGGGAAAAGGAGGGCTGGGTAGGTGAAACACAAGGGAGTTTTAAGGGTAGTGAAACGATGCTGTATGATAATGAAATGGTAATAGATACATGACACTGTGCCTTTATTAAAACTCATAGAATTTTACAGCCAAAAAAGTGAACTTTGATGTTTGCAAATTAAAAAAAAAAATTTTTTTTAAATGGTCAGGGGATCCGAAGATGGAATATAGATTGACAAAAGAATCTAACAGTATCATAAGTATATGAAATGACCTCACTGAAGGGAGGAAGGGATAGGCTGACCTAAGTGATTTTGGAATGAATGGATGGAGACTGTAGGACTAAAAGTAAAAGAAACTATGTAAGCGTAGTACTCTTTTTTTTTTTTTTTGCAGGGGAGCATAATTAACAATTCTGCAAACACTGTTATTAGTGAATCCATGAATGCTGGGTGGTGGAGACAGGTTTGTCACTATTGGAGTGAGAGGTTGCTAGAAGGGAGGTGGCTAGAAGCATCCAGTGGCCCTGGATTAGAGCTGGAGACATCAGTGTGAATTAACGTTTAGCCAAATATAGATTTAGATTGATGCATGTAGAAATCTTAGATATGTGTATGCATGCATGCTACTTTGCTTCAGTCATGTGCAGCTCTTTGCGACCCCATGGACTGTAGCCTGCCAAGCTTCTCTATCCATGGTATTCTCCAGGCAAGAACCTTGGAGTGGGTTGTCATGTCCTCCTCCAAGATATGAGTATACTCATTTAAAAACATACACACACAATGTATGGATATGCGTATATTTGTATACATATATGTATATACATGTATTATTGATAAATATGTATGTGCAGGTATAGATACGCATATGTACACACACACACACAATTTTCTTGCTCTCTCAGCTGAGGAGACAGAGACAATTACACTCCAGATACAACAAGTATAGCCAGGATCCTAATCCTATTTCTAGCACCATTCTCCAGAAAAAGGAACCATGACTTTTTGAACAAATGGTTGATTATAGGGCTGGGCGATATGTAAGATGATCCTGGAGCATTTTGTAGTACCCAAATCGGGAAGTGCTAACAATATATACACACAATGGTGGTTGTGTCAAAGGGACACAGGAGCCAACTGAAGGAGTTCCCAATGGCCAAAACTGAAACAATTTAAGCAGCAAAATTAATCACGTAGTTTTAGATTGTGCTATTAATCTGGAGTAGTCCGCAATGCATTTACTGTATACAAATTATAAAAATAAAGATCCATGAGTTCATACTAACATATATGAGTGATTGAATAAATAAATGGAAAAGAGTTGATAAATCTCATATGCAGAATAATTCCATATCATTTTTGTATTACTGTGCCATTACGGAGGCAGAGCATAACTTCCTACTTCTTAAGTGTGGGCTGTGCATAGTGACTTCTTTAGAGAGAATACATTGTGGATATGGAGGAAGAAAGGTAACATTACTCTGGAGAAAACTGACAAGCACTACCCTAGCCAGGTGATCAAAATTAGCATCCACATTTTTAAGTTTATGTTCATAACATGTACCCTTGATACGAAGTGATGAAAATGACCTCTGTGGTCTTCTTCCTCAAAACCCACAACCTCAAAGAAAAAAAATCAAACAAATCCCAGTGGAGGGACAGTCTACAAATTACCAGTACTCCTCAAAACTCTCAGAGTCGTCAAAACCAAAGAGAAACTGTCACAGCCAAGAGGAGCCTAAGGAGACGTGACAACTAAACGTAGTGTCCTGGCTGCACTCCTGGAACAGGAAAAGGACACTAAGTAAAAACGGAAATCTGAGTATCATGTCAATGTTGGTTCATTAATTGTGACAAATTGTCCTAATGTAAGATGTTACTAATAGAGGAAACCGAACGTAGGGTATATGGAAACGCTTTACTGTTCTCAGCACTTGTCTGTAAGTGTTAAACCATTCTCCATCATAAAATTTAAGTATAAAAACTGAACCTGCCCTAGACACACTGTGAATATACCATTTGAATATGCCATAATTTAACTAATACTTTGAATCAGTCAGTTCAGTTGCTCAGACGTATCCGACTCTTTGCGACCCCATGAATTGCAGCACGCCAGGCCTCCCTGTCTATCACCAACTCCCGGAGTTCACCCAAACTCATGTCCATCGAGTCGGTGATGCCATCCAGCCATCTCATTCTCTGTCATCCCCTTCTCTTCCTGCCCCCAATCCCTCCCAGCATCAGACTCTTTGCCAGTGAGTCAACTCTTCGCATGAGGTGGCCAAAGTACTGGAGTTTCAGCTTTAGCATCAGTCCTTCCAATGAACACCCAGGATTCATCTCCTTTAGAATGGACTGGTTGGATCTCCTTGCAGTCCAAGGGACTCTCAAGAGTCTTCTCCAACACCACAGTTCAAAAGCATCAATTCTTCAGCGATCAGCTTTCTTCACAGTCCAACTCTCACAACCATACATGACGACTGGAAAAACCATAGCCTTGACTAGACGGACCTTGGTTGGCAAAGTAATGTCTCTGCTTTTTAATATGCTATCTAGGTTGGTCATAACTTTCCTTCCAAGGAGTAAGCGTCTTTTAATTTCATGGCTGCAATCAGCATCTGCAGTGATTTTGGAGCCCCCAAAATAAAGTCTGACGCTGTTTGCACTGTTTCCCCATCTATTTCCCATGAAGTGATGGGACCAGATGCCATGATCTTAGTTTTCTGAATGTTGAGCTTTAAGCCAACTTTTTCACTCTCCTCTTTCACTTTCATCAAGAGGCTTTTGAGTTCCTCTTCACTTTCTGCCATAAGGGTGGTGTCATCTGCATATCTGAGGTTATTGACATTTCTCCCGGCAATCTTGATTCCAGCTTGTGCTTCTTCCAGCCCAGCGTTCCTCATGATGTACTCTGCATATGAGTTAACTAAGCGGGGTGACAATATGCAGCCTTGATGTACTCCTTTTTCTATTTGGAACAGTCTGTTGTTCCATATCCAGTTCTGACTGTTGCTTCCTGACCTGCATACAGGTTTCTCAAGAGGCAGGTCTCTTTCAGAATGTTCCACAGTTTATTGTGATCCACACAGTCAAAGGCTTTGGCATAGTCAATGAAGCAGAAATAGATGTTTTTCTGGAACTCTCTTGCTTTTCGATGATCCAGCGGATGTTGGTAATTTGATCTCTGGTTCCTCTGCCTTTTCTAAAACCAGCTTGAACATCTGGAAGTTCACGGTTCACGTATTGCTGAAGCCTGGCTTGGAGAATTTTGAGCTTTAGTGAATAATTTTTCATGATACTTAGTATCGCTAATCATTTTCTACACATAACCCTATGTGTCAAATTACTGAGACAGAGATTTTCTTTTAATATATGTGTACACCAAATTACCCCATCTCCAAAAAAAATCTTCACGAACTTATCTTCCCACCACCAAAGTATGATTGTCCATTTGTCTTGACTCTTTACCACATGGGGAACTTTATAACTTTTAATTTGTTGCTACTGTGTATCTTTTGTTGTTGTTGTTATTATTACTAATAAGTTTACACTTTTAAAAATGTTTTTATACCTTGAAATGTAAGGTCCACAAGGATGAGGTCCTGTTTATTTTATTCAGGACTTAACACTAATAATACTAATAAATATTTGATGAATAAATCATATTTAATATTCTTCATTTTTCCCAGAATTTGATGTTCTGCTTTCCTTGGGGCTTCCTTCATAGCTCAGTTGGTAAAGAATCTGCCTGCAATGCAGGAGACCCCAGTTTGAGTCCTGCATTGGGAAAATCCCCCAGAGAAGTGATAGGCTACCCACTCCAGTATTCTTGTGCTTCCTTTGTGGCTCAGCGGGTAAAGAATCTGCCTGCAATGTGGGAGATCTGTGTTTGATCCCTGGGTTGGGAAGATCCCCTGGAGAAGGGAAAAGCTACTCACTCCAGTATTCTGGCCTGGAGAATTTGGTGGACTGTATAGTCCATGGGGTCACAAAGAGTTGGACATGACTGAGCGACTTTCACTTTTCCTTGGATCCTCAGTTCAGTTCAGTTCAGTCGCTCAGTTGTGTCCGACTCTTTGCGACCCCATGAATCACAGCATGCCAGGCCTCCCTGTCCATCACCAACTCCCAGAGTTCACTCAAACTCATGTCCATCAAGTCGGTGATGCCATCCAGCCATCTCATTCTCTGTCGTCCCCTTCTCCTCTTGCCCCCAATCCCTCCCAGCATCAGACTCTTTGCCAGTGAGTCAACTCTTCGCATGAGGTGGGCAAAGGATTGGAGATTTAGCTTTAGCATCAGTCCTTCCAATGAACACCCAGGATTGATCTCCTTTAGAATGGACTGGTTGGACCTCCTTGCAGTCCAAGGGACTCTCAAGAGTCTTCTCCAGCACCACAGTTCAAAAGCATCAATTCTTCGGTGCTCAGCTTTCTTCACAGTCCAACTCTCACATCCATACATGACCACGGGAAAAACCATAGCCTTGACTAGATGGACCTTTGTTGGCAAAGTAATGTCTCTGCTTTTTAATATGCTGTCTAGGGTGGTCATAACTTTCCTACCAAGGAGTAAGCGTCTTTTAATTTCATGGCTGCAATCAGCATTCGCAGTGATTTTAGAGCCCCAAAAAATAAAGTCTGACACTGTTTCCACTGTTTCCCCATCTATTTCCCATGAAGTGATGGGACCAGATGCCATGATCTTAGTTTTCTGAATGTTGAGCTTCAAACCAACTTTTTCACTCTCCTCTTTCACTTTCATCAAGAGGCTTTGTAGTTCCTCTTCACTTTCTGCCCCTAGGGGGAAGAAAAGCAGGACAAAAGAATTTGTTAATTCTATTCTCACGCATGAATATAAAACTATAAAACTGGATATCTTCATGAGGAATTCCTAAATAATGGCCTCCTTGGATCTTATTCAGATAAGCTGGCCCATCCTTTATTACACTGGATTTGAATTTGACCCAAGATATTGGCCCACAAGAACATTGCATAAGATGGGAAGAATCGTGACCTTTGAGGAATCAGAACATTAGGTGAAATTAATCCCAGATCACTAGTCAGTCATCCACCCATCCGTCTGTGCCTCTTTCCAGTTATTTAGGATACAGAATTGGGATAGCAATATTTTTTAAACAGTTTTGAAGTATTCATCAGTTCTTCCAACAGTGCTCAATTAAAGATGTAAGTATGGTTGAGCAGCATCTCTTCACTGGCTGCTGGGAGATTCAGGTCATTCAGTAGGTTTCAAACTCCTGGAGAAGAGCACTCTTAACCCCGTGTTGTGAACTGAGAACATCCAAACTTTTGTGATTCCTGCTTTAATCTCAGGATGGTGAGATAACTGAGACAAAACACTTTGAACTGGATATTACTGGTCCCACTTTTTGTCATAGAAACTGTTCTCAGAAGTTACTTCTTAAGGTATCTATCAATCTGAGGAGTGCATCAAGATTACCTACTAACGAAACCAGTATTTTCTGAGTTGGAACCATGGTGAACATTTTTTACTCCTTAAATAGTAGACACTTCTGCATCTACATTTCTGTAGTACAGTGATATTTTGCTTTATATTAAGGCAAAGATAAATGGACCTGCCAGGATAAATGGGAAAAAATAGGTTTTATTTTAAACTTAACATTAGCTATTAACACCTCCTTGGTCTTATTTTTGTATAAATTATGGTTATTATAATAATTATTTTCATATCATTGATTTCCATGGAAAATTAACTTTCAGTTGTAACATCTTAATTTGTCATCAAATTATACACTGTACTCTTCCTACTTTATTTCAGTGTGATTTAATCATAAGCTTCCAGTGTTAACTATTCATTTTAATTTTATCCCTTTGTTTCATGGCATCTTTCTATTCTATCATTGGTTTTGTGGGGTTTTGTAAACCAAGAAATCATATCAGCATTAAGAAAGATGGGCATAGGGTCCTGATTGTGTAAGCAGAAGTCATATCAGTGTTGTGACATACGCAGGAATTTTGTGATCAGATCATGAAATGCATTTAAAGAATCCACAAGAGAAATCTGCTAGTGTTAACTGAACCTCCCTCCCCCACAAAAATGAGTATGGTGGCAGGGTGTCTCTGTCAGGGTTACAGAAGATTATTACTCTTTCTTTTTTTTTTTTTTCAAGGTTTTCCATCTATTTTATTTTATTTTATTCAAAAACAATTTTAGGAATCTTTACTTAAAAACAACCTTATCTTAAAATGGAGTAACTTTGGTTTTACGAGCAGCAAGCAAAGTACAGAAGCAAAAATGCATTACAGGAGCATTAAGTTCTACATTAGGTGATTTCAGATTAGACGCTATTACTCTTTCTTAAAATTTCCTTTCTGCATTTAACGTGTTTTCCTCCTTACTGAATATTTGTTACTTTTGGGGAAAGGAGATTCTACAAAAAGCATTTAAAACACAAGGATTTACGGTAGAACAGCAATGTCAGTGCTACCTCAAATATTGGTTGCTTTTTTTCAGGAAATACACATCTCTGAGAGGAGGGAAAAGGACTATTCCCCGAATGTCCATCTCAGTTGAGAACCAGGGGAAACTTCTTTCTGCTGTAGGCAGTGAGGTACATGAATGAGTGCAGCCCAATTACTTTTCAGGGCTTTGTAAACTAGGAAAATAAAAACATTCGCCATGTGGACAGATTGCCTTGCTTTTTAGGAGTTATTTAAAAGATACAATGAAAGTACTGTTGTGAAACTATTCCCATTATTTAGCAACGTGGCAGTAATTTTAAATCTCTATTATTGGAGTTAATGACAGAAAATCTGAGTTAACCAAATTGCCCAGGATATGGAGTATATTGATCAAGCACCGTCATTCTTTTATTCCTGCCTTGTTATTGAAAGGTTTTTGAAATATATTTTATTTGCCCTCTTTTTGTTACTAAGTACAAGATTTTGAGCATTAGTAAATTTTTCTTTCGTGATTCACTGTCTTGTCTGGCCTTAAGGTCATTGTTCAAAACACTGAAAACTAAACAGAGGATCCAAAAGCTGAGTCTAGCCTTCTGACATCTCCTAGAAAAGAATTTATTTTTTATCTAAACATTATTTTCTCCTCTACTTAACCTACAAGTACTTTTGGAGTATCTTTCTGTTTCCAACATTTTACTTTCGAATCATTAGTGCTGAATTCTCTCTTTGCTCAGTGGAGTCTGGCAGGTAATGCAAGCATGAATCAGTTTATCAGCATTCTGAAGCTGTATAGAAACTAAATTGTGTTTGGTTACTGCTTTAGAAAATGAGAATTGGAGATATCCCTAGTGGTCCAGTGGCCAAGACTCCACGCTCCCAATGTAGGGGGCCTGAGTTCAGCCCTGGGTCAAGGAATTAGATCCCACATTGCTGCAACTGAAAAGATCCCACGTGCTGCAATGAAGATGGACGATTGCAAGTGCCGCAACTGAGAGCTTGCATAGCCAAATAAATAAGTGAATAAATATTTTTAAAAATAAAAATTATTTGACAGCCTTATGACAAGCTAGCTCCAAATATATCTAACCATTCTGCTGAGAACCCACTCTGTTTTAGAATGTTTCAGTCAGTTCAGTCACTCAGTTGTGTCCGACTCTTTGCAACCTCATGGACTGCAGCACACCAGTCTTCCCTGTCCATCACCAGCTCCTGGAGCTTGCTCAAACTCATGTCCATCAAGTCAGTGATGGCATCCAGCCGTCTCATCCTCTGTCGTCCCCTACTCCTCCTGCCTTCAATCTTTCCCAGCAGCAGGGTCTTTTCAAATGAGTCAGTTCTTCCCATCAGATGGCCAAAGTATTGGAGCTTCAGCTTCAACATCAGTTCTTCCAATGAATATTCAGGACTGATTTCCTTTAGGATGGACTGGTTTGATCTCCTTGCAGTCCAGGGGACTCTCAAGAGTCTTCTCCAACACCACAGTTGAAAAGCATCAATTCTTCGGCACTCAGCTCTCTTTATGGTCCAACTCTCACATCCATATATAACTACTGGAAAGGATGGCAAAAATTACATGATACACATGAAAGTGCCTTAGAACTGTGAAAGTTGATGCTGGTATCAGATATTTTCAATGTTTATAGTATAGATATTTTAGAATGTTTATATAGGTACATTTTCATAGTTTCTCAGTTCTTTAAAGGAATAACCCTGCAAAAGTAAATTTGCTTACTGCCATGTCAAGGATATATAGTATTTCAACATATCCCCCCAAAATATCTACTCCCAGTTGCTTGAAAGAAATAGTTGCTTCACCCCACTAAAGAAAACCAACACCATCACTGTTCTGATTATCTACTGATGTTATATGATAAACTATGGGGCAAAATGTAGTACTGTATAATAGCAAGTTATTATTCTCTCATGGTTCTGTGTATCACCTGGGTTTAGCTAAATAGTTGATGGCTGGCAGTTTCGGCCATGAGGTCAGCTCGGACTATCCACAAGTGCCTACATCTGACTCTTCCACATGGCTTGGGCTTCTCACAGCATGGACGTCTGAGGGTAGTCAGCTTCTCACCTGACAGCTGGCTTCCTAGAGGAAGAGATTTTCTTCCATTTCTGTTTGTCAGGGCGGTCACAGAGCCTGCCCAGATTAGAGGGCCTGAAAATATAGGCTCTTCCTCTTGATGAAGGAGCAGCAAGTTTACATCACACAGCACAGGGGACGGGAGACACCAGCATGGCCATCTGTGGGGACTGCAGCCTGCTGCAACCACCAGCCTGTTCAGATGTTAGGGTGGGTAGGGACCACTTTACGTGAAAAGCCTTGTGGGCAATCCTGCTGACTTCAGAAACCTAGATTGTGTCCTGGGATCTAATTTCAATTTTAAAAGAAAAACTGACAGAGAAGCACAACTACCTCATGCTTGTATCCTGAACAAAACACTTCTGTAAGTACTAGATACCCAAAAGGCCCAACGGATCTAATTACGTTATTCATAAGTCTTCTCAGATACAGGAGCCTACGAAAAGCTGTCTTTGGCATTAAACCTAACTGAACTACTTTCTAACTGAATGACCTTATTCATGGTCATAGACCATGGCCTGGATCTCTCATCTATAAAGTAGGAATAATAATTCTGCTTCCCCTAATTTGAGGAGTTAGATGATTTTTTATAAAACACCTAGTGTACTGCAGCACATACTTAGTGCTTAATAAAAGATAGTTTGTTTTCTTCTTTATTTTCTTAATTTCTATCTGTCTCATATGCCAAAGCCAGCTACTAGAGAGTTCCAGTTGCTTCCGTTTTTACTTAGGTTTTACTATTTTGTTGAACGTCATCCATAGAATTTTTAATGGAGTTTTCTAACTTCAATTTCAGGTTTTTTCATAGTATCAAAATCAAATTAATAATTTTTTAATTTCCAAAAAATGTTTCCAATGTAGCGGCAGATGTTAGATCATTGTGTTTAAAGTGAAAAGTCTCCATTTTAGTCTTCATGTCTGATTTTCAAGTTTAAATTAGTTCATGTTATTGGAATTTAAGAAAGAACAAAAAAAGCAAATTTATAATGGGTGTTTAACTAGAATTTGTCATCACTCATAATGAGGAAAAACTGTCTATCTCTAGGCAGCTCTCTTGTCTCAAGAGCCTGCTAATTAGCTAAATGTTTGACATATCTCAGTAACCCTAGTAGCCTGTCTAATTAAAATTAGCTTTGAACGTGGAGTATCCCACATCTTATTTCCCTTCTTGAAGGCCTCTTCTTCAACTGGGAGCTTTCTAATAATAGTTCCTCTGCACTGAACTGATCTCAGGATAAGAAGGGAACATGTCCATTAAATGAATCTTTTTAGTGTGTTTTTAAAGAGGGCTTAAGTGGGAACGTTTTTACTTTCTCAGAAGGTTCTGTTTTCAGAGAAAAAATAAATCCTTTATAGCGTTAGCACTCACAGCAATTATTGAAGAGAGTACAGAAAAATTCAACATAGATGGACAAGGAGTTTATCCTTTTTAGTTGCTCATTTGTTTTTCTTTTTCTTTTTTTTTTTTAAGGTAATTAATTTATTTTTTATTGGAGGCAAATTATTTTACAATATTATATTGGTTGGTTTTGCCATACATTGATATGAATTTGCCCCGGGTTTACATAAGTTCCCCCTCCTAAACCGCCCTCCCTGCTCATTTGTTTTTCATAAAATTCTAGGAATGCCATGAAATTGAAAGTTCCTTTTTTGTCTTGCACTGGTATAGTAGAGCTTGCTACAAGTTGAAACATCTTGTCAAGACTGTAAGGAAAGAAAATGTCTCAACCCCATTCATTCAATCACTCACTCAACAAATATTCCTTAATCAGTTACTTGACACTTACTGTCCTTGGTTTTGAAGTTTATGGGGAATACCTACATTTCTGTCCTCAAGGAGGTTACTGTTTAGAAGGATTCAGTAAGCCAGCGAGCAGAAACTTCCAATGTGTAGGCTCACAGGCCTAATGAGTCACATGGCACTATACACACTAAACCCAAACTCTGCATCCAGGAAGTTTTCCTGATAGAGTGGTCCCTTGTACGTTCTCATTTAACTAAACTACTTTAACGTCAAAGTTCTGTGAAAAAGAGAAACATGGGCTCTTGATTCTCCATCCTTTGTACATAGCAAATGATGCTTTGATGTAACGAGTGATTCTTGGGAATATCCTCTTGCTGCAAGTGTGTGTTAGCAAGTGGTCGTTCGGTCCTTGTCATGTCCTGGAAATTGTTCTGAGAGCCAGGCATACACCATACACCAAACTGTGTAAACGTGGTCTTTGTTGTTGTCAAACTCTTTGTTTGTGAGAAGCAAGCTGGTGAGGACGTGTGAAAACAATACGGTACACGGTGACTTATAAGCACAAATGATAACTAAAAGAGCAGCAGATACGGGAACGATGAATTGTGCCTTTGGAGGTGTGGGAAGGTGGAGCCAGGAGGGATGAGGGAGATGTGAGGAGGACCAGTTGAGGAACGGCAGGAGCAGAGGCCTTAAAAGGTCTTGGCGTCAACTCAGAATTCTCCCAGATCTGGAGGGAGGCGAGTGTGTCAGGGTTCAAGGTTTGAAAGGCTGTGTGCGCCATCCTAGCAAAATGGGACAAGCTGTCCTGTGGTAACAGAGCCCCTGGCGCTGCACTCTGACAGCCCCATCTTCAAACCTGACTGTCTCCCTCACAAGCATGTTACACAGCCTCTCTGAGCCTGAATATCCTAAGGCCACAATTATAGTACCTACCTAAGGGATTGTTGTGGGCTTCCGGGGTCACTCAGTGGGTAAAGAATCCACCTGCCATGCAGGAGACGCAGTTCGATCCCTGGGTCAGGAAGATCCCCTGGAGGAGGACATGGCAACCCTCGCCAGTATTCTTGCCTGGAGAATCCCATGGACAGAGGAGCCGGGCGGTTGGACACAACTAAAGCAACTGAGCACACACACAAAGGATTGTTGTAAGGGCTACAGAAGATTAAGCAAGGAAAGCACTTAGCACAGTACGTGCCCTGTTGGGAAACAATAAATGTTAGCAGTTGCTTTTAGTGCTAGATTTGATCCTGCGGACATTGGAAAGCTATTGAAAATTATTGTTACTTGCTGTTGTCACTGTAGATTTCCGAACCTCTTTCTCCTTCATCTTTAAATAGTTTGATGATTAAACAAGGTAGTTTTTGTAAAGTGGTTAGAGGAGTGCCAGATACATAGTGATTGCTATTTAAGTGCTTATCACGTAATTTAATTTAATCTCCTAAGGGGTAGAAGATGGTTCTCTCATTTTATGGATGAGTAAGCTAATTTCAGGGAAGTTCAGTTTCTTGCCTAAGGTAGGACAGCTGATAGAGTGGGGAAGCTGTGTTTCATTTCATATTCAACCCATGTTTTGTTTCATGTTATAGTGGTTGCATCTTATAATTTGATTGAAAAAGATATAAAGTCCAACTGTCACAACACATTTTTTATTTTTGTGACTTCTTGTCAAATGTTTTCTGTCTTTGCTCAGGTACAAGTAATAGTTTTTTACAGAGCAGGAGTCATAGCCACATGTAACTTTGCATTCCAGTTTTTTCTTAGCATCATATCATTTTCCATTTTTCTTTGTAGTCATCATGTTAAATTTAATGGATGTGTACAAGTACTTTGGGCTTCCCTGGTATCTCAGTTGGTAAAGAATCTGCCTGCAATGCAGGAGACCCCAGTTCAGTTCTTGAGTTGGGAAGATCCACTGGAGGAAGGATTGAGTACCCACTCCAGTATTTATGGGCTTCCCTGGTGGCTCAGACAGTAAAGGAATCTGCCTGCAATGTAGGAGACCTTTGTTCGATCCCTGGGTTGGGAAGATCCCCTGTAGGAGGGCATGGCAACGCACTCCAGTATTCTTGCCTGGAGAATCCCCACGGACAAGGAGCCTGGAGGGCTACAGTCCATGGGATCACAGAGTCAGATATGACTGAGCGACTGAGGACACCCAAAAGTACTTTAGATGGATTTTCCTTAGCTTTAATCCTGATGCTGGGTATTAGTCTATTTCCTGTTTTTCATTATTAAGTGGTACTTGATGGCACTCTAAGCATATCCCCAAATACAGCCATTTTCTTCTGTTGCTTTATTTCTTTACATCCGTTTCCAGGATTATTGAGTTGACTGTTATTCATAGTTTTCTTGTTTTTGACATACATGGCCTGGTACCTTCCACTAGCAGTGTGTTCAGTTCAGTTCAGTCGCTCAGTCGTGTCCGACTCTCCGCGATCCCATGAATCACAGCACGCCAGGCCTCCCTGTCCATCACCAACTCCCGGAGTTCACTCAAACTCATGTTCACAGAGTCGGTGATGCCATCCAGCCATCTCATTCTCCGTCGTCCCCTTCTCCTCCCGCCCCCAACCTTTCCCAGCATCAGAGTCTTTTCCAGTGAGTCAACTCGTCGCATGAGGTGGCCAAAGTATTGCAGCTTCAGCCTCAGCATCAGTCCTTCCAATGAACACCCAGGATCGATCTCCCTTAGAATGGACTGGTTGGATCTCCTTGCAGTCCAAGGGACTCTCAAGAGTCTTCTCCAACACCACAGTTCAAAAGCATCAATTCTTCGGCGATCAGCTTTCTTCACAGTCCAACTCTCACATCCATACATGACCACTGGAAAAACCATAGCCTTGACTAGACGGACCTTTATTGGCAAAGTAATGTCTCTGCTTTTTAATATATTATCAAGGCTGGTCATAACTTTCCTTCCAAGGAGTAAGCGTCTTTTAATTTCATGGCTGCAATCAGCATCTGCAGTGATTTTGGAGCCCAAAAAAATAAAGTCTGACACTGTTTCCACTGTTTTTCCATCTATTTCCCATGAAGTGATGGGACCAGATGCCATGATCTTTGTTTTCTGAATGTTGAGCTTCAAGCCAACCTTTTCACTCTCCTCTTTCACTTTCATCAAGAGGCTTTTGAGTTCCTCTTCACTTTCTGCCATAAGGGTAGTGTCATCTGCATACCTGAGGTTATTGATATTTCTCCCAGCAATCTTGATTCCAGCTTGTGCTTCTTCCAGCCCAGCGTTCCTCATGATGGACTCTGCATACAAGTTAAATAAGCAAGGTGACAATATACAACCTTGACGCACTCCTTTTCCTATTTGGAACCAGTTGGTTGTTCCATGTCCAGTTCTAAATGTTGCTGTGGAGACTGCCAATTTCAATACCATGATAAAGGGGCAGAACTGATAGCCTCTCTAGCAATGAGTGTTTAATATTTTTAAACTCTTGCAAATTTAATTAAGAATAAAAAATGATACCCCAGGACCATTTTATCCTTTTGCATGTTTTGATTATTTATATTTTTTTGAAATGAATTGTCACCTAATGGAAAGCCCTCTTTTATGCCGTCTTCTCTTCCCTTCTTTTTCAACATGTAATTATTTTTCAGCCTTCCATATATGTCCCTTGTGTCAGTTTCTAATGGACTAACCCAATTTTCTGCAGCATTGATTTTAATATTTACGCTATGCAATGACGACCTTATTGCTTCTGCCATAAGTGAGTGAATCCTGCTGTTCCCGTTTCTTTGTGGAGATATTTCTTTTTCTTTCCCTGAGAACCAATAACAGCTGTTTCCCAAAAATGTCTCATGTGGTATGCAAGGCTTATTTCAGAAGGGGTGATAATTGCTTCTAAGATTTTCCTAGTTTTCCATTTTTCTTCTGGGTACATAGCTTTCTTGTTAGGGCCAGACTTTTTTTTTCTGTTTTCTTACACTTCTTCTTTGATTTTTGGAGTTGTTTAGTTTAAGGAAACTGGCTTTAAATTCCATTTCTACCTGTTGGGTGGTTGGAATCAGGCCCATCAGCGATGCTCTTTTTTTTCTCCACTACCCCACCGTTTTGGTAAGCAGATTGCCATTCTTCTAGTTGAGATTGTAGATCAGACCATTTGAAGGATCTTGTTTCATCTTGTTCCAGCCCATATGGTTATGATCAATAAGTATCTCCTGAAACAGACTGGTGGAGCATTTTAAAAATGTTGTGCCGTTGATTTGGTAGATTAAAAATTTTCTTCTGAAGTTTTTCAATTCTTACTACTCCTTGTGGCTGTATATATTTGATTTATTTATACATTTATTTAGTTAACTTTCCAGAATATTTTATATACTGTTTTTTTTTTAACTTATAGCAGGAAAACTTTTACCTCCCATTCTGATTTTTCCCAGAAGACCAGAATTGGGCAAATGATAAGGGTAAAATCTAGAGCCTATGTGGCATCCTGGCAATATTTGGAGACAGAGAAAGATAGACACGGGTCCTCATCACACTTAACTACCTGTGTGACCTTGGCAATTTTAAAAATATTTTTGAGCCTGGAGTTTAGTTTTTTTCAGGTGAAGCAGTAAAAAGTCATACCTACCTTACAAGATTGTTGTTGAGATTAAATATGGAAAGCATCTAACAGGTTGCCTGGCACGTGGCAGGTTTCTAATAAGCAATTGTTGCTATTTTTAGTAGCAGTTGAAGTTTAAAGGCGAGAAAGCAGTCAGTTCTGTCATTACATAGTTGTGAGCCTTAGGGTGGGAAGGCTGTGACTCCAGATTCACAGGGAAAGGGTGGAGGTTGCTCTTATAGAACAAAACAAAGAAAAACCCCACTGGACCAAGAGTCTTGAAAAGGAGGTTCTACCACTATCCTCTCTCTGTGTTCTTGATCAAGTGACTTCACGTTTGAGGCGTTGTCTTTATCCATCAAATGAAGGGATCCTGCGACCATGATGGCTCCCCACTCCCGCCTCTGTCCCAATTCTCTGTGCTTCTTACCACCGTCTGAAGCATTAAAGTTGCCTTTTGTTTTTGCTTTTTACTGCATATCTGATCATATTACTCCCCTGTTTAAAAACCCTTCCTGCAATGACTTTGTGTTGCTCTCAGGTTTTGACCTGAGGACGGGTTGATCACCCCTCTCCACTGCCTCTTTGGGCTCCTCCGCCCCCACCTATGTAGTCTGGCCCAGGTCCTTCCTGCCTGGAGCCTGCTTTCCTTCAGTTCCACTCCCCCCCACCCCCTTGACTGCTTTCTCTCCTTCCTCTTCCCCTTGAGCAGCTCTACCTACCCTTCTATCAGTCCTGAGCTCCTTGCCTAGGAAAGCATTCTCTCACCCTTCCAAGATCCTTCCTTGCTCCATACAGTTTTCCCTGACAAACTGTAACTAACGGACAGTTTTCCCTGTAGCTTGAAACCCTCTGCTGCTCCTTTGTCTCCCTGATCGCAGTGGCAGTTAAAGTTACTCGTGTAATATTTGCTGCAGGTCACCTCTGCTTGTTCATGGCTGTTTCCCCAGTACCTGACTTACTGCCTACCCTGCCACAGTGCTAAATAAATACTGGTAGGATGAGTGAATGAACAAATGAATGAACGTAATCTTGAACAGAATAATAAAAGAGGTACAGGTGAACTCCGGGAGTTGATGATGGGCAGGGAGGCCTGGCGTGCTGTGATTCGTGGGGTCGCGGAGAGTCGGACACGACTGAGCGACTGAACTGAACTGAACTGAACAGGAAGAATGACTGCTTCCAAAATAATTTTAAAAATAAATGTTCTAGCAGGATATTTACAGCTGTTTGTTCTTTCACATAAGAAAGATGCAAAATTAAATTCTGTTGCAGTCCTCGTTTCCAGTAAGAAGTGACCAGCTCTGCTATATCCAGTCACATTGGGGAGGGAGGATGCTTGGTGGTGGTTAATGGTTGAGCCTTTTCTTCTCTATTTGGAGTCTGTCTTGGCCTTGGAGGTGCATCTGTTGCTTTGCTGTATCCAGACCTGCCCTCAGACCATGATACTCAGACCCTGTGAGGACTGAGCTGGTTGCAGAGTGAGTCCGTCTGAGAGCAGTACTCTGGGAGATTACCTGCCAGAGCAGTCCTGAGTCTCCGTGTTTTCCTTGAATCCCTAATACCTGCTACCTTTCCTGGTCCACAGTGACCACTCTGAAGAGGATTGTTGAGTAAAAGTCACTTGTTTCCTTTTTTTTAACTTCTGTAATAATGATGCCTTTGTTGACTTAGAAAATAGTCACAACCTAAAAGTTGAGAGTTATGTTCTATTCAGCAGAAATTTTTTGGACTTAAGCCCGGATAGCATCTCAAGTAACCCTGAGAGAACTGCTCTGAAGAGGTGTGTGTTGGGGGGGAGGGGAATCAGGTTATATAGAAGTTTGCAACAAAAGGCAGGTAGTCTGAGCATCAAAAGTATTTTGTGAATTAGAGAAAACCAGATATCCCAAGTTAAGGAATTTAATGTTTTTCTATGTATGGGAAGATGGCAAGAGTCCGGGCTCACCGAAATCATTCCTTTCATATGCATCTCAGCTATCTGGGACCACTGTCCTGTGACTTGTCACATCCTGAGTTCCTCAGTGCTCACTATAGGGAGTGGCTGAAGCCTGATGGCTAACAGACCACACAGGCATTTTTCTCCTTTCTGAGTGCCCTAGAGGGCTGGAATCACTGATGACTGTGACACCATTGTTCAGTGACATGACAGGAAATACTCCATTTCTCACCTTCCATTTACGTGTCATTCTATGGTTTATAGAACGCTTTCATGGCCACCAACTCATTGGAATCTCACTACATGGAAGTTCAGCAGGTATTTTCATCTCCATTCTAAACTGATTTTTAAAAGGAAAAGAAAACCTCAGAGGAGTATTCCTTGCTGCCTGAGACTTACTTTGGAGTGAGGTGGGATTTAGATTTTAATTTATGAATGTAAACTGCCTAGAGTTAAGGAGGCAGAAAGCTCAAAGCTGAAATTCAAATCTGGGTCTTCCTAGGATAAAGATATCCATTGCCTCTTATGCAGCTTTTCTGCTCCATAAATGTTTTGCCTCTATCTAAACTTAAAAGATGGGATAAAGGGACACAATTATAATTTATAATTTCTTTTACACATTTAAGTTTTATTTTAATGACTTAAGACTCTACAGTTTAGGATCCTTTCTTTTTTCTTTTATTGCCACTGATCTATTGATTCAGCCAGCATATATTGAGTATCTTCAGTGTTCTAAGAACTGTACCAGATGTTCAGAGTAAACTTAGGATATATAAAAAAAAATCTTAGGATATGATTCCTCTCTTTGAGATGCTTACAACTTAGCAGGGGTTGTGGATACATAAATAATTAGAATACAGTTAAACCAGTGATATTGTAGAGGTAGGAAAAACTGGGAGAAGGGCCAAGCAAAAAAAAAATAACTTTAAAAAAAAATGGAGGGGGTGGGGGCAGAAGAGATTACCCCAGGCAGAAAGTGCAGAAGGATGGGTCCTTGATGTGGAGAATAGTCCAAGATAATCGTCGCAAAGAGGAGCAATAGGAGAAGATGGGGCTTGAGAGGCAAGATGGGTAGACTTGAATGTCTTTCAGTGGTAAAGCTCAGGCACTCTCTAGGCAACAGGGAGCACCTAGAGCAGGTATGTGACATCAGATTTAAAAACATAAGTTTAAACCCAGCATAGGGTGACGCTGATATTAATGTACTCCCTTCTAGCAATTCTGAGTTCCAAATTAGAGATTTTGAAAGCTAGAAGTGAAGTGAAGCAACAATTTGTTGTGGACACGTGAGCCCCACTGACACAAGCTGTCATTTCTGCTGACAGTGAAAATGACTCAGGACAGCTGTGGGGGAGATCGGAAAGAGGGGTGGATAAAATCAAACCAAATGGCCTTGCATTCTGATGGCTGGTCCCCTGAGGTCTTGGTTCTGATGTTAGGCCTTGCTATCAGCCATACAAACACAGGACAACTAAAATAAATGTTTCCAAAGTATACTCCAAAGGAGAGAAAGAATTCTCATTTTCCATAAACTACCCAAAGCTTAAACCAACAAGGTCAAATGTTTTTGCTCTTTGAAACAGTTCCCAGCCATTTCACAACTCTTTACAGCATCAGACGCTCAAACCACGTCAAACATTCTAATTTCTGTTGAATGGCACATGAACGCAGCAAATGAGGATGTCAAGAAAGTGGAGAATTGAGAACCGTTTTTTTCCTCCTTTCCTATGAAAAAGTTAACTGAAAGCAAGTGTGGTTCAATGGGTGGACTTTGTTTTACTTATTTAAGCTTGTGGTTTCTAATATGTGTACTGAAAGCTGGGTGCTTACACCATCAGGGCCAAATTTCAGTAGCATCTGAAGGCTTACTGTTCCTTCTCAGAAAGAAGTTCAAATACAATACAACCCACTGATTGTCTCCATGTAGATTCTGGGAAATGTATTTCAAGAATATCTTCCAAGAGTTTGACTGCTTCCTCAGTCAAAACCTTCAGAATTTCCCATTAGATTTGAACCCTGGCAATGCTGTGATTCATGGGGTCGCAAAGAGTCGGACATGACTGAGCGACTAAACTGAACTGAACTGAATCTACATTGAATTAAATAATTTCTATTAATAGGACATGTTGATTATCCTAGGAAACTTGGAGTGATGTAGTTCTTAGCATTAAGTTCTATTGTTCCTTCCACTGAGTATGACATTAAATCATTAAAAAAGAAATTGTAAGAAACTTTACTTTCGTGGCCATTAACATGAGAGGTGAGTAATTTTCCATCATTTTAATGTATGGTCTACAGAGGGGATAGCTGTAGTCTCTCTGGCCTTAGTTTCTTCATCAGAAAATTAAGGGATTTGAACCAGCCGACATGAAAATAGTTGACACTTTTATTTATTTTTTTAAACTTGATTTTTAACTGTAGGAGCTTGTATTCCCAGTGTATTATAAACATGTATTTCTCTTACATATAATCCTTGTATATGCCCTCCAGGGCTGCCATGGAAGCTTCATAGTTTCAGAAACCCAGATTCCTTCTATCCTGTTGCTGTCCTCTGTTCAACACAAAGCTTCCATTTGGTGCTTAAAAATGCTGCCCGAGCGCCCACCATCTTGCCCACATACCAGCCAATGAGAGACAGGAAAGGGTCAAGGGAAAGACCATCCATTCCTTAAAAGGCATGATCTAAAAGTAACACACAGCTTCCATTCAGACAGCCAGCTAGTCATGTGATCACAGCTAGCTGTGAGAGGTGTGAGGTGGCTGTCAGATCATGTAGTTGTCATCTACACTGTTCCGGGCAGGAGGAGGGGAGACAGATGTCTGAGGACAACTAGAGGTCTCCTGTCATGACATCTGAGATCCTTTCCAGTTTTAAAATACATGAAAACCAGCGCAGATTCCAGGTCTAATTTCTCATCTGCCTGTGAAAAAAATTCAGACCATATCTGTCTCCAGCATGTCCTTGCTTGAAAGTGCGGGTGACAGAGGAGGCAGGTGGAGAAAAGCCCAGCATAGGGTGACACTGTAAAGCCCTTGGAGAGTATACTGATGGAGCACATTCTTTGTGTGAAAAAAAAAATTTTCTTTCCCTCAAAAAGGGAAAACAGTAAGACATATATTTGTTCCTCTCTGTACTTACCTTGGGCTTCCCTGGTTGCTCGGTGGTAAAGAATCTTCCTTCCAATGCATGAGACCTTGGTTCAGTCCCTGGGTCAGGAAGATGTCCTGGGGAAGGAAATGGCAACCCACTCCAGTATTCTTGCCTGGGAAATCCCATGGACAGAGGAACTGGTGGGATACAATCCATGGGATTGCAAAAGAATTGGACACAACTTAGTGGTTAAACAACAACAATACTTATCACTTAACAAGAAACAAATTAAGCAAGATCTTAATTCCTTCTTACTACTTTCATATCCAAGTTTTGTTTCCACTTAGAAGGCAGAATCAAGTTAGTTTCTGTTGGATACAAATTATTAATTCCCTCCCCTGCACAGCCCAAGATATGGCTGTGTAGAGCAAGGTGGCATTGCAAAAGAACTGACATATGTTATGACTGATGTTTGAATTAGCCACAGCTGCATGCTTAACCTTTAAAAGTGAAGGGATCCTGCACAGGTCCCTTTAATAGTGTGTATATGTAACACTGAGGATGTTCACTAAATCTACCCACTCTGAGTCCACTGGGCACTTCTTTGCCCATGGGACCATGTGACTGGCTTTTCCTGATGGAACGTGAATAGATAAGCCTTGTGTCATGTTTAAGGGAGTACCTTAAAAGCCTGTGTAGAATTCTACATATTTCATTCTGCCTGGTGACCGGGAAAGTTCTTGCCTACTGATCTCTTTGTATCTGCATCCCTGAGTGAAGACCTGACGTGGTGACATGGAACAGATTCCCTGCTGACCTGTGATGGGCATGTAGCATGAGTAGGAAAGAAACTTTGTTTAAAAGCCACGGAGTTTAGGGGATGTTTGTTACTACAACACAACCTCCTGGCTGATACAAACAGAAAATTAAAATGCCTTGCCTATGGATGACACGCGATGGGAGTGGGGGTCAGTTACAGCTCTGTTAATGAAACTCGTTAAACAGAAATGCATTATTGTTAATAAGTGCCAAAGAAATTCAGTGTATAATGCATACATCTTTTTGTTTCTTGTAAAAGCTTCTACCCAAATACTCATAAGTAGTGCTCAAATTATTGTCAATTTAGTTGTCTTTTCATAATAATAACAATATTTTAAGTAAATGCCAGTTCCTAAACTCTCATCTTAACCTAATTTTTAGGGTATAACATATACCACAGTTTTAAAAGAAATTGACAGACTTACAGTATATCCTTGTGTCTGGCAGTTGTCAGTATTATAAGTTATACAAACTTGTCTTCTAATTTGGGAAAAAATTATTTTGCTATAAAGTTCTGTTTTGTAGTTCTGAAGTCCTATAATTTGGAGAAGAATTGGTGACTTTTTGATCTGTAAACTTGTGAATGGCATTGCCATGAACAATGTAAATACCATCATACCAGTTTTCCCCCAAAATATTTATCATTTTTTAACCATTTAAAAGAAGTATCAAAGTAAACTTGTAAGTTTTCAAGTAACTTTAAAAAGAGTACTTCATTTATTTGAAAGCCAGCTCCCAAAACAATAATAGCTAACATTCATTGTATGCTCACTATTCACCAGGTATGCTAAGTGATTCCATAAATCATGTTGTTAAATCTTCATAACAATCCCCTTGCACATGAGAAAATTGAGGCACAGAAAACCTGAGAGATTTACTGAAGCCCGTGTTATGAGTAGTTGTGAGTGAAGGAATTGGTTTGAATCCATGTTGTTTGCCCTCCTGAACCTCTATCTACATCCACGGTGCCATCCTGCCTCCTAGGGGGTGGGGGTGTTGAGGACCCCCAAAGCCTTCCTGTCTGTTGTTGACTTTGCCCACCTGTGTAAGAAGCAGGGCAGATGAAATATTGCTTCCACCTCTTTCCTCCTTTTCCAGTTGCAACTAGTATGTGATCCCCACCCCCACTTCCCAGAAATACTAGTTTTATTTGTTTGGGTTTTGTTTACTTAAATATAGCTCTCTAAAGGACTAACTTGCAGCAGCATCCTAAGTGACTATGCTTGCATCATCATTGGAATAAGCCTTGACCTGGTGGTCTGCTGTGCATATGGCCAGCTCTTCTCATCCCAGCCAATAGAATCATGACTTCACTCCCTTAGGTCCTAGACTAGGACATTTACAGGTGGCCTGCCTGGATATCATCAGGTGATGGTAAGGATGTCAATCTTATGCTTAGGACTTCCCTGGTGGTGCAATGGATAAGAATCCACCTGCCAGTGCAGACGACACAGGTTCGACCCCTCGTCTGGGAAGATCCCACATGCCACGGAGAAACTGAGCCCTTACACCACAACTGCTGAGCCCTTGACCTAGAGCCAGTGCTCTGCAGCAAGAGAAACCTCCCCAGTGAGAAGCCCGTGCGCCAAAACGAAGGGCAGCCCTCGCTCACCGCAGCTAAGGAAAGCCTTAGCAGGAACGAAGACCATAAGCAAAAATACATAAATAATTTTTTAAAAAAGATCTTGTGCTCAGACCCGAGCAGAAACGATAGAAAGAAAATATCAAATCCTTAAATATTTACTTCAAGATCTCATCATGGTCCCCTGATGATGCTGCAGGTGCAGAGAGCCTAAACTGCTCTTGGCATTCTCCAGTTAAAACTTTAAAAACAGGAGCCTGGCTTCTTTCTTTTGTATGATAAGCAGAGCATACTGGGCAGTCCAGATGAGAAGTGCATGATCTTCGTTGAGTTCTTTGAGAAAGGTGTGTCAAGGGGTGCATCTCCATTTAATGATCTGGAAGCCAGGGAGGGGGCACAGGCTGGTGTGCAGAGCTACTAAGTCAGAACCATCAGAGCTCGAGCAGGAAGGTAACAGCACTCCACGTGGCGACTGTCATGTCCGCGTGGCCAGCTGTCCTTTTACAGTTTCTTAATTGCTGGAATTGCTGAATGTGCTGAAGTTGAATGTTCTGGGGGAAAAGAAACGAGGGTGATTAATTGCCTGAACCGTGCTCTTGTTTTTGCTTTCGGGCAAATTCCTTCTCCATACTGCGTGCAGTCATCCTTAGTCTGTCAGCATGTTATTGGCACAACATGTTGGGAGACGCATCCGCTTCGCCACTTAGAGCTAGGCAAGTGGTGGAGTGAGAACCCCAGCCCTTCTTCAGGAGCTCACCTGCAGATCTCCCCAGATGTGGGGATGCTGAAGTGTGTACAGGACAGGGTGATTCATACAGTAATGCCAAGAACAAACACTGTCTGCCAGGCCCAGTTCTAGACGCTTGACATGCCTTCACTCATATTTTAGTGATAACAAACTATGGAGAAGATTCTTTTAATAGCTCTTCTTTACAGATAAGAGGATTTTAAGCACTTAGGTAACTTGCCTGGGGTCATGTAGCCAGTAAAAGTCGGACCTGGATTCAAAGCCAGAAAGTCTGGCTCTAGTAGCTGAAATAATCCAGTTGCAGTTCACAGAAGGATTCACTAGATGATGGGGAAAGTACTGGCCTGATAGTGATGCAGAGGGTTACTTCCCTCATGGTCCAGTGGTTAAGAATCTGCTTACCAATTCAGGAGACACAGGTTCGATCCCCAGTCTAGGAAGATCCCACATGCCATGGGGAGTCAAAACCAGTGGGCCACAGCTATTGAGCCTGTGCTCTAGAGCCCGGGAACTGCAGCTGTTGAGCCCATATGCCTCAACTACTGAAGCTCACACTCCTCAACAAGAGAGCCACTGCAACGAGAGACGTGTACGCCACAACGAAGAGTAGCTCCTGCTAGCTGCAGCTAGAGAAAGCCCAAACTTAAAAATGAAGGCCCAGGACAACCATCAATGATAGATAGATAGTAATGCGGAGGAAGGAAATATTTTAGCAAAACATGTAACTTTTAATCTGAGCTGCTATTGGATAAGATCATTTCACATAGGAGAAGCTTTTATCTCCTCTCCATGCAGAGTCATGGAGTCCGTGGTATAGTAACAGATAGTGCTTATACAGAGAGAGCCCACTAGAAAATCTCTACAGAGTACATGTCCGTGGATCATGCAGCGATGACAGGACAGGAGTGAGAGTTGTTCGTGTTTGCCTGAGGATCCAGCAGAGCTTTGGGGAGAAGGGAGTCAAGTCTGCTGTAACGGACCCCGAGTTCCTGAAGAGCTCAGACTGCCAGCTCCATGGCTGCAACTTCCCAAGAGAGAGAAAAAAGAGTTGCAGTTCCATAGTCTTACCTGAAACTCTCTTAGACTATGATCGGGGAGGAATACTTTAAGGATGACACTGTGTATTATGATTAGAATGTTCTTCCACCCAAACTAGGGAGGACTGAGAGCATGCTATCTGCCTTACTGTAGGAGCCAAAGAAGAGAGCTGAGGATCCCTGAAAGAGCAAGGTCCCATTAGACAGTGGCCCACTGCTGGGGAGGGAGCCCCCACTTGCCTCAGGAAGAACATACTTGAGCGCTGACAGAGGGGGCGGCATATGGGGGGAAAGCTGAAGCCTGTCATAGGAGCCCAGGACCATGTCAGGAAGAGCTCAGCTGACCCGAGTCAGGGCCAACTGGGAAGGAGGCTGCCCATTAGAGGTAACTCTGGGGCAGGGCAGGGCAGCAAGAAAACCTTGGCGCCTTAATACCTACCCTGGGTTTCCCAGCCAGGAGAACTGGGGGGAGTCCTGCAGGCCCCAGAACCTCTCCTGAGAGGAAGCCATGGTTTACCCACATCCTTTGGTTTTGCTTCTTCAGAGCAGTGTAGCCTGAGAAGCAGCAATGATAATTAAATCATATTGTCACTTATTTGTCATGTACTAGGTGAGGAAACTGGTTGGTTTAATAACCATTCAGGACCTTCTGAGTTGCACATTTAAAGAGATCGTTTGATCTGCAACCGGTTTGTCTTGGTTTTCCACTCTTAGACACCTGAATATTTAGGAAGGCTTCCTAGAGTTTCCCTGGGACAGTATGTCTACTGTATTGTTGACCAATAGATTTTTTTTTTCTAAAAATGTTTTTTATGATTTCTGGCAGTAGAAACAGATAGATGTATTTAATAATTTGGTGAAATGTCATCAAGAATAATATTTATTTTAAAAGATAACTAAATATACATTTGTCTACATTTTCTTGAAACTCAAAGTGTGCTGGTGGTGGGAGACCTACAGTGATCTGAGATGCTTTTTTCCCTGGTAAGAAACATTATTTTTACTTATCTCAAACATCACTGAGTTCCAGCCCTCTTTATAGGTTTTTATAAAAGATAAGAAATTTTTTCCAGAACCATTTGTTCTACCCAGGAATTGAAGCCAAATAAGGAATTAGTTGAGTTCATATTTGTCTTGAGACAATTATGATGTTTCTTTTATGTAGTTTTGGAAAATACAGACATTTAGTTCCCATCTGATCCCAATCACTCAATTTTTGTTTATAAGCTTCTGGTTCAGCAACATTAAAAGGAATCAATATTTGAATTTACATCACTTCTGACTTAGGGCTGATAGCTTTAAAGTTCAAGGTCATGCCTCTTATTGAAATCACTTAATGTTCTGAGCATTTTTGAGAAAACAGTCAAAACAAGATGTTGACTTATCCTGCCAGACTCAAATTTCAGTGGTTATTTTATAAAATTAATAATTTAATAGAAAGTTTAAATGATAAGGTAGTGGCTTAGAGCTTGAGGCATGGTGGCTCACTCTGTCATTTTTTAAATAATTTAGAACTCTGCAATGCATCTTTTTCTTTTCATTTCTGATGATGCATGGCATGTGTCCAGAAAAAATTGAAATGCAAGAAACAAAGCAACCAGATGCCATGTGTTGCCCATTAATTTAGTAAAATTAAGCTTGATCATACCTGGAGCTGTCAAGGTGTGAAGAAACCAACTCTCTTGTGTTTTGTTGGCGTGATTATAAATTGCCACTACTCTTTGGTAGACAATATCTTTCAGGTTTTTGAAGGCATTTTCCTTTGTTGTAAGCAGTCCATGGCTAGGACTTTACTGTATGTGATGTATTAGTCATCTGTTGTTGTTTAGTCACTCAGTCATCCCCACCTCTTTGAGACCCCATGTACTGTAGCCCTCCAGGCTCCTCTGTCCATGGAATTCTCCAGGCGAGAATACTGGAGTGGGTAACCTTTCCCTTCTCCAGGGGATCTTCCTGACCCAGGGATCAAACCTGTGTCTCCTGAGTTGCAGGCGGATTCTTTACCACTGAGCCACCTGAGAAGCCCAGTCATCTGTTACTGCATAACAAACTACCTCAAAATCTAGCAGGTGAAAACAAATACCTCACATAGTTTCAGCGTGTAGGAATTGAGGGCAATTTAGGTGTGTGGTTATGGCTCAGGGTCTCTCGTAAGGTTTCCATCAAACTGTCAGCAGGGGCTGCAGAGTCACCTGGGCTGGAGAGTTCCTCTCCAAGTTCACTCCCCTGGTTATTGGAGACCTTGGTGGCTCACCTCATGGGTGCCTCCCTCCAGGCTGCCTGAGTGTCTTCATACCATAGCTGCTGGCTTCCTCCAGAGAGAGACAGGGTTAGCATGTGAGAGAAACCCAAGAGGGAGGCCACAGTATTTTTAAACCTAACCTTGGGAGTGACAGATCGTCCTTTCTGCCACAGACTCTGGGTCACAGAGACCAACACAGGTGCAGTGTGGGAGGGGAAAGCACCAGGTATGACAAGCAGGAGGGGGAGATCCTTGCCGCCTTCCTCGGAGGCTGCCGAGCACACGTGGCTACTTTGAAACAGACAAAAACCTGAACTATAACACCAGCCTGAATGCCCATCTCTGTGTTATGTAAATTACAATATACATCGTCCTGTGGAATGTGTTGCAGCTGTTAACAAAGGAAAAAGATCTATATGTGCAGATATGGAAAGCTTTGAAGTACACTATTAGGTAAATAAAGAATTCTAGTAGAGAAGGCTGTGTAGGATGATATGTTTTCTATAAATATTTTCAAAGTATGCATGTAATCCCCAACATTTTTGGCCCCAGGGCCCAGTTTCGTGGAAGATAACTTTTCCCAGGCCAGGGTAGGGGAGAAGGATGGAGAGTTTAGAGACAATTTAAGTGTACTTTGTTTATTATGCACTTTATTATTATCTCAGGCTATTCCACCTTGACTTTAGGGTCAGGGGTCACGCTCCTATGAGAATCTAAGGCCACCGCTGATCTGACAGGAGGTGGAGCTCAACAATGAGAGGGATGGGGAGTTCACCCACCACTCACCACCTCCTGTGCAGCCCGACTCCTAACAAGGGGTAGGACCCCTTCTGGTAGAGCATCCTTTTTTTTTCCCTAGAATGAAAACCTGTTACCAGTGATGTATTTTTCATTTTTTCCCTTCTCTCCATTTCCCCAGTGAGTAATTTTTTTTTAATTTGGAATCAGGGCACAGATGCCTGCACTGACACTCCTGCTGTCCTGCCCGTTCACCGTCAGCACCTCAGCCCTCCCCCACTCTGATCTTTCTTTTCCAAGTGCCCGAGGTCTGCAGGAGCTGCTGGGCTGTGACTGTTCCTGCACTGGCCTCGGCTGTTCATTTGCAGCCCGCTTTACTGCAGCGCCCGTGCATCTACTGGGTGACACGTAGATGCTTTCTGCTTCAGTGTCTTCAGCCAGCTGGGCAAGAATTATTGTTTGAACAAGTTTTGCAAGTTCCAAGATGCCTGGTCTACCTGGAATCTCATGAATCATTAGATTTCTGTCTCACTGAGGTTTCCTCCCAGCTGGCTGTCTTGTCTTAAAACCCCTTTTCTTCTGTGGCAGTCTCTTGAGGCACAACTGGCCTGACTCTGCTTTCTTCTAGAAGTAGCTTGTTCCTTTCTAGCCCTGGGGTGAAATGCTTCACTGAAAATTCTGCTTTCAGTTGTGAAGTTATGAAATCAGTCTCTTGGTCTGCCAGCTTCTGCTTCTTGCTGTCTTTCGAATCCTCGTTTACTCAGTAGGAGGAAGTAAATTTGCTAGATACCTCCATCCTGTCCTGAGTCTGGTTATTTCTTCCTTTACCCGTCTCCATGAGCCTCCTTATTAATTCATTCCATGAGTATGCAGTTAGCCTCGACTCTATGGCAGACACGGTGTTAGGGACTGGGGAGAGAACTGTAAACAGAAAGTCTCGGCCCTCCCCTTACAGACCTTACTGTCTAGTTCGAATGCCTGATACTATTATACCTAATTAAGTGTGCGAATAATTGACTATAGACCGACAAGTCCTACAAATGAGAAACCCAGGTGCATATTCAAGCAGGCAGGCTTGCAGGGCCAATGATAGGCTATACATTGTGTCTGTGCGAGTTAGAAAAAGCCATCCCCTCTCTGTGGACAAAAGGCAACCTCCAGGTATATGCAGACCTGTAGGCACAGAGTTTGGCAACAGAGGGAGCCTTTTTTTTAGTTCGCAGAAAGGGATCACCTTTTCCAGGCAGGTAGAGCCCAGTGTCAGGGTATGTGACTTGGCTAGTACAGCAGCCTTCCTCCTGCCCATCTTGATTAGAGCCCTTATTTCGAGCACAATCTGCTGAACCCAAGGGGAGCTGACTGATCTGGCGGACTGGGTAAATCTAAAGGCTAAGTTATCCAGACGATGGAGGTGGGGAGGGGGGATGATGAGGAAGACAATCAAGAGCCTTCCAGGCAGAGAGAATTGCATGCTAAGGTCCCCAAAGTACAAAACAGCCTAGGATATTCCAGGAACAGAGACTAGAGAAGGAGAGTGGACGGACAGATAGGCTGAGCTGAAGCCAAAACAGCCAGAAAAGGCCAGACCACACAGGGCAGGGTCTCCCTAGACCAGTCAGCAGGTCCCAGTTGAGGATGGCCTCAAATGCTGAGCTAAGGAGTTTGAACTGGAGTACCATTCTTTTATTTATGGAGGGTCTGAATTATTCTGCTTCCTTTTTGTCTTTAAGTATAATCATTCCTTTCTGGTTTAAGTTTGTGTTTATCATCTTCTTTCCTTGCCATTGAAAGGTACATAAATACTTATTTCTTCTTCTCTTAAAGAACTGCAAACAGCAGGCATGTTCAAGGCAAGTTCTTGGGCTTGCTTCTGGTTACGTGGTTTCCTAGAACCACATGGAGGAAATCAAAGGAAATCATAAGGAAACGCTGTGCCCTTCCCCGTGACCAGCACCCACACACATATACACACTTGCACACAACCACAGGAATGTTCTCTACCACGTATTACGTCAAGAAAAGGAAGCCAAGTGTTTCACTCTGGCAGCATTTTGCATATTTAAATTTTGAGCTAACATCTTAAGTTAATTAAACTTGAATGCATGAAGCAAACATATCCCATCAGTGATGAGCAGAACAATCCAAATGGATAAGCTATTCTCTGGGAAGATGGTGTGGATGAATATCAGACATTGTTTGACATTCACAACCATCTGAAATGTTGACCTAGGGCATCAGAACATGCAGGTTCAGGGTAGGCAAGTCAGGTGGTTAGAAAAAGACACCTGCCCCCTGCTGCCTCGTCAGCACCCAGTCTGCTGGTTCCTGCCCCTCTTAACAACTGCCACGGCTGGGAGGTTGCTGCAGCCCTGAGAAGGCTGTTACTGTCTGCTGAGTCTCACTTCCTCCTTCTCCTACTCCTCCTCCTCCAGGTGTGTTTCCCAAAGACCTGCTGACCCCTCCTGGTGGTACCTTAGCTGCATGCTCTGAAGGAGAGAGTCAGCAGGTATCAGATATTGGCTAGGTAGGATAATGAAAGTGTAGCCATTCACATTTCCCATTTTCAACTCTCCAACACACACACAGACACAAACATGCAGGCAGGCATGCACACATACATATACACACAGACACGCATGTACACGCACCAACCCACACTATTTGGCAAGGGGAGGCTGGTTACATTGGCCCTGAAAGAAGTAAACCATCAGCCTATAGTGCCCGACTCTGTTCAGTGTTTTAATGGGAACTTCCACTTGTTCATTTGTTTGACTCACCTTCATCGCAGCTTCACTGTAGGAGTCTACTCAGTGAATACGTGGAATCCACCAGTTCGGTACTTAACCAGTCCCTGAGGGGTCTATAGACAGAATTCTGAAGCTCCAGTACTTTGGCCACCTGATGAGAAGAGCTGACTCACTGGAAAAGACCCTGATACTGCGATAGATTGAGGGCAAGAGGAGAAATGGGTGACAGAGGACGAGATGGTTGGATGGCATCATCGACTCAATGGACATGAGTTTGAGCAACTCTGGGAGACAGTGAAGGACAGGGAAGCCTGGTGTGCTACAGTCCATGGGGTCACAAAGAATCAAACACAACTTAGTGACTGAATGACAACAACTGCAGACAGAATTCAGAGTGTCTGTGAACTTGACTGAGAAAAAGCACTGACACCTTTATTTTCACTAAACTTGAGCTAAAATTCAGATTTCTGAAGAGGACAAATATGTAGGATACTTTCCTTTGGAGAAGGAAATAAGGTGTCTAGGAAAACAATACAATAATTAGGAATATGGGATACAAACCAGTAGTGGCACCTGTGACTTTTCAACAGTAATCAGATGTTTTTATAGTATGGTTAAGTCATTGTAGATGTTACTATTTGTTAAAGTTGTTGAAATATTAATGCTCTTCACTGCTTCAAAATTACTATAGTTATCAGAACCTGTAGTATATCTTCTTATTTAGTGTTTAGTGAAGAATATACATTGCTATCTCACACTTTTTGTCCTAAAAATATTTTGATAACTTGTTTTGTTATAATTTTTGTGCTTTATAACTCCATGTGTTCATTTAAGAATGTTAAAACACAGTTCTGGGAAAAGTTACATTCGCTTTTCCAGACTACCAGAGGGGTTCCTGACACAAAAAGATTCTGAACTCCTTGGGCTGGAAAACACTTGAGCTCTAGGCTCAAATCCTGCTCAGTCCCCTGGCTGCACAACCTTAGAATAGTAACTTCTGAGCCTCAGTTTCATCATCTGCAAAATGGTTTAATAATAGTGATGAAGCAGGTGAACATCTTAGTTAAGAAAAATGCTTTTTCTTTTCCCTCTTGTTATACTAACAAATGTGAGGTCTTGTTTAGAGTGCTTGTAAATTGATAAAAAGTAGAATCATTAAGAAATCACTTATACAGCCCTCAACTTTGTTTTCTTTGCTTTTTGATTCTTGTTAACAGCAGTCATTTAAAATATAACAAATATATTTAAGTACAGTGTTAAATATTTAAAGTCAGGGAAAGTATTACGTACACTAATATTTTTACCTTTTTAGTTGTTGCATTGTAAAATATTTTAGTCTGTCTGTCTGTTCAGGGAATAACATTGCATTCCCCACCCATTCTCTGAGTGTGAGATAATCTTTGTCGGCCTTTTTGTTTGATTGCTTTTGTGATGTGTAAAGATTCAAGTGAGGAGCTGTAGGGAAAGTACTGCCAATAAGGCAGTTCTGGGACATTTCTGGCAGGTGTTTTTTCCCTACTTCATCATTTTCCTTTCTAATGAAAAATTAATCAGTGAAGTCCCCAAATTATTCCATTTATTTTTCTGTATTCCTATACTGCATCGAGAAAGCTAATCATTAATATATAGAGAGAGTGCTTTTAGAATGATGGTTAAAAAACAAAATGTGTTAGGTGATTAGAGATGGTAATGGTTGTTTTTCCCTAAGGTACTAGTACCAGTTGTATATTGTTATATAAAAATAAATAATATAAATAGGTGTTTAAATATTAAAAAGATTTAATATCAAGGAACGCATACTGTGCTAGATCAGATTGTAAGACTTGTTAATGTCTATTTTTAAAAGCCATTTGAGAGAAAGTACATTAATTTGTTTTAATTGTGCAGGCTTCCCTGGTGGCTCAGATGGTAAAGAAATCTGCCTGCAGTGCAGGAGACCTGGGTTCCACCCCTGGGTCAGGAAGATCCCCTGGAGAAGGGAATGGCAACCCACTCCAGTATTCTTGCCTGGAGAATCCCATGGACAGAGGAGCCTGGTGGGCTACAGTTCATGGGTTGCAAAGATTCAGACATGACTGAGTGACTAACATTTTCCCTTCATATTAGTTTGTTTTAATTGTGCGGACTACCCAATTTTCTTCACTCAGTTTTTTAGAAAGAGGCAAATTATCATGCCGCCCACAGCATGTTTGCTAAATTTCTCTTAGCTACCTTCTGGATTTACAGAAGGGCTGGTGAACAGAATTCATGGCAGTAAATCAGGCCATCCAGAAGTCAGGTGTCTTCTAGCTTTGTGAAGATGCACTTGGTGAGGACATAACTGGCTGTTGAGAGCTTGAGATAGTCTAGTTAGTGATGAAAGATAAGAACATCTATTTTTAACAGGTTTTTCCAGCTCTGTTGAGGTGTATTTGATAAAATGTGTCTATACTCAAGTATACCAACTGATCTGATAGATGTATTGTGCTCAATCTCTCAGTCGTGTCCAACCCTTTGCGACCCCATGGACTGTAGCCCACCAGGCTCCTCTGTTCATGGGATTTCCCAGGCAAGCGTACTGGAGTGGGTTCCCATTTCCTCTTCCAGGGGATCTTCCCGACCCAGGGATCAAACCCCAGTCTCTTGAGTCTCCTGCATTGGCAGGCAGATTCTTTACCACTGTGCCACCTGGGAAGCCCTCATATATGTATACATTGTGAAATATCACAGTCAAGTTAATTAACACCACCTCACGGTAACCTTATTTTTGTAGTGGGAGCACTTAGGAACTATTCTCTTAGCAAATTTCAAGTATGCAATACAGTATTATTCACTATAGTCACCATGCTGAACAGTAGATTCCCAGAACTTATTCATCTTATGACTAGAATGTGTCCCCTTGACCAACATCTCCCCACCCTCCCCATCCCACAGCCCCTCCCTCTCAGAATATCTTCTGGTAACAAAATAGTTTAGGATAGGGTTGCTATGAAACAATTTTAAAAAGTGATGAAGAAGAATTTAGTACCTGAAGTATCAAAATATTTAATAAATCTACAATAAATAAAACAATGTTTTGCAGGCATAAGAATTAATGCAACAGAAGGAATAGACCTGAAATACACACAAAGACACACACACAGACACACAGACACACTCACATGCATTTATGATCATGTGGAACACAGCAAACCAGTAGGGGAAGAAATGGATTATTCAGCAAACCACATACCAAAATATACTCTAGGGAACCAGGGAATTACGTGGGGTTGGAAAAAAAAAATTTGTTTTTTTTTTAATCTAGGAGAAAAAAGTAGGTGACTAACCAATACTGGGATGGGAAAGGATTTTGAAATTTAAAAGCAGTATAAGAAACCACAAGGGAAAGTATTACTCTACTTCACCATTGTTTTATTAAAGATGGTTAGGAGTGTAAGGAACTAAACCAACTTAAAATATCACAAATAAATGGAGGGTTTACTGGAAAGGGGTCTTGGATTAATCCACAGTCCACAAGGATTGTGACTGGGATGGGCCTTCCTGAGGCTAAGTTAGAGAAGCTACTTTAGCTTCTGAAAGGACCAGGGATCTGAGCATTGGACCTGAGTTCTGTCACACAACCTGTTACCATTGCTTTTTTCTGTCTAGCTGTTTCACCCTGAACCAGCTGGCCTTGATTAGTAGGAGGGAGGACCCACTGCCTTCTCTTATTGTTTTGTGTTTAGTTGATAAGTCCTGTCCAACTCTTTGCAACCCCATGGACTGTAGCCCGCCAGGCTCCTCAGTCCAAGGAATTCTCCAGGCGAGGATGCTAGAGCGGGTTGCCATGTTCTTCTGCAAGGGAACTTCCCGACCCAGGGATTGAACCTGCATCTCCACATCTCCTGCATTGCAGGCGGATTCTTTACCGCACCACCAGGAAGGCCAATTTCTCTGGACAGGAACAAGTTCTCTGAGAAGAGGATATGAGTTGGACAGAAAAGGGCAGGGCAGGCATGATTCATGACTAACATATGCAAATTTGAAACTCCTTAGAACAAAAAGACAGTAAACATTTAAAAGATAAATACCACCCAGTTTAAAAAAATTGCAACAAATATTACTCCAAAAGATTTAATATCCTTAACATAGAAAAGAGTTTTTCAGATAACAAGAATATCCCAAACAACCCAGTTTTTCAAATGGACAGAGGACATAAATAGACAGTTTGCAAAAAAGGAAAAAGAAAATACTATATATCGAAAAAGAAGATTAACTTTATTAGTAGCAAAAGCGGGGACAAATTTGAGAAAACAATAAGATACATTTTTTGGTCTAAGAAACTGACATTTTTTGCCTTTTTTGTGTTTTTAAAATCATACTGTCATTTCTGACAAGGGTAGAGTGGGTTTAGACATTCATATCCTTCTGCTGACGTTCAAATTGTTACAACCTTTCTGGATGAAAATATTTTGAGCCATGAAGATAGATGCTCATGTTCAACTTGATCAAGTAATTTTTCTAAGAAGAAAGCAGTCAAAGATATGTATAAAGATAGCTTTGTAGCATTATATGTAATGGTAGAAATCTGAAAATAACCTAAGTCTCCAATATTACCTAATTGTTACTTAATAGTTTATCCATAGATGAAATAAATGAAATAGTGTAAGCCATTAAAAATCATTTGTTCCAAGAATATTTATTTACATAATTCCAGTTTTGTAAGTAAACAACAGAGAGAGCGAAAAAATGAGAGAAGCAAAGACATGTAAACCTAACAAAAAACATTCTAAACTGTTACTGGCACTTGGTAGGACAATATATTTATTTTCTACAATGAAAATATTACTGTGCTTATCCTATAAACAACAGCAGTGACATATTTGACATCTGTGTTGAAGTAAAATAGACATTTTTATCATTGACCTAGAGAAGGTCCAGGAGAGCTCTCTTGTCCAGGAGAGCTGTTTCCATATATTTCTGCATATTGTCTTAAAGGAATTAAATTCAGAAACCCATCTCTAAGGATCTTGGTCCATACCTGCTGCTCATCATAGTACTTAGTAAATGTCCACTGTACGTTCAGATCTCAAATCTCTGTTTGTACATGTGCAGAGGATTTAAACCCTACTGTGTATATCTCCTTGATTCTTCTTGCAGTCTGGTTGTCACTTTTTACAGGTACCAGGATGAAAGAAGATGTATTTTTTTATTTTAGATTGGGAAAAAACAGATTTAAACTATTAATAAATCCAGGAGAAATAAACTAATTCCATTTTTTTCTTGAGAATATCTGCTGGATTTCTATCAGTAACCCTAGACTCAGGAGTTTTTTCACCATCTGTCTTTTGGTGTGTGTGCATGCTCAGTCACGTCCAACTCTTTGCAACCCTTGCACTATTGCCCACCAGGCTGTTCTATCCATGGACTTTTCCAGGCAGGAATACTGGAGTGGGTTGATGTTTTCTACCCCAAGGGATCTTCCCGACCCAAGGATCGAACCTGCATTTCTTCCATCTCCTTCATTGGCAGGCAGACTTCAGCAACTGTGCTACCTGGGAAGCCTTTTTATTTAAATTTCTAGCTCAGAATTCACAAAAATTACATCTCGCTGTTTATTCTTAAATCAAAAAGTGTCAGTGCCTGTTTACTCTTTGCCTAGCTCTGTACTACACACTCTGAAGTCACTGTCTTATCCTCACAAGTCTATGCTTATGGTTTTTACTCCCATTTTACAGAAATAGAAGCTTCAAAATCAAGTTAGTAAGCGATGGCTTTAAATCTGTCTGCTTAACCAAGCTATCGTGCCTCATTCATCCATTGATTTATTCACCCAGTCAATGGATAAAACACATCATCTTAAGGAAGTCTCTGTACAGCAAAGATTTGTAAACCTCATGATCCACTTCCTTTGTATCAGTTTATAAAATAAAATCTAAGGACCATAAAAATCTATGAACAGTCCCTTAAAAATTCCTTGTAACTTAAATTGGCCTATAATAGGATTCTTTTCATTGTGATGGTTGGACATGGAAACAAAAAGAAGCTTTTTTATTGTTTACTGTAAATTTCAAAAATATAGATAGGTGTGTGTGTCTAACAACAACATAAACATTTTTCTCATTCTGGAGACCTTGACCTCTAGCTGTAGAGTAGTCTTTTCCACCAGCCTCTCCTCTCTATTATCCAGTTGTATTAAAATTGTCTTCTTACTACTTCTCACTACCTGACTTGATATTATCTGTGTGTTTGCTCGTTTTTGTTGCTCTTTGCTTTACAATGAAAGTTCTATTGTTGTTCAGTCACTCAGTCGTGTCCAACTCTGTGACCCCATGGACTGAAGCACGCCAGGTTTCCCTGTCCTTCACTGTCTCCCAGAGCTTGCTCAAGCTCATGTCCATTGTGTCAATGATGCCATCCAACCATCTCATCTTCTGTCACCCCCTTCTCCTCCTGCCCTCAATCTTTCCCAGCATCAGGGTCTTTTCCAATGAGTCAGTTCTTCGCATCAGGTGACCAAAGTAGTGGCGCTTAAATTTCAGCATCAGTCCTTCCAATTAATATTCAGAGTTGATTTCCTTTAGGATTGACTGGTTTGATCTCATTGCTATCCAAGGGACTCTCAAACGCTCTATTAGGTCACATGGTCTTTTTGTCTATTTTTTCCTCCTCCTCAGAACTACTCTTTAGTTCCATTTGTGCAGAATGAATGAACTGATGGATGAATAAGTTTCTCTACCTCTGTCTGCTATGTGGGAGCAGAAACCACACACCCCGCCATTTTTGATGTTCCTAAGCTGTTCTGGGCTGCCCAGGAGATACCTGATGCATGACTTGTCCCAAACCTACCAAGTGGCACATTCCCCTGACCCCTCACCCTGCTCTGACTTCCTGTGGTACTTACCACTGCAGCCCTACACCCAGAAAGTCCTTGGTACCAGGCAGAGCCCCCATGAGCTGCTGCTGCCTCCACGTGCATAGCCCCTCCAAGCCCAGGCGGAGGGCACTGATGTCCATGGCCAGAGACTGGTTGTTTTTGTTATGGAAGAATCCTCACCAGAGTCCACCATTTCATGGAACTGTGCTCCGCGTCTCCGAGTCCTCTCTGCCAATGTGGGATGAACACACAGACTCTCCGGCCCGCATGCAGAGACACCTGTTACCTTTCTGGGCCAGGGCTACCTTGCGCTCTCACATTCTTCTCAGGTTTTGGGGGAACCCTCCTTTCTATTTTTACCTCTCGAGCAGGGATTGGACTAAGGGGAGAGATGATTGTAAGGTGGGGTGGGTAAATCAGAAGTTCTGAGTGAGGAAAAATGCATCACACTCCATGTCAGCACTGAAGCATTAGCTAGCAATGCTTCCTCCAGGAAGAATAACTTCCCTGCGGGCAACCGGGTACCTCCTGCAGATGGTCACTGTGGGGAGTACCCTGCTGGCCCTCCAAGCCATCCGGAAACCATGGACCCCTGAGATGAACTCACTTTAACCCCAGGCTGGGATGGCTGCTAGCTGGAGATAAAGCTTAGCTGTTTCCTTTCTGCTTTGTGTTGGACTGTATTCTAGAAAGATATGTCAGAAATGGTATCCTAATTAGTAATGGCTCACTCCACACACACACATACACATGCGCACACACTTACTCACACCAAACACACTTACACACACCACACACTCAGAAGAGGATTCACGGTGTTCACCACCACAGTCTATATTCTGACAGAGTTTTATTTGGCTTCTTGGACAACTAAACCGAGGCAGATGAGAGCTGGGTAAGCCGTGGGGTATGTCAGCCTGAGAAAAGAAATGTGCGGTGCCTGTTGACATGCAGGGCCTTGTTCCATGCACGCTTCATGCAACTTAACAAAGCACATCCAGAAACCTGTTCTTGCTTCCAGAGCAGTCACAGAGCCTCTGCTGGTAACGGAGGCCTTGTCCAAAGAAGGCCGATGCTTCTCTTGGATCTGGGCAGAGAGAGGGGCAAGGGGCTTCTGCCAGAGATCAGGCCAGCCCAGAGAAAGGGAATCAGGGGGCTGCCCCCTATTGATTTATTAAAAAAAAAAAAAGGAGGAAGGAACCTTCCATCATCACTACCGCTGTGACCACTGCTTACTATTTTTTCAGGTTTGTGTACTCATATAATGTTCCTGGGCTTCCCCGGTGGCTCAGCTAGTAAAGAACCCGCCTGCGATGCAGGAAACCCAGGTTCAATCCCTGGGCCAGAAAGGTCCCAAGGAAAAGGAAATGGCAACCCACTCCCAGTATTCTTGCCTGGAGAATTCCATGGACAGAGAAACCTCTCAGGCTACAGTCCATGGGGTTGCAAAGTATCAGACATGACTGAGCGACTAACACTTTCACTTGCTTTGCATCATAATGTTTTTAACCAGAAAAGGCTAGTATGTTTTATTTTGAAACAATTTAGTATTTTGAAGAAGAGGAAGGAAGGGAAAATAGAACCCATCTTAGAAATCCTGGGCAAGTGATGTCTGCTTAGTGACAGGGCACAGTCACCCTTTCCTGTGGGGGAAAGCCATACTCCATGCTTTGCAAAACATGGTCCTTCCTGTTAGGAAGGCTGGCTATAATATTAGCGAGGAGAAGATGAATGGAGGACTGTCTTGGCTTAGGAAATCCGTTTCTATTTTTTGTCCAACTGAGTCACTGTGATAAAAGTGGCCCGAGCATCACAAGACTTGTAACCTTTATGTCATCTCCCCTCCCACTCTGTTCCCGAAAACGCTCATGTTTTTGTTCTATCAGCTTTTCTCTTGCTTCAAACAGTAAAGAGTTTTTCTTCATTGGCAGACATTCCATCTGTTTATGAATTGTCACTGATTTTTCTTTTTTGCACATGATCTGCCCTCTGCTCCTGTCTTTGCCCCTTGCTGTTCAGTCGCTCGGTCGTGTTCACTCTTTGCAACCCCATGGACTGCAGCACGCTAGGCTTCCCTGTCTCCCGGAGTTTGCTCAAACTCATGTCCATTGAGTCAGTGATGCCATCCAACCATCTCATCCTCTGCCACCCCCCTTCTCCTTCTGCCCTCAGTCTTTCCCAACATCAGGGTCTTTTCCAGTGGCCAAAGCTCTTCTTATCAGGTGGCCAAAGAATTGGAGCTTCAGCTTCAGCATCAATTCTTTCAATGAATATTCAAGGTTGATTTCCTTTAGGATTGACTGGTTTGACTTTTGCACTATCCAATTGGAATTCTTAACTGTATATGCCTTGGCCTCCTGATTCTCAAGAATACCAGTGTGGGGGGCATGAACTGATCCAACTTTGTTCTTGTAGTATTGAGTTAGCCTGAGATGCCCCATTGACAACATCATTCCCATACAGTTCTAATTTCCATTTAGGAAGTATTTAGATTCATTCTGGTTCTCTTTGATTACATATCATTAAGGTGCTCTTTGATTATATGTTAGTTTGGGTTATTTTTAAGTAATTTTGTTTCAACTTTAGAAACCACCACCGGTAGCTTGGCAGTAGTGCCACAGATTGTAGCTGATGGACCCTTATGTGTTCAATAACCCCACTGTGATCTGGGCACAGCTATTCACTCGTGACGTGGGGATTCCGGTGGCACTTCACCAGCATGCAGTTGTCCTAAAGGACATCAGGATAAGCCCCTGCTTGTTAACTGAATTCAGGCACAAGTCTATATACACAGTCCAATATGTGTCCTCCATTACCTGCTTGGTTTTCAGAATGCAGAGAGTTCAGGGCCACTGGCTATGGTGCCTGGATCCAGCTGTCTCAGGACTGGTCACTGCAGCCCATTTTCTGTCTCCTCTTCCTTCCCTTTTCACTAATTCATGAGCAGCCATTAAAGTGGAAAGTTAGTTACTGCTTTCCCTTAGCTTTCTGCTTTCCTTTTCAGCTACCACTTTTCACATCTTCCCCAACACTCACTAATAAGAAGCTTCCAGCTCCTGTGTCACCGAACATATAATCTTTAATAGTCAGTAGTTGACTTCTGTGGCCCTGACTTGTGAGCGATGACTGCTAATTTCACTCGGGCTGTCTGAATCTTGGCAAGGTGACAAATTGTGTGGTGTTTTTTTTTTTTTTCTTTTATTTCCTGGGATAATCACTAGAATTTCTTTTTTTAACATCCATTTTTCTATGCCAGGAATTCCAAAGTCAAAATATACATAAACCATTAGGTTGTAAACAAAAGCATCTAGGAATTTCTAGCTAGAAGAAGGTCAAGGTCAAGGTCAAGGGCAACCATCTACTCCAGTACAGGGATGTCTTTCCAGTACCTCCAACTCAGTGTCCTTGGCAGCCAGCTGCCACCCCCGATGAGGGGAGGAAAGTCCCAGTCACCAGGCTGCCACCCCCCCACTGCCCCCAGTTGTTGGGTTGGCAGATGCTTTTTGTGAGCGGAGGTCAGAGTCTTATGCTCTCTTGTTTCTTCATGTGAAATGGTGACTGATAATAGCAGTACTTGCTCATAGAATTGTTGAGAGTGTCAGGTCAGTTAATACACCTAAAGGTGCTTGTGCTCAATCGTGTCTGACTCTTTGTGACCCCATGAACTGTAGCCCATCAGGCTTCTCAGTCCGTGGGATTTTTCAGACAAGAATACTGGCATGGGTTGCCATGCCCTCCTCCAGGGATCTTCCCAACCCAGGGACCAAACTTACATCTCCTGCATTGCAGGCAGTTTCTTTACCTGCTGAGCCATCAGAGAAGCCCCTGATACACATAAAAACTGTGGACGATGCCTGGCAAGAGCTAAGTGGGGGCTCACTGCTCCTGGGTAATGCCGCCTCTGTAGCTGGAACCCAGGAGTAGCAGAGAGAGGACAGATGAGATTCAGGCTGACTGGTCAGAGTTCAGACTCTGCCAGCAGCTAGCTTTGTGAACATGCTTAATCCATTCTGAGCTTCGATTTCCTTCTGTGTAACATTTGGATAAGGAGTCTCCTGTATGTACTTGCTGTTAAAGGCAGTCAGTAAAATACCAAGTGATTTAAAGGGTTAGTGAGAATTCATGTAAGTCGCCCGATACAGAGTAGACATGCATTAAACAATCATGATAAATCACATTTCCTGCTTGGCTGAAGAGGCCAAAAGAGAAGGTTCTGTTTGCCTTGCCTTAGGAGACAAGAGAGCACTGTGCTTGTCACATTAGTGCCTAATAGATAGTGGGTTATTTTACTCAAAGGGGAGTAAAGATGAAAGTGAAGAGTAATTCAGGTTTGGAGCTTCTAAGCACCAAAGAAAAGATGTGATAGATATTTGCAAACCTAGAAATGAAAAGCCTTTTACATTAACCTACTAGAATGTATAAGGTTCTCTGATGTGCATAAACTCAGAATTTCTAGTAATGTTTCTCTTCAATGCTAGCGAAACTATACTGGTTCATCTGAGCCAAAGAAAAAGCAACATAGGCTTTTTTCCTTTCAAGTATTATAGTAAACCCTTTTCATGGAGACTCAAACTGCGAGAGTCTTTGTTAGGTATCTTTTCGGCAGTATAGGAGCTCCTAACTGAGGCTACCAGGCTTCCCTCGTGGCTTAGACAGTAAAGAATCTGCCTGCAATGCAGGAGACCTGGGTTCGATCCCTGGGTTGGGAAGATCTCCTAGAGAAGGACATGACAACCCTCTCCAGTATTCTTGCCTGGGGAATCCCATGGACAGAGGAGCCTGGTGGACTACAGAGTCCATGGGGTTGCAAAGAGTCAGACAGAACTGAGCGACTAACACACACAAACAGAGCTGGGGCTACCAGCCTTTTGTCCACCCCTGTCCCGTCTCCTCCCCCATCAACTCCAGATGTCCCGGACCAGCAAGTCATGACCCCCAGGGGCAGACTCTCCAGAATCCTCAACTATAAACAGGATGATTCCTGGCTCACCACCTCTGAAAGGAGCCAGTTCCTGGCAGAGACCTCCATGACATTAATTCTTTTCTTTACCTTGAATGATCTTTGATTACAGATTAAAGAGATGGTGACTAATAGCAGTTTTTACATTCCTGGTTTAATGACTAGATGGGACTTATTTTTAATTAGTGCTTCAGTTGTCTATATGTAAACGATGCCCACTGATGTGCTTAAGGGCCTTTTTGAAAAGCGATTATTTTCTTAATTTTGTTAAACATTGCTTGTTTGCAATGCTATTTGTGTTCTCTATGAGAAATCTTTTAAGTAGAGATCATTTCCAGCCTTTGTGGACTAATTCAGTTTTAGTGGAGATCATCTTGACAAGAGCATTTACCATATTTAGAATAAATTGCAGGGCAGTGGGTTTGCCTAGTCCAGGGAGAGTCTACCAGTGCAGAACATGAAGGCATTTTCATGAAATTCAGAGCTGGTTCCCTCGCGCAACCCTTTGCTGTCCTCAGAGATACACAAGTATGCCCCCCAGTTTCCATGGCAGCAGGAATTGGGGATGCAGACATCTGGTAAACCTTGGCAGACCATCTTGAACATGGCTAGAGGCCCTTGGCCTGATAAAATCAGGTAGATATTACCCAGGTAACAGCATGTATTCAGTGACAAGATGAAACCACAATTTGGCATGTTGGGATCAACAGATGTGTTAGTTACAGGACATAAGCTGATTACTTGCCTCAGCTCCAATATCATATTCAAAGTGTGTGCTCTCCGAAATCCTTGAAATTGCTCCCTGAAAAGTAACTTTGGGTTCCAAAAGTCTGACGTTGCCAATTAATAGATATATTTTTAGGATGTTTTTAGATAATACACTTTGGGAATTTTCACCCAATTTTCTTTTTTAAAAGAATCATCTTAGAATCAGTTTTCACCCACTGCAAGGCTTTTAGCATTTTCTTTTTTTAATCTGTGTCTCAGAATAGTAGCTTCAGAGTTGCCAACTGAAAAAGGACCTGTGTGTTTGTTGTGTATGTGGCTGCAAGCTATTCCCAAGCACACCCTAAATAGGTTTAGAAAACTGGTACACGGAGTATGTCACGTGGTGTTAGCAGGAAAAACCACTTGACCTCAGTCCTTAGAAGCTGTCATGTGTTCTGATTGTGAGCAGTCGTTTCCTTGGACTTGCAAACTGAAAGGAGAAAAATTATATTTGACTTAGTCATTTCCAAGAAGGTAAATAAATGGTCCTTTTAGCAGAGTGGTGTTAGGCTGTCCACTGCCACCTTTAAACTGCAGTGATAGACTAATGGCTCTCCCTGAATTCTAGGAATGGTCCCATCAACCTGGATAAGCTCCATAGGAACTAGCGCACATTGCTGTCCATTAAGTTTGTCCAGCAGCAAGTGTTTGCCTAGCACTAGCAGCTGCATAAAATATCAGAGCAAGTACATGTGGGAAAGCAGTAACTGAAGCAATAAGAGAATAATCAAGGTCACATGGTCATAAATTGGTGACATTGTCATTCATCACGTTGTAGCTTTTGGCATACACAGATGATTTGTCTTCATTTCCTTTTAAAAAGCAAATATTAAAATACCACAAACTTATAAGTGCTGAGGTTAAAAGATAATTTTTATTCATTCAAAAAAATTTAAACATCCACTACTAAAATTATTTTATGTAGAACTAGGAACAGTTTCAGAATAAATAATGTTTTAGACCACTATTGAAAGTTCAGAGAAGGATATCTGTTTATACAAATGCTTAATTCCTGATTGGGTGGCCCCTAGGGGTGGTTCTGCATGTTGTTTGGCCTTTCATGTGTTTTAACTATATCACACTTTCTATTTTGGACTGAGCTCATGTGGCCAAAATTGTGTCAGTTCAGCATAAGCACTGCTGTGCTTTCTCACTATCCTAATCTTATGTATTTCCTGCATCATGATTTATTTAACAAGTATTTAGCTAATTTAGCTTAATTGTGGAGCAAGAGAGTTAGAACTAAGATTTCCTGATTGCTAATGTTTTGGTTCCACTAATTTGATTTTGTACTTCCTTTAGCTCACAGTTTCCATTCACTACCCCAGGACACAAGTCTTTACACCATCAATAATGCTCTAGAGACATTTCCACCTTCTTTGGGTTTAACACCTACATCTCATTATCTTTTAACTGAGTTCTTGGACATGCAAGTGGAAAAGAAAATAATGGGTGATTAATGCTTATGTCATGAGTAAGAACTAACTGTAACTATAATGAATATAACTTATTCTTCAATTTCTTCTGCAGTGAAATATCGTGGTGGTTAACAGTTACCAGACTGAGGTTAAACAGACTTTAATTGAAAACTACAAGCCCATAGCACTGCCACATGCAAATCTAACACCAAAATGAAACAAACCCTAAAATTGTTCAATAGCACCCCCTAGCATACATAACTTTAGGCTTTCAGACTAGGAAGCAAATTCTAGTTCTCATTTCCTGTCTAAAAAGTATATTTTTTCACATGTCTAGTTATATTGGCACATTCTTCACATTATTCCTGACTTGAATGTCTGAAGGTAACTATAAACAGGGGGTAGAGTAATCTAGTGGGCTTTCCTGATGGCTCAGTGGGTCAAGAATCCTCCTGCAATGCAGGAGACACTAGGGTAGAGTAATCTAGTGGGCTTTCCTGATGGCTCAGTGGGTCAAGAATCCTCCTGCAATGCAGGAGACACTAGAGGCTCGGGTTCAATCCCTGGGTCGGGAAAATCCCCTGGAGAAGGAAACGGCAACCCACTCCAGTATTCTCGCCTGAAAGAATCATCCCATGGATTGAGGAGACTGGTGGGCTACAGTCCACGGGGTCGCAAAGAGTCAGACACGACTGAGTGACTAAGCACAAGCAAGCACACAGCTTATTCTAGTGGAATAATTTCTTGCGCAAATGTTTTTGAAATGATTTTACTCTAACTGTGGCTGTCTTCTATTCATTGTCTGTGCTTTAGTTGGCTAGTTTAAAGGAATTTTTGGTTTTTTTGGAGTAAGTCATCTAGGAAAGAGGAGAAGCACAGCTGGGGGATTGTGGAAATCCACAAGGTGGAAGTAGTATGTTTAACCGCCTTTGATACATGTTCAGAACACAGCCTCTGAAGCCAGACTCTGTGAGCGTGATCTTGGGCCGGCTCTTAACCGCCCTGTGACTTAGTTTTCTTTTCTGTAGAACAGTTTAATAGTTACAGTGCCTGTGTCAGGGGGCTGTCACAGTTAATGCAAGCATCTTGGAAACCTAGTACGTAATGAATGCATTGTTAGCATTATTTCACTGTGAATGCTTGGATGTGGTCATGATCTATAGTTTGGGATCTGACATCAGAAATTCCTGAGTTCAAATCCTCTGAGAAACCATGGGCAACTTTCTGAAACTCATTTTGTCACCTCTGAATGGGAATAATAATAGCAACTACTGCATAGCATTGTCTGATTAGACAATGTATGCAAGGTGCGTAGATTAGACAGGGTAGGGACAGGTGGATCATAGCTGTTACCTTTTATTTCTTCTGAAACACTGATTTAAAAAAAGAAAAACAGTTGAAGACTCTGCAGAGCAATAATAATAATCCTCTATGACTAAGAACAGAAAAGAGATAGTGGAAATTGAGTTAGCAAACCCAAGAAAGCCAGTCACACTGCAGAATGAGCAACAGGAATTGGTTGCACAGATGTCTCTGGAAATGGAGGGAAAAGTGGAGCTGAAAACAAGAGGATTCATTACAAGTCGGTGTGAAAATCAGACTCTTGGGCCTCCTTCTACGCTCTTTCCAGCTGGGCACTATTGAGGGCTAACTTGCCAAGATGAACTCAGGGCTTTCAAGTGAAAGTCTGCATCCTGAGTGCCAAGATCCTTGGCATTGTTGCTTTTCCCTGTCTGGCTCCCAGAGTGCTGGCAAGGAGGATTGGACTCTCCAAGATGAGATGACATGTGCCTTTCTCTGGGATCCCTACCAGCCCAAGTAAATAGATCCAAGTATGCTGCCCTTGAAAGTCATTGAACTAAGGAGCCCTGTTGCTTCCCTGAAGCCCGCAGTCCACACACCCATCCTGTGTGCACGGAGCTTCCAGTCGGCTGCCGAGTGTCTCACGCTTCATTAGGACAGACAGCCAGGGATCCTAGACTATGGTTCCCTGAGGCTGTATCATAGCAGGGTGCACGTGAACCAGATCATTTGCTCGTGCTCTTCAGGCCTCTTAGGTACGTTTGTTAAAGTTTGGGATCCATTCGTTGGGTCTCCCGCATTGCAGGTGGATTCTTTACCAACTGAGCTATCAGGGAAGCCCAATTCAATGCTAGTATATTCCAAACATACCCCTAGATTTGTCCTCAAGTATAGATCAAACCAATCAACCTTAAGGGAAATCAATCCTGAATACTCATTGGAATGACTGATGCTGAAGCTCCAGTATTTTGGTCATCTGATTCGAACACGCAACTCATTGGAAAAGTCCCTAAGGTTGGGAAAGACTGGGGGCAGAAGGAGAAGAGGGCATCAGAGAATGAGATGGCTGGATGGCATTACCAATACAATGAACATGAACATGGGCAAGCTTCAGGAGATGGTGAGGGACGGGGAGGCCTGGTGTGCTGCAGTGCCTGGGGTTGCAAAGAGTCGGACACGACTGCGTGACTGAACAACAGCAACATACCTGGCACCTAGCTGGCACTGTAGGTGCTAGCATCATCACTCATTCACCCATCTCAGGACAGAGCAAGTCACCTTCCCCGTGTTTCACCTCCTTGCAGAAGTAGAAGATGCGGTTTGAACATTCAGCTGCTTCTATAACTCTGCCACTTATGAAAGTTCCACAGCAGAGAAGGGGAAGCCCTGGATTAAAGGATAGGTTTGTTGTGTTTTTTTTATTTTTTTTAATTTATTGAAGGATAATTGCTTTACAGAACTTTGTTGTTTTCTGTCAAACTTCAACAAGGAGAGGTTTTTAATTCTGCCTCTTACAGTATGACATTCACCACATCCTCTGAATGTAAAGGGAGAGACTAGACCATTAGAGATGGCTTCCTTGCTCCAAGATACCCCAAAACATCCCAACAAAAAGTGTTTCTGAACAAGTCTTTGAGGCTGCATGCTGGAAGATTTCATGTGAATAAAATGTCCAGAACAGGCAAATCCACAGAGATGGAGAATAGATTAGTAGTTGCCAAGGGGCAGGAAAGTTTAGGGGAGAATAAGGAGTAAGTGCTAATGAGTACAGAGGTTTATTTGAGGATGATAGAAAATGTTCTAAGGTTGACTATGGGGATGGTTGCACGTATCTGTGAAAATACTAAAAATCACTGAGTTGCATGCTTTAAATGAGTAAATTGTATGGTACAGTACGTTGAGAAAAAAAGACCAAGTCTTTGAGGTTGACCTGAATGAGATGGCTGGATGGCATCACCGACTCGATGGAGGTGGATTTGAGTGAACTCCGGGAGTTGGTGATGGACAGGGGGGCCTGGCATGCTGTGATTCATGGGGTCGCAAAGAGTCGGACACAACTGAGCGACTGAACTGAACTGGTTACTTTTCAGAAGTATATGTACATACTACTAAATCATAAAAAATATAATCATAGTAATAAATAACTCATATCATGAAGATAAGTAATAATAATATCTAAGAATGATTAAATATCTACCATGTTCCAGATGCTTGCATCATAGTATTTAATCTCATTTCATGAGCTGCTAGTACTTTATGAAAGACATTCTGTTACCATCATTTTGTAGAGAAAGTAACTGAGGCTCTGAGAATTTTCGTGTGCAAAATTTATGGACACTGAATGGCAAAGTCTGGTGTTTGAAGATGTGGCCGTGTCTAGAGCCCCAGCTCTCCAGACCTCACCATGCAGCTCTTCTCTGAACTCTGGTTGTTCCCCAATAAGGTCACTACAGTCATTCTAGTTTCCTCGCAGCTGCTGTCAGTTTTTAGTCTGGCTTTTATTGCCTTCCACTGGAAAGTTATAGTTTTCCCTGTAAAGTTGATTGGCATTGGAGTTATAAACAAACCGAGACCTACTGGCTTTGCACAAAGTTAGTTTGCACTGGGTTCCCAAAGTCCAAGGGCATTTAAAGTATTCTGCATGTGTGACATAAAACAATGTAAAAGTTCCTGCATAGCTGGACTGTTAATGGGATGTGTAGTTTTTCCCAGTGCAGCCAAACTTGCAGATCACTGTGTTTCAATGGATTATGTAACATACCAATTGTCCTTTGGGACTGCAGACTATATAAACATATAAGGATATGTTTTAACAGATATTTGTATATAAATGTCTTTCTGTTTAATATTGATTTTGAAGTGTATAAAAATAAAGAAAGAACATAAAATAGATTTGACAAAGCAAGCAAGAAAGTCTTTCTGAGGCTGGAGATGAGAACGTCTTCCAAATTTTGCTGTGTACTTTTTTTCAGTTGGTTGGAAAACTTGGTTTTCACCACTGTACGTAACTTAAGTTTACCACTTTCAGTAGCCAGTTCATTGGCATTAAACATACTCACATGTTTGTGCAGCATCGCCGTCATCCATCTCCAGAACTTTTTTCATTTTGCAAAACCAAAACTCTGTACCCATTAAACGCTTAGCTCCCCTTTCTCCCCTCCTCCCAGTCCCTGGCAACAACCGGCTGCTTTCTGTCTCCATGAATTTGACGGCTCTAGTTTGCTGTGCATTTTGTAGATGGTCTTACATGGCATGATCAGTATCATGATTAAAAGTAACAGCTGACATGGATTACTGTTAGTACCCAAACGGTTTACGGTGAAAATACCTCAAAAGTATTTAGAGTAAAATGACATATGCTAAGCTCTTTATCCTTCTTTGAAATAAGTAAAAATCTATTTTTTAAACTCCTGAGCTTCTTGTAATTTAGCTTCTTAAATGTGACAATGCCCCTGTACTCAGACAGATGTTTCTGGGGCCATGGGGCCCCAGTCATAATTTTAGTGAAAACTGCAATAAAAGCACCATTCCTTCTTCCCTCTGGTGCCCCCTAGCCCTGTGCCCCAGCTCCAGAGTTCATTCCCAAGAGCCTCCTGCCCCTTCAGTGCCCAGCCTGATATTCTGCTGTGCTTTGCTGCTCAGTCGTGACTATTTGTGACCCCATGGACTGTAGCCCGCCAGGCTCCTCTGTCCATGGAATTCTCCAGGCAAGAATACTGGATGGGTTGCCCTGCCCTCTTCCAGGGGATCTTCTCAACCCAGGGATTGAACCCAGGTCTCCTGCATTGCAGGTGGATTCTTTACTGTCTGAGCCACCAGGGAAGCTCATGTTCTGAGAGGGAATTCATGTTGCCAAACAGTGTAGCACTCGAATAAAGGAGGACAAATATTCACTGATTGTTTCCTCAAACAAACCTTTGTTGAACACCTACCACTGTCACCTGGCTTACACTCTGTTAGACTGAAGCGTGTGGAGCTGCTGCTGCTGCTGCTAAGTCGCTTCAGTCGTGTCCGACTCTGTGCGACCCCATAGACGGCAGCCCACCAGGCTCCCCCGTCCCTGGGATTCTCCAGGCAAGAACACTGGAGTGGGTTGCCATTTCCTTCTCCAATGCATGAAAGTGAAAGTGAAGTCGCTCAGTCGTGTCCGACCCTTAGCGACCCCACGGACTGCAGCCTACCAGGCTCCTCCATCCATGGGATTTTCCAGGCAAGAGTACTGGAGTGGGGTGCCATTGCCTTCTCCGGAAGCGTGTGGAGCAGTGTGTGGTAAAAAGAGAGAGCTGTATAAATGGATAAGCTGAGGTGAGTGACTGAAATCTGTGCCAGCAACGGTGAAGGAGGAAGCGCCCTCACCCAGAAGGCTGAGGGTGTTGCCGTGGTGCTTCTTTGGCCTTTTCTCAAAGGCTGATGTGGTGTACCATGATGCCTTGACTTGCTCCTGCAGCTCCTGTTCATGGTCTCTGGGTGGACTTGGAGTTGGCAGGAAGACACAGAAGCTGAGGAGCAGCTGGCGGCTCATTCATTTGGGCAGGGGAGCAGCAGTTCCCATTGCCACTTGTCTCACCTTTCCATCTTCCAGTCACTGAATGGAAGTGTAAGAATTTTCCAGAGCAGGGTTGAAAGTCCTGTTGTACACACACGAACTAAATTGTTATTGGCCTCACATTTCGTTGGAGGTTTAACTTTTCTTCAGAAGGCTAAACAAGGAAACACACTCGTATCCAGGTTACAGTGTTCTTTCAAAGAACGTTCCTAAATAGACAGCTGCCTGGTTTAAAGGAGGAAAACTAGAGATTTCTACAAGACATAAGGATGCTAGAAATGGGTCTTGGCTAGGTGGTAATCTGAAGATGGGGACCCAAGGGGACAAAACAGTGAGTTAGGATGGAGAAGGATCTCACTGGCATTGGCACAGAAAGGTCGCTATGCTGTGGAGAGGGCCTTGGCATCGTCCAAGGACCGAAGATGAGGAAAGCCGAGAATTTAGGTCCCTTTAACCCAAAGTTTTCAAGTATCATGATGATACTCCAGTCTGGTTCATCCAAAATATTTCCCTGGACTGTGGTTTCTTCTCGACCACATATAAAGAGTATTTATTTTGAGGGGAGGATACACACACACACAGAATCATGTATGCACACATGCATACATACCTACATACACACAGAGGGTTAATCAACCAGGTCTCTGGGGAGAAAAGTCCTGATTTATACCATTTGCCAATTTCCATAGTGCAACTAGTCCCACAAAAACTGATTTTAAGTCTCCAGCAGTTCACTCACAGAATTCTTGACTGACTCACCCTCGTAAGAGCCAGCTTCAGCATACCACTGGATATGTGTAGTATTTGCCCAGCATAAATGTGAGTATTAGTCATTCAGTTGTGTCCGACTCTTTGTGACCCCTTGGACTGTAGCCCGCCAGACTCCTCTGTCCATGGAATTCTCCAGGCAAGAATACTGGAGTGGGTACCCATTCCCTTCTCCAGAGGATCTTCCTGAGCCAGCGATCAAACCCAGGTCTCCCACATTGCAGGCAGATTCTTTACCATCTGAGCCACCAAGACAACTACATACAAAAATTCAAAATGCATTCTGTTTCAAACAAATTAGAAGTGAAGATGAAAACATTAGAAGACTCAAAAAGTTAGTGACTCTGTGTGCTAAAGCTTATTACTCCATTGCTGCTGTTTGCTGACTTTTAGTCACTAAGTCCTGTCCAACTCTTCCACACCCCCATGGACTGTAGCCCACCAGGCTCCTCTGTCCATGGGATTTTCTAGGCAAGAATATTGGAGCAGGTTGCCATTTCCTTCTCCTGATGATCTTCCCAACCCAAGGACTGAACCCACATCTCCTGCATTGGCAGGTGGATTCTTTACCACTGAGCCACCTGGGAAGCCCCTAATTTGAAAGCTTCCATGCACTGTCATGTCTGAGTCTTGCGATCTCATGAACTGTAGCCTGTCAGGCTCCTCTGTCCATGGGATTTTCCAGTCAAGAATACTGGAGTAGGTTGCGATTTCCTTCTCCAGGGGAACTTCCTGACCCAGGTATTGAGCCGAGGTTTCTCCCACACTGTAGGCAGATGCTTTAACAGCTGAGCTACATGGGAATCCCCCTAAAAAAGGAACCTTGAAGAAATAAGAAATGACAAGACCTGGGGACATGGTTCACTTGTTCTTACCTTGTCTCCCCAGCTTGGTGGCATTGCCAAAGGGGGCCCAGTCCAGTTCCATCATGGTCCCACATCAGTGGCAAGTGCTCAGCTTGCTTGTTTATTGGGGAGGAATACCCAAGTTGAGGATCAGTATGGACAGAAAGATCATAAAGAAGGCTTTTCCAGAAAGCTTCCAAAAGACTGAGGAGATGAAGACAGTCATGGTTAAACACAGCCCCTTTAAAACATTTCAGAGTCCTTCTATATGTGACGTTTAGAATGAAGATATTTCTAGCAGCACATTTCTCCAAAAGGAGAAAATAAAAAAGATGTGCTTACTCTATTGCCCTATGTGCCATATTTCAATTTTAAAGAGATTGTTCAACCCGAATGCTAGCTGCAACCAACCAACCTTCCTCGCCCTGGGCTAAAAGGACATCAATAATGAAACAAGAGCAGATTTTATTATTGACTGTCAAGTCTGCGTATAAAAATCTAGTGACTGAGTCCACATTGTAAAATAATTGTACCATGACAAAACTAATGCTTGTATTAACTAGACAGCCTGGGGGTTACTATTAAAGCAGCAACTTCCCCTCATTTACTCTGACTTCTGGTGGGAAGAGGTTACAGTAGAGTGTAGGAGAGAGCATAAGGGTTGGGAGCTAAATTTAGAATTAGCCAGGATTCACTGTAGCAATGAAGGAAGCGATGATAAATGAAAAAGTAAGTCAGTTCTTTTCTACCAGTCATCAAATTAAAAGCTCCTATATGGGAAAACATAAAAAGATTTTTAAGCACACTTTAAAAAATTACGATAGATGCAACATAATTTATTTTCTTATAAAAACATGTATAATGTTAGAAAATTTTTTGTCATATGAAGAATTCATAGGCAGGAGAATAAAAGATGTTGTGGTCGCTCTTACTTCTCTTCCACCAGCAAGCTCCCTGATCTACAATGTTGAGTTAGTTTCTGCTGTAGCACAAAATGAATCAGTTATACATATATCCACTCATTTTTAGATTCCTTTCCCGTATCGGTCATTACAGAGTGTCATAGGGTCTTGAAAAACGAAATCAAGATGATAAGCAAATATGAGAGCCAGGGAGAGAGGGGCCATTGCTTGACCACCTCAGTCCCTTTGGCCCAAGGTCAGATTCAAGCCAGTGAATGCTGCGCCTTCAGACAGGTGTTCTGTCTATTGGTAGTGCTTTCCTGCCATCCCTCTGACACAAGTGACCTCCCTCTCACTGCCTTGCTCCTCCATGAATGTTGGTTAGGCTTCGTACGGATTGTTGTTGTTCAGTCACTCAGTCACGTCCGACTCTTTGCGACCTGATGGACTGCTGCACGCCAGGCTTCCCTGTCCTTCACTGTCACCCGGAGTTTGCTTAAACTCATGTCCATTGAGTCGATGATGCCATCCAACCATCTCATCCTCTGTCACCCCTTCTCCTCCTGCCCTCAGTTTTTCTCAGCATCAGGGTCTTTTCCGATGAGATGGCTCTTTGCATCAGGTGGCCAAAGTATTGAGCTTCAGCTTCAGCATCAGTCCTTCCAATGAATATTCAGGGTTGATTTCCTTTAGGATTGACTGGTTGTATCTCCTTGCTGTCCAAGGGACTCTCAAGAGTCTTCTCCAGCACCACAGTTCAAAAGCATCAATTCTTTGGCGCCCAGCCTTCTTTATGGTCCAACTCTCACATCCATACCTGACTATTGGAAAAACCATAGCCTTGACTATATGGACCTTTTGTCAGCAAAGTGCTGTCTCTGCTTTTTAATATGCTGTCTAGGCTTGTCATTTCTTCCAAGGAGCAAGCACTTTTTAAAATCCATATGTTTAGACTGTGTAATAAGTAAAGGATGTGTCTAAAAAGTAATTGCATTCTACTGTATCCATTCAGAAAGACATTTTCTCCTAATTTATTCTGATTCTTTAGGACATCATGGTCCAGGCTCTCAAGTTTCAGTTTCATTCCCTTCAAGAAAAGTGCACCACTGCCTAGCCCATTTCTGCGTTAATAGCTATGTCAGCTTTACTTTGCTTGAGGAGAAAGATACCTTTACTTTGGAATGTCAACCCATACATTTTTTGTAGCAAAAAAGTAAAAGTGCTTGTTTATATCCATATTCCATCCTGTTAATTAGTAACCCTGAACCCTCTTTATTTTCCATTTAGTCACCACCATCTCCTGCTGTCAGCTAAGCAAAAGGCTGGGCTGTCAGCCTTCACGACACTTACCAACTCCTGTGTGCACTCTGTTGACCTCACACCTTTTCTGTTCTTCTGTTATCATTTTGCATTTGGAGTTTTTCCTCACGTATTTGCAGTTGCTCCCTGAGGGTAGGAATCTCATTGATCTTTCCTTACTGTTATCCTCAAAGCCTAGAAAGGTGCCTAGTACCTAGTGGGCGCTCAGTGATTTTCTTGACAACACTCAAATCTGCTCCCTTGTCGCTAATTCCCAGAGTAATTGGTTATCTTATCAATACAAGCTGGCAGGTGGTATGCACTTCCTGAACGACAGGCAACCCAGGGAATTAGGTGCAACTTTTCCCCCCATTTCATAAGGGAGAAAACTGAAGCGTGGTGGTTACATAATCTGCTCAAGGTAACACAAGTAGAAAGTGGAGAGGCAGTAATACTCCAGAACCCATACTCTTGTTGTCTGCTGGGCTGTCCCCTCTTGTCTTGTTAGCTTCTCAGAGAATCTCTTCTAATTTGCTGGTACAGAGCTTCCTGATCAGCTCTCTGATCCCATCTTTTTTTTTTTAATTGGAGTATTACTGTTTTACAATGTTATATTAGTTTCAGGTGTATGACATAGTGATTCAATATTTTTACAGATTATACTCCACTTAAAATGTTTATAAAAATATTGGCTATATTCCCTGTGCTGTACCTTACACCCTTGTATCTTATATATTTTATACATACTAATTTGTACCTCTTAATCCTCTTCCCCTGTTTTGCGCCGCCACCCCCCGACCCAGCTTCTCTGATTCCATCTTTGAAACGCAATTCGAACGTGACAGAAGTTTCATAAACCCCTTCCGTAGTTCCACCTTGTTTCAAAATCTAAGTGCCCAACATGAGCCCCTTATGCACCAGCCCTTGCCCACCTCACCACCTTATCTTTCCCACCTGCTCCTGGTACCCCACGTTCTCTCTGGATCTCCCAGGCTCCGTATAGCTCTGCACACCTGGTTCTCTTCTCTCCCTGCCAGGTGTATATTCTTCCCCCTTCAAGACCCAACCCTGCCTTTCCTTCTCCAGGAAACTTCCCTGATCCCTCCTCGGAATTCTGTCATTGCAGGTGCTTGCAACACACATAACGTCTATCTTTTTTTTAAGTCTCTTCTCTTTGTTTTTAGTGGATAGGGATCATACCTTTGATTCCCTAGCACAGCCTGCCACAGAAGTACCATGAAATAGCGATTTAGTGAAGAATGGGCCATTGGGTTTCTCTGCCATGGTTTTGCACTGGTACTGTTTATGTTTCTCTCCCTATGTGACTATTCATGGAGAGCCTTGGACCTGCGTTTTGATATTGGCTTGCCTTGGTTAATGGAGTTTTACGGATGTGATAGACTGAATAATGACCCCCCCCAACCTCCCAGTTTGTCTACATCCTAATTTCTGGAACCTGTGAATACGTTCATTTACATGGAAAAAAGGAAGTAACTTTGATTAAATAAAGGATCTTGACATGGATAGATTATTCTGAATGATCACAAGCATCCTTACAAGAGGGATACAGGAGGATAAGAATTAGAAAAAGAAGATATAAAGAAGGAAGCAGAGGTCAGAGAAGAGAGATGCTAAGGGGCTGACTTTGAAAATGGATAAAGGGGGCATGAGTCAACAAAAGCAGCCTCCAGAAGCTAGAAAGCAAATTCTCTCCTAGAGCCTCCAGAAGGAAAAGACTCAAACACCAATTTTAGACTTTGACTTCCAAATTTATATTTTATTGACTAGGTCTCTGGTAATTTGTTAAGCAGTGGTAGGAAATCTATATATATTTTGGTACCTTGAAACATGGCAGTGCTGTAATAAATACCTAAAAATGTGGAAGTGACTTTGAAATTGGGAAGTGGACAGAGACTAGAAGAATTGTGAAGAGCATAATAAAAAGCCTAGATTGCCTTGAACAGCTAGCAGAAGTGTGGACATTAAAGACTGCCAGTGAGGGTTCAGAAGGAAATAAGGTATATATTATTTGAAACTGGAGAAAAGGAAACCACTGTTATATAGTAGCAAAAAGCTTAGCTGAATTGTGTCCTACAGGAATGTGGCAAGCAGAATTTGTAAACAGTGAACTTGATTATTTAGCTGAGAAGATTTCCAAGCAGAGTGTTGAAGTCACAGCCTGCTTTATTCTTGCTGCTTATAGTAAAACGGAAAAGAAAAGAGATAAATTGAGGGGAAAGCTGTTCCTTAATTGAAAAACCAAGATTTGATGATTTGGGAAATTCTCAACCTATCCATATTGCAAAAGACACTAAAACTTGGAGATTCACTACCAGGAAAGCATGCTCTGGAAAGAAAGCCAAGAATGTAACTGAACATTATTGTGCTCGTTTCTGGAAAGGATTAAAAAGTCAGAGTATTTAATCACACAGATGTCTCTTGGAATAGACTTGGCATATGATTTAGGCATGAATTCCCTCAGCCATCGCAGCCAAAGCCAGGAATAGAGGTGAGATTAACCAGGAAAGATCTGTGCAGGAACATCCTGCATTATGGAGTGAATACCATGATATACACAGGAGACCCATGAGGATCTCAAGGAAGTTATACCAACAGAAATACTGCTTCTTTGAACTAAAATGAACAGAGTGAACTGAAAGAAGGTTGTTGCACTCCCAACCTTCTATAGGCAGGAAACAGTCTGATGAGAAAAACTCAGCTGCAACCCTGTGCTCCCTTCAAGAAAAAAGGAAGGAAGTCAAGCTAGGAGCCACAGGCCCAGAGGGCAGAGTCTTAAACCACAGAGGATTATTCCACAATCTTAAAACCTAGTGGAGTTTGCACAGTTAGATTTTGAAATTGCTTGGGACTGATGACTCCCTTTTCCCTTCCATTTTCTCCTTTTTTGAATGGGATCACCTATAGCTGTTATTTTCTGTCTATACCATCAGTGTTTTGTATAACTTGTGTCTAGTTCCACAGGTTCACAGGTGGAAAGGAATTCTGCCATCAGTTCAGTTCAGTTCAGTCGCTCAGTCGTGTCCGACTCTCTGCGACCCCATGAATCACAGCACACCAGGCCTCCCTGTCCATCACCAACTCCCGGAGTTCACTCAAACTCATGTCCACAGAGTCGGTGATGCCATCCAGCCATCTCATTCTCCGTCGTCCCCTTCTCCTCCCTCCCCCAACCTTTCCCAGCATCAGAGTCTTTTCCAGTGAGTCAACTCGTCGCATGAGGTGGCCAAAGTATTGCAGTTTCAGCTTTAGCATCAGTCCCTCCAATGAACACCCAGGATTGATCTCCTTTAGAATGGACCGGTTGGATCTCCTTGCAGTATAAGGGACTCTCAAGAGTCTTCTCCAACACCACAGTTCAAAAGCATCAATTCTTCGGCGATCAGCTTTCTTCACAGTCCAACTCTCACATCCATACATGACCACGGGAAAAACCATTGCCTTGACTAGACGGACCTTGGTTGGCAAAGTAATGTCTCTGCTTTTTAATATACTATCAAGGTTGGTCATAACTTTCTTTCCAAGGAGCAAGCGTCTTTTAATTTCATGGCTGCAATCAGCATCTGCAGTGATTTTGGAGCCCAAAAAAATAAAGTCTGACACTGTTTCCACTGTTTCCCCATCTATTTCCCATGAAGTGATGGGACCAGATGCCATGATCTTTGTTTTCTGAATGTTGAGCTTCAAGCCAACCTTTTCACTCTCCTCTTTCACTTTCATCAAGAGGCTTTTGAGTTCCTCTTCACTTTCTGCCATAAGGGTAGTGTCATCTGCATATCTGAGATTATTGATATTTCTCCCGGCAATCTTGATTCCAGCTTGTGCTTCTTCCAGCCCAGCGTTCCTCATAATGTACTCTGCATATAAGTTAAATTAGCATAGATTATACCCAGAGCCTCATTCGTATGTAATTTAGATCATTTAGGTAGTGAGATAATTACATAATGGAACTTTTAAGCTGATGAAATTTAAATAAGACTTGAGACTTGAATTTATACTGTAGAGAGTTGAGATTTAGGCACCATGGGATGAAGTGCAGGTATTTTGCATGTGGGATAGGTATAAACCTTTGAGGGCCAGAGGGACACTGTGGTAGGCTAAACAAAGGCTCCCTACAAAGGTGTCTACATCCTAATCCATGGAACCTGTAAATATGTTATCTTCATGGGAAAGAGGATTGAATTAAGAATCTTGACCTGGAAACATTATCTTGAATTGTGTGAGTGGGTACAATATAATTACAAGGATCCTTGTAAGGGTGAGGAAGGAGAATCTGAGTTAGAAAAAGAAGGTTTAAGAAGTGGAGGTCGGAGAGGAGAGAAAATGCTAGACTGCTGCTTTGAAGATGGAGGGAGTGACCATGAGCCAAGGAATGTAGGTGAAATCTAGAAGCTGGAAAAGCAAAGGGAACAGCTTCTATCCTAGAGCCTAGGAAGGAAGGCAGCCCTGTAGACTGTTTTTAGACTTCTGCCCTCCAGAAACGAGAGATAATAAATTTGTGTTCTTTTAAGTCACTAATTTGTGTTCATTTGTTATAGCAGCAATAGGGAATTAATGCACCAGATTTTCTGGACACTGAAAAATTTGGAATTAAAGAGAGTTGTGGATATGTCAGCTCGATCAGGAACACTGGAGTCTGATTTTTGACTGGCTTATACACCACAGTGAATGCGAGAAAAAAGATCATGCCTCTAAGAAAAACTAGATCATTTAAGTTTTTGTTTTTAGCTTTGACATTTACAGTTTCTTAACTTAGTGAGGACCGGAGAAGGCAATGGCAAGCCATTCCAGTACTCTTGCCTAGAAAATCCCACGGATGGAGGAGCCTGGTAGGCTGCAGTCCGTGGGGTCGCTAAGGGCCAGACATGACTGAGCGACTTCACTTTCACTTTTCACTTTCACACATTGGAGAAGGAAATGGCAACCCACTCCAGTGTTCTTGCCTGGAGAATCCCAGGGAAGGGGGAGCCTGGTGGGCTTCCGTCTATGGGGTCACACAGAGTCGGACACGACTGAAGTGACTTAGCAGCAGCAGCAGCAGCAGCAACTTAGTGAGGAAAACCTGTCAAGATTTTGGTTCATCACAGGCAAAGTTTAGCAATTCTGCACAAATGGTGGTTTTTTATTTGTTAAAATATTAAAGATGTGATGGATGATATGTTTCTTTGTTCTAATATTTTGTTAACTTTGATGAAATATACTTTGAATTTTTTGCGTTTTTACCCACCATAAAAATCTAGCGAAAAAGATGTTTATTTGTGGTTACCCACTCCAGTATTCTTGCCTGGAAAATCCCATGGTCAAAGGAGCCTGATAGGGTACATTCCATCGGGTTGCAGAGTCGGACACAACTAAGTGACTTCACTGAGCTCTTAAATACCATCTTTTAGGGACCATAGTTCATTAATAGTTGGATTCTTAAAATCTTTTGTCTTTTTATTATGGATCACAATGGCTATGATTCACATCCCTATGTGTTTTGTTGTATTTGATGATTGGAATGGAGAAGTGAAAATAGAAAAATTAAGGGGTGTGTGGGTGTGGGTGCAGTTTTCCGAGTGGGGAATAAACCACATATTTTTGCCTTTATTCTGTCTTACTGTGTCCAGGTGGCATTTAACATAAGATACTAATGTCAGCTAACCAAACAGTTTCAATTTTGTTTTGAAATCTAAACTCTGGCATTTTGGACCAATTTAAACTTTCAATAACTTTTTTTCATGTTGAGTAAAAATAAGATATTTGATGGATTTACCCATCAGACTGTCTGGAAAGGAAGATCACAGTGATTATTGTTAGGTAGTTCTTGATAAAAAAATATTAATAATAACTTTTTTAAAATTAGCATTATGGTCATCATTAGGGCTATTTTAAAAAAAATTTTTATTGGGATATAATTGTTTTACAATGTTCTGTTAGTTTCTGCTGTATAACAAAGTGAATCAGCTATCTGTATACATATATGCCATCTCTCTTGGACCTCCCTCCCTCCCCCAGCCCACCCCTCCGGGTCATCACAGAGCACTGGGCTGAGCGCCTGTGCTATACAGCAGCTTCCTGCTAGCTTTCTGTGTTACACATGGTGGTGTATGTATGTCTGTGCTACTGTCCCAGTTCATCTCACGCTCCACTCCCCTCCGTGTCCACGTGTCTATTCCCTATGTCCGTGTCTGTATTCCTGCCCTGCTAATCAGTTCATCAGTACCATTTTCCTAGATTCCATATACATGCATTAATATACGATGTTTGTTTCTCTGACTTCACAACATGCCAGTTCTTCTCCTTCCAAGCACGTAGTAGGATCTTACATTCTCCAGTCTCTTGAATTTCAGTGTGGTCTTGTGACAGGCTTTGGTGGAGTAAATACGAACACTTAACTGTTGTTCACCTTTGTTCTCCCCTCCCCTGTCATGTTGATTATGAGAGCACATGTTGACATGGGGCCTCCACTAGCCTGAGTCCCCCCTGAGTGATTAGAATGAGGAGCCCCTCTGCCAGCTTGCACTGGATGTGCATCAGGTGTAATTCATAAACTTGTATATTATTAAACTACTGATACAAGGAGGTGGTGTTTTACTGCAGCAAAACCTACCCTGTCCTAACTGAAACAAGCATCTAGGTCAAAAACTAAATATGGTCCCCCCTGCAATTAGAAAAACCTGGAGATACATCATCTTGTTGAAAACATCCTTAACTTATAATTCTCAGTGTGATTTATAACAACATTATAGCTTGTTTCTTTTAATTCCTGACATAGTAACATTGGAAAAGACCCTCATGCTGGGAAAGATTGAAGGCAAAAGGAGAAGGGGATGGCAGAGGATAAGATGGTTAGATAGCATCACCAATTCAATGGCCATGAGTTTGAGCAAACCCTGGGAGATAGTGAAGGACAGGGAAGCCGTGCGTGTTGCCATCCATGGGTTCACAAAGAGTCAGACAAGACTTAGTGAATGAACAACAAAATAGTAATTTAATGACTTGGTTCTAGGTTTGTTGGTAAACAATGAAATCTGAGAAATTTCTTACAACTCTGTTTACTTTTTAAAGATTATTTTAAATGTTTCCATATACCTTGTGAAACAACTACGTGAAATATATTAGGTGCTTTAAAACTGATTTGCTCCACGTAATGTTTACTTGATATAAAATGAGGTCCATGGTAATATTTTAATTTATAGAAAAAGAATTTCCATAAATCTGAGACTTGCCATGCCAATTTTATCAGTACTAAGTAATTCTAACAAAATACTAATAATTCTAATAATCCCCATGGACAAGTAATTCATTATGTTGACCTCACGTAATTATGATACAGGTGGGCCCATGTCAACAGTTGCATTGGTTTACCTGGGCCTTGTCATTTGCTAACATCCAGAAATTCTGCTAGAATCAATGTGGCTCAGCTGATCACTGAGAAGATGGAAGGTAAAATTCCTTTATATTTGAGGGAGGTGGTGTCCTGTCTCGTGCTAATATCACTGAAGAAATCACACATAAAACATCACATGAGGTTGTTTTCTCAAAGAGTGTATCCTATAGGATACTCCCCCAAAGCTGGAATGATTGTTCATTATTCACAGCTGAACATGTTCTCATTTTTTAAATGTAGGTGTATCCTGCCCCCGCCCCCCACTTAAAAAAAAACCCTCTGAATTCTTGTTAACATATTCAGTTGGCCAGAAAGTTCATTCATAGTTTTCTGCACCATCCTATGGACAAACCTGAACAAGTTTTTTGGCTAACCCAATATTTACCTTTTCTAGTTTTCAGGTACTTTCTGAAATGCAGCGGTTGAAATGTATACACACACTGAGTCTGTGTAGAGAGAGAAGCCCGCTGAGAGTTCATAGATAGTGCTTTTGTATCTTTTCTCTGTGGCAGCCCCTCATTAGCAGTCCCAGAAGCTAGTACTCCAACCTCCATTATTTTTCTCCAGCCCTTCAGCTTCCTCCATCTATTGGACCCCTGGGATTTCTTTATAAGACAGAATTTCCTGCTGTTCAGCCCAGAAAAAAGAAAATGAAATCCCTTCTCACACTTCCAACCCAGACCAACTCTGGAAACTTCCCTGCAATCAGACTTAGAGGGATAACTCAGGCAAAGAAGTGACAGGAGCAAAGAAGCTCCTTCCCTTACCAGCAGGAAGCGGGGTGCTGTCTTCCACTTCCCAAAGGCATTGTGCTTTCTTTAGAATTAAGGAGCTAAAGGTCGAGAGGATTTTTTTAAAGAAACTGTCCTTTTCTCTTGGTATTCTGGCTTTCCCTTTGGGAGATACCCCCCAGGGGTTGGGAGCAGCAGGATAAATATATTTCGGGTTCAATTCAGTTCAGTCACTCAGTCGTGTCAAACTCTTTGCGATCCCATGGACCGCAGCATGCCAGGCCTCCCTGTCCATCACCAACTCCCGGAGTCTACTCAAACTCATGTCCATTGAGTTGGTGATGCCATCCAAACACCTCATCCTCTGTCATCCCCTTCTCCTCCTGCCTTCGATCTTTCCCAGCATCAGGGTCTTTTCAGATGAGTCAGCTCTTCGCATCAGGTGGCCAAAGTATTGGAGTTTCAGCTTCAACATCAGTCCTTCCAATGAACACTCAGGACTGATCTCCTTTAGGATGGACTCGTTGGATATCCTTGCAGTCCATATTTCGGTTTGATGGTCTCCAAGTAGGGCTTCCTAGGTGGCACAGTGGTAAAGAATCTGCCTGCCAATGCAGGAGATGCAGACACGTGGGTTCGATTCCTGGGTCAGAAAGGTCCCCTGGAGAAGGAAATGGCAACCCATTTCATTATTCTTGCTGGAGAATTCCACGGACAGAGGAGCCTGGAGGGCTATAGCCCATAGGATCACAAAGAGTCAGACACAGCTGAGCACGCCTGCACACAACGTGAGAGAAGCTAAGAAGAGAATAAGTTTACCTAGACACTGACAAGAGTGTTCTGTTCATAAAGAGGTAAAATTATTCAAAGCAAAGGAAAAGTTGTTTGATTTGCTGTTTAAAGAAACCTGTCACTACCTGACGTTAGTTTGCAAGCATTTTTGAGAAATGGATGCTTTTTTGCAGCATCAGTCGAAAGCCCCCGAATGTAGAGTTCAAAGGATTGCTGCTCTGGGAGGCCTTGCTATTGACCCCTGAGGCAACCCTGCAGAAACCCAAGGCCCAGTTTGAAAACTGCTCTGTGGAAGGCCAAGAGGGGGAATTCTAAGCACAGAAGTTTCTTTTCTGTGGAATACAAGTCCTCCAACTTTTTTGAGCTAACAATCGTCGAGGATTCTTGTTTAAAATGCAAATTCCTGGGTACAATCCCAGAGAGGTACACTCAGGAGTTAGTGCATCAGTCAGTTTAGTTCAGTTCAGTCACTCAGTCGTGTCTGACTCTCCGTGACCCCATGAATCACAGCCCGCCAGGCATCCCTGTCCATCACCAACTCCCGGAGTTCATTCAAACTCATGTCCATCGAGTCGGTGATGCCATCCAGCCATCTCATTCTCTGTCGTCCCTGTCTCCTCCTACCCTCAATCGCTCCCAGCATAAGAGTCTTTTCCAGTGAGTCAACTCGTCACATGAGGTGGCCAAAGTATTGGAGTTTCACCTTTAGCATCAGTCCTTCCAATGAACACCCAGGATTGATCTCCTTCAGAATGGACTGGTTGGATCTCCTTACAGTCCAAGGGACTCTCAAGAGTCTTCTCCAGCACCACAGTTCAAAAGCATCAATTCTTCGGCGATCAACTTTCTTCACAGTCCAACTCTCACATCCGTACATGACCACGGGAAAAACCATAGCCTTGACTAGACAGACCTTGGTTGGCAAAGTAATGTCTCTGCTTTTTAATATGCTATCTAGGCTGGTCATAACTTTCCTTCCAAGGAGTAAGCGTCTTTTAATTTCATGGCTGCAATCAGCATCTGCAGTGATTTTGGAGCCCAAAAAAATAAAGTCTGACACTGCATAGGGCCTGGCAATTTGTGTTTTAACAAGCATCCCAGATGGTTCTGATACCAGTATCGATAGATCATAAAAACAGAGCTCTACCAACTGCCTGCTGAAAGGAAAGAAAGAAAAGACAGGGATTCCCTGGTGGCTCAGATGGTAAAGCGTCTGCCCACAGTGCGGGAGACCCGGGTTTGATCCCTGGATCGGGAAGATTCCCCTGGAGAAGGAAATGGCAACCCACTCCAGTACTCTTGCCTAGAAAATTCCATGGATGGAGGAGCCTGGTGGGCTACAGTCCCTGGTGTTGCAAAGAGTCAGACACGACTGAGCAACTTGCCTGTTGAGGGCCCCTTTAATGGCTTCATCTTAACCCTAATTGGTCCCAGTTTATTTTAGGTACTTAGTTTATGAATGGAGAAGGCAATGGCAACCCACTCCAGAACTCTTGTCTGAAAAATCCCATGGACGGAGGAGCCTGGTAGGCTGCAGTCCTTGGGGTCGCTACGAGTCGGACACGACTGAGCGACTTCACTTTCACTTTTCACTTTCATGCACTGGAGAAGGAAATGGCAACCCACTCCAGTGTTCTTGGCTGGAAAATCCCCTGGACGGAGGAGCCTGGTAGGCTGCAGTCCATGGGGTCGCACAGAGTCGGACATGACTGATGTGACTTAGCAGCAGCAACAGCAGCAGTTTATGAATGTCAAATGCCATTAAATAGTTTTTTTTCTTGCCACGGGAATTAATATCTTCGTTACCTCTTCTGTCATCTCCCAGTTTAACTCTGTTCCTATTCCTGGAGCACCCCTGAGGTGGCATGGCTCTCAGCCCTCCCTGTTGGATCTGCTCCACCTGAGACTCTCTGAGCCTCAGCCTTCCTCCAGCAATTCTTGGTTTTGTTTGTTTGCTTGTTTCTTTTTTCAAAGGCAGATCTCTTTAAACCTCTCCTCCAACAAACAAACCTGAAGTGGAAGTTAAGTGCAAATATAAAATGGGCTTTTTAAAAGATGTATTATTCATTTTTTGGCAGTGCTGGGTCTTCATTGCCGTCCACAGGCTTCTCTCGCTGTGGTAAGCAGGGGCGGCTCTCTAGTTGCGGCGCGCAGGTCTCTCACTGCAGTCTCTTGTTGCAGAGAATGGGGTCTAGGCACACGGGCTTCAGCAGTTGGAGCACACAGGCTCAGTAGTTGTGGCACAGGCCCAGTTGCTCCAAAGCATATGAGATCCTCCCGGTCCAGGAGTGGAACCAGTGTCTCCTGCACTGGCAGGCGGATTCTTCGCTCCTAGACCACCAGGGAAGCCCTAAAACGGACTTTTGGTGCAAATTCAGCGAACCTGTAAGCCCATAAATGTAGCCAGGGGTAGGTGTTCTGATAGACACAAAGAACAAATCCAAATAAGTCACATTTGTAAAATAAATAAAGCCCACAATGAAACACCCACTTGAATGACTGCAATCCAAAGGCAATAATACCACATGTTGGTGGGGAGGTGGAGAAACTGGAACCATCATGTACTGTGGAAATGTGAAAACGGTGCAGTCATTTTGGAAAACAGTTTGCTGGTATCTTAAACTGTCAAATACAAACCTACTGTATAATCTAGCAATTCCACTCCTTGAAATCCACCCAAGAGAAATGAAAATATATGTCCACACAAAGACTTGTATATAAGTGTTCATAGCAGCAATTACTCATAATAGCCATAAACTGGAACCAATCCATATGTTCATTAGTTTTGCATACATAAACAAAACACAGTATTTCCATATGTTGGAGCATTATTTAGCAATTAAAGTAAATGATATACTGAAATATGCTAAAGTATAAATGAACCTCAAGCATTATACTAAGTGATAATGCCAGATGCAAAAGCTTATATATTATATGATTCCTTTTATCTGAATCTAGACGAAGCAAATTTGTAGAGACAGGAAGTCGATCTGGGGTTGCTGAGAGCATAAATGTATGATGAAACTTTGGGGGCTGATAGAACTGTTCTAAAATGAATTGTGGTGATAATTGCACTCCTCTATAAACTGACTAAATTATTTAAAGTGAAAATGTTAATCACTCAGTTGTGTCCGACTCTCTGCAGCCCCATGGACTGTAGCCAGCCAAGCTTCTTTGTCCATAGAATTCTCCAGGCAAGAATACTGGACTGGGTAGCCATTCCAGGGAATCTTCCTGACACAGGGATTGAACCCAGGTCTCCTGCATTGCAGGCAAATTCTTTACCATATGAGCTGCCAGGGAGGCCCCCACTAAATCATTTAATCATCCATTTATAATGGGGAAATTTTATTGAATATAGATTTTATCTCATTTTCTTAAAGTATATACCATAATTAAATAATCGACAATTCTTTGCTATACAAAAGAAATAGAAAGACCCTATAGTTCAAGTGTGGCCTGCAGACCCCTGGAGGTTCCTGAGACATTCTCAGGGAGTCTTCAAGGTCGTTTTCCTCATAATAAAGAAGCTATTTGCCTTTTTCATTCTGTAGACATTTTCTCTGATGGGGCAAAAGCAATGATGGGCAAAACTGCTTGTGCTTTAGCACAAATCCAGGCACATCTTACTAGTAATCATGGTAGTGCTATTATTATTTTTTATTGGAGTATAATTGCTTTATACTGTTGTATTAGTTTCTGCTGTACAATGAAGTGAATTAGCTATCTGTATACATATATCCCCTCTCTCTTGAATCTCCCTCTCGCCACCCTCCCTGCCACCCCTTTAGGTCATCACAGAGCTGAGCTCCCTGTGCTATACAGCAGCTTCCCGCTAACTGTTTTACACATGGTAGAGTGTATATGTCAATCCTAATCACCCAATTCATCCTACCGTACTTCCCCTCCTACATCCACATGTCCATTCTCTGCATTTGCATCTCTATTCCTGCCCTGCAAATCCGTTCATCTGTACTATTTTTTCAGATTCCACATGTGTGTGTTAAAATGTGATATTTGTTTTTCTGTTGCTGACTGACTTCCCTATGTATGACAGACTCTAGGTCCATCCATATCTCTATCAATAACCATACTTCATTTCTTTTAGAAATGACTCAGTAGAAATTAATTTTATTAACTCTTATGCCTTAGATGTATATCTTTCTATTTTTGAATAAATAAGATGGTTATCTCAGGAAAAGCACCTCTGCAGTTGATTGAGCTGCAAGCTGAACTAGCAGTTGTTTTTTTGAGTCACTATCTATACTGAAGAATACTGGATATTCAGACTTGGGTATCTGGCAAATGTTTTCTCAGAAACGAATGAAGAGAGCCTGTTACTCCAAAGAAAACAATTGTCAGTTATCGTTGATGCTTATAAAATTCAAATGTTAAACCAGAACTAGAAGTTTGGAGAACTTGTGTCCACCACCATAAGCCTGACAGCTTTTGTCAAGATTTTTCTTGTGAGATTGATGCTGATTTTAACCAATGTGATTTATTTTCATATTGAATAATGAAATGTATCAGAATTTGGAGAATATAGGGAAGGGGTCTCGATACTAAAAAGTTTGAGGACTACCGACCTAGTGACTAATAGCATGAACCCTGGGCCCATTCTGCAGAGTCAAATCCCAGTGCTATTACTTGTTAGCTATAGAATCCCAGTAAGTGCTTCAGCTCTCCATATCTCAGCTTCCTCATCTATAAAATGGGGATAATAATGGTACGCATCTCAGAGAGGTGTGTGGGCATACAAATGAATTAATATGTGTATACTTGTGAACATCAAAATGAGTTGATGTTTGCAAACCAGTTAGGACCTGACTTATAGTAAATGCTCCATGATTTGTTATTGATTTCTTGGTGAGTGGTAACTTGTAAAAAAAACAAATACATTATAAATACAAAATAGAAATCTCTATGTAATTATATATATGTTTGTAACTGGGAAATCTCCAGCTGCTTTGCCCTTTGCCCTTGCCTCTGCCTCACCTTTGGTCTTCTCACTTCCTGGGAAGGCATGTCTGTACCTGATATCCTAAAGTATCTTTCCCATCTATTAAATCTCTGTTCTATTTGATGGGGGAATCCTTTTTAGCAACCACACAATACATTTTTAAGGAAGATTTGGCGAAACGTATAATTATGGAGGGTAGTCTAATAAACTGAATAGAAATAGGATACAAGTATGTGTCATTCTTAGAAGTCTCTTTCCTGCCTTAGTGTTTAAAATTATGATGCATCATTTAAGTTCAAAGAGTTTAGGAAATTATATGAATAGAGAAAAAGTATAAGGTTCTGTCTGTCATATCAAATAGATACTTTTTTTCAAACAGAAAAAATCCATTTTCAATGCTTGATCCAAGCAAACATAAAGTTTAGGGAGAAAATGAGTCATTTGGAGGGAACCTACATCTTCAGTTCTTCAGAGAGACTACAGTTGGCTATTTTTATCTCTGACTGTTTAAAAAAGTCATTTACGTGCTGACATCATTCCTTTGTTCTGCCAATATTTGATGAATGCCCCCTATGAAGTGCCAAGTTCCTAAGCAGGCCCATAAAGAAGAGTTTATAGTACATTCAAGTTTCCTAATTGTTCTCGCACTTTCTCTGTAAAAAAAAAAAAACAGTTCATCTGTTGTTCTCTGACTGTATCAGCAGAGGGAATAGTATATGTTTTATACTTTTTAAATGTTCATGAAAACAGTTTCGAGTTTAGTGTGAGGTAGAGAAGGTAAGCTAGACTGCAAAAGGATTGTAATGATTTTTTCTTCTCCTGGAGGACCACAGACAGAATTACCCTGTGTTTTGGAGGACTGACATTATACAGACATGCTCATGTTTGATGGTAAATAGCAAACAGCCTAGCATGCAAGTCACTGTAGTTTCTCTGATTCTACATTCCACATGTAGTTTTTCTTACATGGCTTCTGCTATCCTAGGGGAAGTATGAACTCTTGAAAGAGCTCATTTGAGGACCATCTGTTCTGTGTGCCCTCCCACAACACTGCCTCTGGTGAGAATGGTGGGTTGGCCCACAGAACTTTTTACTCCTTGCCCTAGCCCAGGTCTTTAATTATTGCCACACCTCAGGTTGCTTGAGTGTATATATAGTCACCTGTTAAATGGGTTTAACATTTCATTTTGGTGGGTATATTTAAAGAGCAAATTTTAAAGCCTTAAAAATTTTTTACTGGACTGTAACTGTTTTACAGTGCTGTGTTTCTGCTGTATAACAGTGTGAATCAGCCTTATGTGTATATATATATATGTATCTCCCCTCCCTCCTGAGTCTCCCTCCCACCCCCACCATCTCACTCATCTAGGTCATCACAGAACCCCCGGCTGAGCTCGCTGTGCTATACAGCAGCTTCCCACTAGTTATCTGTTTTACACAGGGTAGTGCATACAGTGTTTGTTTTTCTCTTTCTAGCTTACCTCTGTATAACAGGCTCTAGGTTCATCCACATCACTGCAGAGCAGTAGTATTATTGAGATAGTGTGCTTGCTGATATTTGCCTTTTAAGATTTGGAAGTATTCCTTTCCTATGGGCTGGTTGATGGGGAATAAGAGATCAGATCAGGCTAAAAGCCAAAGTACTTCCGGAATACAGGCTAGGTTGAGTTTTATGAATTTAATTGAATTCAATCGCAGTATTCATCGTTCGTGGAAAATATTAGCTATTTTCAGTCATGTCCCTGTCGCTGCAAGGGCCTTGTGCAAACTCAGTAACTTCAGTTGTCTTTCACAAACAAAATGCACAAAATTACTTATCCTGAGCAAGCAACCAATGACGGTGATTATACTACTGCTGCTTTTTTTTCACACTAGGATCTTCTGATCTTTGATTCTCTTACTATTTTTAGCAACTCCACCTGAAAATCAAATACTCCTAACATGTAATTTTCTAAAAGGAGCCATTTTAAAGCTGTTATAAAAGTTCATTCTTCTTTTCACCATAGTGTTCCCTGTTAAAATACCTGGCAGTTCTACCTGTTCTGTGTGATACCTTTAAGGACTTTTGTCTGCATGAGATAACCGGCCGTAAAGGCTCCCAAACAAATTTCACATTTGGGTAATGAAAATTCAAGCTCCTGTTTAATTGCTGATTCTTACCGTGTCTTCCATGTGTGTTTATGTGTTTCAGGAAAAAAGTGCCAGTTCAAATGTAAGACTTAAAACTAATAAAGAGATTCCAGGATTAGTTCATCAACCCAGAGCAAAGTAAGTTCCAGTTCCTATTTGCCTATCTTGTTTTGAGAGAGAAAAACGTTTTTAGAGTGAGCTACATTTTGCCTGCTAGATAACGAAGACTTAAGAAAAGGCCTCAGTAATTGAGACCCATGATTTAGTCTAATGGAACGTAATAGAGACCCCAAGCAGACCCACAGTATATGACAGAGCTGACACTTGACATCAGGTAGGAGACAATGATGGGGAGTATCTTCATGACATGGGGTAGTAAAGAACTTTGAATAAGTCACAAAGAATGCAGATCGTAAGAAAAATGATTAATTTTTATGACTACGATAAAATTAAGAACTTCTGCTTCTCAAAATATACTATAGGAGAGTAAAAGGCCACAAAATGGTGGAATACATTTGTAATACATATAATTAGCAATAGTGGATTCTTTACCAGCTGAGCCACAAGGGAAGTCCAGGAATACTGGAGTGGGTTGTCATGCCCTCCTCCAGGAGATCTTCCCAACCCAGGCATTGAACCCAGATCTCCTGCACTGCAGGCCAGTTCTTTACTGACTGAGCCACCAGGGAAGCCCAAGAATACTGGAGTGGGTAGCCTGTCCCTTCTCCAGCAGATCTTTCCGACCCAGGAATCAAACCAGGGTCTCCTGCATTGCAGACAGATGCTTTACCAACTGAGCTAACAGGGAAGCCCAGTTAGATTTCCAGAATACATAAATTAACTGTGAATCAATAAGTAAAAGATAGAACTTACAGAAAAATAGGCTAAAGACATAAACAAGCACTTGACTGAAGAGGAAAATGAATAGCTGATGTGTCAGGAAAAACTACCATGTCACACCACAAGATTGGCAAAAATATAGACAGAAAAAGTTTACCAGGATGTGGGACAACCAGCACGCTTAACTCCTGGTGGTGGAAATATAAACTGGTACGGTTTGTTTGGAAAACACTTTGCATTATCTAGTAAAATTGAACCTGGGCATACCTGGCTGCCTAGTTACTCCACCCTCAGGTGTATACCCTAGAGAAACTCTTATGGAGGTGTGCCAGTAGGCATATTTTGAAATATCCATAGCAGCACTGGTTATATGAACTCTTAAAGTTCTTGAAAGGATAGGACTTCCCGGTGTCCCAATGGTTAAGACTGTGTTTCTACTGCAGCAGACACAGGTTTGATCCCTGGTGGAGGAATTAAGATCCCACATGCCATGCAACACAGCCAAAAAAAAAAAAAAAACCTTTGAGATAAAACCCAAATGTCCATCAGACATTCAATGAATAACAGAAATGTAGTATTGTCTTATGATGGAAATACTACATATCAGTGAAAATAAATGACCTATAGCTACATAGATCAAGATGGAGGGATCTCATGAAATGTCAGACTGTGTCAGTAAAGTAAGTAGTAGTACCTGCTTATGTACAGTTTCATGCATATAAAAATTCAAAAACAGGCAGAACTAAGAAATATTTGTATATACATGTATTAAACATATGTATATACACATATTGCTCAGTCAACTGAGCCACTCCTTCTTACAAGTGGCTCAGTTGGTAAAGAATTATCTGCCTGCAATGCAGGAGACCTGAGTTCGATCCCTGGGCTGGGAATATCCCCTGGAGGAGGGCATGGCAACCCACTCTAGTATTCTTGCCTGGAGCATCCCCATGGACAGAGGAGCCTGGCAGGCTACAGTCCATGAGATCGCAAAGAGTTGGACATGGTAAACGATTAAGCACATAATGATAAAACAATAAAGATAAGAAAGGAAATGAAAAGCTATTAAATTCAGGATAGTGCTTCTTTCTCCTGGATAGAAGACAATGGAACCAGAGGTTCTATCTCTTAATCCAAGTTGTGGTTACATGCAAGTTCCTTTAATTATTATTTTAAAATGTACAAATAGCATTGTGTTTCCTTTTCCATGTGTTAAGTATTTCACAATTAAAATGTTGGAGAATAATGAGTAGTTTTCTATATTATTCTGAAGCTGAGTCTATCATTGGTGATAAAATGCACTTTCTATGACTTTGAAACTGCCTGTCCTTTCTTCAAAAAGGCTATTATCCCAAAGGCTTCAAATCTCTTTTGTGCTGTTCTGCCTAACTATAAACAAACTCCCTAAGGGTGCTGATCACATGAGTGAATCTGATACAGTCACTCCCACCCCCAATAAGTTTAATGAGGACATATATGTAAATAAACATCGTAAATAGAAAGAGTTTGTGTTCTATGATTCTTCCTGGGAAGGTGAGACAAAAATAACATCCTCACTTTAACCTGGGTGACTGTCTGTAGAATTGCTGCAGCAATGGCCACTGTGAGATGGTGGTTAGGACTCCTCAGGGGGCGGTCCATCAGCTCAGGGATTTAATTTCTACTTCCAATGAAAACTGGACATTTAAAAATTCATTTATCATTTACAATGTCAGCCAATTTTTTTTTCCCAATAATGGGAGAGCCAATTTTTTCACCCTCAGGTAAGTGTTATGCTATAATCACAACCTCCCTAATCAACTTCACTAGTAACCACTTTTATCTACACTAATTTTATCTGCCTCTGGGGACAACAGATATCTGAAAACACTATCGAATCATCTTTTCATCAAGCTGTTATATGTGTACTATTTTAAAATGCTTCTCTTATCTCTGAGTTCTAAAGAAAAGACTCTATTAAGGGGAACTAAGGAGAGTTTCTTTTTTCCTTTAGAGCAAATACTTATTTACTTAATTTTGACACACTGAAATAGCATGCTTTGCAGTCTGGCATGTGCTAAAGATTCCAGAGAAGTTGATTAAATTGGCTCATGTGTTTACACTAAAATTATGAAGAGAATTCCATTTTTGACACAGCATAATGCCGGGGTGTGTGTGTGTGTGTGTGCGTGCGTGCGTGTGTGTGTGTATGCCGCGGTGTGTGTGTGCGTGTGTGTATGCCGGGGTGTGTGTGTATGCCGGGGTGTGCGTGTGTGTGTGTGTGTGTATGCCGGGGTGTGCGTGTATGCCGGGGTGTGTGTGTGTGTGTGTGTATGCCAGGGTGTGTGTGTGTATGCCGGTGTGTGTGTGTGTGTGTGTGTGCGCGTGCGTGCATGTGTGTGTGTGTGTGCCGGGGTGTGTGTGTGCGTGTGTGTATGCAGGGGTGTGTGTGTATGCCGGTGTGTGTGTGTGTGTGTGTGTATTTTAAACTGAGTCAGATCATTGGGTTTCCAAAATTCAACTAAGAAATCTTTCTGAAGGTCTGAGAGAAGGATTTACTTTTCCTACATACTGACACATAGGATTCAGGAAATTATTTATTATGCAGTTGTATGGGCTTCCCTGGTGGCTCAGACAGTAAAGAATCCACCTGCAATGAGGGAGACCTGAGTTCGATCCCTGGGTTGGGAAGATCCCCTGGAGGAAGGTATAGCAACCCACTGCAGTATTCTTGCCTAGCGAATCCTTATGGACAAAGGAGCCTGGTGGGCTGCAGTCCATGAGGTCACAAAGAGTTGGACATGACTGAGAGTTGAAGCACAGCACATGCAGTTGTATAAAATGAGTTTGTTTCCCCCTTGAGTGGAGGGACAACCCCATACTTGCTAACAGCAGATTTGTTAAAAATGAAGGCAAATAGTGCTCACACCTTCGTTTGATGCTCCACGTAGAGTACATTCTTACTGCCTTTGTAATCTTAGTCCAGTGAACTAGTGTCTTGGAACTTTAGTTTTCTCCAAGAAAAATAGAGGTGAAAAATCCTATCTTATAGGACTGGGGCTTAAGTGAAATAATGTATCCCTGGTGCTTATCACAGTGTCTGACACTTGGTAAGAATGCCTATGCAATTAGAAACAACCCAAAAACATGCCCTTTGACAGGAAACTGGGTAAATGAACCGCACTATATTCACACAGTGGAGTATTAGCAGCTAACACAAATGCACTGCAGCAATGCACAATGCTGGATGCCCCCTAGCAGCATAGCTAGTTCTAGCAACTGGAACAAAGAGTGAGTCCTGAAACATTACACGGAGCATGATACACACTATAAAGTTAGCAACAACCAAGGTAGGGACTTCTCTGGGGGTCCAGTGGTTAAGAGTCTGCCTTCCAATGCAAGGCACACGGGTTCAATCCCTGGTCAGGGAACTAAGATCCTGCGTCCCGCAGCTACTCAGCACACATGCTCTAGAACCTGCACGTCACAGCCCGCATGCTGCAACTGAGACCTGACACAGCCAAATAGATAAATTAATTGTTTTTAATCTAAAATAAAGCATCTGCTTTTTAAGCACATAGAGAGATGGAGTAAAGGAGGGCGGGGACATGATGTTTGAGGTGAAGGAACACACGCATGGGTGGGAAGTAAGTAACCTCTAGGTTGTTCTTAAGATCCTAGCTGTGTTTTCTTTGTTTTGGTTTCATGGGTGCTTATTATACTATTTTTTAAAAAATAATCAACTAAAGAAATGCAAGTCATGAACTACTAGCAACAGCGTGTCCTGCTGTGAGGGTTAGGATTGCCCCACTTCCCAGAGGTTTCGTGCTCAGATTGCATAGACAATCTGAGGTCCTTCACCTTTGATCTCAAACATGTGATAAGGACCCCTGAGGCTGTGTGTCCTCCTTCGTAGGGATGGCAGACACATTTGTAGAGTCACTTTTACTAGAGAATTCTTCTCTTGTCCATAACCAAACATCCCGCTTTCCATGCTTTGATGTTTCCAATAATGGAGTTAATGGAAGTTATTAACAAATCACAGAACATTAGTGCCTAAAGGAACTCAGAGACCTGTTTTCTGTTTTAAAATTAGGAATCTGAGGCCTGCACCTCACCCATGCTAACAAATGGTGCTGTCTCTATGAGGATCACGAATCACATGAATTTAAATAGAGACCACTTGAATAACTAATTAAATATTCATTACCCTCCTGTTGTATCCAAGGCAATAAATGCTGAAAACTCTAACCAAAAAATGTCCACAGGGAACACAAAACCCTAAAAGTGCCATCTTTATGAAGTATCTTGGAATTTCCTAGGGAAATTATTGGCGCTAATGATAAAGAACCCACCAACCGATGCAGGAGACATAAGAGATGCAGATTCCATCCCTGGGTGGGGAAGATTCCCTGGAGAAGGAAATGGCAACCCACTCCAGTATTCTTGCCTGGAGAATCCCATGGACAGAGGAGCCTGGTGGGCTACAGTCTGTAGGGTCACAAAGAGTCAGACACAACTGAAGTGACTCAGCAGGCAGGCAGGCATTTATATTAAGATATAGAAATGTATTGGTCGCTCAGTCATGTCCGACTCTGTGTGACCCCATGAGTTGTAGCCTACCAGGCTCCTCTGTCCATGAGATCTTCCAGGCAAGAATACTGGAGTGAATAGCCATTCCCTTCTCCAGGGGATCTTCCCAACCCAAGGATCGAACCTGGGTCTAAGATTTATATATAAATACCTTCATGCCTTTCCTATCTGGGACCCAGAGCTGTTCAACAAACTTACCTGCTGAAAACTTGGCTAAGAACAGGAAGGATGCCCCCAAAAGTGTCTGAGCAGCCATGGTGGGTACCAGAATATTCATGTTTCCCACTAACAAGAGTCCTGCCAGGCTCTCCTTTGGAGCCTGTTTGTGCTAACTTTAGACACAACTCTAACAAGTTTGCCTGTGCTGCTTCTAAGCATGGGGTCAAAGCAGAAACTGAGAAGAAAGTGGAAAAAGGACTGATACCTTCTCTGACAAGGAGAAATGAAAGGAAGAGCTCAAAAGCAGGCAGAGAACAAAAGCCTGGAGTTTAAGGTCATTTTGCTTAAAGAGAGCCAGCTCTAGCCATCTTAGAGGCTCCGGGGCTATCCCAATATTACAGAAGAGCGTTGTGATTTAAGGTGAGGAGAGTGGCTGCTAGTCGTCAAGTGAAAGCTAAGTAATGTTTGAGATAGACAGCTGTTCAAGAGTATACAGTTTAGAAGACTTGCACCCAGAGTGGCTCAAATGAACAAGGTTTTGGCACTTAAAGAAGGAAAGCCGTAAGAAATCTGGAAAAACTCAACTTTGCAAAATGGCTTTTCTGTCTAGCCAGAGAAAGAGAGGAGACTGTTTAATCTCTCTCATCATCCAAGATTCTGCCCTGCTTGTATAAAATGCAGTGAGAGAGGACCTGTTTCTGAAACAGGACATCTACCTTATTTGAATGATCATATTTGTTGTTGTTCAGTAGTGTCTGACTCTCTGCAACTCCATGGACTGCAGCACACCAGGCTTCCCTGTCCTTCACTGTCTCCCAGAGCTTGCTCAAACTCATGTCCATTGAACCGGTGATGCCATCCAACCATCTTGTCCTCTCTCGTCCCCTTCTCCTTCCTGCCTTCAATCTTTTCCAGCATCAGAGTGTTTTCTAATGAGTTGGCTCTGTGCATCAGGTGGCCAAAGTATTAGAGCTTCAGCTTCAGCACCAGCCCTTCCAATGAATATTGAGGACTGATTTCCTTTAGGATTGACTGGTTGGATCTCCTTGCAGTTCTGAGGAACTCTCAAGAATCTTCTCTTAACACCACAATTCAAAAGCATCAATTCTTTGCCGTTCAGCCTTCTTTATGGTCGAACTCTCACATCCATACATGACTACTGGAAAGGATGGCAAAAATTGGATTATGTACATGAAAGTGCCTTAGAACTATGAAAGTTGATGCTGGTATAAGATATTTTCATTCTTTTTCTTTTATATCAGAGCTGATATTATTTTAAATCTAGATCTTACATACAGGGGAAACCTCCTTTAAGCCTTATTATGTGTCATGGGAGGCCTGAAGGGTTTCCAGTCACTCGTGCCCCTCTTCGTGGCCCCTGCAGGGAATGTCAGGTAAGGTTGCCCACCACACCTAGACGAGAGCATAAGAGGCTCTTCCAGAGCCACTCCTCCCCCCGTCCCCAGCCACTAAACCAGTAGGCACTAATGTCAAGTGAAAGAAATTCTGGACCATGTGTCTCTTACCCCAGCAACCTGAACCGCCTTGGAACACCCACAACTCTTTGCCAGGTAGAAACTACTGTCATTAAGACCACATTGCCCCTAAGTCTTTCCCCTCCCATCCGTGAATCTTCTCTGCTGTCCTTACCTTCTTAGTTTTGTCCCCACCAACCACACCCATCTCGCTGAGGATACTGTTAAATAGCAAAGAACAGGGAATCAGGGCAAGGGCTGCTCAGACATGCCTCCTCACTTAGAGTGGAATTTCAGTTCCAAAGAGGCACATTTGTTGTCACCATTAAAAGAGGCACATTTGTTGTCACCATTATCAAAGATGTTTTGGGGCAAGGTCAAGTTCTTGGTTTGTCTGCAGCCAGCACACAGCCATACAGTCTGCTGAATACCGTGCCCACACCTTTGTAAAATACACATTTTAATGTCATAATTAGGATATGTTTTTTAATGAATCTTTTTTTAAAATATATTTATTTATTTTATTTTTGGCTGTACTGGGTCTTAGTTGTGGCATGCGGGCTCTTCATTGCAGAGCACAGACTTAGTTGCCCCATGGCATATGGGATCTTAGTTCCCCGACCAGGGATTGAACCCTCATCCTCTGCAATGGAAGGCGGGTTTTTAACCACTGGACTGCCAACAAAGTCCCAGGATATATTTTCTTATTATACTTACACACAGCGTTGAAATATGCCATGTGCTGCTTACCTGTGCTTTTTGTTTTAATTATAGATGTGTATCCGAAGAAAACAAAATGCACACACCTCCCAGTAACACCAACATAAATAATATGTACACTGAAAGGAAGTTGTGTTCCTTAAGCTGGAGAAACTGATAGGCTGTTATGAAACACATGTGTAGGATTACTCTCATGACATTTAGCCTTAGTATGACTTCAGAGAACTTCAGTGGAAAAGTCTGCAAAAAATAAATGACTGCCCCAAAGTTTAGACGCTCAGCATTTTTCACCTAAGGGAACTGGGAAACACTGAAAAATATGCACTTAACTACTCTTTGTTTTTCAGCATGCACATCTCTGAAAGCCAACAAGAATTCTTCAGAATGCTGGATGAAAAAATTGAAAAGGTAAGAAGTAACTGCATATTTCAAGGGGAATGTTGCCTCATGAGTTAAGAGTAACAGCATTCTGGTGTCTGTGGTACAAAGCTGTTCTTGCAAGGGGTTGGTTAGAATTAATAGTAGTCACGCAACACACACAACTCGGAAGGTGACTGTGAGAAGGTTTAATGTATGACTGAGCTTCCCAGGATCCTGGGCTACCGCTGATCTTTCACTGAAGCGTGGAAACTCAGAGTGAGACTGGTGAGAGCCTTTGCCTAAAAAGTGTTGCTATCATTGTGTATTGTCCACACCTGATCCCCTACTCTGCTCTCAGGTTGCAGGCAAGGAGGTCCTTAGTACATGTTTACTACATGCCCAGTGCTTCTCTGACTTCTTTACAAACATCATAAACATGTTGCAGTCAATACTTGCTTAAGGGAGCTGGCCATGAGACAAGTACTACGTGCATTTTACAAAGAAACTGAGGCTTAGAATGCCCGAGTATAACTTAGGCAGGTTTGCAAAGTTAATAGCGGTAGGAGTTAGAATTCCAGCCCCAGTCTGTCTGACTCCAAAGCAGAACCTCCAAGTCACTTCTCCATACGGGCGTGGATTTTATAATGACGGGAAGATTCACAGTTGATCCATGTGGAAATTTAACCCATATTTACGCTCTCAGAGTGCCATATGCAAATAAATTGAATGAAGAGTAGAATATGGTAATCATTAAAGGTTTGCATGCTCATAGAATTTCAGTTTATCACTGCAGGGAGTGAATTTTAAATGCTAAAGTCATACATCTGAGAACTGTAATTTGAAAGCCTTATTCTAAAGAAGAGTTAAATTCTAAATTCAGAACATATCCCAACTATAGTTAAGGCATCACAGACCAAGTTTACTTTGAAATGTTTTCCATTTTAATTTTTATTTCTTTTTTATGGTTTGTGGTCCTTGAGTATTTCTTCATGAATTCCTAGGTTATGTATATATCAGTCAGTACCAACGTAAAAAATAGAGATGGGTAATGAATTAAAATAATAATTGAATCTATAGTGTTCATCGGCTGTGCTCACATATTCATTTGAGTATATATTTTTCTTTTTTACTTTTAGTGAAACTTTAGTTTATACATGACTTTTTAGATTGAAAACATCATCTAAGAATAATTAGCAATTTTCACATGTTGATTCAAAAGCTGACGAACTTGCTGATAACATTTTGTTTTCAGTAAAGAGAAACCTAAAAAGAAATATTTTGTTCCCACTCTAATAGTGAAGATTTTTTTTCTCTGTTTGGATTATTTCTCCCACACTAACATTTTGGCAATAAAAATATATGCTTATTAGTTAGAGGTAATCTGGAAAAATTGAAACCTGAATTGTGAGTTATCTTTGTAAGCAACATTTACAAACCCTGACAAGGTGTTTAAAATGATCTAATCTCTTTCCAGTGTGTCTCCATAATTGAAACTCTACCTCTGTTACTCAAAACTGAAATTCATTGTTCTCATCTGGAATTCAATTTCCTGTCTTACTTTGCATCTAAGGTGTAGACAATCATGAGTTTAGTGCAACCAAAGCGAAGTTTATAACTTGATCGTTTGTTTGGTGTAACTTTCCTTGGACAAAGGAGCATTTGTAGATTCAGCATAAACAGTGTTCCCACTATATATTGAACACATTCATATTCAAAAAAGGAGCGGTTATATAATCTGTGATAATTGCCCAGTTTCAGGTTTCTAAGGGAGTTTTCTATCAACTCTGAGCCAAACTTTCCTCTTTCTCCTCCCTTATCTAAAGTTCATCCTGAATTTTGTGAATATGCCATCCTTTGTATCATCTAAACATTAAGCCTCCCTCAAATTAAAATATTTCATTGTAATGTATATGTTTGGCTTAATATAATCTTCACAATAGTTTATATAACCAAAATTGGAAGTTGCATTCTTGTGAACTATTTTGCTGACTTTTTACCATTGCTGAATATTTCTTTGCTCCAACTAGTATGTGGACAACCATAAATGCAATTCAAAACTATTCTTTAGGTTTTATGTTGTTGTTGTTCAGTCGCTAAGTTGTATTCAATTCTTTGTGACCCCGTGAACTTCCTCTTTCCTGTTCTTCACTGTCTCCCAGCATTTGCTCAGATCATGTCCATTGAGTCGGTGACGCCATCCAACCATCTCATCCTCTGTCACTCCCTTCTCCTTTTGCCTTGAATATTTCCCAGTATCAGGCTCTTTTCCAATAAATCAGCTCCTCTCATCAGATGGCCAAAGTATTGGAGCTTCAGTTGTAGCCACAGTCGTTCTAATAAATATTCAGGATTGATCTCCTTTAGGATTGACTGCTTGGATCTCCTTGCAGTCCAAGGGACTCTAAAGAGTCTTCTCCAGCACCCCAGTTCAAAAGCATCAGTTCTTCCAGACTCAGCCTTCTTTATGGTACAACTTTCACATCCATACATGACTACTGGAAAAACCATAGCTTTGACTAGATGGACCTTTGTCAGCAAAGTAATGTCTCTGCTTTTTAATATATTATCTAGGTTTGTTATGGCTTTTCTTCCAAGGAGCAAGCGTCTTTTAATTTCAAGTCTGAAGTCACCATCTGCAGTGATTTTGGAGCCCAAGAAAATAAACCTTGTCATTGCTTCCACTTTTTCCAAATTTATTTGCCCAGAAGTGGTGGGACCAGATGCCATGATCTTAGATTTTTGAATACTGATTTTCTAGCTGGCTTTTTCACTCACCTCTTTCACCCTAATCAAGATGCTCTTCAGTTCCTCTTCACTTTCTGCCATTAGAGTGGTGTCATCTGCATATCTGAAGTTGTTGATATTTCTCCCAGCAATCTTGATTCCAGCTGGTGGTTCATCCAGCCCAGCATTTCACACAATGTATTCTGCATAGAAGTTAAATAAGTAGGGTGACAATATACCGCCTTGAGGTACTCCTTCCCAGTTTTGAACCAGTCAGTTGTTCCATGTCCAGTTCTAACGGTTGCTTCTTGACGCACATACAGGTTTCTCAGGAGACAGGTGACGTGATCTAGTATTCCCATCACTTTAAGAATTTTCCACAGTTTGTTGTCATCTACATAGTCAAAGACTTTAGCGTAGTCAATGAAGCAGAAGTAAATGTTTTTCTGGAATTCCCTTGCTTTCTCTATGATCCAATAAATGTTGGCAATTTGATCTTTGGTTCCTCTGCCTTTTCTAAATCCAGCTTGTACATCTGGGAGTTCTCAGTTCACATACTGTTGAAGCCTAGCTTGAAGGATTTTGAGCATAACCTTACTAGCATGGGAAATGAGTGCAGTTGTCCAGTAGTTTGAACATTCTTTGGCATTGCCCTTCTTTGAGATTGGAATGAAAACTGACCTTTTCCAGTCCTGTGGTCCCTGCTGAGTTTTCCAAATCTGCTGACATATTGAGTGCAGCACTTTAACTGCATCATCTTTTAGGATTTTAAATAGTTCAGCTGGAATTCCATCATCTCCACTAGCACTGCCTTTGTTTGTTTTATAGGGTTGACTTAAAAAATTAAACTCAGAGCTTCATGCTGAAAATTGGAGTCATTCTGAAAGGGCTTGATTTTTGAGATTTAATTTTTCTCTGGATTCCTTTTTTCTTCCTTAAATTGTTAAGAAGCAAAGCTGAGTGAATCTGTAGTGATTTAAACCTGCCCTTCCTCGATTCATCCTTTATATTTATTGAATGTCTCCAGGGCATGATACCTTTCAGCTCTCCTCTCCATCCCAAAAGAAATCTCTGCTCTGTCTCCTCAAGGTTTATGCAAAAGTACCATTGATAGAAGGAAACAAAGATGATATTTATTATGAAATTTAGTATGGACGACTCTACTTCCCGAGTGGCATAGTGGTAAAGAATCCACCTCCCAATGCAGGAGATGCAAGAGACATGGATCAGGCAGATCCCCTGGAGGAGGAAATGGCGACCCACTCCAGTATTCTTGCCTGGAAAATCCCACGGACCAGGACCCTGGCGGGCTACATGGGGTTGCAAAGAGTTGGACACAACTGAGCGCACACACACACACACACACACACACACCCCTTCAGAAATAATCATGGTGCCGAGCTGCAGTTTACTTTTGCACCACAACTGGGCAAGCAGTGTTGTAAGAAGTTATCGGTGGCAAAGAAAAGCAAGTAGCAAAAATGATTTAATTATTTAGCACTTATGAGTACCAGGCATTATGCGATGACTCAGGATAGAAAAACAGGAAATGGGGGATACAAAATAAGTAGGAAACAGTCCCTTGCCTTGAGGAGCTCAGTTCTAAAAGCAAACTTCTTTGAAAATTATTTTAACCATGGAGGAGTCCTTCTCCCAGCACCCCCACCTCCGTTATCAGCGTGAGTCAGGTGTTCCTTTATTGAATGCAGATGTTTCAGGAGTCAAGTGCTGAAACTTGAGGTCTATGAACCAGGCAGTTTGGGACATCTTTGGCCACTTGACACCATTTCACTCTGCTGGCACCAGGAAAGCGAAGACACGGAGCTGCATCTGAAGATGACCATGGGAGAGATTTTTATCAGGAGAGCAATGAGAGTTCAAAAGAGCATTATAACCTGATCTACATACATTTCCTTTTCCTTTTGGAAAGTAAAAATCCTGTGAAGCAATGAGAGCACCTCATTTATCTTTACCTCTTTATTTTTACTCAAGTACCTACCTGTTATTCTGTGACATTCTGCAATTGTGCCTGACAATTCGCAGGCTTCAGAATCTTGTGTAAAGTGATGACATTTGCCTAGTTTTGCATCTTAAAGAAAACGACAGTTCACTGCAGAGGAAGATAATGATTTTAAACTTGTCTTTCAGTATAATCAGAGGAGAAAGAAGAGATTGAGATTATTAAAACGTGGCCTTGTGGAGGAGTTTTGAATATGATACCAAAGACAGATCACATCAGATTTTAATATATGCTTTCTAAAATACATTTAAATTTACTTGTAAGAAGAAGAAAAAGTAAATACATTTTTAAAGTATCTGCCTTAAGAGTATCTTTTCCAGGCAAACACAGGGATTTATATTTTGCTTTAGGAAGATTTAAGAACAGCAGCCAATGACTGGGGAAATCTTTTGCCTTCTGAAAGAGAACACTGAATATGAAATAAAGAATGTCTCAGCACAGAGCTATTTGCATCTCGTTAGTTTTCCTAATGTAAGGCATCTTAAGCTTTGCATCATGGGCATCTTTGGGGAATTTTGTTAAAGTTATAAAAACACTCCTTATAAAAAGGCACATGCTGTCATATACACAACATTCTGAAGTAAAACTTTAGAGTTTATATCTCTCTGGAGCCTGTCCTTGGTCCCCAGGCAAAGAACCTGTGCATTTCACTGGTATGCTTTTCTCAGATCCAGGGCCCGATGACACCCACGAGCACCCGTGAGTCTCATCAGCATCTCGTCTTATTCATGTGTATCTCTGACTTAAAAGAAAATTAGGAAACCAAGCACAGATTAACTCCAACACAACCGTGTCTGCTTCCTTTCTCATCTCCCTTCTCTTTGAACATAGCTCATAGTACTTCACCACCCCTGCCCATGGGTGAGCCATCAGCATGCCACTGTACTTCACATATTCCTGTACAGTTTTAAGACTCTGCCTCTGTTGACCGGAATTATTCAATGTGACATTTTGAGGAAATGTCTGAGAAAGAGCAGCGTGTGAATTTTAAATCAGCTGATTTTTAAAGATGCTTATCTGTAGACCTCTATATCTATTGCAAAATCATTTATACTCAGAAAATGTTTGGGTTCCTGAAATGGCCTGAGTTCCTTGGCCCCAGAACTAGTTGGTGAGAAAGATCATGATAAGTCTCCATTTCTACATTTATTTCAAGGGCTCCTTTTCTTAATATTATGTCAGAACTCCGTTATGAATCAGTGTGTCACAGATCAAAAGGTGTTTGCTTTCCATCTGGTGAAGAGACTGACTTGTGTGTAATTATGAGCTGTGATTTTGGGTTCTATGTATAAACTATTCCTGTAGAAGAGAGTTTCACCTCCGAGCTGCTATAGAATCGAAGATAACATCTGGCACCTGCAGGTGATGATAGGTTTTACTTTCAGGTGGTGCATTTAAAGGTTTCTTCAGTGCCCACCAGCGATGAGAAACACGGGGCTGTTTTATCAAATCCTGAACAATGTCACCCGGCCTGCCCCATGTGTACAGATGAAGTCATAGCTTGTCCCTCCCTCCCAGCTTGCCAATTTTGGTAACAACCCCGGCCTTCAGCACTGGCGAAGAGATGCTCTTGGCGGCCTGGGTATTTTGGAAGTGGGCTGGGCTGCCGATATCATTGCATTAAACAGTTCCTTGCTCTACAGGAAACACAACAGGGCCCTGCTTTTGCTAATAACCAAACCTTTCCTGTGTCTCCTTTCCCTTCCTCCCCCGCCTCGCCTACTCCCTCCCCTGTATGCATCGTGCCTCATTCATCGGCCAAATTAAAACTGTAATTACAGCGGTAAGGATGTGACTCAGCCCTGGTTTGTTTCTCTCCCTACTGCATAGCTTAGTCTATGCAGGTGACTTCTTAATTCAATTCAAGTTGAAATGTACCACGTACGTGCCTGCGTGCTGCCACTTCAGTCTTGTCTCTTTGCGACTGCATGGACTATAGCCCGCCAGGCTCCTCTGTCCATGGGATTCTCCAGGCAAGAGTTCTGGAGTGGGTTGCCATTTCCTCCTCCAGGGGATCTTCCCCACCCGTGGATCGAACCTGCATCTCTTACCTCTCCTGCATTGGCAGCGGGTTCTTTACCACCCGCGCCACCCGCTTAGTCATGATAGTAACGGTGCAGGAACCACCGTGGGCTTTGAGGATCCCCGCGTTCCCCAGCATCCCAGGTAGCTACTAGTCATGGGCGACACACCCAAGGAAGATAGAGCGGGCAGCAAGCCTAGAAGAAATACAGCACAGCCAGTCTCCGCTCACTTTCTTTTTTTCTGGAGGGCTTGATTTTCAGAGAATTCTCGAGGTTCTATCAGCCTGGCACCTGAGGGAGTAGCAAAGAGTACAGGTTCCAGAATAAGGGAGTACAAGAATACAGACAAAAACCATGCCTATTTTATGAATGCGGTGAGGCTGACAGTGCTTTGAACTCAGCGGCAACACGGGGCACAGCTGGTGAGTGGTGCCATTTTGCTGGGCGTGCAAGGGAAGACCGCCCGAGAAGCCACTCAGCGGGGAGACAGTGACGCAGGCTTGAGTCATTTTCTTGCCTTCTTCCCTTTTGGCTTCTCCTTCCCATCCTCTTCCTTGGCTGTCTGTTTCCCTTCCTCCCCATGGCTTTTATTCTCTTCGCCTTTAGCAGCCAGGGGACATTGCTTTAGCCTTGCAGAGAACACCCGGGGACACAGAGAGGAGCGTGCCAACCTCTGTAACTGCTGATGTTTTATTTAAGAATCTCGAAAAGGACTCGAAGCATTACATAGATGGTACCCTAAGGATGAACACTGGATCTCGTTCGTGTTTGTTTCCCTCGAACCTAGAAGAAGTAAGCAGAAGGTTAGAACGTGTTCTCCCCAGTCGTGGGCCCAGGACACCCACTCCTCACTGCACTCCGGGCCTCCTCTCCCTCGTATCTGGCTCATTCACTGCCCTGTGCCTTCTGTGGGCAGGGACCTCCCATCCTTGGCTGCAGTCCTCTTCCTGGCCAAATGCATGTGCTTCCTATTCTGAAAGCAATTCTGCTTCCTATGCCTTTGCCCACCTTTATAGGGAGGAAGGAAAGGAACCAGCTTGTCACTCTCCTGTCTCTGGTTGGCTAGCCCATGAAGCAGGAAGAGGGTCAAACCCAACATTCTGCACAGTCTCCATCTGTGACTGGGTGGGCCAGTCACCATCCATTAGGCCTCGGTGGGGGATGGGAGGTAGGCGGGGGGATAAGGAGAGGTTGCTGGGTTCTCTAATCCAGCAAGAACTCTGATTCTCATTGACCAACTGCTCTTAGTTAAAAACTTCAAGGAAAGGAGGTGTGTGCTTAGCTCCCCAAACCACTAGCCATGTTCGAAACAAATTCAAGATATGAGCAGTTTTTCCAGAACAAAGAGCTCTAAAATTTGTCTGGAAGGCACATCTTTTTCAAGAGGCATATCGGGGCCCAATGGCTAAGGCTCTGCTCCCAATGCAGGGAGGTTCTATCCCTGGTCAGGAACTAGATTCCACATGCCATGCCACAACTAAAGATTCTGCACGCCTCAACAAAGATAGAAGACCCCATGTGCTGCAGCTAAGGCCCGGTACAGTCAAATAAATAAATAAAAATAAAAAATATTTAAGGCACATGGGTTGAAATCCCAGACTTGCCAAAGCCATTGTCCTGAAGGAAGTGAGTCTTAAAAGAGATGCATGAGGCTTCGTGTCCTACAGGAAGTGAATCCTAGGGGAAACCCACGAGGCTCCAGTCCACCAAGTGCATTCTCCCGGCGAGGGGGTGGTACTGAAATCTTAACTCTTAATACCTGAGAACAGACTAATTGAAGACATCTCTTTGAATTAAATCCATCAAGTGACCTGGAAATCTTCTGCAAAAATACCACACACTTTTATAGTGTTTCATTTTATCATTGTAAGGAATCAGGTATAACTGGGGAAATTGTTACTAAGTGAAAAAAATTTGAAATTGTGTCTGTCATAGGACTGAAACTATACAAAAATGGTACACATATGGTCAGAGATTTAAGTGAAACTTGAAAGCATTCTGATTTATTAGGAAGATGGGGTTCCAAGAAAATTTTTTAATTTAATTTCAATTTTGATTGATGGTTTTCTTACTTATAAAATAAGAACAATTTTATAAAATGGCCTTTTGGAGAAGTCTGGCCCCATCTGGAGAGAAATCTCTCTTAAGATGAAAATCATATCTGCTGTTTGAGCTCTTAGGAAGAGGGCCTCTGAACCCACTGATGATCATTGTATTTTCTGTGACAAGAGTGGGCAGAATACAGCTCATGGGCCAAATCCAGCCCATCAGACAAGCGTGGCTTTTATGTGTTTAAATGGTTGAGGGGAACAAAATGCAGAATGTTAAACATGTGAAATCCCAACTTCAGTGTCTACAAATAAAGTTTTATTGGAACACAGCCATGCTGTTTCTTTTACTTTTATCTTCTTTTGCAGCTGCGACTGCCTTCATGCTTATAGCTGCAGTAGAGTTGCATCAGAGCCCCTTTGGAATGCAAAGCCTGGAATATTTACTGTTTAGCCCTTCACAGAGAAGGCTTACGACATGGCCCAGGGACATGGCCTCCCGAGTCCTGTATCGTTGCTTTTCTCCATCCTCAGCCTCGCTCACCTCCTCATGGGGAAAAGAACATTATTGAAGTCACCTGAGTGCCAACATCTGACAAAGCTTGAGAAATAGGTCCCTTACAGCTTCTAAAATAGCCTCCTTTTTGCCAGTAGAATGAGGATCCGGGTTTAATAAACACTTCATGCGTGCTTGCTCAGTCGCTCAGTCGTGTCCAACTCTTTGTGACCCCGTGGACTGTAACCCACCAGGCTCCTCTGATCTTAGGATTTCCCAGACAGGAATACTGAAGTGGGTTGCCATTTCAGGGGACCTTTCTGACCCAGGGATCAAACCCAAGGCTCCTGAGATTTTTGCACTGGCAGGTGGATTCTTTACCACTGAGCCTCTTGGGAAACCCAATGAATACTTCATGGGGGTTTTAAAGCTGTTTAGTTAATACATTCTCTCTTGGAAATGAAAAGGTCAGTCTACTAGGATTCTTGTCACTGTGCTTGTTATCATGGTAATCATTCCTATATATGGTCAAAGAAACAGTCAGAAGCTGTCATACTCCTCCCATTCATTACTAACGAGATCTTTTTCCAACTGAAATAATAACATGTGCGTCTAATTAGAATAAAGCTCATTAGAAACAGGCATGCCCATTAATGCCTCGATTGATTTTTCTAATGAAATAAGCCGGGGGAGGAGACTTGAACAGTGCAGCTAATTACATCTGCTTTTCTTCGGCATTACCTCAAAACTTGTTATAAATTGCTGTTGGGCTGTAAACGAAAATGCTGCTGAAACACTCCCTGGTTGAAGAGGCTCTGACACTTGCAGCCCCAAGGAAGAGGTAGGGGGTTGGGGGGGGGGGCGTCTGCTCCTGGCCCACAGCCCTACAGGAGGAGGAGTGAACAGCAGCCCTTGGGAGTGTCCTTCTTTTCGCTTTTCCACCCTTTTCCTGTCTCCTCCGCATCATCTTTGTTCTGGACTCTGGCTGGTAGTTAACAGATGCTCAAGCTGTGGAATGTAACTTTCATGGCCCTGTATTCTTGGTTCAAGGACGGAGCTTAAATGTCACGATTCCCACAGAAACTTAGATTCAAAGTCGCTGCTAGATGGTGATAGATGGGAAAATGTTGGTGGGAAAAGGTGTTTGATGGACAGAGAATCAGGATGGCCCATTAAATTCTGCACCACAATACAGCTGGGGCAATTGTGTTTCATTAATCAAGACGTTCTTTAGTGCCCAGAAAGCCAGATCATCCCCCAGTGCAGGGTAGAAGGCTTCCAAAGAAGGATGACTGAGTCAAGGAACAGAAACTCAGTAAGCCCACGATTAGGAAGAGAGAGAAGGAAGATGAATCATGTCAAGGAAGCAGGCGGGAAGTCAGAGAGTTAACATAATGCACAGGCCAGAAACCCAGAGGTTCCCAGTGTCCTTCAGAGAGGCATGGGGAGACGAGGAGGGATTCTTCATTTGTCAGGTAGCCTGCTTTATGATGAACTTAACAACGCATGTGTTCTGCTATGCCAAGTCGCTACAGTCATGTCCAACTCTTTACGACCTCATGGACTGCCTGCCAGGCTCCTCTCTCCATGGAATTCTCCATGGACTGTAGCTCGCCAGGCTCTTCTGTCCAGGGGATTCTCCAGGCAAGAATACTGGAGTGGGTTGTCATGCCCTCCTCCAGAGGACCTTCCCAACCCAAGAATCAAACCAGGGTCTCCTGCTCTGCAGGCAGATTCTTTACCATAGGAGCTACCAGGGAAGCCCTGACAAGGCGCGCTTCCATACAGAAATAAGCCTTGTTAAAGCAAACTTCTCTGAACTACACAAGGATTCCATTAACTGTTCAAAAAGACAAAGATGAGAGTGCAGTTCTCCTAGGTTCCCTTACTCTGCTGCTCTCCCCAGGTGCCCCTTCCCAGTAAAGTCTTTTATCAGCAAGATAAAAAATAAAGATGAAAGAGACATGCTGTGTTCTGCACCCTGTAGTAAGGGAAGCAAACATTTGGGCTACAGTTACTATGAGGCATGGTGGTGGGACGGAAGGACCACCAAAAGGGGAAAAGACCAAGTCTCCCTCGAGCTCTTACTTGATGATGTTGGAACATGATCGAAAGACTAAGTAGCTACTAAGTGAAGGCAGGGACTTCGCTCTCATACTCCCCCCTCCTCAGCCTTCTCTTGCTGTGCTGTGCTTAGTCGCTCAGTCGTGTCCAACTCTGCGACCACATGGACTGTAGCCCATCAGGCTTCTCTGTCCATGGGGATTCTCCAGACAAGAATACTGGAGTGGGTTGCCATGCCCTCCTCCAGGGGACCTTCCCAACCGAGGGATCGAACCTGGGTCTCCCGAACTGCAGGCAGACTCTTTACCGTCTGAGCCACCAGGGAAGCCCTTTGATTTTTAGTAAATTTACGAAACTGTGTGACCATCAGTACAACTCAGTTTTACAACATTTCCATCACATCAGTAAGATCCCTCCTGCCTGCTTATAGCCAGTCCCCTTTCCTACCTCCAATCCCAGGGAACCAATCTATATATTTTTTTAAAATGTATCTAGGTTTTATCATTGCTATTAATTAACAATAGCAATGATTGCTGTAATAAGGGTATGAACAATTTTATGACTCATAATACATATTACAAACTACTTTCCAAAGCAGCCATACCATTTTACAAGGCTGTAGAGTTGCATTTCATTGTGTGCTCTCAACAATTTTTAAATAGTATCTAATTGTTTTCCTTTGTATTTTTTGATGACAGAAACAGACTATTTTTTTTATTTGTGTGTTTATGGACTTTATTTGTTCTGAATGAATTTCCACTTTGTGCCCTTCCCTCTTACTGAGGTCCTCTTAAGTTAATTTTTTATTGGTATGAGCTTCTCATATAACTTGTCATTTACATATTGTATGCTGCTGGTATTTTCCCCACTGAGGTTTGCCTTTTTATTTTATTCTTTTTTTGATATATGCAGAGGTTCATTTTTACATGATCAAATATGTCCATCTTTTTATTTTTCTTTGTGATATTTGTCCATGCCTTTGAGGCTTAGAGTTATTTCCCTCTCAAGAGCTTTGACAGAAGTTCAGTTTTATGTTCTGTTTTGTCTTGTTAAGAATTAACACATTGTTTCTCTTGGAATCTGTCACTTCTGGTGACCTCCTTTGTCAAATACTTAATTCTTACCTATTTTAGGCCGTATTTCTAGGATATCTGATTCTGTGCCAGTGATTTTTTTGATGGGTGCACTTCAGTTCAGTTCAGTCGCTCAGTCGTGTCTGACTCTCCGCGACCCCGTGAATCACAGCACACCAGGCCTCCCTGTCCATCACCAACTCCTGGAGTTCACTCAAGAGAATGAGAAAACTGACACACATGCAAGAGAGGGAGACCTGGGAGGAAACCTTGTTATTCGCAGGTAATGGACCAGGGGATGCTATCAGTCTGGGAGGACCCAGCCTCCAGTTGCTAAGGCCCCAAGTCTGCCATTCTGTGGGAGTTACAGGGAGGCAGCGTTTGAGCTCAGCTCTTGAACACTTTCATGGGCAGCTTGGGAAAGTATCTGACATATTCCAGTGAAAAAGAGGAGGCTCCCTGCCCATAATGTGGTCATTAGAGGTCTGTTCCATGTTAGGTGCAAGGTCAGAGAGGAAGACCTCCAGGTCCTCTTCCAACTCCAGAATCTCAGATCTCTCTAGATACTGTTCCTGCTTTCATTTATTCAACAAATATTTATTGAGCATCTAATATGTCACTCACTGCAGATGGTGATTGCAGCCATGAAATTAAAAGACGCTTACTCCTTGGAAGGAAAGTTATGACCAACCTTGATAGTATATTAAAAAGCAGAGACATTACTTTGCCAACCAAGGTCCGTCTAGTCGAGGCAATGGTTTTTCCCGTGGTCAGGTATGGATGTGAGAGTTGGACTGTGAAGAAAGCTGATCGCCGAAGAATTGATGCTTTTGAACTGTGGTGTTGGAGAAGACTCTTGAGAGTCCCTTGGACTGCAAGGAGATCCAACCAGTCCATTCTAAAGGAGATCAATCCTGGGTGTTCATTGGAAGGACAGATGCTGAAGCTGAAACTTCAATACTTTGGCCACCTCATGTGACGAGTTGACTCATTGGAAAAGACTCTGATGCTGGGAAAGGTTGGGGGCGGGAGGAGAAGGGGACGACAGAGAATGAGATGGCTGGATGGCATCACCGACTCTATGGACATGAATTTGAGTGAACTCCGGGAGTTGGTGATGGACAGGGAGGCCTGGCGTGCTGTGATTCATGGGGTCGCGGAGAGTCGGACACGACTGAGCGACTGAACTGAACTGAACTGAATATATCACTGGCGCTCGTCTAATCCCTAGGGATGCAGCAAGTGCAGAAAACAGTTTCTGCCACTGGTTACTTCTATTCAAGGGGAAGACAGTCAGTAAAGAAACAGATTCATATATTCATAATGTCAGGTAAAGATAGGTAATATAAGTAAAAATGAAGCAGAGTAAGAAGAACTGTTTTATGTTACAAGCTCAATGAAGACAATGAGGTGACATTTGAGCAGAGGTCTAAACAAAGCAGGGGCTTCTCTGGTAGCTCAGTTGGTAAAGAATCCGCCTACAATGCAGGAGACCCCGGTTCGATTCCTGGGTCGGGAAGATCCACTGGAGAAGGGATAGGCTACCCACTCCAGTATTCTTGGGCTTCCCTTGTGGCTCAGCTGGTAAAGAATCTGCCTGCAATGAGGGAGACCTGGGTTTGATCCCTGGGTTGGGAAGATCCCCTGGAGAAGGGAAAGGCTACCCACTCCAGTATTCTGGCCTGGAGAATCCCATGGACTGTATAGTCCACGGGGTCGCAAAGAGTCAGACAGCACTGAGCAGCTTTCACTAAACAAAGCACAGTAGCGGATGGGGTGAGGTCTGAGGGCGGGAGGAGTCAGCCAGAAAGGAGAAGGAAGGACAGGCACCCAGGCCCTGGGGCGCCACTTGTGTGGGGCCTTGAATGCAGAGAAGCGATCCAGTCGTGAGCCCAATTTCTCACAGTCAGTTTATTAACAGTTGGATCTGCTGATCTCATTTTTCAGTATCATAAGAGCTATAATTTATTAATTCCCGTGCGCCAAGCTTTGCTGATCACCTCTGTGTAACGACTGCTTAGTCTCACAACAGCACTGCAAGCTACGTCCTCCTGTCCCCGTTTTACAGGTGGGAAAACGAGCTCACTGCTTCCTCTCGGGAACTTTCATCTCGGTCCAGACTGCCCCACTGGAGAAATACTCAGTTCACAGCTGTCTGTTACATGCTCAGTGTGTACGGATTCGGCCAAATGCACACATGTCTATAGAGAAGTACTAGAGACTTCTGTGATAAACTCACGCCGGAAACTTGACAGCTAGCCCTAGCCTATTTGCCTACTTAACTTGAGGAGAAAAAGTACAGTAGGCACTTAGGAGGAATAATTCCTTCATTTGAAGTCATTCTCTGAGCTGGTCCTCTTTAAACTAGCAGAATATAACATCGTGACAATGCCCTTTCCTTCACTACACTGTAATATTGCTAATTGTAAGCCTAGACCTTTCAACAAGTAGAAAATCCTTATCCTAGAGCCTTAGGAAATGTAGGAGTTGACATAAACTTCCAGTTTCCAAGAAAATCATGCAGACAATTGGAGAGGACATGGAAATTACACAGAGAAAGGGTGAGGTCAGGGCAAGTGTTAGTCGCTCAGTCGTGTCTGACTCTTTGCAACCCCATGCACTGTAGCCCACCAGGCTCCTCTGTCCATGGAATTCTCCAGGCAAGAATACTGGAGTGGGTAGCCATTCCCTTCTGCATGGGATCCTCCCGATCCAGGGATCGAACCCGGGTCTCCTGCACTGAAGGCAGATTCTTTACCATCTGAGCCATGGTAGGCAAAACCTCCTTAAGATTTTTTTGAATCTTGACCACAGTGCCCCTCTGCTTTTTCACACAACCCCTCCTTGTCAGCATCATCGTGAGTTTCCATTCTTCACGCTTGTGGGGGCCTCATGGGGACCTGGCTCTCTGTAGCTTTCAGTGTTTCCTTTGCACAAGGGTGGAATTGTGTCTTCAGTTCAGTTCAGTTCAATCACTCAGCCTACCAGCCCCTAATTCTGGCTGCATAAAGCGTCTCTACAAAGACTTCCATTTTGTCGTCCCTTTGAGGGGAAAGGGCATGCTTTGGGCTGAGAGAATTGCTGTGTAGCTCCCACACCCAGCTCACTCCTGCTTCCTGTCTTCGACAGCTGAAGGTTTTAAGGTTCTCTTTTTAGCACAGTTCTTTAAAATTTTAAGTGAGACTTGAAGTCATATTGCAGGAACAAGCTCCCTGTTTTGCCCGGTAGAGCCGCTGTGCAGGTGGGGTCCCATGTGATGCTGAGATGGGGCTGCCTCCGTTAAGTTTTGTCAGGTTCCCCTTAAAATGACACTTGGCCATATGGGAGCACTTATTCTCCATGTTTTTGATTTCCAAGTTTTCTATTCATAAAATAATTGGTTCTCAGAACTACTGACAGGTGAAAATAACAAAAATAAAACTGATTTGAATTTAATTTAGTCATCCGCTCACTACAGTCATTAACAAAAGAGGCAAGGATTAGCCCTGTGTTCTGAGCTTCACTGAGATTTCCCTACAAGTAACAGCTCACAGGACTCCTACCTACTTTGCAGAGTTGGTGTGAATCACCAATGAAATAGTGTCTGCAAAGCAGCTGATGCAATTTTCTTTCTCCTTCTCATAGTCATAATAATAATTTCAGAGGAGCAAATGCTAGGAAAATGAAAGTTGCTGCTTGGGGTTGATACAGAGGGTTTACAGAGATTTGTCCCTCAAAAGGGGGCACATTCTTTTTTGTATAGAGTGATAGATTCTTTAAATTCTAAAGTGCTTTACAATTTTCAAAATTTCACATACATGATTTCATGTAATCGCATAATAATCCTTTTTCCCCTACCCCTTAAGAGAGGGCACTTTCTTATTGTGACAGTAATCTCAGAGGGTCTGAAACACTCCCTGTGCATAACCCTGTGACTCATCTACAGAGACTGCTCTATCATTGAGCACACCAGTTCATGTGTGTGTGTCTGTCTGTCTGTCTGTCATTGCATCCAAGTCCTTCCTTGTGGATGAGGTGCCCTCTGAGCCCCACATTGACCGGCTGGGCCTTTGCTCTGATTGAGGCTTTGTAAGAAGGGAACAGACCTAGGTGTCTGCCATAGAAGCTTGATTGGAGCACATGGAGTTCTGGTCCACCTGGGGTGCAAGGCTGAGGTGGAAGGAAGGGTTCCCCAACACCTGGCAGGTTACCATTTGTGATGACAGTTCATACCCCCCATCAGCCACAGGGAAGGTGGTCCCTAATCTCCTGCCATGGCCTGAACAAACACGGGGTTCAGCAGCAACAGTAGCAATAACAGAAGCATCTGATAGTTACTGACCACCTGCTAGATATGTATTTTTCCCATTTGATCCTGATCACAGCCCACTGAGACAGAGACCATGGTTATCCCCGGGGTGTCGAGGCCCAGTGATGTGCCCAGTGTCAGATAACAGTGTACGTGTCCACATATACATGGGGAGAGTCACCTTTCCTTCCCTGATAAAACCTCCATGGAAACTCCACAAGTCCACATTTCCCCCGCTCCTCCCACCCAGCACCCACCCACAGGTCTGCTCTCTGAGCCCAGTGAGTTGTTTCTGATAGATGTGGGTGTGTCCCATTTCCCACAATGGAGAAAAAAAAACCCACGCTCTGGGTCCATGAGGACTCCCTAGTTCCCCATCGCATGTCTCAGGGAGTGTCTCCGGGGTGGTCAAGGCTAACAACAGCTGGCATCTGCTGGGGCAGTGTCACCAGGGAGGGGTCGGGAAGAAGTCTGCTGAGTGAACACTTATTTTGTCAGGATTGGTCACCCTGCCCAGGAGACATTTTCATACAGCAAGTAGAACAAGCCTAGAGATGACACCAGGTTCAAAAACTCTGCCAGGAGCAAGGGTGAGAATTGGTAGTGTGGCAGAAGAAATCAGAAGTCTGTTCATTGGTGAATTATTCAAAGAGAACAAGTCATCTGGGGCCAGTTAGCATGGGGACAGGCCACCCTTATGCTTCCACAGTCCCTGAAGACTTCATCATGTGGCAGCATTTTATTTATCAAACACACGTGTATTTGTATGTGACACATACAATATGTATAAAGTTATGTGCCAAGCAGGACTGAATCACTCTATTATTAACTCATTTAATCTTTAGCAGCCAGGTGAAGTTGGTACTGTTGTTATATCTGTTTTACAAATGAGGAAAGTGAGATGCAGGGAGATAACATACCCAGAGCCAGTGTCACAAAGCCAGGATGACCACCCAGCCAAGTGGTACAGCCGTGCACTAAGATGATGCTGAAATATTAAGAGAATGTGAGCTACTCCCTAAACAGATACTGTGACAAAGAAACCAACCATGCATTTGAGAAATAGTTGTAAGCAAACTTATTATTTTCTTTATGTTTTAGATATGTTTAGGAATAATCTTATTTAGACTTATTTAGAAATAAGTATTTAGAAAATTTTCTAATTTATTAGAAAATTTTGTTTTTTGTAGGTATTTAGAAAGTTTCATTTTTAAAGGAACTTGTTTCCCCCACAAACTTAAAAGTGTAGTGTGTATTTAAAAAGAAAGAGGTTGGGACTTCCCTGGTGGTCCAGTGGTTAAGATTCTGAGTTTCCAATGCAGGGGACATGGGTTCGATCCCTAGTCAGGGAACTAAGATCGCACGTACCATACAGTACAGCCAAAATAATAGTAATAATTTAATTAAAGAGCTCCATCTCTCCCCACTGCTGCTAAGCCAGTTGTTTTTGCCCCTGCCCCTAGCCATGGTCAAGCCCCCACATGTTTCTCCATCCTTGTCTAGGTCATGGGGAGGCTTGGATGAGAAGCACTTTAGACAGTCAGGACATGACTCTCACTTGTGTTGAAAAGAAGACGTGGCCTATGATCACTTGTACAAAACCCTAAGATACTAGCACAGGATGTTTGCAGAGACCAAACCCCAAACACCACCTGTAAGAAAGTTAAAGATGTGTGCATGACCTGCCAAAGACCGGATGTTGGGTAAAAGCTTTATGACTTTAGAAAACTTCTGGGACTCTCTGGGCTCTGTTTTTCTCTTCTGAGAAATGGGAGATGGGACCGTGCATAACACCTAGGGCTGTGGTGGCAGAATAAGCCACCACAATAGTACTTGAAAAGTGCTAAACATGGTACCCAACATGTACTCACCAAACTTGAGCAGCTCGTGATGTTAACTGTTCACACCTTTGTGATCCAGGGGTCAAGGGCTAAGTCCTGTTGAGTCAGTATGCCACTCCAGGAAATCAGAAACAACAAACAGACACAGACTCAAAGTAACTGGAACTCGGTCACATTAATAGCCTCTCTCAGGAGGCAAGGTCCATGGCATCCTACATGTATCCTTCCCAACCTTGGTTACTGAGCCTCTTGTTCTTCGGGATACCCTTGTATCTTCTCCAATACATTCCTCTAATTTTTTTTTTTCTTTAAAGAAAGAAAGGAAGTGGTCAAAGATATAAATAGTATGGATACGTGACTTTATTCAAAACCCTTATCTGTGACACTGTGAGACAGGCAGGGCAGAGACTTGTTCCCATGCCCTGTGAGGGATTACAGATCACAGAACTGTGTGCTTTGACCAAGACAGTCAGTGACGGGACATGTGGAACTTGAATCCCAGACCTAACTGTGCCTTCATAGAGTATATACCCTGCTGGAGAGAGGAGGATATATGTTCAAAAGTAACAACTGGTTGTAGTTCTTAAGCCTTCAAGTAACCTGTTTTGTATAAGCTCTGGGCTTGGAGAAGCAGCTGTGGAATGCTAGCAGCCCTGGCCCTAGGAGAAAGGGTCTTGTTCACTGTTCACTTTGTTTTCTCCTGTTCATGACAAACTGGTCTCCTGAATGGATCATCCATTTGGTGATTATGTGGTGAAAGGCTGAGTCTTGTCTGTGCCTAGAATAATATAAATCCTTACCAATACAAAGTGAAGTGAATGAAAGCGAAAGTGGCTCAGTCGTGTCCAACTCTTTGTGGACTCTACAGGCCACAGAATCCTCCAGGCCAGAATACTAGAGTGGGTAGCCTTTCCCTTCTCCAGGGGGATCTTCCCAACCCAGGGATCAAACCCAGGTCTCCCACATTGCAGGCACATTCTTTACCAGCTGAGCTATTAGGGAAGCCCTACCAATACAAAACAAAAGCTTGTTAGAAGCTTGGTAAAACTTGGAAGTGATGATATATATACAGTTTACAAGTTGGCCAATGTGTATTTATGACTTACATACCTGGTGCCCATATTCAGATCAGCAGTCACTGATAGAGCCTGGGTTTCATTGCAGGGAGACATAAACTGAGAAGATGGATTGCAGATAACTGTCTCAAGCTCTGCTTTGAATTTCTCATTCACATCTTACTCTTTTCTTTTCCTCTCAAGGGTCGAGATTATTGTTCGGAAGAAGAAGATATCACATAGCACCAATCCTACCACTCAAACCGGGAGCTACTACTGTGTAAATAGGTTACACCCCAGTTGAAATCTTTGCAAAGGTTGGTTCTCTTCAGCGAACAGCACTATAGCAAAAGAAGATCGTTCCATATCGTATGCCCCATTAAATTACAGTGTTTCTTAATGAACTTGCAAAGGAATATTGCTAAAAACAAACAAAAACTGTTATCGAACTTTCTTTGTTGCTGCTAGTTAAAACTTGTTGCAACTTTTCACTTCTCTCAGTGTCCAGGTCTGCAGCAAAATTCTGCAATTTCACCTTAAAGATACTGTTGGTTTTACAGATGCTCTCCAACCTATTTTCTAAAAGATGAGGTAGTGGTGAACTCAGATATCCAGCTTCTGTTCTAGACTGGTTCCGCTTCTAAGACAAGCGCCTCCTCCCCCCCGCCCTCCCCCAGCAGTCCAGAGCCTTGCTTCTCACTGGCAGTGTTGCGCTTTGGAGATGGGATGGTTGCTATGGCAAGCCTAGTTTCTCTGCTAAGAAGAAGTAGAGACGCTATTATCAATTCAAAGCATGTCGTGACATGACTCCTGGAAGTGACATAGGAGCAAGCAGCAGGTGGTTTCATTTCCTGGGTCTCTTAATCAAAGATCAAGCTTGCAACATCAGTTTTGCTCAGATGCAGACGGAAGTGTGATCACAATCATTTTGAATCCCTCTTACCCACTTTTTTTTTCTAAGAAAATAAACATTTTACTGTTTTTATGTATCCTTGTCTTCTCCCATTCATCCAGCTCAGTGTTTTATGATGATCCTGGGTGCGGAAGCTGAGTCCTCCTAGCAATGGCACCTTAATGGCTCCCTGCCATCCCATGTACAACCCGCCACGCAAGCACAGTGCTGGCAGTGGTCAGAGGTGCTGAGGGGGACACCCCACAGCTTGTTAGGAGGGCCTGAAACCACCCCGTTACCGTTGACTTTGTCAGCAAATAAACCACCCTACTTCCTAATCCTCTCCCTTCAAGATGTCACGTGAGCCTTGCCACTTCCATTCTCTTGTTAGCAGCACTGGATGGTGCAGTGAAAAGCGTTTGCTGCCTGGAAAATGTAGTATTCCATTGACACTGGTGATGATTTTCAGAGATGCCAAAGCCCCGGGCCGTAGTGAGGAAGGTAAACTGTGGGTTTGGTAGAGTTTATTTTTCCATATTCTATGAAGAGAATGATCTCTTCTCAAAGACAGAAGTAATATTTTTAACACATGTTGTCACAAGTAAATAGCAATCAAAAGGAGAAAATAACTTTTGTATTTTTTTAACACGTCCGATAGCTTTGACGAGAGTTCTCTTTGTTACTTTCGGGGGAGGGCACCCTGTTCAATGCCACGCCAGCAGTCCAGGTTTGGATTTGTTCCACCCACACACACACAAACACACAAAACACGGAAAAAGTATGTTTCTCTTTGTGGGGTTATGAACACAAAAGGCCTCACTATCAGCCACTCCACTGCCCTCCGGAGGTGAGTGGTTAATAAGTTCTGGGTGGTCAAGAGGTTACCTGCCAACGAATAGACTAGGAAGCTTAGTGTGGTCTCGCTGCGAAGATGAGCCTTGACTTGAAAATCCATCCATAAAGCTGATGGCACCTCTCATGTGTCCAGGGAGAAATTCCTTATCTCCTTTTGGACCCAGCAGGACACACCACACACGAGGGGAAGGAAACTCAGGCGCTGGAGAAAACGGACTCGAACGTTAGCAACAAAACGTTAGCTTCCTTCTTTCAGCCAGCAGCGGCAGCTATTTTGGGGAGCAGCTGTGGTTGTTACATAAATAGAGACGCAGCCAAAATTTCAGGCTTTTTATCCTGCTTCAAGCAGAAAAAAATGCAGGGAGAGTTCAAGCCGCCTAGGGTTTTACATCCCCTCCCTTTGTATGGTTTTTTTGGCCAAGTGACTGAAATAGTTTTCCTCAACTGTAAACGGACTGCTGAGCCCCACCTCAAACTTTTGCACTGGAGACTTGTTCACTGTTCCGAGAATGACCTTTTCCCGAGATCCCTTGCTCTTATCAAGCAAGAATGAAGCAGACGCTGAACGCCTTCCATTTGGTGTCCCAGATAGCGTCTTCCCAGAAAACCACCACCTTCCACCGAGATAAAACATGCTCACGTCGTTTTTCTTAGGGTCGCGTTTAACATTTTGACATGATACACACATACACAGAACCACGTGTCCCTTGGAATCTGATTTTTGAGGGTTTCAAGTGTCGTTTCTGTGAACCAGTGGCTTTTCACCTGGGTTCTGTCCTCTGGGTTTAACACTGGCTACCTCGCTGATGTGCAAAAGTGATTTCACCTGCAGACACGCGTGGTACACTTAGACCTGAGAAATGGGGCGGCCAAGCCAGTTGGCATGAAATGCTTGATTATGTTAGCAACACTCAAAACTGTCTGTTTTCCATTTGTCGGTTTTAATCATAAAATTGTCAAGTGATTTGTGTTTGTATTTGATTTTTTTATGCCTCCTGAAAAGGTCTAACGCAAAAACCTGTTGCCTTTCTCCCCCCTGCCCCCATGTATGTGAACGTTAAGCACATTGTCTCAGATACAATGAAAAAATAATCTGGAAGCTAGTGCTTCTGCTGGCTGTTATCTCTGAGGCCTCAGGGAGATGGAAGGAGGGAGGGAGGGAAAGGGCCTGGCGGAGGGAGGTAGAAAAAGGATGCGAGATGGACCCAGGAGCATTTAGGAGAGAGCAGGTCGGGGGGATGGCCGTGGGCCGGGTGCGATGCAGGATCCAGTTGTTCAGCGGCCAGCGGGCAGGGCGGACCGTCGGCAGGATTTACTGCGGGATTACTCATGCCTTGTGCCTCTGAGTTGTCGAATTGTAAAAGTTCAGCAGTCTGTGCGTAGCTCTCTTGGTTGGCGGAGATTTGGGATCACGGAGTACTGCTGTCATAATTGAATGCGTGTTTGTGCTTAAAAAGCGGCTTTTTAACCTCAGTGATGCCTCCGAGCCCCGGGCTGGAGCGCAGGACGGTGTTGTGGTCTATTTAGGGACAAAGAAGGTACAAAGTCTGGGGACAGAAAACTAGGCCAGCCCTCAGACACCGCAGCGGCCGCCCCCCGGCCTGCCCGGAGACAGGTCTCTCTCGGCGTCTGCAGCGCCGAGGGTCTGAGGTCGGGCTCTGATGCCCAGGCTGAGGAGGAACCTCGGTTCTTTAGTCCTCTGTGCGGTGCCAGCCTCCGTCACCCCCGTGTCGGGGGCTCCCCCAGGGTCACAAGCCGCAGCCTCCAGGCTCCAGGGCTGCAACGACCCCCAGGAGCAGGCCCAGGGATGATGGCGCCCCCTTTCGGTCCCAGTTTGAGTTATAACTTTATCCTCCCAATTTCATTGAGACTTGTCTCAGGGCCAGCCTCTCCCCTAAGCCTGCTAAGAGCAGAAATTATACCTCTTATGCAGTTTACCTCAGTAGCCTATGAGGCCCCTTGGCATACTGATGACAAGCCAAGCTTAGACATCGGCAAGAATTTAAAAGAGCATTTCCATGTCTACTGGTTTTAGAAAAGAAACTTAATATGTCAGTTTGATGGGAAGAAAAATTATCAAATTCTTAATCTAGGAAAATACCGACTCTGAATCTTGGACTCTGGGACTCATATATTTTTTATGAAAGGCAAAACAATTGGCTCTCTCCTTCCTCCTCACAACTTCATCATTTAAAAAAAAAAACAAGTATCAGATTACACTGTATAATTTTACATAAAATCTGCTTTCCCCTGGAAGATGTGCTCAGAGCTTTATTTCTTTGTACCTCTCAGAAATTAAACTTTTTGCTAAGTTGCTTAAAACCCTAGAAGAAGAATAAGGCCTGGTCAGAGAGAGGGGAGATATATTTAAAGGCATAATGAAAAGGTGGCTCAAAGCTGGAAGGTGGCTTCTCAGTGACACAGATGGATTACTGAACACCCCTCCCTGTCTTGCTCTCCACCCCAGGCTTGTGTGAAGCCGGGTGAGGCAGTCAGCTTCCACACAGCCCAAGTCCCTGCCCTCGACCTTTGCAATTTCATGGATAAGGTCTACAAATTGCCTTTGCCAATGAATGGACATATTTTTCCAAGGGGGGAAAATGCCCTTGACTTCAGTCACTTTTTTGTATGTCTCTGGAAGAGGGTCAAATGCCATGGAAGAATATGAGGTTTGTGAGTAAATAGATTTACTTTTGTGAGAGACCTTAGGATGGGCTCACTAGTTATGCCATGCTTTTCAGAAGACTCTTGTACCTTACCTGGGATCTAATCTAATCTTAGGGAAAGAGGAAAAGGAACTAACATTTATCATTTAAACTCACTCTGTGCCAGATACTGTGCTAGGCATTTTTATAACTGTCTTGTCACAATAATCCTGGGAAGTGAATCAGTTACCCCCATGTTCTGAGTAGTGTATCTTAAGTGTAGAATGCATCTATCCAACATAAATGCCCATGTTGAAAGAAGGAAAGATGTCATTCAAGTGCTTTTCAAAAAAAGTTATTATTATTATTATGCCCTTTGCAACGTAACACTGTGAAAACAACCCTTTGGGGGCATCTCCCTCTTCCAGAGTCTCTCCTGGGCTCATCACCAGCATGGTTTCCCCATGGGGAGTGTTTTATTGGCCTTCCCATATCTGATGAGCGACACACAAACCAGGAGAGGCTAGCAGGGTGTTAGTGCCTGGAAGGAAAAGGCTTTGGGGTTTTAGACACATCTCTCTGTCCTTGGAATACTCTGGAAAAGAAGGCTGCTGTCCTACAGGTAGGCATCCAATGTGGCCAGAATGGGCTTTTGAGTGCTCTGATTTCTTTCCTGGGTTCCAAGTCTTGTTTCATCCCAGAATGCATCCTTTGAAGGAAGTGAAAAGCCTTAACCTTCTGAGAAGTTTAAGAGAAACAGATCTCCAAAGGTGGAGGAAGGGCAGTGCCTAGACCATTAACTTGAAATTCTTTCTTGTGGGCTAGGGTTTGACGTCTCTTTTTGATCTTTGGACTGGGAGCTCTGTGTTTCCCAGGATGGTGTAAGCATTGAAACTAGATGTGAATCTCTTTCAAGACCTTAAATGTTTTAGATAGTCATGTAGTGACTTGGGTAGGCATTTAAATAATTTGTTCCAAGGTCAGAAGAGTCTGAGAATTCCCCAGAGTTCCTCTCCTTGCTTCGAAAGGCACAACAACCTCTGAAGAAGATGATTCATGTCTCCATAGCAACTGTTAAAGGTGCTGCCTGGAGGGGACCTGCCTCCACCCTCACTTTCTTAGCCTGAAAGAATCAAAACAGTTTCCTTGTGTCGAGGGGGTGCTATGTCCAGTTCTCATGAAAACTATCCCCAAGATTCCTGCCTCTTTCTAACATGGTAGCTGTCAAAATCCTTTAAGATGTTGTCGGAACTGACTCTTATCTCTTGGAAGCCAGAGAAAAATTGCTTTAATTTAGCAAGACTCACCCCTAACCCAAAGGTCCTATTCTAATACTGTCTTCCCTCTCTTCTCTGAATGCTCCCTTCTTTCCTTTCCAGGGGTTATTTTTAGCCCAAGGCTTTGCATCTGATTGAGTAAGACTTAGAGGCAGTAAAAATGAATGCGACAAACTCGAACTCGGCCAAAACTGCCTTAGGGTCCCTCGGGTTGAAGAATAGCTCTAGAATGTTGGAGACCACTGGGCTTGGACCCAGAAGTGATTGAACAGCCCCTGGTTTCTGCCTTTTCAGTCCAGATCTTCAGAGAGTCTTCTCCCTTGACAGTCAAATGAGCAAGGGAAGTTTTGAGGTAGATTGCAAGCCAGCTTTTCCATTCAGAGCAAGATGCAAATTCATTTTTTTAATTTTTGTATCGATTTTCCTGGAGCAGAATCGGGCAGCTGCTTTATTATTAGTACTCCAAATTTGGGTCAGTTTCCTAACACACTCATATGCACACCACAGAAAGATACATGGAGAAAAAATACACACTTTAAGTACTTCAGGAAGAGCTGTGTCTGGCTTTGTATAATCTTTAAGACAACGTCTAAGAAATCGTGAGTGTAATTATAATAATACCAAACTAGGAAAAGCTAGTGATCACGTTCTCCAAAGTCCGAGTTAGACCCAAATAGGAGGATGGAAATCTGCTGATCGTCTGGCCTCATGCCCCCTCTGTGCCCAGATGCCTGCCATTAGTATCTTTCACTCACCTGGGCTCCCGCAGCTGGACTCTGTGGTTATCAGTCTTTCCAACTTTGCGCAATACAGGACATGGACCAGGTCCAGGCGTATCCCCCAGCGTTTCTCACACTCTCCCACTCAGGCAGCGTGGCCCCAATTGCAGCATTTCACCGGCTCTACTGGGACACAACAGCCCCAGGGAGTGGGGTTGGGCCCCTTCATCCAGGTTGGCCCAGATGTAGCATTTTTAGCATTGCCTTCCCTGGTGGGCTTCCCTGGTGGCTCAACTGGTAAAGAATCCTCCTGCGATGGGGGAGATCTGGCTTCTATCCCTGGGTTGGGAAGATCCCCTGGAGAAGGGAAAGGCTACCCACTCCAGTATTCCAGCCTAGAGAATTCCATGGACTGTATAGTCCGGGGGGTCGCAAAGAGTCGGACAAGACTGAGCGACTTTCACTCACTCACTCCCCAGTGTCTAGGACTCAGTTATTTAACAGATCATTTGGAGCATCTTGTTATTAGCTCCAGGCACTGAGCTAATGGCCAGCAGTTCACGGATGACCCAAACTCAGCTTCCACCCGCGAGGAGCCCCCCGTTAGTGGGGAAGACAGTGTGGGAAGCGGTGCTGCAGGAGATTCCTACAGGGTGCCAAGGGAGCATCTCAGAGGGGCAGCCGCCCAGCTTTGTAAACGGGGGCTTCCCAAAAGAGGGGACTTCAGAGCCCGAGTGTGTCAGAGGCCTTAGGGAAAGCAATGCAGAGGGCCTTCAGGCTGAGGGGACAGCATGGGACACAGGCGAAAGAAGGGCCAGCGTGGGTGGTCAGGGCCGCAGGCACAGAAGCAGCTGGAGTGGGAGCTGAAGAAGGAGAAGATACGCAGCCTAGGCAGCCAGGGACCCCGCCCCGGGGGCATAAGGGGGCTGTGGGTGGTGCTAGGCTCTCTGAAGCCCACTTCTGAGGCCCACTTCTGAGGCCATCAGCGAGGTAAGTGTGGTCCCCGTCGGGACCAGGAGTCCCATCCTCACCATGGAAGGGCACAGATGCTTCCTGAGATGACTTATTCCCATGTTTCCTCCACCCCTGCCCCAGCTCCTGGTTCTCTCCCCCAGAGCTGTTTGCTCTCAAGGGCTTTACCCCGGGCTGGATTTAGAGACATACAGGGGACAGCTCTGGGTCACCCTGACCTGTCTGTAGAGCCACCCAGACTAAAAATACTTCCTGGGAACTGGCGGGCCTAGAGCTCGGGATGAGGGTACACCCAAAGATAAATACGTGGGAAGCCGCCAAGGATTTCCCCACCCTGGGTATGAGGCCTTCATTCATTCTACCCACAGACAGCCTCCCTTGGACAGCCTTTCCCTGGGTTGGGTCCCACCTGGTGGCCGAGCCTCCGCTCTGTCTGTGGTATGCACCTGTGTCCTGCCAGAGAAAGGGAAATTCAAACAAAACACAAAAGGACAGATGGACTGTATGCACGTGGAAAATACCTGCCAGCCCAGACAGCAGCCGTGAGCCTCGTGGGGGCTCAGAGACAGCAGGATCTCTCCGTGCAGACAACTCCAGGTGCCTTTTAGGCTTTCCAAAGAACCTCTTCGGAGCTCAGAGCATTGGGTTTCTCTTCCCCTTGCCCCCCAGATAAATTGTTAGAAGGAGAAGAAAAGTAATAAGATGCATCAAAACACTAGCTGTGAGAGAGCATGGTTTCTAGAAACTCAAGAAAAGGCCACAGCAGATAGCATCATTTCCTTGAGAAGCTGAAGGCGTTGGGGGCTGAAGGCAGTTTTCCCAGCTGAGTGGCTCAGGTCTTCTGCCCGGGGATCCCCAAGAGCCCTGAGGGCTGCTTAGGATTCACCTTCTTCACACAAACCCCACAGCTGCCATCCTGGCTGCAGGCTGGCATGTTCACCAGCCTTCTGGACTCTCAGAAAGACTGTAGCTCACACACCTACTCTTTTTCCCAGATATTCCTCTGGCTCCTTGCAGAGGAATTTTCTAATTCTGTGTCTTGTGGTTCCCACGCGAATTTCACAGCCGCCTAGGCGTTTTGATGAGAATTCAGCCTGTGGTCATCACGATGCTGGAAACTGACAGAGCGTTTGGCCTCAAATACACCTACTTTAAAGTGAAGGCCTAGAAGGTCCCCTCAGCGGGGGTGTGGTCATGGAATCTGGCCAGGTCTGCCTTCGGGCATCCTCTGCCCATTGTCTGCCCTGGTCCAACTCCCTCTCCATCACCGAGAAGAGATCAGAAGGCTTCCTTGCCAGGGTCGAAGGCTGTGTCTTTGCTCTTCCCAGGGGCATGTGTGTTTTCTTGAGGATAAGGCCTTAATATTTAAAGGAAATTGAGCAGCGGGACCAGGAGGCCTCAGCTCTTATTCAGGTCTGGGAGGTAATCTTGAGGCTTTGCTTTTCTGGGCACCTGCAAAAGCTTCTCAGAGGGGCTTAAGCGCCCAGCGGGGCAGCCTCCCCAGGGCTCCACATGCACACGGATTCTGTAAAGCAGTGGGTACCCATCTCTTTGGACCACCCATGCCTATCAGCAAAAATCTTGCGAGATGCACCCCCCATATGTTTATTAATTTATTTAAAGTAGATATTCATATACTCCTCTACTAATATATTAGGCACATTTTTTTAAAGTACACAGCATAGAAATTTTTAAAGAATAAGATAAAAAATATCATAGGCAAGAGGTTCTAGTATTTTCTCTGTGAACCCCTGAGGGTTTGGGTGCCGCCTCATAGGTGCACAGCCACTTTGGACACCACTATTCTAAGAGCAGATCAGCACACCTTGATGGCATGCTTTCCCAAACCCTGTGCTGGCACTCGGCCTGCAGAATAGGAAGGTCTTGAAGCAAACCCCGCCCCCTCCCCCAGGAGCTTCCAGTCTGGGAGACAGGGCAAGCAAGCTCTCAAACCACAGAAGCTTAGAGAGTTCAAAACCCAATAGGAGAGCTGTTCCTAGACAATAGTGGCTGCAGGTGCTACGAGAAGGTCAGGCACATTGTACAGAGCAGTGGGCTGCTCGTCTTCCCTCTCTGGGTCTCCAGAAAAGGACATTTGGCAATATCCCCAACTCGCTCATGACTGGCATCGTTTGGCCCCTCCAAGTGCTTCAGCCGTACTATTATTCCCCACAGCACCAGTGGGGCCACGTCGCGCGAATATTATTTTCGATTTGACCACACAGATGTGATGATGATTCTGTTTCATTCGAAAAGGGTCTGAGAAAGTGTACAGGTCTAATTATATATACATATTTATACATGTGTATTTTTGTTTATTGTTACATTTTGACATTGGACTTTCTATTAAATAATTTTTAACAGTTGACCTGACTCGGTTCTTTTCTGTGCCTTTCTGTTTTCCTGGATCTCAGGGACAAGGCCACGGTCTGCAAAAGATCTTGGGGGTCTTCCTGTCCCTCCACTCTTTTGTCTTCCTCCCTATTGTACGTACAGAGGTTCAGGTTCTTCTGTTTTTACAGGGAATGTGTCACGCCAAGCACCCACTTGGAAAGCCCCCAATGTCGTTTCCATCACTTTCAGCTTTCAGGGACAGTCAGCTTCTGCAGATTCAGAGCCTCACTGTCCCCTCAGCTTCTGCAAATTCACAACATCATAGATTTGATGAAGCTGCAAAAATGAACAATGATAAAAAATGATGCCGTGAGCCTTTCAAATCTCTTGTGCATCCCTCCCCCTCCACCACACACACACTCCTAGGTGTGAGACCTTGGACAAGTTACTTACCCTTCCTGAACCTGCTTACCTTACGCTTTTCTCATAGGTTTGATCCGAGGAGATCCCATAGTAAATGCTTTGTAAACAACCACTCACTTTTTGAAGGCACTCATTCAGCTGACATCTGCCATTTACATGATGTATGCCAGGTTCTGGGGTCTCCTAAGAAGAGGACCAGAGATGGGAAGATTTAATGAACAGTATGAAAATGAGGTATGTACCTCATGCGGTGTCTCTTGTGGCCCACTCTCAAACTCCATGACTATCTAGCGCATTCTGGAGGCTGAAAACAATTGACTCTCCCATGTGCTCACCTTTCAGGATCTACCAGAGAGAAATGCACACGTACACACAATCTCAAAGTGTGAAGCCACAAGCGGTTTTCCTTGGCTCTATCTTCCCTGTGGCATCAGCCTGTTCACCCCTGACAAGCACTGATCTGGTCAGCCAGCCCTGCCAGCCTCTCTTCACACTTCTCCCTGTCTCTAGAGAACAGATTTTCTTCATGATTTCCTGATGGTTTGGTGGTGAGAATAAGGGTGGGACTGGTGAAGGGAGAGGGAACGGGGGTCTACCCGCCAAGGGGAAGGAGTTGATAACCATACCAGACTTTCTCCTGACAGCAAGCGGGGCTGGGAGCTCAGATTCACTGCTGAGTTTTACGGGCTGTCAAACACCACAAAGCCCAAGCTTCTGCCCAGAGTAAACCTGGGACCCAAGCTTGTTCTTTCAAAACAGTCAGCCTGTCTCTCCCATCTCAACCGTCTCATCCTCTGTCACCCCCCTTCTCCTCCTGCCCTCAGTCTTTCCCAGCATCAAGGTCTTTTCCAAGCTTGAGGGACTTGCTAACCTCATCCCCGTCCCCACTGCACCCCACACACATAGACCTGCTGGTTCCTGGTACCCCCGATAGGGAACCTTGGGAGCTTCCAATAAGCTCAAGCCACAGAGGCATCAAGCTGCAGAGAAGACGCTGGACCATCCCTCGCGTCTGCTCCCCGAAGCTCTTGTAGGTGACGTCAGGGTCTAGCCCATCGGTCACAGCTGGACTGAAGCCTGTGCGTGGTTTACCTGGAGTTCGCCTACTTGGAAGCAGGAGTGGTAGTAAGTACCACGTGAGTGATGGAGGGGAGAGGAAAACCGATTTGATAGCACCTCAGCGCTCAGCAAATTGGAGGGAAATGAGACCACGAGCCCCAGCTGTGAGCACTGCGCACACTCAAGCCTGGCCCGGGGATGGCCCTAGGGGGATAATGTTTCTCCTCATGACATGGTCTCCCGGCCACAATCACCTGCCACTGCCCACTCACCCTTCCCATCCTGAAAGCTCGAAGTCAACTGGTGCGGAGCAGGAAACTAACTTTCTAGATTCATGTCATGTTACCCACTCTCTGACAGAACCCAGCTTCCATCAGCCACTGCTCTTAGCCCAGTCCTCACCCTATACTTCCCAGGTGGCGCTAGCGGTAAAGAACCTGCCTGCCAATACAGGAGACATAAGAGATGCAGGTTCGATCCCTGGGTCAGGAAGATCCCCTGGAGGAGGGCACAACAACCCACTCCAGTATTCTTGCCTGGAGAATCCCATGGACGGAGGGAGGAGCCTGGAAGGCTACAGTCCATAGTGTCGCGAAGAGCTGGACATGACTGAAGTGACTGAGCACCCGTCCACGCACGCCCTGTACTACTCTGCCATGTTTATTTTCCTACTCCAGCTCCTGATTGCCCTCAGGAAGACACTCCCTTTTCTTGTTATTACAGAAAATTGCACTTCTTTTGAGATCCAGTTAAAACTGACCACATGTATGAGATCTCATGTTAGGACCCAAGATATGCCAAGCTTTCCTGCCAAAGAGCGTCCCTTTCAGCAGGGGCCAGGTGGGGGTGGGAGGCAGAAGCCCTGAGAGGCTTGAGGCACAGAGTTCTGGTGTCAGACTAGGTCTCCAAGTGCAAGGTGGAGCCCAGAAACCAGGTCAAGTTCAGAGTCTCACTAAGGGCCAAGTTGCCGGTACCAAAGAAGGTTGAGCCCATGGTAGAGCCCTGTGCAGGCTGCTCGCAGGCCTGAAAGCTGTGATGGTCATGGAGGCAGCATTTAAGGAGAAAGCGAAGCATCTGTGTACAAGGAGAGGCATGAAATAAATTAGCAACAAGAAGACAGTGTGCAGCATGGGGAATTATGCCCATTATCCTGTGATAACCTACAATGCAGTATAATCTGTAAAACTACTGAATCACTATGCTGTACACCTGAAGCTAATATAATATTGTGAATCAACTATACTTCAAAAGGAAGAGAAGGAAGGAAGGTAGGGAAGAAGAAAGAAATGCATATGTGTGCCAAAATACACATTACCAACAAGGTTGTAGCATTATTTCAAACCAGGAAAAATGGAATGCACTCTTAAAGCCCATCAAAAAGAGAATGGATAAATAAATAGTAGTTTCATCAATCCTGGGTCAGCACGGATTAACCTCAAAAACAGGGAAGTGAGTGAGAAACATGCAGAGGATGCAGTATGATGCCATTTATATAAGTTTGAAAGCTGGTAATACCATATCATATATGTGGGCGGATGCCCATGTGTATAGTAACATACATGGGAAAGACAAATACCAGTTTCAAGAAAGGAGGGAGGGGGACTTCCCTGGCGGTCCAGTGGCTGAGACTCTGCATTCCCAATGCAGGGCACCCCAGGTTCAGTTCTGTTCAGGGAACTAGATTCTACCTTCTGTAACTAAGAATTTGCGTGCCACAACTAAGACCCCACCCAGCCAAATAAATAAAACTAAATATTAAAAATGAATCTTTCTTTCCCTTTTCACTTTCACACATTGGAGAAGGAAATGGCAACCCACTCCAGTGTTCTTGCCTGGAGAATCCCAGGGACAGGGGAGCCTGGTGGGCTTCCGTCTATGGGGTCACACAGAGTCGGACACGACTGAAGTGACTTAGCAGCAGCAGCAGCAGGCATACATAAGATGTAAATTATAGAAGCTCATTCTTAACAAAAAATAAGGAGGGGGGAAGGGAAAATGGCACAGGGGTGAGTTAACAATGTTTCAGTGTTTAAAAAAATTAACTGGAGCAAGGACATCCCTGGCAGTCCAGTGGTAAAGAATCACACTTTCAATGCAGGGGGATGTGGTTCAATCCCTGGTCAGGGAACTAAGATCCCATGTTGCCTCTGCAGAGCAACTAAGCCTGCACCCCACAACTAGAGAGCCAGCGTGCTGCAACCAAGATCCGATACATATTAAAAAAATTTTTTTAAGTAACTGGAGCAAATATGGGAAATACGGTACCTGTGAATTTGGAATATATTCCCTATGTTCCTTTTGTATGTTCAAAAAGAGACCTCGTGCCAGGGACCAGCTGCAGCTGATTTAGGGCTCAGGGGCTGTCGTCAGCCACAGCTGAGACCCCAAAGCTCTGACAGGGAATGGACGTCACTCCTTTTGGAGCTCTGGAAATCTGTGCTTCATCTCATATTCTGAGGTCCTCTTCTCTAGTTTTCCCACACAGAGGGCAGGTACCTTGAAGTCCCACAGCCCCTAGCAGTGAGCTGCACATAGAACTGGACTCAGCAAACTTTTTTTAATTGAGTGAATGTTGTGCTGATACCTGCTGTTACAGCAAAATGATTCAGTTATATGTATATGCATTCTTTTTCATATTCTTTTCCATCAGGGTTTATCACAGGATACTGAATTTAGTTCCCTGTTATATACAGTATATCCATCCTATATGTAATAGTTTGCATCTGCTAATCCCAAATGCCCAATCCTTCCCTCCCCCACCCCCCACCAACAAACACAAGCCTATTCTCTAAGTCTGTGAGTCTGCCTCTCTTACGTAGATAGGTTCATTTGTGTGGTGTTTTAGATGCCACATGTAAGCAATGTCATATGGTACTTCAGCAAATGTTTTGTGATCTGACTTCTCTCATTTTTGCTGTGAATGAAACTCAGTCACCTCATGTGTGTTCCCATTTGGCGTAACACACCCTGTCCACATGAATCTCCCTGAAGGCTGCTCAACCCACCTGGGGGCTCACACGCAGCCCCTCAGACCTGCCCACGACTACTTCCCACAAGGCTCAGAAACGTGGTCTCCTGTCGAGGAAACGCTGAGGAAGAGGCTTGGCAGATGCAGAGTGATGCTGGAGAATGAGACAGAATTCCGCTTGCTAGAGAAGGAACTTCCTAAGACTTAGTGAGCTGTTCGATGCTGTTTCAAACATCAGAGTTGAAATGCCTGCCAGTAGCTCTCCTTCCAGAACTTTTTTTTTTTAATTTGGAGCACAATTGCTTCACAATGTTGTGTTAGTTTCTGCTATACAATGAAGTGAATCAGCTTATGTAGAAACATATCCCCTCCCTCTCAAGCTTCCCTCCCCCCGTGTCTAGGTCATCACAGAGCCCTGAGCTGAGCTGCCTGTGCCGTATAGCAGCTTCCCACTAGCCATCCATTCTATACACGACAGTGCATACACACCAATCCAAGAGTTGCACGGCTCAAACTAATGGCGTTAACAGTGAATAAATGCTAGGGGCGAGTAGGGCTTGAGAATCATACACATACACACACAGAGTAAAAGAGAAGGTGTTCCTTGGACAAAGCTCTTCGGTTCATCCTAAGACAAACTTTCATTGATGGTGTGCTCTGGGGGAATGGTTCTCAACCATGGCTGCGGGTTAGGTCACCTGGGGAGGTTTTCAGACCACAACCAATGTCCAGACCTCAGGTCACTCAAGTCAGGATCTACAGGAGCAGGGCTGGGTATTTTTAGGTATCTCCCCAGGCCACTGTCGGAGAAGGCAATGGCACCCCACTCCAGTACTCTTGCCTGGAAAATCCCATGGACGGAGGAGCCTGGTGGGCTGCAGTCCATGAGGTCACTAAGAGTCGGACACGACTGAGCGACTTCACTTTCACTTTTCACTTTCATGCATTGGAGAAGGAAATGGCAACCCACTCCAGTGTTCTTGCCTGGAGAATCCCAGGGATGGGGGAGCCTGGTAGGAAGACGTCTATGGGGTCACACAGAGTCGGACACGATTGAAGTGACTTAGCAGCAGCAACCAGGCCACTGTGAGGCACAGGGAGGGTCCCCAGGCCACTTGTGCACCCAGCATGCCACTGAGATGGTCACCAGCAAACAAAGATGGACAGAATGAACCCTGCCCCCAGGGAGCTATGGAATAATAGTGCATGCTGGTCCGTCCACACACTCCAAGGGGCTGTAAGAGCCTGGAAAAGGAAACGCCCACCTCTGCTACCAATCATGATGATGAGCATGAACCGGGAAAGGTGGGGACTGAGGAGGAGTCCGGGTGACACATGAAGGCGAGTCCCTCTCAGTGGTGGACAAGAGAATGAATCGACCCCCAGAAGACAAAGAGCTCAGGCTCGGGAAAGGCCTCAAGGGTTCACTGGGTGTCCAGGCAGGATTTTGCTTAAGCCATTCTGAAGGAAGAGAAATTTCGCGAACTCCCCCAGCCTGGACGGGAGACTTACCCCTCACCACTGACGCCAGGTTATCGCTGACCTCAAGCTGCAGCCTCAGCCTACTCCTGCCAGCAGTGTTCTTCACCCCACTGCTCCTCAGCTCCCAGCATACCCCTGGCTCTGGGAGATACGTTCAGGCTAATACACAGCATCTCGGGAAGGAGCCCCTTCCCCTCAAACTGACAAACCTCAGGGAAGGCAGCTCCCACCCCCAGGAGAGCTGGGTCCCCTTTGCAAGGGGGAGGGGAGCAGTGGTTGCTCGTCTTCTCTGCAGCTTCTCTCAACTGAACCCACAGAACAGGGCCTTGTGTGGGGCAGAGTCGAAGTGTGGGATGGGGGTTAAAATGGTTATAATTGGGGCTGCCGTGGTTGAACTCCTGGTGAGTTTGGGAATTGCCAGCTGGGATGTTACCCGAGACATAAGCATCCCCTCACGTGGGGCAGCCAGGCTCACGGTTGGAATTTCAAGCACTTGCTCCAATTGTTCCCGGAGTTGTGGTCATTGGTATGCTTGGCACTTGGTTGTTGACCTGACACTGGGTTCTCATGGTTTGCTCTCCTATCTGGGCCTGAGAGCCGTGAATACAACCAACACAGACAGTATCCTATAAAAAGCAGTTGTAAAGACTGGTCTGCCTCCTCCCTGCTTCCCAGGGCCCCAGCTGTGGGGTGAGCCTGGGGCTGGCTGGTTTCCCCACAGTCCTTTTGTGTTGGCCGAAGCCTCCCCTGAACACTTCTCATCAGCTACAAACCAAGGCTGGGGCCCACAGGGATATGAGTCTCCCATGATCAGACTGGAATACAAATGGAGTTGCCGATTTAAAGATCAGGTTAGATGGCGTGGGATGGGAGGGCCACGCGGAGCAGAAACTCCCTTCTGAAGCTCCATCATTCTACATGTGAAAATTCAAGTCACTAACAAGGCTCTGTCTGTTTTCAGCTCCCACCCCTTCTTCCCAGGCCCTTGCCCGAAGAAGGAGAAAGGGAAGCTTTAAATCGTCACCCTAAATCCTCTTTTATCCTTGACATAATCTTCAGGATTTGTGCTCCTAGGGACTCAGTGGAATTCTGGTGCCCCAGGGCTCCCTCTGACTCCTACCAGGGGCCACAAACATCTCCTCATTCCCACCCCTCCTCCCCCACACAAAATTGGAAGGAAAAAGCTTGAGGATTTTCCAAACTATAAGTAAGCAGGGTCATTGGTATTAAGTAGGAAGACGCAGGTAAACCGAAGTCTCTTCACACACAAACTTGGTCATGGTCAGAGCTGATTCCCATCCTCAGGTCCCAGGTGAAATGGACTTCTTAGCAGAAGCCGAGTCTACCAAACACTGGCAGAATCCACGTCACTGGGGGGCAGTGTGTCATCAAGGCCATCAACTGGTCCCCAACTAATCCATCCTCATCCACAGTCACTGCCACATACCAAACAGAGACTAAATGTTCTCTCACATAATCCTTCAGAAAACCCCTATGAAGCTTTATAGTTGGGGAAACTGAGCCGCAGAGAGATTGAGTAACTTGCCCAAGGTCACACTGCATACATGGTAGAACCAGGATCAGGTCATCTGACTCAGGGGCCTCGCTTGTAACCACTCAGATATAGTGTCACTCACGTGTGCCTTGGGTCAGCACGCCACGTCGTCTCTGCCTGATCACATTCTTTGCCTGGATCACCACTGAGCCACCTTCTCCGCTTCCCTCCAGGATTCTCATCCTTCCTTCCTTCTCATCTTGCCTTCCTCCAGTTGAAACAGCTCCCCTAAATGTGTCACTCCTCAACCAAACCCACCAAGTACTCCTCATAGTGAACACAGGCCGCTGTGAGCACGTGGAAGGGACCCCAGGCAGCACTTCCTGCACAGCACCTACCCCTGGGGGCTCCTTACTTTTCTTCTCTCCTTCCTCCTTTCTTCTCTCCCCCTCCCCCCGTCTCCCTCTTCCAGTCTCTGCCTTCCCAAGCTTTCCACTTACCTTCCCAGCTTTTCTGCATGCCAGCTAGATGATCTGGAGTCAGCGGATCATTCAAAGGAGGTCGCACAAGTTCCATAATCTTCCCCCAAGACCAATCCTGAGAGACCTGTCCTCATGACAGGGTCAGCCCAGCATTCTCCGGGCCCTACCAGAAAAGGGTCCCCAATGCTCTCAGCAGACGGGCTGCCTTTTACCTCAGTTCAGTTCAGTTCAGTCGCTCAGTCGTGTCCGACTCTCGGCGACCCCATGAATCACAGCACGCCAGGCCTCCCTGTCCATCACCAACTCCCGGAGTTCACTCAAACTCATGTCCACAGAGTCGGTGATGCCATCCAGACATCTCATTCTCTGTCGTCCCCGTCTCCTCCCGCCCCCAACCTTTCCCAGCATCAGAGTCTTTTCCAGTGAGTCAACTCGTCGCCTGAGATGGCCAAAGTATTGCAGTTTCAGCTTTAGCATCAGTCCTTCCAATGAACACCCAGGACTGATCTCTTGTAGAATGGACTGGTTGGATCTCCTAGCAGTCCAAGGGACTCTCAAGAGTCTTCTCCAACACCACAGTTCAAAAGCATCAATTCTTCGGCGATCAAATTTCTTCACAGTCCAGCTCTCACATCCATACATGACCACGGGAAAAACCATAGCCTCTAGACGGACCTTTGTTGGCACTTTAAGAACTTGTTAATAATGTGTTGTCACTGAATTTGTTTACCATTGTTACTTGACATACTGGGCTAAGACCGAGCAAAGGCGGACCTCCCATCTACCCACACAGCCACCTCCAAGGGGCATCTCGGGGTAATCAATCCTTGCTGCCGATTGGCTGATCCAGGCAGCCGCTGAGTGCACGTGAAAACTAATAGCCAATCAGCACTCCCCATAGCTATTTTGAAAGATGCACACGTGTTTAACGTATATAAAGCCAAAGAAAAACAGTCCTGAATTCTATAGCAGTATTCTGTACAATTCATATGGCCATAGAACCTACAACTCAACATGTACAAAAATAATGTATATAGCAAAACCCACTTGTAAGAATGACATAGCTCTCTTTTTAGCTGCCAGGTTTAGGGATTGGCGGAATATCACACACACACACACACACACACAAAACCAGCACAGTGGGAGCTAACCCACAGGGGCCCAAGATGCAGGTGAGGGCGAGGAGGGGCACAAGTCCCAGGGGAGGAGCTGTGAGGAGGTCCTGAGATGGTTAGAGGCCAAGCCAGAGCTCTGCAGCTTGTCCACCACGGAAGGACATGGTGGAGCCCACCGGTCAGACCCTTGGAACAGCTGCGCGACTCCAGAAGGTTCGGGCAGTTCTTGGGAAACCCAGCTTCTAGTTGCTGTAGTGACGGCTGCCACGCTTGACACAGGATGAGTTTGCTATGGTCCTGGGAGATGCCAATTTGCACCCAGCCATTACTGAGTCCAGGATGATGGTGCTGCGTGTGCAAAATCAGGTACGCGGGTAGCTGGACTAGTCCAACACCTTTCCACGGGTGCCCACCTTCAGCAAGTGTCCACTCACGGAGTTTTGGAAATACGTGGAGCGTGATCTTCATGGAAGAGTTGGGATGGGAACTCAACGGTGAGGGGGGGCTCTGCACCATCACACTCTATTTACTGCAGACCGATGCCAACAGCCTAGAGGACGAGATGAGACCAGGCATTGGAGAACACCCCCACACTCGGTCACATGGCTGATTCCCAAGGCTGCACTTGTCCAAGTAGTGCCCCCACTTTGCTGACTCAGAAGATGGTGATGCTGGCAGAATCCTCAGCCTCCTCCTGCCTGACCAGTTCCCTCTCAGAGGGCTTGGAGGTGTTCATGCTACGCGGTCAATACAACATGTCACCAAGGTGGCACTTGACCGCTTCTCTGATCTCCTGGACCACTGGTTCCTCTTTTTCCCAGAGAGTCTTAGGCATAGGGTTCTCCAGGCCTTTACTGAGGACTGTGAGAGGCTTTCTGTTCCTGGGGTTCAGTCCGCTGGGAGCGATTGAAAATCTTGGTGGAATAGTGGGGTAGGTAATGGGGGATGGGCTGGGATGTAGCCAGAAAAACGTCTCGAGCTGCTCATGAACGGTCAGGTGAGCAGTGGGGTCTGTCTACAGCATCTTCTGGAAGAGGCAGTTATGTGCTTGGGAATACTGCATTCATTCTTCTTGATCCAGAAGTCAGTAAGTTTTAGGCAAGAGATCTCAAAGGTGAGCTGCCCTTACTAACGTGATGCACCCAGTGGACCCCACGACCACCTGGAAATGCTGCCTTTTCTTGCTTAACACCTCAGGAATCGTTTGTTGTTGTTTAGTCGCTAAGTAGCATCCGAATCTTTGGCTCCTCCGTCCATGGGATTTCCCAGGGAAGAATACTGGAGTGGGTTGCCATGTCCTTCTCCAGGGGATCTTCCCAATCCAGGGATCAAACTTAGGTCTCCTGCATTGGGAGGCAAATTCTTTACCACTGAGCCACTAGGGAAGCACTAGGTATTTAGATAGGGTCTTTGCTCCCCAACATATTCATCTTTGGTTTCCAGTCCAAATCTATTTTCACCTCCAGATCCTCATTCAGGAAGACTCTGCCCAGCTTGAGGACCTGGTGAACAACCCATTTTGGGTGCAGTCAAGGACTATCTGCCGCAGGTAGCAGCGGGTCTCGTCCTGGCTCGTGGATTTCCTCCACTGATGCAGTTCCAAGAGAGCTCTCCAGCAGCAGAGTCCCAACACGACCAACAGGAAGTTCACATCCTCGAAAAAGCTGTGGAAGCCTCAGACTACATGCTGGCAGGCAAAGGGGCAGTGAATAGACCTCTCCCAGGTCATCATCACCCTCTGGTGCAGCCTGATCTGCAGCGACAGGTAGATCTTGCTCACAAATGCCTCCTTGGGGTTTCATCAAGACAGAGATGCCAAAGCACTTAGCGAAGCTGCTCTTCCCCCAGAAAGCAGCCTGGGAGACCATGCGGCCCCCTGCATGGGTCCACTAGGCCTTCTGGGAACTCTTGCCCGCTGGATGTCCACAGGGGCCTTGGGAGCCTCAACTCCAAGGATCCAGTCTTTCCCGGGTGGGCTGGTGCCCCAGCCTCTCTGCAGCACCGTCTCTCTTGCGTTCCTGGGAGCTGCTCCTCCGACCACGCAGGGTCTGAGCAGCGGTTTGGCGCTATTAGGCTTCTCCCTGAATCAAATGCTGCTGTGAGGATGTTACAAAAGCTCTTCTCACTCTTCCTCTCTCTCCTTTTTTTTTTCCCCCTCCCACAATTGGGGAGGAAGACGCGAGGCAGCAGTGGCTTGGGTTCTCCAAGTGCCCTGGGCAGCCTGGTCCCATGCCCCACGCCCCACACACTCAGCACCCAGCCCCCAGACTGGGTTAATTTCCTCCAGCAGAGGGGAAGTCAAGGGAAGGTGGTTTTGGTTTTATCAGATTAACTCTGACCAGTAAAAATGCTGTCTCCCAGCCTCTGTGAGCAAGCCAACCCAGCTGAGTGTGTACCCAGTGGTTTCCAGGCTGGTGGGCGGTTGCTTTTCCTCCAAACCCTTGGCTAGCTCCGCATCTCACCCTAGGGCTGCGGTTTGGGGAATGTTTTGAGTTGAAACATTCAGGCCCCTCGTGGTATTCGGAGTTCTGAGACCCCTCTGTGCTAAAAGGAAAAATGAACGGTCTATTTAGAAACTGCTAACAATTCACAGTGTAAAGAAAAGGCCACAATTCGGCAGCTGACAGGCTGGTGTTCTAAGGGTGGTCCCAGGGAAGCTGGCTGCATGGCAGTGTGGCCCCCACTCTGAATATTCCATCTAGAAGACCCCCTACTAGTGAGGGCAGTGCTTCCAGAAAGCCTCTCCCTGGCTTGTTCTGGGCCCTTCCCCGAACACGCTCCTCCTAGGGCCTGTGGTATGCTTGGGCCATGAATGAGACCACTTTTCCTCAATCAGATGAGCTTTGCTCTTGACAAAGGAAGGAAAGGTGACTATTTGGGAATACCCGAAACAGCTTCTCTTGGGTTTGAGTTGTGAGGTTTTTAGCTATCACAGGCATAGACACGGTTCTCCTGAGGGAGGAAACTGCCTTTCCTCTAAAGGACAAAACACACTTTGGGTGTTTTCTGTCACCAGAGGTGCCCACTTCAGCACAGTAGTGCAGCGCTGCCCAGCAGAGCCATGAAGCGAAGGACACAGCCTCTCCTCACATTCCTTAGTCTAGTCAGAAACACAGGTAAGAAAGAGCTGTTGAGTCAGGTGGAAATAAATGACTGGAGAACACGTCCCACTCCTTAATGAATTCTGCCTTTTATCTCCCAGTATAATCTAAGCTTCACAAGGGCAGGGACCTCCTCTTACTCACCCCTGGATTTCCTGTACCTAACACTGCCACTAGCACATTGTAGACCTTCAAGAAATACCTGTTGGGTGAATGAATGAATATGAATGAATGTCATGTTCCCTGTCATAGCCCCAACTCCCAGCATAGCACGTGGCTCAGTAAATTCTTGATAAAATAAGAACAAATGAACGAGAGTGTCAGAGCAGGGCTTTCAAGTATAAACGAGTTAACCAAAAAAGGACTGAAAAGGAAAGGGGCAGGAGATTCCAAGGGCAGAAAGGATGACATTTACAAAGGCAAGCACAGATGTGCAGTTTTCAGGGAACTTGTTGGAAGTAACCCAACATTTTACCTGAAAATAAATTTAAACAAAACTGCAGAAAAGTAGCAGAAGACGGCTTCCCTTGTGACTCAGTGGTAAAGAATCCACCTACCAGTGGACGAGACGCAGCTTTAATCCTTGGGTCAGGAAGATCCCCTGGAGAAGGAAATGGCAACCCACTCCAATATAGTTGCCATGGAGAATCCCATGGAGAGAGGAGCCTGGAAGGCTACTGTCCAGGATGTCGCAAAGAGTTGACACGACTTAGCAACTAAACAACAAAAAACCAGAAGACCACCTAGGTGTTCTTTTTTTAAAATGTTGAGCATTTAATAAATTGCCATATAACCTGGAGGAGTGTTATACAGCCGTTACCACAATGAAGATAGCCATTTTTTGTGTGTTTCTGAATAATGCATAAAGTGAGCAGCAGAATGCAATAAAGCCTGTGCATCATCACTGTCTTGTGGCCAAATCAACGGTTGCATTTGACTGCTGGATGCTGTAACTTTTCAAAATGTTTATATATTTTTAATAGATTGTCTTGTCAATGTTTTTGAATTGACAAAAGAAGGATGTGGTCAACAGTAAAGGCCCCCAGTTTTCTCCTAGTGCCAAGTCCCAGGGAAGACATTCTAGGTAAGGAAAGGGATTCTATTTACATTTATTTTCTTGGACTCCAAAATCACTGTGGATGGTAACTGCAACCATGAAATTAAAAGACACTTGCTCCTTGGAAGAAAAGCTATGACAAACCTGGACAGCGTGTTAAAAAGTAGAGACGTTACTTTGCCAGCAAAGGTCCATCTAGTCAAAGTCATGTATGACTGTGAGAGTTGGACAAAGAAGGCTGAGTACAGAAGAATTGATGCTTTTGAACTGTGGTGTTGGAGAAGACTGTTGAGAGTCCCTTAATCCGCAAGATCAAAACAGTCAATCCTAAAGGAAATTATCCCTGAATATTCTTTGGAAAGACTGATACTGAAATTGAAGCTCCAATACTTAAGCCACCTGATGTGAAGAGCCAACTCATTGGAAAAGACCCTGATGCTGGAAAAGATTGAAGGTAGGAGGAGAAAGGGACAACAGAGGATGAGATGAAGTCACAAGGCCAGGTGATTCATGCTGATGTTTGACAGAAAACAGCAAAATTCTGTAAAGCAAATTATCCTTCAATTAAAAACTAAATACATTTTTTCCAAAAGTCACGGGGCTGTGTGTTTCTACTGTATTGATTACAAGTGTTTTTTGTTTGCATGTGACAGAAGCTTAATGTAAACTAGCTCAAGTAGGGAATTCCCCTGTGGTCCAGTGGTTAGGACTCTGTGCTTTCACTACAGTGGGTAAAGGTTCTATCCCTGGTCTGGGAACTAAGATCCTGCAAACCAGGTAGCATGGCCAAAATAAATAATAACAATAATAACAAACTAGCTTGAGCAAAAGAACTATCAAGTGCAGGAGCTGGTTCTTTCTAGGGTTCTTTCTAGGGGTGGGTGTGTGTGTATATACACTTAGGTATGTGTCTATCATCTATCAACTATCTGTCTATCTAATTTCAGGTTTTCTTCCTTCCAGAGTAACTTTATTCTCTCCTATTTCATATACCTCCTCTTTGCAGTCAGGGAAGCATGCTTACATGGCCTCTGCAGCTTTGGGTCAATCCATATAAAAACCCCAAGAAAAGACTTTCATGAGTTCTGCTTTGGATCACATGCCCACTCCAGAACAATCTCTGTCACTATTGACCAGCCTGAGTGAAGGGCCCTCCCATGATGAACAGCACCTTGACTGCCAAATCTAGAAGAAGAGGAGTGTCCTCCCAAAGGAAGAGATGCAGAGGAAAATCAAACCACACGTCACCCCACGGCAGTCTGGCAAGTGTCCCAGGCAGCCAGGGCCAGGTGTGGACACGCTGGCATCACATCTTCAGTCAGCACAGGAGAAGGTAAACTTCGAATACACATTTTGTGTGTCTTACTATAGCCTCTCTTCTGGGATTTGGTTTCTTTACCTGTCAAGTGTGTATGTTGGGCTAAGTTCACCTTTAAAAGTCTCTTGTGGGAATTCCCTGGTAGTCCAGTGGTCAGAACTCTGCCTTTTCACTGCTGAGGGCATAAGTTCAATCTCTGGTCAGGGAACTAAGATCCCACAAGGCTTATGGCTTGACCAAAAAAGAAAAAAAGTTCCTTGAAAATATCACATTCTAGTATTTCTGATACATTCATACTTAAAAGTCTCGCAAACATCAGAATAATGGAAACGTCAGCTTCCTTGGTTGATTAATTCAGGAGGTAGTTTTGGAATTTTTAACTTTGTGGTTGTCATTCATTTTAAAAACACTTATTGTTCTGCAAAGAAATCTTATCTTTTTCCCACCGAACATTTTTTTCAGTCTCACTCAGAATCTCAATTATTGGAATCATCATCTTTGAAAGAATAAGATATATGGGAGCAAAGTATTTTAGATCCATCCCAATTTTTAATTCTTAGGCCCAAGCCTTTTATTATTTCTAGTTGATCCAAGAAGCTGTGGAAAGGGAAATCCTTTCTCCCTTAGGTTATTTGGGGACCCCTTGACCTTGGTAGAGAATAGTATTCCAGAAGGGGGGAATCTCTGAGCCAGAAATTGTGACTGTGCTGTGTTGAGTATCCATGATATACTTGTGAAGTGCGAGGACATCAGAATCACTGACACCTTAGCCCTGCAGGGGGGTGTGGGACTCTGTGCCTCTTGAAGCACGTCCAGCTGCCACCCACCACCACCCCCACCAGCCGCGGGCCAGGGCAGCACAGGGGCAGAAAAGAGGACACCAGGAGGGAACATGTCTTAGGCAAGGTCAAGGACCAGATGGGAAAACTTGAATCTTTTTAAATTGGAGAATAATTGCTTTACAACATTGTATTAGTTTCTGCTGTACAACAACGTGAATCAGCTATATGTACACACACAACCCCGCCCTCCCACTCCCACCGTCTCACCCCCCAGGTCATCACAGAGGACAGCGCTGAGCTCCCCTCAAGTTCTCCTTCAACATGATCTTCCTCTGTGTCCCCTTCACCTCCATCCACCTTCAGAGCCTCCTTCTCTACGCCCTGAAACCAAGCCCAACCCTTCCTCACCCTCAGCTCCCAAGACCTGCTGGGTAGTGCCGTGACCCTGACCACCAGCCACGCTGGGCCTTTCAGTCTTGCCTCCCACAAGCATCTAGAGCAGGCACATCACTTCCAGGCATCTGTTGTGTTTGCAGAGAAAGCCCTTTCCTTAACCCAAGCCTCACAATCCAAATGCCTGTCTCGGCAAGGGATCCTCTAACAGCCAAGCCTTTGTTTCATTAGGGAGCCTACCCCCCCCACCACATGCTCTGTCTGAGCCTCCCTGCCCACAGCCACACTCCCCTGCACACAATGGAAGACCTGTGTATTTCTTTCACAGCCCTGGGGATGTGACAGTGGATGCTGGGGCCGCCTGCCAGTCCCTGGGGCTGCGGGAGCCTCCTCAGGCTGGCGAGGGTGACTGGCAAGGTCAGCAGCCAGGTCGATCCTGGGCCACAGGGCCTGCCACCTGCTCAGTGTTTTCTTGATCCCTGGTCCAGGGAAGAGGTGACTTGATTTCTCCAGGAACCCCCAGCCCTCATATCCAGCATATGGAGCCCTATACCAAGTTCACAGGTATGGAGCCTTAGACCAAGGTCACAGGTGTGGAAACTTACACCAAGGTCACAGTGTGAAGTCTTAGACCAAGGTCACAGGTGTGGAGCCTTAGACCAAGGTCACAGGACAATAATTTCTGGAATTAACCAGGCCCCATAGCAACTGTTACCATGAGCCTCCTTATCTAAACCGGCCAGTTCCCCCACCCTATATTAAGTAAAATACCTGCCCTATTACCCACCCTATAGCATCCTTCAGTTCAGTTCAGTTGCTCAGTCATGTCCGACTCTTTGCAACCCCATGAATCACAGGACGCCAGGCCTCCCTGTCCATCACCAACTCCCGGAGTTCACTCAACTCATGTCCATCGAGTCGGTGATGCCATCCAGACATCTCATTCTCTGTTGTCCCCATCTCCTCCCACCCCCAATCCCTCCTAGCATCAGACTCTTTTCTGGTGAGTCAACTCGTCGCATGAGATGGCCAAAGTATTGGAGTTTCAGCTTTAGCATAAGTCCTTCCAATGAACACCCAGGATTGATCTCCTTTAGAATGGACTGGCTGGATCTCCTTGCAGTCCAAGGGACTCTCAAGAGTCTTCTCCAACACCACAGTTCAAAAGCATCAATTCTTCGGCGATCAGCTTTCTTCACAGTCCAACTCTCACATCCATACACGACCACGGGAAAAACCATAGCCTTGACTAGACGGACCTTGGTTGGCAAAGTAATGTCTCTGCTTTTTAATATGCTATCTAGGTTGGTCATAACTTTCCTTCCAGGGAGTGCTAACTGCTAAGTCACTTCAGTCATGTCCGACTCTGTGCGACCCCATAGACGGTAGCCCACCAGGCTCTGCCGTCTCTGGGATTCTCCAGGCAAGAACACTGGAGTGGGCTGCCATTTCCTTGGCTACAATCAGCATCTGCAGTGATTTTGGAGCCCAAAAAAATAAAGTCTGACACTGTTTCCACTGTTTCCCCATCTATTTCCCATGAAGTGATGGGACCAGATGCCATGATCTTCGTTTTCTGAATGTTGAGCTTCAAGCCAAACTTTTCACTCTCCTCTTTCACTTTCATCAAGAGGCTTTTGAGTTCCTCTTCACTTTCTGCCATAAGGGTGGTGTCATCTGCATATCTGAGGTATTGATATAGCATCTTACTAATCACCTAATGCCACCCTTCCAGTAGGAATTTTCTGGCATGAGGCTATAAAAATTGGTTACTAGGCCTCAAGAGGGGACGGCTCTCCTTTGAGCTGGCCCACTGTTCTAGCAGCATCTCCCACTCTCATAAACTCTATTTTCCTCTCATTCTGCTTCATGTCTGGAAATTCTTTTCCAGCCCGTGCACAGAGTACATGACACAACAGAATCTTATTCCTCAAAGATCAGTGGGCTTTCTTCAATGGGCTTGAGTGGCCAAGGCCTGATTCAGCAACAAAAGCTTTCCAACTTGAGAGGAGCCCCCAATCACTCCTCCAAAAAAACTAGTACAAACCATCGCTATCTGCCCATTTCTTAATTTATTTTTTTCATTCATAAAAATTATTAGACTCTTGCTAGGTTCTTGGCAAATTAACAAAGCTCACGAGCATTTTCAGAACCTTCATTTTCTGCATATCTCAAAGCCTATCATAAATACTCCCTTATCCAGGAAGCCTCCCCTAGAATTTCTATTTTAGTTCAATTTCATAGGACACAGAACCCTGAAAGGATTGCTGCTTACTGCTGTCTCCTCCACTCAGGCCCTGTGTTAGTGACTGGCACCTCAGCTAAGCCTGTTAACTCCAGACTAGGACAGAAACAGAAATCCAGAAGCGGGAGTTTCCAGTTCTCCGCTCCCTGTGCAGACACCTCCAACCCATCAGCCTTTTGAAACCCGTCCCTTCCCACAGGACATCTCTGCCCTCCATCACAGAGTACTTCCCCATGAAACCTAGGCTGTCTTTGGCCTGCCGATTCTGGCCTTCTGAACATGATAACAAGTTTAGTCTGCTTTTTCTCTTTGGCTGCACTGCAGGACACATGTGGAACGTCTCCACCTGGGGGACCAGGGATCAAACCCATGCCCCTCTGCAGTGGAAGAATGGAGTCTTAACCACTGAACCACCAGGGAAGTCCCAGATTAGCCCTCTTGTTGTTGTTGTTGAGTTTGTAAGTCATGTCTGACTCCTTTGCAAACCTGTGAACTGTAGCCTGTCAGGCTCCTCTGTTCCTAGATTTTCCAGGCAAGGATACTGGAGTGGGTTGCCATACCTTCCTCCAGGGCCAGATTAGTCTTCTTAACAAAGCACCGTGAAGGTTCCTAGCACTGACTCGGAAAGAAAGTGAAGTCGCTCAGTCGTGTCCGACTCTTTGAGATCCCATGGACTGTAGTCTACCAGGCTTTTCTGTCCATGGGATTTCCAGGCAAGAGTACTGGAGTGGGTTGCCATTTCCTTCTCCAGGGGATCTTCCTGACCCAGGGATGGAACCCAGGTTTCCTCCATTGCAGGCAGACGCCTTACCCTCTGAGCCACCAGGGAAGCCCAGCACTGACTCGGAAGGATGCATTAATTATCCACTGATCACAGGATTTTTTTCAGTCATTCACCAAGGATTTGTTGAGCACCTACTCTACTATAAATAATTACTCTGCAAGACCCTGGGGATATAAAAGTGAGCAAAACAGAATTGCAGTCTAGATGGGAAGACAAAAATAGACAAGGAAACGAATACGTGCGATCGGCGTTGTGCCAGGCACATAGAAGAGGAGCACGTAGGCTGGCCTGAGAGGTGTTTGTCAGGCAAGTGGAGGTAAGACAGATAACCTGAACGAAACCTCCCGTGCCTGCGTTCAAGGTCTGTGGGCTTCTGTCCTCCAAGCCGGCCCCACTCTGCGTCTCTGCTCTGAGGACGCCACCCCTCCACCGACTTCAACACGTTGGCCCACCTGTCTTCCTCCTTCCTCCTCTAGTCTGAATGGTTTCTCCAGCTGTTTAACTTAAATCTATAACTAAACAGTGAATTCCAGCAGGGCCGGGCTGGCAGTCTTCGAGTCAAGTTCAGCATCATGGTCTGCAGGGGACTGATCTATGTGTCATACTTTAAGTGCCTGGGGTAAGTACACTGGCAGAGATGGTCAGTGGTACAGCCATGCAAAGCTGCCCAGCTAAAAATGACATTTCCCCACCAAGCAGAGGTCATATACACGTGGAACAGAGGAGGAGTTGGGCCTTCCAGATCTGGGTCTTCACGTTGCTGCTCATACTCTCCTCCACGTCCTTGTCCCTCTGCTCCTGGCTACACGAGGCTGTTGCTCTGCTCTGATCATGACCTGCAAAAGAAATCCACATCTGGGTCCCTTAAGCCTTTGTGTTGTTGGCTCTCTTTGTTAGAGCAACGTAGTCTTACCTAGCCTTAATATGACAGACAGCACATCAGGTTTCTAGCTTCCACTGCAAACATGGAAAATCTAGCAACGCTATGCCTGCAACCCCGTGGGGCCACACAGGGGCACAGACCCCCAGTGTCCAGTGAGGCCAGGAGCCAATTCCCCTGCCAAGGCACTTGAACTCTTGCTTTTATACTTCTTTACTCTTTTCTACTTCTTTACTCTTTCCCATGAACTGCCTGATCCTTGCAGGCACTTTCGTTTGCAGAAGCATTTTAGCCTCCAAACAGAACACAGGATTCAGGAAGTCCCATGGCTGATGATCCATCTGCCTGGTTTGTTTCTCAGAAGTCTGTCCTGTTTTAAAGCCTAAATCAGACACTTCACCCCAGGTTTAGGACCCGGAGCAGACCCAATGTCTTCCCCACAATAAATATTCTACAATATCCCCTCTAAATTCCTGAAATTAAACTAATATTAAATAGTAATCAATTAATTAATGAATGATAAAAACTAATAATTAACTTTGATATTAATTAAACTAATACTGCTAAGTCACTTCAGTCGTGTCCAACTCTGTGCGACCCCATAGACGGAAGCCCACCAGGCTCCCTCTTCCCTGGGATTCTCCAGGCAAGAACACTGGAGTGGGTTGCCATTTCCTTCTCCATACTAATACTACACACCATTTAAAAAATCAGTATAATGCCCTAATGTAATACAAAGGCAAAATAAAACCAGAGTCACTTAGAATAACATATGTGTTTCAGTATTTAGAGGTTTGGTGCCACTCCATCAGGAGCCAACAGGAAGTACTCAGATCCTCTGGTGGGGAAATCTGGCAGCTGAAGATGCAGAGAGAGACAGGTATGTGGTTTTTAACAAATACCACAAGTGTCACTGCCATCAGGCATCTGATTCCAAAAGGAGGTGAACAACTCTTGGTAAAGCCCCAAACAAAACAAAATTCTGTCTTTCCTTGATTTTCCACAGCCATTAAAATCAAGTTTTCCTGGGGACACCCCTGGTGGTCCAGTGGCTAAGACCCTGTGCTCCCAATACAGGAGGCCCAGGTTCAATCCCTGATCAGGGAACTAGATCCCACCTGCCGCAACTAAAGATTGTATTAGCAGCAATTTAAGACCTGACACAGCCAAATAAATAAAAATAAAAATTTTAAAGAGCATTGGAAACGGTAAATATAAAAGACACATCTGAGTAAATATAGAAGACTTATTTTTTAAAAATCAAGTTTTCCTAGAAAATGTCATGCTTCAAGTTTGAAAACTTGAAACAAATACTTTGTGCTGATGAGTAAAATGGAGTTCAGATGTACTCTGAGACCATTCCAAATGCGTCCTCCATGTAGAAGGCACAGAGGGCCCCCAGCAGTCATGTAGGGTAGGGGCAGTTCTTGGCTGGGGACACCAGCCAGAGAATTTCAATCTGTTTAGCATCTCTGCCCTTTCCCCAGTAAACGCTGAGATCACCCCCAGCCCACTGCTAAGACAACCAAACACACCTGGGCATTTCCAAAGCCCTCCTTTCAGCAGGTGTTTCCTGCATGAGAATCCCTTCTTCAAACCACGCAGATGCACAGAGAGGCAATGGTGATGTTGAAGTGACATTGTCACTTGGTTGTGACACTGGGCAGCCAAGAGAGACAGCATTTCTCAAAGAAAGGTGTGTGCGGCCAGGTTCCACCCGGGTTGGGGTTAAGCCTGGAGTCAAAACACCAATCAGCTCCTCACAAACTTAGAAAACCAGGAGCATGAGCTTTCCCAGGGACCAGCCTCTTGGCTTCTCCTCATTGAAGAAACCGCCTACTTTCTCCTCAGGCCTTACACGACTCCCCGTGGCCTCTGCACAAAGGCCACAGTGCCCCCGACGTGTGCCATGGAGGGACAGAGACAAAGAGACCAAGGTGCTTCATCTCAGGACCTTCCTTGGTCCTGAGATCTGACCCCCGGGAGCAAATGCCTCCCATTCCACCACCTCATTTCCTCCCCTGTCCAAAGTCATTTCTAACTGTCTGACCAGGAAGGATCTGACCTGACAGGACAATTAAATATTCATACCCTGATTGAAGAGTCTGTGCAAAAATCAATTAAAAATAGGACATGTGGAGCTGAGATGTTTTCAATCTTTTTTTTTTTCTTTCTGTCAGGAAAGCTGTGGAGCTCAGACGCCAATGCCCTGGGGCTGCGGTGGGTCCCAGGAGGCATCCACACCTTCTGTCAGCTGGGTACACAGTCTCCACCCTCCTCGCCTGGGGCAGCTGAAGGGGCTGAAACGACCTTTGTCCCTCCAAGAGGAAGAGCAGGCACTTGCGCACAAACCTGCCCCCTGCATCCGTCTTCACCAGGATGAGCTACCGCCCTCTCTGGGCTTCCATTGAGTTCCCGTTTCATCAGATGTTTGTCATTATTTGCTAGATTGGCTTGCACCTTGTTCTAGAGTATGAGAGAAGGGAATGGCAACCCACTCCAGTATTCTTGCCTGGAGAATCCCAAGGACAGAGGAGCCTGGCTGGCTACAGCCCATGGGGTCGCAAAGAGTTGGGCACGACTGAGCAACTAACACACACTAGAGAATGAGGGAATAACACATTGAGGGCAGGAACTGTCCTCTTCATCTTTCCACACAGATCCCCAGCCAGTCCCTGGAATCTGGAGCACGACTAGTACATGTTTGCGCAAAGAATCAGAAGGGCAGATATCTGCCACTTCATTACTACCTCCTGTTTCCAATGGTAAATCAGTTGAATAACAAAAGTTCAATTTTTCCACTTCCCTCCAGATCAACTTGAGGTGGCATAAGAGTGACTCCAAGGAAAGTCCAGAACAAGTGAGGATTTATTTCTATAAAGAAGCAGAGAGGGCAGCTCATCCCAAATCCCTGACATGATGTGGTTCTTAGGTAGATGGACCCCAAGATAAATTCATTGCCAAATAAGATCAGAAAAAGCATCAAGATTAGTAAGCAAAATGAAAGTTCTGGGACATTCTGTGGTCACGAAATCCACTTAACAACCGTTAATTTGGCTTTTCCCAAATGTTGTTTTGTGGAAATGTATTTAACATCCTTCAGAATCAGGCAAAAGCTGGCCTAAGTTCCCTTTCAGCTCAAGAATCCCATGGTTTTAGATCTTTAAAAGGCCGTGGCAGGAACAAGGAATTTGAAGTCAGAACAAGCTTGATTTCAAATATTGCCTCTCATTAACTGAAAAAGCTGGATGATGTCAGTGTTTCAGAGCCTCAGTCTTCTTATCTGTGAAATGGGGATGATAATAGCATCTTTATCATTACGCTGCTTTCAGGGTCAAATTAGGAAACCAATGTACACTAAAGCAGTTTATAAACTGGACATGGCATAATTATATTAGCTATTTCTAGTATAAATTAATATCAAAACAAAATTAGAATTTGAACCTGAAAAATCTTTTATCTCCTAGTCATTTGCTGGGAACTGGTTTCCCAAAGCCCTGCCTGCTCTGTAGATACATTTTTTAAATAACGCAAATCCCTTGACTTCTTTCTCTTTCTTTTTCAGATCGATACTTTCAGTGTCATTTCAATTTAGCATTTGGGCTAGGAAAGGAAATACATTAAAAACAAACAAATGATTTGTTCTATGCTGTGAGCCTCTGGTTGAATGAGTTTGGGGCTTTTCATTCAATGCCAAAGGCTGGTGGTCAAACTAAAGACAGAGTGCCAGACAAGGGAGACTCAGGGAGAAGAAATTCATTGCAGAGAGCCAAATTCCACGCAGCGAATCCAGTACAGACAGTTCTAAGACTCAGTTCTTCAGGGGGAACAAAACTGTCCTGCCTTCCTGAACAGCTCTTTCCAGTTAGAAAGAATGTGGCTTTTTCATACCTCACGCTGGTACTCGGTGAAAAAGTGTCTTCCTGGCCCAAACAGCACTGTCTTCTGCACATAATAAATGATAGACAGTTATGCCATGAAAATAATCACATCCCAAATCCTTCTACCTTGTTTGTTTATTTTCCTTCTTGGTCTTTACTCAAACCTTGACTTTTGGCCAATTTAAAATAGTACCTTCTATTTGTACCCTGTTTTTAGTTTTTAAAAAATTGTTTCTTTAATGATACAGTGAAGCTGAAGATCCAATATCGAGCCTGCACAATGCAACTTTCTAACTGATTTTTTTCTGTAAGAATATTTCAGGTTCTGATTGAGTCACTGACTTTACATTGAAGGATATTCTCAGACAGGCTGGTCCTCAGCAGCAGCTGGGATTCCTCAGAGAAATCGTTATGATTGTTAAGAAATGAAGTAGCTCTCCTCCCAGGGGTTTCCCAGATGGCATGAGTGGTAAAGAACCCACATGCCAACGCAGGAGGCAAAACTGACGAGGGTTTGATCCCTGGGTCAGGAAGATCCCCTGGAGGAGGGCATGGCAACCCACTCCAGTACTCCTGCCTGGAGAAATCCCCATGAACAGAGGAGCCTGGCGGACTGCAGTCCATGAGGTTGCAAAGAGTCGGACACAACTGAAGGGACTTAGCATGCATGCACTCCTCCCAGGGCAAGATGTGTACCTGGAGGCAGAAAATGATGGCAGCAGCATTTCGAAAAGATGGTTTCCTACTTTTTACTAGATTTATGGTGTAAAATCAAAAGCCCAGGTTCTGTATTTCTAAAATGTTCCAGTTGATAAAATTCTGCTCACAACTTTTTTTTTCCTTTCAATTTTATGAAAAATGTGATGCATTAGCACAGGGGAGAAAATAAAACCTCTCAGTTTTGCTGAACCCAGAAAGATTTCATTCAACAGAACCTGTTTGCAAGAACTTAGATATATCTCTCCAAAATAAAATAGCTCCTGTAGTAAACTGTTCAAAAATGAGCTCTCTGGGAGAAAAAAAAAACTGCAAAGATAGTCTGTTGTTTCATCATCTGCTAATTTTACCCCATTGTGTTTCATATCCTATTTTTAAATGGTTTCACCTTAAGATGACGAAGCAGAGCTTTGAAATTAGTATGGAGTACCTTATTTTGTCTATTAAAGAAGTTTGTCTCTTAATTAGTATCAGATCAAAAAAAATGCTAGTATGTATGTTTAGTCCTTTAAGTTTATTTTCCAATCAATTCTTATATTTTTATTATGTCATTTTAATTTTCCCATTTCCCAAATGAGGAACCTCATTTTTAGAGAGTTTAACTCTTTAACCCAAAGCTGTATGGTAACAACAGCCTTGGTATTGAGTCCAGCGCTGCCTGATTCTAGGACCTGTGCCCTCCTTCTGTACCTCATGCTGACTTTCTCACGGCTAACAATTCAGGAACATCGAATTCTGAAACAGAAAGCAACCTCAGAGATCATTTGCAGAAAACTCCACTTTAAGTGAGAAATTGGAGCCCAGAGACATGAAATAGATTTATTCAAATTATTTATTTATTTATTCAAATTTATTCAAATCCACATCATTATTTAGGGAATAAGAGCCATCACTTCTCGGCAACTTCTGATTTTTCTGTCAGAACTTTCTGGCACAACAAGCACTCAGTGCGAGCTTTTGATGGATTTCCCTTCCCAAATGAAACTAGCTTTATCATATTATGTAATATGCATGTATAATACACACATATATGTACATATGCACACATATACTAATGTATGAATAATAAAATAACACTCATGCTATGAGGATCTGTTTCCACACATAACACTCTGACACCAAATGTGTGGGTTTTCCCCACCAGGCAATTCTCCAGTTCTCTGTGAAAACCAAACAGGTATCCTACAATCTACTTCAAATCTGACACTAGCTACCTGGAGTGAGTACGGACCCCACAGTTTAAGGGCTCAGTCCCCCAGGACTCCCCTTACCCCCACTTAAATGCCTCACAACTAGTATGTCCCCAGGTTACCCACACTTCTGTCTGACTTGGCTACAAATCACAGGTTCCCATGACCCCTTCCTTCTCAGGTTTGAAAAGTTTCCATCAATAAATGGCTCTCAGAACTCAGGGGAATGTTTTACTTACTATTACTGTTTATTATAAAGGACATCCAAATGTCCTTTATAATAAACATTTCCAAATGAAGAGATATAGAAGACAAGGTCTGGAAGTGTCCAGAACACAGGAGCTTCCTCTGACCCCATGGAGTTTGCAGTATACCACCCTCCTGGCATATGGATGCAGTCTCCAACCCAGAAGCTCTCTGAATCCCAGTTTTTTGTTTTTGCTGTGCCATGCGGTTTGTGGGATCTTTGTTCCCCGACCATAGATTGAACCCATGACCCCTGTAGTGAAAATCAAACCCTAACCAATGGACTGCCAGGGAATTCCCCTGGACTCCATTGTTTAGAATTTTTATGGAAGTTTTATTACTTCTACACACTTTATTACATCATTGGCAATTAGTGATTAATTCAATTCCCAGGCCCTGTCTCCTCGGAGGTTAGAGGGGAGCCAGTAATCTGTGAACCCTTCCAGCACCCAGACCCTATGTCTCTGATCCTGGTGACATGTTGGAAGCGAGCCTGCTGTGTGCATCCATTCTTCAACTCCTTCTTACAGCCTTCTCCTTAAGCAAGAATTTCTCTCCAACTGTGCATTTCTTATCCATTTCCACTAAGAGGTCCTAGTCACTCCAGGTGACAAGTGTCCCCATCTCCTGCACTTTAATCCTCTAATCCAGTTATTTCTGTTTTAGGAGCACAAATAAAACTCTTCTGTTTGCCCTTTTGGTTCTGCATTGCTTCTATTTCCCTATCCCTCTTTCCAGTGAAAGCAGGAGAAATCAGACCAGCATCTCAGCCCCTGCTCATCAATTTCCATTTTTGCAAAATCGACTAAGGCTACATAAGACCTCAGAAGCATTTTCTGCAGGACTCCACCACTTTGAGAAGCAGCAAAGCTTGTCTTTGGGTTGTTCCTACCAGTGGTGTGCTTAGAAAATATATACATAAACAAACAAACAAATAGCCCTGATTTGTATCTTTTGCTGATTTCCAATTTCTGTGGTATAAATGTTTCTACTATGACAGATTTCAAGCTACAACCTTTACCACCAGTATACAAAGTTCTTGAGTATTTAATAGTTGCTTTTGAGAGCCTGTAAGAGCTGGCTCTAGCACATCCCTGGCAGGGCTACCCTCCAATTCTCAGGGCACCCCCTGTGAACGCCCATCTTGCATTGTCATTGGCTGACACGATTCTGTCATTACCTAGCATTCACTGTGGTCCACATATTCCTGGGGACATTGCATAACTGATCTAATTTAAGCCTCACAAAATCCACTATCTCTAGTTCCATTTCATACGTCATGGTTACTGCTGGGGGATTATCCCCCTCCAGTTGGCCTGAGCAAGATGTAAAATACAGAACACTATACCCATTGGGTAAAGCAGTGTACCCCTCTCAAAAATATATTTTAACATAGTGAGTGATTTGAAGCATATTTTTTTCATTATGAAAGTAGTGAACTGCTTTGTAAAGAAAATTGAAAAGTAAGTATTCATTCTCATATATTTTAAGATTTATTTGGTGTCACAGTAAAATGTCCATGATACATTGTGTTTTAAATGTGATATATAGTACAGTAGCATGCAATATGACACCAATTCTATTTTTTTAAAAACAAATAAAATTTATTTTCCTTAAAATATTAAGGAAATACTGAAAATAAAGAAATAAAAAAGAAAAAATACTTTTACAGTAGTCATCTCTGAGCAGTGGGAAATAAAGATATTTCTACCTTTTTACAGTTTCTGTTTTCCCATAAGTAATGCATCAACATGTATTAAAGTTTTAATAAGAAAACTATAATACGTGTGATTTTAATTTGGAAAAATATAAAAATGAAATGAATTCAGACTCCACAATTGTTCTATTCTGACTCGAAAATTGTTCCATTCTGATTTGAGGTAATGTTTTTTAAAGAGATTTAATTTAAAAGAAATAGCAGTAATAAACATGGGCTCTGCAGTTCTCTGTCTAGGGAGGTCCCTTAACCTTCAAGGAACTCTACCATGTGCCTTTTATAGTCTCTCTAATTTTCAAAAAAACCCTGAAAAATGCATATTGTTAATTCCATGTTAGAGATAATGAAACTAAGAAACTCATTCTCAGTGAGGACAGGTGTCTCAAATATTGTGTCCCCACAGAAAGCATCTTTGTGCAGAAGTCTAATGGTCAAGAGCATGGCCTCCCTCCCGGCAGCATCAAGTTCTAGGCCCAGCAGTGGTCCTCTCAGGTATATTTCCAAGGGCAAGGAGTTGAACTAAGGTTTCATTTCTCATAAAATAAAAGGACAATTTCCCTTAAAGTGTTGTTGTATTAAATGCCTACCATTCAAGGCGCTTATGTGATGCTTAGCTAGGTTAGCTACAGGCTGCCGCAGTGCTAAGGTTGAAACACAGACATATCTGGTCACAAAGTTCACGCTGTCTCTACTCTGCAAAACTTCTTTTCTCCACCAGGACTCCTCTGTGAGTGAGTGAAAGTCACTCAGTCATGTCCAACTCTTTGCAACCCCATCTATACAGTCCATGGAATTCTCCAGGCCAGAGTACTGGAGTGGGTAGACTTTCCCTTCTCCAGGGGACCTTCCCAACCCAGGGATTGAATCCAGGTCTCCCGCATTGCAGGTAGATTATTTACCAGCTGAGCCACCAGGAAAGCCCTCTCCTCTGTGAGGGTTTCCATTATTCCTTCCAGCTCAAGGAACTCTGCCTTCAGTTCTAGCACAGCGCCCCTAACTGTCACCAGGCTCCAGTTTTATGTAAGGTAAGGTGTTACTGGGGAGCTTGGGGCTGGGTAGCTGAGAGACCAGGGTACTGAGGACTGGAAGTTGGGGCACTGGTGCTGGGGGCTAGGGTTTGGGAGCTGGGAGCTGCGGGCTTGGAGCTGGGCTTTGGGAGCTGGGGAGCTGGGGGACGGGGGCCAGGAGCTGAGGATTGGGGGCTGGGAACTGGGGCCTGGGGGCAAGGAGCTGCCTTCTCTTCAGTCCAGTGGTCTCCCAGGAAGCTGGTTCCCAGGCTCTTTCACTCTGCCTGGTGCATGGAGGTGAGGATGATCTTTCTGTCTCCCAGTAGGAACTATGTTCGCTCCCCAGGTTGAGTCTCCTCCTTGCTGACCAAGCATCTTGAGCAGCTGGCTTCAGCTGCATCTCTTTCTCTGGGGGAGTCTCTGCAGAGTTGTCAGTACCTGAATTTCCGTGTTTACCCTTTCCCCTCTACACCTTCCTCAGGCAGGTGGCCTCACCCGGGCAGCAGAAAATGTCAGCGTGCTGGCTGGGAACATGGCCCTCCCGCTGGCGGGCCGGCAGCTCCCGTGTTCTGCAGTCTCTGGAGCAGCCCCTGCCAATTAGCTTGTACTCTGCCCACACACCCGGGGCTAGAAGGGAAGCGGGCCAGGCTGAACCAAACCAGACAAGGGCTCCCAGGACACCCGAGAATAGCACCTGCTATTCTCTCTACTCTGGGGTGATGCGGGGGGTGGGATTGGAGGGGGGAGGTTGCAGGGAGCGGGGATCAGGAAGTTCTTCCTCCCATCCCAGGGGGGCTCCAAGGGGGCAGGCCAGGGGAAGGGGAGGGGTGTTAGCACTCACACCCGGGGCAGTCACATATCTGTTCAGCCAGGAAGAAGGCCTTTAGGACCCTCCGTGGCTGTGGCTTCTCCATCTCTGTGTCCTGCAGAGTCTTTGAGATTGTCCTGACCACTCAAATCACGAGGGCGGCGGGCCGCATGTGCAGGGGCTGAGGACCGAGATGGGGAGGGAGGCAGGCAGGCGCTGTCCTCCCACCTCCCTCGCTGACCCTCCCTGGAACCGCAGCTGCTTGGCTTCTCGGTTAAGGTTTCTTCCTCTAAAAAGCAGGCAGAAGAAAAATGTCTACCTCCTAGCGTTGCTGTGAGGATGCAAAGTAATGAAATGTGCAACACTTGGCATGCAGACACACTCAATAAATTGTGGCCATTTTATTTACAGAATCCACGCAGTCTCAGTTGATAGATTTACTGGACTCTCTTCTGGGATGAAGAAAATCGTAAGCCTTACCCAGGTAACATTCCATCTCTGAGGTTAACTAAAAGCAGCCGAAGGACAGAAGGCGAAGACAAACAGGGAGGCATAATGAACATTCTCAGGGACCCCTCGGGGGCCAAACGCTGGGCAAGGTGCCTTACGTCTGGTGTCTCATTTTACACTGCAAGTAACCTTTCTGAAAGATCAGGCAGCTAAAAGTCAGACAGCCTGCAGGCACATTAAAGAAACAAAAGAAATGTTCAAGACTGGAATGCCTGCTGTGTCAAGACACCTAATTAGAAAACAACGTCACAGTGAATTAGTAGAGCAAGCCTCCCTCTCTGCCAGCAGAGCTAAAATAAATGTGCCAACAGGGGAATCACAGAGCGAAGTCGATTATCATCCCGGTGATTCCATTGATTCCACATGCACAACTCGGAGGTCTGACAGAACCGGGCACGTGTTGTGTCTTGGTGTCATGCTAAACAGCAGGGCTTCCAGACACACTTGTCATATCGCCGAGAGAATCCTATTCCAATCAGAGATCTTCACGTCGGTTGAACTTGTCTAGTTATAATAAGGAGACATCAAGGTAACTCCAATCACCCAATTAAAACACTCTGACAATGACTGAGCAACAGCAGGATGTTGGATTTATAGAGATTTTTATTTCCAACTCATCAAGACGTTTACAAGGGAAAGACAATCATTTCACAAAGATTATCTTCACCTGCCACACTGGGACACAGAAACCCATCCTTACAGTCAGTGCTGGCATCATTCATTCATTCCATCTCATACTTATTTTTCCATTCATTCAACCATGTGAGTTGAGTGCTGTTTCATAACGGGTAGAGGCAGGGAGACATAAAATGCCACATAAGAGATGGTGCAGTCCTTTAAGGGGCAAGTCTGTGAGAGAATAACCCAATGACAAAAACTGGCAGTTATGTAAATAACCGTAAGCCAGGTTTAGGCTAGGATGGGGTGTTCTACGCTGTTTGACATTTATTGTGCAGGTTATAAGGGTGCTATTGAAGAATTATGGGCCTGAGTGTGTACATTTTAGGAGCAAGTGTGTAGGTGTGCAGGATGGAGAAGCAAGGAAGTGAGTTAGGAGCTGAGTGCCGTCATGCTTCATGGAGTCTACTCCCACTCCGGCTGCCTTGTTATCAGGCTCCCCCTCCACTCATGGCCTTTTCTCCACCTCTTGGCCAAAACTATTCTTTCCTATGTCATAAGCAAACTTCTGGCCGAAGTCCAAAAAGTGCTTTCCATGTTTTATCTTATCTGATCTCTCTGCTCCACTTGCATGGTTAGCCACTAACTAGCTGGAAACTTTTCTCTGGCCTCTTGATGCTCTGATTCAGATTTCTCATGACCTACCCGTCAACAAGTCCTGGTGTTTATAGGGCGCATGTAAAACTCTCCCTGGGAAATGTCTTGCTTATTGGCAACTTCTGCAGCTAAAATTCCTCCTCTGTAGAAAACCTATTAATGAAGAGAATCTGAAATGGGGATTCTCTGAGGGAAAATTTTAATCACACAGTTGGTCTCAGCATTATATTATCATGATTCCATATCTACTTATCTAACTTAAGAATGAAGATTTGGGGTCAGAAAAAATAATACCTTCCTCTGGTTTGCCTTTGCCAAGCTGTACTGGGGCCTATCTGGGCCTATAATTGAACTTGTTAAGAACAAGATGGAGAAAGAGGTTTTCTGAAAGTCCTTAGAGAAAGATCTTATCTTCTAGGTGACTTTTTGCTGAAGGAAGGTCATTTAAACATCATCTCTGGTGTTTTAAAACTATGTCTAGTCACTCAATACGTGTTCTGCTTCTCTCTGGTCTCCATTCTCTGTGTCCATGGTGAATTGTTGATTAAAACTCAAAGGGAAGCTCCATGGGGGTTAAACCCTCAGTTCGTTCACTGCTGCTTCCCCAGGACCTAGAAGAGTACCTGGGACAGACTAGGGACTCATAATTAGGTACAGAGTGAATGAGAAATTCTGTTTCAAGTTGGTAGGGGATGCAGTTTGTGCCCACACATTGCTGGTTTGTTGGCATGAGGGGAACGACCAAAAAACTTTGGCTAAACTGCTGAGATCGTGGATGAAGAGAATTTAGAAGAGGTCACTTAAGGATTTATCAACTTCAAATCTTATATAAATTTATTATGTCCTCCAGAAGCCTCACATCTTTGTGGGAGGCCCAGGATTTGGCAGTTACCACCACAAATGAGGGAAGACCTGAGGACATAACCAACCAGGCATGAACTGGCTGAGTTTATAAACACGGAAGCTCAAATCGAGACTGACACCTTTCTCTTTTGCAGCTCTTCGACCTCAGCACAAATGTCTGAAAACTCGTAGATTACAGGCGCCTCTCTAGTTGGATTTTGAGCATGTCTTCTCATAGAATTTAGTTTATTTAAAGCCTCAAAAAAAATAAAATAATCAAAGACTTTTCCCCTGAGACTGTGGCCTTCTCCGATGGGTAGGATTCAAAGCCACCTTCTCACCAATTTGAACCCACTGGCTAGTACAGCGAAGGGAGTTTATTGCCTTCTAATTAGTGCCCTATCAGTTTGCTAAATATGTTACCCAAATTCTGTGCTTGTTTCCTTCCTGGTGAGAGTCAGCTGAAATTTCCAAGGCTGCTTGGGCTGATTCCAGGCCCATGGAGAATTGATACCTTCTTGATCAACTTGTGCAGGAATATCTCATGAACAGTAGTAAGACGGACTGTTGTCTCCAAATTGAACTTTTCTCAACCTTTCATTCTGTAGCTTGAAGTCAATTTTGGGATTTAGCTTTTTGAACTCAAAATAGAAGCTTGATAGCTGATCCTTATAATGAAGCAGCATGTTATACCGCCTTCAGAGTTGGAGTCAGTTAAGTGTGGTTTCTGGAAAATACACACAATTTTCTTTTTTTGGTCAAAGAGCATTGCCAAATAGAGCAACATTTTGTTTTATGCCCTTTGTTAAAAATATGTGATTTATGGCCCCTTTTTGATCCTGGCAAAGGATCCCTGAATTCCCACCTGCCGTTGAGAGCAGAAAAGAGAATGCTCCCTCCTGCACTGGTGATTTCAGATGATGGTCAGGGACCAACTGCAGCTTCGACCTCTCTACCTTCTGATAGAATGGCTTAGCATCAGGCTTCCCTGATGGCTCAGTGGTAAAAGAATCCACCTGCCAATGCAGGAGACACAGGTTCAAACCCTGGTCTGGGAGGATCCCACATGCCAAGGAGCAGCTAGGCCCACGCGCCACAACTATTGAGCCTGTGCTCTGCAGCCTGGGCAGTGCAGCTACTGAGCCCAGGTGCTACAACCACGGAAGCCCACACACCCTGGATCCTGTGTCCCACAAGAGAAGCCACCACAATGAAATGCCTGCAAAGCACGATGAAGAATAGCCCCTGCTCACCACACCTAGAAAAAAGCCTGGGCAGCGATGAAGACCTAGCGCAGCCAAAGTTAATTAATTAATTTTTAAAAGAAAGAATGGCTTAGTATCAATCGCTGCTTAGTCCAAATCATTTTTTGGCATTCTTAGAAACATGATTTATCTGTTGATAATTCCAGATATCAGGTGAGTTCATTCAATTTCTTAGAGGTTTGTTTTGTCATAGGGAAAAATCTTTCAACTCTATTACAAGTTACTCACTAAAGTGATGTTGCCTATAAGTTTAAGTTATATATAAATGGCCCATCTCTGGGAACTCTACCTCCCAGGTAATGAACATTAAGCTAAAATACCTCTGTTTAGCTCACAGAAAACATCCTGACAAGGCCCACCTATGAATGACTGCAGGCAGAAAGAAATTAACATGTCCTCCCCAAAGGCTGCTGGGAATCAGGAAGTGTTTGACTTTACTCCCTCCCGTTTTGTATTAAAGAAACGTGAGTTCTAACTCAGGCAAGATGGTTCTCTGGGATATGAGGTCACCGTCTTTTTGGTCTGCTGGCTTTCTGAATAAAATCGCTTTTCCTTGCTCCGACAAGCTGCCTCTCAATTTATTGGCGCATTGTATGGTGAGCAGTATGAGCTTGGACTCAGTAACAGTTTTTGGTGACCCAAAAATGTGACCCCACTTGGAGAATTTTCAGGTAAGTTTTCAGCAGCTGTCAGGACCACTTGTCCTGAGGACCTACCGTTCAAATTTCCCCAAAGCGGCACTCTCTGCCCCAGTACTTGGCAGTTGGATCAAATCAATCAACATTTGGGAACCAACGTGCTCCACACAGAAGGGTAAGTCACCCCAGTGTGTACAGCTGGAAACTGTCTCTCTGTTTGGGGCTTTTGCTTTCGAATAAGCCAGTTTGTTCCGTATTTGAGTGAAGTACTTTGTTGGAGAGAGGAAAGAGCTGTTGGACTTTCACCTGATCTGTGAACGCGTTCATTTCTTTGGATGCTAGTGTTTGTGTGCACTGAATCTTGTTTGTATTTCTGTCTCTTAAAAACATGGGGAATATTTCAGCTATCTCTAAAAAGTTCTCTGAGTCACATTTTGGATAAGTGCCCTGATTATAGCCTTGAACCCATAAGTGAGAAGAAGCTAATTTATTGTCGGTGCAAAATCACAGATTCTCACATCTGTCTGGTGTTCTGTATCATGACAAAGGTTACTACAAAGTGATAGTGATAGAAACTAGGACTCAGTTTTGAAAGGAGAGGCAACCAGGGTGCCACTGTTGAAACAGGCTGTCCAATTCTTTTTTTATAGAGGATAATTGCTTTACAAAGTTGTGTTGGTTTCTGCTGTACAACAACACGAATCAGCCATAATTCTGTGTGTGTATCCCCTCCCTCCTGAGCCTCCCTCCCACCCTCCAATCACACCCTCCAATTGTTAAGGTTTTGAATTTCTCATCTCTGCATTGCTTGTTCAGGGAACCCCTCACCCAACATGTTGTAACAGCAGATTTTTACTCAAGTCAAGGGGAAAAAAGCACTCAATAAGCAGGTCAGTTCTCTGATATTTGCAAAGAGAATTGCAAGGAAAGTATTTTAGGAACATAGTGCAGAGAATAAAAAATGATGTGTCTGGTCCAGTGTTTGTATTTCAGGAGAGAAAGAAGAGACAGAAAGAGACAAAGAGAAAGAGAATAAGAGGTTTCTAGTTCAAACCTACAGAATAATTTCCCCATCTGCTGGAAAGAGTCCCCATGACACAAAATTCTGCAGGTTTCCTACTTCTCACACCCCCGCACTGTTCCCAATTCATTGCTGGAAGAGGGTTTCTAGAGCTAGAAGATTTTGAAAAGCTGCTGGGGGAGGAATAGTTTTATATATCACCACCTGTGCCCTGAATCTTTCCTGGAGTTTGGGGAAAAGGAGGGCAAAGAAGTTTTGTTTCTGTTCTCAGTTTGTTTTACAAACATTCTTCTTTTCCTGAGTATAAAAGCAATACATCAGGCTTCCCTGGTGGCTCAGTGGTAAAGCCTGCTAATGCAGGAGGCCTGGGTTCAATCCTTGGGTCAGAAAGATCCCACACGTAGTGGAGCAACTAAGCCCATGCACCACAATTCCTGAGCCTGTGCTCGAGAGCCTGGGAGCCGCAGCTCCTGAAGCCCAAGTGTTCTAGAGCCCCTGCTCCGCAACAAGAGAAGTCACTGCGGAGAGAAGCCCCCACACTGCAATGAAGAGCACCCCCTGCTCACTGCAATTAGCGAAATGCCTGTGCAGCCATGAAGGCTCAGCCAAACCAAAATAAATAAATAAAATTATTTAAAGAGATAAAAGCAAGATACCTGGCAATACCAAATGCTAGTGAGGATACAGAGTCACAGAATCTCATACATTGCTGGTGGGAATATGTTTAGACTGAGGCAACCACTTTGGAAAAACAGTTCCACACTGCTGTTTAAACTTTCACTCACCCTATGACAAGCATTTCCACTCCCAGGTTTATATCCAAATGGGAATATAGGGACAATGGGAATTCATGTACCAGAATATTTATAGTACAGTTCTTAACAGGAAATGTCTGGAAATAGCCTAAAATACAGAATGGACAGTAATATGGTCACACAATAGAATATAATATAGTAAAAATAAATAAGCTCCCATGGCCTACACATCAATAGAGATGAATCTCAGCAATATTAAATGAACAAAGTCCTAGAAGACAATTTATAGCATACTACCTTCTTAAAAAATTTGAAGCCACCAAGATAAAAATATATAGTTCACATAGCTTTATAATAGCATGTATCAATTACATACAACTTTATTAAAAGGAAAAGAAGGGAATTATGAGATTTGGGAAGGTGATTATCTGAGTAAAGAAAAGTAGTGAGTGGGATAGGAGAGGATTCATGCCTAGATGCAAATTTTTATTTCAATCTGAGCTTTTATATTGAGCATTGGGCATATGAGTACTTCAGTTCAGTTCAGTTCAGTCGCTCAGTCATGTCCGACTCTCCGCGACCCCATGAATCACAGCACGCCAGGCCTCCCTGTCCATCACCAACTCCCGGAGTACACTCAAACTCATGTCCACAGAGTCGGTGATGCCATCCAGCCATCTCATTCTCCGTCGTCCCCTTCTCCTCCCACCCCCAACCTTTCCCAGCATCAGAGTCTTTTCCAGTGAGTCAACTCGTCGCATGAGGTGGCCAAAGTATTGCAGTTTCAATAAATTAATACATAATGGCTATGCGTGGACTAATGAGATTATTTACTGAGTTAAGATCAACCCAGTTTGGAGTGTCTCTGGATCCAAACAAGAAACTGAAAGCAAAAATCACACATTCATTGTGAACAATTTAGAGCCTCAGGCAAAGCGTGTGAAGAAAGAACCATCCCTAACTGTGTCACTCTAGAGATGATCATTCAGGTGTATTTCCTTACAGCTACTTTTTTCTGATTCCTGTTTTAAACAAAATTGTAATCATGATGTTTAAACAGTAATCTTATTCTTTACACTTAATATTATATACCTTTTCCCATGTGACGAAACAATCTGAATGTTTTTAACAGTTGAATAGTATTACACTATATATATGCATCATAATTTAAGAAATCCTTTATAACATTTATTTTGGTTTTACTGTTTTTTGTTGTGGGTTAGACTGAAATAGACAATTTGCACATATCTGGGTGCTTTCTCTGATTTCATTAAGATTTTTAAGATAATCAAGGTGGGAAAACTTTTTTAGTTATTGTTACATATTGCTAAATTGGAGGGCACTATTCTTATGTGACGGAGAAGGCAACAGCACCCCACTCCAGTACTCTTGCCTGGAAAATCCCATGGACGGAGGAGCCTGGTAGGCTGCAGTCCATGGGGTCGCTACAAGTTGGACACGACTGAGTGGCTTCACTTTCACTTTTCACTTTCATTGGAGAGGGAAATGGCAACCCACTCCAGTGTTCTTGCCTGGAGACTCCCAGGGCCGGAGGAGCCTGGTGGGCTGCCGTCTATGGGGTCGCACAGAGTTGGACACGACTGAGGCGACTTAGCAGCAGCAGCATTCTTATGTGAGAAATGAAGTGAATAAAATACTGCACATAAAAATGCCTAATATATACATGACAGACATTCAGTATTGGTTGACTATGAAGCTGCATAAGGTTAGCTAGAATATATTGGAAAAGGATAAAGGAATATCTTCCTCATCTACCAGGCTATGAAAATTAGATGACTTAGAATTGCATCTTAAGTTTTGGTGGAAATATCAGTACAAGTACATGACACAGGAGTATATAATTATATTAACTTTATGTTGCATTAATGATACTAAATATAATTTATATGCCATGCTTGTTCTTTCAAAAACGTTTTCCTATGCATCATCTCATTTGCTTTCCATGATAGTCTTCTATGCTATGTTAAATTACCTCCACTTTACAGATGAGGAAGTTGACACTTGGGTTACTATACTTAACCGAGATTTTGAAGCTTAAAACTGAGTCCTAGTCTCAGCAATGGTGGAAGGGCTTATACTGAATGATTGTCCTGCAGATAACATTATAAACGATGGACAATAGCTGTTTTAAAGGTTCCAGAGAAAAACTAAAAGCAAGCAGAAACTGAAAGGGAAAAGGTTAAAACCAACAACCTAAGTTTCCACCTTAAGGAACTAGACAAATAAATTAAACTCACAAGATGTAAAACAGAGGAGACCAAAATAAGAAAGAAATCAGTGGAACAGAAAACAGGCCATAGAAAAATTTAACAAAACCCAAAATTTGTTTTATTGAAAAAATAAAATGGCTAAGCCCCTAGCTAGACTAACAAGGAAAAAAATGCAATTTATCGTATCGGGAATGAAAGAGGGAGCATCATTACAGATCTTACAGACAATAAAAAAGAAGGGATTATTATGAACAACTGTCAATAAACTCAAAATGCACAAATTCATTGAAAAACATCTCACCAAAACTGAAAAAAGAAAAAAATGGAAACTCTGAATATCCATGTATCTGTTATTTTAACTGAATTTGTTATCAAAACTTTTCCACAAAAAGGATTCCAGGTCCAAATGGTTTCACTAGTAAATTCTATCAAATAGTTAAGGAAGACATAACAGTAATCTTAAATTCTTTCCAAAAATAGAAGAGGGAAAATATTCCCAACTTTCCTGAGGCCAAAAATATCCTCATACAAAAGCTTGATAAATACAAAAAAGAGAATAAAGCATACCTCTCATGAATAGTGACACAAAAATTCTTACACAAAAATTAGTCAAATTGAAAAAGAATAATACATCATTATCATATCAGGTTTAACCCAGGTATACAGGATTGATTTTAATATTTGAAAATTAATGTAATCCACCATTAATAGTAAAAGAAAAAAATCCACATGATCATTTCAATGGCATTACAAGCATTTGACAAAATTCAACAGCTATTCACAATTCTCAGCAAATTAGGAATAGAGAGAAATTCAGTTCAGTCACTCAGTCATGTCCAACTCTTCGCGACCCCATGAATCACAGCACGCCAGGCCTCCCTGTCCATCACCAACTCCCGGAGTTCGCTCAAACTCACATCCATCAGGTCGGTGATGCCTCAACCTGAAAAAGGGCCTCTCTTAAAAACATATAGCTAACATCACATGTAATAATAAAATATTACTGATGGTGAAAGCACAAAAGGAACAAAAACAGGACTTTCCTGGTGGTTCAGTGGTTAGGAGTCCACCTACCAGTGCAGGGCACACGGGTTTGATCCCTGGTCCGGGAAGATCCCACATTCCGTGGAGCTGCTCAGCCTGGGAACCACAACTACTGAAGCCCACATGCCCTCGAGCCTGTGATTCACAACAGAAGCCACCGCAGGAAGGAGCCTGTGCACTCCAACAGAGAGTAAGCCCTGCTGGCCACAACTGGAGAATAACCCCTTCTCACCGCAGCTAGAGAGTAAGCCCTGCTCACCGTGAGAGAGTCTGAGCGCAGCAACAAAGACCCAGCGCAGCCAAATAAATAAGTAAACAAATATTTTTAAAGGAGCAAAAACAAAAAGGCAGTTCTCATGAATCAAGGAAAAATAATGTCCCAGTCTGAATCTGTAAGGCCTGAGGCTATGCCAGGGAAATGACTCCCCCATCTTTTCCAGAAATATGAGTTGTCCAAAGTCCTTAGAGGATGGTGCGATTAGAATTCCCAGGAAAGTATTTTTGTTTTTTTCCCTTATAAAGCTTAGGCTTTATTGGAACAATTACCTATTTTTAAAAAAATCTCTTCTTCCTCTGTTCCTGTATAGCTCTCTGACAAATTTGGGCTCTTTCTCTGGCTTCAGAATTTGTGCAGAAGCCAGCACTCTGTGGCACAGACCCTCTCGCAGTGGGCATACCCCCAGTGGTGGAGGTTGTCCCCTACAATGTGTTTGCCTGGGCCGTCGCTTTGTTTCTCTCTGCCGGCCTTATTCGGCAGTTTTAGGGAGTGCATTCGAGAGCTAGTGAGTATCCCCGCTGGACAGGCCTGCTCCTGGGGATTCTTGGTATAGTAGCTACATGCTAGGTTGTTCAGTCGTGTCTGATTGTGACCCCACGGACTGTACTCCATCAGGCTCCTCTGACCATGGAATTTTTCAGACAGGAATACTGGAGCGGGTTGCCATTTCCTCCTCCAGGGGATCTTCTTGACCCAGGATTGAACCCATGTCTCTTGCATCTCCTGCATTGGCAGGTGGATTCTTTACTACTGAGCCACCTGGGAAGCCCCAGAGAACAAAAGCCCTCCCTTGTGTATACTTTGTTTCATTCTGGGATTCAGTGTGTTACCCACGTGGTCTCCAGTCACACAAGATCTTTTAAAACAATCCAGGTCATTCCTTATTGTTTCTCCTCAAATACTTGGTCTTTGAAAACTCCTTATGATTTCATGGGATCTTTTCTGCTGTTTTTTGAGAGATTGAAATGATTAGGTCTGTCTCCATTGGTGCGATACTCTCCCTGCATCTCAGCGTGGACGAGTAAGAGGTTGAAGGGCATATAACTGCGCCACAGCTGGCACTAATGACCAGAACTGATTAATTCAGTTAGAGTTCCTAGATGAAAATCAAAGCCGCCAATTTGATGAAAGGGAGGCACATCCAAGGAGAGGACTTGAAAGCACACCTACATAGCACTTTATTTAATGATCTCTTTTTATTTTTATTTTTTTATATGTGATTGTAGATTTATTTTATTTTTTTTTTCAAAAACAATTTTAGGAATCTTTACTTAAAAACAACCTTATCTTAAAATGGAGTAACTTTGGTTTTACGAGCGTCAAGCAAAGTACAGAAGCAAAAATGCATTACAGGAGCATTAAGTTCTACATTAGGTCACAGCGTCTAATCTGAAATCACACCCATAATATCATTTTTCGGGATATCTGGGAAATAGTTATTTCCCGGGATGTCTGAACCATAGCTACTCTATTTTGACTTTTAATTGTAAAAAAAAAAAATTTTTTTTTTAATAGTCAAAGCAGATTTCACCATTAATAACGTCAGTGTTTTTCTAAGTATGAGAAGATGCAAGAATTGGAACTTATAAAACCTTTTTCTGAAAAGATCTAACTATCTGAAGGCCTGTTCTGCCAGTTTTTTGTTTTTTTTTTCAGAGCACAGAGTGCCTCATTCCTGATTTTCACCCTGAACTTCTTTCAGCGGGTGTTGAAGGTCAGCAGCTTGCAATGGTCATGATGTAATCTTTGTAGAGGCAGCTGACAAGTACCAACTTCCAGTCAGCAGGGTCCCTTCATAGCCACACATCTGACCATGTGACACCATTTCACAGCCATTGTGTCCCGCAGTGCTGGGAAGACTCATTCCCAGGTCTAGGGAAGTGATGGGCCACTCAGTGTGCTAAAATTGGACCAGGCCTTGCAAGTAGCAAAAGTCTCTGGACCACTGTCTTACTAGCCTCCTGGTCCAGGAAAATATTTCCTCTTGTTGCTTTTTCCCATACCCAGAGTCACATTATTACAATTATTGATCTCATATGGAACTGTCAGTTCAGCATTATATCACAGGCTCAGTGAAACAGTGACATAGAAAATAATATAGCCATCAGTTCAGTTCAGTTCATTTCAGTCGCTCAGTTGTGTCCGACTCTCCGCGACCCCATGAATCACAGCACGCCAGGCCTCCCTGTCCATCACCAACTCCCGGAGTACACTCAAACTCATGTCCACAGAGTCGGTGATGCCATCCAGCCATCTCATTCTCTGTCGTCCCCTTCTCCTCCCGCCCCCAACCTTTCCCAGCATCAGAGTCTTTTCCAGTGAGTCAACTCGTCGCATGAGGTGGCCAAAGTATTGCAGCTTCAGCTTTAGCATCAGTCCCTCCAATGAACATCCAGGATTGATCTCCTCTAGAATGGACTGGTTGGATCTCCTTGCAGTATAAGGGACTCTCAAGAGTCTTCTCCAACACCACAGTTCAAAAGCATCGATTCTTCGGCGATCAGCTTTCTTCACAGTCCAACTCTCACATCCATACATGACCACGGGAAAAACCATTGCCTTGACTAGACGGACCTTGCTTGGCAAAGTAATGTCTCTGCTTTTTAATATACCATCAAGGTTGGTCATAACTTTCCTTCCAAGGAGCAAGCGTCTTTTAATTTCATGGCTGCAATCAGCATCTGCAGTGACTTTGGAGCCCAAAAAAATAAAGTCTGACACTGTTTCCACTGTTTTTCCATCTATTTCCCATGAAGTGATGGGACCAGATGCCATGATCTTTGTTTTCTGAATGTTGAGCTTCAAGCCAACCTTTTCACTCTCCTCTTTCACTTTCATCAAGAGGCCTTTGAGTTCCTCTTCACTTTCTGCCATAAGGGTAGTGTCATCTGCATATCTGAGGTTATTGAGATTTCTCCCAGCAATCTTGATTCCAGCTTGTGCTTCTTCCAGCCCAGCATTCCTCATGATGTACTCTGCATATAAGTTAAATAAGCAAGGTGACAATATACAACCTTGACGTACTCCTTTTCCTATTTGGAACCAGTCTGTTGTTCCATGTCCAGTTCTAACTGTTGCTTCCTGACCTGCATACAGGTTTCTCAAGAGGCAGGTCAGGTGGTCTGGGATTCCCATCTCTTTCAGAATGTTCCACAGTTTATTGTGATCGACACAGTCAAAGGCTCTGGCATAGTCAATGAAGCAGAAATAGATGTTTTTCTGAAACTCTCTTGCTTTCTCCATGATCCAGCGGATGTTGGCAATTTGATCTCTGGTGCCTCTGCCTTTTCTAAAACCTGCTTGAACATCTGGAAGTTCACGGTTTACATACTGCTGAAGCCTGGCTTGGAGAATATAGCCATAGCTAGCAGTTATTAGTAAAATAAGAATTATACATCAAGAACTTTCATTAGATAAAGCCTGGTATACCCCAAGTCACCTGACTTCATTCGTTAAATGATTATAGTCTGGTGTTAATCTCCTGGTTGTACGTTATGGAGCATCTGACCTTTATCTGAAGATTGGTTATTGAGATAAGCCTTAGAAACTAACCTAGAGTGTCCTTTTTAATAACTTAATTAAATCTTTTAGCAGTATCACGTAACAAGGAACTCTCTCATCAGTGACTCTTAGTAAACACTAGACATTAACAAAACTAGAAACTTAATTTAACAATTTACAAAACTTAATATTCCGTGATTTTTCATTATGGAGGCCCTGTAGCCAGGGAGGCTTTAACCCATCAAATAAAAAATGAGGTTTGTCAGGGAGCTGGGAAAAGCCAAGCAGCCATCTTGGATTTCCCATAGCCCTGACTCTGATTTCCAGCTATTGTTTTTAATTTTCCAATTTAGAAGCAGACTGTTGCCATGGTTTAAGGACATTAGGATGGCACAAGTCTAACAGAGTTTTTGTATAAGCTGAATGAGCTTTTACATGTCTACAAACCCGACAATTGGATTAATTTCTAAAACTAGCATAGGATCAGGCCTATGGTAGAAAAGCATTTGATTTATATGCAGAGGGCTAAGAAGTCAAGAAAACATTATAAATGATCATACAAATCAGGTCTCTTTTTAAAAAATTAACTTTTATTGGCATAGACTTGCTTTACAATGTTGTGTTATTTTCTACAGTACAGTAAAATGAATCAGCGTACGTATACACCTGTGTACGCTAAGTCGGTTCAATTGTGTCTGACTCTTTGTGACCCTAATGGACTATAGCCTGCCAAGCTCCCCTGTCCATGGGCTTCTTCAGGCAAGAATGCTGATTGGGTTGCCATTTCCTCCTTCAGGGGATCTTCCTGACTCAGGGATCAAACCCACATCTCCTGCATTAGCAGGTGGATTCTTTACCACTAGTGCCGCATATACCCCTTTATATATTAGCTAATGATAGCTATTGTACTGAGATCCCACCTTGACTATGGCATTGAGCTGTTTTTAAACACAACTGTTCTTTGAGATAGGTTCTATTATTATCCCCACTTTACAGATGGGCAAACCAAGAGACCCAGTGCAAAGTCACTTAGAGTAAGGGTTGGAGCCAGGACTCTAACCTCAGCAGCCTGGCTCCAGAGTCTGCACTCTACTTCCACATCCTACATAATAAAGATTGAGAAAATCTTCCCTCCCTCAGCTCCCCTTGGTGTCGCCACTGAAACCCTTCAAGAGCTCTCTCCTCTCCAGTATCTCCTCATCCCAACTCGGCTTCACTTGGCCAGAGGGTGTTTCTTTGAGTTAAGAATCCCTACTACTAAGCCTTAATTTTCTCATCAGTAAAATGGGAATAATGATGGTAGTTGTCTTATATGATTATGTACGTTCTAAGCATAGGGTAAATATCCAATAAATGATCCTTATTATGGCAAGCTATTAGGAAGTTTTACTCTATACTCTACCAGTATAGAATAAGCAGGTTGTTTATCATTCTTTTCTGCCGTTCTCTATCTTACTCATAATTTCAAACTTAGAAATTTCAGTTTCAGCAATTCGGTTCTCAAGAGCACCATTCTCGACATCACTGCAAAGCAAGCTTGGGCACCCTTGGGTTTTCGACCCTGAAGACGGCCCGCCCAGCGCAGGATCTCAGTCTCACTGCTTGAACTCTGCCCACGCACCTGTTAATTCAGATGAATAATAGCACCAAAGAAAGTACACAGCTCATTCTTTGATTAATGGGTTTATTCATCAGGAAATGAAGAGAAGAATAAATGCTGCCAATGAGAATAGCCAGTTTTCAGGGAATTAAAAGACATTTTTGCTTGAATGTGCTAAAAGTTTAAATAACAAGCAATAAATTATCTAAGTCAGTAGTTTTCAAACTGTGTTCAGTGGAGCCCTGGAGTTTTGCAAATGCACCTCAGGGGCAGTGCTGGAGTTGGTAATTATCTTACCAGCTGAATGTTAACTTGCAAAGGAATGAATATACTGAGGCTATAAAGTGGGTGGAATGTCTTTGAAACAGAAGAAACAGAACCTTCCTGCATCCCAAGGGCATAATCAACACTGGATATGTGTGACCTTGGTTAAGTCACTTCCCATCTCTGGCTTCTGTTCTGTCCAGTGAGAAGATTCAGGGCTGTGATGATCACAAAAATCTTTTGGCTCTAAAGCTCTGAGACCACCTCTTGTTCTCCTCAAAGACTACTTTCAACAGACGATATTTTTAGAATTATCTTTATACAGCTTCAGTTTCATAATTTCTTTGATGTTTCTTAGCGATTGCACATCCTAACTCTCTCTGAATAAATGTGGCTTTTGGACCTAACAAAAACAGAAGTGAACAAACAAAAACATCCCCTAGTTCAGAAGCAGATTGTGAAATGAAATGCACATTTTACAGCAAGAAAAATTTAAAAATTAAAAAGTTTCTCTGGGAACTTCCCTGGTAGTCCAGTGGATAAGACTCTGGGCTCGCAATGCAGGGGGCCTGGGTTCAATCCCTGGTCAGAGAACTATATCCCACACGCCACAACTAAGATCCAGCACAGCCAAATAAATAATTTTTTAAAAAAATTTCTTTGCCTTTGGGCTCCCTTCTCCTCACACTGTGCACTGGGTACCCTTTTTGTGCATCAACCAAACCTCCCACAGGCAGAAATTCCTGCTCAACTACAGACAGCAAAAATTTCCCAGCATCAGCAAGACAACTCCTTAAAAGATAACATTTTTTCTTAATCTTGTAAGGGGCCACAATGACCCCTGACCCACTGCTTGCTAGATTGTGTAAGCTGTCAATAATACGTCACTTAATGGCTAGCCCTCTGTCTCAAAAAACTTCGGTGACCGTGCTTGACTTCTAATGGGCAGAACAGTTCTCCAAGCTTTCTGAGATGCTGTTCCTGGCTTAGATAATCTTCAATTGGGCTGAAAAAAAAAATTCCATTTCTTTCTTAGATCAGCTGACTAATTTTTCATTGGCGAGGTATTTCATTTAGTTCTCCAGTTTAGTGAGTGCCTTTCAAGGTACTGATGTAGGGGAGACAAAGATGAATAGGCCAAACTTTTCTGTTTTCTCAAGGGGCTCCCAGTTTCTTGAGCTGGTAAAACACACTTGTATGAATTTCTTTTGTGCTTCATAGATGTCACCTAGTTCTGGCCATTCTAGCTGGAGAAGATAAAATGTTTGACCCAGTGATCAGAAAAACTAGTAGTTGCCTTAGAAAGAGGGAGACCTATTTTTCCGACACATGTCTCCATCTTCAAGGTTTCTGATAAGTATCCTCTAGCTCAGAGGCCGTAAGGCCTGAATCCATAAGCAGACCATGTGCAAATTACCTTCAATTCCCCGATCCCTTTGGTGGCTGGCTGGTTGGCAGTAAAACCTTGTTTACTAGGATCTGTAAATCAGCTTTGTTTGGCAGCCATATCACACTTGGCCCAAACAGATAACTGTACACAGACAGGAAAGGCTGCTTGTGTAGTAGAAATCTGATTCATGTAGGCCCAAGTCCCAGATCCATCTAACTAGCTTTGGGACTTCAGGCAAGTCCCTCAACTTTGTTGAAATATATATTTCCTTATCTATAAAATGAAATTACAGACATTTCACAATGTTGCCAAATGGATAAGAAATCACCTATATAGAGTTCCCAGTATATGTTAATACCTAGTGATGATTCAAAAAGTGGCAGTTCTTTTTTTATTAGCAGGTCTGCAAAGAGGAGCCCCAGACAGTAAAGAGTTTGCCTGCAGCGCGGGAGATCCAGGTTCGCTCTCTGGGTTGGGAAGATCCCCTGGAGAAGGAAAATGCAACCCACTCCAGTATTCTCGCCTGGTGAATCCCATGGATAAAAGAGCCTGGCGGGCTACAGTCCATGGGCTCACAAAGAGTCAGACATGACTGATCATACTTTCACTGCAAAGAGGGCATGAGTTATTACACTACCTATGAGAGGAAAACTGACCTGGACTAGTCCTCTTGGGGGTGTTGCTAGAACTTGAAGGAATCACCACTGAGCTGAGCAGAGGCTTATGAATGTATCCTAGGTGGTGTGCGGCTGTGATAGGGCTTTTGGAGAGGGCAAACCACAGAAGGAAGACATTGTGAAACTGAGTCCGCAGTCTGGCCGAAGCAGTTGATGGAGGAAACGTCTGAGCTGGTGTCTCCTGGTTGACATTAGAATTGTGGGAAGGTGGATGGATGAGGCACGTTTTTCCACTGACCTACTTGATCAAGCCAAGGACCTCTATTTGGAAAGACACATAATCGCCATCTGAGGTGTTAAGCCATCAGAAAGTCTCAACAGTTGGAGGAGGCCTTAGGTGCCTGTAGTAGGTCCAGGATACTGGCAAATGGTCCCTTGAAAATCAAGGAGTCTTCTATCAACCTCCACGTGTGTAGGTAAGAGTCTGCCAGCTCTGAGGTTGCAAACTGCAGGCTTCTGTTGTCATGTCTTTTTTAACTTCAACCACGTTTAAAATGAGATTTCGCCAAATTTCTGACTTTCCTCAAGTGTTAGAAATACCTAACCTGCATTCTGATAACGAATGGCACACTGACACCAGCTCTTTAGGGTTCGGGTTATTCACACTCTTTTCCTTGAAATGATATTTCTTGTGCTTTTTATGACACTGCTCAGTCCTCTTCTTCCTCTGCCCTCTCCAGCTTTTCCATTCCATCAATCCCTTCCTCCTCTGCCAATCCTTCTGTTCAGTTCAGTCGCTCAGTCGTGTCCGACTCTTTGCAACCTCATGAATCGCAGCACGCCAGGCCTCCCTGTCCATCACCATACCAGCAAACTCAGGGCTGTTTTCCATCCTCTTCTCTTTTCCCCAGTCCATGTTCTTTTCTTTCTTTCTTTCTTAAATTTTTTGGCTGTGCCATGTGTCTTGTGGGATCTTAGTTCCCGGACCAAGGATCAAACCCATCACCCTCTGCTGAGGAAGCACAGTCTTAACCAGTGGACCACCAGGGAATTACCCCACATGCTTTTCTTAATAAACCTCATCTCCCAAGGTTTTGAATCCCAGCTATGTAATGCTACAGGCAAGGAAAACTTGTCCCTTCTTCCCTTCTAGATTCTTTAGCTAGTCTATTAATTAAATTGACACAAGAAAAATTAACAGGAGAGAAAACGAATTTAATTTCATATGTACAGTTCAGTTCAGTCGCTCAGTCGTGTTCGACTCTTTGTGACCCCATGAATCACAGCACGCCAGGCCTCCCTGTCCATCACCAACTCCTGGAGTTCACTCAAACTCATGTGCATCGAGTCGGTGATGCCATCCAGCCATCTCATCCTCTGTCGTCCCCTTCTCCTCCTGCCCCCAATCCCTCCCAGCATCAGGGTCTTTTCCAATGAGTCAACTCTTCGCATGAGGTCGGGAGCTCATAAAAATGTGAGACTCAAAAGAGTTACCAAAGTAGACAGCTTTTATACCTTTTAGGTAGGCAAGGAAACAATAAATTTGTGAAGAATTGACAAGACAAAGGGATTTGGGCTTGGGGTTAACAAATTGGTGGCGAAGTAACAAGGTTTGTTTATATAGCCTTTCATGTACCTAAATTGCCTGTCTCAGGTGATAAGGATGCCCTGTAGCCTCCCGGTACAGAGAGGGTACCTTTGACATGGGAGATTGATTTCCTGCTTTCAGGAGGACAAAGGAGAGTCAGGGTGTTCTTGCACTTTTTTTTAAGTTAATTAATTTATTCTTGGTTACACTAGGTCTTCATTGCTGCAAGCAGTCTTTCTCGAGTTGCAGGGAGCGGAAGCTGTCTTCATTGCCGTGCACACACTTCTCACTGCCGTGGTTTCTCTTGTTGTGGAGCACAGGCTCTAGGTCCACGGGCTTCAGTAGTTGCAGCACGCAGGCTCAGCGGTTGTGGTACATAGGCTTGGTTGCTCCGTGGCATGTGGAATCTTCCCCAACCAGGGATCGAACCTGTGTCCCAGGTATTGGCAGGTGAATTTTTATCCACTAGACCACCAGGGAAGTCCTGTTTCTTAAGTAACTTTAATTCAAAATAACCAATATGCAGCATGTTTGGGAGTGGCATATTTTGTTCCCCTTCACTGTTGATGGTCATGGTAAAGTGTGGCACGCAGAGGACTTGTTGAATTGTGCAGAAGCACAAGGTAGGAGGATTCTGGTATGTTGTTTTCTTTTTCCCTTTCATCGTTTAACTGACCTAGACTGTTTTTTAAAAAAATTATTGAATTATGGTTGATTTACAATGTTGTGTTTAATTTCCGCTGTATAGCAAGGTGATTCAGTTATACATACATGTACATTCTTTTTTGTGTTCCTTTCCATTATGGATTATCACAGGATATTTAATATCGTTTCCTGTACCATATAATAGGAGAGCCTTGTTTTTTATCCATTCTATATATAATAGTTTACATCTGCTAATACCAAATTCCTAATCCAACTCTTTCTCACACCTACTCCCCTTTAGCAATAAGTCTGTTCTCTATGCCTGTGAACCTATTTCTGTTTTGATGGTAATTTGTGTTGTATTTTAGAATCCACATATAAGTAATCTCATATGGAATTTGTCTTTCTCTTTCAGATTTACTTCACTTTAGTATGATAATCTCTAGGTCCATCCATGTTGCTGCAAATGGCATTGTTTTATTCATTTTTATGACTGACTAGTATTCATTGTGTATATGTGTGTGTGTATCATTTAGGTTGTGTCCATGTCTTGTGAAGCCCCCTTGGGGCTCAGACGGTAAAGAGTCTGCCTGCAATGCAGGAGACCTGGGTTCGATCCCTGGGTTGGGAAGGAAATGGCAACCCACTCCAGTAATCTTGCCTGGAAAATCCCATGGATGTAGGAGACTGGCAGGTACAGTTCATGAGGTTGCAAAGAGTCAGACACGACTGAGCGACTTCACTTTCACTTTCCTGTCTTCTTGATAATTGTGAATAGTGCAGCTATGAACGTAGGGGTGCATGTATCTTTTTAAAGTATAGTTTTGTCTGGATTCTGGATATATGTCCAGGTGATTTTCTGAGCAACTTTCACTTAAAATATGGGCTTCCCTTGTGGCTCAGCTGATAAAGAATCCACCTGCAATGTTGGAGACATGGGTTCTATCCCTGGGTTGGAAAGATCGCCTGGAGAAGGGAAAGGCTACCCACTCCAGTATTCTGGTCTGGAGAATTCCATGGACAGTATAGTCCAGTTCACTTCAGTTCAGTTGCTCAGTAGTGTCCGAATCTTTGCAACCCCATGGACTGTAGCATGCCAGGCCTCCCTGTCCTTCATCAACTCCTGGAGTTTACTCAAACTCATGTCCATTGACTTGGTGATGCCATCCAACCATCTCATCCTCCGTCGTCCCCTTCTTCTTCTGCCTTCAATCTTTCCCAGCATCAGGGTCTTTTCAGATGAGTCAGTTCTTCACATCAGGTGGCCAAAGTATTGGAGTTTCAGCTTCAACATCAGTCCTTCTAATGAATATTCAGGACTGATTTCCTTTAGGATGGACTGGTTGGATCTTGCAGTCCGAGGGACTGTTAAGAGTCTTCTCCAACACCACAGTTCAAAAGCATTAATTCTTTGGTGCTCAGCTTTCTTTATAGTCCAACTCTCACAGCCATACAGACTACTGGAAAAATCATAGTTTGAGTAGATGGACCTTTGTTGCAAAGTAATGTCTCTGCTTTTTAATATGCTGTCTAGGTTGGTCATATCTTTTTCTTCCAAGGAGCAAGTGTCTTTTAATTTCATGGCTGCAGTCTCCATCTGCAGTGATTTTGGAACCCCCAAAAATAAAGTCTCTCACTGTTCCACTGTTTCCCCATCTATTTGCCATGAAGTGATGGGACCAGATGCCATGATCTTAGTTTTCTGAATGTTGAGTTTTAAGCCAACTTTTTCACTCTCCTCTTTCACTTTCATTAAGAGGCTCTTCAAGTACTATTGAAGCTTGGCTTGGAGAATTTTGAGCATTACTTTACTAGCGTGTGAGATGAGTGCAATTGTGTGGTAGTTTAAGCATTCTTTGGCATTGCCTTTCTTTGAGATTGGAATGAAAACTGACCTTTTCCAGTCTGTGGCCACTGCTGAGTTTTCCAGATTTGCTGGCATATTGAGTGCAGTACTTTCACAGCATCATCTTTTAGGATTTGAAATAGCTCAACTGGAATTCCATCAACTCCACTAGCTTTGTTCATAGTGATGCTTCCTAAGGCCCACATGACTTCACATTCCAGGATGTCTGGCTCTAGGTGAGTGATCACACCATTGTGATTATCTGGGTGGTGAAGATCTTTTTTTATAGCTCTTCTGTGTATTCTTGCCACCTCTTCTTAGTATCTTCTACCTCATTATAGTTTTGATTTTCATTTCTCTAATAATTAGCAATGATGAGCATCTTTTCACATGCCTATCAGTCATCTGTATGTCTTCTTTGGAGGTAGATCTATTTAGGTCTTCTGCCCATTTTTGATTGAGTTGTTTGTTGTTGTTATTGAGTTGTATGAGTTGTTTGTACATTTTGGAAATTGATTCCTTGTAGTTGCTTCATTTGTGAATATTTTCTCCCATTCTGTAAGCTGTCATTTGATTTTGCTGTGGTTTCCTTTGCTGAACAAAACCTTGCATGTTTGATTAGATCTCATTTATGTTTGCTTTTATTTCTATTGCTTTGGGAGATTGACTTAAAATATTGGTATGATTTATGTCAATTTATGCTTTTTCTATATTCTCTTCGAGTTGTATGCTGTCGTGTCTTAAGCCATTTTATTTTGCCTATGGCGTAAGAGCGTGCTCTAACTCCACTGATTTACATATGGCTGTCTCCCTTTCCTTGCACCACTTGCTGGTGGTGTAGTCTTTTCTCCATTGGTCTTCTTGCCTCCTTTGTGGAAGATTAATCGACCATACATGAGTGGTTTATTTCTGGGCTCTTTATTCTGTTCCATTATTCCATATGTCTATTTACCATGCTGTTTTGATTACTGTAGCTTTCTAGTATTGTCTGAAGTCTGGGAGGGATATACTTCCTGCTTTGTTCTGGGTCTTTTACAATTCCGTATAAATTTCAGGACTATTTGTTCTAGTTCTGTGAAAAAAATGCCATGGGTCATTTGATAAGGACTGTATTAAATGTGTAGACTGCTTTGGGTAGTATTGCCATTTTAACAATATTACTATTTTCAATCTGAGAGGATATCTTTCCATTTCTTGAATCATCATTTCCTTTATTAATGTTCTATAGTTCTCAGCATGCCTTTCACCTCCTTTGACCTAGGCTGTTCTTATTTTTTAAATCATAATGTTCATTTTGGAAATGGACCCAAACAGATAAAGTAATAGAAATTGCCTGTAATCCAGAGATAATCATTGTCAATGTTTTGGTTACTTAAAATAGAATTCTTTGTTGATATCCATCACTATCCTCTCACCATAAGTTCTTTCCCTTCATAAGCTTATTATTGTATTTATTAATAGTTTTATTTTCTATCTTCTTTGCTTATGTTTGACTCAGTGTTGCAACCTCCAGGCCCTATAACGCCTGGCACACAGGGGATGCTCAGTAAGTTTTTGTTGAATAAATGAGGTGTTTTCTTTTTTTTTTTAATTATAGAATCTGAGAAGGCAATGGCAAGCCACTCCAGTACTCTTGCCTAGAAAATCCCATGGATGGAGGAGCCTGGTAGGCTGCAGTCCGTGGGGTCGCTAAGGGTCGGACACGACTGAGCGAGTTCACTTCCACTTTTCACTTTCACACATTGGAGAAGGAAATGGCAACCCACTCCAGTGTTCTTGCCTGGAGAATCCCAGGGAGGGGGGAGCCTGATGGGCTTCCGTCTATGGGGTCACACAGAGTCGGACACGACTGAAGTGACTTAGCAGCAGCAGAATGGGGCTGAGGTCATACTTCATATACAGTTCTAGATTTTTATTCACTTAGCATTACATTTCATTATGCTAATTTAAAACCCTTTAGTGATTTCTCATCACCCTTAGAACAAAGTCTAAAATCCTTACTAAATCCTGCAAGCTGTGAGTCTTTGGAAAGACACACAGTCCTCATCTTTGAACACTCAGAATCTGCCATAGCCCAGTTCCAGGCTCTTCTCTCCATTTCCTCCCTTCCTAGATTTGTATTCATGATTTAAAGTGTCAGTCAGCACTGGTGGTGTGATTTCATCCCGTTCCAATAACTACTAACATGTAGGTGCTAAATCAATGAGTTAGTTAGTTCAGTCGCTCAGTCATGTCTGACTCTTTGCGACCCCATGAACCACAGCACGCCAGGCCTCCCTGTCCATCACCAACTCCCGGAGTTCACTCAAACTCATGCCCATCGAGTCGGTGATGCCATCCAGCCATCTCATTCTCTGTCATCCCCTTCTCCCCCTTCCCCCCAATACCTCCCAGCATCAGAGTCTTTTCCAGTGAGTCAACTCTTCGCAGAGTAGTTGGGCTTAATAAGATTTAAAGTTTTGCCAAGTTTGCTCAAAAGAGCAAGAGACGTTAATGGTGGGTAAAGTGGGAAATGAGGCCATGGGGAAGGGTGATGGATTCTGAGAAAGTAGAAGGACCAATGGATTGGAGGTCCTGAAGAATTACCCAAGTGAATGGACAAGACTGAGTTAAAAGTAATGATTGGAGACTGAGATAATAGGGCTTTAAAAATATTTACATATTAATATAATAAGACAATTAAAGCTGGGATTCAGTTGGCACAAGACCTCAGGTAAGACAAGACAGGGGCTGACTAAATAGATCAGTTCTTCTAAAGATAGCAGCTCTCTGGGATTGCCTTGAGAACTCCACCTACTCTACAAGGAGAAAGCTGGATAGGAGAGTGGGGAAAGGGCATTTAGGACATGCTAGCTTGCAGTGTTTGTCAGACTGCCTCTTGACCCAAGATCAATGGCTTTTCCCAGAACTTAGGAGAAGATAAAGTAGGGTTTGCTGTGTAAGCTGTGCCTCCAATTGCTTCAACTCCAACAGTGGGGTGGTGGTGGTGACGGTGGTAGGAGGGGAACAGCCAGGCCCCAGGTTAGGTGTTAGGTTCCTCTGTCTCTGACTAGTCTATTTAAGGACTTCGGTTCTCTCCTTTACTCTTGGAGGAAGAGAGTTTTCAATCTTCTCTATGAAATTCCATCCTACTGTTACATCCAAAGTATTTTTTCAGTATCACCTGTAGCTACTATGTCTCAAGACAGCACCACTTCTTAGACAGCTGGGGCTGAAATAAGGGTAGAAATGCTCTAACACACCATAGGACTTCTAAACTGTTTCTCCCACAGTCATCTGGGATGATGAGTCCATTCTTTTACAAATTCATAAGCTCTGGAAATAAACCAAGGCTCCCATTCTATGAACCAGGCACCTAAGCATAAGATGCTTAGAACTTGTTCAATTTTCAGTTTGCTTATCTTTAAAGAAAGTGATTATTAATATCAACAGATAATAGTGATATTATCAGATCTTTCAAGGTATCTTGTGTTCAGAAACCCTAGAACAGTAAGGATGAAAAGCATAGTATCATCATATCTGAAAGTGGTTGTTAAACAGATGGTCTCAATGGAATTAACAGGAGAGGTCAGTATTACTTTTGATGACAATATTAAAAGGACAACTGATTTTATTAAATATTAGGAAACTCAAAACATATGGGCTTCCCTGGTGGCTCATTGTTAAAGAACCCTCCTGCTAATGCAGGAGATGCCAGTTCAACCCCTGAATCAGGAAGATCTCCTACAGAAGGAAATGGCAATCCACTCCAATATTCATGCCTGGGAAATTCCTTAGACAGAGGAGCCTGGTAGACTACAGTCCATGGCGTCTCAAAAGAGTCAGACACGACTTAGTGACAAAACAACCACAACAACAAAACTCAAAACACACATGCTACCAATACTGACACTGTAAATTAAAAACTCTAGCTCTACCCTGAGGATACTAATTGAGGTGTCGAACTGTTCAATGTATGTTTGCATGTCTATATTCTAAGCCATCCCCCAAATCTACTCTTCTAGGGTAAAATGAAAGGGAAGACAGTGGTGAAAAAAAATTTAGATATCAAAGTATAAAGATATGCAAAGTATGCTAAAAATTAAAATTAAAACTAGACCAGGATATTTACATATTTTATTAAATCTTTACAATCAGTAATTATAATCAAATACACAACTATATACAAGGATTATATACATTTTGCCCAGACTTTTACATCACAGTACATAGTTTCCCTTAGAAATATTGTATACATTTATCACCAAACAATAAAATCCAACAACAGTAGTGTTACAGCACCTGTTAGTACAGACATCTTTTTCATAAATTACATCATAAGAAAATATACGGCTGTAAATTGGGCTTTTAAAAATGTCTTTTATAAAATCTGAACATACAATATTTCATTCACAGAATGTTTTTTTTTCTATGTTCTGACTGAAGCCTTGTGCATAAAACGACCAGTTGGAATATTTACTAAATGCCCCCTCCTCTAAATTGATAAGTACTATTGGAATTATGGATGCTGAGCTTTATGATGAATTTGGCATGGGGTTTGGTGAGGGAACAAATGCTGGTTTTACTACTGAAAGGGCCATGTGATGGTAATTTAAAATAAAAATCTCAAGAGTATATTAGAGAAGTTAAAATCACAGAGTGCACAGTTTTTCATTTTACTCTCTAAACACTGTGAAGAGAAAGGGAAAAGTATAATGTTAAAAAAATTTGTTCTGGAACAACGGTATTCTTGTTGGAAGTCTATTAAAAGTTAAAAAGAAAAAAGAAAACCTACCCAACAAAATATCCCATCCCAAACATACCTAGTAAATTACAATTCTTTCACACCTACAACTTTATGAGAAAAGCACTGCAAATTAGGGTATATCATTTTAATGGACTTTCCTAAGCAGAAAAAACTAGAACTATTTTTAGTAGGTAAACAAGTGAAGTTTTAAAACTTGAAAATACCTGAATTAAACACTTTCTCTAATATCTAACTTTTAACTTTCATATAAAATCCATACTTGATTCCAGGTTTGTAAACACTGTATAAATCCTTCTTAGTCAATCAGTTTTATGGCTGTGGTGATCACTTCAGCTCTGTCTCTATGCAGCCAACAGCTAACTGAGGTAGACCAGATGTTTCTAAAATTCAGGGTCACACAGAAACCCCTGAATCTTTAGGAAGTAAATAAAATGCTATAAAAGGTACTTAAAAAACAAAACGTTAAAAAAAATGCCTAATGCTGTTGAAACTTTTCAATGAACTCAACAACAACTCCGTGGCAGTATGTCAATTAACAGTGGAGAGTCGGTGCAGTGTTGGAGTTTGAAGCTGAACACTGTACCTTCTTTTCTCAGCTAGGGGAAAAATAAAGTATAATTCCTTCTGCTATTAATTTTATAGTGTGTTAATTTTATAGTTAAATTTTCTTTTTTTTTATGGATTCATTTTTCTAAACAAGCTGGTGGTTTAGTCACTAAGTTGTGTTCGACTCTTGTGACCCCATGGACTGTAGCCTGCCAGGCTCCTCTGTCCACTGGATTCTCCAGGCAAGAATACTGGAGTGGGTTGCCATTTCCTTCTCCAACAAGTTGCTTCTAGACCTCAATGAATGGCAACAACTCCCCCTAATGGCCAAAGAAAGGGTAAGTGGCAGTAAGTGGCTTTTCTGTGTATGCCACAAGATTTCTGCTGGAAATAAAATTATGTTGTTTTGATAAATTAGAAACGCTAGATTTAGACAACAATGGCTTTGAGCTACAAAAATACCAAATCAACGTATATAAGGCTTCTGTAATCCAAGTCTTAAAGGAACATCTGCTCCTTTTCTCCAAGCCCCAGTCCTATAAATCAAGGCAAGTCAAGTAATTACGCTTCAGCTATTTTGGCAGTTTTGCAATCAAAATGAACAAAGCACTATGTCTATCCTTCCATATACTGTATGTATTATAGTTCTATCTTCTTACACCAAATTTCACATGCAGAGAGACTAAAAATATCCATTTTGGTGTCAGGTTTAATTAAGGGCCAATAAAAGTATACGTGAATACTTGTATACTACTTTTTCCCCCCCCTCAAAGTGAATTCTCTATTAGATTTATTACTCACTGACCCAATTAACTTTAGCTGGAATTTTTGAAAGCAGCTATTTATCCCCTTATAAAAGAATATGTTTACCTGGGATCTAAGACATACTGTACATGAATATACATAACTACAATACAGCACTGCTGTTCTTTTAACAGCTCCATATACAGTTTAAGTTCATCAGTACCTCCAAAACTGTGTTTTAAGAAAAAAAAAGTTATTATATAATGACATGGTAAAGAAAAAGAAAATTAAGTCTCAAATATTCCTTTAGAACTGATTCACGTATGCTTAAAAAAATAAATAGAGTAAAGCCATGATTTCAATTACAGGGTTGTTTACAGATATCAACAAAAAAGTTTTAAAAACTTATATGTGGCCAGCACCAGATTGCCACACACACACACACATACACACACATCAAAAAAAAAAAATTAAAAAATATGGGAAAAGGTTCCATTAAACTATATGGCTATATGTTAGTTGCTACTGTGTTTTTTACACAGGTTACCATAGACTAATTTTCAAGTCCATATTGGACTCATTAAAAAAAAAATAAACTTAAAAACCATAATTCAACAGAAAATGTGACAGATTCCTTAGGTGCAACTTTAGCAACTATAGTTTCAAAGGAGGAAAAAATAGTAGTTACTCCAGAATTTTTAGATTACTACCACAGTTTTATCATGGCTCTCTAAGACAGAAAAATGGAACAAAATGTATTCAGCTATTGGCAACACAGGTCTTGTGGCTCAAAATGCATACTACACATGGGATGGAGTAAGGCTGATGGCTAGAGGTAATCACCTCCAAAGAAATGAACTGGAAAAGATTTATAATTTACCCTACAAAGATATAACCTTAAGTTCCATTTCAGAGTAGTCACAGCTTTCCCTATGGAAGGCCCAATGGCAAGTTCATATTGCAACATTATAGTTTCTCCCTTGCTCCATTTTTCAAGAGTATTAAGTAACCAATTTCCACATTATATGACCTTTTTACCTGGTCCCAATGATTAGTCTTTATGCAAAGAACTCACTGAGAAAGTACACTGGCTTCACCTTTGGTTTAAATGAAAAGGACACCGTTAAGAGGGAAAAAAATCAAGTCATCTTGATCATGTTACACAATGAAGCAAGTGAAAATGATGAGCAAAGGCGGTTTTCACCATGAATGCATTTGCTTCACAACCACGTAGGTCACTTTGAGTGTTTCTGTGAAGGCAGCATAACCAGAATGCCCACAAAACTCCTATGCGTTTTCCCCAAAGAACCTCTAACCCCCAAACCAAGAAAACCGAGAGCTTCCTTTAATTAGAAAGCGGTACAAATCTGTATTCCCCACCTCACAGTTAACTGGATATGTTTCTTAGCTACTATCCAGAGACTGCAGAAATCTGGTTCCAAGGAATGCCCAGTAATCTTTTCCTGGCCCAAGGTGTGCAGCAGGATGGTACAATCCTGTCACCTGGGGGGCGGGGGAGGACTGTGAGTTTGCATTTTTGATGGGACAGTTTTAAACAAGGTCGGTTCTAACACAGCATGTTCCAGATTCCTATGATAACTAACTCTCCCAGTCAGAACGTGGTTGCTCATCACCATACTTAAAGCCTCCCATGAAGAGAGCCTGCTTAGTATCAGGGTGTCTATTAACCACAGTTTACCTTTTCTTTTGAAATACCTACCACCAGGTAGACTTTCGTGAGTCAGAGCTCATCCTTATCCATCATTTCAAATGCTTCTATGTCTTCATTCCAGTCTGCTAATATGGAGTCTATAGGCTGGACCTTTTTACCCCAGCTAACATTAGGATTGGAATCCTCCTCAGTTTCTGACTGTTCTTGAAGTTGGTTATCTAAATCTGTACATTCACCATCAAGACTTGTAGTCTCGTGGTTTTCCGTGGGGTTAGAATCCTGTTCAGAAGAAGAAACGCTTGCAGCACTGTCTGTATCTACTGGAGATAAAGATTCTGGCTGAGAGTTCACAGAACTTTCCTCAGGAGACTCTTGATCAACCAGATCAATCTCCTGAGACCTTGATGAAACCTGTTCAGCACTCTGAGAGTCATTTTCGGAGGATGGTTGTTCTTCATTTTCCATCTCAGGATCTGCACATGAAAGAAACAAACTTCATGCTACTTTCCTCCTCAAAACATGTACTATGATATTCTCAAAACCATACTGGTTTTACTATTAAAGCAAAAAACTGAGAGTTAAAAGAAAACCATGTTAATGCAGGATGACTCTAATAAAGATTGCCGTCAATGGGTGTCAATAAATGCCAAGAAATACACTAAACAATAATACTATTAAAATGCATTTATATTTATATGTCTCAAATTTATTAAACATCTAAATTCAGGAAAGCCTACACATGAGAACATATTAAACCAAACAAAATTTAAACAGTGCATGCCACTGCTGTAATTTTAATATTCTTTGAAAAGTGAAATTCCCACTCAGTAAACCATGAAAATGCAGATAATACAAAATTAAATGATTCAGGGATATCAATGTGATTGGTTAAATATTTTCATAAATACAAAAACAGATTATTTACAAAACTTCATTATTGGAAGTCTATGAATTATAAGATATAATCATAAAATCCACTGGAAGGTGGAAAAGCAGGCTAAACCTCTGGTAATGAATATACAGTAAAACCACTAGAGGCATTTTATTTAGGGTTCCTACGAGAAAGTGCTTAGGTAGCAGCATCTATAATCACAGGCTGCACAATTCTCAGACTCTGCAGTCAGTTGGTAAAGATCTCCTGAGCGTCTTACTGTATGGCAGGGACCGTGCAAGGTGTTAGGGATAAAACTAGGTGAAAACAAGCACCTAACCTGCCCTTCTCAATCTTAAAGTCCAGCTGAGGAAAATGTTTACGAATCAACACAAATAAACAGAAAACTCTGTGATGTATGCTATGGTATTAGGAAAGAATAGTGAGATTTGAGGACTTCAGAATGTGACTCTTGAACTGAGATTTCAAAGATATGCAGAATTAGTCAGAGAAGAAAGAGAAGATGAACTTATCATAAAACCAGAAAAGTGGAAGGCAGTAAAGGCACAGAGGGAGGGGCAGCAGGATACGGATGCGCACACCTGGCCAGGCAGCATTACCTGACACGGTGCTCCAGACAGTCTGTGCTGGGGGTGTGTCGGGGGAAGGTGGGCAAGGGGGAGGTGTTCCCACACGTTCTCTCAGCCGCGGAAAAGGTACCTTTTAATTTGACATTTAGGGAAACTAAAGAACAGAAAGCAGTCTGGCAGCTTGGAGCTCATTTATGCTAGGCCACCCGAAGTTCGAGCAAAAACAAAAAGAACCTTCGTTTCTAGACTGTATTAACCTAGTTTAAAACAGGAAAAGGTGTGGGGCTATTTTATATAGTAATAAAGACTGTGCTTTTGATAAAGAATCACTCTAGGGTTATATGTTACATAATATTATTTTGGAAACCTAGCTAAGGGTAAGGAGACAGAATGGGGTAGGCTCCAATTGAGATGTGGAGCAGAAGGACAGGGAACTCCCCTCCTCCCACAAATAACAGGAAAGATACATCTACAAACAGAACAAATCTCACAGAACACCTACTGAACACAAGCAGGAGACCTCAAACACCTGACAAGAAAAATGTCTAAGTCATCAGGTAGGATGAAGAAGAAAAAAAAAAAAGGGGGATGGAGGGATGGGACGTGCACCCCGGGAGGGAGCTAAAAAGAGGAGAGGTTCCCGCATCCTGGGAAGCCCCCTCCGATCCGCGGGGACAGAAAAGGAGGTTCAGGGGTCAGAGGAGAGCACAACCCCCATCTGTGGCAGGCAGAAGAGACCCCTGCACAGGCTGGAGTCTGTGCGCCCCGGCCGGAGACATGTGTCCGCTGGCACCGCAGGGCCGGAAACTCAAGGTTGAGCGTGCAGGCAGAAGGAAGAGGACTGCTGCTGGCTGTGTGCACGAGGCCCGGAGGGGCTGGACTGTGGTACGGCCGCAACCGGGGGTGTCTGCAGAAGCACCCGGGCCACCAGAGAAGTCAAGCACCATTGCTAAGTGGCACACAAAGGGAGCCCCTTTCTCCACTGCCAGCCTCTACCTATGCAGGCTCCAGGACAGTACACCTTAGTCACTGCCTCAGTGGCTTAACAAATGCAAATCAGTATACACAGGATGGAAAAACAACAAGGTCCTACTGTATAACACAGGGAACTATATTCAATACGCTGTGATAAACCATAATTCAAAAAGATACATGCACCCCAATGTTTACTGCAGCACTGTTTACAAGAGCCAGGACATGGAGGCAACCCAGACGTGCACCGACAGAGGAACGGATAAAGAAGACGTGGTACGTGTGTACAATGGAATATTACTCAGCCATAAAAAGAAGGAAACAATGCCACTTGCAGCAGCAAGGGTGGACCCAGAGATTATCATACTAAGTGAAGTCTGAACGAGACAAGTACCATATGATATCACTTATATGTGGAATTTGAAGTATGACACAAATCAACATATCTACAAAACAGAAACAGACTCACAGAGAGCAGACTTATGGTTGCCAAGGGAGAAGAAAGGTGATGGAGGGAAGGATTGGGAGTTTGGGATTAACATATCCAAATAGTGTATAAACAGGGTGGATAAACAACAAGGTCCTACTGTTTAACACAGGGAACTATATTCAATATGCTGTGATTAACCATAATGGAAAGGAACATAACTGAATCACTTTGCTGTACAACAGACATTTACACAACACTGTACATCAACTGTACTTCAATTTTAAAAAGAATAGTGTAAATATAGAAAAAGGAAAGATCAAATTGTCTGTATTTTCAGATTCTGTTTTACACTTAAACTCAAAGCAACTCAATTTTTTACAACACTATCAAGATGATAAAAGAATTTGATACAGGGTAAAAATAAGGTAAGTAGGCAAATACAAATAACCCCTCTGTAGTAGCAGTAACTGGTTAGAAATAAACTGACTTTTTTTATAATTAAAAACAGAATCTACAAGACGTAGAATTAAATTTATTATGAAATCTAATTGCTTAATATTATAAAATCTCAATGAAAAAATAAGATCTGATTCAATTTACAGGTAAGTGCCTGTTTGAACCTGGATGGAAGGTCAATATTTAACAAAACTTTCCTGTTTATATGTAACACATGCAGTTATACAATCCCAAAATGAATCCCAATTCTACTCCTTTACTTTTTGGACTGGGATAGGATTATTTTTAAATTCCCATGGAAGAATGTACATCACAGAGAAGTCAAGAAATTCTGAAAAGAATTAGTGAGAGAGAAGCTGCCTTAAGAGATATTAAAATGTATTCAAAATAGCAAACTATAAAAATGACAGTTGCAGAAGTACAAAAAGGAAGAAAGAATCTACCACACCACTACAAACCTTCATTCTAAGGGGCCTGTTGTCACCGTATGGAGTATCGTAGTACTAACGACTGCATCATTAAATTCAGGGATGGTGAATCAGACTTGCGGAAGCAAAAAAGAATGAAGAAAATCTCAAGATACAAAAAAAAAAGAAAGAAAAGAAAAAAGTTTTAACAATGAAAGGACAAAGAAACTTGGCAAAGACTTCAAGACTGGATGTCCTACAATCATCCATTCACCCGTGCAACCAGCATTTACTGACAGCAAGAAATACAGAGCTGAGACACAGGTAAAGAAGTATGATGTAATACAAATGTCAAAAGTACAACTATATTAAGCAGATGTTGGGACTTTCCCTGGTGGCCCAGTGGTTAAGAATCTACTTGCCAATGCAGGGGACACAGATTCAATCCCTGGTCTAGGAAGATCTAGCAACTAAGCCTGTGTGCCACAACCACTAAGTCTCTGCTCCTAACTCTGTGCTCTGTGACAAGAGAAGCCACGACACTGAGAAGCCCGTGGCACCACAAGTAGAGAGTAGACCCTATCTGTCATAACTAGGGAGTGCCTGCGCACAGCAACAAAGACCCAGCACAGCCGAAACTAAACGAATACAAATTTTAAAGAAGATGTCCATACATTTTATCTATGAGAATAAGAAAAATTCATAGAGAATATAGCACTAAACTTGGATTTTAGAAGGACGAAATGTTTTTAAAGAGGAAAAGGTTTTGGGAGTGGAATCGTGATTTACAAGGCACTTGTGGAAAGAGGGAAGACATGCAAATGCAAAGGTGCAAGAGAAAACGTGGTGACTGAGGAAGGCAGGCTGGAGTCATTGAGTGTTAATTCTACTAACGTTTCAGCTGCCCCTTTCCAAGCAAAGACGCCATCTATTTATATGCTAGATTCACCTCCTCAGAACCAAATCCTTTCCAATAGAAATCTAAGTTCTACAAATCAACTGAAGGACAGATTCACCCCAATCAAATTCAGTGAAGGATAATCTTAGGAAAAGGAACACTGCCACATTTAAATCTTAGGCAGTTCAAACCACTGGACCTTTCTTTTATTTCCCCTGTTCTGCCTGCCTCTTCACCAGACAGACACAAATATAAAAGTAGTTCTGAATCTGTGTGTCCACACAGCTCTTAAGGCACTGGAAGCCCACACTATAAACTACAAAATGACAATGTATTCAAACTTTTAAATGCTGATTTTTTTTTTCCCTCTTGAGAAATACTACTGAGAAAAGTCAACTGAATCTTAATTGTAAATTGTTTCAATCTGAATCTTAAGGTAACAGTGTCTTTTGTTTGCGGGCACAGGGTGGAAATTATTATTCAGCACCTTTATAAATTCTAGAAATTCTGGAACCGGACACATGACAGACACAATATTAACACTTCTGCGGATAACTTAACTTTTAGAAGTGTGACTGGTTTAACTTGAGAAAGCAGCATTTCTACTTAATAAATTACTAATGGTTTATACTGAAGAAGAATGTATAATAATTATCTGGACATTTTTGCTAGGATATAGGACTGTTGCAGATACTTCTCTTATCAATGGCTGGGATTTATCAGAATTAGAAGGTGGGAGTGGGGGCTTCTCTGTATTGATATGTGGGAAGATTGGCTCCATCAAAACTGACTTTTTAAGGGAAATATGTATCTGTGGAATGAGATCTTTAGAGAAAACAATCTGGAGGACATTTTAAATCATTCAGATTTTATGGCTGCTATTATTTGGTGTACTTATAGAATCCTACTAGTATCCTTGTGTGTGTTGTGTGCTAAGTTGCTTCAGTCATGTCTGAGTACCCTTGATGGCACAATAAGGCCAGATACAGAGCTGGGAGATTTTTTTTTTTTTTTAAAGGAGGGGTACCTTCATGGCCTTGTTCAGTGTTTCTCAAAGTATAGCTGAGTGCAGTTAACTGGAATGCTTGTTTAAAATTTCAGATTCTGATCCCCTGCTTTCAGAGAGTCTGATTCAATAATCTGGAGTAGGCCTCAGGAATCTACACTTCTAACTACTACATCAGCTAATTCTGAAGCAGAAGAGAAACACTGATGCATGCAGCAACAGCACAGATTAACAGTACCCACTACAGATGGTAACTTAGAATATTTTCCTAAGTAAATAAAGCAGTTGATTTAATAAAACTATTATCACTGACTTTTGTTACACTGATAAATATTAACAATTATACTATAACTCATTGCTGACAGTTAATAATGCCCTACAGTTCTTCAAAAATCTATACAAAAAGGGGAATTTTTCAAGGCTTTTTGTCAAAATATCACACTATAACAGAATCGTAGTCAAAAAATGGACAGACTATCAAAATTTTGAAAAATATATAATTTAAATAAAGCCCTTTTATCGCAAGGTCTTTAAGGGAATACTGTTATGCTGTTCTGACTTTTTTTTTTAATAGTATAACTGATCTCTTTTCATATCCTTTCTCTAGTATAGGAAGCACATGCTGTACCACAATCTCACAGTCCTAACCCTCACACATTTCCTACAGATATATGGGTTTTAAAAACAAGCAGATACTTTAAATAGTTTATACTGCACTCCAATAAAAAGTGATCAAAAGTAACATGCTATACAACAATGTCTTCATTAGAGTAACTCTTGCATGGATATGGACTAGTGAATTCACCTATTATTTAATTTATAGAATTTGTTAGACAGGATCAATAAAGAATCATCATTATGGGACAGCTGACTAGACATGAAAATAATCTAATTGCTTTAAATGATGTATTATCATGGTAGCCACTGAAACAATATATATATGCACACGCATGTGTACACATGCATATTCATATATATAAGGCTTATTAAAGATACTTACTACTATTAATAATGTAGCTTGGAATCATTTTACCTTTTAATATTGCTGCTGAAATTCCAATGGTAGCACAAAATAGGGGGGAAAAAAGCAAAGGCATTAAAGAGTTACATGAAATAATAACTTGCCTGTGTTTGATATGCCAAAATGCATATAAAGATGTAAGTGAAAAAAGGGCTCAGGAAGAAAAGAAAAAAAAAACAGGCAAATAGGAGGATTTAAGAAGATTAGGAATCCTTTCTATTCTGTTCTATTTATACATCCTTAAGTACATACACCCTACTCACTCCATACTGCTTAAATAGTTAACAACTGAATGAACCTCAAAGAAGAAAAAAGCAATACAAGAAGACAACACAAAACACTGGTTTGGCTAGCACTAGATTATTGCTAAATTTTGTTTTTAATTGTTCCACTTGGAGGTTATACTGAATCGAGTAAGTTTCCTACATATCTGCCAAACAAATATCCCAAACATCAACAACCGTGTACAAACTGCACAACTTTATCTGTTGAAGGCAAGGCAGGAGGCCTAGTGCTCTCTCTATAGGAGTCTCCAGTGGCTAAGAAAACAGCTATTAAAGGCAGGATTACAGACTACGTCTAATGGTTCACTTTCCCTCATTTGCCCTCTACCCCTAGACGTGAAATTGTAAAAGAATATTAGTGAGACCTTGCATTTATACAATAATTTGGGTTTCAAAGAGCTTTTAATTTACTAACAAAAATTTTGGCCCAGAGAGGGATATATATACACTCTCATGAATTAAGGCATGCTATCTTGTTCTTTAGGCACTAGCCAGTCACGTGTAACTCTTGTAACTTTTAAGTATCTATGTGATAAAATTAGATCTCAGTGAAGAAAAGCTGCCAGATTTCTACCACCTTCACCAAGACACTGGTTATTTGATTACAGGTGGCCTGGTGAAACCCAATTACTATTATATCACATATAATACCGTTCTATATAATCTCTTTTTACTTCTTATTGTAAAAAAAACCCAGGGGATATAGCATCTGTGAAACTGAATGGTGAGTCTCTGTGGAGGTTAAAAATGACTCTTAATGTAATCTCTTGTATTTTTATCACTGGCAGAATCATAGCAAAAATTACAAATTACATATAAAAATATAATTCTAATGACATTCTAAATCAGCAAACAAAGCGAAATAAACATTTCATTCCTCATCTTTCCAAAAGAAAAACATATTTTGAAATCACCTTCTAAAACTGTTTACTTCTTTCACCAGTGAACCATAAATAATCATTTTGTAACTCATTTTTGTCAAGTTAGAAAAATTAATGCAAAGCGGAAAACAAAGCATTTTTACCCTTACCTCGATCTTTTGCTCTGTCAGAGAGGAGAACCTCTACTTCCTCATACTCCCGGATGGCGTCCAGTATGATACTTCCTTCTTTACTGAACAGAAACAGCATGGGGATCTTAATGTCATCCGTGTCCTTCCCATCCCCCGCCATCTGGAACAGAGGGGCAGTATCACTGCTGCTCCCCTCATTGTCATCTAGCCAGAGAGTGAATAAAAGCAAACATCAAAACGTTCATCCATCAGAAGGGTCCAGCTACCAATCTTTACTGTTTTTCACCTGTCGACATTAATTTCTTGCATTAAGAACCACAAAATCACTCATATTTGTGGGGCCCACTAATTCTACTCCTAGAAATTTATCCTGAGGAAACAATTCAAAAGAAGCAAAATGATCTATGCCAGAAAAACTCCACTGGAGTGCTTTATACTTGTCAACAACTGTAAACTAAGTAAATTATAATGAACTACCTGAGGGAACACACAGAAAAACAAAATGTTATTATTACATAAAAAAGTAAAGTACAAAGTTCTATGATTATAAAAATTTCAGATGCTTATGAAAAAGCCTAAAAAGGGAAAAACTCAGAGACTTAAATTTCAATGATAGAATAATGAAAATTTTATTGTTATTTACAATTTCCTCTAATGGCATTATATTATATATTTTTAAAACACCCTTCACAAGGAATAATTACTAGACTGTTTTTTTCCTCTGTAAGTTGAATGAAACACTATTCTGACTTTATGCTGGTTAAAAAATAATAGTATGGCTGCTAATTACTACTCTACTGGAGATGTCAGTTATGTCCAGTCCTAATCTCGCATGCCAGTCTCCCTGGAGAACCTGTCTGTCACCTCTCAGAGAGCTTGCATGGACAAGCCCTGCTAAGTGGAGAATACCATGCAGAATCACACCCTTCAGCAATAACTGACCGAACAAAGGATGGCTACCTGACCCCCAGTGTCTCTGGGAGATCTGGAAGCAGCACACTTTCAAAAAAGAAAGACTTTCGGTTAGCAGTGGGGAGAAGTCCAGTTAAGTGCCACAGACTGATGGCTGAGGTTGCCATTTTGGAAAAGGCCATTTTGGAACTGCTAGGTAAAAAGAGAGCAGGCTGGTGAGAAACTGCAGAATGAAGCAGAATAGCAAAGAGCTGCAGAGGAGTCCAGGAGGACCCACAGACAGAGACAAGAAAAACGCTAGCCGTCGTGGTTCCTGGCAATTCTGTTTCCACTCCTAATTCCTTAGAGCACTCAGCTGTACTTCTCACTCCTGGGTTCAACGAAAATCATCCATTTCCATACAGTAAACCAACATCCCTTACACTAAATAAACTGTCTCCTGTAGGCAAATAGTTTTAAGATAATCTATACTTCTGGTATAGAGTAGTATATGGAGAAGGAAATGGCAACCCACTCCAGTATCCTTGCCTGGAAAATCTCATGGACAGAGGAGCCTGGTAGGCTGCAGTCCATGGGGTTGCAAAGAGTTGGGCACGACTGAGCGACTAACAGTTATACTTCTGGTATTTGGGATAAAAAACAACCAAGTCCTAATTTGCTCATTTATATACAATTAAAACCACTCATGACCCAGATAATCATGATGGTGTGATCACTCACCTAGAGCCAGACATCCTGGAATGTGAAGTGAAGTGGGCCTTAGGAAGTATCACTATGAACAAAGCAAGTGGAGGTGATGGAATTCTAGTTGAGCTATTTCAAATCCTAAAACATGATGCTGTGAAAGTGCTGCACTCAATATGCCAGCAAATTTGGAAAACTCAGCAGTGGCCACAGGACAGGAAGAGGTCAGTTTTCATTCCAATCCCAAAGAAAGGCAATGCCAAAGAATGCTCAAACTACTGCACAATTACACTCATCTCACATGCTAGTAAGTAAAGTAAAGTCGCTCAGTCATGTCTGACTCTTTGCGACCCTATGGACGGTAGCCTATCGGGCTCCTCTGTCCATGGGATTTTCCAGGCAAGAGTACTGCAGGAGTGGGTTGCCATTGTAAAGTCATGCTCAAAATTCTCCAAGCCAGGCTTCAGCAATACATGAACTGTGAACTTTCAGATGTTCAAGCTGGTATTAGAAAAGGCAGAGGAACCAGAAATCAAATTGCCAACATTCACTGGATCATCGAAAAAGCAAGAGAGTTCCAGAAAAACATCTATTTCTGCTTTACTGACTATTCCAAAGCCTTTGATGGTATGGATCATAATAAACTGTGGAAAATTCTGAAAGAGATGGGAATACTAGACCACCTGACCTGCCTGTTGAGAAACCTGTATGCAGGTCAGGAAGCAACAGTTAGAACTGTACATGGAACAACAGACTGGTTCCAAGTAGGAAAAGGAGTACGTCAAGGCTGTATATTGTCACCCTGCTTATTTAATTTATATGCAGAGTACATCATGAGAAATGCTGGGCTGGATGAAGCACGAGATGGAATCAAGATTGCCATGAGAAATATCAATAACCTCAGATATGCAGATGACACCACCTTTATGGCAGAATATGAAGAGGAACTCAAAAGCCTCTTGATGAAAGTGAAAGAGAAGAGTGAAAAAGTTGGCTTAAAGCTTAACATTCAGAAAACTAAGATCATGGCATCCAGTCCCATCACTTCATGGGAAATAGATGGGGAAACAGTGGAAACAGTGGCTGATTTTATTTATTTGGGTTCCAAAATCACTGCAGATGGTGACTGCAGTCATGAAATTAAAAAACACTTACTCCTTGGAAGGAAAGTTATGACCAACCTAGACAGCATATTGAAAAGCAGAGACATTACTTTGCCAACAAAGGTCCGTCTAGTCAAGGCTATGGTTTTTCCAGTAGTCATGTATGGATGTGAGAGTTGGACTACAAAGAAAGCTAAGCGCCGAAGAATTGATGCTTTTGAACTGTGGTGTTGGAGAAGACTCTTGAGAGTCCCTTGGACTGCAAGGAGATCCAACCAGTCCATTCTAAAGGAGATTAGTCCTGGGTGTTCACTGGAAGGACTGATGCTAAAGCTGAAACTCCAATCCTTTGGCCACCTGATGCGAAGAGCTGACTCATTTGAAAAGACCCTGCTGACTCATTTGAAAAGACCCTGATGTTGGGAAAGATTGAAGGCAGGAGGAGAAGGGGATGAAGAGGATGAGATGGTTGGATGGCATCACTGACTCAAAGGACATGAGTTTGAGTGAACTCCGGGAGTTGGTGATGGACAGGGAAGCCTGGTGTGCTGCAGTTCATGAGGCTGCAAAAAGTCAGACACGACTGAGCGACTGAACTGAAGATGTCTAAAATAATAGTAGTGGCAAGATATTAAATTCTTTAATAAAAGTAATCTCAGAGTGTAAAATAACCAAGGATTAAGAGGTGATTTAAGTCAGGCATCAGCAAACTCTTTCTGTAACTGGTCAGATAGAGAATATTTTAGGCTTTGTTACTGTTACCACCACTCAACTCCAGTACTGTTCTTTAAAGCAGGTACAGAAGATAGGTAAACAAACTGATGAGCTGTGTTCTAATAAAACTTTTACTTACAAAAAAAGCAGTGAGCCTAACTTGGCATGTAGGCTATAGTTCGCTAACCACTAATTTATTAAGCAGAACTTCTCCTAATGTTAATATTTAACTATGAAATTCATGCATTCATTAAATCAACACTGTAGTGCCCATATAGCATAAGCAAAAGGAATAATAAATATTTTTTCAATGACATAAATCCTACTATTTTATTTTTACCCATGTCAGTAATTTTAGGAAATTTTATTTCCATTATCTTCAAACCTCACAACCACATAAAAGATGTTTATTACCATTTTCACTGGAGCAAAAAAAATTCTACTGAATAAACAGGTAAACAATCTAAAGGTTACAGCGTGATTTTGTGGAAGAGCCAGGAACTGCACCCCCATGTATCTGACTCCGAAGCTTGCATCTGTGTGGAGGAATGGATATTTTCAGTGACTTTCCACTGGAGGTGGCAGGGGTAACTCTTGCCCCTAGGGTTTTGGATCTCATGGGCACATTTTCTGATCCATGGTATCAGGTGTTTTTACCATCACTCTTGCTGCACCTTCAGTTCAGTTCAGTTCAGTCGCCCAGTCGTGTCCGACTCTTCGCAACACCATAAATCACAGCACGCCAGGCCTCCCTGTCCATCACCAACTCCCAGAGTTCACTCAAACCCACATCCATCGAGTCGGTGATGCCATCCAGCCATCTCATTCTCTGTCGTCCCCTTCTCCTCCTGCCCCCAATCCCTCCCAGCATCAGAGTCTTTGCCAGTGAGTCAACTCTTCGCATGAGGTGGCCAAAGTATTGGAGCTTCAGCTTTAGCATCAGTCCTTCCAATGAACACCCAGGACTGATCTTCACATCTGACTGAAGTACATTTATTGGTATTAATATACAGAAACTCAGATTTAGGTGCTCAAACAAGGTATGAGACATATACAAATTATTAAGAGTCACTGGATTACCTATCCAATATGCTGGCAAGTGAAGTAATAACAATATGACAAACTCTGATAAAATTTTGGAAAATGAAAGAAAAACCCTAAAAATGACGTTTTAATTATTAATACAATGACATGGAGGATTACTTACCAATAACAATGCCACCAATGGCGCCAGCATTCTGTATGTTGCGTGCCTTTTCTGCAAACATGCACTGCCCTCTTTGTATCAAAGCAATTTTTCCCATCACTGCTTCAGGGTTAGTAAGTTCCGAACAACCATTGTATGGTTTACTGCTTGCAACAAATCCTCTTGTCTGTCAGAAATAAAAAGTTACTTGAATAACTTTTATCTTCTCAAATCACTACCATGTCATTAAAATTCAATATCTAGAGCTTTAAGGAGATCTCATTTCTTTTCTAACGACAACACATCCAATACACATTTAGCATAAATTTTTGCTTTCAACATTTTGCATATCATAGTCCCCAACCAATATTTCTACTGTACTTTGCAGTTTATAAAAGCAATTTTACATAAATCACTAAACCTGATCTTTATAATGACTCTGAGTTAAATGCAGGTAACATACACATTTTACATCTGGGGAACTGAGATTCAGCTTTCATAATTTGCTTAAGGTCACAATGTTAGAAAGCGATAAAGTTGGAGCCTGTTGGCAGACTGACTACATACCAAACCCATACTTCAACAGCTGGGAACCATTTTTAAACCATTACTGGTAACCAGAAAAAATTTTGAAAGCGGGGAAAAAAATGGATTTAGTGTACAAAAATCTGCAAGCAATTCTTCTTATAGAAAAATTAAACTCACTAGAGAACTGATTTTAAAGACGTGAGTGTAAAGATGTTTTAAGACCCTTCTTGCTCTTAGAATGCAAGCTTCATGAGGGCATAAACGTTCACTGGTTTTTATAAACATGACATACAGCAAAAATCTAAAATAGTGCCTAGAATAAGAGTTGTTGAACAAGTCAATCTACTATAAACCTACATAGCTTTAAACTATATACTAGAAAAAGTTTAAATTAGCGGTAATAGAGTTCAAAGACCATTGGTTTTAGATGATCAGGATATTTGGGTTCTGGTCTAGTAGCTAGCCAGCTTTGCTACCAGTCAGTCAGTCAGATAGTTGAACTGTCAGCTTTGTTTCCTATATTAAACTAAACTAACAGGATAAACTAGCTTAGTGGTCTTCCAAGTTTGCTTAGTGGAACCTCAGCATCTGATGCTCTTCACAGCCATTTGTCCAGAGCACTTTCGCTTTAGCTATTCTCTACATTAAATCTCTGAGTAAGATTTTTGTTCAAAGAAAGGTTCTGGTAGTTTAAAAGCTTGAAAACCATTTTTAGATAAGCTGCTGCTGCTGCTGCTGCTAAGTTGCTTCAGTCGTGTCCGACTCTGTGCGACCCCATAGACGGCAGCCCACCAGGCTCCGCCGTCCCTGGGATTCTCCAGGCAAGAACACTGGAGTAGATTGCCATTTCCTTCTCCTAAAGGCTTTGAATTAAGAGAACAGTATCTGAACATTTTAAGTAAAATTATATAACCATATTGCAAACATAAATTATGACTCAGTATTTTCAAGATATGCTTTTAAATTTAATCTCCTTTAATCTAGGAGATTAAATATTTAGGTGTTTTAAGTAAGTTAACAGTACTAAATTAGAAAAGAGATTAAGAAATTAACAACACTTAAGTACTATCCAAGTTCAACCTCAACAATATTATAAGTGCACACACCTCTTTATGTTTAGACAGGTCTGGCCCAAACTGTGCTGGACCAGCAGTTAATACTACCCGGCCAAAAAATGGGTGGGAAACAATTTGTACAGCTCGTGGAGGGAGCTGTTGTTCTTTTTGTTGCTGACTTGACAATTCAATCATCTCCTGCATAAACCTCAACCCATCTTCCGCGTCAATTGAACTAGCAGCCTAGGAAAGAAAGAAGATTAATTTTATCCTTTCTGGAAACTTTCAACTTTTTTATTTCTTAAATACTTCTGCAAATTTACTCCAAAATTTGCTCCTTTCAGTTTTGGTCTCTACCAAATATTTATGGCTTTATTTCTTCTCAAAAATATTGCTTCTGGAAATATTTTCTGAAAATAGCATCTGAAATTTTTACTAATGTCTCTTTCACTGTTTTATAAACCACTTTTGATACAAATTGAGAACTGGACTTCCAACCAAAGGCTCAAATGCTCGCTTTGCTTGTTTTCTCCCCTGGTAATCCTTTTAAGAAATAAACCTCATACCTGACCTATACTCCCCTTCTTTGAAATTATGAACCAACAACCAGATTATATTCAAGGCATAAGTATTAGTCACCTATTACATCCTAGAACTTGACCAGGCACTGGGGACATAGTCTTTTAACAACTTTGTATCTAGAGAAGAGATGTAATATTAGCTACAATAAAATTTCTCAAGAGGGAAAGTGGACTAGGAACACAGACAAGGGAATGAATGACTGATTTTGCCAGTTTGTATCTGGGAAATATTTGGAATGACTCAAATTGCATCTTAACAGAGGAAAAGTTGAAGAGTGCCTGACTATAGTAGGGAAAAGATGAACTCCTAACACTTTACAGAAAAAGTCAATGGAACTTGATAGGAGATAGAAGATAGAGGAGAACAGAGGGGAGTTTGCAGACAGAAATTCAAGCCTATCCTGAGATTTCTAGTTTTGGTGACTTAGAGAATAATGGCAGGGCTGACTAAGATGGAGAACAAAAAGGCAGAGAGAGACAGACTGTGGTAGAAGCAGGGAGAGAGAATTAATTCAGGTTTGGACAGACTGAGATCTGAGATGCAAAAATGTATGACAGGTAGATTAAAGCTGGGTTTAAGAAGTAAAGTTCACAATCAGGATTACATACAGATGATCCACTGGAGAAAGAAGCAGAACCCACTCCAGTATTCTTGCCTGAGAAATCCCATGGACAGAGGAGCCTCATGGGCTATAGTCCATGGGGTTGCAAAGAATTAGACACGACTGAGCACGCACGCATACACATATAGCTAAGAAATCACACATACAAAGATGATGGTGGAGCTTGTAGAAATAGATGATACTACTGAAGAAGAGTACAGAAAGAAAAAAAATATGGTCCAGATTGTTTGACAGTGCCTATACTGAGTGGCTGTGCCAAGAAAGAAGAGTTGCAAAGGAATCTACAAAATACTGAACAGAGTATTTGGAAAGATGTTGGGATGCCCTGGAAGACAAGAAAGGGGTATGTTCTAAAAAGAGACCAGTCAATAGTTACAAGAAAGTTCAATCATATTAGGATGAAGGGGCCACTAGCTGGCAACTATGTCACTGGTGACCCAAGTGAAAGCAGTGTCATTAGAGATGTCATTCCCTCAGCTGGGACGAGTGAAACATAAGGAAGCAGACAGAAGATTCTTTAGGGAAGGATGGATGTGGCAAGAATAGAGATGAGACAGAAACCCGAGGGGAAGATGAGGTGGTGAGAAGGTTGAATTAGAGATTAAGGGATATCTGAATATGATTCCACTTCATTGAAATTATTTCTCAAATTGTACTTTTCTCAGAATTAAGGTAGGAATAAGGTGGATAATTTAAAGATCTCAGGTTATGAAAACTTTTAAATCAAAAATCAATAAAAATTTCCCAAAGACACATGTTATGTTGCCTAGGCATAGATAAACAAATGCAAATTTTGATTAATGAATGAAATATTTAATACTCCTTGGAAACTAAAACAGTGTAAAATAGAGATATAAATAATAAAACTAATTATTAGCTTTTAAGACTACGTCCTAAATAGTGAAAAGACAATAGACTGAGAAACAGAAAACAGATTTGAGTTGGTGTTTGACTTTATCAACACAGGCAAACCAGCAACCTATTTGTGATTTAACTGATTTATACTATAAATCTGGTTGAATTAGATGACTTTCCAAGATACTTCCAAGTACTAAAATTCTGATCCTCTTACTTTAAACCATACATTTACGGTTTTTAAAACGTCAAGTGTCATTATGTTATTAAAGCTAATGAGACCAAACAGGACAGAGACCGTAGCTAATTAGCGCAGCAATGTCTTACTTGGATTGCATGTTGAACCAACTGGACTCTCCCATCTTTGAGGTGAATCAAACTCACCCCCATCTTCTTCAAGATTTCTAAATGCTCAGGGTTAGTGGCCATGAAATCTCTGGCTCTCAGAGGGGGTTTAGCTCCACTCCTCAAACTCTCCTCTCTGCTAAAAGTAATTATAGGCAAGGCTTAAAAAACTACAAATCAGAATTGGGAAAAAACATAAGGCAAAATAAAAATGTTAGATATTTGCAGAATTGCTAGTTTTAAACTAGTGAAAAATGGAATAAATAGAAACAGCTATTTACCTACATACAACTTAGGTTTTTAATAAGTGTTACAGCTTTCAAATATATTTTATAGCTATCAAAAGCTTGTATATTATCTGTAAGCAGTATTAACAGCATTATAACCATCTGAAGGTACAGAACAGCTTGGCTTGGGGATTTATTACTATTTATTTCTCCCTCAAAAAAACCCCAGACATTTCTCTCAATATTTGAAAAGCAAAACAGTGCTTATATCACTGAATAACATTCACTTAAATTTTCTTTTAATTTTCTAGTAATAGCTTTTCTAATTAACTATTTTGAAGAAAACTAACTCATTAAGGTAAATATTTTTATTCAGCAACAAAGAATAAGTATCTCATCAAAATATCAAATCAAAACACTGTATTTTTCTTATACAGAAACTACAGATAAAAGGAAAATATTTTCTACATAAAAAAGATGTGGAAATATTTGATTAAACTATCCTGTGTAAAACTGTGCTGTGGAAGTTACAAACTATTTTATGCTGCCAAAATTACTTGGTTCATTAATCAAAAGATATACAGAAATTTCCATAAAAATAAAGACATTACTGCTGAATAAACTTTGCTATCTAACTTTATTCACCAATAATTTTAATTTTAATCCATTAATGTACATACCTCTTCAATATTTTGATTCTAAATGAACGTATTCCTGGCTACTCCTCACATTCTCTGTCATTTACTAAGAATTAATTTTGGTACTAACAAATATAAAATAAGACATCTTACACTCTGATGATGCCTCTAGGACAGCTCTTGTCCACCACATTTTTCAAGGGTTCACGGATGCTCTGAGCATATAGTGGATCGTTAGGGAAGAGGATCTGAGTGTTTGGACAAGTCCAGTCAAAGTTACTGTCATCCAGTTCTGTATATTCTGAAGTCTAAAAAGATAAAAGAATGTTATGTAAGTACAAATAATTATTTTACTTAATATTATAGTCTGTGCAAAGGAAACATTAAGTGGAATATAAGTATACACAGGATGCAATATAAGAAAACATCAAAGGTACTTCTTCAACCACACTGTATTTATTGAATAGTAGTCATGGATTCAGAGAAGGCAATGGCAAGCCACTCCAGCACTCTTGCCCAGAAAATCCCATGGATGGAGGAGCCTGGTAGGCTGCAGTCCGTGGGGTCGCTAAGGGTCGGACATGACTGAGTGACTTCACTTTCACTTTTCACTTTCACACATTGGAGAAGGAAATGGCAACCCACTCCAGTGTTCCTGCCTGGAGAATCCCAGGGACGGGGGAGCCTGGTGGGCTTCTGTCTATGGGGTCACACAGAGTTGGACACGACTGAAGTGACTTAGCAGCAGCAGCAGCAGTCATGGATTAGTTTTCACTTAGAAAAATAAAACAGAAGTAAAAAAGAGAATGAAATATTTAATTCAAAAACATAACCTACTGTGTTCTTCTTAGAGACTCTTTGATTTGTAGTAGAGAGCCAAAGAGGTAACAGATGAGCTTCTGTTGTAAAAATGTAATCTTCTATGTCAAAAATAATGTCTTCTTTATCCGCGAATAACAGGTAAAGATATTTAAACATTTCCGCCAAGAAGAAGGAATCCATTCTAAAATAAAAGGTTATAGACAAATCTGAGTATGTAAAAATATCCAAATGCCAGCTATCTGAAAGCCACAGAATCAAGGTCAATAAGCCTGTCTACACCAGTACAGACATCCAAAGAACTACAGAATGTATCTGTTCCCCAGTGCTAACGGCCTTGACTCCAACCATATTCCAAGGAAGTAAAAAAGACCAGAGGGGCTGCCTCCCACACAAGTACACTAAATCTTGTCAATAATGCAGACAAAATTTTTCTATAGGCCTTCTGAGAAAAGAGTTTGGCATTTCTTTGGCATTTCTTCTACAGAGAACCAGCATCAGGGAGGTAATGCTGATGAACTTTACTATTGAGAACCTTATAAGAATCTTCAATTAATATTAATTGAACTGAATAAAGTAATACAATTTTGATGTAGCTCTTTACACAGCCATTTAAGTGATAAACAAGAAGGCTTTAAAAGTAACCATTTAGGAAAAGTAACATGAAAAAAGTACAACACAAAATCATATGGACTATGATCATAACTTTGTAAATACTGAAATACTTCTCAAGAATGGAATATGAAGAAATAAAGGAAATTAAAAACATATGTGACTTTACAAATGATTTAATGTTATAATGTTTTAATAAACATTTTAAAGAAAAGTTTTAATAAAAAGTGGTAGAAAAAGAGCATAGTTAGATGGAGTTACAGTAACAAGAAATTTAAGTAAACTTAAGTGCTACATTCCAAAGCATCTGAGCTTTTAGCAGTTACTAGACAGGCTGCACAGTTTCATAAATCTGGGCAAGCACAATTCCTGGCATACAGTAGGCACTCAATAAATGTTTTCAAATGCAAGTTTAAACAGCATTACTAAAGAATGAAATGGAGAGGAAGCTGGACTTAAGGATCTGGGGCTTTCGGAATAGAAAAGACCTTCCAGTGGCTAGCTATGACACCAACAGGATACTACATAAGGACCATGAGCTCCAGTTTATTCTGAAAGGACCTAATACATGCTTAATAGTGGTGTAAAGACTAAATGAGATTCTAAATGTCAACTATTTAGCATAGCACTTGTCATGCATATAAGCTCAAAAACAGAACTATCATAATTTTTCCCATACATAAATGATGTTTTACTTTAAAACAACTCACCTATAATGTTTCAAAACTTTTTTGATATTTTGGATGTTAATCATTATAGAATAGATAAAATACTTCCCTGTCAACCTGCAATACACTTATGGTAATTTAACTTTTTCTGGAGGGCTGATAGTTACTATCATGAGCAAATGCTAGTTTGAGATCTGTAAACTAATGTGCAAGATGTTGATTTTTAAAAATTTTTATTTATTTTTTACTTGGTGGGAAATTACAATTTTGTGTTGGTTTCTGCCATAAAACAATGTGAATCAGTCGTAATTATATATATATATATATATATATATATGTCCCTTCTCTCCCTCGCCACGCCCCATCTCACCCCTCTAGGTCATCAGAGAGCACAGGGCTAGGCTCACTGTATTATTTAGCAACTTCCCACAATCTATTTTACCCATGATAGTGTATATACGGCAAGATATTGATTTTTGGCAAATTCCACAGATGATTGTGAAACAGATGATTTGTAAATGCTCAGAAAAGAATAGACATGGTAAGATCACTGCAGTATGAGTTGGGTAAAGCTAGTGAGTTTGAGTATTGTATCACATAATCTATTTTGTACTTAAAAACCAAACTATTAGACTGTGAAGAAAGCTGATCGCCAAAGAATTGATGCTTTTGAACTGTGGTGCTAGAGAAGACTCTTGAGAATCCCTTGGACTGCAAGGAGATCCAACCAGTCCATTCTAAAGGAGATCAATCCTGGGTGTTCACTGGAAGGACTGATGCTAAAGCTGAAACTCCAATACTTTGGCCACCTCATGCGACGAGTTGACTCACTGGAAAAGACTCTGATGCTAGGAGGGATTGGGGGCGGAAGGAGACGGGGACGACAGAGAATGAGATGGCTGAATGGCATCACCGACTCGATGGACATGAGTTTGAGTGAACTCCGGGAGCTGGTGATGTACAGGGAGGCCTGGCGTGCTGTGATTCATGGGGTCGCAAAGAGTCGGACACAACTGAGCTACTGAACTGAACTGATATACATAAATGCAAACACAGAGCCATTAAAATTGTCTGGAAGACTGTTTATAAAACTGCCAACAGTGATAATCTTAGGATGGCAAGCAGGAAAAGTATTGCAGGAAAATTTTCATATTCTTTTTTGCCATTTAAATTCTTTAAGTTATCATTATTAGAAAGATACAGATATTTCTAGTTTGAAAACTGGGAGGGAGGGCAGGGAGGGAAGACATAGGTGAGCCAGACAATAAGGTAGATCTGTAGGGGAATAAGCAACCAAATGCAGAGTATCAGATGGAAATTTTTATAGCATACTTATCTAAACCCAAAATCACTGTAAACAGTTGTTTAGCTAATACGTTTTTAGATGACTGAGATGATATTTAAGCCTTCCTTTTGGTCTACATACACACAAAAAACCCCCAACAAAATGAAATTTTGCTGGGATAAGTATTACGTCCCAAATTTACAATTAAAAAAGAAAAATCAGCTTCTTAAGAGCAGAATAGAGAACACCCATTTGTCAGCAAGTCACTGTTAAGTATCTGAGGTCAACTGGCCACAAGTTCACTGTATGTTGAACATAATAAAGCTGCTGAAAAAATCTAAAGCACATCTAATAACATGGTATGACGCAGATTAGTAGTTCTCAACCTTTTGTTGGACCAAATGCATCCAAGAGATACAATGTTACCATGAGGAACAGTGGACACAGGGAGGAAGCCTATCAGCCCCTCAGAAAACGATCCATCTTCTGGCTGAACCCAGATGGTAACAGTGCTGCGGGGCCAAGCACACCTCGAGTACTGTTAATTCTGGATGTGACATTTTAAGAGACACTCTATATAATACAATCAGAATGGGACAAAGGCAACAATAAGAGATCCAGAAAAGTCATATAAGGAATATTTAGCAGGAGAAAAAAAAAGGATGCTAAATTCAGAAAAAATGGAACTCTCTCGACATAGTAAATCATGTCTTCCTCTGTAATTCCTCCACCTGCTACTTTTCTTTCTACTCTAGCACACATCGGGCTTCCTGGGGCTCTGCAATAAAGAATCTGCCTGCAACACAGGAGACTTGCAGAAGACGTAGGTTCGATCCCTGGGCCAGGAAGGTCCCCTGGAGGAGGAAATGGCAACCCACTTCAGTATTATTGCCTGCAAAACCCCATGGAGAGGAGCCTGGTAGGCTCCATAGGTTCACACAGAGTTGGACACAACTGAGACTTGTGATTCTTTTATACCCACCTTCCTTACTTACTACAAGTCACAGGAGGGCAGGGACTAATTATAATTGATCTTTTCATCCTCTTACCTAAGAGCAGCATCTGGTATACAGTAGACAGTTAATTACTGTTCCTTCAATGAGTTGCCAGTATAGCATATAGTCAAAAGCCTATCTGCCTTGATTAGAATTAATCTAACAAATTCTGCGACCTCAGACAAGTTCCCTAATCTCTCTGTGCCCTGGTTTCTTCATCTATAAAATGAATATCGTAACAGAAATTATACTTCAGAGGGCTATTGTAAGGATCAAAGGAATTAAACATAGAAAGTGTTTAATTAGAAGAGTGCTCGGAATGTAAGAAGCAGCCAATAAATGTTACAGATAAATACACAAGCCATCTGCTTTCATTTCTTGCTGTTTTCTGTATGCCTTCTTCCAGAAACCTATCCATTTCTTATCAGCTGTGGTCAAGGAAGGAGATCTCAAGTCTAATCAACTACTACCTGACTACTCTGAGAGAAGGACTGAGGGACAACTCTGTGATTAGATAATGTGTGTTTCCCCTGTTCCTAGTTCCTCTGCTGGGAACTCCTTTTACCACTTTCCTTTCTAGTCCTGATCCTTCAGGACACAAGATGCTCTAGAAACCTTTAAGTGACTATCACATTCTACTCTGAATTTCACATCCCTTTAATATGCTCCATAGCACGAACATAATAGTTTAAAGCCTATTTATCTGCCTACCTCAGTGATTCAAAGATAGAAAGGACATGTGTTTTTATCTGTAAACTTCAAAAACTAGTATAACTCTGGCACATAAGACATTTCAGTAAATATTGGTGGAATGAACATTTGCTAACCAAATGAACAAGTTTTAATGTTCATTTAGACATGTGTTGCTATATTCTGAACAGTTAAAACAACCAAATCGAATGATCCTGGAATTACTGGGATTTTAGTGACTTTCACATTAACCAAAGCATGCTTTTTGTATCTTGAATGCTCCATGTCATCTACATCTATCCAGCATCCAATAAAATATAACCTGCCAGCAATCCTCCAGAGCCCTCCAAATCAACAACAGAATAAGAATATACACAGTAACCATCACACTGCTTTTGACTGAATAGGAATCATCATTCAGATCATTCATCGTCACCTTGATGATTTCTAACATTTTACATAATAGAAAAAACTATTAACAAAGAAGAAAACTCCAGCTTTCCTAATACTCCAAAGACCAAGGTTCTGATGCTTAACAATCATTTATTCATCTATTTAAAAATCACTTGAGCACTTACTATATGCCAGTCACTATGGCAAAAATACAAACTTTCAAACAATTTAAAATAAGCTTGTTTAAGAGAGATAAAAAAAGAAAGTAAGCACAATGAACTAAGATTTACATCTTCAAATACCCTTGTAAAAGCATTAAGTTTATCTGAAAGCTAACTAGGAATCGTATTTTGTGTTGTTTCAGAGTTACGCTGAGTAAAGGGGAGGTTAGGAATTGTTTTACCTGTCCTCATGACTTCCAGTACGAACATCCTTCATGGCAGCAAATCCGCAAGGCACTCTAGCATATTTATTTAAATTTTCAATAAGTGTTTTCCCTACTTCAAGGTAGTAAGGATCTCCTGTAGCCTATTAAAAAGGAGAATATATGTATACATATATATAGAACCATATAACCACTCATTTATCAAATATTTATCGAGCACCTACAGGGTGCCAGGCATTATATCAGGCACTGGGACACATGTTACACGGAACCTAGTTCCGAATAAGCCATGAGTCTGCTGTATGAATTTCTTAAATACACAATTGGAAATCCGCACATCTGTACATCTTAAGCTTTAAATGAAATTTCTAATGCCCAGGAGGGCTGTCTGACTGAAAAAAAGGCAAGAGACATGCTTTAGAAAGCAGCTCTAGAAAATAAAATTTATCTTTAATGCAATGTTTAATAAATGTTTTGAAAAGGCATAAAAGCTTAGAAGTCAATTCTTGCATCTTTCAATACTCTATGAACTAGATGAATAAGAATCATGATATATCCAACCATTATAACATTAAATAAGAACTTTGAAAACCCAACACTATTATTATAAGATAGTGAGATATCCAACAGAGAATGAGGGCTAAATAGCAAAAAGAGAGTTAAATTAGCTTACTTTATACAAGAAGTAGGTACTTTCTGCAAATTCTGGCCTTAACGGATGTTGAGCCCAATGTACCCTGAAATCTGTGGTAAATGCCTAGACAAAACAACATACAAATATTCATAAAAGTGTAACTTAAAAAAACAGTTCTAGAATATATTGTAGTATGTAAATTAGATCACAGACAAGTAAAAATAGTTAAAATATTGATAACAATCTATGAAATGAAAATTTTCATTGCTTAAAGTCACAATTCATTTTTGTGAGGCTGTTATTTTTGCCAATTATACGGGATTGCTTTTTTAAATGATCATTTTGGCTATTAAGAAGCTTAGGAAAAGCTATGACTTCAGTAATGCTACTATACAGGTCCTAATGGTCTACAAAGTTGTGTTTTCTTCTTTTTTCCTTATCGCCACTTTTTCCTCTTAATTATTAAGTCCCTCATCTTCTTATTTCTATTTTAGCATAGGCACTCTTTTTTTTTTTTAAATAAGAATCTCAAATCCTCTGTGGCTTGAAACAAACACTTCAGAAAGCCTTCTGTATTGGTGAGATGCTTAGGTATCTCAAAGAGGGTATGGTCATATACAAATTTGGAAAATTTTTATGGTACATTTGTGGAAAGCCAAAAGGCATGCTATTAAAATCCTGCAGTATCAAGCTAGCAAGAATATTTATTATTAACATATAAAACCCAGGGAGAATAATTCTTAAACAGCATGAAGAGCTAACATTTCCAAACTTCCAGGGAGCACATGTGATCAGCAAAGCATATTCAATGTATGTATATGAATACATATACATACACTTTAGAAAATGAAAAGTACAAAAGTCTCCCTAGCTGGCAGGTATATGTCAAAGCTAGAATGAGACAATATGCAATGGTATGGATTAACAAGGTTGAGAAATACCAATCTGGAATATTTTTTAACATTAAATTAATAAACTGTCAGCATTATCCTAAACTAGACTTCTCTTAATACATAAGGAAAAGGAAAAACATCTACTGTGTAAACCCAAAATATATTAAACTATTTAACCAGGAAAAATAAAAAAGACCCAATCTTGAAAGTGACATTTTCTATCTTTAAATTATCACTCCATAGATTGGAGTAGAATTCCAAAGATGATCTGCTTACCTCTGGTAGAAAATTGTGTTTTTTAATCACCTGATACAACATTTCATGAGTTTCAATAGCAGGTCGAATATCTCCCTTTAAGACCTAAAACCCAACAATAACAACAAAATAACCTAGTAAAGCGTGAGTTGATGTTATTTGCAATCATTATATACACAGAAAAATCCAGGTTAACACAAATTTGAGTGTGACTCTGTTTTGATAATTCAGTTTTGGAGATCACAAATACACTTAATCATTCTACTTCAGTATTAAGAGAATTAAGAGTTTTTGGGGTTTTTTTTACCTGCAAACCTGGAAAAAAGGCAAGCAAAGCATCCATCCAAGTCCGAGCATTCAGCATTGGCTTGTGGATATGCACATCAAGTAGAAGAGGTGGCTGGCTTATATACCTCATTATGGCATCATAGTGCTAAAAAAGGTCACAATATGTGTTCATGAAAGTCGATGAGAAAAGATGTGCTGTTCTAAATACAGCATATCATTAAACAGCACTGTGTAGAAATGAAACCTGAATTTACATATGAATAAATTTACTAAGGAATTGTTACCTAAACTAATGCATCTCATCGGTGCTGCCACTCTTATGGTCCACTACCTCTGTCTTTTATGGTCTTAAAAATTCTTCTCCCCTTCTTCCATCGTCTCCTAGAATTTCTCAGCCTTGACAACAGGTTGAGCTGTCAGAGTCAATGAATGATAACAAACCAACAAAAAAAATAATATCTGTCCTCATGCACCTCAAGAAAATCTTGTTATAATCTAATAAATGATATATATAATAGTGTTTCTAAAAGTATTCAACTGATGACTTATCAGGACTTTTACTAGGCTTCCCTCCTAACTCATCTATTATTTGTTAACTGTTATTGAGTACCAGCTAGATCTTAAAGCACTGTTCTAATCATTTCATATGTATTAGCTCATTAATCTTCCCAATAAACAGTACTGGGAAAAAAATTAAATAAATAAATCTCATTCTGTGGATAAGGAATAGAGGAAAATATCTAAGTTACTTGCCCAAAATCACAAAACCAGTGGTACAACCAGGATTTAAATCCAGACAGGACAGCTCCCATACTTTTAACCACCATATTGTACTATGCCACAGGAACGTGAGTAAACTCATGAGAGGGAAAAGAAATGGTAAATTATTTTGAAAAGAACGTGGTGACACAGTTGATGAGTTTATTCTAATTAATTTCAGTTTGATTTAATTATAGACAAAGGCAATCCAATTAGGTTGAATAATCTCCTCCTTCACCCCTAAAAATATGCCTGTGAGTCTGATCCAGACTTAAAGACTTACAGACCTGCTTTTGAAACAAATATTCACTGGTTTGTTCAAGTCTCCAAAGCCCCGATACTTGGTGTGGTCAAGGACCAAGTCAAACTTCCTAACTATTTCAAAAAGAATTAGAATACAAAGGAGAAAGCTAACTAGTAACTAGCTTCAATAAATTCTTTTCCTTGTATAAAAGATTAGGTAAAACTCGTATCTACATATTTTATTACTTACTGGAAAATCTTGAAAACCTCTGATTATAGATGAAAATGAAAACTACTTTGCAAACTAGTTTTTGAAATGTATGTTGTTTTTTACCCTGTCCCTGTCCAACATCAGAGAATACTGACCAAAAAACTACTATATATTTTAAAATAATTTTTCAAAGTATCACTCAAATGACTGAATATCTATCAAAATCTCACAAATTATAAATTGACTCCAAAATTAATACAAAATTGGAACTTACTGTATTAAATCTTTCCAGAAAGCTGTCATCTCCAAGTAAGACATAGGCTTTCAATAGGTACTCATAATATGAATCAATCCCTGCTCCAACTCCACTATCTATGGAAAATACATATAAATGTGACTTCTTATTAAACAAGTCTTAAAAATTCTTTCCAGAGTATAAGGTACTAACACATTAAGAATGAAAAATTAGTCTAAATATGAAACTGTCAAAAGTAAAAATTATACATTTATAGAAACATTAACCCTACTATATGCCTAATAGGTTCCTTTGCTGATAACTGTTTATATGTTTAAAAAAAATTCTTGCTTTGTAAAACTGGCTACAGAAGTCTTATTTAAAAGCCAGAGATACTAGTTTTAAGAATTTTTTTAAAGCTTATTTTCTAATGAGGAACTTCAAAGAGGAAGCACTAGAGGGTATTATTATGCAATTTAACTGGATCCTTTATCAGTTAGCCATCAGTCTTTAGTTATAACAGACATGAAAACAACACTGCTGCTGTTTGAAGGTAACAGTTCCATTGCTGAAACTAGCATAATGGCTGGCTTTTTCCTCCAAGATCATCACAGAAGACCAAAGAAAGAAAATAACAAGAAGAAAACTGTACAAAACTTGGTGGGTTAAAGGGAGGGGAGGGACTTAGTTCTGGAGCAGAAGGCAGCCAGGCATAGCTAAAGAAGGATCAAACAGCAGAAAACCTGCTGGAATTTTACTCTGGCTTCTCTCCTACCAGTGACTTAAGATACCTCGTCTCTTCCCACCCCTGCTACAACTCAGACATACGCTCTAGGCAGCCTCAGGAATAAAATCAGGGCAGCACAGAAGTCCTATGTAAGGAACTGAAACAAAAAAGAGACGGGAAGTAATTTTAGATATTCTCTTCCCAACCTTTTCTCCTTCAAACTCTTAAGGCTCGTGAATGACAATCTAAGCTATAATTACAATTATAATCTTAGAAATCCCTATAACCAGGGCATACTCCAGGCTAGTCAAATCATTATCTCTAGGATTCCAGTTTAAAAACTTCTTAGAATCCATCCCTATGATAACTAGGGCTGATAGGAATTGGAATCTTTCCCACAAAGTAGGTGACAAGTCAACATGAACTTATAGAACAAAAACATTTAAGATGCATGACTTTTTAAAAATAAGAAAGTACTGGAGTAAGAGTTTATCAGAGGTACAAAATATTAAAACAGGCAAAACAAGATTCAAAATTAGTCTAATAAACACATTAAAGAGACAGGAAAGAGATTAGCAATACAAAAGAAGAAATTTTTAACTGAGAAGAAATTATGGAATAAAAACTTAAGAAAATTCCATAATGGATAGGATACACAGCAACTAGGATATAGCTGAGGAACAAATCAGCAAACCCAGAAGACTACATGTAATAACAGGAATTGCAAAAAGATACACAAATCAAAGAGATAAATATCTCTTTAAAAAAAATCAACTTTCAGCAAAGAAAAACACAGATTTTAAATTGAAAGGGCCCATAGAATATCAAAAGGAGAAATAAAGAAAATTCTACACCTAAAATTATTGTTACATTTTCAGAAACTTATCTGCCTTTGATATTCTTAATTTTCTGGAGAAAAAGCAGATCACAAATAAGAACATAAAAATCAGAATAACAGGTTTTTTTAAAAAAAATTTAAGAAGACAATGGCTTCCCTTTAACAAGGGAACCCGCTTGCCAATGCAGGAGGCACACAGTTGATCCGTAGGTCGAGAAAATCCGCTGGAGAAGGAAATGGCAACCCACTCCAGTATTCTTGCCTGGGAAATCCTATGGACAGAGGAACCTGGTAGGCTACAGTTCAGGGGGTTGCAAAAGAGTTAGACATGACTTAGCGACTAAACAACAAGAAGACAAAAGAGTTGTATTTTCAAAGATTTGAAAAGAAAGAACTTGAACAGAAGATTATTTACAGCCAAACTTCCTCAAATATGAAAGCATAATAAAATTATTGTTGGGCATCTAAGGCCTCAGAAGCTATTAAAAGCTACTGAAAATCGGATGGGATAAATATTTATACAAGAAAAAAGGCAAAACTGAGAGATACTGCAAGAAATAAACAAAGTACAGGTGACAAAATACTTATTAGAGTTGAATACTTTCAATGAAAGAGGGAGGAGGGGCAGCACCAAGACCAAAAAGAACTAAATATGTCTACACACTAACAACAGGTGAGGGCTGGAACAGAGGGGGCCAAAGAATGGCGGAGCAGGCCGAGGTTCATGCCTCACTCGGAGGTCAATATAGGTTTCAATGAAAAACAAAAGGGTTAAAAGGAAACAGAAAAGGTGAGACACACTGAAATAATAATTAAGAGAGTATAAATAAATCCAAATATGTTAAAAATGCCAATAAACATAAATGAACTAAATTCACCAATTAAAAGACAAGACTGATGAAAGGATTTTTTAAATCTATAAAGTTTACAGGAGTAACACTTATAGAATGAGCATCTGCAAAGATTCAAAGTAAAAGAGCCAAAAAAGACCTATCAAGGAAATATTAAGCAAAATAAAGCTGACACAGCTGTATTACTAACAGACTAAAAAGACCTTAACAGAGTATTATTAGAGACGATCACTACATAATGATGAAAGGTTCAACTATGAAGAGTTAGCAATTTTAAATTAATGCAGCCAACAAAATATATAAAGCAAAAATACAACTACAGAAAGATACTAATAGGTGCACATTGTCAGAAATTTTATCAATCTTCCTTAATACGTCAAGCAAACAAAATTAGCAAGGAACTGCACAATATTATTCACTCAGAAAATTGACATATATAGAACTCTATATCCAACAATTAGAAAATACACATTTTTTTCTTAAGCACAAGTGAAAGCTGACCATGTTCTAGGCCAAAAAGAAAACCTTATTAAATTTCAAAGGATAGGTACCACACAGATCATAAGTATTATATAAGTATCAATATTTTTTAAAAGAACAAGTAACTGAGTAGAAAATGGACAAAAATGTAAGAATATCCACATTTTTTTTTAAAAAAGGAAATACATAGCCAATAAATATGAGGACGTGTTCAACATCATCAGTGTTCAAAGAAATACAAATCGAGTCACCATGGGAAATCATCTATAGCCGCATTTGATTGGCAAATCTTTGAGTGTGACAATACAAAGTGCTGGAGAGGATCCTGACCCACAGGCTCTCTTCTATGTTGCTAGTGAAAGTATAAACTGGTGTAAAGTAGAAAAAACTTTAGCAAACAATCTGACATATCTCCCATCATTGAACTTTAACTTAGTCTATGATCTAAAAATTCTACCTGGATATACAGACAAGAAAAAATGTTAACACATGTACAACAGAAGAAACACAAAAATACTCACAACACTAGGGTTCACAAGAGTAAAATCCTAGAAACAACCTAAATGCTTACAAATCTATGGTTTATTCACACAACAAAGTATTGCAGCAGACAAAACAGAACGAGCTACATTATGCAACAATGTGCAAGAATTTTAGTAATAAATTTTAGGTGAAAAGTCTCAAAAGGTCTTACATGACATGATACCCTTTTATAAGTTAAAAATAAAACAATAATATGTACATTAAGGAATACATGTGGATGCATAAAAATTTATAAAAGGAAAGCAAGGGATTGAGCAATACAAGATCAGAACGATGGGTATTTGGAGGCAGACATATGGGATTACAGAGGTATGGGATTACAGAGGTATGGGATTACAAAGGTATTGACAGTTGAGGACCACCAGCAGAAGTAGTATTATTGTCAAGTATGGCTGGTCTATCTGTGAGAACTTAATATATTAAAAATAAACTAAGTAACACAGAAACACAACACTGTAAATCAACTATACAATAAAAATTTTGCTCCAATAAAAATTATTTTAAAAAAACACAAAAAACAAAATCAACATAACAAAATCATAATAACTCTATGAAGTAAGTACTATTATTCTCATTTTTACAGATACAGAGGCACACAAAGGTTAAACATTTTGCCAAAGATCACATGACTTGAATTACAAAAATATGGCTCTAGGGTCTATGCTCTTAGTTACCAAGCTATACACAATTTCTGGCGGTAGGAAAAAAAAAAGATTGATGATAGTATTATTAAATATAGATTTCCACTTAATTACACTTTGATGTGAGATGGTTAAGGTATTCCATTCCTCTGGTTCTCAAAGAAATTAGTTCTATTGTTTCATCTATAATGCTATAAGGTATGAAATAGGATATTAAGCCATCTGGAATAAGTGTGCTATTATTTGGCACCAAGGAAGAAAATTTGGCTACATTTGTTAAAATTCCAGCAATCATATGAGAAATTATGCTTTATACTGTCATAAAGACTATTTTAACAAATAAAAATCCTTTATTTCCCAACCATTTTTAGAATGTGAAGGCTTAATTTGAAAAGTCCAACATACCTTTTCGCACCCAGTCTCCAGTATGAATATTTATAGTCACACCCACTAAATTACTACTTCTCTGTCTTTTCTCCCAGAGAAAATCAAGAGCTTTTCTTGCATATTCCTATAATAAAAAAAAAGAGAAGCATACTTGAGGAACTGCATATCTTTGCCAAACAAATATCAAAGGCCCATAGTATACTCTTAGGATTAAGTAAAATTTCAAAGATGATCTCTTATACATTACATTTCTTTACATGTCAAAAATACTGGCTCTTTCAGCTAATTGAGACTAGTTAGAAAGAATGACTCTAAAAATGCTGTTTAGCGCCATGATCTCACTTTGAGACCATCCTTGTTCATCTAGTAGTATAGGTCCACATTTACACACAGGAATTATTGAAATAAAAACAGTTGGCATATATTAAAATAATTTCTATCTTTTAATGAAAAGGGAAAATCTCCTTAGATACTCTCATTCACAAAACTGAAAGAGAATTTCAAAGTTAGTATGCCATCTCTGAAACAGAATAGGCATTTCAAATTCTACATTTTAAATAGCAGGCAACATCGTTAGTGAAATGTAAGTAAAGCAACTAGCATTCATTTAACAGTACCAAAATTATAACCTTATAATAACATTTTTCTCTTCTTTTTTCATGTATTATTATCTCTTGGACACTAAATTATTTCTGATTTAATTTTGGCTTTGGGTGAAAAGATGTGAAAAAAACAAAAGCAAAGAACATGTACAAAAGAATTAAGTTAAAATTAATTTCAGAGCATGAATCCACTCAGCATTGCAGTAATACTTCTATAAAAGAAATCATTAAACCAATTTGTCACTCTGCAGATTTAAGAACAGGGTATAAAATAGTCTTCATTCTTGACTCAGTCTATTTATGCTGAATTTTTAAAACAAAGCAGATTGCAACTTTACTTAATCGTGTAATTTCAGAGCTAAAAAAATTTCATAAAGATTACATTTCCCTATTCCTATCTTATAGCTAAAGAAACAGGACCAGTGAAATCAACAATTTAACTAAAGTTTAAAACTAGACTACAGGACAGCTATTAATGATATGAGAATTCAGATCTCTTCATATCTATCAGACCAAAGGTCAACAAACTTTTTATGACAGGGGCCAGACAGTCAGTATTTTAGGCACTAAGGGTTAGACAGTCATTGTCACAGTTACTCAACTCAGTCACCATAGCACAAATACAGCCATAGACAAAAAGCAATAAATGAGCTGGCTCTGTTACAATAAAACTTTGTTTAGAAAAACAAGCAGTGGCTTGATTTGGCCTCAGACTGTAGTTTACCAGATGTGTATTAGTTTGAGTCTCTGTCAACTGCATGAGATTGCTTCTTCCATAATAAATCACATTCAAGAAGTTAAAGAAAAAGCATGGTTTTAAAATATAAAATAACCCAGTGGAAAGAGGCTGGGCTTTAAATTCAGAAAGTCATGGATTCTAATTCTGGTTCTACTCCTTCACCCACTAGTTAAGCAGCTTTGAGCTTCACTTTCCTCAAGTGTAAATGCATCTCAGAGTTTATAGGTCAAATTAAATTAGAAAGGATGTAAAGAATGACATTTTTTTTAAATGAAGGAAACATATTAGCCAGCAAGTTAAAGAATAAAAATTAAACAAAATAAGATTAACCTGTTTTTAAGATACTTTGAACATACATCCACACAAAGACCATTAAACTTGTTTTATGTATACTCAGACCCAATGTCTCTAAATGCTAGTATTACACAGTTCCTATTTCTGCTCATTCTATGTGCACCATTTGCTGAATTTGAAATAATTCTAAGTCATACGTTTAAACATAGGCTGTTACTATTGCACTCCAATGACATGGCTAAACAATTAGCTAAAATAAAAAACTGTGAGGCATAGCTAGCTCACAACAAACTATTTGGAGGATATTAATTCTTTGATTAATGAATGATATTTCCACTGAAGTAAACAAACTTACAGATAAGACTCTCAATGAAGGAAAGTGCAAAAATTTCACTATGCCTTAGAAGATCAGTGAAGTTTTCAGAAATGCAATAGACCACACAGAAGTCTAACAATAAAACAAAGCAACACAGTATTTCATACAAGACATCTATGACATCAAATTTCATATAAGTAATACAGCTAGGGCATTTTCTAAGATTAAAACTAAAAAGTTAACAATTTGTGAGCAAAATGCAAAGTTGTACTTAATTGTGCTTTTGACAATTAAAAACTATGTGCTGAAATTTAGACAAAATGTTCACTAAGATAACAGAAATCCTCCAATTGATTCTCTTAATACTTGATCAGTGAAGAAAAGCTATAAAGTAGTTATTTATGCCCAATACCCAGGAGACCAAACTATTAAAAGCAAACCTCAAATATCGTTGCTCCTGTGAATCGACTGAGAGCAGCAAACTCAAGGATCAAGGTGCCTGCACAAGCCGTACAGGTATCAGTCTCAGTACCTGTCCGAGCTTCTGGTTTTCTGATACCAAACTTCAAATTGATCTAAATAAAATCAGAAGATTATCATTAGTGATTATCAAGAGACAATGATTTCTGGATAAGAAACCATTTTTCAATTGAGACTCTAATCAAATCATGAGAATAACTGACAAAATAACACCGAAATTTTATCTGCTGATCTTTGTGACTTTCCAATTAGCATCTAGGGAAGTACATTCTAAGCACATACTATTCATGGGATAAGTAAGTATTCACTTAACTTCTTCTTCAAGGATACCAAAATTCAGTATCAATATAATAATTATACAAAACAAACACCTGCTATAACAATCATGTTCTCTGGACAGGTTGAACTAGTCAGTACCAAATTAGGAAACTATTCCAGTCCTAAAACAAACTGAAGTTTAACTGAGAATCTGTGAAAAAGTATTAGTATTAGTCTTTCATAGAGAAAAAACGAACTATATTATATATTTAAAAGAAGATTAAAATTTTATTCACAGGTTTTAAAATTCTGAAATATAGAGTATGTTACCTTGCTGACAAACTAACAAATAACACAAAGAAAAATGTTTCAACCAGCCAAATAACACCACAATATAAACTTGAACCAAGCTGACCAGAAATGAGCTCTAGGGTTTTATGTGGGTATAAAAAAATAACCATTAACTGCTCAAGAGCATTTCTGTCCAGCAAATATTTCTGTGTTGAAAGCATTGTTGCAAATATTATCAATTATGTATTCATATCCAAGAGAGGTTGATTGTACCAATTTTCATGAGCAAAAGCAGTATTTACTAAGTATATTTAAGAAGAATGGGAAGGTAGTTATTTTCTACCTGTAGTCCTCTTCTAAAAAAATAATTTTAAAAATTATATTGATACTTCTGAGGATAAGTAAGTAATATGACCGTCCATTTTAATTGATAATGACCTTAGTAGCTTCTGTTTCAATTTCTTATCTGCTTCTCATGTTATGACAAAAGTGAAGAACTGCTAGATTCTTCAAAATCCAGCACCTCCATTTATAATAAAAGCTATTTACTAAAAGTAAATTCAATTAACTAAACATTTAATGGTTTAAAATAATTTTGATTTCAATTTTAATATGCTAAGGAAACAGAGATTAATAAGAAAGTTTAAGCCACCCTAATAAGCAGAGAGATTTCAAATTTTAAACCACACAAGCAAAAGAAATTTCAAATTAGAATGTTTCCATTTTTTCCTCATTAAATTGGCTAAAAGTGAAACTTAAAGTCGTGTCTGGCTCTTTGCAACCCCAGGGACTATACAGTCCATGAAATTCTTCAGTCAAGAATACTGGAGTGGGTTGCCATGCCCTTCTCCAGGGGATCTTCTCAACCCAGGGATGGAACCCAGGTCTCCTGCACTGCGGGCGGATTCTTTACCAGCTGAGCAATCAGGGAAGCACAAATTGGCTGAAGAGAGATAATACACAGTGTGGGCAGTAGCATGACCCATGCACATTTACATAACATATGAAGTGTAAAGTAGAACCTTTCTGAAGAGCAACTGGTCAATAAGTACATAAAACGTTAAAAACCGTTACCTATTTTATGGCTTTTTTGTTTTTTCTTCTAGTAATTTATCCTTAGGAAGAAATAAGTAAAAAAGATGTATATAAGGACATTCACAGACGAGCTATTTAAAAATATCACAGACTAGATAGAAATTTAAATACAAAATTTAATACTAGTCTGTTTCTTAAACAAAAACAATAAAAAAGATGTTTTCACGATCCACTAAATCAATGGGTAAACGAATGGGCTGCGACGTCCAGTTTGAAAAACATAATATCACGCTGGATCTCCAGAGATTTCTTGATAGAGGAAATGAGTCTTATTTATATTGTTAGAGAAGTTATTATGGTAAGCCTAAAGGTTTGGAAATGAAAAACAAAACCAAAAACTCCCTAGGTGTTTTGAAAAACACAAACAGATTATTTTGTCTGAAATAGAACATGCATTTCACTGGGGTACGGGTATGAAAGAACCTCAGAAAGAAAGTTGATTACCAAACCAGAAAGAAACCTGGAAGTTAAAGGACATTCAGTGCAAAAGGCAGACTCAGTAAATTTCTGAGGGCAATTCGATAAAAATCAAGCTTTAGTAAGATTAATTTTTAAGTCTCTGAAGCAAAAACTAAAGAGAAAAGAGTAAAATATACATTTGCAGTAGTTTATGAATACAATTATATTAGTTTCAACAATAAAGCAACGGTAAGAAATAAAATTAACAGAGCTTGGTAATGGCTGAGGCGTCTGGCTCAGGTAAGAAGGAAAGAGTAATACTGTTGCTAATAATAAAGAATGAAATATATCAGGAGAGAGTTCTTCCCATCTTCAATAGTTCCTCTCCCTCTGCCTTAAATATAAAATTTTTTTGGACGGGCGGGGGTGGGGATAACTCCTAGGACTTCCCTGGTGGTCCAGTGGTTAAGAATCGACCTTGCAACTGCAATGCAGGGAACAAGGGTTCAATCCGTGGTTGAAGAAACCATGCTGTGGGGCAACTAAGCCTGCAAGCTGAAACTACTGAGTCCGCCTGCCACAACTAGAGAGAAGCCAACCTGCCACACCGAAGAGCCCATGGACTGCAATGAAAGACCAACGCAGCCAAATAAATAAATAATAATAATAAAAACTCCCTCAATTGACTGTGCTTGTGCTGCCAACTCGCCTTAACTACTATCATGAAGGAAATCTTAAAATGAATGTCCCTATTCTTTCACCTGCGTTGAATCCTTCTTCCCCTTTATCTTGCCACATTACATCCTTCAAGGCTCTGTTTACCCCTAGTTACCCTAATGTTTGCTGGAACATCTCCGTCTGAAACGCTTTTCTTAGTATTTTTAGCACCATACGCCACGTCGTGGTTCTCCTCCTAAGTCTCCGAACAATCTCCTTTTCACTGCTGTACTTCTTCCTCATTCCCCTCTGTCCTGCATTCTCTCAATATCCTCTCCTCTGGAGACTGAACACCTACTCTACTGCTTCCACCACATCGTCTGCACAAATAATTCTGAGCCCAAATTCTAGTCTGGCATTTGTTTCTTCCTTCTGCAGCATAACCTTATGCAATGACACAAAAAGTTTTAACGAATCTAAATTCTCACACCATTCAAATGCAAATTGACCAAAATGTTCAAATAAATTTGTTATAGAGCTTGAAGCAATCTTTTTTTCCAGCCTCAAGCAAGTAAGGAACAATGGCTGGATCACAAAAATTGATTCTTTCAAAACAGCAAAGAAGTATACAAAGGCTGCCACATTTTTCAGAATTACTTACTCTTGGATAAGGAAGGCCACTGGTAGTATTGAAAGCTGGTAAAAGTTTATAACCCAATTGCTTTGCCATTTGGAGAAGTTCATCATTGTACCACTGCATGTACTCGCCTTTTTCTTTCAGCATGATTGCCAGTGAGTGTCCGCCCAAGAGACCCCTACAACCAAAGAGATGAAACATCAGTCACATTGTACACATACTTTACACATCAGCACCTAAACAGATGTGGGTCTCTTGCTACCAACAATTTAGAGTACATAAGCTGAAACTCCAATACTTTGGCCACCTCATGCGCCGAGTAAACTCACTGGAAAAGAGTCTGCTGCTGGGAGGGATTGGGGGTGGGTGGAGACGGGGACGACAGAGAATGAGATGGCTGGATGGCATCACCGACTCGATGGACATGAGTATGAGTAAAATCCGGGAGTTGGTGATGGACAGGGAGGCCTGGCGTGCTGTGATTCATGGGGTCGCAAAGAGTCGGACATGACTGAGCGACTGAACTGAACTGAAGGAACAATCACAGAAAAAGACAATTTCTTACCTAACTCTGGCTACTGAGTTTGTGGCAAACCATTATAAAAACCATTATTAAACCGTGGCCAGTATGAAAAAAAAAAAAAGAATCAAATGTTTTAACTGTTGTAAAAGGTTTGGCCCCTGGAGAAGGGAATGGCAACCCACTCCAGTATTCCTGCCTGGAAAATCCCATGGAGAGAGGAGACTGGTGGGCTACAGTTCATGGGGTTGCAAAAGTGTCAGACACGTCTGAGCAACTAAACAACAACAACAAAAGGGTTTGGCATTCTTAAATACTGTTCAGTTCAGTTCAGTCGCTCAGTCATGTCCGACTCTCCGCGACCCCATAAATCACAGCACGCCAGGCCTCCCTGTCGATCACCAACTCCCGGAGTTCACTCAAACTCATGTCCACAGAGTCGGTGATGCCATCCAGCCATCTCATTCTCCGTCGTCCCCTTCTCCTCCCGCCCCCAACCTTTCCTAGCATCAGAGTCTTTTCCAGTGAGTCAACTCGTCGCATGAGGTGGCCAAAGTATTGCAGTTTCAGCTTTAGCATTAGTCCTTCCAATGAACACCCAGGATTGATCTCCTTTAGAATGGACTGGTTGGATCTCCTTGCAGTACAAGGGACTCTCAAGAGTCTTCTCCAACACCACAGTTCAAAAGCATCAATTCTTCGGCAATCAGCCTTCTTCACAGTCCAACTCTCAAAAACAACCTAGAAATCATTTATCTTAATAAGTTTAACACACTGATTTTAAATTTTAAATTTAATTATAGCACCAGGAAATCTCTGACTTTTAGTTAACATTAACAAAAATTCCCCACTCTCTATTAAATGTAATAGATTAATAAACTCTGTGAAAAGCTAAAAACTAGTTTTTAAATATAACTAATGAATAGGCTCACTTTGCCTATGTGACAAAAGGAAATGAGTTACAGTAACACAAAAATAACCATTAAATGTAAAAAATGTAATAATGTTGAAACGTGACTTAATAAATCCTGCACTCTTGTGTTCCAAGGATATTTCAAACTGTTAGTTCAAAGGTAATCCTATAAATTCAGTTTGGTTTGAGGAAGTGCTAAGGTTAGTAAAGATCCGTCTAGTCAAGGCTATGGTTTTTCCCGTCATCATGTATGGATATGAGAGTTGGACTGTGAAGAAAGCTGAGCGCCGAAGAATTGATGCTTTTGAACTGTGGTGTTGGAGAAGACTCTTGAGAATCCCTTGTACTGCAAGGAGATCCAACCAGTCCATTCTAGAGGAGATCGATCCTGGGTGTTCACTGGAAGGACTGATGCTAAAGCTGAAACTGCAACACTTTGGCCACCTCATGCGACGAGCTGACTCACTGGAAAAGACTCTGATGCTGGGAAAGGTTGGGGGCGGGAGGAGAAGGGGACGACAGAGAATGAGATGGCTGGATGGCATCACCGACTCGATGGACATGAGTTTGAGTGAACTCCGGGAGTTGGTGACGGACAGGGAGGCCTGGCGTGCTGTGATTCATGGGGTCACAAAGAGTCGGACACGACTGAGCGACTGAACTGAACTGAAGGTTAGTAAAACAGATAAGCTGGGAAAAAAACTGTGATGTAGCTAATATGCAAATACCTGACCTATTGTCAGTCCTTTCTTAACAACATGCAAGGATCACCTCTGACTTGAGTCTGCACCTTTGAGTCTACAGCGGGTCCCAAAGCTTGTTGCTGTCTGTGCCGCACATACTGCAGGGTCCTTCTGCAGTCTCTGTGTTTTACACTATCCCACCTTTTAGTTTTTAAACATAAGAAATTTCTTGCTTTACTACCACCAAGAAATAAAGAGTATGCCCTTATTCTTCTGTTACTAAAATTAGACTTTAGTATCTCACATACTTACCCAAGAACTCTGATGTTTGTTTCAAAGACTGATACAACTACATCATTATCTAAGTTAACATCTCTTAAAACTTTTCTCACTGCATCTTCAAATTCTTTAGTTTTATTTAATACCTAGGAGAAGAAAATTATTGAAAGTAAAGTTATTTTCAACCAAGACATAGAGAAATATCCTCAGAATGAGCTAGTAATAGCAAGTTAATACCTTAAGATTCTAAAAAATAACAGAGAAAAAAATGTTTCCTTTAAGCATATTATAAAAATATGATACTATCTAAAACTGAAAAAGATTAAATGCCTATTTATATTGCAAGGAATCTTTATGCACTTTTTTTTAAGACATACTGAAATATCATTAGGACTTTAAAACAATCATCATCAGAACTGTTAGCTGGTGTGTATAACCCACGACCTAGAGCTGCGAGAGGTGAACTCTACTGGGATTTGGTTCCCAAACAAAACAAAACCCACCCTATTCATCAAATGTTGTTTTAAAACTTGCTTAGTCTCAGAAAAAAGCACAACCTCCAGGGAATGATCAATTGATCCTAAACCATACAATGCTTGCCATCTTCACCCCACGGACGGCAAGGCCCCCAACTGAGGAGGCAGTGCAATGCTGCGCTAAAGAACAAGATCTGATTTGAATTCTGGTTCCTCAGTCTCATCTCTGAGCCCGTTCTTTCACCTCCAAAAAGAGGAAATACCTATCCTCAGAGGTTTGTTTTCCTAAATGAGGTAATGCATGTACAGTATTTTTAGTAGAGCACCGACTTAGCAAGTGCTTGATACCATTACTATCTATTATTACCATTATTACCATGAGGGTCTATAATCCTGAAGAAGAAGGTGCTCTACTGACGAAGGGTCTATAATCCTGAGAAGGGTCTATAATCCTGACGAAGGGTCTATATTCCTGAGAAGCTAAATAATTTGGCCAACATCACATATTAATACTGGATGATCACTTCCTGGTACTCCTTGCCACAAGGAGCAAGAACTCAGGTTACAGCAAACAGCACTCTTAAGAACTCTAAGAACTCTGGATACTTGCAATGAGCTCCAGAAGAGGGTCACCGTCATTACAAAGGTTGTGTCAATTTTTCAGTCTAAATTAAGGTTGCACAAGTAGATGTTATTTAGATCTCAGGTCCATTAAAGGTAGATTTCCTTTACCTGACTGTTTAAACTTTTCGTTTGATAATATTTTATAGTGCTTTCTCATCTGATCTGATATTTCACTAAAAATCCTAATCTAGGGACTTCCTTGGTGGTCCAGAGGTTAAGAATCTGCCTGCGAATGTAGGGTTGATCGCTGGTCTGGGAAGATCCCACATGCCAAGGAGCAACTAAATTGATGCACCCCAACTACTAACTAATTGATGCACCCCAACTAAATCGATGCACCCCAACTACTGCACTAGAGCCAGTGCTCTACTGTCTGGGAGCCACAACTAATCAGCTGTTTTCCCAACTGCTGAAGCCCAAGCACTTAAAGTCTGCACTCTGCAATAAGAGAAGGCACAGCAACCAGAAGTCTGTGCCCCACAAAAAAGAGCAGCCCCAACTCGCTGCAACTAAAGCAGAGAAAGCTCGTGCACAGCAATGAAGACCTAGCACAGCCAAAAGGAAACAAAAATTTAAAAAATTCTAAGTTAGGCATAAAATATAAGAGTCTGACTAAAATTTAAGTAAAATTTAGGGTAAGCCTTGAATATAATATAAAACCTGATTTTAAATTGAGTGCTTTTCTTTCTCAGTCTCAAACTCCATGTAAATTCTGAAGCCACAAATGTGAATGTACAAAGACCTGTATCACTTCTGGGAGACACAACTGTTCTACTCACTCCTCACACACACACACATCTTTTTAATATAATTCTGTTCACCTTATTCTTTCAAAGTCTATCTCCTGAGAATTTCTCCCAAGAATAGTACCTATGCTATCTGTTTCAAAGAAGAATAAAAATGAGAGTTTTGTCCATAATTAGCTAAAATCCATTCTAACAGCTCCATTAGTTGACAGGTTTCTTAAGCTCCTAACTGATTACAAAGAACAAATTCAGGCCTCTTCCCTTCCCCCCTTTAATTTGTTCAGTATCTTTCTCTCTGTAGATTTCATGGTAACGTTGACGTTAGTAGTAAATTTAAAGTTTCAGTGTTTGATTTCCTAGAATTATGAACAAGAGTTTAAATTGAAAGATCAAACTCTGTGACAATAGAAGTTCTACTTAACATATTATGGTATGACCAAAATAAAAACAATAAGGTTGCATCCTGTCACAAGTGATATGTCCTCTAATATTTTCAAATAAAGAAACCACAAATCAAAAAATGATCACAGAGTAAATTAGAAATATTAAATACTTGTACTGATAAAATGTACAACATTCCTTCTAAATGTAGGAAAAATTTTCAAACTAATTTAATTCTTCTGTTTAAGTAGATATTAACAGGTATCTTAGATATCCAATCTAGGCCCTCCTGAAGTGAAAACAGGGGTCCAGAGAAGCTAAATAATTTGGCCAACGTCACATATTAATACTATATGAACACTTCCTGGTACTCCTTGCCACAAGGAGCAAGAACTCAGGTTACAGCAAACAGCACTCTTAAGGGTGGTCTGCTGACCAGCAGCAACAGCACCACCAAGTGGCAGTTTGTTAGAAAAACATCTCCTTGGGCCTGCCTTCAACCTGCTCCATCACAATCTGCATTTTATTTTAGCAGATCCCCAGGTGATTTGTAGCGAACAAGTCTAAAAAGCACTGCATCATTACACGTGGTTCTCAAACTTTAGCATATATTAGAATCATCTGGAAGCTTTAAAAAAAAAAAAAAACACTCCTGGGCATTACACCCAGACTTTCTGATTCAACAGGCCTGGGATGAGGCTCTACAATTTGCATCTCTAACCAGTTGCCAGGTGATGCTGATGCTGGTAGTGCTGGAATCACATTTTGAGACCCACTGCCAAAGTGGTTTAATTTCAGAGAGGAACAGAACCTATTTATAATAATGGCTGCTCAATTAGAGACCAGTAGATTTCTAAATATAGGGAAGTTATGCAGCCTAGAAACACATTTTCTCCTTCATTTCTGATAAAAATTTTTAAAACACATAGAATATCTGAGGTCGAGGCTCATAAAAATCAGTAAGAGCTTAGAGAGAGATGATGGAGAGCTTCCAGTATATAAAGATAAAGCCAAGATGACAGAATGCGAGTACATCCACCTATGGTCTTTCCTAATACACAGCTACTGCCCCTCACCCACTCCCCTGTATCAAGACAGACATTAGGTGTATCATCCAGCTGCTGCTGCTGCTAAGTCGCTTCAGTCGTGTCCGACTCTGTGCGACCCCATAGACGGAAGCCCACCAGGCTCCGCCGTCCCTGGGATTCTCCAGGCAAGAACACTGGAGTGGGTTGCCATTTCCTTCTCCAATGTGTGCAAGTGAAAAGTGAAAGTGAAGTTGCTCAGTCGTGTCCAACTAGTAGCGACCCCACGGACTGCAACCTACCAGGCTCCTCTCTCCATGCGATTTTCTAGGCAAGAGTACTGGAGTGGCTTGCCATTGCTTCCTCTGATCATCCAGCTACACTTATAAATAAATAACACCACTTAGCTTCTCCCAGGGTGACAATTTGTGTCTCTGGGGATACCTATTTATCTTTCTCTCTTCTCCTATCACAACAGAACACACAGGACTACTAAACCAAAAGTAAGGTACACAATGGTCTCTCTCATAGTCTTTATAATATGGTTCACATTCTGAAAAATGAAATCACACCTTTCAAAATTCTGATACAGCTAAAAAGGTCTAAACAATCATGGGCTTCTCAACAAAAATGTCTCAACTATGGCTAAATTTTATAAACAAAGAGAGGCTTTAGAGAAATACATAATAATGCCGGGTCCCACTTCAGGAAAATTAAATCAGAATAACTTGGGAGAGAAGGATATTTTTTTAAACTTCGTAAGTAATATTCCTAAGGTGCTGATATAGTTGAGAGTCTCTGATTAAAAAAGAAAAGAAAAAGAGAAAATAATCACCCAGTAAAATAAAAATATAGAAACAGTACTGGGAAGAAAAGCCCGGCTCTGAAAATTTTCTGCCACCACAAAGATTTTTTGTTGTTTTTAAAAATATTAATCAACACTTTAGACGTTAATTCAACTTCGAGAATTATGCCTTAAGGAAAATTCTGAAACAAGCCTATTTTTATACCATAAATGATCTGAGAGTAAAAAAACTAGAAAGATATTACATTCAGAAATCATGACAGCTGGAACTGAGCCATTCCCCTCTGCCATCACAAACCACCCCCAGTGAAAATTAATTTAAATAACTTTGCCTCCCATCAGGTTTAAAAGGAGTGCCAAGTAGTGATCACTTGGTATTAAAAATCACTTTTGAGAAAGAAGTAAATTTTTAATGGACCTAATATATAAAAATTTTAATTTAACAATTTCAGTATCACTGCAGCATGTCTTTCTGGAACAAGAATATCAAGAGCATTTTTTAGAATTACTTTCTTCCAATAGCTTCAATCTACTTGTCCAAAAGGAAACAACTTTTCTGATTAAGGGGCCATCATGTAAGCTAACATACCTATACATTTTGAGTATCTCCATGATTCTACATAATTCCACTTGACATTCACATGACATTATCAACTCAATAGTATGAAAGATTTATTTTGAAGCAAAGATCAAATTATCTTAAATTCTGAAAGCTTCTATTTCAGACTTACTGTACTACAATTATATTCATAGTACTTGAGCACACATATTATGAAATTCATAAAATAATTCAAGAAGAATCAAACCTACCACAAGAGTGTCCAAAGAATCAATCAGTGTCAGGGAAAATCTATGAAACAAGTATAATGACATACAAAACATTAGAATTCTGAATATTTGTATCCATGAACATATAAGACGTCCTGCATCCTACTGACTGACCCCGGCAGTTTCCGCTATTCCATTAACTAGTACTTTCATGCATCTACAGTACCATGTAACCTATAAAACACTGAAAAGAACCTGAAAAGCCTTAACATCACATTCACATTAGGCATAACTACAAATCTTTCAAAGTGAACAGAAATATTCATTAGCTCTTTTAAAAGCAAATAAATATTAATGCATTAACACCTTATAAGTGTCAACGACTATACACGTTCTAAAAGTCACATTCATCTTAACAAACGACTCAACTTTTCACTGATCTAAGAGGTAAACAGATTAATATTGTACAAAAGATAACAGAAAGGAATAAAGGACTTTAATGTAATACTTAATGCAGTCTTTGAAATTTAACCAATTCCCAGATACACAATTATACACTGCCTCTAAGATGCCTTAAGACTTGAGAACTTTGAGATGCCATGTTATGCCCTTTGTTAATACTCACTTTCCCAAGGCATCATCAACATCACCCCGACTTGGCTCCTGGCCTCTAACCCGACCTCTGCAGGTCAAAGGCATGAGTTCATCTGCTGGGTAAGCATGTTCCTGCAAGGAAAGTCTTAGTGAGTCACTAAGGAAAGTGTACATCTTTTAGAGAACGTAACTTTTCAGATCTTTTTTTAACAAAAATTAATCAAAAGTTTTACTATTCTTACAGTCCATGAAACCTTAAAAGAAAACTTTTTAGCTATAACTATGTACTTGTAAACTACAAGAAAATATTTCCTGAAAACTCTAATAACAATCCGTTTCCCCTCCACCCAATCTCACTTCCCAGAGAGATAACTGCTGTTACAACTGGCATTTATCGTTCCAGACCTATCCACATACATAGAAATACATGCACATACATCATTTAAAAATTTCATTTACAAACAGGTACTCATGCCATATGGCACACACTGTCCTACAATGTGTTCACTTAAATCACTCTGGGGTTTTTCATGCTGCAATTCTACAGATGTATTTTATTCTTTTTAATAACTGCATAGTGATAGTTTAATATTAACTAATATTATTGAGTACTTATGTTCTAAGTACTGTTCTATATATTTTAGTTTATTTAATTTATCACATAACCCTCTGAACCAAATTCCATTATTTCTGTTTTATAGATGAGAAAACTGAGGGCCGGAGAAATTAAGTAAGCCAACGCCATGCAACCAGTAAATGACAAATCCAGAATGCAAACGTGGCAACCTGATTCCAGAGCCCACACACTTCATAGGACCTGCTCCTCACGGTATTCCAAAGTATGGGTACTGATGAACATGTAGGCTGAACTCAATTTTTGCTGAACAAACAATGCTTCAATAAACAGCTATATGTCCATATCTCTTGTACACATGCTTGTATTCTATGGATTAAATCTCTAAAACCAGACCCAGTGGGTCAAAGGTATGGATATTTCATTTTTTCTGTGCTGTGCTTATCCAACTCTTTTCAACCCCATGGACTGCAGCCCGCTAGGCTCCTCTGTACATGGGGATTCTCCAGGCAAGAATACCAGTGTGGGTTGCCATTCCCTCCTCCATGGGATCTTCCCAACCCAGGGACTGAACCCAGGTCTCCCACATTGCAGGCAGATTCTTTACTGTCTGAGCCACCAGAGAAGCCCAAGAACACTAGAGTGGGTAGCCTATCCCTCTTCCAGGGGATCTTCCTGACCCAGGAAATCGTTCCGGGGTCTCCTGCATTGCAGGCAGATTCCTTACCAGCTGAGGTACCAGGGAAGCCCCTTCATTTTTGCTAGCTACTATCAAACTGAAGACAAAGATATACACGCTTAACAACACTCTCAGGCAATGATCAACAGTTTGCCAATCTCCCGGATAAAAAATGGTATCTCAAGTTTCATTACAAATGAGGATAAATATCTTTTGGCATTAGCCACTGCTACTTCTTTTTAGAAATGTCTATTGATACCCTTTGTTTATTTTCTATTGGTTGTCTGACTCCTTATACATTGTTATGTATAGTAAACATTTTTTCTCCTATCTTTCCTTTGGCTTTTAACTTTGATTATGGTACTTTTTACTTTAATCTTTAAATATGTAGTTAAATCTATTAGTCAACAAGGCTATCTTGGGTCTCTGAAAACAGCACTCTTATAATTTTATTTTTTATACGTCCATCTGGAATCTAATTTTGCTTATGATGTGAAGTGGGAATGTACTTGTATTTGCTCCCCCAAATAGCCAATTTCCTAAATACCACTTTTTAAACAATTCACCCTTTCCCTAACTGTTTGAAATATAGCTTATAAAGTGTCTACATGAACACACATTTTCATAAACTCTACTTTGTTCTACCGGAGAAGGCAATGGCAACCCACTCCAGTACTCTTGCCTGAAAAACCCCATGGACGGAGGAGCCTGGTAGGCTGCAGTCCATGGGGTCGCGAAGAGTCGGACACGACTGAGTGCCTTCACTTTCACTTTTCACTCTCATGCATTGGAGAAGGAAATGGCAACCCACTCCAGTGTTCTTGCCTGGAGAATCCCAGGGATGGAGGAGCCTGGTGGGCTGCTGTCTATGGGGTCGCACAGAGTCAGACATGACTGAAGCGACTTAGCAGCAGCAGCAACTTTGTTCTACAGACTTAGTTCCTACTCCCATTGCCCTACAGACCTAACTGTTTTACAAACCTACTTCCTGCTTCAAAACCATTGTCTTAATCAGTCTTTGCAACATGCCTTGCTACTTGGTTAAGCAATTCACTCCCCCCAGTTATTTTGTTCTAAATTTTCTTAATGAATTTTTCAAGTTTACTCTTCTGGATAACTTTAAAATTTCCTTAAAATTCCATTGAAATTTTAATTGAAAGAGTCTAAATTGGGGAGAATTGATATTTTTTACCAACTGAATCTTCCCATCTAGGACTACTATATCAATCAATATACTAGTTCAAATCTTTTATGAATTCAGTTTCCACCCAGGTCTCATATATTTCTTAATATTTATTAATAGGTACTTTTTATTGAAACAGGTTGATGTACAAAATTATGTAAGTTTCGGGTGTACAACACAATGACTCAACTAATAGGCATTTTATAGCTTGGCATACTATTGAGTAGATTTTTTTTTGGATGAACAACTATGACAGCGTATGATAATGAAGCACACGCAAGAATCCTCCCTCTTGTCTACTACACAGTGAAATGCTGTATATTTTTAAAAATTATTTTTAATACATAGCTAAGCTTTTGAACTGTGGTGTTGGAGAAGACTCTTGAGAGTCCCTTATACTGCAAGGAGATCCAACCAGTCCATTCTAAAGGAGATCAGTCCTGGATGTTCATTGGAAGGACTGATGCTGAAGCTGAAACTCCAATACTTTGGCCACCTCATGCGACGAGTTGACTCACTGGAAAAGACTCTGATGCTAGGAAAGGTTGGGGGCGGGAGGAGAAGGGGACGACGGAGAATGAGATGGCTGGAGGGCATCACCGACTCTGTGGACATGAGTTTGAGTGAACTCCGGGAGTTGGTGATGGACAGGGAGGCCTGGCGTGCTGTGATTCATGGGGTCGCGGAGAGTCGGACACGACTGAGCGACTGAACTGAACTGAAGCTTGAAAATAAGAGACTTTTCAGTACCAAAACTGAATAGTGGAGTGAGAAGATGAAGCTGCACTGACCACAACATGGGCATTAGGAATAGACAGGCTTTAAAGGGAAATATGTTAACACCCAAAGTGTCTGAGAGTTGATTTTGTTGGCCTTCCACGTGTGGCCATAACCAATGAAGTAGGCTCTTTAAGTGGAATAGTTGCTTCAATGAAATTGGACCAGAACATCTCCAATTACTTGGCTGCACATCTTAGAAAAGGAGAGAAACAAGAAAAGCTTGCTAAACTTTATATTCTCTTTAACCAGGGGACTGCCCCTAAGAGTCCCCCAAAATTAATAAAATGTGACTATAAGAAACACTCAGAAGCTAGATTCACTGTATTACATATTTCAACTTTAGATAATACTGACTACCTGATAAGGATAACAGGATTAATATACTCACCCTCTTCCCTAACTTGGGATTTTTATTGATTATATTATTATAAACAGTTTTCACTTTGCATGTTTTCACTATACACACACAAATTGAGATTCACAATTTAAACTTTCAGCAATATGGTTCAAGTTCCAGGTACCATTGTATTTTTAAATAACTGAACAGAATGCAAACTGAAGTGCCAGTTCTTCAATCCATAAATCACTACATAAATACCAGATGCTTCTTGTGATCAGCGATCAATCACATAACTTCTTTTGACGTGGAACTAGTGATTGATCACTGTGTATTTTTTAGTTCAAACAGCAAGCATGAAGCTTTATGTCTCCTTGTCACCTAGGGATAATCCTACATGACAGTTTATAAAAATAGATAATCAAAAGAGGAAATTAACCAATGAGGACGAAAGCTAACAAAGCAATGAAAAGTGGAAACACTGAAAGTGAAATTCACATTGAACATAAAAGATACTACAAAAGAAACAGTTGACTATGGAATGTTGATACTTCTGTCACTGAAGCAGTATCTAGATATGCAGCCAGAGGAATTCAGTAAAGGCCAAATTATCCACATAGATGAAAAAAGTGGTTGTGATATAATAATGCCTGCAGAAATTTCATGACACAGAGGGAAAAGGATAAAATTTTTGAAGTGGGTCCACATTTTGAAATTTCTGTATCTACCACACCAGGTATAGCAGAGATTTATGTCGAATCTTAAGTCATACAACAAGAAGAAGGCAAGCAAGGCGTGTCCTGTTCTAACTTCTCCTAGTGAGGTTCTGACAAAGAAATAATACAATTCCAAAGTCTCTAATATTTTGAATAACGGTACACTAAATATTAGTTTTAGCTATTTCAAAAACTTCTCTGTACATTTATATCTATCAGAAAGAAAATTTTAAATGCTTTGACAAAGATATTTTCAAAAGGTTTATAACATTTAGAGTCTTGTCTAGAATCATAACTTCCCCAGTTGCTAGTGTTAGAATTCTACTTAACTGGAGTCAATGCACACCACTTTTCTTTGACATTTCCATTCCTGAGTTTTTATCTCTTGGGTGCCTGGACTTTGCTCTCAGGTAAGTTATTTTTGTTTACTTTAAAATAGTGTCATCAGTATTGTTATTTCTGGGTTAAGCTGGCTCTTGCCTTACACCTGAAGAACAATCCGAATGATTATAAAATGCCTGAAAAATATTTTCTCTCCTTTAGAAGTTTGAAAATACTATTCCACTCTTCTTGCATTCATGAAATATCACCATGGCAGAGTTTCTAAGACTACTCTGATCCTTTGTACCTTGAATATGATTTGTTCTTCCTATACCTGTATGTCCATATGATTCTCAATTCTAAAAATTCAGCAAAAATATTCCTGACCCTCAATGGTCCAACTCTATGCTCCTGCCTCTCACTTAACACAATTATCTAGATTCCAAACTCATTACCATGTTTGCAGCAAAAAAAAAAAAAAAAGGTCAGGAACACTACACAGATGGTCACACAAAAGGAAAGACCCAAACAAAAAAGTTAGACTAAATACAAAAAGACTTGCAGCCTGCAATCCTTCAGGTTATTTTAAAAACTTCGGTGTTCTACAATGATTTATTTCCTGAGGAAAGGATTCCAGGTAACAAATGCTTTGATATAATTAGAATCCACGTGCAGCTACCAAATTCTAAATTCAATACTTTATAATTTTAATATTATATATATATTTTAGTGAAATTGCTAATTACTTTTGCATATGGCTTTGAGATATCAAGTTCCTAGCTACTTTTTCAGTTAATTCCAACAGAACCATGTTACCAAAATGCACAATATTTTTAATGCTTTATAGTTTTATATTTAACACGTATAAAAAACACTTAGAAGTAACTCAAGTAACATTTTTTAAAACTTGCTTATGTATTTTGAAAGATACTACATAAGAGATCATTCAAATGTTAATTTGATTGTAAAGAGCTCTTTTTAAATGGCTGCTTAGAAAGCTTAATAGTACTATTTTTAGGGTTTTGCAAAACACATACACAATCACCTTTATCTGAAATTAAATATGAAACTCAAACCCTAAGTTTATCCAGGTAAGAAAAACATTATTAGCAACTGAAAACCAGAATAATCAAATAAGAGAGCTTTGAACTGGGTGTAAAAATACTTTATGTCCCCCTGTTTCAACATTAAGGATAGAAACAAAACCACAACCTTTTCTTTTGGTTAACCACAAAGCAAACTACAGTTGGTTTGCATAATTTCAGAGCAATGCATGTGTGTGTGTGCTTAGTCACTCAGTCATATCCGACTCTCTGCGACCCTGCCAGGCTCCTCTGGCCACAGGATTCTCCAGGCAAGAACAATGGAGTGGGTTGCTATGCCCTCCTCCAGGGGATCTTCCCAACCCAGGGATCAAACCCAGGCCTCCCCTATTGCAGGCAGATTCTTTACTGCCTGAGCCACCAGAAAATCATAAAGCAAACTACAGTTGATTTGCATAATTTCACAGCAATACATACATGGCAAATAAACAGCATACATGGCATTACACTTCAAACATTCTGGCTAACTGAGGCGACAATAAGTCTTTCTCTTCAATGTATTGCTAGAACAAAGGATAAGAATTTTCATACTGCTATGACTAACAGCCACGAAAAAAATAAAACAAAACCCTTTAAAAATTATCACTAAAAATAAAACTCAGGTGATAAAAGTCCTATATCAATTAAGTATTGACAGAACATGTGCTTAGCGAAAAGCAAGAGCAAAAATATAAAACACGGTAGACTCTGCATCAAATTCTAAATTTACTAGCATTTGGATACAACTGCTTCAAAACACTCCAATCAGGGACTTCCTTTGCAGCTCAGTGGTAAAGAATCCACCTGTCAATGCAGGAGGCATGGGTTCAATCCCTGATCTGGGAAAGATCCCACATCCCATGGAGCAACTCAACCTGAAGGCCACAATTATCGAGCTAAGCCTGGAAATCGCAACTACTGAAGCCTGCGAACCCTAGGGCCTGTGCTCCACAACAAGAGAAGCCACTGCAATGAGAAGCCTGAGCACTACAACCAGAGTGTAGCCCCTACTCTTCACAACTAGAGAAAAGCCCGAGCACTAACAAAGACCCAGTGCAGCGAAAACATAAAGAAACATATAAAGTTTTAAAAACACTCAAATCGGGACTTTTCTGCTGGTCGAGTGGTTGAGAATCTGCCTGCCAATGCAGGGAACATGGGTTTGATCCCTGGTCCGGGAAGATTCCACATGCCTCAGGACAACTAAGCTTGTGCACCACAATTACTAAGCCCATGTGCTGCAACTACGCAGCCCGTGCCCTACAGCCTGTGCTCTGCAACGAGAGAAGCCACCAGAATGAGCATCCCTCAGACCGAAAGGAAGAGCAGCCCCACTCACCGCAACTAGAGAGAGCCTGGGGAGCAACAAAGACCCAGCACCGCCATAAATAAACACACAATTAAAAAACATGCAGACCAAAGCAGCATCCCAAACTGACTTTTCGGTAAAGCCAATTCCAAAAACTAGCCAAAGGGAAGAGACTTTATTCTACTAAAAAGAATAAGAAGACAAAAGTACTGTTTGTTTATAATAGTGAGCTACTGAAGACACCAAATCTATTTAATTCCCCATAAAATTATATACATTTTAAATGTTTTATTCCAGATCCTTATTGTTAAACACCTCACCTCCCTTCTTGAGGCAGGTAAGATATTCCTTCCTAAAACAAAAACTAAATGATATCTAATAAAACATCTATTATAAACAGATAGCATATGCTAGTTACTGACTGCACTTACATAATTTTTCAGTTCTCTTTTCACCCCAAATCAAATATTCCTTTTCCCTTTTGTTCACTGCTTATACTCACTAAGCCATGCTTCAGGTGGTTAGGATTCCATTTATCTAAACTATTAAATTATTAATACTTCTACCCTGAACATATGGTCCTTTGAGTACTATATTTTATGAAATGTTTCTCAGCACTGAGGAGAAATAAGTAACAAAACTGCAGTTATATGATAAGATTTTAAATTAAGCACAGAGTAGAATGCTGGCAAGCTTTAGAAGTCTGTACCCAAGAACAAAAGTTTCCAAATTCTTCAATATATGTTAATCAATTTGGTTTGGTCAATGATAAAATAAACTGAACTTATGAAATAATATTACATGGAATAAATGATAATAATGTAATGAAATAAAGTCCTGCTACCAACAGATATTTTTAGTAAATTATTATCAATAATGCAGAAAAAGTATTTGACAAAATTTAATAAATAAACTGTGATGATGAAAATTCTCAGCAAGCTAGAAATAGAAAGGAACTGAATATAGACCATCTATGAAAAACCCACAGCTAGTATCATACTTAACAGGGAAAGGCTAACTTCTTTTGTCACAAGATTAGGAGTGAGACAAAGATCTCACACTTCTTTTCAACATCATACAAGAAGTCCTAGCTACTGCTCTAAGAAAAAATAAAAGGTACATAGTTTGGAGGAAGAAGGAAAAATCTTTCTTTGCAGATCACAAGACTGACCATGTAGGAAATGTTATGGAATCTACCAAAAAAGCTACTAAAAATCATATGTGAATTTAGCAAGGATCTCAAGTTATCAGAAAAAGTTGTATTTCTGCATGGACAATTGAGAATTAAAATTTGAAAGACTATAATTTACAAGAGCATTAAAAATATTAAATACTTCTGAATAAATTAACAAGAGATGTGCAAGACCTGTACACTGCAAAGTACAAAACACTGCTAACGTTAAGAACTAAATAAATGTACAGAGACACAATCTTTATGGATTAAAAGACTTGATACTATTAAGAAGTCAAACTCTCCAAACTGATGTATAGATTTCAACATAATCCCAATCAGTATCTCCACAGGCTATTTTTTTTTTTTTTTAGAAATTGACAATATAATTCCAAAATTTACATGGAAGTGCAAAATATCTAAAATATTCAAAACAATTTTGAAAAAGAACAAAGCTGAAAGACACTGCCTGATTTCAGGATTTAATATCACTTAATTCAAGACTGATATGGATGGACTGATAGATATTTAGGATATTTAGATCAGTGGGAAAAAGATACAGAGTTTAAATATAGACCCAAGCATATACAGTTAACTGATTTTACAAAGGTGCCAAAGTAATTCCGTGGGACAAGGATACTCTTTTCAACAAACAGTGCTAGAATAATGGGATATCCACAAAGAAAAAATATAAACAAAGGTTTACCTCACACCATATATACAAACATTAACTCAGGATGAGTAATAGATCTCACTGAAAAAGCTAAAATCATTAAAACACCTAGAAGAAAACAGGAAAATCTTTGTGACTCTGGGCTAGGCAAATATTTTTTTAGGTAGGGTATAAAAGAAAAAGAATAAATTGGACTTGGTCACAAGTTAAAACATTTATACTTCAAAAGACATGAAGAAAATTAAAAGCCAAAGTACAGACGGGAAGAAAATATCTGTAAAACATACATATGATAAAGGACTAATATCCAGAAAATAGTATATCTCTTATGACTCAGTTATAACAGGACAAATGACCTGATTTTAAAATAGCAAGAGATCTGAACAGATGTTTCACCAAAAAAAGATATACTAAGCACATGGAAAGATTTTCAACATCATTAGTCATCAGGAAAAATAAAACTAAAATCACAACAAAATACCACTATACACCCACTAGAATAGCTAAAATTAAAAAGACTGAAAATACCAAGTGTTGGAGAAGATGTGGAGTAACTAAAACTCTTAAACTGCTCATGAGGAATGCAATATGTTACAGCCACTTTAGAAAAGTCTGGCAGTTTCTTATAAAAAGTTAAACCCAGCAATCCCATTCCTAAGTATGAAAATGAATGTCCACATAACAATCTGCATTCTCAAATTCACAGCAGTCTTTTAATAAGAGCCAAAGACTAGAATCATTCTAAATATGTATCAACTGGTGAATGATGTTTTACCAAGTCAACAAATACTACTGACCAATAAGTAGGAACTACAATATCTCCAACAACATGGACAAATCTCAAAAGCACCACACTACGGGAAAGAATGTGAACCAAACTACCACACACATATTCTAAGACGCCACTAATATGAAGTCCCAGAAAAGGGAAAACTAGTGACAAAGAGCAGATCACAACGGTTGCTAGAGGTCAGAGGTGGAGAAAAGGAACTGATTGCATAGGAGCATGAGAAAGCTTCTGGGGGGAGATGGAAATGTTCTGTATCATAAATGTGGTGGTAGTTAAACAACTGTGTACAACACAGAACCATGCATTTGAAATCGTAAATTCTTTTCTCTGTAAATTCTACCTAAATATATAGGAAGATGTGGTTCTATTGAGCCAAATCCTACACAGAGTATCACTGTATGACTTAAGAAACAAAAAAACCTACGAGAAGACACTATAGAATTTAAGTCCCTTTGGCAGTTTTTTTAGAATGTTCTAAAAGCAGAGGCCAAGGAACAATGATTAATAAAAGGTAGTCCTATAATTATTTACACACAAAAATTGCACATACACATGTATTTGTATCTTCCCTCCTCCTGACCATTAATATCATTTTTAAACTTATTTATAGAATTACTCTTTTTGATTAAGAAACATTAGGTACAGTTTCAAATGAAAATATGAAAAAGTTCTGAAGATGGATGGTGATATTTGCACAACAATGTGAACATAATAAATGCCATACATTTGAAAAGGGTTTAAACGGTAAAATTTTATGTATATTTTACCACAATGAAAAATGTTTTTTAAAAATCAGGAAAAAATATTTATAAGGAAGCTTACACAAATCTGGAAATCCACACGGAAGTTACATTTTAAAACAGTTCCTTTTGTTTAAAGGATAAATATTGATTTTTCTTTGAACTGTGCACTCGCGAAGATGAACTAAACTGAGGTTGCTCAGTCATGTCTGTCTCTTTGCGATCCCATGGACTATAGCCTGTCAGGCTCCTCCATCCATGGGATTTTCCAGTCAAGAGTACTGGAGTGGGATGCCATTTCCTTCTCCAGAAGATCTTCCTGACCTAGGGACCGAACCTGGGTCTCCCACATTGCAGGCAGATGCTTTACTGTCTGAGCCATCAGGGAAGCCCGTGCACTCACAAAAGCAAGCTTAAAAGTGAATAGGTATGATGCTCCTAGCTAAAGGAAACTGTGCTACTGTGCTTACCAACTCTTTCAGAATTTATTTATAACGTTTAGGTCTCTACCAAGGTAGTTTCTGTTTATAACAGTTGATAACTGAGCTGTCTATAGTCAACAGGAAAAACACTAGAAGACAGAGATCATCAGATCAGGGAGCTCAGATACAAAACAGTTCTGTATTCGGCGGCCTAAATACATGTATTTTGTCATCTAATTTAGTCTGCAGACTGGCCTCAGCACAAATACTAAAAACAAGCTAATAGAAGCCCTAAAGTGGCTGTGGTCTAAGGTTAAATAAGGTCGCGCAAGAACTGCCAAAAAACACATCTAATTTCACTTTATTTGGGGAAAAAAGGAAGTCATCTGTGCAATTCACTGTGGACAAACCACAGTCTGATTGAGGCTAGAGATCTGTCAAGTACATTTGTTATAATTGTTAGTATTTATGCTACTGTGTGCTTAGTCGCTCAGTTGTGTCTTACTCTTTGTGACCCCATGGACTGCAGCCCACCAGGCTTCTCTGTCCATGGAATTCTCAAGGCAATACTGGAATGGGTAGTCATTTCCTTCTCCAGGGGATCTTCCCAACCTAGGGACTGAACCCAGGTCTCCTGCATTGCAGGCAGATTCTTTACTATCTGAGCCACCAGGGAAGCTAAGCTCCTTATGATGCTGAGACAGCCTCAAATAATATTCTTAGTTGATAGAATGCATGTGTTCTAAGCCTCCTGAGTCATGTCTCTTTGTGACCTTATGGGCTGTAACCCGCCAGGCTCCCCTCTGTCCATGGGATTCTCAAGGCAAGAATACTGGAGTGGGTTGCCATGCCCTCCTCCACAGGATTTCTCAACCCAGGGATCAAACCCAGGTCTCCTGCATTGTGGATTCTTTACCATCTGAGCCACCAGGAAAGTCCAAGAATACTGGAGTAGGTAGTCTATCCCTTCTCCAAGGGATCTTTCCAAGTCAGGAAATTGAACCAGGGTCTTCTGTGTTGCAGATGGATTCTTTACCAGACGGCATGCCTCGAACAGGAAAGAATGAGTGTGTTTGAAGAAAGTTCTATGCACCATCTAGGGAAGGAGTTCTGAGTTAAAGCCTCGATAAATTTTAGGAGGGCCATTTCAATCTCAGGTAGACATGGCTAGTAGCCATGATGATAGTAGCATCAGTAGCTGGTAGCAGTAAACACGTAGTGCTTCCTATCTGCTGGACACAAATTCCAAGTACTTTAATTATATTAACTTGCTTAATCTTTAAAACATTGTGAGGCACGCAAACCATTTTAGAGAGATGAAGAAACAGGTTCAGGGAGATGAGGCAACTTTCCCACTGTAACCCAGCTGGTAGGCGGCAGAGCTATCGCAGGGTGTCCTGTCCATTTCCAGAGTTTTTGCTCTTAATATTATTCTGCTTGTCTCTGGAAAATAACATTGTTTTCCCAGAACCAAGAAAGTTAAAAGAATTGCTGTAATTGTGTACTAGACTGCAGAGTAATATTTTTAAAATCTAGTAAGAAATGAAAAGTTTTCAACATTTATTAAAAGCCATTTTAGCACAGAAGGCAACTGACTACAGCAGAGTTGTACATCCCCAAATTTACCATTAACGTATACTTTTAATAAAATTTATTAAACAATTTCTGATTTTAAAAGGTAAAGGTATATCACAATAATCAAATGCAAAAAAAAAATCATTTGATTATACCTTCGTAAGAATTCAAGTCAGTGCTTTCAAGAATAAAAACAAAACAAAACAAACATTTATGTACCAGGCATGATGCTAGCTGGGCTTCCCTGGTAGCTCTGCCTGCAATGCAACAGATCTGAGTTTGATCCCTGGGTCGTGAAGATCCTTAGAGAGGAGAATGGCTACCCAGTCAAGCATTCCTGCCTGGAGAATTCCACAGACAGAGGAGGCTGGCATGCTATAGTCCATGGGGTCACAAAGAGTCAGACACAACTAAGCAACTAACATTTTCACTTCATTTTTTTATGATGCTAGTTAAATATAGGACAAATAGAAGATGAATTTATTAAAAAGTAAAGAAAATGGCCCTGTGATCTCAAAAATCTTATACTCTACAATAATCCTTTGTACTCATCCCCATTTTTCATAGGAAGACACTGCTCAAGGGGGTTAAATGATCTTTTTAAGGTCCAAGCTAAATAACTGACATAGAATTTGAACTCAAACCCATCTAACTCCAAAATCTATATATACTTTTACTCTATAACAAGCTAATAGTGTTTCTGAGTATAGGAACTAGAAAAAAAATGCAACTGATTTCATATAACAAGTACAAGGTACCTGGTCTCTATTTTAAACATTTTAGAACTGTTTCATGTTAGCTGAGAACTTGAAAAGGGGAAGTGTGAATTCTAGACTAAATCTTGGGTTACAAACCTCACACAGTTTGAGCACAGCACAAGTACACTGCAAGAGTCACTCATGTCGTAAAATAGCTGAACATTTTAAAATACATATTGCAGTGGACTGCAGATGGGTGTGACTCCACTGGAAAAATGGAGGGCAGGGGGTGTTAATTCCAAGAGTTTCTGGTCTTTGGAACTGAAATCCCTCTCCTTTAGATCTTGCAGGCAGATGACTGTAATAAAAGTTACCCAGTTAGGGTCCATAAATAAGAACTGAAGTCTTCTGAGGGCTGCCATTGGTAGCTGCTCTGTCAGAAACTCATTTCTACGTCAGGAAAAAATGTACTGATAAAACTTTCAGCTGTTTACCTAATAAGGAACAAAATGTTACAGATACTGTGCTTCACAAAAGAAGACCCTATTCACAGTGACATGTATTGAATTAATCCAGCTGTATAACATCTTATTCAACTTTGGAACTAAAAGTATGCATTTATGACATGGCTTAGGTTTGAAAATGTAACCTGGCCACCCTAAAACTATGAGCTTAGAGAAAATTATGCTTTGCCCAAACTGAATTAACCAGGAATAAATGATTTTGAAAGGAATGTTAAGGGAATGGCCGAGTCTTGAGAAATGAATTCAAAACTGTGTTTTCAACATGGTTAAAAACACCCAGAACTTCATCACAATTATGTCCTAAAAACATTTAAGAACTCAGTATGTACTCTTAAAAGCTGTACAATATAGAAGGGAATAAGAATTACCAAATATAAGACAAGCTTAAAATTTTTTTTTAATGTATAAAAACGTATGTACTTACATGTTCATAAAGATAATGTAAACATATGAAGATATTTGGGTAACAGAAAAATGGATTCAGAATCAGTTGAAAAACACAGCAGAATCAATTAAACTTAGTTCTTTGCCAAACTTTCCCCAACTACATTTACAGGCCTTAATCATAGAAGATATGCTGACATGACAATTACTTCATAAGAAGTAATTCTCAGAATAATCTGATTAAACTCATCAAAATTACACAAATTTACTTGTAAAATTATCTTTCGAACTCTAAAATTTTCTGGCTAGATATCTTTTAAAAATTATTATAATTCTTTTTTTTGCATTTTAAGATCATTTTATTGGGGGAGGCAAGAGGTCACTGGGGTCGGGGGGGCAGCTACAAATGCCCTTCCCCACCTCCTAGCCCTGTACTATTTAATTAAAATTAAATTTTTAGTTGTGGTAGAAATCATGGAACATAAACTTTACCATTTTTAAGCATAAGTTTAGCAACATTACGTATATTCACTATTGTGCAACAGGTCTCCAGAACATGTTTTGCTTTGCAAAACTAAACTTGTTATTTCGTCTCAAGTGAGCACTAAGGCATTTAAAAATTATATGGACCAGCATTTCTAGAAAGCAAAATATATTCAAATCAAGGCCCACTGTGAGGATATCATTTGGACAGAAACTAGGTGACAGTCTCACTCTCTGAAAGCAATGGTTTTCTTCATAAAGTGAATAAAGTAATTTTGTAAATACTTTTTTGTTTAGTTAAGAGAAGCATTTCCCTTAAGGCAAAGATATTTACCATATCTAACTACACAAACTATTTAATACACACCATTGATAGCATCAAAGGAAACTATTTAAATACAGTTTCATAATCTAATTAAATTTATTCTTACCTATTCAATATATTGGTTCTCTAAGAACCACTATCAGGAATACCCTGCTACCCTATGTTCACACTATTTTTAAAAACTTCCTTTAAAAATGAATTTTTAAAGGAAATTAAATTTATTAATTCAAGCTGTAAAATTCCCAGTTGACTGCACTCACATAATAATCAGCTTACATAAAAGGTATATAAAGATAAGCTTTCTACTTACCATATAGTTACCATAAGCATGATCAAACATTTCCAGTACTTGATTCCTAATTTTAAAAGAGCAGAAATGGGAAAAAGTTAAATCTATTCTACTTAATGTCTTTCAAAAAGTTAATGCTCCTTCATAAACATATACCAACAAAAAAACAAAAGAAATATTTAGTTAGGAAGGAACACAGAGTCAGTAAACAGACCAGTGTTAGCAGACAAGCTTTCATGAATCACACAGAGCTAGGCCAACCTTTCACTATTCCAGAAATTCATATAAAATTCATCTTAAACACTCTTCCCTAAGAAAACTGTTGAAGGATGCATGCCATGCAGACAGAAGAAAATCTGATGATGAAAAACAATTACCTCTTAACAAAATTATTTAATATAAATGTCTCGAAAGGGGAAAACAATAAAGAGCCCTTAAAGAAATAATTATTAACATTTATTGCTTATACTAAACATTCTACCAAAAAAAAAGAGGTGGGAATGTGTATTACTATAAAATAACAATACTCTATCAAGCCTCTGCCTTTCCCCTTAAATAAGATCACTAATGCCTAGTTTAACACATATCTGTTAATATGTTGGTCACATTTCCAAAAGCTGTATTTTATGATTCTATTGTGTATGCTCGTTTAAAAAACTGCCAAAAGTCAATAAACAATATTCATTCCTGAAGTAAGAAAACTAATCCTCAAAGAGATTTGTGTATTTGGTTAACTCTGTTTCTCAAAATTCCAAAATGACTGTTTAAAGTGGAGATTTCTGATGCCCACATCAGATTTTGCCTTTGTCATTCACGACCTGGTTAATTATGGAGGCTGTCCCCTAATAAGCCATTGGAGAAGGAAATGGCAACCCACTCCAGTGTTCTTGCCTGGAGAATCCCAGGGACGGGGGACCCTGGTGGGCTTCTGTCTATGGGGTCACACAGAGTCGGACACGACTCAAGTGACGCAGCAGCAGCACTGGCAGTTTTGGCTCTCAGAGCATGACAGAACTGCTCAGAAACTCATGGTTTCACTGACACAGCAGGACAGACCACAGCACTGTCAGAATATTGGAGAAGTAATAATGACATTTACTTTGTAACATTTAATACATGCTGGTCACTGTTTTAAACGCTTTCCGTATATTAACTCATTTAATTATTACAACAACCCTTATGTAATGATATTACTATATTATAGATGTGGAATATGAGAAACCAAGAAGTTAAATAACTTAGACAAGGGCATCCTGCATTGACTGAAAACGGCAAGGCCAGGAGTCAACTCCCTGTGTTGTTTCCTCAGTCACTCAGTTGTGCCCAACTCTGTGACCCCAAGGACTGCAGCACGCCAGGTTTCCCTGTCCTTCACCATCTCCCAGAACTTGCTCAAACTCAAGTCCACTGAGTCGGTGATACTATCCAACCATCTCATCCTCTATCGTCCCCTTCTGCTCCTGCCTTCAACTCTTCCCAGCATCAGGGTCTTTTCCAATGAGTCAGTTCTTCACATCAGGTAGCCCAAATATTGGAGCTTCAGCTTCAGGATCAGTCCTTCCAATGAATGTCCAGGACTGATTTCCTTTTGGATGGAATGGCTGGATCTCCTTGCAGTCCAAGGGACTCTCAAGAGTCTTCTCCAACACCACAGTTCAAAAGCATCAATTCTTCAGCACTCGGCATTCTTTATGGTCCAACTCTCACATCCATATGTGACTACTGGAAAAACCATAGCCCTGAATATACAGACCTTTGTTGGCAAAGTAACGTCTCTGCTTTTTAATACACTGTCTAGGTTGGTTATAACTTTTCTTCCAAGGAGTAAGCACCTTTTAATTTCATGGTTGCAGTAACCGTTCGCAGTCATTTTGGAGTCCAACAAAATAAAGTCTGTCCCTGTTTCCATTGTTTCCCCATCTATTTGCCATGAAGTGATAGGACCGCATGCCATGATCTTTGTTTTTGAATGTTGAGCTTTAAGCCAGCTTTTCTACTTTCCTCTTTAATCTTCATCAAGAGGCTTTATAATTCTTCTTCCCTTTCTGCCATAAGCGTGGTGTCATTTGCCTATCTGAGGTATTTGATATTTCTCCCAGCAATCTTCATTCCAACCTGTGCTTCACCCAGCCCAGCATTTCCCATGATGTACGCTGCATAGAAGTTAAATAAGCAGGGCGACAATATACAGCCTTGACATATTCCTTTCCCAATTTGAAACGTGGAAACAAGTCCATTGTTCCATGTCCAGTTCTAACTGTTTCTTCTTGACCTGCATACAGATTTCTCAGGAGGCAGGTAAGGTGGTCGAGTATTCCCATCTCTTGAAGAATTTTCCACAGCTTGTTGTGATCCACACAGTCAAAGGTTTTAGAGTAGTCAATGAAACAGAACTAGATTTTTTTTTCTGAAATTCTCTTGCTTTTTCTATGATCCAACGGGATGCTGGCAATTTGATCTGTGGTTCCTCTGCCTTTTCTAAATCCAGCTTGAACGTCTGGGAGTTTTCAATTCACATACTGTTGAAGTCTAGCTTGGAGCATTTTGGACGTTACTTTGCTAGTATATGAAGTGAGTGTAATCGAGCAGTAGCTTGAACATTCTTTGGCTTTGCCCTTTGTTGGGACTGGAATGAAAACTGACCTTTTTCAGTCCTGTGGCCACTGCTGAGTTTTCCAAATTTGCTGGCATATTGAGTGCAGCACTTTCACAGCATCATGGGATTTGAAAGCGCTTAGGAGGAATTCTATTACCTACACTAGCTTTGTTTGTAGTGATGCTTCCTAAGGCTCACTTGACTTCGCATTCCAAGATGTCTGGCTCTAGGCAAGTGATCATACCATCATGGTTATCTGAGTCATTAAGATCTTTTTTGCATAGTTCTTCATATTTTTTCTTTTTTCTTCTTCTTCTGTGTATTCTTGCCACCTCTTCTTAATAGCTTTTGCTTCTGTTAGGTCCATACTATTTCTGCCCTTTATTGTGCCCATCTTTGCATGAAATGTTCCCTTGGTATCTCTAATTTTCTTGAAGAGACCTCTAGTCTCTCCCACTCTATTGTTTTCCTCTGTTTCTCTGCACTGTTCACTTAGGAAGGCTTTCTTATCTCTCCCTACTATTATTTGGAACTCTGCATTCAGATGGGTATATCTTTCCTTTTCGCCTTGCCTTTCCCTTCTCTTCTTTTCTCAGCTATTTGTAACGCCTCCTCAGATAACCATTTTGCCTTTTTGCATTTGTTTTTCTTGGGGATGGTTTTGATCACTGCCTCCTGCATAATATTAGGAACCTCTCCATAGTTCTTCAGGCACTCTATCAGATCTAATTCCTATAGCCAGGCTCCATTTCTACCTAGAGCTCTTACCCAGAATAAGCAGAGCCTGAAGCACTGAACTGAATCCTGTGTCCTCAGGGCACATCCTAGCTCTAAAATCCTCAGTCTCATCAACTGAAAAATGAGACTAATGCATCTACTTCAGTTGAAAGGATTACCCAAAATAATCCATGAAAGCATCAGATAAGTAACAAGGTCTCCATTTTTTTAAGAGTAAGTACTGAAGTGGCTCAGTGGCAAGGAATCCATCTGCCAATACTGGAGATGCAGGTTCCATCCCTGGGTAGGGAGGATCTCCTAGTGAAGGAAATGACAACCCACTCCAGTATTCTTGCCCGGGAAATCCCTTGGACAGAGGAGCCTAGCAGGCTACAGTCCGTGGGGTCTGTTGGACAGGACTTAGCAACTAAAACAAACAACAACAAACACCAGACTTAGTAAGTCAAAATCTGCAAGACGGAGACCAAGAAATCAGTCTTTCAATTAAACACTTAAATTTGGGGGAGTGAGGGTTATAACTCAAAAAACTACAAAAGTCAATGTTATGGTGAGGCAAGGCCAAGTCTCCCGATAATTATCGAAAGAAAAACATTTTATCAACAATAGTCTTGTATTAATTCTTACTGTTATACCCAAAGTTTCAATCACTAATATCAAGAATTAAGAGTCTTAAAGAAAATGGCTGGATCTATTTTTATTTTATCTCCTGTTGTATTGCAATTGCCATTTTAAAAGCTGTAATCATGGATGATGAAATACTGGTAACAGTAAAGCTAGCAGACAGAAAAGGACTAATTTCCAGAACCTGCTATAATAATCAGCAGAATCAAGTACACTCAACCTTGTGAATTGAACAAGCTACGTCCTACCAACTTTTTATAAATAATGATTATTTAAAAACGCCTAATCATTAAAAGGGGCTTCCCTGGTGGCTCAGGGAAAACAAGGTGATAAGCCACTTTGCTAAAACATTAATTCTTTATATGTATGATAGAATATGGATCAAGTTATCTCAGAAAATTATGGAGTATCTCTAAGAATCCTTCTAGACATGTTATTATATTGTAGGTGACAAAGAGCCCTCAAATTAGCTAATAAACAACAACAAAAAAAAGGAGCTAAATTTTCCCTTTAAGCACTGATATCAATAAATGGAATAAGGAAATTTCTTTTTCCTTCCCATGAAACAGAATTAATAAAAAATTACTGTGAAGACAAATTCCTGTAACTGGTAATAGTAGTGCCTAGACATACATATCACAGATAACATCAGCATTAACTTGTTAACCCAACTTTGCCCTCAAGCTTCAAGATGATGAATAAATCATGTTTGCAAATGATACATTATTTTCCAGTTCTTACATTTATGAAGCACATGGCCATCCCATGATCACCAAATTTCACCAATCATATTTCAAACGGGAGGTATTTACTATCCAGTTGAGCTCTCTCATTTTCTTAATTACACATATAAGTCCTAACAATCATATTTAAACAAAGAATAGTAGAATAACTACTATACTATACAGAAACACAATTTTCTATTGCGTTTTGGATCTTTAACAACTGAACAAAAATGTATTGGAAATCATGTCCACTCTTTCTTCACTATAAATAATTTCTGTAAGTCAGCTTTTTCTAAAGTTACATTGCTTGCCAATATGCTACAGACATTGAACTGTTTTACACTTCATTTTTAAAGTAAAAACATTAACAACTGCTGCAACATTTAAAACACAAAAGCAATAAATGAATTCCATGAAGTAAAAGACTATATATATCCAGCTAAATGATTCAAAACACTATAAACTGCAAGTGACCAAGGAATTTTTTTTTTTACTATTCCTAATCATTTCAGTCTTTATCATCAGTTTAGTTTGGGGGGAGGGTAAGGGAAGGGGCATTTTCTGCTTTTTATCATAAATCACTATTTGGATTTTTGAAAAAAACTGTACAGATAAACCTAACAAATCAAACTTCAGTCTCCTGAAAACGCCCAGAGGAGAAAACAGTCAAGCAATGTGTATTTGTGGTTTGTATCTATAGACTCTTATTATACTCTTATCCTAGAGTAAGGCAATCTAAATTAACAAGCCTAAATAATTGTAACATTTTTCATAAACGTTCTCAAACTCTGAGCTGAAATCTCAAGCCAATTTGGTTGGACTGCTCTAGTTAAAAATTTGTCTTGGTCAAAAATAAGTTATTCAAATGACTTTTCTTAACAAAAATTTTTAATAAAAAAGAGAAGGGATTTCCCTGGCGGTCCAGTGGTTAAGAATCTGTACCTCCACTGTAGGGGGCACAAGTTCCATCCCTGGTCTAAAAACTAAGATCCCCCATGTTGTGCAGTGTGGCAAAAGAAAGAAATAAAAGAGTAGAAATTTTAAAAAAAGGGGAGGGAGGGAGCAGCAGTCAAATAAAAATACTTGCTCTCCTTAAGAGACTTGAAGCATCTCTTTCTGAGTCTTATGGAACTAACTACAGCAAAGTGCAGGGTGTACAGGCTCTGAAGCACTGGGGAGCACTTGGGTTTGAATACTGGCTCCACCATTTACTTAGCTCTATAACTTTGAACACATCAACCTTGAGTTTCAATTTCCTCATCTGCAATATGGGCACTGCATTCACCTCATTAAAAAACAGGATTACAGAGACAGTATATGTAAAGTGCCTGGCACTGAACACTGAGTATTCAGTAAAGCAGTTATCATTTACATTAAATCTATAGAGAGAAAATTTAAGATCGTTATTAGAGTTTATTAGTCAATTTTGTTCGTATAGCTGATACTTTTTTTTCCAACAAGTGTCTTTTCTTGCTATTTTATTTAAAAACTAATGCAAGCCTGAGCAACAATTTCAGTAAAGTGGAAGTCTCTATCTAAAACAAATACTGATGGTTTCACGTCATCTCCATCATAAGTCCAAGAGGTAATCATCTTTCCATGTTTTTCTGAGCTTAGACAATTTATACTTTTAAAAAAGGGGGAGGGGATGGTACCACAGATATTATTCTATAACTTATTATTTCTTGAGAATATATTCTGGGCAGCCTTCTGATGGCCTAACTCCTCTTTGATGACTGAGTTTTATTCCATAATATGAATGTTCCGAGGGACAGCTCTGAAATAATGCACATCCTGTACATCTATCTCTACTGTAACAGTGCTTTTATTTCTGTACGATAGATTCTCTGAGATGGGATTAACGAATCAGAGAATGCAGACTATTTAAATTTCAGGAGACTGTAAGTACAGCAACTTACACTCCCACCAAGTTTCTTCTCACACCTCAGCTATCGAGGCAGTACTCTATTCATGCACTCTGCTTTGCATTTACTAACCTGATGGCAAAAAAACAGCTATTTCATTGTTCTAATCTGCATCTCTCACATTTATGAGGTTGAGCAGCTTCATGTTTATTAAGCATTTGCATTTCCTCTTGTGTAAGTTAACTCTTCATGCCCTTTGCCCATTTTCTACCAGTTCTTGGCTTTTCCCTTATTCATCTGTGGGACCTGGCCTATATTAGGAATACTGACTCTAAATGAAATGCTATACATATAGCTTGATGATTTTATGCCTTTCAAGACTGATAAAACTACTCTGAGTAAAGTGAACAGGTATACTTAATCTGGGCTACGAAGCACTACCATCCAATATTGTTCTACTATGAAGATGCAGTGCAAGAAAGCACTGCAAAGGAAACGGTAAAATGCGTAAAGTTCAAGTTCCAATGAACGCCCCCTATTCCGTAACAGGTGTAAACACGATTTCCTTAACTAGGGAGATCAGCCGCATTTTTCCCACCTGGGAGCTCATTGCTGCGAGAAATCTAACCACGTCTCTGAATGAAGCGCGACCGCAGAAATCTCGCGCGCAGGGACCCCGGCCGGAGCCCCCTTCCCGGGCCACCGGCATGGCAGCTGCGTTGACACACCGCGGCCGGTCTTGAGGAGCCTGCACAGGTCCCAGGGAGCCCGGGCGACAGCCCCGAGGCAGCCCCCCGAGGTGGCCTCGCGGGCCGGCGGGCCCCCGGCTTCCCGCACCCTGCCCACCCCGCCAGGGTCCTCTCGAGGAAACAGCCGTCCCCAGTCGCGAGGAGCGGCCACCGCGCGCCGGGTCGCAATGACAGGCACCCTCGCCCGTGGTCAGCCTCACGAGGAAACCCACCCCAGGCTGTCAAGCACCCTCACCCAAGCTTCTGCTTCTCCTCGCGACTCATGGGCGCGGCCGCCGCCGTCCACACGGACGTGGCCGCCACCAGGCACAGCGCGGCCGTCGCCGCCACCAGGCTCCATGGCGCTCGCTGGGGGACCGAGGACCCAGAGCCGCGGCCGCCGCCGGCTCCGCTCATGGCCCCGCGGTTCCGCGCACGCGCAGCTGCTACGCCCTGCCGGGGGGACACATCGCCGGGCGCCGGCGGCGAGGGGGCTGCGAGCCGCGCTGAGGGCGGGATGCGGAGGGACGCGAACGGCCGCCGTCGCCGAGCAGTCTCCCGAAGCCACCAAGCCAGTCCCCGGCGCCAGCGTTGCCACCGCCCTCGGCCCTCAGCGGCCCGGAGCGCCTCCCCCGGCTTTCCGGTGTCGTAGTCTAGGAAACCGCCTTCCCAAACGCTACTTCCGGGTAGAGCCCGGGCACGCTGCGCCTCAGGACCAATGGGGACCGGACTGGAGAAGGGCTGGCTCCCGGGGACAGGAGAGAACGTTGGTCGGCAGAAGGGAGACGTGGACAAAAGGCGGGACTGGGGAGGGACCTCTCCGCTCGGCCGTCCTCCGACCGGGGCGCTTGAGACCCGAAAACTACGGATCCCAGCGTGCACCGCTTCCTCCCCAGCTCGCTCGTAGTCCGACCCCACCCGGGCCAAATTGCCACCCTGGGTGGGCGCGCTGCACCCTGGGACGTGTGGTCCTCCGAGGGGCTGGAGTGGGTCCTGCGATCCCGCTTGCCCGGGCGCCCGGCAGCCAGCGGCCCCCTCCGTGGTCTGCAGAGTCCGCGGGAAAGCCCGTCAGGTCTTTATCCTTCTTCCTGCGAATACGTTTCGCTGCGGGCTGGCAGGAATGAGGCTCACACGGCCTCAGGTCAGTGCTGCACGCCTTAGGGAATAATAGTCTTCTTGGGGCTTCCCTGGTGGCTCAGATGGTCAAGAATCTGCCTGCAATGCAGGAGACCAGGCCTCTTTTTCAGGGAAATTTCAGTACTGTAACAGCAAAACTGAATTGAGCCTTTGACGGCAAAGTGCTGAGAGTTTTTATTTGCATTCGCTCATGCACTCTTCTCGGCTTGAATAGGTAAGTACCACCGCCCCCAGGAAACCGAGGTGGAGAAATTAGGTTTCAAGCCTCGCCACGCTGCTGAGTTAGATTCCAACCAATCTCTGTGACTCGAAAGCCCTAACGTGTAACCAGAGTGAAGGAGGGCACGGGAGGCCTGGTACTTGATTAATAATATTCATCTGAAAAGCTCAGCGTCAGGAAACTATTGTGAGCTGCGAAGAAAGTTTAATGAAGACCAGAACTTGCAATTTATTTTGATGACCAAGTCCCAGGTTAACCATTGGCAAAATGAGAAGATAAGTGCCTCTTGAAAAACCACATCGTTTTTCTTGTGTGATAATTCAGTAGGTAGGTGCGGAGCTTAGGAGGGAGGGCATGACCTGTGTGACCGCAGGAAATCAGTTAGTCCTCCCCTCAGCAGCTCAACCCTTCGTCCTTGATTTCCATCCCTTGCATCATCTGCTTCCCTCTCAGACCATCTGTTCAGGTGACACCCATGACTCTTGCGCTTTCACTGTCCGTCTGTCTTAAATTGCAGGTGTTTCCTGCATCTTAAGGTTGTCTTTTTGTACTCTATTCTATATTCTTTAAAACTCTGTCAGTTTTCTCTTTGTACTCTATTCCTTGGTGATTTCATCCCCTCTTGTGGATTCAGCCATCATATCGCTGTGGTTGATTTGTAACTCAGTAGCTCTCCTGATCTGTGTGTGTTTGTGTTTAGTCAGTCGTGTCTGACTTGGTGCAAACCCATGGACTGTAGCCCACAGGCTCCTCTATCCATGGGGATCCTTCAGGCAAGAATATTGGAGTGGGTTGACATGCCCTCCTCCAGGGGATCTTCCCAACCCAGGGATCGAACCCACGTCTCCCACGTTGCAGGCAGATTCTTTACCATCTGAGCCACCAGGGAAGCCCATCCTGATCTCTAGACCTCCCTAATAGAAATCCCCTTCTGTCTAGTCCAAGGGTAAGCTCAAATGTAATGTGTTCAGTGATTCAAATTAATCTGTCAGAATCATCTTCAATTCGTCGTCCTCCTTCACAAGCTATGTCCAGTCACTCGCTAATTATAGTCTACTTTTGCTGTCACTACCTTTCTTTATAGTGCGACTTCTGCTCAGTTCAAGCCTCCATTACTTCTCTCCTGAACCATCACAGTGGTGGCCTAAATTATTTCCTTGCCACCCTAACTTTTTGCTACGTTGCTACCAGAGTTGGCATTCAAGGATATCTGCAAACTCTCTGAACACATTATCTCCCTTCTGCCCCTGCTCTGCACTCAAGTCATAAGAGGTAACTGACAGAGCCTCATGTTATATCCTTTCTATGCCTTTGATCTTAACTGGCCCCTCTGCTGTCCCACCATCTTTGTCTGTAGAATACTGCCTAACCATTAAGTCTCAGCTCAGATTTCATCACCACAAAATCCTTCCAGAACCTTCCGGCCATCAGACGTCATCCTCTCATTGTATTCTGTGTCTGAATTATTGTTTTTTCACAGTCAGCCATGTCCACTAGATTGTGACTACTTGGAGGGTGTTGACTTCAGCTTATTCATGTATATGTTCCAGAACTCAACACTGTGCCTCTCCGATTGCAGATTCTCAGTAAATGTTGGATGTCTTTGTTTCCTTATCCCTTTAGTTTCCGTATCTATCAAGTGGTAATAATACAATTTTTATCTACTTACGTGGAGGCTGTGAAAACACATGAGGTAATTTCTGTGCAATATTTAATTTTATCGTTTGTACAGACCTGCAACCCCTATTTTACTTCCATCCTGGATCCTCTTTGGCAGCTTTAGTGATGAAGTTAGCTGAGTAAATAATACCTGGGAATTGTTCTTGGCTCTGACACAGAGAACATAGCAAGCTAAAGGTCAAGACCAATCATTCAGAATTTGAAAACTAGAACAAAGGAAATGGAAAAATAGTCAGTGACCTTCAGTTATATTGAAATGTGGTCAGGTCAGTTATTTGTAGTGAATTATTGGAAGTAACTCAGTTTTCTTTGCCTTCCTGATGATCCAAGCATTTATAAGAAATCAAAATCGACTAGTAACTGTCACTGAGAACTGACTCACTGGAAAAGACCCTGATGCTGGGAAAGAATGAAGGCAGGAGGAGACGGGGACGACAGAGGATGAGATGGTTGGATGGCACCACCGGACTCCATGGACATGAGTTTGAGCAAGCTCCAGGAGTTGGTGATAGACAGGGGAGCCTGGCGTGCTGCAGTCCATGGGGTCATAAACAGTCAATGACTGAGTGACTGAACTGATTGATCACTGAGCAACAGTGTCCTCAGGAAGGAGAAGTACTGGCTTTTAATATGTAGCGTTTTCTGTTTGTTTTTTCCCCTTGGCTTATTTGTTTTTAAGCTAACACTGCATTTTAAAAGTGTATAATGATAATATAGAACATATCTTTGTTGACTTGCTAAATAGTAAGCAACTTTTTCTCCCTCACTGAAATTCCATTTCTAGCCAGTTGTTGAGTCCATTTTTCTCTAATCTCTGCAAAATCCATAAGGATAAAAGCTGTGGTCTGAAAAGCAATGTAACCTAACAGATCTAAAGTGGAGCCCATGGAAGTGAAAGAAAAATATATTCACAAAAAAGAACCCATTTCAACCCCTTCCTAGAAATAATAGAAATTCTTAGCTAATTGGCAATTTGTGAACACAAGGAAACTTTGACATTCATTATTTCAAAACCTACACACATTATTTAGAACTCATATACTTAGTAATAAAAAGGATATGAGTTAAATAGGGCTTCCCTCATAGCTCAGTCAGGAAAGAATTTGCCTGCAATGCAGGAGACCAGGATTCGATTCCTGGGTTGGGACGATCCCTTGGAGAAGGAAACGACAACCACTCCAGTCTTCTTTCCTGGAGAATCCCATGACAGAGGAGCCTAGCAGGCTATAGTCCATAGGGTTGCAGGAGTCGGACCCAACTTAGTGACTGAACCACCACCATTAAGAGTTAAATGAGAGAGACCTTGGTGTGTTGCACAGAAGGAAAAGCACTGGTGGGAAGACAACAGGGATAAGGACTTTTAAAACACTAAGGAAGAGATTTTAGATATGTAAAGCCCATTAAAAATGGTAAGAAGAGCCATTTATGTACTGCCCTTTACCCGGGTGAGAGTTTGTTTGTGCAGCCTTGAAGCTTATGTAAATATGTATGCTCACCTGGTGTTCTTACTTGCTTGCATGGATGAATCAGAAAGTAGGGAGGGGTTGGAGCCCTGGTTGGAATCATACGGAGTCACAAACATAAAGGAAAGTCTCCACTTTAATATGATGGCTCAGAACTTGTCCCAGGAGGCTGCGACCAGCTGTGTGAGACTGACCTACAGCAGCAGTTGCCTCTAAATGACTTGAATTCTTGAGTATGACAGATCTAATTTCTCCTAAAACTGTAGTGTAGAATTTGGGAGTGGTAATATTGTCATTCTTCAAATCACTTTTCCTATTGTTTGAGAATGTGTGGAATTTGCAGAGCATTTTTCTTCCTGAGAACCCAATCTTGCAAACATTAAATAAATAAAGACAGTACTTATTCTATGTTTATAGCTAGGGACTTTGAGGGCCTTACAAAGAGTACTTCATGGAAGCGTTACTTGGTGAATGGTGTGGACTGACTCCGTGCTTGGCTCTCGAACTGAGGTTTCCAAATTCCACGAAAGAGAATGGGAAATTTGAATGATTCACTACCCCGCAGAGATGTCCCCAGGGCTTTTTCCTCCTCTCAGTCAGAGTTGAGATCTTAAACATCACTTCAACTTCAGATTACAATCTCACTTCTCTCTGCGGCACCCACACCAGCTCTCTCAGGCAAGAGGCTTTGCTCCTACGTCAGGTTTCATGTTGAGCTCACCCTCGTGGTTGGGTCTCGAGTTCACTTACCATTTTCATTTACTTTATGTATCAGTAACAACTCCAAATCACATGGCTCTTCACAAGTGAGTATCTTGCCTCTGGCCCCTCTCTCCTAAATCCACATTTTGTACTACCAGCATAGTTTCTACTTCACAAGTTAGACTGGCCACAAGGTTTTAAGTCAGCACCATTCAACAACATTCTGCACAGCTTGCATAGGTAGCTTAATGGCCAAGAACAGTGACTCTGAGCCAACTGTGCTGCTTATTAGCCATGTTATCTTAGGAGAATTACAGAATGTTTTTGTGCCTTTATTTCCTCATTTGTAAAATGGGAATAATATTGAGTTGGCCAAAAAGTTTGCACGTTTGTGTGAGATTTTTCTGTAGCATCGTATGGAAAAAGACCCGAAGGAACTTTTTGGCCAACCCGATAGTACCTGTTCCAGTGGGGTTTTTTTTTTAAAGGAGGATCAAATTGTTTAATTGTTGTAACACCTTCATTACAGAGGTGTTGTGAAGGTGATAAGATGATTTGTGTAAGATATTTAGCACTACTTGAAAGGCCTCAGTAAATAATAGCCATTGATATTATGAAGAGCAGAAGAGAAAATTTTTGAGAGTAGGATTCAAGGGTACAAATATACTATTCTTAGTCCACTGCTAAAGATTAATGGACTTTGTTCTTTTTTTAATTTTTATTTTATATTGCACTGTAGTTGATTTACAGTATTGTTAGTTTCAGGTGTACAACAAAGTGATTCAGGTGTACATGTACATGTATCTATTCTTTTTCAGAATCTTTCCCATTGTACTCTTCATTATTACAGAGTATTGCATAGAGTTCCCTGTGCTATACGGTAGATCCTTATTGATTATCTGTTTTATATATAGTAGTGTGTATATGTTAATCCCAAACTCCCAATTTAGCCCTCCCCCCTTCCCTTTTGGTAACCATAAGTTTGTTTTCTAACAGACTTTGTTATTACTTATAGAACTATTATTTGACTATTATTTTTAGAACTAGAGCTTGAGAGATCCATAATTTGACTATCTTGGGCCAGGTCTCAAAAAGCCCCTAGAGGGAGGAGGGGATTGCGACACACAAACTTGAGTCACAGACTCCTCCCTAAGAAGATCCCGCCGGCGCCAAGAATTAAGAAACTCCTCCCAAGAAAAGTCCCGCCGGCGCCAAAAGTCGAGCCAATCAGTAAAAGAGGGAAACCCCCCCCCCCCTAAAAACCGCGCGCGTATAAGCTGGCCAATGAACTTCCGTGCATGTATAAACTGGCCAATGAGCTTCTGCCAGCTTGATCTTTTGAACAGAAATAGGTGCTCATGTATCCTGGAACCTGTCCCCGCCATTTGGTTTTCTTTTAAACCAACCAATGAAAACCCTGTAACCAAGCTTCTCGCTTCTGTACCCGCGCTTTCTGCATCCCGACCCCATAAAAACCCCCTGCTCCAGCCGTTGGGCGCGCAAGTCCACCGAGAGACTTTGTCGCCCCAGGTACCTGTGTATCTGAATAAACCTCTTGCTGTTTGCATCCGAACGTGAATGGTCTCGCTGTTCCCTGGGAAGGGTCTCCCTTGTGGGAAAGATACTCCACGGAGGTCTTTCAAGCTCACTCTTGAGCAAATATCTTCAGAGCTTTTCTATTCCTTCCTTAGGGGCCTACACTTAACTTTAGTACTTCTTTGGGTTCCCAGGGCACTGTATTCTAATGTCTAATTTTTACATGGTTTTTCTCCATGTCCCCTCACATTGCTTCCCTTTTCTTCCTATTCCTCTTCATCTGACCTGGATGTGTGTGTGTCACACACACACACGTTTGCTTTGTGCCAAGCATTGAGCTTCAGATCACGTCTTGAGCTCTCAACCTGGATCTGCCTTTCACCATTCTATGCAAGTCAGTTTATTTAAGCCTCAGTTTTTCATTTTTGTTTTGTTTGTTTTCTCATTCCATATGGCCCCCAAAGATGGGCTGAAGTTCCAGATGTGGAATGATATTTCCGATCAGTGGTTAAGAAGTGGCAGCTAACTTGCAAATAATCTAATTATGCAAAACTGCTGGCTTAACTTTAGGAACTGGGATGAAAATTGACTATTCTCCAACAACCTCATAACCAGTTTATAATTAAACCAAGTCTTAGACCAGTTTCTGTCACACAGATATTTGTTAAGCAAACATTTGTTTAGCAAGCAGACACGGTAACGTATCGCACCTGTTCTGGGAGTCTGATGAAGTGCCAGGTCTTGTTCCTTTTGGATTCTGCAGTCATGACCTTACATGGAAGATTCGCTGGAGGCATATGAACAATATTCCAGAGCTAGGGTTCTATCACCCTTTTAGTAAACATCAACCATCTGGAAGCCCTCCTTCCCACAGACCATTTCTAATGGTTCAACTTGTTACAACTTGTTCATGCTGGAGTGGAGTACCTCTGGTATGTTTCAGCTAGTCCATCTATCTTGGAAATCACAATTTCTATCCATGAGAACCATTTCTAACATCCATTATGATGACTAACCACTAATTTCAACAATGAAAATTCACTTTTGACACTTGTTAAATTAAACAGAACTTGAGCAAACTCCAGGAGGTAGTGGAGGACAGGGAAGCCTGGTGTGCTGCAGTCCATGGGGTTACAAAGAGTCAGACACGACTTAGCAACTGAACTACAAATATTAAAGAGAATGATCTTTAGAAATGTACTTGTAGTGTGTGTTAGTCACTCAGTCATATCCGACTCTGCAAGCCCATGGTCTGTAACCCACCAGGCTTCTCTGTCCATGTGATTCTCCAGGCAAGAATACTGGAGTGGGTCACCACTGACTTCTCCAGGAGATCTTCCTGACCCAGGGATGGAACCTGGGTCTCCTGCATTGCAGACAGATTCTTTACAGATGGAGCCACCAGGGAAATCTATACCTACCTCTACAGGGAGTCCCTACCTCTATGAGGAGTCTTCCTAATGACCTCTCCAGCTGCCATGCTGGAGTAGGGATTTGTGATGAGGCAACTGACTGCACCTGAAGTGCAGTTTAACCTAATCCATTCATAATATCATGCTGTCTATGGTGAAGAACTTTAGATACACATGCAGACATCATCAGGATAATACTTACAAAGGATATATACTATGCCAGGTCCCTCTCCCCTCTCTTAACATGTGAGAATTATTATCCCTGTTTTACTAATGTAGAAGATGAAATTCACAGAGATTGTATCACTTTGCACTGGTCAAAAGCAAGGAAATGGTAATGTCGAGATTTGGTTATAAGTCCAGACCATTTCCACCATGTTAGGATGACCATAAATTCTTGTTTGCCTCTTGATTTACAGCATTGTCCTATTATCTTCTCTGATTAGTGCCCGCTTTCACTTTCAAAACTGTCCCAATTTAAATAAAAACTTATGTAATCACCCAAACTCTATTACATGGTCTCTGAAGTCCAAAGATCTCCTGCCTCCAGCTCTGTCAGATTTCCTCAGATCATATGAACACTCAACAGTAAGTGCTCCTGGCCTGACTTTTTCTTTCCCCATCATGCTATTTTGAATAAAAGGGAGAAAAAAAAACAGTATAATTAGGTTGCACAAATTCAGGAAAGGAAAATCCTGCTAACAGGAAATACAGGTCTTCTCCTTTGCTAAGAAAGATGTAATAATGAATCACCAAGAAATTGGGCAGACTGCAGTAACTGATTATAAAACACGATAAAAATTATGGGAAGAAGAATTTAAGTTAAGCTATATTTCAACAGTGTTTGCCCAGAAACACTCATATTGATTAATTTGGTGCCTTTTTTTGTCTGTTTCCATTTGTCTTACAAAGAGAGAAAAAAAATTGCACCCAATTTTTACCACTTTACGTATAATATAAAAATCATACTTTTGGTTACAAGCTATTAAATAAATGTCATGGGGATATAACGTTCAACATGGCGACCATAGTTAATAACACTATTTCATATTTTAAAGTTGCTAAGAGAGTAGATCTTAAAAGTTTTCAACACAGGGAAAAATATTTTTAACTGTGTGGTGATGGATGTTAAGTAGATTTATTGTGGTAATCATTTTTTAATACACACAAATATTGAAGCATTATGTTATCGCCTGAAACTAGTATAATGCCATGTGTCAATTGTACCTCAACCCCACCCCTCAACACACATGTCTTTGATATAGAATTAGATGTTAGATTTACCAGTCAATTGTAGGAATTATAAAACAGTTCTCTAGGGTTCTTTGAAAATTTACTCAGAAAGCATTCCTTCTCTAAGCAATGCTAAAATCCCTTACCCTGCCATGACCTTTTCTTACAATGATAAATACAGTGTCTGTGGATGCATATGGGTTGAGGAATGCTGGCCTTTGCTCATCTGTGGGTTCCCATGGCAGAGACATATCTCCCTGTGACGCATGAGCAAACCTTATAAGAAGTTCTCTTGTATGAAGCAAAGGCAGCCCTCTGTCACTCATCATCCCGTGACTGGGTTGACTATCAGAGGCTATTGTTTCATTGTATCTCATGGTCCTCTCTCTGAAGTGTACTATTCTTTGTAGCTTCTGCTCCAGCTTTAAGCTGCAGCCACACTCTCTTCTACCTCTTCTGACATTGCCTGAAGTCTTGCCAATAGTGGGCTGACAGTAATGGCAGATTGAGAACGTCCTCGGAGGTCAGCAAGGTAAACTAGCCAGCCTGGAATTCCTGATTAATTCTTTGCATAGTGTCCTAGATTTGGTTAGATACAGTGCCTTTCTTTAAATTCTTGGAAGCTTTTTTGGGTGAAGAGTGGGGAGGATTAGAGAAGAGGACAACCACACGGTAAAATCTGTTACCTTGGTTTGGGAGGGGAAATAAGTTTTTTGAGTAGGGAATGCTAAAAAGGATAGAACATGGTTTGTGTGGAATCTATACCTATTTAATTAAAAATACAATATGTTTCACCTCTTATCTACATCTTAAAAATACCTGTTACCAAGTCCAAACTCTGTCTTCTCACCGCATGACAGGCCACTTAACCAAGGGAGGAGGTTTTGAGGCAAAGAATATGACTTTATTCAGAAAGCCAGAAGACTGAGAAGATGACAGACTAATGTCTCAAAATAACCATCTTCTGAGGGGGTCTGGATGCTGGGTTCTTTTATACGACAGAGAAGGGGCAGACTTGGGGAAGCAGAGACCATTATCTTGCAAATATCTCCTGGAAAGGCCAACATCAGGGAGGGATGTGTTCTCTTTAGGCAGAGGGCCAGGGCTCCCCAAGACTGGTCTTTATGTATAATTATAATAACAAAAGCAATGAGAAGCAAAGGTTAAAGTCAAAGAAACAGATCCAACATGGAGTCAGAATTGACTGTTCCCTCAGCATACCATCTAGGCATTTGTGATGTCATAAGTTGTGGGTCCTGGGAATGTTTTGAGCTGGGAAGATAGGAGAGATGTTGTCCACATCATCTTTTCTGAAGAAGAAAATCTCATTCTTTCCTAATTTAATAAATGATCATGATCACCCCCCCCCAACTTCTTCTTGTTGGGATTATAAGAAAATGATGGCTAGTATCCAATGAATTCAACCATCATTCTGTGTGCATTGTGTGTATACATTATTTTTTATCCTTTTAACAATTCTGGGGAGTACTATTACAATTCTGGGGAGTACTATTACAATTCTCATTTTCCAAGTGAGGAAAGTGAGACACCAAGAGTCCCTCAACCTGCCAGCCATTGAATTGGCAAAGCCAAGTTTCATAAACACACAGTCTGCCCCTGGAGGCAGCATTTAACTAGCTAATACTTTGCCTCATGAATAACTTTCTAAAATGGGTTAGCATGTTCCTTGCTGCCTTGAAGTACTAAAACATCTGTAACTTGTTTAATTGTTTGGTACACAGCTTTCGTACTGGGAAATATAGCAAACTTTATAAAACCAATTGTAACAAATTCCTTGATTTATAGGATATTTGATATTATCTTTAAATGGGATTGTTGACATTGAAAAACATTCATTGACAATATTTACTGTTCCCCTTCCAGATATAAAATATTTACTGTTCTTTACCTGAAACTATCACAACATTATTAATTGGCTATACCCCAATACAGCATAAAAAGTTAAAAAAAAATAATGTTCCCCTTTCAGATATAAGGCACACAATTGGGTATGTACAGTCTTTGGGAGGGGCTGGAAGTGAGAGAAAAAACCTCTTTAAGGTGGATAAAAGCTGCACACAGATCAGTATACAATGAAACAGAAAATAAGTGCCATCAGAGAAAGGCAAAGAAAGAGCTAAGGGAGTTCAGGGAGGCAAAGCTGCCAAGTTTCATGATCTTAACCTCCAAAAAGTGTCCCATTTTCTTGAGTGTCCACTGTAACAGCTACTATGTATAAACTATGATGATATCTTTGAAGGTACAATAAAAAGGACCTAGAGAAGCTATTAATAATTGAGCATTTATTGGTTATGCAGTAAGATTCATTAAATTTAAATAATATTTATCTCACTTGAAATACTTTTACTACTCTTTTCTGACAAACCACGTTCGTCATTTCTTTGAAAACATTGTTAAAGTCTAATTCTTAATGAAATCAGTGCCTTGCACAGTACCTTGTCCTAATGGGTACTTAAGAATATATATTCCTGTGGGTGAAGACTTTGCTTAGTTAAGCAAGCCTTTAGCATTCATGCACATTTGAACCTAAGCTTCATTATATCATTCTTAATAGCTATTCTCTGTTGTCTTCACTATACTTAATTTGTCCTTCCGTTCATTTGTTCACGTAATCATTCGACAAACACTGTTTTAGAAGTAGTAATCTGGGTTGATGCTTTTATTTCTTTATAACTTGAGCAATTTATTGGATGGTGGTGTGACTCACCAAAATGGAAACCACAGGATGAGGGGTAACTGGAGAGCAAATGATTGTTAAGTTCAAATATTGAGTTTGAGTTTGAGGTGCCCGTTTGATATCCAAGTGAAGGGATGCATCAAGAAGCTGGATATATGGGTCTGGAGGGAGAAGGATGGGAGAGGGCAAGGACGGGGGAGGGGAGCCCAGCTAGTTATACAAGATTTGAGAGTCATCAGGCACCAAAGTAGTAGTTAAAGTCATGGAAAGGTGTTCTTCACCTGGGGGTAAGGACCCACAGGGAGTCACCAGCTGCTTCAGGATGTCCAGGTAATCCTAAAATTATACACAACAAGCCCTCCCCACAGGGTGCATTTTATCACATTCTCCAAGGGGTTGGTAACTCCAAAAAAGCTACGAATGAAGGGTGAAAAAAGAAGGTTCGGAAAGGAACACTGGGGTTCTCCAACATTTAAGAAGTAGAAATAGCAAAGATGAGAAAATTTGAAAAGAGTCACAGAAGTCAAAGGATTGGGACATTTCATGGAGGGAGTGACCTATAGCATCCCACATGGCAGAAAGGTGAAATGAGATAAAGGACATTTCGGTCCTTATCTTTCTTGCCAGGTCCCTCAGGAGTGTTCTGTGTGCAGTGGACACTTTGACAGGAAAATTACATTGAATCATTTGAGAGCAGTGAAAGAAAAATTAATAGAATGATATGCCAGTGGCAGGCTTAATTAGGTTTGCTGTCACATTAACAAACATGTAAGAAATTAGATAACATCTTATGAGACTGTTTTATAAAGTCTTATTTTAAGTGGTGACTTGAATCAGTCTCCCAAAAAACTAGAGCCAGCTTTATTTATATACAGATAAACAACCCCTTCCATGGAGTGAATGAAAAGATAGTGTCTCTGTATACTTCATTGTCCCTCCTGCTATATTACGGTGCCTGAAAAAACAATTATTCTGGAAGCATGTGAATGTCTGCTGTATTATGTTACCTTGGAGGTGAGCTAAAAACATTAGTTGGCTAAAATGTTTGCATAAACACTATTAGCACACTACTATTGTGTATTGTTAGCTCGAGGTTAACATAATGACTTTTCATTTGCAACTGTTTTAAGTTTATGAAGATTTCATAAACACTGTATCATGTCATTTAATACTGAGTCTCCACCCTAACAAATAGTTGTAGAAGCCTTTCTTCTAAGTTAAAGAAAAAAAAGTCCCTATGGTTTTTAAGATATAGTCTCATATAGTATAAAGATGGTTAAAAATAATAGACAGATAGTTCAAATGATAGTGATGCTGATGCTAAACTCTTTTATTAATTAGGATATAAGTCAAGGGGCTGAGAGAATGAGATCCCAAATACAATGATTTATACAAGATAGAAAGTTGTTTCTCAGAGGGTTTGAAGACTTGAGAGAGTAGTGTCGAAGCATATATTACCATATGTAAAATAGATAGCCAGTGGGAATTTGCTGTATGTGGCAGGAAAACCAAAGCCAGTGCTCTATGACAACCTGAAGGGGTGGGATGGGATGGAAGGAGGGAGAGAGATTTAAGAGGGAAAGGGACATGTGTATGCCTGTGGCTGAGTCATCTTGATGTATGGCAGAAACTGTCACTATATTGTAAAGTATGTATCCTCCAATTAAAATAAAGCTCCTTTATAAAAGAAATATAATTTTCCACTTTCTCAAACTTTAAGTATATATTCATCTGTAACCAAGTGAATTAATAGTACTGTAATAGTTTGGATAAAAATACAAAGTGAATAAAATTTAAAGTAGCATGTTAAAAAAAAAAGAAATTTATTCCTCTCCCAGGTAATATTCAGAAGTAGGTGGGTAATTCAGGGCACCTGATGGGCAGTTCTACTCTATGAAGTCATTCTGGAACTCAGGTTGCTATAGGCATATCTATGGTAAAAGCTGGTTTACCAGCATCACATAAGCCTTCCATCTCTCTGAAGGAGAAAGAGAGAGAGGAGGGCAAGCAGTTTCTTTCCTAAAGGATGTGACCAGGAAGGTGAACTTACCACTTATGTTCACATCTCATTGAAAAGGAGTTATTCAATTGGTCACACCGAGCTGCAAGGAAGGCTGAGATTTTTAGCCTCTAACTGAGCAGCTGTGTATCCAGCTTAAACTCAGGAGATTCTCTTACTAGACAGAAGAAGAGAATATCAAATTTTGTGAGACACTTGGCCATCTGTGCCAAACTCTTGCTTTGGTGTTCTTGCAGTCATGATTATACTTACAGATGCCAAGTGTAAGTTTGTGGATTCCTAAAATGGGTTAACTGGAAAAATCCTGCTTTAGTTTTAATTTTGCTTATTGTATATAGTTTATCAAATCCTCAACTACTGTAAATAAATTATAGAATCTCCTTGGAGAAGTGTTAAAAAAATATTTTGACTGAGCCTTGGAGGAGTTTTGCTTACAGAGGTAGCCCAGTTTATCTTTCAGTTCAGTTCAGTCACTCAGTCGTGTCCGACTCTTTGCAACTCCATGGACTGCAGCACACCAGGCCTCCCTGTCCATCCCCAACTCCTGGAGTTTACTCAAACTCATGTCCATTGAGTCGGGGATGCCATCCAACCATCTTATCCTCTGTTGTCGCCTTCTCCTCCAACCTTCAATCTTTCCCAGCATCAGGGTCTGTTCAAATGAGTCAGTTCTTCACATCAGATGGCCAAAGTATTGGAGTTTCAGCTTCAATATCAGTCCTTCCAATGAGTATTCAGGACTGTATTCTTTTAGGATGGACTGGTTGGATCTGCTTGCAATCCAAGGGACTTAAGAGTCTTCTCCAACACCATAGTTCAAACGTATCAATTCTTTGGTGCTCAGCTTTCTTTACTGTCCAAATGTCACATCCATACATGACTACTGGAAAAACCATAGCTTTGACTAGATAGACCTTTGTTGGCAAAGTAATGTCTCTGCTTTTTAACATGCTGTCTGCTGCTGCTGCTGCTAAGTCGCTTCAGTCGTGTCCAACTCTGTGCAACCCGATAGACAGCAGCCCACCAGCCTCCCCCATCCCTGGGATTCTCCAGGCAAGAACACTGGAGTGGGTTGCCATTTCCTTCTCCAATGCATGCAAGTGAAAGGTGAAAGTGAAGTTGCTCAGTCATGTCCGACTCTTAGCGACCCCATAGACTGTAGCCCACCAGGCTCCTCCATCCATGGGATTTTCCAGGCAAGAGTACTGGAGTGGGGTGCCATTACCTTCTCCAAATATGCTGTCTAGGTTGGTCATAACTTTTCTTCCAAGGAGCAAGTGAGTTTATGATTTTCCTTATCCTGTCTCATCTGCATAAGATGCATAGAGATGGTATGTTACTGGAAATACTGCAAGGCAACTTCCCCTGAGAGTACTTAAATCCCATGGTGAGAAGAGTCACAGCTAGTAAACAGTAAAAGCTATATCTGTAATTGCAGTTGCTCCTGGAATAAAAGAATAAAATAAAAGAAATAAGGTAGGATTAACATGAAATCACTGGAGGCTGTTATTTACTGCTTTACTTTTGGAGGGTGGGTCCTGTTGGAAGTTGATTTTTAAAAAGTTGGTGGTTTGCAAAATTATTTATTTAATATTAAGTTTTGGTGAGAAAGCAGGGAAATTTCGAGAGTAGTCACCCAAGGACATGTGAATGTACACCAGTCAATCAGAAGTGTTTTCCCAACATTCCATTTCCCAACACTTGCATTTATGAAGTTTCTTTTTCTAACTCCCAGAAATCTGACTGGTGATTTCATTAACAGCAAATTCTAGAACTGTGCTGTTCAACATGGTAGCCAGTAGCCACATGTGGCTGTTGAGTGCTCAAAATGTGGTTAGTCCATAAATGTATACATTGGATTTCAAAGACCTGTTATGAAAAAATAATGTAGACTATCTGATGACTTTTTAATATTGGTTCTATGTTTAAGTGATGGTATTTTAAATATATCGGGTTAAATAAAATATTACAAACACTGATTTGGCCTGTTTTCATGTTTTTAATGTGACTAATAGAAAAATTTTAATTATATTATGATTCATATCATGTTTCTATTGAACAATGATGATTTAGAAGCTAAGGGAGAGGATAGATAATCTCTTTTTCCGGGCTTGAATTGACCTATTCTATGGCACATTGTCTTAATCCAAAGGTTATGGAGTTTTAAACCAACAGCCTCTCCACCCTATAATCTCTCATACTGCAAATCACTGATACTTCAAGGACACTGATAATATATCCCAGGGTCACTGGCCGTGGGTTGAAAATTTCGAAGTGGCTGTGTTATTGCTCTGCATGATGATCCTTTAAGCTTATGGACAGTTCTAACTATCAGAAACTCTTTCTTCACAGTGAGAAGAATGTTAGCTCTCTGTACTTTCAGCTTCTTCTAAGATTTTTTCTTTTAGAATAATTAAAATAAATCTAATCTTTCTTGCCATATGAGTCTTCCCATTTAATTAATTTAAGAAGTATGAGGTACTGTATGCATGCATGCATTCTCAGTCACAAAGTCATGTCTGACTCTTTTGTGACCCTGTAGACTGTAGCCCACCAGACTCCTCTGTCCATGGAATTTTCCAGGCAAGAATACTGGAGTGGGTTGCCATTTCCTCTACGAAATCTTCCCAACCCAGAAAATGAACTCACAACTTTGGTGTCTCCTGCACTGGCAAGTAGATTCTTTACTACTGAGCCACCTTGGAAGCCCAAGGTATTAATGTAAGTAATGTACACAATATCATGTGCCCTTCATCTGCCCCAGCTCAAGTCGACTCCTCCCCAGGGCAAACAGAACAATTCCTGTTTCCTGTACTTGTCTGACACATTCTCATTTGTTAATAGAAGTTCTTTTATCAGAACAGGCAATCTCTACAGATATAAGTTTGTGCAGGAAAGCAAGAGTCATTATAAGATAAAAATATGAACTGACCTCTAAAAAAGGTAGCCTACACCAACTTCATTTTCAGTTTAACACTCCTGTCTCTAGGACACAATAGTTTCTTCTAAAACGAGTGATTTAAATACCAAAGGGTTGTGAAACACCAGGGGAAAATTGATGATGCCTTCAAAGAATTTTTATGATGGTGTAGCAAAATTCATATAATCTGAATTGTCTCTCATATGATCAAACAATTTTTTTTGGTCAGGAAAGTTTTTTTTTTTTTAAAAAAAAAAAACAACATTGAGCTTGTGTGATAAGCTGAAAAACATGGCCCAAATATTAGATTAATGAATGAATTAGGAAATACCTAGGGACATAAATTTTCATCCTGGAAAATATAATACTATATTTTCTTGAAATCCTGCATTTTTTCCCTCAACTCTACATCCTTTATTTTTGAGAAGAAAAATCCCAAATTATTACCTTTTTATCCCTTCCCTTTTGCAACCCTCTGTGTTTTTAAGTACTGTATGATACCTTACAAGGCCTTTGTAGTGGTTTGAATGGTGGCCCCCAAGAGATATCTGCAAAGACCTTCATCCAAATAAACTCACATTCATAAGTTACAGGGCTGAGGATATGGCGGTATCTCTTGGGGTCCACCATTCAAGCAACTACAGAGGCCTTGTAAGATACCATATGATACTTAAAAACATCAAGAAGGTTGCAAAAGGGAAAGGATGAAAGGGTAATATTTGGGGATTTTTCTTCTCAAAAATAAAGGATACAGAGTTAAGGGGAAAAAAATGTAGGATTTCAAGAAAATACAGTATTCTATTTTCCAGGATGAAAATTTCCATTCCTGGATATCTTTGGTAGGTCCTAAAGCCAATGACAAGAGTTCTTAGAAGAAACAGAAGGGAAGACACAGAGAAAGCCATGTGAAGACTGAAACAGAGATCGGAGTTGGGAAACCGCAAGCCAAAGAACGCCTGGAGCCACCAGAACCTGGAAGAGGCAGCAGAGGCTTTGCCCGTAAAAGCTTCAGAGGGGGCATCGCCTGTGGACAGCTTGGTTTTGCACTTCTGGCTTCCACACCGAGAGAAAATACATCTCTGTCACTTTAAGCCACCAAGTTAGAGGTAACTAATTACATCAGCCTTAGGACCCTATTTCCAGGTGGCATAGTGGTAAAGAATCCGCCTGCCAATGCAGGAGACGCAGAGATGTGGATTCGATCCCTGGGTTGGGAAGATCCCCGGGAAGAGGGCATGGCAACCCACTCCAGTATTATTGCCCGGAGAATCCCACGGACAGAGGAGCCTGGTGGGCTGCAGTCCATGGGAGCACATAGAGTCATATGTGACTGAGCAACTGTACACACTGCTCCACACGGCCTTGCTGTGATTGTTGTTGTTCAGCCCCTCAGTCATATCTGACTCTTTCCGACCCCATGGACTGCAGCACACCAGTCTTCCCTGTCCTTCATCTCCCAGAGCTCACCCAAACTCACGTCCATCAAGTCAGACGTGCCATCCAACCACTCGTCCTCTGTCGTCCCCTTCAATCTTTCCCAACATCAGGGTCTTTCTTGATGAGTCGCTGTTTGCATCAGGTGGCCAAAATATTGGAGCTTTTCCAGTGAATATTCAGTATTGATTTCCTTTAGGATTGACTGGTTTGATCTCTTTGCAGTCCAAGGGACTCTCAAGGGTCTTCTCCAACACCATAGTTCAAAAGCATCAATTCTTTGGCACTCAATCTTCTTTATGGTCCAACTCCCACATCCAGTTCTGGAGAAGGGAATGGCAAGCCACTCCAGAATTCCTGCCTGGAAAATCCCATGGACAGAGGCGCCTGGTGGGACAGAGGAGTCCATGGGATTGCAAAGAGTCGGACATGACTAAGCAGCTAACACTTTCACTTTCGCATCCATACTTGACTATTAGAAAAACCATAGCCTTGACTATACAGACATTTGTCAGCAAAGTAATGTCTCTGCTTTTTAATACACTATCTAGGTTTGTCATAGCTTTTCTTCCAAGAAGCAAGCATCTTTTAATTTCATGGCTGCAGTCACAGTCTGCAGTGATTTTGGAGCCCAATAAAATAAAGTCTGTCACCGTTTCCATTGTTTCCCCATCTATTTGCCATGAAGCAATGGAACCAGATGCCATGATCTTAGTTTTCTGAATGTTGAGTTTTAAGCCAGCTTTTTCACTCTCCTCTTTCACCTTCATCAAGAGGCTCTATAGTTCCTCTTTGTTTTCTGCCATAAGGGTTGTGTTATCTGCATATCTGAAGTTATCAATATTTCTCCCGGCAATCTTGATTCCAGGTTTTGCTTCATTTAGCCTGGCACTTCGCAGGCTGGGTGTTAACTGGAAGGACTGATGCTAAAGCTGAAACTCCAATACTTTGGCCACCTCATGTGACGAGTTGACTCACTGGAAAAGACTGATGCTGGGAAGGATTGGGGGCAGGAGGAAAAGAGGACGACAGAGAATGAGATGGCTGGATGGCATCACCGACTCGATGGACATGAGTTTGGGTGAACTCTGGGAGTTGGTGATGGACAGGGAGGCCTGGCGTGCTGCGATTCATGGGGTCGCAAAGAGTCGGACACGACTGAGCAACTGAACTGAACTCTGAATATAAGTTAAATAACCAGGGTGACAATATACAGCCTTGAGGTACTCCTTTCCCAATTTGGAACCAGTCCATTGTTCCATGTCCAGTTCTAATTGTTGCTTCTTGACCTGCATGCAGATTTCTCAGGAGGCAGGTGAGGTGGTCTGGTATTCCGATCTCTTTAAGAATTTTTGACAGTTTGTTGTGAACTACACAGTCAAAGGCTTCAGCATAGTCAATGAATTGAAGTAGATGTTTTTCTGGAATTCTCTTGCTTTTTCTATGATCCAACAGATGTTGGCAATTTTGATTTCTGGTTCCTCTGCCTTTTCTAAATCCAGCTTGAACATCTGGAAGTTCTCAGTTCACGTACTGTTGAAGCCTGGCTTGGAGGATTTTGAGCATTACTTTGCTAGCGTGTGAGATGAGTGCAGTTGTGCGGTAGTTTGAACATTTTTTTGGCATTGCTTGTGATAAAAAGCCTTAATTTATAAACTAGCTGAGGAGAGGGTTAGGAAATAGTCAAATTTCCATCTTCAATTTTGGCCCAGGGAGCCAATATACTTTTTCTTGGTATCAAGGTTGGACAGAAGTCAAATTATTCAGCCTTAAACCGTAATCCGTACTCTGCCATTATCTTGATAATTTAAGCAAGTTATTTTCTTTCTTTGGTCTAAGTTTGCCTCTCCCTACAATTAAAATAGTAAATTAGATCAGAACATCCCAAAGGGGCATCCTGAGGAATTCTGTTTTGAAGGATATAAATGAGTATACTGCCTCCCCACTCCCCCACAATACCCTTACCCAGAGCCAGGGAATGGGGGTGGACACTGTTTGGTGTTCAAATAAACTTAGGAAGCTCTGGGCCATATGTGTGCTATGTCACCTCACCCCCTGGCTATAGCTGATTTTTTTCTAATTTTTGCTGGGAGTATGTTGCTTTACCGTGTTGTGTTAGTTTCTACCATACAGCCATGTGAATCAGCTATACTTACACATATATCATGTCTTTTTTGTATTTACTTCTGATTCAAGTCACCACAGAACACTGAGTAGAGGGCCTTGTGCAGTAGAGTATGTTCTCATTATTACAGTGAGCTTCCCACATGGCGCAGGGGTAAAGAATCTGCCTGCCGCTACAAGAGACACAAGAGATGCAGGTTCGATCCCTGCATTGGGAATATCCAGGGACTGAACTAATGTTCTCATTATTTATTCACTTTATGAAAGTGAAAGTGCAAGTTGCTCAGTCGTGTCTGACTCTTTGCAACCCCATGTACAGTCCATGGAATTCTTCAGACCAAAATACTGGAGTGGGTAACCTTTCCCTTCTCCAGGGGATCTTCCCAACTCAGGGATCGAACCCAGGTCTCCCACATGGCAGGTGGATTCTTTGCCAGCTGAGCCACAAGGGAAGCCCAGGAATACTGGGGTGGGTAGCCTATCCCTTCTCCAGAGGATCTTCCCGACCCAGGAATCAAACCGGAGTCTCCTGCATTGCAGGCAGGTTCTTTACCAATTGAGCTACCAGGGAAGTCTGATATCCATTTTATACGTAGCATGAATAGTATGCATATGTCAATCACAATCTCCCAATTCATCCCAACCCCCTAGGATCCCCTTTGGTATCCATATGTTTCATATATTAACACATGTATGTGGAATCTGAAAAAATTGGTATAGACAAACTTGTTTACAAAGCAGAAATAGAGATGCAGATGTCAAGATAGGCATTTATGCAAAGTGGGCCTCACAGTGTCTCTCTCCCAGGAATTTGGAATTGAGATTCAGAATTATAATCTTTTCTAGTTCCTAGAAATGCAGATAAATAAACTCGGGGCCATTAGTTAGCTAGTCCTGCCTTTGTAAGAAAAGTGGAGAAAGCTACTCTGTAGAGAGATGATAATAGAGCAGATAAGCAAAGAAGCAAAATGGGAGACCAGGTAACCTCAGAGATGGAGCAATTGTCTCCTGATAGATTTGGAGTTCTTCATTTCCAGTGAGATACTTCTATAACCATAAAATCAACTCTCTTCTTTTTTGCCTAGGCTAGTTTGAGTAGGTTTGAATTTTGTTACTTGTATCTAATTAGCCTTTACTAAAACAGGAAGGTTAGCACTTGGTAACTGTAGCCCAGTCGTGTCCAACTCTTTGTGACCCCATGGACTGTAGCCCACCAGTCTCCTCTGTCCATGGAATTCTCTAGGCGAGAATACTGGAGTGGGTTGCCATTCCCTTTCTAGGAGATCTTCCCAACCCAGAGATTGAACATAGGTCTCCCACATCGCAAGCATATTCTTTACCTTCTGAGCCACCATTCAAGGCCCTACTATCTTATTGGTGCATCTAAAATACTACGGAGAGAAAAAGAACTGCAAACAAATCTTGGCTAAAGGACTAGGGATGGGAGTTAAATTCCAAATAAATAGAGAGGAAAAGAAAGCAAACTTTACATATGTCTCCATTAGCTTCATCACTTACATCTTAGCACTAATTTAGTTAGCAAACAGTCAGCATAAAATGTAATGCATAATCCCTTTTCCCAGGGATTTTACTAAAATACTGCTGATTCCAAACTGATGTTAATCACAATAGATTCTCAATAGACTCTTGCTCAATTGACAAAGGGTCACCAGTTTTTATTAAGTGGAAGAAGGTTACTGCTTCCCTGATAACAATATATAACTAGAAGTGAAAAAATGTTTCATTTAAAAGAGTGTCTCCAAATTTTATGGGTTTACTAAATTTTAAAGAATGATTATTAGATGATCTTTTTCATGGAGATCTATTTAAAATGCTTCGTGTCCATGGGTTTAATCTCATCGCTTTTACAGAGTCTAGCAACTTTATCTTCAAGTGATTTTTACCCACTGAGAGAAAGTTTCCATCTGTGGTTTTGATCTCAAAACTCATTTTTCAAAGAATCAGAAAGGACACGGTTATACATCAAAGGATATTCAGATGAAAAATTTTAAAGTCAGCAGGATTTTCAGACTTCAAATGACCATATGTTGTGTTTTTCATAACATGTCATGTTGTGCTTTAATGAGTGTGACCTCTTTCGTATTTGTCATTTCTTAAGGCATATCAAGCAAGCAGTAGTGGGCTTAAATACATTGTCTTTCATGTAAGACCTCTTGGGGGATTCCTCAGAAATCCATGAGCAAAGATAAAGCTAGGAGTTCCTAACTTCCCACTGGGCAGTCTGTTGGATCTTGCCATGCCCAGGTGCCTGACTTTTCGTGGTGGGAAGAAAGTGCTGGCAAGGTGGTCCAGCAGATGCTGGGGCGTCACCTTAGGAATTCTGATGAAGAAGCTTTAAATCAAGATCAGAACTTCAAAAGAAGCAACAGAGCCCTTCAGAACAGTTCTCAGCAAACTGTTATCCTAAGGGCTAATTTTAACTTGTCAAGGTTTCTAGTGACCTTTTCCCTTTTGCTTATATATCATTCCCGGTTATGGGGGTCAATGGGCTTAAGGCTAGGAGTAAATGCACCCAAAGAGTCCTTTATCATATGGGATTCTAGGAAAAAAGAGGGCATTTTTGCTGAATTTAAGTGCAAATTTGAGATATTTCAAAACATTCACGTTTTTCTGATTTTGACAGATTATCTTCATTTTGGAACATGGAGGAAGAGAAGGGAAGTGGATACAAAGGACAATAATAACCATTTAAAAACTCACCTGCCCAAGCTCATGTATCCATTTGAGCAAATTTTCTTCCAGGTATATTTTGCCTATACATATCTATTTAATTATTTAATCTCCCTGTGTGTGTGTATGTTTTAAAACTCAAAGCTGTAGTTAAACCTTTCCTACATTGTTGCAAGCTCCAGGTTAACAGTTCTTTTCAAGGGTGGTGCACCTAGATATATTGAAAATCAAATAGCAGAAACATTTAAATGGCTCTTCTTAATGTTCTGAAGTTCAGTGCAGCTATGAGTTTGGAAACCTGCAGGTGAAGACTGTCCTTTCTCTTCTGTCTTCTTCCTGCTGTTTAAATGGAGACTTGGGATCCATTTTTTGATGAGTGATGTAGGCTGTACCTTGTTGTAGAGCTTCTTGCCAGGAATGACGGCACTCACCTCCTACATGTGCTCATGGTGTGGAAGTCACTGCTAGGCACAAGTCCCATTTTTCCATGATGATATAAGCCACCATATCCATGATATAGTCTTAGCTCATGTTGGTGAGGCTCTGGTTATAAACATAATTTTTAATGACTGTTCTATCCACTCTAGGTTCCTGGTTGCAAACAACAACACGAATGGCTAATTAATTAACTTAAAATTTAAATTAATGTAAAGGTGTTAATCTCTTGGAGGGCACAAGAGCCTGGCCTGAGGAATATACAGCTCAAATTATAGCCCCAGGATGCTTCAGGAACTTAACTGCACCTCTGACTTTGGGGTGGAACACTGCTGCTCAACCCTCTGTTACTGCCCTTCTGGACATCTCTCTCTGCCACAACCCACCACCCTCAGCAGAATGGATTACTTTGTAGACACCTCTTTCTTCTCACCACGATTTTGACTTGGAATCTTGTTAAGAGTGAACCTGACACAGAAGAGAAACATAGGACACACACCCATGCCCTAGCTGCAAGGGAATGTGGAAAAACAAGTCGGTGACTTCTAACTTAGGAACAGAGAGATTTTGCCCCTATGTAAAGGCTCTTTTCTAAGTAATTTATTACTATTTATTTTTGGCTGTGGTGTGTCTTTCTTGCTCCGTGTGGGCTTTCTCTAGTCGTGGCGAGCAGGGGGATACTCTTCATTGTGGCGCACGGGCTACTCACTGCTGTAACTTTTCTGGTTGTCGAGCACACGCGCTAGAGTGATCGGGCTTCAATAGCTGTGGCGCAGGGGCTTAGTTGCCCTGCGGCGCATGAAGTCTTCCCAGACCAGGGATGGAACCCGTGTTTCCCGCATCTGCAGGCAGATTCTTATCCACTTTACCACCTTCCACTGTATCCACTTCTTCATAAGCTACTGGGCAGAGAAAAAGTCTAACAAAGTCCAAAACAACTGTGTAATGCTTTACTGTATAAACGTTTCATAATATAATTAATCATTACTGTTGAAAATTTGGGCTACTAAAGAAAATATATATTTTTTAGTCATGTTTATTGAGGTGCAATTTACTTATGGGGCTTCCCAGGTGGCTCTGTGGTAAAGAATCTGCCTGCAGCACAGGGGATGTGGGTTCGATCCCTGGGTCAGGAAGATGCCCTGTAGAAGGAAATGGCTATCCACACCAGTATTCTTGCCTTCGAAATCCCATGGACAGAGGAACTTGGCAGGCTATACATAGTCCATGGGGTTGAAAAGAGTCAGACATGACTTAGCAACTAAATAACAATTTGCACAGGACTAAAATCCTCCCTTTTCTGTGGACAGTTTTATGAGTGTTGATAAATGCATAAAGTCATTGAGCAAGCACCATAATCAAGATGCAGAATGGTTTCATCACCTTCCAAAATCCCCTTTCGTGCCTCTTCATAGTCAGTTTCTCCTACTGCTCCTGCCTGTAGGTAACCAATGATTTATTTTTACCCCTATAGTTTTTCCTTTCCTAGATTGTAATATAAAAGGACTCATACGGTATATATCCTTTTTCATTCTGCCTAATAATTTTGAAATTCATTCATGTTATTGTATATGTCAGTAAAGCATTCCTTTTTATTGTTGAGTAGTAGTCTATTATATGGATGTACCAGTTTGTTTATCTATTCACCACCTGAAGAAATTTAGGTTGTTTTGCAGTTTTTGACAATTATTAATACAGCAACTATAGACATTGGCATAAAGGTTTTTGTGTGAACAAAATTTTAACTTTGCTTCAGTAAATATCTAGGAATGGAATTACTGGGTCATGTGGAATTACTGAGCTTCCCAGGTGGTACTAGTGGTAAAGAACCCACCTGCCACTTTAGGAGACATAAGAGACTTAGCTTTGATCCCTGGGTCAGAAAGATCCCCTGGAGAAGGGCATGGCAACCCACTCCAGTTTTCTTGCCTGGAGATTCCCATGAACAGAAGAGCCTGGCCAACTACAGTCCATAGGGTTGCACAGAGTTGGACACAACTGAAGCCAATTAGCATGCATGCATGATAAGGATATGTTTAACTTTATAAGAAACTGCCCATCTGTTTTCTAAAGTGGACATCCTGTTTTGCATCCCCACCAGCAGTGTATGAGAGTTCTAGCTGCATCCTCCCCAGCATTCAAGCTTGTTTTCATTTTAGCTATGCTAATATGTGTTAATAATAATATTGATGCTAATCTTTGATGAAATTCCAGGACAGAAAATAAATGCAACATAAGAAGCCCAGTGAAAAGTCATTTTCTAAGTTCCCCCTTCTTCCCCTTTGCTTGACTATTCTTGCTCCCTATTAACATTCCTTATAAAATCTCACCTCCTTGGAAACAGGAAGAGAAATATGGAGTAAATGCAGTAGAGTTAGGAGAATTTGTTATAGCTAGTTACTTGGCCAGTCCAAAAAAATGTTCCATGTGAGAAAAGCTACTTAGGAAAGAGCCAGAAGACCTGTCTTGTACCATATTTTTATTTATCAAAAGCCGTTAATTTTAAAGGACACACACCCTTGCATTTGGAAAAGAAGAAATAAAACCCACCTGGAAGTCCAAAAATTAGTGTCTATATATGCACTCTCTCTCTTGAGCCTGTTGTTAACTTTGGATATTCTTTTAACTTTTCTAGCTTCTAGATCTGTCCTTTATATTGAATCTGCTCGCCTAGGTTGTGGTTTGGCTCAGTTCCTGGTTTCTGCCCCATTACTTATCCATTGTCTTTCCTGCCTTGAACAACCCTTAATACCATACTCACTGAGTCCGCTGGCTTCAGACCTGCAAGTGTCAGCATTTAGACACTTGTTATTGGCTTCAGACCCAGCCATATCTTCAAGTTTCCACCCAACCCTTGCCTGAATGCTTGGGACTTGACATTATGGATGACTTGGTTGGAAACACCAGTGTAAATCAAATTTATGGATGCCGTAAAGCCAGAAGTATAGCTAATATGTAGGATGACAGAATTAGGACAAAGAATGTTCCCATAGGTTGGAACAAAGAACTGAAACTAACAAGGTAAACTGTAGCTGAACGAGGTTCTGAACTTAGTTTTAAAACTCAGCTGCACAAGCGCGAGATGGAAGTCATGTCTTAGTTCTGCCATGTATGGAAATGACGTAAGGTTTAAACAGACTACTTCCGTGTGAGTCATTGGAGTGTGCAGTAAGTGGGACTGCCAAAAATAACTGAATGTGGGCTGAAGCTTCATTACCAAACAGAGTGAATTGGTCAAAGTGGACATGATCTCACTTTACACCACCTGTCAGACCACACTTGGAATACACAGGTTCAGTTTTGGGTCACACACGCTAAGGCAGATAAAGACAAACTGGAGTGTATCCGCTTTCATTTCCCATCACAGTCCGGTTTCTGTCTCACCAAGGCACTAGTGACATTTTTGTGAACTAGTGGACACACTTCATGCCTTTTCCTATTTGACCTCGCTGCAGCATTTGACTCATGGACCACTCCTGCCTTCCTCAAGTTGTCTTCTCTTTGGTTTCTTGTCATTTATATCCTTTTCCTTTTTTTCCCTACTTATCTCACTGTGACTTTTTCTCCTCCTTTGCTACAAACATGGGTGTTCCTTAAGTTTCCCAGCCTACTTTCCTTCTTTAGATTCCCCAAAGTAGATCCTATCCATTGCTGGAGCTTCAATTACCAAATGGATGCCATTGACTGACTCGCAGATCCCTATTTCTAGCCTTGATATTTTTTGCACTCTTGTTCTGTGTTATTTTTTTGGTGAGAATATTTGATCAATAAATGCCAAAAAGTCAACAAAAAGTCTCTAAGGAGAATGATAAAATGCCAAAAGGAGATAGATTTCTGAAAGTAGGACAAATCTAGTGGAGATTATTTGCAGTCTGGGATCCTTTTAGATGAAGTATTTTAGATTGAAGTATTTGCTTTGCCTGAATCACATTCTGGAAAGAGGTGCTTTCTTGTAGGAATTAGGGAAGGGTTAGTAAGTGGAGAGGGAATGTTGGTGAGTTCCACTTCTGGAAATAAGGCAGTGGGCTGACAATGAACCAGTCTTCCTTTTACTTTCTCAGAAGGAGTGAAAAATGGTAGACCTGGAAACTTACATCTAAGGACTTAACTTTTATGTAACTTTTAGAGTTTTTACTTTTTTATTTCATGTACCTTCCCCACAGTGCTTGAAAGCAAAAACTTTACTGTAAAAAATGCTCTTTGCTTCCCTTTGAAGATAACAAGAAAAGGGGAAAGGGACAAAAATGTGCCTTCCTCTGGGCTGGGAGAGAAGATTTTTGAGAGAAAGGGTGCTAGGCTAAGTGCCTGTGTGCTAATGTGCTAAGTCATTGCACTTGTGTTCAGGTCTTTGCAACCCCATAGACTGAAGCCCACCAGGCTCCTCTGTCCATGGGATTCTCCAGGCAAGAATACTGGAGTGGGTTGCCATGCCCTCCTCCAGGGGATCTTCCCAACCCAGGGATCGAATCCACATCTCTGCGTCTCCTGCATTGGCAGGTGGATTCTTGACCACTAGCGCCACCTGGGAAGCTCGTTAGGCTATGAGGTTCCGTTCCGTTCCGTTCCATCGCTCAGTCGTGTCCGACTCTATGCGACCCCGTGGACTGTAGCCTACCAGGCTTCTCCGTCCACGGGATTCTCCAGGCAAGAATACTGGAGTGGGTTACCGTTTCCTCCTCCAGGGGATCTTCCCGACCCAGGTTATGAGGTAGGTAGAGGCTATTGAAGGAGAAAGGAAAAAGGAAAACAAAAGGAACTAGCTTGTAATTGCGGAGAAGGAAATGGCAACCCACTCCAGTACTCTTGCCTGGAAACTCCCATGGACAGAGGAGCCTGGAACGCTGAAGTCCATGGGGTTGCTAAGGGTCAGACACGACTGAGAGACTTCATTTTCACTTTTCACTTTCATGCGTTGGAAAAGGAAATGGCAACCCACTCCAGTGTTCTTGCCTGGAGAATCCCAGGGATGGGGGAGCCTGGTGGGCTGCCATCTATGGAGTTGCACAGAGTCGGACACGACTGCAGCAGCTTGTAATTGAGCTGTGAAAAGACTCAACAGAGGAGCTCAAAGCCGTATTACATAAAAAGAGGTGAATTGGGGGATATTTAGTCTGGAAAAGACATCTCAGTTATTTGGAGATGTTTGAAGTCTGTCATGAGGAAAAGAGGTTAGAATGTTGTATATTTCCCTGATGGAAAAAATTGGACCCACGGGATGGAAATTATAGTTGAGGACGGTGGCAGAGGAGGAGTGGAACATGAGAGTCATATTTTTGCTCTCCAACCATCAGAGTCATCTGAAAACAAAATAATTTCCTTTGGGAGATAGTGAGTTACCCATCCCCGGAGGATGACCAAAAGCAGGTTTTAAAGGGGAAATGCAAGCACTGTGGATGCATTTGCATTCAGTGAACATTTAGGGTGTCTTCCAACCCTAAAAGTCTATGCTTCTGCATACAGGGAAAACTCCCTCTCTTTTAAACGTCATGAGTCAAAACACATGAGAAATCACTAAAAATTTCTTCATGGTACATGTTTAAAGTGCCAAAATCAATGTTGTCAGCATAAAAGCCAGATTCAGAGGAAGAAGGCTTGAAATGATGGCAGGGACCACAAAGTGAGTCCTGATGTGGTCCTTTGTGTCGGACAGACAAGAAAAGAAAGAACATTCTTGGTGAGGTGCCATACTACCAGATGTAAGCCCCTAAACCTTTTATTCAACCTTCATTAAAATTTTAAAAGGAACCCATGGGTCACTAGATACAACAATATTCTAGCAAGAAAGGTGGAAGGGCAAAATCTGATACAAGTGCTCTTAAAATGTTATATCCTGAGGATCATCCTTTTCCAGGGAAAAGGAGAAGGATTAGGAATATTTACAAATCAACTATCAGAGTTACGAAAAATACAGAATATTAACCAGGTGGGATAAACTTTCAAGTAAAATTTATCTTTGTTTTGTGGTTGGTTTTAAAATGTGTTTATTTTCCTTTTGAGGAGGACTGTAACATTATCTGAAGACTACCATTATTTTCTATAGAAAATAATGTTATTGACATGTTTGTTGGAGAGAATGGTGCTTGTTTATATGAAGCTAAATACTGCTTGTCACAGGTTAAATTTTCTCACTCTCCTGGCATAATTAACATGTTTATCATGACCAATGACCTTGTTATAATTAAGCAGTATATAAAGTATATATTGCTAAGATGGGAAGGAATCTCTTTTAGATGTTTCTTCTTACACGGCTTATAAAAAAAAATTTTTTTTAAAGGGCCTTCCCTGGTGGTCAAGTGGTTAAAACTCTGCCTGCCGACGCAGGGGACACGGGTTTGATCCCTGCTCTGGGAAAATCCCACATGCCCTGGGGTAACTAAGCCCAGGAGCTGTAACTCCTGAGCCCACAAGCCAAAATTAGTGAAGCCCGGGTGCCTAGAGCCCATGCTCCACAAGAAGAGGAGCCATCACTATGAAAAGCCCGTGCAGTGCAATGAAGAGTAGCCCTCATTCCCTGCAACCAGAGAAAGCCTGCATGCAGCCACGAAGACCCAGCACAGCCAAAAATAAATTAATAAGTAAATCTTTAAAAAAAATACTTTTAAATAAGAGATTCATTTTCCAAACGAATGCAAAAGCCAAAATTCTTTGATAGGTCAAAGTTAGAGTTGGGAATGATGGTGTTTCGTTCATCTAGTAGAGAATGGGGCTAAAGCAGGGCACAGACATTGGGGAAGAATGTGAGATGGACCAGCGCTGGCTGTGTAAGTGTTTATAGACAGTGTCCTATGGAGACAAGAGCATGGTTTGAGAATCAAACAGGAGTCATGTGAATGCTGCTGAGGCAGGTTGATTTCATTGATGCCCCAGCTAATGGCTTCCCTGAACTCAGGTACAATGCAGTGTGTGACTGCAGGAATTCCATCCCCGAATCTCACCCCGCCTTGTGACTGGCTTTGGTCAGTGGAACATGGCAGAAGGGATGTTGCACCAGTTCTGAGCTTTTTGCCTCTTCTTTCTCCTTTTCTCCTCCTGGCTTCTGCAACAGGAATGAGACTGCACCAGCTTGCTGAAAGAAGGGAGACCACATGGAGAGGAGCCCAGCCGCCTAGCAACGGACAGGCCACACCAGCGGCCAGCCAGCCACCTCCCACACCTGTTGGGGGAGTCTCTCAGGAAGATACGAGCTGTCTCCCTGGTACTTGACCCGTAGCCTTCTGAGCAGTAATAAATGCTTCCTATTTTAACCACTGACTTCTGGAGTGATTTCAGTTTTGTAGTGATTGCTAAATGATACTCCTGGGTCAACTAGTTACTAGCTGTGTAAACTTCAGAAGTTGCTTCACTCCTTTGAGCCTCATTTTACTCAATGTGGACAATAGCCTTTCAATGTCGGGGCTGGTGTCATTTTACAAACAAATTCTTTTAAAGGTTAAGTGGTTAGCCCCAGTTCAGACAATAAGTTGACACACACCCAAACAATTTTCTCATAAAGGACCTCAGAGCAAACCAAGTTCCAAGTCTATAGGTAAACTTTGTGAAGAATTCTGAATCGTGACCTGAAAGGTGGAAAGTCTCATTAATATTAACAGTATTTCCTTAAATTGAATAATTGAAAATGTTGGTGGGGAAAAGATAACCCACAAACTGAATGTAATGCTGGCAGGAACTGATTGTTTTATCACTCTGTTCCCAGGGTCTGGCAGAGTCTGTGGTATGTTAGTAGATATTGATAAGTATTTTGTGAAAAAAAATAATCCATGAATGAATCTGGACATTACGTGGAAAATATAATTTATCCTAAACTCTGGATAAAAATTTAAAGTTCAAAACTTGAAGCCTCTAACAGACAGAAATGAAGATGCCTTCATTTTCTCCTCACAACATCCCTCTCAAATCAGTGTATAGAAAGAACTGTCCCCCACATGACTCAGGCAGCAGCACAGAACAGGGTCAGGCAGGGAGCAGGGTGTTGAAGGCCTCAGCTTCAAAATCACCTCAATGTCTTGTAGACATTCTCCAAAACATAAGCCCCACCTGGTTCCTACCCCAACAATTCCACTTGGAATTGCTAATACAAAGCGAACCCTTCCCAATACATATACATACCCCTCTGTATAGGGACCAGACGGGTAGGGCAGGAAAGGATCCTGATAAAAAATTTCTTCAGAGTATCTGGAGGTAGCTGGATTTTTTTAGGGTTTCATTTATGTTTTAACTAAGAGGTCCAACTGCTGTTACAAGTTACCACAAATTTAGTGGTCAAAAACAACATACATTTAATATCTTACAGTTGTGGAGGTTAGAACTGTAACACAGGTCTCGCTGAGCTAGTATCAGTGAGCAGGCAGGCCTGCATTCCTTTCTTGAGGCTCTATGGGAAAACCCATCTCTTTGCCTTTTCCAGTTTCTTGAGGTCGACTCATTCCTCTCCCATCAAGTAAGTAATGATTAAATCAGTAGAGCCCACTGATTTCCTTCCATGGTCACAGCTCTGACTGTAACGCCTTCTGACCTCAGCTCCCTCTAATGGTTCTGGCTGCTGGATTTTGGATTTTAGTTCATGAAGAAATCAAAAAGGCAAGAAACAAAGGGCAAACTTAATAGGTTCAACAATCAAAGCTGCCCTTTCTTGAGCAGAGTCCTCAGTCGCCACTTCTTCTGCCAGATCCCTTCTTCCTCTTCTCACAGAACCACCATTCGCATCTTAGCTTTCCCAACTGGATTGAATTTCCTAAAATCAGGTGCCGCATCTTCTTCCCTGCTCCTTCAACCTCAAGAGAAGGGCTTTCTAGAAGGAAAATGCTGCTCAAGCATTTGCTCATGCATCACAGACTCGGGTACCATTCAGTGGTAAACTTCTTGACCTTTTTGTATTGTTCACCTCTTAAGGACCTCAGGAAAATCCAGTGGAGGCCGCTGTCCCCAAAACTAAGAGGTGGCTCATAGTAGCTTGATTTGGAGGCAATTTGGCTCTGACTTGCCCTCCCAGAGGGATGAGTGTACAAAAACCCATGATCAAGTCTCATCACTAAAACAGAACTATCTGTGTAGACTGAGGGTGGGTAAACTTTCCAGAGTCACAGATTCTTAATACGTGCTAAGGGATCACACTGACTGTTACCTTCACTTGTTTCTTCATCTGTGATTGGAGATATTTATTCAACATTTCTTGAGCACTTGCTATCTTCAGGAACCTATGCTCTGCTAAGGATACAAAGATTAAAGGCAGGATCCCTGCCCCAAGGCACACGTCAGGTGGACTGCAGCAGACAGGGAGGATGACTGGAAGTAGACAAGTACATTTGTCTGGGAGAGTTCAGCAAAGCATTGTTGGGGGTAGGAGCTGGGTGGGGAAACCGGCCTGACTTGTCCTCTCACAGGAAAAATGGGAATTGGCTAGATTGGGAAGGGAGGGACAGATATTCTTGACAAGCGATATGGCAAAGGATATCATCTTTGATATCCTTGAGAGAGATGCTCAAGCTGGAGTGGCTCCAGGCTTGTGAGGAGAGAAGAGCTGTTAGTTGACTCCTCCCGAACCTCCACACTTCCATCCTGGCCACACCAGATGAACATACAATCTAAGAAAAAGATATGCAAAAGTGGTTTCATAATCCCCCTCACCTCCAATCTATTGGTCTGAAGTAGAAATTCTGGAGGAGCCACCAGAAGTTTGCTATGGAAGGAGGAGATGGAGGGAAGCTTATGCCACACCAAGTGTCCCCATCACTGCCGGACATGATTTCTCCAACACGCCTCCTCTCTTGCCTGAAGCTGTTGGTGTAAAGTTAAAGCTGAGATCATAGAAAAGTCTTACGCCAAGTGAAGACGCAAGCACCCATTCTGAGCTCTCCCTGGCTGTGTCCACCCTGAGAATTCAAGTTTCGTGATATGAGATCATGTCCATCGTATATACTTCTGTGTCTTCTAAAACCACTAGAGCACCTGCATACAACAGATGCACAATCATTGTTTTTCAGATGAATGAATTTATGGATGAATGAGCAACTGTGGATACTGGTGAGTAAATATTGCTTTGTTTATAATTACAGAAAGAATGGATATATTGCTCAGCGTTGCCCACTGAAAACAAATTTGTTTGAACAGCAATTCAATTACATCAAGAGTAATTGCCCATTGCTGTATTATAGACCTAATCCAATTCCCACAGAAATTAGCATATGCATTTTAAAAGCATGATTACAACTGACATTAAGTGACTTCCCTGTGGATTCCTTCCTGATGGCAGAAAAGTAAAATTCCGTACTACACTGACTCACTTTTCCATCTCTGAGGAGTTCCTCCCAGCTCAAGTATGACATTTGCCTAAAAAATGAAAACAGCCCCATTCCAAATAAATATGACATCTGGACACTTTTCCAAGGACAAACATTTTATTGAAATATAGGCACTTGGCAGGGTAAATATGTGGTTACAAAGTGGTTTAAGTTTATTTGCTTTATATAGTGACCAGAAAAACCACTCCACAGTGTAGATTTCCTTACTGAGGTTGCAGACTTTAGAAGCAAATTGTAAAACCCACTTGTTTACTGTAAAGAAGGTACATGTAACCGACTTTTTCACCAAGTGAAACTGTATTATTTATTTTAGTCAGTGATGTCTTTCTCTTCCCCAAATGAAACTTGCTAGGTTAGCATACATCATTTAGCACTTTTTATAAAGAAATAAAATCACTTATCTGAGAGAATCGTGGAACCCTTTGAAATCACTACCTCTAATCTGAAGGTAATGAAACCAGACTTGAGAATCTCTGTAGTAAAATGCAGAAGATGGAGCATGAACACCCATAGTTCTTCATACTCGGTCTCTTTCTAAAAATTTTGAACAAGCTGGAATCTTTTCCTTGTTGTCTCCAAAACGCATTTTTTAAAAAATGAGTTTCCTCTGAATAACGCAAGACACTACTGACTCTGCTCTAAGGTGCAAAGGAAAAACTGACAAGCAAATTCTTTTTTAAGGAAAATATTCTTTCTTTGTGAAAGGTTAATAAAACATAACTAGTCATGGAATTTTTGCCAAAAACCATGTCTTGAGATTTTATGCATTTCAAAGAAATTTGTCCATAGGAGAGAGCCCCTGAGCAGCCTGCAGAGGCTTTTCCTATTGCTTACTTAAATCACAATAACCTTGCTCCCACCTGGAAACCACTGAGGCAATCTAGACAAGTCTGTATCAAAAGCAAGAGAAACTCCCAGTAATAGTAAACTATTCCACTCAGCATGTGAAAACAAATAGGGAAATTTTAATGCACTTTAATTTCCTGTTCCATCGTCAAATGGAACAGTCACCTGACTTAATCTAGTGGACGTGTCTTTTGTGAAATATGTACAGAAAAACTCTCTGCGTTCTCAGCTCCGTCCTTCCTCTTAATCTCTGGTTTCCTCTACTGCGGAGACACTGACATTCATCTGTCCAATGAAGTGACAGGTACTGTCATTTAGGGTTGGAAAAATCTCTCAGCTTTCCAAGTGGGGCCAGGAGCCCTGAGGTGAGCAAAAGGGAAGAAGCTAGAAGCTTCTACATGGGCTTAGCCTGCGCCAGGACCTCCTTGCTTGCTGATCACCGTTCTCCTGGAGAGAAGGGCAGTCCTTGGGGAGGCTGGGCACTGCTCCTTTGGCTCTCGGTCTCACTGGGCAGCGCATCAGACCATTTGGCCACTTGCCTTTTGGACTTTGGACTTGATTTAAGGGAAGACTCCCAAGGGCAAAAAGCCCAAGTGAAATATATCTCCTTGCCTGACAGCAAGCCCCAAATAGCCCCAGCACAGTGGTGTGGTGGGTGATCAGTTCTCACATTTCCTGAGGAGCTTGACACAAGCAGTTCCTTGTTAGGCACTAGGGATATTAAAGTGACTTGAGAAGCCAGGGAGCCATTATTCAAGGCTGTGTGTGCAGGAAGTACACAGGATGACTAAACCCTAGCGTCTGTCCTTGAAGGAAGGGGCCCCTGGAAGAGACAGGAAGTAAACATAATTGCAATATTTTGTGCCAAATGCAAGGATATGAGTGAACACGGGTGTGATAAGGACCAGGGAGGGGAGTGACCTCTGCCCTCCACCTGTAATGCTGCTGCTGCTGCTAAGTCGCTTCAGTCGTGTCCGACTCTGTGCGACCCCATAGACGGCAGCCCACCAGGCTCCGCCGTCCCTGGGATTCTCCAGGCAAGAACACTGGAGTGGGTTGCCATTTCCTTCTCCAATGCATGAAAGTGAAAACTGAAAGTGAAGTCGCTCAGTCGTGTCTGACTTTGTGACCCCATGGACTGCAGCCTACCAGGCTCCTCCGTCCATGGGATTTTCCAGGTAAGAGTACTGGAGTGGATTGCCATTGCCATCTCCACCTATAATGAGAGGATCTAAACACTCTAAGTATTAGTCACTCGGTCATGTCAGACTCTTTGCCACCCCACAGACTACAGTCTGCCAGGTTCCTCTGTCCATGGAATTCTCCAGGCAAGAATACTGGAGTGGGTAGCTATTCCTTTGGCCAGGGGATCTTCCCGATCCAGGGATTGAACCCAGGTCTCCTGCATTGCAGACAGATTCCTTATTGTCTGAGTCAAGGGTGAAACAATTCAATATGAGAGTATAGTGATTATTCTTCATCCCCTATGACCTAGAAATCCAAGAAATTCTTCATAGGGAGGTAGAGAGAGAGATATTTTAATTCCTGGTTAAATGGTCAAACTATGGACAAATTCTTATAAAAAAACTGATATTAACTACTTGCTGATGATAATCAAAACAAGCTCTTAGGACAATATGTTGAGATCTAATATTAAAATTCGTAGAAGGAAATTTCAAGATGTAGACCTGGGACTAAAGCTTTTAGAAAACCATCTGGTATTTTTCTGAAGGACAAGAGAATACATCTTTTTAACCTTTAGCAAGAAAGTTCATTCCACCTTAACACTCACAGGTAAAGGTCATGATCCATTTAGAAGATGTATTTCCATCTATTTCCATTAAAGTAAGTTCTGGGAGAAAGGAACAGAGCCATTTTCACCACAGTATCAGTGCCTGGGACATAACCAGACTCAATTTGCTGAACAACTGAGCAAATGATTTCCATTGTTGGTAACATCTTTGGAACGTAATGATTTATAGCTTGGTTTCTCTCTTTCTCTCTCCCTTTTACTTCCCTCTTTTCTTTCTTCTTTTATTTATTCACTTTTTCCCTCCTGGGAATAAACCAGGACTGTTTCAGTGGAAAGAAAGAAAGTTGTCCTGTTTTGAAAATCAGTATATATTTTTTGCTTTCAGATTCAATTCCTTTGGATCCTTTCATTTATGCTAGACAAGCACCTAATTTTTTTTTCTTTTGTTCTTTTTTGTTACTATGCCTAACACAGCATGTGTCGTAGAATAGCTGTTCAAATAATGTTTAATTGGTGGGCTTTATTCTTGATAATTTAGCTAAGCTCTTTCTCTGCACAGTCTAAGGCTAATTTGGAAGGCTTTCAGCCTTAAACATGCCAAAGAAATTTCCTTGCCTCATCTGATGTTCTCCAAAAAGTGATTAATTAATAAGAATTAACAAGATTAATTAGTAGGAAATTGACAGTGGCATTAGTAAGAGGCCCAGCCAGCCCCCAGACCACAGCCTTGCTCTGTTTCCGCTCAGCCTTCCTGAGATGTCTCAGGTTGATCGCTCAGGCTCTGTGGGCTGCACACAGCAGGCAGGAGGGGCCGGCGTGCACCATCTCCCTTTCCTGCCACCGGGCTGTGGACGAACGGTGAGGCTGCATTGCCAGCATCTACCTTCGCATCCTCGCAGAACATGAAGAAGCCTTAAAGTGCATTAGAAGAGAATGTGCAGGGTGCCCGGCTGTCTCTCCCGCCTCCCTGCAGCCCCATCCCACCCTGGGCCCCTCAGCTGCCTCTCACCCCCCAACGCCATTACCTTTGTAATTGTTATTCAAATGCTAAAGCCATAATTCATGGGAGGACAGTTCCATCCACAAAGGTCTGCCTCAGTGCTCCTGCCTGGTGTGCAATTCCCTCTAGCTTCATTATACAAATTAAAGAAGTACTTCATGCTTTTTTTTTTTTTTTGTAACAACTTGCAGGCACCCCCCCTCCCGCTTTGGGCTGAGTTTGTTCCAAGAAAGACTCTGGCCACGTTGTCCCTTTCACTCCTCTGAAGGGGGCTCTGGGGGGTCTTCTCTCTGTGTATCTAGGGTATCGGTGTTTGCAACATTCTCTGCCACCCACTGACACTCGTGAACGGGGTTGGCCTCCCTCTCCCGGGCATCCTCGCTGGTGGCAGGCTGGGCTGTGCTGCAGCTCCCGCCCACCGCCTCTCCTTCCACAGAAACCTGGCTCTCCCTGGGGCTGATGGGGTCAGAACGGAACACGCAAGCTTCTAGGGGCACAGCCTCAGCCTCCACAGAGCACACGGGCCCTCCTCCTTCAAGGGCGCCCGGTCCGCAAGCACCCGCTGTGAGCTCGCTCTCAGCGGGCTCTCCAGCCTCTCCCGGCTCCCCTGCTTCTCCCGGCTCCTCTGTGGGGTCTGGGCCCCGGGCCCCCTCGCTGAGCCCCCCGCAGGCTGGCTGAGCCTCTGGAAATTCTCCCAGCTCCACCCCGCGGGTCTCAGCCTTGGGAGCTGGACCATGGGCCTCCCCCTCACTGACTTCACTTTCTTCACAGTTGTCCTGACCCGAGGCAGATGCTTGACTGGCCTCTGTGTCGATTTGGGTTGCTTCCTCTTCTTTTTCAATATCTTGGGGAACAAGGGTCTCCTCATGTGTATCTTTCTCAACCTTGAGCACAGTGGACTCCTCTGGTACTTCGACGGTCACCGTCAGCAAATTTCTGAGCTCCTGCAAGGAGCCTGTGGCGGAGGTGGGCTCTGCGTCTTCCTGGGTGGGTTCTCGGTCCTCAGGAGTCTCTTCCAACTCCAGCTGTAAGGAGTGTGTGCCCAGGGAGCCTGCTGTCACCTCTGTAGCCACCAGATTCACAACCGGGCCATCTATATTTGAATCGATGACCTGCCTGTCTCCATCTGGGGGAGGGCTGGACACAAGGAGGGAAAGGCCTTCTTCTCTGGCCAATGGACTAGGGACCTCTGGCTGTTTCATCTCCCCTGCCTCCTGGAACACCTCATTATTCAGGATCTCACTCTCTGAAACTCCAGGGAGAACAGCTGAGGCTCTCCTGGCAGGGCTGGCCTGGTTTGACCCTGCAGGAGTTTTTAGATCGGTGAGGCTGGACACACTTTCACTGGGCAAGGCCATGTTGTCTTCAAACAAATTGTGTTTCTTCAGGATAGCAGCCTCCTTTATCACTGAGAGATACCAGAGAGCAAAACATAATGTTAAAACCTTGCCCTGACTAATCTGGAATTTCTGATTTTATCCAGAAACTAAACTCCCCTCTCAGCTTTTCTAACTGTCTGAATTTCCCAATTTCAAATTCCAGCTTACTTCTAACCCTCTTTCAGGAAGCCTTCCCTGATGACCAGAGCCTACAGCCTCATTCCAAACCCTGGACCTCTGTAATGTTCACTCATTCACTCCTTCACTCATACCCTTATTCAAACAGCACATATTTACTGGACATCAACTATGGGACAGGCTCTAAGAATCCAAAGATGAATGAATAAAACATGGCCTTGGCTTTCAAAGAGGTCAAACCTACTACCATCATTGGTACCACCCTTGGAGGCCCGATCACATCTCATTAGCTGCTAGTGCGTGGCTGCAGTGTGTCTACTTTGACCGATATTCCTTTAGAGCAGGACAGGTCCTTATTTTCTCGGCTTTTACACTCAGATCAGTCCTGAATGTGTAACAGGTCCTTAGTACTGAACCTACAGAGAGAGCCTTATAAACTGCAGTGTCCAAACTGAAGGCCTCTGTCCATCCGGCTCAGTCCTAGAGGCCCCAAGAGGAGTAAAATCAATAATAACAACCATTTCCTCCACATGTTCTCCAAAATTTATTGTTTGTAGGTTTTTTTGATGATGGCCATTCAGGTCAGAGTGAGGTGATACCTCGTAGTAGTTTTGCTTTGCAGTTCTCTAATAATTAGCATAATTAACATGGCAATTGAACATCTTATCTTGTGTTTGTTGGCCATCTGTACTGTACAGCACAGCTAACGGTGCTGCGGTGACCTGAATGGGAAGGAACTCTAACAGGGAGGGAATATGTGTAAATGTACGGCTGATTCATTTTGCTGTACGGTAGGAACTAACGCAAAGCTGTAAAGCAACCATCCTCCAATAAAAATTAATTTTAAAAAATAACGACAACCAGCAGCTGACGTTTCTGACAATCAGCCTCTACCTCTGGCTGTGTAGGTTGTACAGTGCCCAACAATCTCACACCCAAGGAGACACCATTCACATCACAGATTTGTGTATTCAGCAGAGTAATTTTCCAGCAGGCTGCTGCAGCATGTCCTGCTCGAACCAAACCAGTATATCGTGACAATTTTTTGACAGACAGCAGTCCGCCGTCTGGAGGAAGAGAGCTTTTATTCCTAATTCGCCCCAGGGTGCGGTGTTGGACTGGCAGCAACCTTGACTGAGCCCTTCTTCCTGTGCAGATACTGAGATGACATCTTTGTATTCCTTGTCTCATTGGATGAGCTACTTTGACCTGGGGCTTGTGCTTGGCCAGCTTTCTTGGTGGAGACCAGATATGTTTCAAGCCTATTGTTTTAGGGACAGCCCTCTCCTGTGTATTTCTATCAAAGTTTTCCTATCTTCACTCCTATCCTGAGCAGGGCCTGATTCCACAGGATCCTGGGAGCCAGAGTCCTAATGGGGCTCGCCAAGGATGGAGTCACAGCCCAGTGTATTCTGTCTGGCTGAGAGGACAGAGCAGCTGGGAAGCCCCGCTGCCGAATCACCTGCTCCAGGCTGGAGAGGCGTTGCAAGCAAGCCTGTGGCCAAGAAGAGCTCTCTTTCCTTTGTTCTGTCTGGAACAGCCGGAGGAGGCCAGCTGCTCATGAGACACCCTAGGTTAATCTCTCTGACCTTAGTTTTCTCATCTGAAAAATGAAGCTTCAAATTCCCAGTTCACAGAGTTCTTATTTGGACTGAAAGCGAAATAATATCTAACGGGCCAGTGGAGTGTGAGCCAAATCGCGACGGCTCAGTGGAGGTCAGCGGCCCTCGCTCCTTCCGTCCCTTGACCTCTGTCTCCCCAGCTCTTGCTGTCAATTTCCTCTTTCCCTTTCATTCCTGTGGACAAAACCTAGCTGGCCTTGTGGGGTCCCCATCAGGGGTATGCCCCTCTATCTAGAGCTTTCTCCAGCACCAGGGAAACCTTCCATATCCATACCTTTCAGACTTTCATCTAGGAGGATCTGATGTAAAATCTCCTCATAGACATTTTCAACATGGATCATATTGGTGTGATCCGCAAAGATGTACTGCTCGTATTTCTGAAGCTCCTGGAGAAGGAGAGATAAGAAGATAAAGGGGACAACACATGAGACACCAGTTTGCAGAGGAGCTCCGGAAAGGACAGCTGTCCCTCTTGTTCCCCCTGGGAGTGTGAAGCATTGGTCACCTGCTTCCTTCCCCCCAGGCACCATGCCCCGGACTGGGTTCATGCTCTATGCATGAACAGACACCAGAGACAGACACCAGAGACCCTGATGATCTCAAGGCCTTGTCAGTGGGTCTGGACATTTCCTTCTTTTTCTTCTTTTTTAATGCCAACAGTACTTTACTGAGGTGTAAGATATACCGAGAAAAATGCACACATTTTAAAAGTGGAGCTGTTGCTGCTGCTGCTAAGTCACTTCAGTCGTGTCCGACTCTGTGTGACCCCATAGACGGAAGCCCACCAGGCTTCCCCGTCCCTGGGATTCTCCAGGCAAGAACACTGGAGTGGGTTGCCATTTCCTTCTCCAATGTGTAAAAGTGAAAAGTGAAAGTGAAGTCGCTCAGTCGTGTCCGACCCTTAGCGACCCCACGGACTGCAGCCTACCAGGCTCCTCCATCCATGGGATTTTCTAGGCAAGAGTAGTGGAGTGGTTTGCCATTGCCTTCTCCGAAAAGTGGAGCTAAATAACTTTAAATATATAAATATACTCAGATAACCAAAACGCAGGTCAAGGTGAACATTTCCATCACCGCTATACCTTTTTCCAGTCTAGACTACTCACCCAGAGATTAAGCTCTGGTGTTGTGTCTATCACACTAGATTCGTTTTTCTTGTTATTTAACTTTATGTAAATGGAATCCTGTACTCTTTTTTTGTGTCTGTTTTTGGAGATTCATCCATGTTGCTGCATGTATCAGTAGTTCATCCTTTTTTATTGACAAGTGGCCCTCATTATATGGACAAGCTAAAACTGTTTACCTATATTCCTACTGCTGGATATTGACTGTTATGAACATAATTGCTATTGATATTCTTGTGTATGATTTTGTGGATTTAGGGCTTACTTATCTTGAGTGTACACCTAGAAGTGAGATTGCTGGGTCCTAGAGTAGATGTATGTTTAACTCTTAGGATGCGTCCCATTCTCAGCTGTGGAGAATCCCTAGTCACAGACTCTTCAGAAACAGTCTCCTCTTTCCCTCCAGCTGGCCCTGAAACTCCGTGATTCTAAGGCAATCCAGGCATCACACAAAATCCTTTAACACTTCCTGCTTTCCAAGGGTCTCACATGGCTTGCCTTTTATCAGCAAGAGGTCAAGGAAGGGATCAAAATGAGTCAAGTCATATCCGTGTGATTAACTCCATAATGCTTGCACCTGATAGTGCAGTATGAGGGCTCCTAACCCCTGTTTCTTAGATAGCCAGGGTCTTAGCAGTGGGATTCAATGGCTTTTGCCTGGAAGGAGGCGATTTACAGCAAGCCATCAGAAGCCACCCCATTCAGGCTCTCAGAGCCAGGACAGTGGGGTTTGTAGCCCATGACTGGATCCCAGTGGGTAATAATGGGACCCCTTTCTGCCCCGCCTAGGGAAAGCCCCAGGATTAAAGAGACATGAGCTTGCATGACCCTGAGAGGGTCTGCGAGACAAGACTGGCACAGAGATAAGTGCCCCGTGGCAGAGCACTGCTCAGGGACTGCACGCTGCCCTGGACTGGCTGTGGACCCTGGGCAAGCCCGCTCACGGCTCTGTGCCTCTCTCTTCCTCTGCAAAACGAGTTGTGTGTCGACACCACCGTTCATCTCCCCACGTGATCTTCCACTCCTTGGTTCCCTGTTATTCATCTAGGACTGGCGAAAACATGGCTCTGGGAAGCCCTCTCCGCCCCCACAGGCAGAACTGGGCACCTCTTCCGAACTCGGCCGTCTCTCCTCCCCACAGAGCTCCTGCCATGCTCACTGCAGAGTGCGCTCTGTGCCTGCCTCCTGTCTTTAGGCTGTGAAGCCCAGGATGAAACAGGAACACTGGCTGGGCACGTGCCTGGATCATGCTTATACATGTTGGCTGAATACACAGCCGGCCTTTGAACTTTCAACCAGCTAAGCAATGGTGTGGAAAAGAATCATTCTGAGGGGCACTTACCTGTTGCGATGTGCACAACTTTACAAAACAGGTTTTCTATATTGAATTGACTGAATCGTGACACATATTAATTCCCTGGATCTGTTAAATTGGAATTAAAAAAAAATCTCCCCAGGCAATTCTAATGTGCAGCCTGGGTTAAGTACCGCAGATCTTAGAACCAAGGGAAACTAGTAAACTAAAGAATCTTTGCCTGAAGCAAATGCTCCCCTAGTTCACCCACTCTGGAAATCCAGATGTTTTTAAATTTCTTGATACTGATACAATATTCCTCATCACTGAAAATGCCAGGCCTCAATTTCTCTCCAAACCGGTCTCTCTTGATTAAAAATTACAAGTGCCTCTTAGAGATCTGGTATAACTCTGAGGATGGCTGGAGACAGAGGAGCAGACAGGAAGAGGGGCTTTTTTTTTAACTCTTCTCCTCTCTGGGGAGGATGTGGCTCCAAGGCCCCCACGTTGCCGTTGAGATTGGAAAAGAAAAATACCCTATACAGAACATCTGCATGCAGACATATCCAAGGTGGACTGAGTCATCCTTTGAATGGCTAGACTTTTCCAGACATAAGATGGAAAATCACATAGGCAAGAGACAATGATATAGGTAGATTCTTTACTGCCCTGACTTGATCAAACCTTTTCTATGAAATAACTTTACCCTCAGAAATAAGTGCCAGGTATTTGGTATGCCTCTGGCTGTCTGAAGAAAAACAACATGTACAGAATATTAAAATGATGAAGGAAATTTCTGCAATAAAATAATTCATGCAATGGACTTTAATGTTCCAATGTTTGGAGACTCTCTAAGCTGCAAAAAGCCCTTTTTAAATTCTAAAAAGCTCTTTATCATTTGTGCCAAGAGGGAGCCGGCCTTGCAAAGGTCCCAGCTTGTAGATCATGAAGCAGCAGAAAAAGTAGTAGTAAATACCATTTACTGAGCGCATCCCATGTTATCAATGAGTGTGAGCTGAGTTCAAACTCTGGTGGATTCCAGCTCTGTGACTTTGGTCCCATTACTTAACCCCTCAGGTTTCCTCTTTTGTGCACTGAGGACAGAAACAGTACCTCCTCACAGGGTTGTCATGAGGATCAACACGACAATCCATACAAAGTGCTGAGCATGTGGCAAGCACTCATCAAATATTCACCGTATCATCCTGGTCTTCTGTCTTAAGAAGGATACTGCAAAGTACTATTACCTCCATTTTCTAGATGAAATCTAGGCCAAGAGAGAGGAAAAGGGACTTGCCCAAGGCCCCAGAGCTGATACGTGGAGGAGCTGGGACTTGAACCCAGGTCTTGACCTGGTCTCCTTATGACCAGGCTCACTTATGACCCTGCACTGAAGGTGTGACCTAGTCACACAGTCACAAGCACGGCTGTCACTAGCTGCCTAGTGTTCATAGAAGCTTTAGATGGTTTTAGTTTCATTGACTTCAGTAAGCAAATATTACTGAAATTACAAATATCCTTCTGAAATTATGTGACTTTTTCACACAATTTTCAAAAAGGAAAGGTCTTTTCCTGGATGGAGTGGCCAAGTTTCAGAGGCTGTGTTGGGCCTATGGTCGGTGGGTGGGGGGGTGTTACACCATAATGAGGAAGAATCCTTAGGCACTCTATTGTAACCCTTAACTTGGTTCAAACTCAGATCATTACCCTTTGAGATACTGTCTTGTCCAAGGGTTGGCAAATCCAGATAGCTGCTTGCCTTTGTAAATAAAGTTTTATTGGAACACAGACTGCACATCTGTTTATGGGTCATCTATGGCTCATTTGTGCTATCACGGCAGAACTGTGTGATTGCAACAGAAATAATATGGCCGTGAAGCCTAAAATATTTGCCACCTGACCTCTTACAGGAAAAGTGTGTTGACCCCCTCTCTGGTCATCTACTGCTTGTAAGTGCATCATGACCAAAAAAATTTACTTGAACTTCAAAGGCAACAAAAGCAGGTTCTGGAGTAACCCATCTCCTTACTGGTTTGCACACGGATGCCAGTGCCTTCTGCAGGGTGGGAAGTGTGATTTGAACCAGCGCCTCTTGAAATATCCTCTTCCGGATAGTGCTGCTGTCATAATCATATTGCTGTCGGTACAGAGATAGAAACGTATGCTAAATACAACGTTACAACCTGTTAACTTTTGCATAAACAAAAAACTCAGCAACTCACTTCATCTTCCTTCCCACCCCTACCCTCCCGTCCTAATTTCTGAGGACCCCGGTGGTGTTCCAAGGTTTCAGAGACCTTTCTGTGCAGTTCTCTCACATTCCAGGTAGAGGTTATGACTGATAATGACCCATCTCAGCCTCCCCTCTTACAGATACGAAAACTGAGGTAAGATCAAAGCAGAGCGTTATTATAAAGTTGAAGACAAAACTAGGGGATGGGTTAAAACTTCATCACCCCTGTCTTGGGTCGGTGCATGGGAGCCATGATCATCTCCTTCCTTCACTACATCCTGAAAGCGGGATTGGTAGGTTGTAATGATTTCTGCCAAAGAAGAGAGCGTCTGGCTCACAGCGACATTAGCACTGCGGTATGTTCAACAAAGAAGTTCAGTATCTAGAACAGGAAAGAGGATGTCCTATTGACACATGGAACAGCCAAGTCTAGAGACCTGGGTTTGATTTTAAAGGGGGTTCAGGGAGAGGGCACACACAAACCGGAGCATAGTCACAGGAATGTGTGCAGAATGGTCAGGCCAAACAAAGGCTGGTTAAAGAGATTCGTGCCAGAGATCACTTGGGGTAAAATCACAGCTCTATGCAAACAACCAAAGACTACCACGTGGAAGAAGGGCATGAGAAAAGAGGGTAGACCTAGAATTATCCGTGGTGAGAACTTTGACTTAGCTTTGGGAAGTACGTTCTTGTAGTTTAAAGTGTCCAGAGAAGAGGTGGACTGTCCTGAGAGGTAAAAACTGTGTTGCCATGGGAGGGGGCATTGACCTTGATACTATCTTTTCTTTCTCAATGGCAAGTTCATTATTTTGTGTGTTACCATGGCAATTATTGCTTTTAATCTCAATGATTTGGTTGCCAGAGTTTCCTACTGCCTGTGAGGTATTAAGATCAGGTCTGAAATTCAGGGACCACCTCCTAGGCTCTGTGAAACTTTGATCTTCCGTTCCAAAGCTCTGCTTAGGGAAAGTAGGTCATAAAAAAATTAGTGGACTAGATTTAGGGATAGTTTTAGCTCAAAGCTCAAGTAGCCTGTTAAACTTACGTAAGTCAAGTTCTTGTGAGGATCAAATAAAACACGATAAGTTTTTCTAAAAAGCTTAAAGATATGCCCTATATATATGCAAGCTCCTATTATTACAACTATTTTGATATACACTTATGCATGAAGCACATTTAAAACAATTTCACACAGCAGTTGTCCTTCCCTCGAAGTAGTTCCTTTGCCATGAGATTTTGATTTTTCTAAAAACTGTTAATTTAAATGGGTTTTACTGTATTGCAAACTCGGAAGAGTTTGTGTTTTATATTTTCAAATTCCATGCAATACCTATCACAATTCTTTGCTTATAGTGGACTGTCAATATCAAGTCTAATTGCTATGTAAGTAAGCAATTACATACATATCACTTCTGGTTGGTGACCAACGATGCCGAGGACCTGTGGTCCCTAACATAGCCACTAGATGGCAGAATAGGCACGACAGTGGAAGGGGAACTGCCATGAGATGACTGTCACTGGTTATCAGGGAGAAAAGACCAGGCACTATTTTTAAAAGGGGAGGCAAGTCAAAGAGAGAACTTGATATTTTCCATTTAACAAAAGAAATGAGTCACGTTCTTGCTTCATGTTTCCCGCAAGTGAGAGAACAATTTTACCTTTAAGACTCGGAGCTTAACCTTCTCAATGGCGACTGTGGTTTTGGAGGCCTCTCCTTGGAGATGTGGGGAAAGCAACTGCTCAAAAGTGAATACTGCATTCTCCATCAGCTAGAAACCAAAGCAACAGAGAAACAGAGGCCAGTCAGAAGCTGGGATCGCCATGCTCGGGTCAAAGTCAGCTTGGAGAGAAAGGAGGGCATGACCTTTGGAGATGGTCACTATCCTGGGAGTAACCCAGGGCGACAGGTCCTCATTCCACTGTGTGCTCTGTGCAATGCATAAGCCTACAACCACAGCGAGGTCAGGAGGAGGCTGGGAAACACACACCTGTACCTGTATGTATACATGTATGTACACATGTATGTATCTTTTTTTCTCATCTCTCTTTTCACCCCGCACTGGAAAACCCAAGACCATGGGATGGGGGATAGCATCATTTCCTGTGGTCATTCCCGTCCCCTGCAGCCAGGGCTTAATGAAAAGAGGTGGGAGGCTTCCCCAATTATTTTTTGGCTCCTTAGCTCTGCACCTCTCCTTTCAGATGGATGTACACCATCCCGGCACATCTCTCACTCCACTTTTCACCCTCCCACCCTACTTCTCTCCCTTTCTCTGCCAGGCTGGGAAAGGAGACAGGGTCAAGGCTCAGTGGAGCCCGTGACTGTCACACGCATGGGTTAGGAAACGGTTCAGATTTCTCATTCTCTGCGCTTATGCCTGTATCCATTTCACCATAGGCCAGTGCTGTCAAAGGAACTTCAGTTAAGCCCTTGGCCAATTTTGCTCCTCATTCATCTTTAATCCTTCACAACTCAGAGGTTAGATAATATATAAAATGTGCCACTTAATCCTGCCTATAACTTTTAAGGAAAAGAAAAAGCTCCTTTCTTCCCCAAGCCTATGATCTGAAAGCATCCGACACAATAGCTCTCCTCTCAGCACTTTCAACGCCATAGTGAATTTATCTAAGAATCTGTCTCACTACCAGCTCCCTCAAGTGGGGTCTGGCACAATGTCCAGCCCACAGGAAGCTCCCTGGGAATATTTGTGAAGTAGAATTGTGCTCTTATGGCTTCATTGATCACACCCTTCCTTCATTTAGAAAGCGTTAGAATATGGAACGAATTTGTGCTATTCATCCCTGTTCCTAAAGAAAAAGTTCTTTATGGGAAGGAAGAAGGAATCAATGAAGTAGACTCAAGAAATCCAAATTTAAAACTGTGATTGACTGACTGATTTACTTTTAACTAGATTAGGGAATTGATTCAAGTTAGTGATTCTCCATTCTGGCTGCATATTAAATGCAGTAGGAATGGGTGTGGGAGAAGTTGCCTTAATTACAAAAAAAAAATATATCAAAATCACTGGGAGTGTGGCCCAGACATCAGTATTTCTTAAAAGCGCCCCAGATGATTCCAACGTGAAGTCAACATTAATAGCACTGACTTGACAAATCAAGTAATTATCAATTAATGCTACTCTATTTCCCTGAGACATTTTTTCTCTATGATGCTCATCAACATGGAAAAAATGAAGCCAGCTGAAACAGGACAAAATACGTCGTCACTCAACATGGTGACTAAAGAAACGGGCGCCATCTCCCCTAGCTATGCCAGCACACCTGTCTCATTTGCTGCGCTGGTTTCTCTGCAGCCCTATCCTCTTCCACCACAGATGACCCCGCTGCCCCTACCTCTTGCATGGAGTTCTGCGTCCTCTGGACCACCAGATCGATGTGGGGGAACCTGAAGCGGCTCTTGAGATCCTGAAGGTGCTCCTGAAGCAGGTTGACTTTATTATAACAAGGCTCCATCTTCACGGAGTCCAGTGGAAGATTCATAAGCTGCTCTAGATGCTGAATTTTGGTGGAGGGAAAAATGACACAACTTCAGACCTAGGAACTATATTACATCACTGTTGTGTATGTGTGTGCTCAGTTGCTCAGTCATATCTGATTCCGAGCGACTCCATGGGCTGTAGCTCACCAGGCTCCTCTGTCCATGGAATTTTCCAGGCAAGAATACTGGAGTGGGTTGCCATTTCCTACTCCAGGGGATCTTCCTGACCCAGGGCTTGAACCTGCATCTCTTGTGCCTCCTGCATGCATTGGCAGGCAGATTCTTTACCACTGTACCACCTGGGAAGCCCATTACATGACTATTATGTAAATTCTAAACAATCAAACACATGTTATTAGAGTGAATCACTTCTCAGATCCCTAGATCTGTGATATCTTCATTGTCTTATTTCCCTTCTTTGATGGGTCCCTAGGACAGCTCTCTTGCTAGGATGGAGACAGGTAGAAGAACCAACCGGACAATGGACACATCCAGGGATGCAATCCATGGGACTCCAGTCTTGTCAAGCTCTTGATGGATTCCAAGTACCCACTTCCAGAGCTCAAGAGTTCAGGAAGTCTCTTTGGCATGTGGAACTGCTGCTGGGCTCACAAGCCTCCAGAGCCTTGTTTCATGAGAGACATTCCTCTCAGAAAATCCCAGGGAAGTCAAGATGCCCCCTAGACTCCTGGACTCTGAGAGTAAAGCCAGAGTCCTTGGAGTTCTGTGAGGCTCTGTCTGTGCCCAAGGGCTTCCCTCTGCTAGTAGATGGGGGGTGGGGGGATGGGAAGGGAGTGAGATAGGAAGAAGCATGGCCTAGAAGAGGTATCCAGTTTTAAAAACTGGGGTTCCCCATCCTCTAGGCTATACAAGTGATAGCTTGATCAATGAGGCCATGCAATTTCCAGCAAGAGGACAGCAACAGACCTCATCTGCTAAAGACTTTAAGTATTACCAACACAGAATTACACTACGAGTGGTTTCACCAACAGAGTGCATCCTATTTTCCAAGCCCATTTAAAAGTGATTTTAAAAACTGAATTTTGGAGTTCTAGAATAAATAAGAGGGTGGGTGCAGAAAGAGAAAACGGAATGAAGTGTGCTGAAAACACAGGTCTAGGGAAAACCAGGGAGTAACAGGGTAACTGTGAACAGACAGGATGTACTTGCTGTCTGAGTTTCAGGTCACAGAAAAGAGATAAATCTAGATTTCTAGATTTCTCTAAAGAAAAATTTAACAAGGGCCCACTATCATGCTGCTTGTAAGAGGAAAATATTACTCCCTTAAGAAATGAGTTCTAGAGAACTCCACTGAAGTAGAATTAATGACCAAAACCATGCTGTCACACTTGCCCCTTGTCACATAATTTGCAATGTGTCTATTTTTTAAAATAGCAATTAAACAGACAGGAGAGGAAAAATCAGTTACCACTTTGCTCCTGTAAGACTGGCAAAAAGTTGAACAAGTGATTCCCTAAGGCTGATGAAAAGAAAGTCCTTTATCATGTACAATTGGTGGAAATGTAAAATCTAAATCCTTTTTGGGGGATGTCAATGGAAACTTCAGTTAACATGAGAAAAATTCCCACCTTTCAATCTAGCAATCCTGTCCTAGCAATCAGATCCCATACAAATAAAAGCTTCAAAGTAAATGAATATACGTTATACAAGATTATTTATTGCAGCTTTGTTCCTGGTGCTAGCAACATTTGGATGGTTGAATAAATCTTGGTGTATTGGTACATGAAGTATTATGCAGCTGTTACAAAAAATGAACTAGAACTAGAACATTAACTCAAAAACAGTTTCATGAGGTATTTTTGAATAAGAAAACAGAAAAGCAAAGCAATATATACATAATATAATCCCATTTTTCTAAGAGCAAACAACCTAAAAAAACATATCCCTCAAAACATGTGCTTTATATGGTATGTGAGCACAGAGAAAAGGACAGAATAGCATATGCTAAGTTGTTCACACTAATTGCTTGAGTGGGAAGAGGGGATGTGGGGGAAGGACGGAAAGTTAAGTTTTAGAAAGGCTACCATGAGAAACCTCAAAATACTAACAAATGATCTTGTTTATATACAATTTTGTGTATGTATGCATAAAAAAATAAAGGTTTTTTTTGTTGTTGTTGTTTTATCCACTGGCTTGACTTGTAGGGATGTTCATCATGCTACAGCAAGTATAAAATAAAGCTGCCCAGGTATGTCTGTCACTTTAGGATACAGCGAGTCCTCTGGAGGTCTTGTTGAACCAGACTGCTGCTGGGCCCTACCCCAGGGTTTCTGATCTGATAGCTCTCATCAGTGCGGCCTGAGAATTTGCATTTTTAGCAGTCATATAATGAGGATGATGATAGTAGTCCCAGGAACATACTTTGAGAAACACTGGTTTTGTCATGCTTTTGGAAGCAAATCAATCAAAACACAAAACATATATAAATGAAGATATATGCATATATATTTGTACAGGCAAGGACAAAGCATGTGAAAGCACATACTAAGCTATTTATATCGGTTAATTCAAGGAGTTAGAAGTGGAGATACTTTAGGAGTTGGGGGTGGGCTAGAATTAGGTGGGTATGAGCGATGGTGATTAATTTTGCCTTTATGTAAGTATCTTTGTATACTGTTTAAGTTATACAAGCATGTTATAATTTTCGTAACATGAAAACCATTAATAAAGGAAATCAAGTAGATGGATGGATGAATGGATGAATTAATAATGTGGATGAATGGACGACAGGAAGACGAGATGAACAGATGGAAAGGCAGATGAATGGAAGGCAGGGAAGAAGAAAAGACAGGAGAGAGAGAAGGAGGGAAGAAAGAAGGAACGAACGCAGACAAAGACGCACAAAAAGACAGACCACTCACACTCCACTCCTTCGCCTCATACCCTACCTCCTTTAGCTGGGCACTGTCTTTGGTGGTTTGAAAGCTCTGGCTAAGTTCATCCACTTCTTTTTCAAAGAGTGAGCGCAGTTCACTGAATCCCGAGCTTACGGGTCCCATCAGCTCCTCCAGAATGGACCCCAGGAACGGCTGCACACTCTCTGCACAGCTTCTCTCCGCTGGCTGAGCCACCATCGCTGAGGTAGGAAACAGCCAGGAAACTGTGAGTGATGGCAAAACTGGATTCAGAGTTACTGGAGCCAGGCCAGGCTGGACGTGCCCCACGGAGACATTGAACCGTCAACGCAAGCTCCAACAGGCACACAGATGAACCCAGTGTGCCCCGTGCCAGCACGCACCAGAATGGAAAACCATCACAGAGAATCTCTCCTTGAGAACTCAAACAACGAGAAACCCCTCCCCAAGATTACCTCTGCCCTGGGATGAAACACATTCTTCCGCTTGGTCCTGATGAATAGACAATGCTTAATACAAAAAACGGAGAGGGCAATGGCAAGCCACTCCAGTACTCTTGCCTAGAAAATCCCATGGACGGAGGAGCCTGGTAGGCTGCAGTCCGTGGGGTCGCTAAGGGTCAGACACGACTGAGCGACTTCACTTTCACTTTTCACTTTCACACATTGGAGAAGGAAATGGCAACCCACTCCAGTGTTCTTGCCTGGAGAATCCCAGGGATGGGGGAGCCTGGTGGGCTTCTGTCTATGGGGTCTAGTCGGATACGACTGAAGTGACTTAGCAGCAGTAGCAGCAATACAAAAAAATGAAAATGCTAATGACTCATCTATTTCCTATCAATCATCACCATTATGAATTCATAGTCTGTCTTCTAAAAACACATTTATTAGGTTTTTAATTCATTTTTCTAAGAGTTAGTCAGTTGATCTAATTCAATTTTCCACCCCTCTCCTCAAGGGCCTTTTAAAAAATTCAGTATGGTTTCTTTTTAGGCAAAATGGAAACAAATTCCAATCAGTTTGCCACACCGCCTCCCATCCCCACACGCTATTTTTTCCTAATAATCAAGGATGACAAACTTAGTGACAAAAATATAAAGAGTACAGAAAATCATAAAAAGGGACTAAAAGGTTCAGGAGGGAGGGGACACATGTATGCCTATGGCTGATTCATGGTGATGTATGGCAAAAGCCATTACAATATTGTAAAGTAATTATCTGCCAATTAAAATACATTTAGAAAAGGATTTAAACAATGTAATTATACCCTTACTTCCCAGAAGAAACACTGCTCTTTGATTTAGACGAGAACCATAGTAAAGATCCTGATCCAGTACGTCCGGACAGGCCATAGAAATCTGGTTTTTTGTTTTTTTTTTAAGTGTTGAAGCGATTCTCATGATTAGCCAGGTTGGGAAGCACTGCGGCAGTAAAGGATACCTGAACTGGAAAAGGCCTGAGCTCGCCCTGTGGAAGAAAGGCTAGTTTTGTGGAGCTTGGTAAGCTACCGAGCCTTGTCACAGGACCACAGAACTGAGAAGGGAAGTACAGATGCATCTTGATGTCCAGGTCCTCATCCTACAGATGGGGAAGGGGGCGGGAGATGATTCGACCAAGGTCACACCCTAACTTTCAGAACCAGATTTACAATTCAAGTAGACTTCTCACTTTTTATTGGCAAATAACTTGCTTATGGTGAGAAGAATGACCACATTCTCACTTTAATTTGCGGAAATCTTTCACAGGGTTACAAAGGATCAGACTGCCTCTTACTCTGAAAATCTGACATGACCAATACTATTGATATTATGTACTTATAAATATTTGAGATAGAAAATATTAACCAGGTCATAGAATTACTAGGGGGGAAAAACCCTTTCTAGTGTATAATTCAATGAAACAATCTATGACTCCTAAAAATAACTAACTTACTTGATACCAAAATGCAATATTGTTTGCCAGGAGGATAAATGAATTATTTATAAATTAACTCTGGGAGAAGAACTATGTGAAAAGTGTCTAACTGAAATTTCAGAGCAATCATGTTCATGGCTAATATATAGTAAAGATTTAGTAGTTGGCTGGTATGCCCTGCTGGGTGGGGGCAGAGATGGGCACAGGGAGGGGTCGTGGGTGGCCATGCTCCTCTCTGCCAGACCTCCCCTTGCCTATGTACCACTGTGGGCTCCAGCCCCCCTCTCTGTGCCTTTATTCAGCGTTCCTTCCACCTCTGCCTTCCGTCCTCCACTTGTTTGTAAACATCCTACTCACCTCTTCAAGGCCAAGTTCAAATTTCACCCACTCGGAACAGTCTAATGCCCTGAACCACCACCCAGCTTCCTGAACTATGCTCTACTGGTGTTTCCCTAATGATCAAATAAATTTTACATCCCACACAAGTATGCTCTGCTATTTTTCAGGGATGAAGAGATGAATCATGTGTTGTAACACATTAATTCATGAGCCGTACATTAATTCAGTTGAGCAGAGTGATGAAGAGAGAAAACCCTGGAGCTGCGGGGTGGGGTTGGTCTGACTGTTTCACACTCTACCTTTGGAATCGCAGGCAAATTACTTCATCTCTACTTCAGTTTTCTTCTCTGTAAAATGGGGCTCATAACAGTAATCACTCTGAAGGTTATGGTGTGGATTAAATGAGTTCGCTGTGTTCAAAATGCTCAGAACTGTGTGTGATCCTCTGGAAGTACTCAGAAACTATCAGCTTTTACTGTATCTGTTAGTAATATCGTCCTTTCCAATCAACTGACATTAAAACATTCCTCTCATTGTGAGGGGCCCACATGACTTTTTTTGAAGCTGAAATGGTTCCTGCCTGGGAATCATTGTGCCCTCTGTTCTTGCCCCTTTTGTGGCATTTATCATATTTTCCTTTCTGTTTTGGTGTCTGTGACCTGACTTTTATCCTCTTCAACTTCTCTTCTTCCTAGGCGCCTCATAGCCCTTGTATTCAGCAGGGGCAGGATAAATGCTTATTAAATGATTCGGTATTTGTGCAGCAGAACTTAAGCCAAGAATCACACGGGAGGAAATGGAGAGAAAGCTACTTTAATCCTCCCGAAGTTTTTGTGAAATCCAAAGTCCTTTATCAATGCCGCCCGATGTGCACTTCCTTGTTTTAAAGGGGAAGAACAAGAGGCCTGGTGAAAATGTGTTTCTGATATTCCATTTTTAAAAGACCTGATCATGACTTCCTTTCAAGGCTTCCTTTAGGAAACCAAAACCAGTCCAGGGCAGAATATTTTTCCATCTTATGTGAAGGGATTTAGGCAAAAGAGAAAGAGAGACTCATTTAATTAGGCCAAGAGAATGGCTGCCATTAGGCTCAGCTCAGCTCCAGTCAACAGGAATGTATTTGGCCGTGGCAGTTCAGTGTTGGCCATTTTAAGTTGTATAAAGCATTTCAACATACAGTCAACTCCAGATCAGTCATGCTAATAAAGGAATAAGAGACCTGGGTAATAGGAACCAGAAAACAGTCTGAAGTTAATTTATATCTGGCTGGAGAAGGCATCGCACGAACAGATAAACAATAGATTCAGACGCACACACCTTGGCTCTAGTTATGCCTCCTGCAACCTCCTCTCAGGAGGACTTGTTAGAAGAGCCCAGCGTGAGCTAGGCTGCAGTATGAACAGAGACAGAAGTGTAGAGGCTAATCCTCCAAGCAGAAAATCCCATTAGGTTCCACGTCTCTTGAACACAGGAACTAGATCTTCCCTGTTCGCTGCTAAAGCTGCATTGCCTTGATCAGAAAGCACTTAGTGAATGTCTTTTGAATGAATGACTGAGTTAATAATTTGAAAACTGACTACCTAAGAAAACTGCTGATAAACAATCACAGATAAGCCAGCATGCTTCCCTCTGAAATGATGTTCAGTATGGTGTGCTTTGGGGTATGCAGGAGGCAGAACCATAGCATTTTATTCTGTAAAATTTCTTAGAGGCCATCTAAAGCCTCCTGTGAGGAAAGAGGCAAGCTTTTCTCTGTCAAGGGCCAGGTCAGGAACATTTTCAGCTTTGCTGCCCGTAAGATCTCAGTTCTAACAACTCAGCTATGCTCCTGCAGTGCCAAAGCAGCCACAGACAATACAAAAAGGAGTGGGCACAGCCATCTTCCAGTAAAATGTAATTTATAAAAATAGTGGCAGGCTGGATTTGACCCGAGAGCCTCAGTATGCAGACCCTGATCTCATGGGCCCTTGTGATTTCAAGAGGAGGGCACTGAGGCACAGAGAAGTTGAGTGACCTCCCTGAACCCACATACCCAGCTAACATTAGAGCTGGGGCCACAGATGGTCCCCGATTTAGGATGGTTCCACTTTCAAACTTTCAAGTTTACAATGAGGTGAAGAAAGCATTACCCGCTCAGCAGAAGTGTTAGTTGCTCAGTTGTATCTGACTCTTTGTGACCCCATGGACTGTAGCCCACCAGGCTCCTCTATCTATGGAATTTCCCAGGCAAGAATACTGGAGTGGGTTGCCATTTCCTTCTCTAGGGGATCTTCCTCAACTAGGGATCAAACCTGGGTCTCTTGCATTGCAGGCAGATTCTTTACTGTCTGGGCCACCAGGGAAACTACTTCAAATTTTGAAATCTGATCTTTTCTGGAGCAGGTGAGATGCAGTATGATGCTCTTTTAGGGATGCTGGGCAGAGTTAACAGCTGCAGCTCCCACCAGGCACAGGATCACAGGCATAAACAACCAATCTACTGACAGCCATTCTGTACCCAGACAAATCTTTTTGTTTTTCCCCTTCAATACACTACTCAATAAATTACACAAGCTATTCAACACTTTATAATAAAACAGACCTTGTGTTAGGTGATTTTTCCCAACTGTATGCTGATATAAGTGTTCTGAGCATGTTTAAGATAACCAGGCTAAGCTATGATATTGAGTAGGTCAAGTGTATTAAATACATGCATTTCAATAATGATGAGTTTCTTGGCTCGTAACCCCATGATTAGTGGAGGAAGATCTAGAAGATCTAGATTTATTGACTCTAACCCAAAAGCTTTTTTTCTTATTAAAGGAAAATCCATTATTCACTGATTTGTATATTCACTGTGAGTCTGCATATACTAGACACGGTGCTAAGCACAGGGAATACCTGAGTGAACTGGGGCGGCATGGCCCTACTCTTTAAGAGCTTACAGCAGGTGGAGGGCAGGGCAGAGCCTTTACAATTTGGTGTAAGAGGTACCGGATCAGGACATACAGGAACCACTACAGGCAAGAGGCACCGTTTCCTCCAGCCTGTGTCACTGAAGTTTCCATGGGGAGGTCCAGACCCTTAACAGCACCACTAGCATGCTCCTATTACAAGTATTCCCACTTTCTCCCAAAGTCCCTCAGTTTAATTCTCGTCTGAAACTATGAATTCTCACCATGTACATGCTAAGTCACTTCAGTCGTGTCCGACTCTGTGCGACCCTATGGACTGTAGCCCACCAGGCTCCTCTGTCCATGGGCTTCTCAAGGCAAGAATGCTAGAGTGGGTTGCTGTGCCCTCCTCCAGGGGATCTTCCTGACCCAGGGATCAAACCCACATCTCTTACGTCTCCTGCATTGGCAGAAGGGTTCTTTACCACTAGCGCCACCTGGGAAGTCTCACCCTGTGGAAGAGCTTCAAATGCACAGCTTATCTAGCTCATCCGTTCCATTCCGTTCAATCACTCAGTCGTGTCCGACTCTTTGCGACCCCGTGGACTGTAGCCTACCAGGCTTCTCCATCCATGGGATTCTCCAGGCAAGAATACTGGAGTGGGTTACCATTTCCTTCTCCAGGGGATCTTCCCGACCCAGGGATTGAACCCGGGGCTCCCGCATTGGAGGCAAACGCTTTAACCTCTGAGCCACCAGGGAAGCCCATAGGAGCAGGCATTATCTCCACTGACCTTTGATCTTTCCAATTAAGAAGTTCTTTGAGTTCACAATCTGATCCATGTCTGAACGCATGGTTCCTTCCAGGCCCTTCGTCAGAGCCCTGCACTCCTCCTTCAAGGCACTTAATCCTTCTGAAACTCGATGCTGAACCAGGTGGTAGGCCTCTTCGAGGAGCTGCAACAGAGAACAACACACAAATTGGCGCTCTGTCATGTGTCAGAGCCTGACGGAGTCAAGCACAGGAGAGCGGGTTAATCACAGATGATCGCAACATAAACAAAACTGTGTGCACATTCTAATTTTTCTTTCAAAGTTTGAGTTTGTTTGGATTAGTCCTGATGTATATGAGAATGAGCAGACTGGGCAGTTCTCCACCCATGGAAGGAATTACATATTTAAAAAAAAGAAAAACAAGACCTTAAAAAGAGAAGGGAAGGGAATGTTCATTTTGAGCAGCAGAGCTGGCAGAGCAGAATCATCGCTCACCCCAAACCAGGCCCTCTTCCTGTCGTTCTTTTTCCCCTTCATTTTAGGCAGGATGTCTGTCTGAAGGGTTGGCATGAGCTCCTCCATCACCAGGGTACTCAGGATCTGTCGAGAGGAAGACAGCCACTATATCTGTGTCTCTATTTCTGCTTGCCAAGGTGGAAGTGAGAGGTGGGATGAATTGGGAGATTGGGACTGACATATATATACCACTACATATAAAATACAAAACTAATGAGAACCTACTGTAGAGAATGGGGAACTCTACTCAATACTCTGTGGTGACTTATAAACCTATGTGGGGAGGAAATCTAAAAAAGAGGAGATATATGTATAGATCTAGCTGATTCACTTTGCTGCACGGCAGAAAATAACACAATGTTGTAAAGCAGCTATACTCGAATTGAAAAAAAATGCTGAAGTGAAAAAACAAAAAAAAAGAGGAAGAAGAAAGCCTCAGAGCTGGTTTAGCTGGTAACACCTAAATCCGCGCCTCAGGCCAACTGAAGGTGTCATAACTGGCCACCCCTGTCCTGAAGATTCATTGGAAGGACTGATGCTGAAGCTCCAATATTTTGGCCACCTGATACATAAAAACGAACTCATTGGAGAAGACCCTGATGCTGGGAAAGATTGAAGGCAGGAGGAGAAAGGGATGACAGAGGATGAGATGGTTGGATGGTATCACTGACTCAATGGACATGAGTTCAAGCAAACTCCGGGAGTTGGTGATGGATAGAGAAGCCTGATGTGCTGCCATCCCTGGGGTCTCAAAGAGTCAGACTTGACTGAGTGACTGAATTGACTGACTGTCCTGGCTACATAAGATTGTCCTGCACTCCATGAAATCTGTTAGGTTAATAGTTTAACTCTGGGTCTGAGACATCAGAAATCTCTAGGAAGAGTCATAGAGGGTAAATGTTCTAAATATCTGCAGGGAACAGTCACGCCTGCTGATATTTTCCTACTGGAAAGGGAAAATTCTTCAACTTGAACTTCTACTATTTGAAATAGCACAATCTAATGCATTTAGGATAAGAGGGGAAACGTCAGTTATGGATAAGGGTATCCTTAGCAAAATTGTGAAGGGAGTAAGGCTTGGTTTTGGCAGCTCGAATCCTTGTCTGTATCCCCTGAGACCACTGTTTCCTCTTGAACTTTCCTGGGATCTAAGTGTCTTCATGCTCTTTGTCCCTACTGCACCCTGAATCCCATCTCCATCTTCTTTAAAGTTTAGAAAAAGAAGGGAGTAACAAATGCTTTGGAACAACTGGACATTGGTGGGATGAGACTATGGGGAGGGGATGTCTACAGTTTTCAGAGTATTTTTTTTTAAATTGTTTCCAAGTCTTTCCTAAAATTTTGCTTGGCTCAATGGAAGTATTTCTTTTGAATGTGAGCAGTGATTTACCTGTCTGCACATAAGGTCCCACGTAACACTGGCCTTTCTTCTTTATATTCCCCCACTGGAATTGGAACCATTTTGTTGTTTAGATTTAGATCTGCCGTGAGTTTTGGGGCTCACAGCTCAGCTTTCAATAGCAGGCTGCAGCCCAAGATTAGAACAAGAGTAACTTGGGGAAAGGAGGCAAGCAGAATCATAGTAGAGAATCATTTGACATTTGCTCTGTGAATTGAAAAAAAAATATTTGTCCAAAATAATTGACCTGCTCATAAACACTCAAATTAAGATTTGGGAAAGACTTTCTTTAAGGTCACCGGTCAGTCTCATGCTAGTGGAAATACTCATGAGCTCACTAGAGTTTGCCTTTCAAAATGGCTCTGTTTACAGGGGCTGTAACAGTCTAGATGAACTGAACAGGAACACTCCCAGGGTGGAGGTGGGTGAGTCGCTCAGTCCGCCTAGGTCTGTGAGATCCTAGGAGAGAAGGCTGGGAGTCAGTGCCACCAGGGAAGTTCCATCATCTGTGATGTGGAACTTCAGGTGTGACTACAATTGTAACAGGGGTAGGATTTCCACTAGTCCTAGTAATTCACTGCCGGGGATGTTTTGACTATTCTTAATCATTATCTGGGGAGCAGTCAAGAGGCCAGTTCAGTTGCTCAGTTGTGTCTGACTCTTTGCAACCCATGGGCTACAGCATGCCAGGCTTCCCTGTCCATCACCCCGGAGTTTGCTCAAACTTGTGTCCATCGAGTCAGTGATGCCATTTTTGAGGATTTTTGAGGCGTTAAAGAGAAACCTGACATGTGTAAATCCCGTAGAAATCAGCAAGTGCCCAAACTGGGTTCAAGTACATAATTAATAATTCATAAACCTGATCTTACCCAATGGAGTAAATTCTTGTTGGAACACACCTGCCCAAGAGTGACGAAAGCATTGGCACTGGGACCGTGAGCTAAGAGCCTAAGGAGACTAAAGCCAGAACTTAAAGTCAATGGGAAATATTGTCTTAGTTAAAAAGTATTAAATTCAAAAATCATAATAATTATCCACATCCATCCTTTTGCAGAGATTGGCTCGAATCTGAGCATGAGTGTGAAGAAGATTTGAAAGACGAAAATGTTACACAGTCCAAAGAAAAAAAGTGCTCCATTTGGGTGGGCTTGTAGTTTGCTTTTAGTCTTTCCCATACAATGTTCCAAGAAATTTGGTTCTATTTTATAACTTAAGGGATTGGAAAGGAAATATGTCTGGAAAAAAAAGAAGGGGGATGAGAGTGGGTTGATGGAGAAGCGGGGCGGGAGTGTGAGATTAGGGAACAGCCCTTGGGCAGGCAACAGCCAACTCTGCCTCCTCCCAACAGTTTATCTTGTTTCTGTATCTGTCAGCCCCAGCCCCCTCTGACTGTGAACTGCTCCTCACCAGCCCAGGACCTGCTCTGGGACTCCCTACCTTGGTCAGCCCTCCATGAGCAGGGTCCAGAGCCCTGGGGCTAGCAGGGAGAAAGCAGTTAATTTAATAAAAACAAATCATATTAATGAAGGGCTTCCCGAACCTTCTTCCTTCAGAATAGAACCCACTGAGTTTGACCATAAGGAACCTAAAACTATTTCCTGTGCTTTAAAAAAAAGGGGCGTGTGTGTACATTTAACTGCTGGGATTTAACTGGGAGATTTAAAAATTCCATCACACATATAAGAAACCAAACACATCATTAGGTTGATGAAAACCAACAATTCCAGGCTCACTCCCTGAGCTGTTGCTGTTCAGTTGCTCAGTCGTGTCTGACTTTTTATGACCCCATGGACTGCAGCACGCCAGGCTTCCCTGTTCTGCACTATCTCGTCCTCTGTCTCCCTCTTCTCTTCATCTCCTCAATCCTTCCCAGCATCAGGGTCTTTTCTAAGGAGTCCATTCTTCGCATCAGGTGGCCAAAGTGTTGGCGCTTCAGCTTCATCTTGGGAAGGCCACACTGCATTTACCTTCCATATGCTGCAGCTATGGGGAAGGTGTGAGGCCCAGCAGTACCGCCCTCTTTACTGAGGCTCACTCCATGGTCTGACCAGGCTGTTGGCCTCGTGCCTTTCGTGTTACTGAGCAGCCAAGTGTGAAATAATCCATTTAAAGCGGGTCACATTCAAGGTCACCAGAAAAAGACGACTTGAACATATGGACAAGGGAAAAATGTGGATAGCTTTCTGGTCTTGAAACCACCCTGATGTGTGGGAATTTTGAGCTGTTCTCTTAACCCATCTGGTTAATTTAAAAGCAAATAAAAAATAAATCACATAACTTGTATTTACATTTTCCAAAAAGCTTTCCCTCATGACTTCATTTGATACATTTTTAATTGACAAGTAGAAAATATACTGATGCTTTTACTGGGGTACAAATATTTTCACCTTAATAGTCTGTCAGGCAAATTATTCTAAGATATTTGCTTTGCCTGGACACTTGCCTAAAATAACCATCAGCACGAGGGCATGCCATACTTGCTGTATGAGTCATTACTATGAAGATAATAATGTAGCATTGCTGAAAATCTTCTGAATACAGTCTCCTAGGGTAGAAGGGGTTAGGACAATGTTATAATTAAGTTCTTAGCAGACATGAAAACAACGCAAATAAATTCAGTGCTTTAAACAAAAGATGTCATATTCTCAAACTCAGTCATGCTATGGCCTTTTCTTTAACTACTTGGCAGCTTCTCTGGGACCTTGATCTGTTTTTTCTGTGAGTCTTAGGATAGACGTTGCTTCAGTTCCATGTGTAACAGTTAGGATGAAGTTTACCCTCACCAGGCCTCACGCAGGAAAAGTCTTGAAAGTTATTTCCTTTCAGCAGCTTCTTCAAGGTTCACCTGCCATGGCTCAAAATGCATTTCTGTCACAGACTGGTTTTGTGACTTGGGCTAACTTCTCCGAACATTCTTTCTCCCACCTGGAAGGTACTGGATGAATAATCCTGAAATGCCCTTCCAGTGCTCACATTTTACGAGGCTGTGACTTTATGAAAGAAACTCAGATTTCTGGAGGATTAAAAGCGTTGACTGATTTCTTCTGTTTCTTTTTCCCCTTTAAGGTATTTTTTAATTTTATTTTTAATTGGAAGATAATTACTTTTCAATACTGTGTTGGTTACTGCCATACATCAACATGAATCAGCCATAAGTGTACATATGTCCCCTCCCTCTCAAGACTGCCTCCCACCTCCTACCCCTTCCCACCCACTAGGTTGTCACAGAGCCCCATTTGGAGTTCCCTGAATCATACAGCAAATTCCCACTGTCTCTCTATTTTACATATGTTAGTGTATATGTTTCAAGGCTACTCTCTCAAATCATCCACCCTATTCTTTCCCCACTGTGTCGAAAAGTCTGTTCTTTATGTCTGTGTCTCCTTTGCTGATCTGAAAATAGGATCATAGTATTTCTAGATGAAATATGGTACCATATTTCTAGATTCCATATACATGTGTTAATATAATTATTTCTTTCTTTCTGACTTACTTCACTCTGTATATTAGGCTCTAGGTTCATCCACCTCATGAGAATCGACTCAAATATTTTTTTTTATTCTGCAAAATTAACACCTTCCTATGACTGCTGCTAATGCTTTATGATGTCCATATATGTGCAGACCACACATGGTCCCATATACACCTCTAAGACTGCCTTGTTCTCTGGATGCTTCTAGGTATGTCTCGCCTCACCAGAATGGCAAGGCATGAGTCATTTCATTCTCTCACACCTTAAAGCAATTCACACATATCAGCCCAAAGCAAAGAGCAGAAAGTCAATCCTCCCCCCTCCCCAAAAAACCCAAACTCAATATTCAACTCTCAGAAAAGAATTTTTAGGTATCTGCTTTCCATGGGATAGTGAAGGAATGTGAGCTGATATAAGATTTCAAATGAAAGAAAAAAAATTAAACAAGTACCTTAGCTTAACTCAAGGAGCTAAATAACTGTTTAACTTGAAACTAGAAACGGATGTGCTTCCTCCAAATATGAGAAATCAGTTATTGACTAAAGTTCTTGAGTAAGTCTCAGGATGGGAAATAAATGAGTTTAGAATCTACCAAAGAAAAAGAAGGGGAAGGAGGAGGAGGGAAGAAAGAGGAGAAGGAGACAGAAGAGGAGGAGATTCTGTGTCATATGTTAAAACAATAAAGAACAGCCCATTACCATGAGAAAATGTTTCTAGCTTTAGATATTTAATGATCATATAAAAGCAAGATACCATCTGGCATCTTCCAAATACTGTTCCCTAATAACAAATTTCACTGGCCCCCAAAAGAGGCATTCGGGCTATGAGGGGAAGTTAAAGAAGAGCATTCTTGGACCCTCTGCGCTTCTAATTAAATAATGTCCACACCCAGCCTCTTCCTGGCTGAATCAGCCTGTGATTGGTGTCCTCATGGGGGATGGGGTCACATCATGAAACATAGTTTCCTTGGAGATCTATAACAATGTACCTGGTACCAAACCAACCCAGACACTTAGCCTCTGATTGACATTTAAACAAGGTCATGGGAAACTATGGACCTGGACCACAGGAGATAGAGCACTAGAAAAGGTAAATGAAACATCTAGGAAACTATCTAATGCTTTCAAATTTGGTATCCTTTAATTGCTTCATTTATAAATCATTCCATAGATGAAGACAGCTATTTGCCAACTACTTTTCCAACAACATCTTATTTAATTCTCACAACCCTGTCAGGCAAACACTATCATTCCTATTTTTTCAGAGGAGCAACCTAAAACTAAGAGAAGTTAAATAACTTGGCAGGCTTTAACCCAAATCTGCTGACTTAAAGTCCCACCACAAACTTTGTACGATGCCACACTGCTCACATTTGCTGCTAGTCTTGAAGCACAGGTCAGTTGAGAGAATATGCTTTTTCTGGAAAGAAATTGGAAGTGGCTCTTCTACTATAGCTGCAGTTGTCTGGGCTGCCCTGCTGGAGGTCTGGAGTGCCCAGTCTGGAGGTCTTTAGAGTGCTCAATAGCTTGCTGATCAAACACTTCTTTCCAGACAATGAGAGAAATGGCCTATGGAACCACATCTTCCATGCCTGCAACTTTTTTGTTTGATAGTTTATTATGATCCTGACCTCCTACCACTTAGAGAACAGGATCCAAATTTTTGAGCTGCATGTTACCTGGACTTCATCCCCAGTGACCATTTCCCACGAGCCATAGTGTCCTTTCTCCTGTCGAAAGAATTGAACAGCTTCCAAAAAGGCTTGGGCTTCAAATGTTGTCTGCTTCATATAATCTAAAAGAAAGAGGCAAGGGCATTTAGCAAAGAAAAAATTCTTAATTTAATATTCTTCCATGTTTCAGAGACCATTACCTCAATATTACAAGGAATAGAATTATGAGACATAAAAAAGTTAAGTACTGAATTCAAAGTTCATTTGCAGGTGGGGACATGCCTGCTGGTCTAGTGGCTAAGACTCCACGCTCCAATGCAGGGGGCTGGGGTACCATCCCTGGTCAGGGAACTAGATCCCATGTGCTGCAACTAAGAGTTCAAATGCCATAACGAAAGACCCCAGGTGCTACAACTAAGATCCATCGTAGTCAAATAAATAAATCAATATTTCAAAAAAAGAAAACAACAACAAAAAAACTCAAAGGTCATTTGCATGAATGAAAATGAACTTTCAGGTGCATATCACATGACTTCCTCATTATACCAGCTGATTAACTCTATCAGTTACCAGACATGCTGGTTATGACCAGAAGCAAATCTATCCCCATTTATCTCTCTTGTAAACGTTTTCCTCAGACATCCAGGTTCTAGTGGCTTTATGCCACCAACTGTAACACCTCAGGAAAGCAGACTATTCCTTAAAGTGCCTCATGTATCCAAGGTACCCCCTCCCAGTTTCCCAAACAAAATATCAACTGATACCAACTTTTTGTCAAAAGGACATCAATATAAGAGGCTGATTTTTGCAAATGAAGGATAATAATTGTTAAAACATATAGTAAGAAACTTCTCGGTATGTTATGCATGTCAGTGAAATCTCACAGAATCCTCTGAGGTGAGTGTTATTACCATCTCTAGTTTATAGATGAGGAGACTGAAAGCACAGAAAGGTCAATTAATTGCCTAAGATCCCACACCAATAAGCAAATGAACTTGGGCAGTCTGATTCAAGAACCTACTTCAAAGCACCACACTATACTACCTCACATATTAGTTTTGGGGTTTGCCTTTCCAAACATATTGGATTTTAAAAGGTATTCTATCTGAGAGGTAATATCCTACCACAAAGGAAGGGATACCTAATGGCACAGGGTTTTTAAGTCTGCTGAATGGCCTTCCCAGAATTCCACAAATCACTCCATGCATGCAAATATGCCCAATTTCTGCTATGGACTGAATGCTTGTGTCTCCTAAAATTCATAATTAAAACCCTAATCCCCAAAATGTGATATTTAGAAATGGAGGCTTTGGGAGGTAATTAGGTCACGAAGGGGTAGATCCCTTATGGTGGACGTAGTACCCATATACATAATATACAATGGAATATTGCTGCTGCTAAGTCACTTCAGTCGTGTCCGACTCTGTGCGACCCCATAGACGGAAGCCCACCAGTCTCCCCCCGTCCCTGGGATTCTCCAGGCAAGAACACTGGAGTGGGTTGCCATTTCCTTCTCCAATGTGTATTACTCAGCCATAAAAAGGAACAAAATTGGGTCATTTGCAGAGACCTGTATGGACCTAGAGTCTGTCACAGAGAGTGAAGTAAGTCAGAAAGAGAAAAACAAATATCATATATTAACACATTTTTGTGGAATCTAGAAAAATGATTGTTGTTGTTTGTTGCTAAGTTGTATCCAGTTCTTTGCAACCCCATGGAGTGTAGCCTGCCAGGCACCTCTGTCCAGGGGATCTCCCAGGTAAGCATATGGAGTGGGTTGCTATCTCCTTATTGGCAGGGCAGAAATAGAGACACAGACATAGAAAACAGACATGTGGACATGAGGGGAGAGTCAAGAGGGGCTGGATGAATGGGGAGATTGGGATTGACATATATACACTACCATATGTAAAACAGATAGCTAGTGGGAACCTACTGTATACCTCAAGGAGCTCAGCTCAGTGCTCTGTGGTGACCTAGAGGAGTGGGGTTCAAGAGGGAGGGGATAGATGCATATGCATGGCTGATTTGCTTTGTTGTACAGCAGAAACTAACACAGCACTACAAGGCAACTATATTCCAATTTTAAAAAAAGAAAAGGCTCATTCCCTGGCTCTCCTTCCTCTGTCTCTCTCTGACTCTCTCTCTCTCTCACCAGACACCAGGTCTACCACTGCTTTGGTCTTGGACTTCCAAGAGTATGATATTTGTTAGAGCAGCCCAAACTAACCCAGAGAATTTTCAACACATAAACCTAGCTCATGGAGGATACAGTGATAACCAAACTACAGGAATATTAGCAAGGAAGTGAATTTTAGAAACAATCTAATCTAACAATAAAGAAATCAAAACTTAGGAAAGGGAAATAAAGTGGGCAAGGTGAAGTGACAGAAAGGGCCAAGTATCCTATCTTCTGCTTCTCCCCAGTAGGACACAAAATTCTTTTGCCAAAAGCACAGGATCTGTATTCATAGGGTGATGTTAGACTGAAGGCAGCTGATTTGCTGGGGGGAAAGCTTTAGCCAATGGGACTGCTCAGTCAGTGACCCAGCGGTTGATTTGGGGACTGAGCAGAAAGAACCTAAAGAGGATCAATCTGCTTCAAAGGGGGACAATCAATTAGTAGATTGTAGATGAACTAGGTCATAAGCCTCAGGAACTTGGAAAAGAGAAACTACAACTCAAGGAATACCCTTTCTAAGAGGATGAGCAAAATTCTTCACAATGAGGATACCATGACACCCAGAAGGTCCACATTCAAAAATGTGGAAGAGTACCTGACATTTCTAATATCAACAGAAAGACTGGTTAAAATCTAATTCAGAAAAAGGGCATGTCCCAAGAATCAGGTTTTTAAATTGAAGCATTTTCTTCTTTGTTATTACTCTTTATTGGTTTGGCAATTGATTTAGTGTTTAACCTTAGAGGTTTGGAAAAGACAAATTAAGATTTTGGTATAAAGTTGACAACAAGGGGATGTGATATGGGACTCAGTACACTGGGAGGAACTATACCAACTGAGATGGAAACTGTAATTACTACGTTGAGATTCAAAACTGACTCACGAGCTCTTATTTTTAACAGCTGTTTTCATTTCCAGCCTAAGGAAACAGAGATGGAAGAAAATGTGGTACTTAGATGAAGTGAGTATTGCCAGACCCGTGAGCCTACAAATGAGGTTTAAGTTCTTCAGGTCCTTACAAGAAGCATACATTTATTTATTTCTTCTCAAACTGATCCAAGTAACCGAGGGAAGAATCTGAAATCCTATAAATACCATGTATATTTATATATTAAAAAAACTATGACACTCCCACTGATGGTTGATTTTTCAAAGATTTTTGGAAAACATAACTGATGAAATGAGATTTGAAGGCAAGATGTGGAGTCAGAGAAAAGTCAAAGAAGAAACAGAAGAGCTAGAATGTAGTAATGGTGCAGGATGGAGCACCTTAATCTAGGCAGAGAAGAAAAGTATTAGTAACCAAATGAACCATAAAGGAAATTATAGTCATTGAACAGTAGTAATAAAATTTAAAAGAATAAGGGCATGAATCTTCATTTTGGAATCTATAATTAAGCCAGACTTAGATCGGATTTTAACTACTCTTTTTCCATATGTTAAAAAGGGTCTAATTACTGGTTTCATCATTAAATTTTTAGCTTATAAAGTGATAAATTAATTTATATAAAACTTTTAGAATAGTACCTGACATAATAAGTTGCTTTATGGATACTGGTTCTCATGATTATAAACAAAGTTCAATAGAAACTGCCAGATCATTAAGGAAATAAAGAACAAAGGTTTGCTTTGTAAAGGACAGAGCTACACTGCAATGGTCATATGATACTTATTTCTTCTAAGCTGCTTGCAGAGGCATTGCTGAACTCAGCCAGAATGTACAGGTGTTTGAAAGAAACCAGATTATCAGTTATTTAATCAACTTCCTGCCACAGATCCCATGGGAACAAATTCCAGGATCACAATCACCCACTCTCCTGCCAACAAGAAATTGAGAGTTAGTTCAATGGCCCCCAGGATCAACAATGGCTTTTGGTCTTTCAGGCTTCTTCCTGCAAGATGACTCACAAAGATGGCAGGCATCAACTCAAACTCAACTTTTCCAGCATGCTATAGTTAAGAGGATGCTGATCAATGACACAGATGTGCTGAGAAGAACTTAAGCATCATTAACTCCAGCTCCTTCACTTTATGGACAAGGAAACTGGAAGAAGAAATGGTTAATTTCTTAGCTGAAGGTCACACAGCTGGTCAGAATCAGAGCCAAGAGTTGAAAAAGTGCCTCTGGCATGTCACAAGCAGCCTTGGCATTCATGCTCACTTAAATCATAGACTATGAGAGTTAGAAGTGATCTCAAAGGTCACCCACCCCGAGCTCTTGTTTAATGCTGGGAGCCTTCAGAATTCATGACAGACACTCATCCAGCCTTAGCTTGACTATTTCCAGTGACAGGAAGCTCACAATGTAATAAGATAGTCTTTTTTTTTTTTTGTCACTGAACTGTTGTAATTATTTGAAAATTTTTCCTTCTGCTGAGCCAAAATCTGTTTCCATGAACTCTCGTTAATCCTGCTTCTGCCTTTCAGAGCAAAATAGACAAGTTTACTCTTCTTCTACATGATATCTAAAAGATAGCTGAGTATTCTTATTTTCCTGCAATCATCTTTTAAACAATAAAACTTAGGGATATTTTTTTAGAAGTTGGCCCTCCTTTTTCCTTCCTTCTCTTAGTGACCATTTTGAATCTATCAATATATTTCTTAAATTTAGACCATGATTGAATGCACTACAAAGAATATTGTCTAACCAGTGCAAATTATGTAAAGTAGAAAGATTATGTTCCTTTTACTGGTCCTTAACCTCTTTTTTCAGGGCTTCCCTGGTGGCTCAGAGGTTAAAGCGTCTGCCTCCAATGCGGCAGACCCGGGTTTGATCCCTGGGTAGGGAAGATCCCCTGGAGAAGGAACCGGTAACCCACTCCAGTATTCTTGCCTGGAGAATCCCATGGACGGAGAAGCCTGGTAGGCTACAGTCCACGGGGTTGCAAAGAGTTGGACACGACTGAGCAACGGAACGGAACCTCTTTTTTCATCAATCACACCATACTTTTGGCTCATACCTTTTTCGTAGTCTAAT